>NC_091857.1:39000523-40425023 GCF_037783145.1 Equus przewalskii | reverse complement strand
CGGGTGGTCTGGCCTGCGGACACACCCGGCGACCCTGGGTCCTGATTGGAGAGGAGAGTGCCGTCGAGGGCACAGAAGTGGCATCCGGCTAAATCGGGTCCTCGTGGACTGACAGAAATGTAGACGAGGGAAACGGTGAATTTTCAGGCCGGAAACTGCTGTGGATTATTTCTGTGGCCACGCCCAGCAGGGAGGCTGGAGTCTCACCTTCCACACTCTTCTCCCCATGGTTTCCTGCTACGTTCTCGTTAAAACCAGGTTCTCAGATGCCCAAGTAAGAGAGGAGGTCGTCCTCCTGGTAAAGAGGCAGCTCAAGTACCCCGCCCCCACCGAGATTCCGTTCCGGCACGCGCGCAGCACACGCGGCCGCTGGAGAACGTGTGACTCCGAGGTGGGTATTTCTAAGGCACCGGGCAGTGGCTGAAGGTGGTCCCCCAGCAAGCCTGGGCACCCCCGGGGCTAGGCAGGAGCGCAGCATCGCGCCCCACCCAGCCCTGCTGCGTCAGCATCTGCGCTAGAGCCCAGGGGACGCCAGAGCCCCGGGAGGCGCATCCTGGAGGTTTCCAACGGGCCCTGCGGGTAACGCGCGGGGTGATCCTGCAGCGCCAGCTTTACTCCAAGACTGCCTTCTCCGAGCTCCAGAAGCCCCGAGGGCGCGGCGGCGGGAGTGCCTTCCCCCTCCCCCAGGCCTGACAGCCGGCGTGTGCGTTTCCCGCTGCGCCCCGGGGTGCGCAGGCCGCTCCGGACAGCCCGAGGGCGTGGACGCGGACTCCGCCGAGTCGGGGCTCCAGGGCTGGGCTGGGTTCACGTCTGGAATGAAAAGGAGAGCGAGGGCGGGGCTGAGCTGCGCACAGAGACTGCACGCAAAGCCTGAAGTACGGGCTGCGGCGCTGGGCGGAGGTTTGCAGGAGACCCGGCGGGTCCCCAAGGAGCAGGAGGCCCCGAGGTCGCCGGTGCTCGATAACCGCCCGCGTGCGCCCAGCCCGCTCCTGCCCACGCCTCAGGGGCCGGGCTTTTTCACTATGACGACACTGTGCCTGTCATCCTGAGTTGTCTTATCCGCCTACCTTCTTACTTTGTCCCCGGGTTCTTTGGTCTTAAAAAGGTTGACTTCTGTACTCGTCCAATTTCTCAGTCTGCTCCTTTGCGTCCTGTGGGGGTGTGTCCTGGCCTCCAAAAGCTGCTCCTACTCCTCCTGGGGCATGGGTCTGACTCCCACATGCACTCTTCCGTCCTTCGCGCCTCACTCCTCATTGAGATGCCCCCTTACGTGTCCAGAATCCCCACAGAGGCAGGGAGCTTGTCCTGCACTCTCTGTTCTCTTCCACTGCTTTTTATCTCTATTCCTGCAACCAGAAAAGCCCTGTTTTGGGCTTGAGTGGTAAAAGGCTCAGAAGAAGCCAGAAAAGAAGATGACTTCTGAGATGATGAAGAAGACTCTGATTTCCTTATGAGTCTACGTGTCTGTTAAGGCAACTTCTCCTCTCAGTTATTTGTTTTAATACTTTTAGGGAAGGTTCAGGTCACGGCAAGTGAGCAGAAAGTACAGAGAGGTCGCTCGGTCCCCCTGCCCCGGTGCACGCACAGCTCGTCCACGGTGAGCAGCCCCTGCAGAGCGTGCACCTGTCACGATGGATGAGCCTCCGTGGCCACAGCATTGTCACCCAGAGTCCACAGTTTGCATTAGGTTCACTCTGGGTGTTGTCCATTCTGGGGTTTGGACAAATGTGTACTGACACGTGTCCATCATTATAGCATCGTACACAGTATTTCCCTGCTCTGAAAATCCTCCGCGCTCTGCCTCTTCACCCCTCCTGCCACTCCTAGAAACCACTGATCTTTTTACTGTCTCTGTAGTTTTGCCTTTTCTGGAGTGTCATTTGGTTGGAATCATCAGTATGTGGCGTTTTCAGACTGACTCCTTTCACTTAATAATATGCATGTAAGGTTCCTCTGTGTCTTTTCCTGGCTTGGTAGCTCATTTCTTTTTAGTGCTGAATGATATCGCATTGTCTGGATGGACCACAGTTTGTTTATCCATTCACCTGCTAAAGGACATCGTGGTTGCTTCTGAGTTTTGGCAATTATGAATAAAACTGCTATAAACATTTACATGTGCACATAAGTTTCCAACTCCTTTGGGTAAATACCAAGGAGCACGTTTCCTGGATTGTATGGTAAGAGTATGTTTACTTTTGTAAGGAACCACTAAACTGTCTTGCAGAGTGGCGGCACCGTTTTGCATTCCCACGAGCCATGAGTCAGGGTTCCTGTTGCTCCACGGCCTTGTCAGCCTTTGGTGTTGTCTGTGTTGTGGATTTTGGTCATTCTAATAGGTGTGTAAGGGTATCTCATTGTTGTTTTAATTTGCATTTCCCTGATGACATCTGATGTGGAGCATCTTTTCATACACTTACTTGCCGTCTGTATATCTTTTTTGGTGAGGTGTCTGTTAAGGTCTTTGGCCCATTTTTAAATTGGGTTGTTTGTTTCCTTGTTGTTGAGTTTGAAGAGTTCTTTGTATATTTTGAATGCATTTCCTTTTATGAGGCATTTGTTTTGCAAATATTTTCTCCCATTCTGTGGCTGGTCTTCTCATTCTCTTAACAGTGTCTTTGGCAGAGCAGAAGTTTTTAATTTTAAGGAAATTAAATGAAGTCCAACTTATCGATTCTTTCTTTCGCAATCGTGCCCTTAGTGTTGTATCTAAAAGGTCACCGCCATACCCCAGGTCACCTAGAATTCCTCCTATGTTATCTTCCGGGAGGTCTATAGTGTTGCGTTTTACATTTAGGTCTGTGATCTATTTTGAGTTAATTCTTGTGAAAGCTGTGAGGTCTGTGTCTAGATACATCTTTCTGCATGTGGATGTCCAGTTGTTCCAGGACCCTTTCTTGGAAAGACCATCTTTGCTCCACTGTATTGCCTTTGCTCCTCTGTCAGAGGTCAGTGACTGTGTTTGTGTAGGTCGATTTCCGGGCTCGCTCTTCTGTTCCATTGATCTTTTTGTCTCTTCTTTCTCCAGTGTCACGCTGTCTTGGTTGCTGTAGTTTTACATGGTGAGTCTTAAAGTCGGGGAGCCTTGGTCCTCTGACTTCATCCTTCCTCAGTACTGGATTGGTCGTCTTGGTGATTTTTCAGAACTGTCTCAGTTTTTATACACCTACTGTTTCCTACTGTCAGGTTCCATCAAAAATCTTTAGGAATTTGATTAAGATTGCTTTTACCATGTGTCCCAGTGTGGGGAGAATTGACCTGTTTGTAGCTTTGAGCCTGAGGATGTGCACCTGCACTACCCCACCGCATTGAAGGAAACAGCCCTGGAGGGGATTGTCAGAGCTCTCTTTGGGGAGGTCCTGGGGCTGGTGTTCCGAGCCGACAGGATGAAGGCTCCCGTCTGGACAGGGACTCCCAGAGGGGCAGCTCGGTTAGGAGTGGCAGAGTCCAGGAGGGAGGAGGACCCGTGCTCTGTTCCCACGCTCTATCCGCAGTGCGGGGAGTGGGTGGGCAGGGCCTCTGATCCAGTCTGCACTGAGGCCGGGGTCTAGGGGCCCAGCTGGGCAGGTTCAGACAGGCGGTGTAGACTTGTGAGCAAGATGGCACAGGTGTGCAAAGGCCCCTCCTGATTTTTCTGGAGGCCCTGACCCTCTCGGGATGTTGTGCAGCCCCAGGAAGGTTGACACGATGCTTCCTGAGTCCGGGGGTCAGGGGGAGGTTGCACACCTGCTCCACGGGCAAGTTTCACAGCAGCCAGCGCCTGTGGGCCATTCCAAACCCTCCGCCATTTGGCTGTGTTGCTTCTGTCTCTGGAGCAGATCAGAGTTCCTACGTCCGACCGAGCAGCTGATAGACGTCTATTTATTTTGGCAGGAGGAGTTTGCAGGAAATGAACAGTGGCCAAAATTGTTTAGTCTCCCGTTGTTCTGCTGGCTCTGGAACAGGCTGGGGTGCCCAGCCACAACCCGGGGTCAGTGGGGCTGCTGGGAAGAGAGCCCCAGCACGTGGGGACCCTCACCTGGACTCAGGATTCGGTCTTTCTCCTCCAGGGCACTAAGCCAGCTCCACTTCGGCCGGCAGCACCCAGGAGTCGAGGCCTGGCCAGTTTCAGGGGCCCCGGGCATCTTGAAGCAGACCCCACCGCCCAGCTGTCCTGGCTCACCTGTGTTCTTGCTGTCACTTGGCCTGGAGCATCCTCCCCACTTCTCCCGTGGACACACTGAGTGTGTGTGTGCAAGCACAGGTGTGTGCAGGTGTCCATGTGCCAGTGTGTGCACAGGCACGTGTCCACACACGTGTGTAAGTGTAGATGTGATTTGTGTGTCAGCACGTGTACACGTGTGTGCGTTCGTGCACGTGTGTGTGTGTGTGTGTTCCTGGTGTGGCTCCATCACCCAGGACAGCGCTCGCCATGGGAGTCCAGTCTCATTGTTAGCCAGAGGCAGGCCCCCTCCAGTCGGTGCCCAAGGCCAGTCTCATGGGCAGGCTCGGACCTTTCCGGAAGTGTTTGGGCGTCCTGAGCAGGTGGCCCTGTGGACGGGGAACAACTGGTTTCCCTAGAGCAGCCGTCTGACCTCAGCCAGGTCACTGACCTCGTCTGGGACCTGTTCTCTCTCCCATTAAAGGACAAGCAGGTGCAGGATGCAGTACCAGCCGGGGAGGCCTCAGACATCCATCCTGAGTTTACGGTGAGGTGGGGCTCCCCACCGGGCCCCCAGGTCCAGGAGGAGGCCGGTCCACAGAAGCCAGGCTCGTCGCAGGGTCAGTCCTGGCTCCCGGAGTTCCCTGATCGTGGGCTCTCCTCTGTGCTGGCCTCACCGGAACAGAACGGGGCTGCCGGGTGCTCGTGTGGCATTTTGCTTTAATTTTCTGATCAGTGTAGAGAATATGAAAAGCCCAGGAAAAACTCTTATTTTTGGAAATTTCAGAGTCTAGACTTATTATCAGCAATTAATTTTCTTGCCAAAGAGTCAATCGGCCTTTCTCTGTGCAGCCTGAATGTCCCCTCATCCCGTCACCTGTAATTTTAGAGGAATTTGAGAGGATCCATCAGTGTCGTGGCAGCCACAAGAGAGCCTGCAGACTGCGGCTTAAACTACAGAAACGTGTCCCCTTGCAGTCTGCGGCCAGGAGCGGGCTCTGGGGGAGGGTCCTTCCTGCACTCCCAGTTCCTGGGGCTCCCGGCATCTCTGGCTTGCGGCAGCTTCACCCCAGCCTCGGTTTCTATGGTCATGTGGGCTCTTCCCTGCGTGTCTGCCATGCTCTCCTCTCTCTCATACAGACGCCTGGGAGAGCGTTTAGGGCCTACCCGGTGAAGCCAGGACCACCTCCTCATCCTGAGAGCCTCAACCAGACCTGCAAAGACACTTTCTCCTCACAAGGTCACATTCACAGGTTCCAGGGCCTGGACGTGGGTGGGGTGGGGGCGTGTCTCGGCCCACCACAGGCTGAGGACGAGCAAGTTCTCGTGAACCCCCTGCTTCCCCGGATCCCAAGCCCCCACAGAGAGGGGACAAGAGGCTGTCTGGAGGGAGGAGGATCAGCCAGAGGGCTGGGGCTGCTCCAGCACCGTTACTCAAGGACATGGGGTGGGAGCAAGACCGGATCAGAGGCCCATCGCCGCCCACTGCCCTAGTCCCTTCTGACCCGCTGGCCACAGGGCCTTGGCAGGCAGGTGCCATCTGCAAACGATGGCAGGGACCCCTGGGTCTGAGGCCGCCTGCTGCCTGCTTGCAGAGATGCTGCCCTCGGAGGGCTCAGGCCCCAGGCCATTGCACACCATGTAATACCCCAACCCACATTTTGGATGCTGGAAGGCTCGATTTTGCAATTCTCCTGCGATGTTTACAAGAGGCTCTTTCCATTACCCCAGCGCACTGTAAACACGCAGGGCCAGGCTCTCAGCTGCGTAATTGTGGTTTTGGTGGACGGTTCCAATGACATGCTCAAGGTCCACGGTTATCCAGACGGCGTCAGAATCCACACAGAGTAGAGCCCGGCAGTTCTCAGAGCTCCCGCCTCGCCTGGAGGCTGTGGGACACTCCTTCCTGCTGGCCTGCTGTTACCTCGGGTCCCCCTCCTGAGAGTAGGGACTGATCCGGCCCCTCAGAGCCCCTGGCCCAGAGCAGGGGCACAGTCAGCAGTGGGAAGGGAAAGGGGGACATCCAGCCCCCTGATTTCACTGAGGTGGCAGCTCTCCTAGAGCTGGCTGTATTGTGAGCGTGCATGTGTATGAGCACATGTCTGCAGGTGCATGTGTGTGCAAATGTCCTCAGGGAACAGACGGTGCACCCCTCACCACTCAGTACGTTAGGCTCCATCTTTTTGTGTGTTTGTGCACGTGTGCGTGTGTGTGTTCCTGCTGTGTGTTTGTGCATATGTGTGTGTTCTTGCTGTGTGTTTGTGCACATGTGTGTTCCTGCTGTGTTTGTGCACGTGTGTACGTGTGTGTTCCTGCTGTGTTTGTGCATGTGTGTGCATGTGTGTTCTTGCTGTGTGTTTGTGCACATGTGTGTGTGTACTTGTGCACCCAGCTCCATCTTTCTCTTAGTCTGTCTGCTCCAGGCCCCAAGAATGCCTTGCCCGTTGAAGTGGAAGGCGCTGCAGGCGCGGCCGACACTGCCCTGTGCTGGGTGGCAGGGGTGTCAGGGCTGCCTGCTCCTAACCCTGAGTGGTGAGCAGGCCTGCAGGGGCCCTTAGGTCCAGCCTCCTCCGGGATGAATGGCAAATGTCAAAAGCAGCCCCGGGGGAAATAGTTCCCACACCTAATCATGTCCCGGGAGAGGTCGGGGCGTGGGGCCTGGGAGCACATGACGGGCGAGAACAAGGTCCCTTTGTGTGTTTGGGGCAGCTGTGGCCACGCAGTGAAGCTAAATGGGCCGGCTGTCTGGTCGCCTGGCCTTCCCCTGGGGACAAAAGCTCTCCCACTTGTCACATCAGCGTCTGAGAGCTCCCATCATGCTGAGCCCTGTCCCTGGACCTACAGGGCCCCCAGGACACTGGCTGCAGGCAAGGACCGCTTTCTCCCCGTGGAACATTTCCAGGCCAAGATATTCTTAAATATGGAAATTTTTTATGGGAGCTGCTGGGGCAGCTGGAGGTTGGTCAGTTAAATCCGCTGAGGCTGAGGCCGAGTCCCAGGGCCTGAGCTGAAAATGAAATGTGAGGGGCTGCAGACCAGCCTGGGATCTGTGTGGGCACCTCCACGGCCTCAGGGCGGCAGGTCTGTGCCCACCCCACCCCCCGCTACAGCAGGGCCCCGTCCCCTGCCTCCACCCAGAGACCCCCAGAGTGGGGTAAACCCGCAGCCCCCAGAGTCTCCCCCTCTCTACTGCCCGGCCTGACCATGGGGCTGCCCCAGGACAGCGGAATTGCCCTCATCCCCCAGGGCTGGTGTGGAGTGAATGTTCCCTTCTTCTACATGAGAGACGTCACCCTTGGTCCCCAGGCTATCCTTGTTCTCAGAGAAAGCATGCCTAATTAGAAGACACCCCCGACCTCCCAGGCAGGCAGAGAGGGAGTCCGGTGGGGGTCAGGGCCCCTGGGCAGTGGCAGTGGGTCAGGAAGGCAGCCTGAGGGGGTGGGGCACAGACAGGGGGACCGGCAGGTCAGGAGACTGGATCCCGGGTAGTGGGGGCTGTTGCTGAGCAAACGTGCGGAGGCCACAGGGAGCCAGCTTCTGGCTGGTAGAGGTGGGAGTACAGCAGGTACACAAAAGGAGGGTCTGTACGTACGATATGTGTATGCACAAAAGGAGCCCGGGACGAAGCCTGAGGGCTTGGCGTGGAGGCCTTGGGGGGCGGGGACACTGGTGGTAAAGACATGCTTTAAAAAACAGGCGCGTATCGAAAAGACCCAGAAACCAGCCCCAAGGGGCTCCCACGGGAACAAATTAAAATAAATAAGCACAGTAACAGATAAGAGCCCACGGCATAAAGTGAGACTATGGGTCTCCGTTGGCATAAATAAATTTAGTTAATAAATGGGGAAAAGAGAAAGCTCTTCCTCGCCTCCGACTGATAAATGATGGAATCAGGAAATCACTACTTGGCAGCCATTCTGGAAATAATTCAGGCAATGGGAACATGGGAAGACGTAGCTAGGGAAGGTGGAATGAGCAGACCCCTCAGGTCACCCGCAAAAGGCATATGAATTACAGAGGAGCTAACTTTCCAGGGGAGACCCCTGAAGGCCCCGTGTCCACCAGACGGTGGAAGTTAATGCCCCTAGGAGTGGACACAGGGAGCCCAGAGGAGCCCACGCTCCGGGAACAGCCAGGTCTGATGAGGGAAGCATCACACAAACCCAAATTTGGGGCATTTCACTCTTCAACAACGTCAAAGAGATGAAAGTCAATGAAGGACTGAGGAAGCTTCCAGATTGAGGGGGAATGTGGAGACACGCCACTGGACGTATCGCGTGACCCTGGGTTCAATCACTTTGCTGCAAAGGACGTCACAAGGACGATTGGCAGAACCTGAGAAACCTCTAGGTAAAGACCAGAGGCACTATTCTTGCAACTTTTCCTTATGTTTGAAATTATTTTGAAATAAAAAGTAAAATTTCTTTAAAGAGCAGTTCCCCGTGTGGCTGGTCTCCAGTGCTCTGCAGCTGACGTTGTCTGAACGGGCTTGCCCCTGCCGGTCTGTGCAGAAAGCAGGGCCAGGGGCTCCCGAGGGAGGCAGGGGCCGTGCCTCTCCAGGGTGCCACAGAGTGGCAGAGGAGGGAGAGGAAGCTGTGCCCCCAGCACAGACACACGAAGCCTGGGACGTCGGAGCCAACAGGTGGCCCTATGGGGAGGCCAACGTCTGTCACGCTGCCCTCTTACCAACACCAACTCAGAGGGGTGCACACGGTGGTCCATGGGGGACTGTGAGCCTCACCTGCTCCTCCCCTCCTCATGGCCGCCCACTGTGAACACCCACCTGGGGGTCCTGCTCTGGTGCCCAGGCTCTGGGTACCAGTCAGATTTCTGCCCTGACATCGTGCCCTGCAGCGAAGGCCGCGCTGCCCATCCACAAACCTGGCTTTTGGCTCCCAGATCCACAACGCAAAGGCCAGGCGGTCATGTGTGCCGCAGTCCATGGGACCAGCTGCCACTGGGCTTCATCGCACACCTGAGCTGAGCCAGACGATGGAGGGGGATCCAGGGCCACCGGCCTTCCAGCCTCTGCCTGCAAGGGACCCAGGGGCTCACAGGCTGGACATGGGGTGGCCTCGGAGCTCCAGGAGGGGCCCCTAACCCACTCTGACCTAAGTGGTCAGACTCCTCCAAGACCCTTATTAACAACCCGAATTCCTAGGCCCCTCCATAGCCCTGACCCAGAATCTCAGGGTGGGGGTTGGGGGGCAGGAGGCCAAGTGGACTGTCACACCGGGAGGGGGACCCACGTGGCCACTGCCGTCTCCTCCTCAGTCCGGGAAGTCCTCCCGGCTGCACTTGTCTGCCTGTTTGAACAGCAGGCCCACCTCTACCCAGGTTCGGGACACACGTCCACTGTGACACAGCCCGAGCCCACTCGCTCGCCACCCGCACAGCAGCCGCCACGCCTGCAGAGCCTGACTTTGTCCTGTACCCCACTCTCCTCCTGCCTCCTGCCCAGGACCCCGACTTCTCCTGGCCTGAGCCCCAGGCCGACATTCAGCCACACCTCCTGGCAGTCCTGCCTCCGGATCTTGGCTACACACCACCCAGAAGAGGCCCTGACCCCTCTGGGTGCTCACCTCCCATGGCTCAGCCCGGCCCAGCCCAGCCCTGCCCTGCCTTGTGCGGGAGGGCATTCTCTATGATGGGCCCACGTGTAAGGCCTGCCTGCCAGCTCACACCCAGCCTGCTTGGTCCTGGGAGGGTGGTCTCTCCCTGAACCCCAAGTCAGCCTGTTCATGAGTGAGCCCCCAGCCCATAGCCGCTGCTCCAGAGGGGAGGCATTGGCTAGTCGTTAGCAAACACACTTTACAAAGGAGTCCTGTCTCTGCCAGTTATCAAATTAATTCCACATGGAGTCATAGGGGAGGAAGACAATTCCTCAACCCTCTAGGTCCTTCCGGCTGGTCCAAGCATTCAACTGACACGAGACAGAGTAACAGGAGAAAAGCAAAGTTCAGTAACATGTACACATGGGGGAAATCCAGGAAAACTGAGCAACTCGCCAGAATGGCCGAAGCTGCCACCTTAAATACCATCTTCAGCTAAAGACAGAGGAGGATGTTTGTGGGGGGGGGTGGTTTGGGACTTCAAAGGGGAGGAAGGCAATTTACATGGAAATGGAAATGGAAATGTTTGTTAGACAAATATTTCCTGGGCCATGTACAGACAACGTGACCCAGAAAGACATCTGTTGATAAAATGGGCCTTCCTGTCTACACAGCTGGAATTATCTGTGGTGATGGCTCTCTTCTGGGGCCAGGCCTTCTAGCTTAAAGTCTTTTAGGCAAGTGGGGGAAGGTCAAAGTTTCTTTCAGAGTCTCCTGTCCCTAAAAATAATCAAGCCAAAGAGACACATTTTGGGGTGGCCAATTCTGAGCCCCGACAGAGTCAATACGTAACATTTAAAAATGAGATCACAATCAGAATTGCAACAGGTATGAAATTGGACATTTGCACTGTAGCCTGGACACTGTCAGCAGCCGCCAAGCCACACGTGCACAGGTCTTCTTGGAGGGGAGCGATGGTGTGATTTATGGGAAATATATATATTTGGTCATTCAGACAACTGAAATATGTCCCTCAGATACATGTGCTCTTTGTCCACAGCTCCCGGCTCACAGTTCCTGAAACCCTTGGAGTTTCAGGGTGGGGTCTGGTGACAGGGGAGCCGGCTGCACAATCAGAACCAGTCCTACCCCCTGCTTTCTGGGGAGGGGAGGAGCTCGAGGTCGAAGCGGTCGCCAGTGGTCAGTGACTCGGTCAGTCGTCAGTCATGTCTACGTAAGGAAGCCTCCGTTCGTCCAAACCCAGAAGGACGGCTGCTCATCAGCCTTTTTCAGAGAGCTTCCACGTTGGGCAACCAGAAGCTTCCACGTGCCACCACGCTGGGCCCCAAGCTCCAGGAGGACAGAAGCTCCTTTGTTTGGGATCTCGCCGTATGTGTTTCTTCATCTGGCTGTGGATTCCTATCCTCTAATATCCTCTGTGATAAATCGGTGATCCAGAGAGTAAATGGATTTTCTCGAGCTCTGTGAGCTCTTCTAACAAATTAATTGAACCCGAGGAGGGGGTGACGGGAACCTCTGATTTCCAGCCAGTCGGTCAGAAGCCCGGGGAACAGCCTGGACTTGCGATTGGCATCCTGAGCTGGAGGGTCGTTGGAACCTCTGGTTTGTAGCCGGTCGGTCAGGAGCACAGGCAACAACCTGCGACTGGCATCTGGTGGGGGGTGGCCTGTGGGACGGAGCCCTTGGCCTGTGGGATCTGATTCTCCAGATAGAGAGTGTCAGATCTGAGCTGAACTCTCGGACGCAGCAGGGTGTCTGAGAACGGCTGGCAGTGTGGGGAAACCGCCACACACATGGTCGTGGGAACCGGGTCCAGGAACACTTTGCAACGAGCCTCCTGAGTCGAGGCCGAGAACGGGCTGCTGGACTCCTGGGCCCCTTTCTCCTCCAAGAGTGAAGGTTGTGACTGGGGGTGAGGGCTCAGTGGGCAGATTCCTCAGAGACAATTTGGGGCAGTAACTCCCACCCCAGCCCTGAGGGACGAAGATGGTAGCAGGTGACCAACATCCAAGTCGAGCCTATGTACGAATCAGTCCTTGGGTGAGACAGCACAGACAGTCTGACACGTGGCCCCTCAGTCGGGGTCCTGAGGACCTGGGTCTGAGTCCCTCCTGAGGACTCTAGGACTTTGCCCAGCAGGAGCAGAAGAGGTTGTCTACACTGCCAGCGTGCCAAAGTGAGGGCTGTGGGAGCGTCCCTGGTCGGGATGTGCTCTCCATGGGAGAAAACCACTGGGCCGTTTGGCCTCCTGCCCAAAGCCAACGAGTGAGGCTGGGTCCCCACAGCCAGCGTCAGGAGACCAGGGCCTCAGGGGACCCCTGGGAAAGGGGCCATCGCCCACATCAGCGGGATTGCTCTGCGAGGGGCCCAGCGGGAAAAGCTGACTTGAAACAAAACGTCCGTCGTGGCCATGCCGGTCAAGGAAGACCTCCCTGGCCCACCGCCCTCCCAGAGGGTAAGACACTGCAGCCTGGGGGCGACCGAGGCAGAAAGACGCTGGCCAGTCCCTGTAGCTGGAAGGCCACCGGCCCTCAGCTGCCCCGCCTGAGGGCCGAGCGCTGACTGGGACAGGACGGGGCCCCCGTACCCGTCAGCCTGGGCATCTTTGGTGCCCGCGCTAGACTCCGTGCGTGACTTTAATTGCAGGACTAGCCGTGCCCAGAACATTCCAGAGCCCTGGCCAGGTTTTCAAGCTTGCACGAGCAAACCTTTCCTCTCCGAACTAGTTTTCAAGGAGCAGTGAAACACAAGAGTAAAGATGCTTTTACGTCTGTGGGTCCTGTACACCCGGTGCACTGCTAAAATAAAATCTCAGGGAACTTTATGTTGGAAAACGTATTTTTCAGCTTGACATCAGAAAGAAACCAGGAAGCTGTAGATGAGACTTTGTAAAAATAAAGCATCTCGATCAAAAATTGCTATGAGTAAAACTTGTGGACAAATCTGTTCCAATTCTCACGCTGGATTTTCATGATAACATTTCAGTTACGAATTCAATCAACATCGCTAGGAGATTAAGTGGCTGGTTTTTAATTTTAAAAATGGGAAACTGTAAAAAACATAGAAGCCATAAAAAAGCAAGAGCTCGTAGATTGATAAGAGAAAGAAAGGCCCTCCCAGAGAAGAGTGAGGGCCCCGGGGGGCTGGGGTGTGACACAGTGTCAGATGACAGGAGCAGGCCAGAGTGTGCTCAGCACGGAATCTGAGCCACCAGGTGCAGAAATGGACACGCGCATGCACATGCATATACACACACGCATACGCACATATGCACAAGCACACATGTACACACACATAAACACATGCTCACTCACACACACACACACATGCAGACAAGCCTGGAAAGATGAACTCAAGAACCGTCAAAGGGGGCCAGCCTGGTGGCATAGTGGTTAAGTTCATGCGCTCCGCATTGGAGGCCCAGGGTTTGTGGGTTCGGATCCCGGGTACAGACTTGGACACTGCTCATCAGGCCAGGCTGTGGTGATGTCTCACATATAAAATAGAGGAAGGTCAGCACAGATGTTAGCTCAGGGTCAATCTTCCTCACCAAAAAAAAAAATTAAAAAGAACCATCGAAAGTGTCCTCCCGTCACTGGGATGATCATACCTGGTTTTGATTTTCTCTATTTGTTTGCTTACTGGAATTTTCTAAAATGAATACATGTATTTTGTGATGTACAAATAATACTCTTTAGAAATAAAAAGAAAGAAAAGAGCACGAGATCCTGTCACAGGCTTGCTCGGTCTGCTTTCCAGACACTTAATCAAAACACAATCTTGGTAAATTTCAGCGCTGTCGCTGAGAAAGTTCAAACTCAGAACGTCCTCCTGCAGGATCCGCCGTCTCTGGGGTGTGGATCCAGACCCTTGGACCTTCCTTCCTAACCTTCCCCGGGGGCCCCAGCACACGTCCTGGAGGGCGGTCAGACTGGGCCACTGTGGTGAGGGACACTGGGGTGCAGAGTCGGCGCCAAAGCCAAGGGTCGGCTGGGACAGAGGTGACCCGCAGCACACCCGTGACAGCGGGAAGAAGAGAGGCTCCAAGGCAGACGTGCGGCTGAAACCCGTCTGGCTTGACAGAAACTGGGATGTGAGCTGGTGATTGGGGAAGTGAAGGGCCAACCACGCAGACTCTGTTATTCCTTAATCACAAAAAGTCTAAGTTTTAGGAGCTGGCCCGGTGGCACAGTGGTTAAGTTCACACGCTCTGCTTCAGCGGCCTGGGGTTTGCGGGTTTGGATCCTGGGTGTGGACCTACACATCGCTCATCAGTCATGCTGTGGCAGCGTCCCACACACAAAATAAAGGAAGATGGGCACAGATGTTAGCTCAGGGCCAGTCTTCCCCCAACACACAAACACACAAATCTAAGTTTGAACTATACATACACTGTACGTATATACACACATGCCTGTATATACGTACACACACGTATGCTCACGTGATTTTTTAAACGCATAAACCTGCTCACATCCTTGCCGTTTTAAAGCAGTCTGTTTTCCCGTCCCCACTGAGAGAGTTCGTGACCCAGAGGGGGGACAGGAGCTGCGTGGACAGGCAGGAAGCCCCGGGGTCGGCTGACATGGGGACAGTGCATGGAGGGGCTGCACGGCTACAATGGTCGCTGAACTGAGGCCGAGATGCTCCTGCTGTGGTTTGTGCGTTTGGGCGTGACACACGGGGCGGGGTGCCCACAGTGAGGAATTCCATGGGAGTTGTTCGTGGGATGGACGGCGGGAGCCCAGGACCTGGAAGACTCGGGTCTGCCAGTTGTGGCAGCCAACACGCCCAGTGCAAGGAGCCCGGTGCTGCAGCTGATGCTGGCCGGTTCCACCGTCCACGCTGACACGCTGCAGACACTGCCCAGAGCGCCAGGGGCCTCTCGGGATCCACATGCCATGTCGTATGAGTGGCACTGACGACCCTCTGTTCCAGACAACCTTTTCAAGGCTGTCATGGGCCCAGGAGCAGCAGGTCCGCCCCTCTACAAGAGCCAGGCCCCTGATCCTGTGACACAGGCACCTGCTGCAGTGCCGGAGTCGCTGGCCATCTCCATGTTGTCTGTGGGAACTGGAGTTGGCGGGGAGCTCCCTGCCGGGAGGAGTGATTGGAACTGGCCCTGATCCTATTACATTAATTTTGAACTGCTGCGTACACACTAATTTTAAAGTGTGGAGACAGGACACGTTCTCGGTTCTGAGGCAGGACAGTTAACACGGCCACCTGACCTGCCCAGGTTTCAAGGACGAGGTCGTGCGAACCGGCCCAGAGGGCTGCTTGGGGTTTGCGTGTGACCCAGGAACCAGGAGCACATGGGGAGAAAGACTCCCCAAGGATTTGGGGAGTACCCTAAGACTCCCAGCATACCTTCTTGGGGTGAGCTCACCGGCGACGTCATTCTAGGAACCGGCATGGGCCACCCTGGTACCGTCTGCGGCACCAGAGTTGGTGGGAAGCCTGCCTGCAGATGTGGAATTGCGTGATGCTGCGCGAAGCCCTCTGCAGCCAGAAGGAATGGTTCTGAGACTGAATATGAGAGAGTGGCTTGCAAAGCCCTTAGGAACAGGACCTCTGTGTGCCCCTAAGGCTGCCTTCTGTGGGGCGCACCTGTAATTTCATGCCAGCTGCCCGAGAACACCAGGAGGGAAGCCCTACTGCATCCTCCCACTCGGGGTGAGAATTCCCGAGGCCCTGAGGAGTCGGGTGAAGCTGGCCAACAGCACGGTGACAGGCAGAGGTGGGTTCATGCCCAGCTTCGCGGCTCAGGGTGGTGCCCTCGCTCCAGGCCCCACCGCCGCTTTGCGCTAGCAGTCTGCCCGTCCCGGGGTGGCAGGCTGGGCCCGGACCCCCATGCAGCCTGTGTGTGAGCCGATGCAGCTGGCCGCCTCCGGCGTCTGCCGGCCAACCCGCGGACATGAGCACATTTGGGGCTGCTTCAGGCTTCCAGGACCGGAAAGAAAAGCAGTCCGGCCTCCAGGCTCCACAGCAGATGCTGATGGCTTCCCCACACGCCCCGGGCGACAGAGGATGTGCTGGCTCTGGCGCAGGTCAGTGCTGCTCTGCCGTCCTTCTCTGATCAGAGCGATAGCCCTTTCCCTCGGGACGGGCCGGAGGGGCCTGACCACGCTCCAGGGTGTGAGGCCAGTGCTGGGGGATGGTCCCTGGGGCCACATCATGGCTCCAGGCGAGGCTTGGGGGGGGACAGTTCCCAGGCCAAGGGCTGAGCCACTTCCTCTGAGTGGGAGGGTGGCTGCTCAGCCGCATATTTTGGGGTAAAAGCACCTGGAAATGCTCCAGCCCCTCCCCCGCCCCTGCGCCTGGCTGCTGTGAGGCTCAGCTTAAAATCTTCAGCATGGCCAAGTAAATATTTTAACTTCTAAGTGCAGGATGCACTGCTGGGATTCATTAGAATTCCTGTCAAATTCCCAGATTCCCACCTCCCTGTGATGGTCAGAGTCTTGCCTGCACTCCTTCTCCTTGGCAGACACCAGTCACCCCGGAGGAGGTCTGGCCAGCCCCGTCACATCCTCGTGCAGGACTGGAGGGGCTGGGCACACCCTGGGTTGATGGTCAGTGGGGCCCAGCCTGGGGGCCACAGCCCTGGGGGCAGGTCAGAGGACCCTGGTGCCTCTGAGCTGAGTGAGTGTCATGGCCCCAGGGCACTGGACGATGCTGTGATCCAGAGTATCAGTGGCAGCACCCATGATGGGTCCCAGCCACACGAAAGGCCGATCAGGGTCCACGGGCCTGCCCCTGGTGCTTGGGCAGCCTTGTTCCTGGAAGCGCACACACAGACGTGAATCAGGGCACCCTCCCACCCACCACAGGACTCAGCTCCCACTGCCACAGGCCCTGTGCCTGCGTCCACGGCCACCGCAGGTATGGTGGCCCACTCGGGCCAGGACCCACTCCCCAAAGGTCAGTGCTGTCCGGCTGCCGCTGTCAGCTACCTCATGTGGGGAGGCCTGGGCCAGGCCGGGGACTCTGCCTTTTGTCCAAACTCCCTCGGGGACAACGGTGAGCAGCCACGTTGGGACCTGCTGGCTTGGTCCAACCGCCTGGTGTTGGGGAGAGGAAACTGAGGCCTGGAGAAGGTACACAGCTCACCCAAAGCTGCACACTCGTGAGAGGCAGAATCAGGACCACTGCAGACCCTGACCAGGCCCAGCTTCTGGCCAGAGCCGAGCCTCCCAGGACCCAGAGAAAGCCGTTTCAGCTGGTCAGCCAGACTCAGGCCACTGTTTGCCCCTAGGACCGTGCAGGCAGGGAGGCAGGTCTGGGGACCCCCGTGAGAGCGGGCACTGCTTGCAGGGAGGCAGGGCAGTGGGCCCAGGACCATGGCAAAGGCTGGGTCTCTTCCCATGTGCACGGGTCCCAGTGACCTCGGGGTGGAGCGATGCCACCTGCCAGGCTTCTGTGGGACTGAAGGAGCGCACTCTCTCGGGGACAGCCCAGGTGCCGTCCCTGCCATCCCCTGCTACGAGGCAGAGCGCTGGGTCCCCGGGAGGCAACACCCACAGCTCCCTCTGGACACTCGGGCCGGGGCGCTCCCTCCCTCGACTGTTGAACAGAATCCGCCGAGGACATGGCATGTGACACAAGAGGGAGGCCACAGGGAAGGAGCCTGACATGGGGGGCAAAGAAGACCCCCACCCCCAAAAGCAAACAAAACAGCAGAGATGAAGGAAACTGTCGAGTGTGGGGTGGCGAAGTCACAGGCGGGCCAGCCTTAAATCTGGGAGGTGGCCACGGACCTTGTCCGGGGTGGTGGGCTCGGGGTCAGGAGGGCGTGAGGAAGAGCAAGGAGGGGTGTGCCCCGCGGACGGCTTCTTGCTTTCTCTGCTTCGGTTTAGGGTGAGAAGCAAGGGGCACTCTTGTGCTGACAGCATGATCAGCAGGGAAGGGTCAGCAGAAGGAGCGGGACCCCAGGAGGGAGCGTCTGAGACAGGCGGGGTGCGGTGGGTGTCCTCACCAGCACTCTCCAGGGGCCTCGGCTGCGTGATGGGGCGGGGGACGTTCAGGCCAGTGGCTCCCCGGGGTGGGGGGAGGAGGAGGAGGAATCTGGGCCTTGGACAGAGAGAGAGGGGCTGATGGATGGGGCTCAAGGGGTCCCATCCAGGGGAGTGGGGGCAGGTTAGATGCCTGGGGGGTGAATTCTGAGGCAGAGAAGGTTCCCAGGGCGCTAACAGCCCCTCGGCCACCAGCACAGTGCCTGCTGGCTTTCAAAGGAATTTTTCTGATGTTCTCATGATCTTCCCAGTTTCCTGAGATTAAGATGGAAAGTTGTGGTTTGCAGTAAGCCGTCCACTTAGACAACGGACATTCCATCCTTGCACTTCGACAGGATAATTCTCAAAGGCCTCCAGGGCTTTCGACGGACAGCCAGCTCTGGGAAATCTCTCCAGACCTGGAATGTCACCATTCCCGGGGGCTATGGGGTCCCAGGAAACTCAGTGGGGTGGTGGTGGAGCAAGCATAAGTGGTGGATTCACACCTCTGAGGAGTTGGGGACCAGACCCGACCCTAGGGAACTTCCTGTGTTCAGGTAACGTGCACCTTGTTCAGGAGCCTGGTACCCAGGGTGCAGGGCTGGGGTCAGTGCAAAAGTGTCTGATTATTCCACAGTTTTTTGTATCTGTAAAACCAGGAGATTTTTCTTTCTTTCTTTCTTCCTTCCTTCCTTTTTCTTTCTTTCTTTCTTTCCTTCTTTTTTTTTTTGCTGAGGAAGATTGGCCCTGAGCTAATATGTGTTGCCAATCTTCCTCTTTTTTTTCCCTCCCCGAAGCCCCAGTACATAGTTGTAAGTCATTCTAGTTCTTCCTTGTGGGGTGCTGCCACAATGTGGCTTGATGAGTGGTGCATAGGTCCACACCCAGGATCTGAACCGGCAAGCCCTGGGCCCCCAAAATGGAGCCGTGAACTTAACCACTTGGCCATGGGGCCGGTCCCCTTTCAGGCAATTTCTAAAGGCCACCCAATTCTATGACCTCTACCACCTGAGGCAAACAGCAGCCCCAAACATATGGCTCCCAGGAATTCCCTGGCCCCTCATCTGCTCTGTGCTCAGCCCATCTTTCTAGAAGTGTGCTCTGGAAACTTCTTATGTGGCCGCCCCCTTGAACAGCGAGTGCCCAGGTGCAGAGAAGAGAGAGAGATGGAGAAAGAGAGAGACAATGAGAGACAGAGAGAGAGACAGAGATGCGGTGGGGGGAGAAATGGGGGGAGAGAGGAACAGAGAGAAGAGGGAGACAGAGATATTGAGGACTGGGGAGCACCCAAGGGGCCCCCAGCTTTCATTTGTCTCTCCCACTCTGGCTGTTTGCCTCTAAAACCCAGAACATTCTCCTCTTAGCCCAAGCCCTTGCGTGTTCTGTTCTGTGGCTGCAGCCCAAGCGCCCCACCACCACGTGGAGGGGGTGCACGCAGGCAAGGGGTCGGAAGAAGTGCAAAGAGCCCCCACACTTGGGCACCAGCCCAGCCCGGCATTTGGCATGCCTTCGACGTGTGCTGTCCTTAACCACTGTGTTTTAAATTCGATACTTGACACAAACTCCATTTGATGGTGAAGTCGCCCCAGCACCCCATGTCCTCGGGCTCTGTTTGGGGCTCTGATTCTAAGCCCTTTTGCAGACGTTTGCCCAGATGTGACTGTCTGGTCCGGAAGGTTCCCACAGAAAAGGTTGTGATAAGAGCCCGGGCTGACCTCTCCGGCTCCCACTGCTCCAGCAGCAACTCCCAGAAGCACGTTATCTTTTCCAAGGGAAACGGCCCAAACCACGTGGTCTGCAAACCTGCGTCTCCCCCAGGCGCGCTCGGACCACGCTCCCCACTAGCTTGCATCGCTGGCCCTTTCATCCTCTGAGGCCTTGTCTGTGTCATAGTTTTACAGCCTGTTAATGTCACCCACTTGACCAGATGTTCCCCAGATTTCGAACTGGTATTAATAGACGTAACTCTATGACATGCCTTTTATGGAAAGAACTTTTCTCAGCACATGTCCACCAATTAACAAAACTCGGAGAAGGGGACATTTCAAGTAATTTTAGATGGGTTATTCTTAAAAATGCGTCTGTGTCATCCTTCTAAAATGTTCAGTAACTTCATGTCGACATTTGTTTTCCTCTCCGCCAACAGAGACACTCTCGACCGGATGTATGAAAACCAAGCTGTGAGCTAACCTCTGGAACAGAGGTAACTGGGATAAATGTTGAGAACCAAAGAGATTCCATAATTACAGCAGTTTTCCTTTCAAGTTCTGCGGGGCAGGTGTTCACCCAAGAGCACCCACAGAGCACACCCACCGCCTGCCATTCACAGTCGACCACGCGCTGCCTGCCACCCCGTGTGCACCCAGAAGACCCGGGGATGGCACTCGGCCACACCTGGGACACACACTCTATCCCCCACAACAAAGGGAAAAAGGAGAAAATAGATTGAGGGGATCTGAAAAATTGTGAAATCATCATGTTCTAGTTTATAGCAATAAATTTTTTTTTAAAGATTGGCACCTGAGCTAACAACTGTTGCCAATCTTTTTTTTTGTTTTCTGCTTTATCTCCCCAAATCCCCACAGTACATAGTTGTATATCTTAGTTGCAGGTCCCTCTAGTTGTGGCATATGAGACACTGCCTCAACGTGGCCTGACGAGCGGTGCCATGTCCATGCCCAGGGTCCAAACCGGCACAACCCTGGGCCACCACAGCGGAGTGCACAAACTTAACCACTTGGCCACGGGGCCAGCCCCTATAGCGATAAATTTTAAAAGCTGATTAAACAGATGATTTTCTTGGAAAATATAGAGTACGAAATTGACTCAAGTAGAAGTAGGAGATTAGTGCCCTCTGATTGGTCCAATGGTGGGGGTCACAGAAAAAGAAGTAGCCAAAAGTCCGTCCTTAAAAAGGCACCAGGCACAGGCAGCTGTATGTGTGTTTCCACCTCCTTTGTGGAATAATCTCTGCGACAGAGAGACACCACCACCTGCGTCTGGGAACACGAGCTCTGGAGGCCGACTGTTGAGCTCAAACCCCATCTCCACCTCCACCAGCAGGGTGATCCTGGGCGGCTGCTTAAGCTCTCTGTGCCTCAGTTTCCTCATCTGTCAAATGGATATGAAAATAGTACCTAGTTCACAGAGTTGATTTGAAGGTTAAAGACTTAACTCAAGTAAAATATATGGAACTGTGCCTGTTACATAGTAACTACTTGATACAGATGGACTGTTACGAAGAGTTGCTATTACGCCCAAGCACAGTGAAGGCAAAAGCATCACAATTCATTCTATAAAGCTAGTCAAAAACCTGAGAAACCAATGGTGGGAATAACACCCCCACACACGCTGATAGGGACATAGTATTTATGGTATGAAGATAGGACTTTTTTTATAGGGACATAATGACCCTAAATGGAAGCACTGACAAACAGAATCCTATACATGAGGAGCAAGAAAAACTAATCTCAGGAATGCAGCCATGAGTCAACATCATAAAATCTGTTAGTGCAATTCACTATATCAAGAGATGAAAGAGAGGAAAAGTCCTCGATCATCTCAGAAGATTGTGTCCCAAAAATCATTTGGTGAAATCTAACATTCACGACTGAATTTCGAGCATGCACAACCACAAGATCTTCAGGAAGCTAAGACCGGTAGGAAAATTCCTCGACCTCTAACAAACAGTGTACTTAACACACTAGAACAGGGGTCAGCAAAGTTCCGCAAAGGGGCAGAGAGCAAATATTTTAGGAGTTTCAGGCCATATGGTTTCTATCCTAACCTCCTAACCCTGCAGTGGCAGCATGAAAGGAGCAATGAGACAGCATGTGAACGAACGGGACAGGCTGTGTGCCAATAAAACTTTATTTACAAAGAGACACGACCGTGGGCTGGATTTGGCCCCCTGGCTGTAGTTCACAGACCCCTGCCTTAGAACCACTCACATTATAGTCAGAAACAAGAGGAAGATGCCTGGTTTTGCATTTGAGTCCTTGTGAATGTGACAACACGAGAAAATATTTATCAAGTACAAATATTGGAAAGGCAGAGATAAAAGTGCAATTATTTGCTTAATTATATGACTGTCCAGAAAATCCAAACCAACCAACCGACAAACTATTAAAATGAGAAGTGGCCAATTTTGAGGTCAACATGCAAAAACAACAGCATTTATTAAAACAGCAACGTGTAATTATAACCTTTCGTGAGGAAAAGTGTCTCATTGCTGATAGCAATAAGACCCAGGAGTAGACCAAGAAGTGGGTGGATCTGACATAAAAGAAAACCAGAAAACTGTGCTGAAGCTCTGAGTAAGCGGAGACACGCCCGTCCCTGAGCAGAGGACTCCACGCACATAAGTGTCGGTTTTCCAAACTGCGCCCACACACTCAGAGCACGCCCGAGAGAATCCCCAACAGGGCCGATTTGAAACACGCGATTCTACGCTTCGTGCGGGACAGAAAATTCGCCGGATGAGTTGAGCAGTGTTTTTAAGAGGCCTGGGAGAAGGAGCTCGCTGTGGAGCCAGCGTGATCAGCGCACAGTGTAGTTGTGCAGATGTCGACAAATGGCTCCGCGGTCAGGACTGAAAGACCAGAGACAGAACCACGTGCTCGTGGGGATTTAATTTAGGAGGAAGCTGGCCCTTCGTGTCAGTGCAGAAGAGATACTTCTCTCAATAAAAGATGATGCGACAACTGGCCGTGCGTTTGAAAAAGAAAACGTGACATTCCACCAACACAGCCACCACTTCTCTCTGAGCCCGTGAAGGGCAAGCTGCTCCCCCTCGAAGGTGATGCCGAGTCCCCATCGGGGCTGCTGTCTGTGGGGGCCTTGGGGGGCACTGTGCCTCAGCTACACTGTATCAGGCTGAGGGGACCCGCATAAAGGACCCTCCACCCCTCTCCGTGTTCTCATGGGCTGGGTCTAAACACAGCCCCCGAAGAAGTCCACCCTCCACTGTTTCTGGAACTCAGCTGAAGGATTTGCAATCCCGGGCAGATCCAGAGCCTGAGACTGGAGAGAGCAGGGGTCCCGTGGAGTTGTTACCCTGTGCTCAGGGGGTGGGTCTCGTGGTGGATCATCAGAAGTCCCGTTCTGCACTCATTCCAGACAGGACCCCAGACCCCCTCTGGCTCTCTGTGTGCTTCTGTTCACGCTACCATCTGCGGCGGGGGAGAGAGGCCTTGGAACCCGCCCTCCAAACGCAAATGAGCAGCCTGGTTAATAAAACATGTTATGCACTTCTTGATGTTCGCCCATGTTTCGGTCCCAGAAAGGCTGTGGGACAAATTCTCACAGTCCGGCTCCTCCCCACCAGCCGGGCCTCGCTCGGCTCACACTCGGGCTTTCCCACAGCGGCAGCTGAGCTCACCTCCTGCTGGCACCGGGTAGAGTCCTCCACAGACACAGATGTTTGCGAGGTTCCTGTTGTCGGAAAAGCCGCCCCAAGCAGAAAACACCCCTGGAAGCAAAGACGAGCAGCTGTCCTCCCCGTGAGCCGCTCACATCTTAACTAGAGCCAGAACTGGGGACCCAGGACGTTTTCATATGGCTCTCTGAGTCCCCGGCTGTAGGGTGGCCCAAACTGTGCTTTCATCACGGATGCAGCGTGGACGCCTTGCTGGAGCTTCCGTTTTAGGAGCTGGCTAACAACCATCAGGGCACATGTGTGTGCGTGGGCTGGCCTTTTCCCTGAAGGTCTAGCTTCCCCCATCGTACCCGAGGAAGGGGAGGCCCTTACATCCCACGGGGAGGTTGGGTAGGGGAACCCGGTGCAGGGAGAGTTCCGAGGCACAGTCACCACCCCCGGGAACAGCGTCCCTGCAGAGTTGCCCGCTCTGAACAAGCTCCACCCGGGGCCTTCCCTGGCCCCATGCCACCCAGACCCCGAGCTTTGGGGGTGATGGGTGGCTTCCCCCACGTGCAGCCTCAAGGATGTGTGCAGGGCAGGTGGGACCAGAGGCAGGTGCCCACAGGCGCCTCGACAGGGAGAGCTCCTGTTCTGCTTCAGGGCAAGGTGGCCCTGAGGGGCCTTTGGGACACCAGCTAGTGGCGCTCTCCTGCAGACCCCGGAACCTCTGGGAAGGGCCCTCCTGCAGGGCCTGGCGAGCCATCACCCTAGAGGGCAGACCCCACTGTGGGAGGTCACCTGTGGGTGCTGGACCCACGTGCTGGCCACATGCCCCCAGGAAACCCCAGGCAGCCTTCGCGTCTTGGTCATTTGGTGGCCTGGGTCCCACGGGCACCTCGGCCATCCCTTGAGGGTGATCCTGGAAGGTGGCCCCCAGGTGCTCCCGTTAAGAAATTCTTCTGGTGCGTCCACAGACTGAGTCCCCTGCCATCAGGAAACGCTCCCCTGTGCGTTTCCAGGGACAAAAGCAGGACGTTATTGCTGCAGATGCAAGGAGCAGGGGCAGCACGGTGTGCTAAGTCCAGAAGCTTCTAACACACGGATCTTGGTCACTCTGTACCCTGGAGAGCGGGGTGTACATTGTGAGCAGTGTGTGTATTGGGGTGCCTGCTCTCCCCAGGGGAGCCACTCCTCAGAGACCTGGACTCAGGCCGTCTCGGCCCCCGGCCATACCTGCATCCTCTCCCCTGACCGGTCTCCCTCCACAGCTGGGCAGCCGCCGTGTCTTGTGGTCAAGGGTTCACAGTTTTGTGCCACTTTATTGCAACTTTGTTGTGGCCTCAGAGGGCAGGTGGTGATGTCCTCCAGCTGGCTACCCATCTCCTTCCTGCCCCCCGGCCCTGCGTTGTTACTGCTGACCCTTGGTGCACTTGGCGGGCCAGGCAGACCTAAGGCTGCCCCTCTCCTCCTCCACCCCGACCCCGGGGCTGCCCCTAGGTGGGCTGGGAGGTGTTTGTGACACGGCTCCAACCTGGGGATGTGCCTGGACCAAGCTGAGGGGGTTAGAGCACTGGGGTCCCCCTCGAAACAGCGTCTGCTCCCCTCTCTGGAGAGGACATCCCACCCCACAGGCCTGGCCCCTGTGAGTCTGTGTCCCACCCTCCCTCCCCGCGGTCTGCTCAGGACACAGCCCTCCCAGCCCGGGCTGGGCCTCACCCTGGAATCCCAGCTTCCAGAAGAATCTGTCCCTCTTCGGAGACCCCTTGGCTGGGAGTGGGAGTGATCGCCATACCCATGTCTCCGCCACCCAGGTGAGGATCTGGGGTGCCAGTACTGACCCTTCTGAGACCTGTGGGGAGGGAGGAGCCCCCAGGGCCCAGCAGGGACTTCAACAGGTGCGGCCCCAGGACTTCCACGCCGCACCTGCCTGGACCCAGCCGGTGGGCCTCCTCCTGCCTCCTCAGGTGAGGCTCTGACGGCGCCTCTTTGCAGGTGCTGGACCAGGCGAGGGGGCCTTGAGTGGCTCTCGAGGCCTCACTGGGCAGGAATGACTTGGCTTCCCTGCCCGGCCTTGCGTCCGAGGACCCCTAGCTCCTTCCATCTGAGGCTGGTGGACCCACGGGTGGCCAAAACGCTTCGGGGTGGGACTCTCTCCATCCCTCCTCCCTCCCTCCCTCCATTCCCTTCGGACTGAAGAGGGAAGCACTGGGGGACAGGGCTCTCTTGCCCTCTTGTGGCCACATCACCGCGGTGGACGCTGCTGGGCCATGGAGTCAGAGTGAGCGCCTTCTCAGGCTGGAGGGGTTTCGAGACTACACCCAGTCAACAACCCGCAGCCGTCGCTCCTTGGAGAGACTGTTGTGCAGAGGAAGGAAGCTGTTTCCAGTTACTTGTAGAAAGATTTCTTTTTGTCTTTTAATGAAAGATGCATAAAACCTCTCCCGGGTCATTCCTGGTAAGGACCATAGTCCAGGGATCAATGAGCAGAGGTAGGAGGGGAGGGAAAGGAGGGGAGGGCAGAGCCCACGGAGAGCAGGCGCCCCCTCGGGTAATGAACTGGGCAGCGGGTGCCCAGCATCGAGAGCCAAGGGCCGCTGGACCCTGAGTGGCTCACCTGTTCTCCAGCCTCTTTCATCCCGCAGGTGTTCCTGGAGGAAACAACTGGGAGGGGCTGCAGAAGGCACCCAGACCTCCTGGACCGGCAGGGTGAGTCACCAAGTCAGCCCCCGGGTCTGGAGCAAGGCCGAGCCCCCCACAGTGCAGACCAGTCTTCTGAGAAACGACTCCGGGCTTGTTTGGGGGCCGGGGGCTCTGTTAGAGCTGGAGCAGGGCCGTGCCCACAAGCACCCGCCTGCAGGTCCCCCAGACTGGAGGCCCTGGTGGGAAGGACGAGGCCCGCGCTCCCTTGTTTGTTGTCTTTGTGTGGAGTACTGACCTTTGTTTGTGGTGTGTTTCCTGGCTCTCTTTCAAAAGTGAGTTGGCTTCAGTCTTGGCCCCCAGCCACCAGTTCCAGGGCAACAGAAAAAGTGTACCCCACATCCCAAATCTTTTCAAAAGAGCGAGTATTTGCTCACAAAAACAGCAGCTGCTCTTCCGAAGTGGCTGGAACATACACGCCCAGCAGTGTGGGGTGGTGCACGCCTGGGGAGTGACAGGAGGCCTGCGGAGTGGGACCAGCTGTCCTTGGCTGGGCGGAGGCCCAGGTGTCGCTTCAGGGCTGTGGGTGCCTGGCGGGGAGGGCCGAGGAAAGAACCCTCCCGTGGGGGGGCATCATGCTCCCTCACGGCTGCACGCAGGTACCCATCCTGGGGATAACGTGTGGGTCTCCAAGGGGGTATCTTTAGCCAGAAGGTGCCTTGTCCAAGGGGAGAAGGTGGGTTGTTTGCGTTCCTGAAGAGGGGGACTCAGGCGGCAGTGGCTGCACATGGACCACGGAGACATCCTGGTCTTCCCAGAGCCTCTCCTGCTGGTCCCCCCCTGGCCGGGGGGCTGTGGGGACCTTAGGACCAGGCCTGGTCTGTGGTGATGGAGTAGGTGTGGAGGCTGGGCCCCCTCTGCAGAGGGCCCCCCCAATGCAGAGTGAAGCCCTGGGCGGGCGGGGCGGCCACACTGGCTGGAGTGCTGGGGTGGATCTGCAGGGACTCCGCAGAGCTGAGCTGCCAGGTGTCCAGGTGGTCAGTTAAGACAAGGAGCCTGTCATGGTCGATTTCATGTGTCAAGCTGACTGGGCTAAGGGGATGCCCCAAATAGCTGGTAAAACACTGTTTCTGAGTGTTTGAGTGGGGATGCTTCTGGAAGAGACCAGCACTTGAATCAGTGGACTGAGGAAAGACGGCCCTCACCAGCATGGGTGGGCCTCACCAGTCTGTCGAGGGCCTGAATAGAACAAGACGGGAGAGGAAGGGTGAATTCGCTCTCTCTTCCTGAGCCGGGACATCCACCTGCTGCTGCCCCCGGACGTCGGCGCTCCCGGTCCTCAGGCCTTTGGACTCCACGATTGACAACATCAGCCTCTCACTCTCAGGCCTTCGGACTTGGACTGAACCACACCACCAGCTTTCCTGGGTCTGTAGCTTGCAGACGCGGGCTGTGCCCCTTGGCCTCCATAAGCGGGTGAGCCGATTCTTATCATAAATCTCCCCTTTCGTTTATCTAGATATAGCCTGCTGCTTCTGTTTCTCTGGAGAATGCCGACCAACATGGAGCCAAAAGGAAAGTGTCTATCTGGACTTCAATCACTGACTGGGACGTTATAAGCAAGATGAAGAGCAGGAGAAAGCGCTGCCCCCTCAGTGTCCATTTTCCCCACGGAAGGTGGAGTCTTCATGAGTACCCGTGATTTGATTATTTCCCTTAGGTGAGGACTCAGGAATGGAATGGCTGGGTCATATGGTGGGTGTACGTTTAACTTTACAAGAAACTATCAAAATGGTTTCCGAAGTGGCGTACCATTTTACATGCCTCTCGGCGTTGTGAGAGCTCCGCCATTCCGCATCCTTGCCTCACTTGGTACTGCCGGTGTTTCCACCTTTACCTCTCCAGCGGCAGAACGATGGGGCCCCAATGAGATTTCAATTTCCCCTCCCTAATATCTGAGGACACTGAGCATCTTTTCACGGGGCCATTGGCCTCTTCTGTTAAGCACGTCTTCAAATCTTTTGCCCTTTTGGTATGGAGTTGTCTGGCATCTTACTGTAAAATTCTTGAATTTTAAGATCTTTATACATTCTGGATCAAGTTGTTTGTTAGCTAGAACATTCTGAATATTTTCTCCCAGTCTGTGGCTTACCTTTTCGTTTTCTTAAGTGTCTTTCAAAGACCAGAAGGTTTTAATTTTGATGAAGTTCAACTCAGCCTTGTTTTCTTTTATGGTTCATGTTTTTGTGTCTTATTTAGGAAATCTTTGCTTAGCCCAAGATCACAAAGATTTTCTCCTATGTTTTCTTTTAGAAGTGCTATGGTTTTATCTCTTGGCTTAGGTCCACAGTCCATTCTGAGCTCTGTGAGTTACGTTTGTGCGTGTTATGGGAGGCAGTGACCGAGTTCCTCTCTCCTCATTTGTTGTAAGGACTATGCTTTCCCTGGTGAGTTACCCAGGCACCTTTATTGAAAATCAAGTGACCGTATATGTGCGGGTGTGTTTCTGGGCTCTCCATTCTGTTCCATGGATCCGTATATCAGTCCTTTCACCAATACATATCTTCCCTGGTCACGTGGCTTTAAAATAAGTCTATGAATTAGGTAGTGTAAATCCTTTAGTTTTGTCATTCTTTGTATTTCTCGATTAAGTTTTTGTGGTTATATTTTTTTCCAACCAGATTTCGAGGGTAAAAAAAATAGGAGCAAAAATTAAAATACTTAATAAATTCCTATTTTATAGACTTATTAAAACTACGGTAATCCAGGCAACGTGATATTGGTGAAAGAACGGACATAAAGATTTGTGTAACAGGATAGAGAGCCCAGAAAAAAAAAAAAATATATATATATATATACCATCTGCTATTTTTTCTATTTTTCTTTATTTTTTCTTTTTTTTTTTAAATTGAGATATAATTGACATATAACATTGTATTAGTGTTAGTGTACAACATGATGATTTGGTAAATGTATATATTGTGAAATGATTACCACAACAGGTCTAGTTAACATCCGTCTCCACACAGTTACACATTTTGTGTGTGTGATAAGGACTTTTAAGATCTACTCTCTTAGCAGCTTTCAAATATACACTACGGTATTACTAACTATAGTCACCATGCTGTCCATGACATGCCCATGTCTTATTTACTTTATAACTGGAAGTTTGTACATTTTGACCCCCTTCACCCATTTCGCCCACCCCCCACCCCCTGCCACTGGAACCACCAATCTGTTCTCTGTGAGTTCTGTTTTGGGGTTGGTTTTTCCTTTGTTTGTTTTACATTCCAGATATAAGTGAGCTCATATGGTATTTGTTGTTCTCCGTCTGACTTAATCACTTGGCATAATGCCCTCCAAGTCCATCCATGTTGATGCAAATGGCAAGATTTCCTTTTTTATGGCTGAGTAGTATTCCATTGTATGTATCCACCACATTTTTTTTATCCACTCATCCCATGATGGACACCTACGTTATTTCCACGTCTTGGCTGCTAATTTTTGTAGGGCTCTCTGTGTCTATGTTCCTGAAGGATACTGGGCCGTAGTTGTCTTTTCTTGTGATGGCTTTGGTTTCATATGAGGGTGATTCTGGCCTCATAAAGCAAGCTGGGAAATACTCCCTCCTCCTCCACTTTCTGAATGGGTCTGTGTGGGATTGCTGTTATTTCCTCCTTAAATAGAGTTCATCAGGTTAGCCCTCTGGGCCTGGAATTGTCTTTGTGGGAAGATGATAGATTACAAATTCAATGTCTTTAACAGATAAAGAGAAATTTATATTTTCTCTCTCTCTCTTTTTTTTTTGGTGTCAGTTTTGGTAACTGTGTCCTTCAAGGAATTTGCCTAGTTCAGCTAAGTTGTCCAATTAATTGGCACAAGATAGTTAATAATTACCCATTATCTTTTTTTTTTTTTTTTTTTTTTGGTGAGGAAGATTCCCCCTGAGCTAACATCTCTTCCAATCTTCCTCTACTTTGCATGTGGGATGCCTCCACAGCATGCCTGATGAATACAGTAGGTCTGTACCTGGGATCCAAACCCATGAACCTGGGCCACCAAAGTGGAGTGCACGGAACTTTAACCACTCGGCCACAGGGCCGGTCCTGCTCCTTATCCTCCTAGTGTCTGTAGGATCTGTAGTGGTGCTCCCTCTTTCATTTGTGATTTTGGTGATTTTTGTCTTCTTGAGGACGATCATCAAACAAACATCACAGATCTTTGTTCACGATCAGTCCCGCGAGCAGCTTAGCAACTTTATCCATCTGTCAAGGAACCAGCTTTTGGTTTCACTGATTTCCTCCATGGTGTTTCCCATTTCATTGTTTTCTCATCTTTATTTTTCCTTCTCTGTACTTACCTTGGGTTAAATTTGCTCTCTTTTCTCACTTCCCATGCTGAATACTTAGGTCATTGATGTCATTGATTTTTACACCATTTCTCCTTTTTTTTTTATTCCTTTTTTTTCTTTTCTGTTTTTTTTTAGGAAGATTAGCCCTGAGCTAACTACTGCCAATCCTCCTCTTCTTGCTGAGGAAGACTGGCCCTGAGCAAACATCTGTGCCCATCTTCCTCGACTTTATATGTAGGATGCCTGCCACAGCATGGCTTGACAGGTGACACTTAGGTCCACTCCTGGGATCTGAACGGGCGGAGCCTGGGCTGCCAAAGCAGAACGTGCAAACTTAACCGCTGCACCACCGGGCCAGCCCCTCTTCTTTTCCAGTGTAAGACTTTGTAGCTGTAAATTTCTCTAGTTGATCTCCATCACGTAACGTGGACATATTGTGTTTGCTGGTTCACTTCCACTTACCTAGTTCTTAAGCCTCATGCACTCTTCTTTGGAAGTTTTATAACAATCTAACATAACATGGATCTTGTTTGGATTCGAACAAATCTGCTGCAATAAAGGACATTTTGAAACAACCAGGGACGCTTGCATGCAGACAGTGAATCTGATGATATTACAGCATAAGTAATAGATTTTGTAGGTGGGATAATGACATTGTGGCTGTGTAAGAAAATGTCCTATTTCTTAGATAGGGTGAAACAACTTGATGTCAATCATTTGCTTTAAAATATTATTTTAAAAAGAAAAGAAAAGAAGAAGAAAGAGATGGAAGAACAAGTTTGCAAATGCTGAAGTTGCTGAGTCTGGGGGTGGGCATGGAGGTGCTCAGATTCCCTCTGCTTCTGTGAATGCTGGAAAATGCATGATAAAGTTTTAAAAGTATGTTCTGAGATGACTTTACTAAGACAGAGACAAAAAAGAAGAAAGAACAACTCAAGCCCCGGTGAAGACTGTTCATTTGTGGGTTAAGTGTGAGTGCAGCACGCAGAAGGTGCAGCCACCAGACAGCCAGGGCCCCCGAGGCCTGCCCTGGGCCCCTGATGCCCGCCCTGGGCCCCCAGCCACTAGCTGAGCATCCTGCCTTACATCCAAGCCCTGCCTGGCTACCTTCCTGCCAACTGTGATGGCCATGCCTGGAATAGAGCCCTGTCTGCCTTGGTCGGGCTTCCAGGTGTTCATTGTATTGCTCTGGGGGCCGCCTGCCTTCAAGTCAGAAATTGGGCACTGTTAGCACGGGTCCCCTCGGGAGACAAAGGGGTGTGCCCACATTTGGCCAGCCCTGGAGTGGCTTGCCTGAGAGGAAGCCCAGCAGTGTTCAGGTACCTGCTGGCCCCCCTGGAGCAGACAGAAATCAGGGTCCACTGGTGTGTGCTTTGCAGAGGGACAGCGGCAAACACACCTGGTTGTAAGTGCCTCCAGGTGAAAGTGGCCCAGACAATAAGTTCATGATTCCACTTCCCTCGCTGCCCTCCTCAGGGTCCCTCCATGGCTGGAGAGGCCGGGTCCAGCCAGGCCCTACGTCATGGACTGAGGTCGGCCCTCCCCCTGGGAATGCAGGGTGCACTTTGCAGGGGAGGAAGACAATGCCTCTACCCTCTAGGCCCTTCTGGCTGTGCTGAGAATTAAAGTGACATGAGACAATAGCAGGAGAAAATCAAACCAAGCTTTATAACATGTATACATGGGAGGAAACCGGGGAAAGCGCAGTAACTCTCAGAATGACTGAAGCTGTCACCTTAAATATCATCTTTAGCTGAGGAGGATGTTGGGGGTAGTGGTTTGGGACTTCAAAGGGGAGGAAGGCAATTCACAAGGAAATGGAAAAGCAAATGTTTGCTAGATAGAACTTTGATCAGAGTGGGCTTAGCAAGGACCCTCCCAGTCTACGATCCCCATTGTTATCTGTGGTGATGGCCTGTCCTGGGGACAGTGCTTCTACCTTAAATTTCTTTCAGGCAGTTGGGGGGAGGTCAGAGTTTCTTTCAGAGTCTTCTGTCCTTAACCAAAGAGACATGTTTTGGGGTGGCCAGTTCTGATCTCCCACAGCTTCATACCAGGAACTGCAAAGGCTCCAGTGGGGCCGGACGCGGTCCACCTCCCGCGGGCAGGAGCTAAGTCCTTCTAAGACAGTGCCCGTGGGGGAGGCCTGGGCCGGCGTCCAGGGGCAGGGACGGCGATGCCGGCGAAGGAGGGGGCTGCCGTGAGAGACCGGGAGCAAGGCCCTGCTCCAGAATGGGGGTCCTGAGGTGATCCCTCTGACCGCCCGACCACAGAGCGTGACGCACGTCCCCCTCAAAATGTCCTATGACCCCTAACGCGGAGGGGCCGCTCTGCCGCCCTCGCACTGTGGTTCTCCGCAGAGAGCGCCCCACCGGGCCGGCATCCTGCCTCCCAGCACCCCTTCCACCGGCGCCCCCCGCATCCGACCCCCACGCCAGCCTCCAACCAGGCCTCCAGTCATCGCGGCCGCAGGTGGGGATGCTTCTCCCACCGGCCCGGCCCCGCCCCCAGTTTCCCCGCCAGGCCGGGGAGACAGCCAGCCTCGGACGACGCAGGACGCATGCGCGAGGCGGGCCCCGCGGCGTTGCCGTGGCTACAGCCGACGCGCTCCGCCGGGACAGGCGGGCGGTACTTCCGGGGCGGGGCGCGGCCGCCGGAAGTGCGTGGCCGCCCGGGGCCATGGCGGCGCTGGGCGTCGTCTGCCTGCTGCTCGCGGCGGCGTGCTGGCGGCCGGCCTCGGCCTCGGGCGAGGAGTTCTGGCCCGGCCAGTCGGCGGCCGACATCCTGTCGGGGGCGGCGTCCCGGAGACGGTAACGCCCGCGCCGTCGGCGGGCCCCGGGGCGGGAGGGGGCGGCGGGGAGCGGGCAGGGCCGGGGTCGAGGGTCCGAGGGCCGGGGGAGTTGGCCGGGGCCGGTGGGGAGGGGCTATGGGCGCGGGGAGACGGGGGACGGCCGGGAGCCGGGTATGGCCGGGGTCTGAGAGGCCGAGGACCGGGGAATCGGGGTGCTGGGGTCGGCGGGGCTCCGGGGGCAGAAGGGGACCGGGCGGGGAGCCGGGTGGACTCTGAGCGGAGCCTTCCCGCCCCACGCGGGCGCCCGGCTGGACGCGGCCCCGGAGCCCCAGGAAGGGCTGGCCGCGGGTCACCGTAAGGGGCAGTCGGACCTGTGAGAAGATGGGGGTTCTCGCCCGGCGTCCAGGAGCCCCCGAATCCGATGTTCGGAGGGCAGGTTCTTAGGAAGGCACGGCCTGCTTATTTGCGCGGGATCCTTCCGTTTCATCCAGAAGTCGGATGCTCCCTAAACGAGTCTTGGGGTGAAAAACAGGTGTGGGTGCTGTCCTGTGGTTATGGAGGGCCCGGTGCAGAGCAGACCATGCGGGTGCGGGCTGCTGAGAGCTGGACAGGCCATGCTCTGGTGTTGGTGGCCTTGGGGGCATTTGGAGGCCCCAGGCAGGCAAGACAGCACAGCCTCATCTGTGGTCCCAGAAGTTGTGGAAGAAGCTATGGCAGAGGGAGGGCTGAGGAGAGGGCCCCTGCCTGGGTCTTGTGTGGGGAGGCTAGCTTTGGGGAGAGCAGCACTTCTCAAAGTGTGTCTAGTGCGACCTGAGCTGCTAGCACTGTTTTCGTGGTCACACCAGGATGTCAGCTGCCTTTCCACACTCGTTCTTTCATGAGCTCTCTGTGGGGTTTCCAGAGACCACTGGGGTCCTTAATAATTATAAGTATAAAGGGGTCTATAACCAGAAAGCGTGAGAAGCAGTGGAGAGCCAATTCCGAGGTCTCAGCGCTGAGACTGCTGGTCTGGCTGTGGATTATTGCTGGTGGTCACACGGAGGCCCAGGTGCCTAGCGCCCCTTCCTGGGGGCCCTGTGAGTGACGAGCCGTATAGAAATGGGTGCGCAGCTGCCTGCACCTTACAAAGTAGAGCCACGGAAGTTGAGCTCCCGGAGTCGGGGTGACAGGCAGTGGGCTGTGGGAGCGCCTGGGTTTTCTCCAGAGGCCTTGGCGCTGACCAGCTGCTCTCCTGCCCCTGCCTGCCCAGGTACCTTCTGTACGACGTCAACCCCCCGGAGGGCTTCAACCTCCGCAGGGACGTCTACATCCGCGTGGCCTCCCTCCTGAAGACTCTGCTGAAGACGGAGGAGTGGGTGCTGGTGCTGCCTCCATGGGGCCGCCTCTACCACTGGCAGAGCCCCGACATCCTCCAGGTCCGGATTCCCTGGTCCGACTTCTTTGATCTTCCAAGCCTCAACAGAAACATCCCCGTCATTGAGTACGAGCAGTTCATTGCAGGTGAGACAAGGGTCCTTTACCTGGGGCCAGGCGGTCGTTGGTTCTGGTGGGAACATCAGGCCAGGCCTGAGACGTCGGCCAGGAGGCCGTCTAGTGCAGGCCTCTTGTCACCCTCGCTCTGTGTAGGGTGCAGCTTCCACTTCCTGCACTACCAGTGATCTTGGTCTTTCCGTCATTTTCCCGGGGAGAGACCTGAAGCAAGTGACCCATATGTGCCCCCTGGCCTCTGAAAATCGAGGCAGCCCGCTGAGTTGGGGAGTGTGGTTAGAGCCGTGAGGATGAGAAGGCCACCGTGGAGGCCGGGAGAGGGCCTGGCGGGACTCAGCTGGAAGGCCTGTCCCCCTGAAGGGAAGCATGCCGCGTGTAGCCTTTGTCTCACGGAGTCTCACCGCACACTCGTGAGGACTTGTCACCACGCAGCACTGTTTCTAGTGAGAAGAGTGGAGGATTTTCTTAGAATAAGGCTGTTTAGAGCTTACTGTTGCTCTGTTTAGAGGACGTCAACCTGGACTGAGCGTCCTTCTCTTCCCCTTCCCCAGAGAGGCCTAGAGGGGTGAGGCTCCACCCTGAAGGGGCTGATGCTTAGAGTCAGGGCTCGCTGTGAGGACGGGGCTCCCACTGAGGTCGGGTCTCCCGCTGAGGACAGGGCTCCCCCTGAGGATGGGGCTCCCGCTGGGGTCGGGTCTCCCGCTGAGGTCGGGTCTCCCGCTGAGGTCAGGGCTCCCCCTGAGGATGGGGCTCCTGCTGAGGTCAGGGCTCGCCGTGAGGACGGGCCTCGCACATCTTGGTTTTCACGTTCCCTTCTCGCCCCCTGGACGCTGTCACTTCGACAGGTTCAGTGTCATCCAGCCTGTGAATGCCGCAGGCATGGGGCGGCACAGGTATGTTTCTGACGTCTCTCTCTTGCTAGAAAAGAAAACTCTGGGCCATGTGAAAGCGTCCTGCGGACGCATCCTTCCTGAAGGAGGTGAGAGCTGGAGCCTGGTGTTCAGTCCCGCCTGACTTGGCCCGTGGGACGGTCTCAGACTTGCTCTGAACCGTGGCTGATGGAGCCTCCCAGGGAACTTGCCCTTCACCTCCTGGTGGACACAGGTCGAGAATGGGCCTCAGCGCTTTGAGGTTGTGCCTGGTGACAGGAGACTGCGGGGGTGCGGGGACGGGAGACGGGTCACCTCCCTGCGGGCCCCATCCCTGGAGCCAGGGTAGCCGGGGCAGGGAAGACGGAGGCCCCGGGCGATGCACTTTGCCTCTGCCCTGCCCACCAGCCTTGACTCTGCTCAGCTGTGTCCCCCTGCAGAGGGGGAGGAGGGGTTCCTGTCCTCGGACAGCCTGCTGGGGTGCGTGCATCTCAGCGTCTTGGCACCCAGCCCCTTCCTGTCATGTAGGAGGAGCCCCTGGCGCTCTGGTGTCAGTCCCCTCAGCGACACTACGGTAGTGTCCTCATTCGTTCCATCTAGGAAGAAATCATTGACCATCGTGGGTGTGGCTGGCGTGTTCTGGGTGTGGGTGGGAGCAGTGGGTGTGAGGGACGCAGACCCCTGCTCTCTGGGGCTCCTGTGGAGGGTAGGGAGCCAGAAAGTAAAGAATGTAAGTAATTGAATCTTGCAGTGTTGGGGATGGTGGCAAGTGCCACAGAGAAGAAGAAAGCGGTAAGGGGTACGGAGTGTTGGAGGGCGCCGGTGGCTGTGGCAGAGGAAGGCATCCCTGGGAGCTGTGGTTTGAATGGCCTCATGGGTCAAGAATGAGCCCTGGAGGGGACGGTTCAGGTGGGCACAGCCGTGCAGAGGCCCTGGGGAGGGAGCATGTGGATGCACTCAGGGCACAGCAGGGAGGCCAGCAGCTGATGGAGGAGGAGCCTGTGGGGCCTGTGGCCGTGCTGAGGACCGGCCCTGCCCACAGTGCAGTGGGGTGCCGTGGAGGAGAGAAGAGGGCTGGGGGCAAGCCCAGAGGCCGTAAGAAGTCGGGAGGGACGTGAGGAGCCCCTGGGAGCAGCCAGGCCTGGACAAGCTTCACCACCCTCGGACAGCCCCTCTCATCCTCTTTAGGGACCCGGTGCCCTGAAGTCATTTGTTTGGTCCTGTCTCTGCTTTTGTAAGCTTCCCCTGGTCCTTTTTGGGATGAAGGTAGTGTTAAATAAAGTGATAATTCTCTGTTTGTGTCCGTGGTGGTGTGATACGTGCCACAGACATGCTTCTGGTTCCTGTTACTCTGTTGATTCTTTGTCTTTTCAGAGTCCGGTGGGCCCTTTATTGACCAGGTGTACGTCCTGCAAGGTTATGCAGAAGGGTGGAAAGAGGGGAGCTGGGAGGAGAAGGTGGATGACCGGCCATGCATCGACCCACTGCTGTACTCACAGGACAAGCACGAGTACTACAGGTGCGTGTGCTCAGGTCCTGGGGAAGGGTCCTGAGTACTACAGGTGTGTGCGCTTGGTTCCTGGGGAAGGGTCCTGAGTACTACGGCTGTGAGTGCTCTGTTCCTGGGGGAAGGTCTCGGTCCCCTGCCCGGCCCGTCAGCACGTCCTCGTCCCCTGCTTACAGACGCTGGCATGGCCTGTTCTAAGAACAGCTGGTTACCCTCTGGTTGCCTTTTCCCACATCATCTGATGCACTTGAACGAGGCTGTGGACCTGCGGTCCTGCCCCCCAAACACAGCATGCCACCAGCAGAGCGCCCTGTGGAGGGCTGTCCCCTGAGCAGCGTCCAAGGGCAGAGCGCCAGAGCTGGGCTCCGACGACCCCCGTGACGCAGCGGCCCTCCCGAGGAGCATCTAGCTGTAAGGACAGTTACCTCGCAGCTCTGGCTCACAGTGAGGTGTCACTTCTGTCCTTCTGGCTGCCTGCTTTCCCGTCGACGTACCGTCTAGAGGCCTGAAAAGAGCGTCACTGGTGTCATGAAATCAAGCGAAATTCGTGGTTTCTTTGGCAGTTTTCAAAAGAATCTTTTTCCTGTAATCACGACCGCTGTGTTGTCTCTGGAGTAGCCGGGTTATCAAGGGCGAGCTCTACGTGTGCACTAGGTTTTCCTTGTTGTCTGGGTGAAAACAGACTAACCCACTCAGGGTCCTGGGATCTTATTTTCCAGAGGATGGTTTTGGGGTTATGAAGAAACGAGGGGTTTAAACGTGTCCTGTCTGTCCGTTCAAGGATCAGCTTCTGTCGTCGCACCTGTGCTTCTGAGAAACACGTCAGCACGGTGAGCGCCTGGACTCCCTGCCTTGGGACTGGCCTGCAAGCGTGTGTATGTGCGTGTGTGTGCGTGCACAAGTGTGCATATGTGTGCAAGTACGTCTGTAAGTGTATGTGTGCGAGTGTGCATCTGTGTGTTCTTGTGTCTGTGTGCATGCGTGTCTTTGCGAGCGTGTCTGCAGGCATATATCTGCGTGCATGCTTGTGCGTGTGTGCGTATATGTGCGTGCATCTGTGCGAGCGTGCATGCGTGTGTGTGTGCATGCATGCGGATGTGTGTGCATGTTTGCTCACTCTGTCCTGCCGGCCCTGGAGCCCCTCCTGGCCGTGGCCTGTGGGAAGGGGGCAGTTAGGCCTTGTCCTCCCCACACCCGCTCTCCATAGTGGGGCGGGGACGGGGACTGGGGTCTCAGACAGGCCGCATGTGTCCTCGCGCCGGGAGACAGCCAGGTTTGGATCAGCTGCTCCCATGCTCGGGGGCTCTGTGTGGCTGGTACGGCCCACTGTCCCCTTGAGGCGCCCTTTGGAGCTCCTGTTCTTTCGAACTTTGCCAAGTGGGTCTTCACACCACTGGTGGGCGGTGGAGATGGGTTCGCACCTGGGGTGGTGGGGTGGATCCACCACCTGGACTCCACTGCAGGGTCCCTGTCTGAAGTGTTGGTGACAAGCTGGGGCCTAGCTGGGTGCACTGGGCATGAAGGGGGACGTGGGGGAAGAGGGCAGTGAAGGGGGTGCCGGGGATGCAGGAGGCTGGCTGGACTGAAGGGACTGCAGGTTTTACGTCTTTGCTTGTTTCAGGCCTGAGGGGTTTTAAACTGAGCAGCCAGGGTGATGGGGGGCGGGGGCAGCTGCGGCCTGGGGCTGGTTTCCCACGGCTCCCTTGTAGAAGAGCACCATGCTGTCTGTCTGGTGTCACGTCTGAGGTTAGGCCCTCCGCTCAGCCTCCTCAAAGCCCGACCTCTGAGTGTCAGAGGAGTGGCTGTTTCTCTTCCGGAAATACTGCTGTGGGCGGGTGCTCGCAGCCTCTCCTGTCGAAGTGCCACCACGGGCTGTCCTCTCCCTGGTGCCCCGTCCCCCCTCAAACGCAGAAATCTGGCCTCGCCACTGTGCTCCCTCACTGCTGGGTGGTGCTGAGGGGTCAGCAGGAAGGGACGTGGGACAGGACTGCAGGTGAGCAGCAACCTGGTGTGTGTGGTCAGCTCCTCCAGAGGAGGATGCGTCTGCTGGCCAGGCAGCCCATGCTCAGGAGTTTCACTGTGGGTCGAGTTGCTGGGGACGTGGGGACCCCAACACAGCCCCTCCATGAACTGTCTTCAGTTCCCCTCGAGCCTGACGCAAGCGCTGGCGCACGGGGGCACACCTCCCAGGACAGCACTTCTGATGCCCCTGGAGCCCTGGGGACCGTGAGCTGGCCTGGCGCCCAGGGCAGCCTTTCTTCGGGTGCTCTCACGCACACCTCACGCCCTGGGTGTGCCGGGACTGCACATCACCAGCAGAATCACAGAGCTGCCCCAGGGCCCCTCCTGGTCCCTTTCAGCCCATCTTCTCCGTGTCAGGACCACTGTGGGGCATGCTGGGCCTTTGTAAACAAACCATAAAGGTCTGCTGCTCGGCAGATGGGTTCTCGCTTAACAGAAAGGCAGAGCCAGGAGACTGCCCAGGGCGCGTGGTGCTGAGCAGGTTTGCCCATGTCCTGAGGCGCGGTCCTCCCTCAGAACGTTGGGTTTCAAAAGCAGATCTGGCTGAAGCTTTGGACCTGTAGCCCATGTCGTCTTGCCAGTTGTTTTTCCGAGTGCCATCTGTGGGTCGGAGTGGAGCGGAGCCCAGAGGCCCTTGGGTGAGGGGGCCGCCCCTCGGAGGAACTGTGAGGCTGCATGGCTGTGGGAGCCAGCCCACCACTCAGGCGCTCAGCTCCAGGTGGGAAAATGCGAGAGACCAGACCGGGAAGCTGTTAGGAAATAGCCCGTGACCATGGGGCAGGGAAGGAGTCCTTAAAGTGTGAACAGCACTCAACAAAAAGGAAAGATGGTAACTCACTTACGTTGACATTTAGACTTTCTGTCCATCGAAAGATACCACAAAAGTGACAAGACAAACTGGAGAGAGAGAGAAGATACTCTCAGCATACTTGAGCCATGAACGACTCAGTCCTGGGTGTGGACAAGGTTCCTGAAAGTGGGCAGTAAAGGACCGGCAGCCTCATGGTCAGGTCAGCAGAGGATGTTACCAGGTGCGCGGCCAGAGGAGATGCGTGCGGCCAGGCAACCTTACCCCGAGAGGACGCGCTCTGCCTCCAGGGACCACAGCTATGGGCCGCTGATGCTGTTGGAAGGACAGGCAGCAGCGGGGGGCGAGCACACTGCTGCCGGCAGGAGAATTGGGGACCGTGCTGGGGGCACAGCTGGCCGTCAGGTTGAAGGTGGCAGACCTGTGACCCGGCAAACCCAGCCCTATGCGCATGCGGGTGTGCATGCACCCAGCACATTCCAGGGTGTTCCTGACGGCCCCAGGCAGGAAACTCACGTCCTTCAGAAGTCGATTGGGTGCAGAGGTTGTGCTGTGTTCAGAACTCAAACATTCCACCCAAGAAAATGAAAAGCCATTGCTGCACTCCCCAAGGATAAAGCGTGGAGGTGATGTTGAGTGAAAAAAGTGCAAAAGGTAAATCCAGTCAAGTCTATTTGCATAAAGTTCAAAGGCAGGCCCGGCTCACCTGCAGCCTGGGGACGCCTGCCTGGGAGGTGGAGACGGGAGGACGTGCAGGGGCCCTGGGGCAGGGCTAGCTGTGTGGGAGCTCCACTTTGCGGCCTCGGCTGCAGTGTCCGTTGTCGAGCTGTTCCACCGTGCGTGTGACAGAATGCTCATTTCTGCAGGCGATACTGCATTTTATAATAAAACAGACCCTTAAGAAACCGTCTTGGTTCTTACCCTGACCCCAGAGGCTGCCACTGTATCCAGCCACTCCCGTTTCTTTCCAGAACTTTCTATTCATATTAAATATTTGTGTTCGTCTTCCTTGTTAAGCACAGCAGTCCTGCCATATTCATGTTCACTACAAGGTTTTCATTTACCTTTTCCCCTTGACCACGTCTTGGATGTTAAAGACCACAGAGGTCACCGTGTTCCTCTGCAGTCATCTCTGCACAGAGGTCAGGGAGTGGCTTGGACTGCCCAAGGTCGTGGCCTCTGGCGGGTTCCAGGTTTCTGCTGTTACAGACAGGAAACATGCAGAAGTGTGGGGAGTAAAACTGGAGGCTCACACCCAGAACGGAAATGGCCGGGCTGTGGGGATGCGCCCTCTAAGGGATAGCCACTGGGGCATCGTCCCCACGCGGCCCCCGGGGCAGAGAGCTCTGGTCTCTCTGGTGCTGGGAGGTGAAAAGCTCCTGGTCTGTTGACTTATGCACCTGTTGAAATCTTTGTCAATTTCTTTCTCTGCAGAAGTTTTTAGTTTTTATATATTGTCGTCGTTACATGGCTTTGCCCCTTACCTGTTAATGTGTGGAGTTAAGTAATAGATTTTCTGATATCGACCCATCTCTGTGTTCTGAGTAGCAGCCCCATTTGTCACGTGTGTTACTCTTTTAACGTACTGCTGGGTTCTGTGTGCTGATGTGTTTGTCTTTTTTGCATCAGTAGTCACAAGCAAGCGTGGTAACAGCCGGTTCAGTGGCTGGGACAGGAGAGATGCTGCGAATGCTTAGAAGCACTTAGGAATTAGACTCTCAGAATCATGGGGTGAGAGCCAGATAGCTGCCTCTTACAGGGTCTGCAGTAGCTTGCCCAGATGCACACTGGTGGCCCAGCATGGTTAGTGCCCTCTCAGAAGTCACCCTGATTGTGCCCTGCACAGGCCTCAAGGACAGGGCCTCTGGAGTGTGTGGATTCATTGCTTTTAAACTCTTTCTTTTCCTGTTGTTTAAAAATAGATCCGTGATGTTAGACAGAGCCGAAAACCTGCTGCATGACCACTATGGAGGGAAGGAGTACTGGGATGTGAGTGTCGCCGCGAGCGTCTGTCTGCATTTGCTTGTGTCATTTCAGTGTTTAGTTTTTGCAAGTCCAGGACAGTCGACGGCTCTTGTCTTCAGCTATGCTGACGGTAGGCAGGCTCTCAGTGGTCACAGGGGTGGGTGCAGCCATGGCGTCGCCCCACCCGCACGCAGGCACCGCAGGAGAGGACTCGGGAGGTGAGGGTCCTGAGGCCCGACGCTGCAGGCCCTGGGTGGCTGCCGGCCCCCAGCCCTCCCCTGCCTCTGAGTTGCGCTGTCCCTTCCCATTAACGCGTTCAGTGGCTAGAACCAGAGCTTTCTGCCCTCTCCCCAGCCCGGGAAGGTGGGCTGTGTCTGCCACCGGCGCTGAGTCTCGGCGCCGTCTCCGCTCTGATGGGAGGAGCTGCTCTGGTGGTTTGGCGCCACGGCAGAGGAACTAGGGCAGAGGGCGGCGTCTCTCGTGCCGGCAGCCGCGTTCTGCTGTTGTTGGCATTGGCGAGGCTGATCCGCCAGGGTCTGGAGAAGAGTCGTGGTCCTTGCGGCCGGGGGCTCTGCGGTCCAGTCTCATCTGGTCCAGTGTGGCAAAGGCGGAAAGCATCTGAGAAGAGCCGAAGCCCGTGGCTGGGGCCCAGGTGGAGGAGCTGCGTTCCGAGTCGGGGTCTGCTGGGTAGGGGAGCAGTGTCCCTGTAGTGAGCCGCCTGCAGGAGCCTTGCGCCAGGCCTCCGGAAGGATCCGGGGCGGGGGCCACAGGGCCACGGGGGGACGTTGGACCGGGTGGCAGCTGCCCCCTCAGAATCAGCCCATATCCCCCAGACCCTGGTATGTGGAGAGAAACTGATTCTCAGAAGATGCGTCATTTGCTGCTGCTGGAGTGAAATAGAAGTTTTTGGGTAAATTCCGGCTTTCTTGCAAAGAACAAACCCTGAGCTTGCCCCTGAGGCGATATCTCCCCAACTCGTCCTCTCCTCCCACCTGCAGGCCTCCTGTGTCTGCAGTAGATTGTCCTTTGTGCCCTTTCCCGCCTGGGGCACCCCCATGGACGCGCCCAGTGGCTGCTCACCCCCAGAAGGCCCCTCTGTGGGACTCTGCGCCCTGGCGCTTGGGAGTGGATGTCCCCGGGCAGCACAGCTCCCCCTGGTCTGCTCAGGTTCGCAGGCTTGTCGACTGAGCTGCAGGGCTGTGATCTGTGGCAGCTGGGCTTTGAAGAGGAAAAAGCCAATGTTTTGCTTTCGTGAGGATGCAGTTAGTATTCACTCTGTCATCTCTGCACCTGACCCACGGGGAGGGGAGGGGCCCCGTTGCTGGTTAACCATGAAGTGGCCAGCCTGTCCGCGGCCAGGAGTGCACTCCCTCCTGTTGCTGTGGCTCAGGCAGAGCCTGAGGACAGGGTTTCAGGTCCCCTCTGCCATGCTGGCTGCCCGCTCTCAGGCTGCCCCGTCCGGGGTTGCGGAGCCTCCTGTGGGGAGCTGGGCCAGGCAGAGGACCCAGGGGAGAACCCTGTTCCCTGAACATGTGACCCAGGCACCCCTTGGGCAGGTCGTCCAGGGTGACACAGAAGTGCCCTTGTCATCGCAGACAGCAGATCTGTGCTCTCGTCAGTGTCATGGTCCCCCACCACCCTATCTAGGTGGTGACCCGCTCAGCCCACCCCCCACCCTGCCAGCCATGTTCTCTCAGCTGGGCCTCGGGCTGAGGGGACCCTCAGGAGGGGACGGGGTCAGCACTCAGCCTCAGAGCCTCCTGGGGTCACAGACGCAGCGCATGCTGACACGCCTCCTGGGCACACCGGGTCGCTCGATGGTTTGGCGGCTGGCCGCTTGTTGCTCTGCTGGGCTGCCTCACCACCTTGTTCAGGACACCCAAGCGCCAGCTTCTCGTCTTCTGCGATTCCGTTGGCTCCTCGGGCCCATGGGCTGGGCGGGGGGGGCTCAGCAGTGCTGTCGTCTGCGCCCACAGACGCGGCGGAGCATGGTGTTCGCCAAGCACCTGCGGGCCGTGGGGGACGAGTTCCGGAGCCGGTACCTGAACTCCACGGACGCGGCAGACAGGACGCCCTTCGAGGAAGACTGGACGCGCATGAAGGTAGTCACTGCCGCCTCAGCCGCGTGGTGCCTGGGCCGTGTGTTGGTCCCCGTCCTGGGGCTTGGGCTCCTTTGGCCACTTGTCCACTCGTGGGAAGGGAGCTCCTCCTGTGCAGACCCGGGGGGGCCACGGGCACAGCCCTCCATTCGGTGAAATGGGGGTGGGCTGCTCTCCAGCTGCCCAGGGACGGTTCCTGGAGTGGAGGGAGGTGACAGGTGGCTGGGGTCACTGTCAGTGTTTTGTCATTATGGTCCGAGAGCCATAAAGGAAAGGAAAGCAGGGCTCACCCCAGCCCCCAGGCGCCCCTCAATCCTGGGGTCCAGCATCACACTTTTTCAGTTTGCTCTGGAAGGTTGGGTTTCCGTGTAACGTAACTTCAACAGATAATGTGCTGCTTTCTCATAGGGACGTTGCTTTAAGCGTTTTGAGTATAAGCTGGTTGTTTAGTGCTCTCCTTTGGTGTAGTTTCTAGCAGCAAATGATTTCCTGGAGATGAATGCTGTTTCGCTGCTGTTTTACAGACCTTTAGATGTTTCCAGGTGGAACGTCTTGTCCCGGTGGTAATTGTCCAGTCGTTTGTCTTTACTGGAAAAATACAGTATTAAGTAGGAGGTTCTTCTCTTTTATCTAATTTGTGTTTTCTCCAGCGTTGTATTTACCTTTTTGGTTTCACTCAGATAAAAGGGTCTGTGGTAATTCAGTCACTTACCGATCTTAGAAAGATGTCCAGTGCCCCTCTCCCGAGACTGCACCCTGAGGACCCCGAAGGCAGACCCCCCCGGGCAGGACGCTGCCGGGTCCCCTCTGTGTCATGAGCCGCTCCTGCTCAGGTCGGCACTAGGACGCCCCCCCCAGCCCATGGGTCCGTCTCGATGTGTCCTGTCCTTTTTTTTTTTTTTTTTAAAGATTTTATTTTTCCTTTTTCTTCCCAAAGCCCCCCGGTACATAGTTGTATGTTCTTCATTGTGGGTCCTTCTAGTTGTGGCATGTGGGACGCTGCCTCAGCGTGGTCTGATGAGCAGTGCCATGTCCGCGCCCAGGATTCGAACCAACGAAACACTGGGCCGCCTGCAGCGGAGCGCGCGAACTTAACCGCTCGGCCACGGGGCCAGCCCCAATGTATCCTGTCCTTTGCCAGGTCAAGCTAGGCTCCTCGCTCGGGGGCCCGTACCTCGGAGTTCACCTGAGAAGAAAAGACTTCATCTGGGGCCACAGAGAGGATGTGCCCAGTCTGGACGGCGCCGTGAAGAAGATCCGCAGCCTCATGAGGACCTACCAGCTGGGCAAGGTGTTCGTGGCCACAGACGCCGTCAGAGCGGGTGCGCGGCTCTGGCGTCCGGCTGCCTCTCCCCGCCCCGTGAAGCTCTGGGCAGCCGTGGCGCACATCCCAACCCTCAGCGTGGTTCCCGGGAGGGTCACCCTGAACTTCGTGTTTTTGTCCTTCCGTGCCCTATAGCCAGTTCCTGGAGAGCTAGCACGTAGCAGAGCATGCGTGTCGTCCTGTTCAGCACAGGCCCGTCTGTCCATCCTGCAGGTCCCGGTTCAGCGGGCCTGTGCTTTGCTTTGCAGAGTATGAACAGCTGAAACAGCTGCTGCCCGAGATGGTGAGGTTCGAGCCCACGTGGGAAGAGCTGGAGCTGTACAAGGACGGGGGCGTGGCCATCATCGACCAGTGGATCTGCTCGCACGCCAGGTGCCTGTCAGCCACCGCACCGGGTGGTTTTCCAAGAGTTCTTGAGTCTCAGGCGCCCGATTGTGAAAGCACATGGCGGTCTGTTTGTCCGCATGGGGTCACGTGCCCTCGTCTGCTTCCTGGTCATGCCGGTGTCTCTTGTGATGGAGTTGAGGCTTCTTGGGCGGTGTGACTTATTCATTCCAGTCGTTTGGTCCCAGCTTGCAGACGTCCTCCATGGTACACTGTCCTCATTACTCACCAGAAACCCCTCCTTTATCTTGTCGCATCGGGAGGGGTTGGTGGGGGGCCCACCATTGTTCCCAGCTCCTACCCCACCCCGAGGGGTCCCCACCCCATCCTTGATCACCTGTCGCCTGTCATTGGAGCACGTGCACAGGGTGCCTGGGAGTCTGGAGGTACAGGCCCTTTATTTCCTTGTTTTTGTGGACTGTTCTCCTGGATTCTGTCCCGCCCAGGAGGGCGTTGGGCCTGGGTCTCCGGGTGGATTTCTGTAAGGACTGGTCTGCCCGACACCCTTGGGAGACCAGGGCCAGGGCGAGGTCAGAACACTCCAAGTAAAACGGAAAATGCAAGTGCATAGGTCGTTCCCAGAGTCACTGCATGCTCGCGTGTTTGGTTTTAGCAGGTCGACACGTGCGTCTGTCCTGTCTGGGCGTGGTGCGTGCAGGGCTCAGGGCTGCCTCCAACGCGGGGGCCTCTTCCTCCACCGGGCAGGCAGGGCGGGCCGGGCCCCCAGCAGCTCTGTCCCTCGGCCCCCGGGGTTCTGCTGCAGGAAGTTTTGAGCTTTGCTCTTCCTCACCCGTCTTTCGCAGCCTCGGATCTGGCGGATGTCAGGGCAGACCTCTGGCGTGTTTGTCCGAGACTGTGGTCCCGGAGGGGCTGGTGGCTGGAGGGAGTTTCTTCCCACTGCCCGGCCTGGCTGTGGCTCTGTCCCTTAGCCCGGAAGTACTTCCCCTCGGAGGCCCAAGCTTGGCCCTGAGCCCCCAACCCAGGCAGAGGTCTCAGGTCTGCCCCGTGCCGGGCCTGGGCAGGCTTCTTAGCCGGGCCCCACCAGCCTGGCCTTGGCCGCCTCCAGTTTCTGATCTGTCCTGCCAGCCCAGGCCACTCGGTGGTGGCGATCGGCCACAGGGAACCCCAGGGTAGAGAGGCCAGGGGGCGTCTGGCGGGGCTCGTGAAGCAGCTAGTCCTGGGCGGCTCTGCTCACCTCTGGGCTTTCTTGGCAGGTTTTTCATCGGCACCTCAGTCTCGACGTTTTCTTTTCGGATTCACGAGGAAAGAGAGATTCTGGGGTTGGACCCCAAGACGACGTACAACCGGTTCTGTGGAGACCAGGAGGCCGCGTGCGAGCAGCCCACGCACTGGAAGATCGCGTACTGAGCCGCCTCCTGCCGCTCCGCCTGGGCCTGTTGTGCAGGCGGCGGACTCGCAGGTGCTCTCTGATGACATGTGGCACTGCGGGGTCACTCCTGCCCGTGGCCGGCGGGCTGAGCGGTCAGATCGTCCCTTCTCCTTTTCTTGGGCCCAGAGTAGGTCACACACAATGCGGGCACAGCCCAAGGCTGCGTGAGCCACGGCAGGAAGCTGCGCTGTGCCCGGAGCGGCGCCGTCCTGGCTGTTTCCTCTGGCCTCGCCCGCCTGTGAGAGGCGCCTCTGCTCCCCGGGGCTGTGGTGGTGTGTCCACTGGGACCTGAACTGTCTCTGCTGCCAGCCAGGCCCCGTGATGCCGTGGAGGGCTCAGCCTGGAGGGCTTCCGGCGGCATATCGGGGCCAGACGTGGCCTGTGGGCGGCCTCCTCACACAGGGATGCGGGCTGGTGACCCCTTTGGACTTGGTGTGGCCTGCGTCTCCTGGTCGCTCGTCCTGACTCCTGCTGTGGCCGCCAGAGCGGAGTCCTCCTTTCTGCCCTTTCCCCCATGGGCTCCTGTGTGAGCTGGAGGGACGGTGCACTGCTGCCTTGCAGAGCCGGGTCCCAGGCCCCGTGAGGTGGGCTCTCTCCTCCGTGGGTCAGAGTGCTGGAAAGTTCTTCATCGGGTCTTCAGTGATGTGTCCTTGCCACGTGCAGAGAAGCCCTCTGTGGCGGTAGGAAGTTAGTGGTCAGTCCGCACACCGAGTCCAGGCTGGCCACCCCCGCAACCTGTGGCCGCCACAGTGGGAGGGGTGGCCGGCACCTGTCCGCGAGCCCTGCGACGCTGCGCTCCATCAGGGTGGGGGTGGGGCTCACATGAGTGTGGGCAGAGTCGTCCCAGCCCCGGGGGACAGGCTGCGGTGCTCGGGGCTCGTGGTGCCGCCTCACAGGGTCCCTCTAGACCTTTAGCACTGCCGCCCCCAGGGGTGCCACGAGGGCTCGCAGGTCAGCCGCGGAGCAGCACTGCCTCGGTGGTCCTGCCCCGTCCCTGCCGACCCAAAGCCCCAACTTCCACAAACGTCCAGGTGTCTAGCCGCCTGGTGGTCCAGGCCACCTGGTTCTTCCCGCCTCTCCTCCCACGCTGTCGAAACAGATCCTGCGCACGTGGTAGCCCCATGGCGTCACTTGTGGCTGTTCGGGGTGAAATGACAAAATATTTATTCTTTTTCCATTTGTACATTCAAACATTAATAAAATAAATTTTCTAAAAAGCTGGGATCCTAGAGATGGTGCCTTTTCCTGCTCTTGAATTTTATTTTGTTTGAAAGCAAGCTCTGTGTGATTTGGACCATGACCGTTACCTCCTTTTTTTTGCTGAGGAAGATTGGCCCTGAGCAACTGTCTGTGCCCATTTTCCTCTGCTTTATATGTGGGATGCCACCTCAGCATGGCTTGACAAGTGGTGCCACGTCTGCACCCGGGATCCAAACCAGTGAAACCCGGGCCACCAAAGCGGAGCAGCAAACTTAACCACTGCATTACTGTGCCAGCACCATCACCTTCCTTTTTAAGGACAATAAACTGCTTTGTTGTCCATGTGCAGTCTCGTGGGGGAGGGTGGTGGCAGCGTGACTGGAGCAGGGACGTGGAGGTGGAGCAGCCACTGCCCGCCGCGTCCGGCTGCTCTGTCCATTGGACGTCTGCTGCCAGGCCTGTGAATCTGCAGTCATAGTAAGTTTGAGACTGCGGGTCTGGGCCTTGGGCACTGAGGAGGCAACAACACAGCCGTCCTGAGGTCGGTGTCGTGGGGGAAAGACCAGAGAGGCCCCGTCTCACAGGGTGGGAGACGCTGCAGGAAGATAGGGGGCGGAGGCACTGAGAGGCGTGGGAGGCACGTGCCTGACGAGTGGAGACGCTAGACAGGATGCAGGAGGAGGAGCAGTGGGGAGGGGGCAGGGCCCAAGGGTGGGGTGGGGGCCGCTGGAGGTCTGAGCAGAGAGAAAGCCGGGGTCCAGGGGAAGGGAGGGACGCGAGGTGGGTCTCAGCTGCTGAAGGACGCGGCGTCTGTCCCGTGGAGTCGGAGCCCGAAGTCTTGGCCAAGTGGAGTCGTCGAGGGGGCGGGCAGTCCAAACCATGGGGCGCAGCGAGGACGTGGCCAGGGAGGCGGCGTGAGCGGCCCCCTCCGTGGCCTCCCAGGCCTCTGCCACAGATCTCTCGGGGCACCGTTGCTCTTTGCCGCTTGCGATGGTGCACTTTTGCAGTCTCAGAAGAGGCGTCACTGAGCCTGTCGAAAGCTTCCCCACGATGGTTGAATTTAAGAAACATCACAGGTGAAAAGAGATGACGGCCTGAGGGCCTGAGGCTTCCGTCCTCTTCCCGCGGAAGCCACCCCTCAGTAAGGTCCTTGCCATCTCAGCCTGCAAGTGGGTGCGTGTCCCCCGAGGGTGGGCTCCCAGAGGGCCCCCCCCCAGGGACAGCGGCACCCTCAGTGGGCCCGGGGCTCCCGGACACGGAACCATCCCCTTTACGTCTGGTGCCTTCACCCTGCACTGCGTATTAGCGCCCGACTCTAAGTCACCAGGTCAGCGCTGCGCGTGGGAGCTCGGGAGCCAAGGACGCAGCCTGCAGGGACCGGGACGTGGCCGCCCCCGAGGGCTCCCGGAGCTGGCAGACGGTGGTTAACCTCCTGGTCACAGACAGGCGTCCACCCACGCAGGCTCAGTGAACTCCCGCTCTAAGGGCAAGTCCCGCTGACCTATGGGTTTGCTGGTGTGAAACGTGGCACTCAGGGGGCCCTGGCTGTGCCTCGGAAAGGAGGCTCTCCTCTAGCGTGGGGCACGGCTGTCCGGGCGCACAGGCGCTCCCCCGGGGCAGGCGGCAGGCCCGGCTGGGACGACGTTCTCAAGATTATCTGAAATTGCGCCTTGTGCCCCGTTCCTGCGAGGGGGAGTGTGTCTCCAAGATTATTTTCTTATGATAATCAGTCTGCCCGGCTCTCAAGCCCAGCCGGGCCTCCAGGGACCTGCGTCTCCGCAGATAACCTTTCCTTCCAGCTGAAGGTGAAGCATACCGTTGCTTTGTCAAAAAATGACTGTTAATTGCCGTCCGCTTCCTGTGAGCTTCACGCCCCCGTCAAGCTGGGTCTGGTTGACTCCTGACCGTGTGTGAGGCATTGGGAGTGTCCCCTGCACACGGGACAGCCAAGGACAATGGATCGGCCAGAGGACCACTGGGGATCCTGCGCCCCAGCCGGGCCCCCCCAGATGGAGGTCGCTGGCACTCGCCACATGTGGAGAACGCCTGCTCACTTACGGTCCTGGGGACACAGGCCAGCTCCCCGTGTCAGCCGGCTCTTCTCTGTCACACGTGCCTTGTCCTAACACCAGTGGCTCGGCCTTGCATTGGTGGGACCCCCGCCTGCCCTCTCTGTCAATCTCAGCCCCTTCCTCTTCCTCCAAACAGGGATACCGCTGTAGGTGCCCACAGACGCTGCCAGCGCCCCCTCTGCACACCTCCCGGCTTGTTCTGTGGGTTGAGACGAGACGGCACGTTTGGACAAGGACTGGGCAGAAGGAAGAGCGTGGATGGGCGGTTTCCACCAGTGCATCGAGCTCACTCCCGAGGCCCTGGCTGGGAGGTTGATGGTGGGGAGACAGCAGAGCCCCCACCTTGTGGGTGGACGCCAGGCATCGCGCCCAGGGAAGGTCACTCAGACCAGCTGCTGTTGGGCCTGGGGGTCCAAGCCAGTGTCACCACCATCCCCAGCCTGGAGCACCGGAGGCTTCTAGGGCACCACAGAGCCCACAGCAGCCATGCTGGGATGGCTGGGATGTCCACGTGGGGTCCACGCTGAGGCCCAGGGGTCAGGCCAGGAGTCAAGAGCAGTGGGAGTGGGTCCAATGGAGACCCTGGGCAGGCCCCTCCCATCTACACCAGGGACCTCCCTGCACCTGGAGCTCTGGCTCCCCAAGGCCCCTGCCCAGCAAATCCTGGGCTCCACTAGCTGTGGCCAGACACCCCGGCCCCTGGAGGCCTCGGAACCTGGCAGAACCGCCCCACCCTGCCCCACCACTGCTGGCGTCCTGCTGACCGCCACGCACGACTGGCGCCTTTCATGCCCCCTCCTTGGGAGGCGCTCCTCTTACCATGGCCCTGTGCCCCCAGCAGGACAGGCTGGTCCATGGAAAATGCCGGAACAGTGCAGGCCACAGAGTATGTCTGTACACAATCACTTCCTCTTCCATTTACAGATGGGGAAACTGAGCCTTGGGCAAAACGAATGGCCAAGAGCACTGTGCTGCAAGCAGGAGCCTGAGCCAAATTTGGATCTGGGTCCCACCTCGGTGGGGGAGGGAGGGGAGGACCTGGCACCAGGGTGGGTGGCACCTCCCGTGTCCTTTTCTTCTGGTAACTGACGCTCTCCTGGGGGAACAACGCCCCACCTCTGCCCCAGGCCTGGGTGCTCAGCCTCAGCCTCTGGGAGGTCCTTGAACCCCACTGGGGCCCGGAGCTGAGGGAGCAGTGCCTTCCTTCCCTGGGATGGAGCCGAAAGAGGAGCAGGCAGAGCTTGTCCCCAAGTCTGAGCGAGGACACTGGGAGAGGGGACCACAGGCCCCGGGCCAGCGCAGCCTCCTACACACTCGCCCCTGTGGACAGAGGGTCATGAAGGCGTGTCCCTCGCGTCCCCGAGGACACAAGAGCCTGGCTGACCCTCCATTCCCCCAGGTTCCGTTCCCTCCAGCCAGAGCCACTCATCTGGATTCCCCAAGTGCCACAGCAGGAGCCCTGAGCCCGCAGTGCCAATTGAAGTCCAGTTAGCCCTCAGAGGTGCCCCGGACACAATTGAATCCTGAGAAAGTCCTGGTGGGGAGTCAGGGCGCATTATCCGATCCCACAGGATGCGCGTTAGAAAGTTCCTACGGTGGCCCGCTAGTGAGCAGGTTTCTCTGTGGCAGCTGTCCCCTGTGAAGATAGTCCCTCCAGGAGGTCCGTGTGGCCTGAGCTGGACACTTCCCTCGAGGGCAGTCGCCTGGTACGGCCGGAACTGCTGCTGGCCGTCCGATTGCAGCCAGAGCCCCTCTCCACCGGCCACCGGCTCGCCAGGACCCCGGGCAGCAGCACGTCCCTTCCCTCCTGCCAGCCCCGACTTCCCGCTCCCGCTCTAGGCCCTTCTGACGGTGACATTATTCCCTCTCAGATGCCTTATTCCGTGTGCCCAGTCCAGCCTGAGCCCCGGAGGGAGCGGAGCGTGTCCTCAGAGACATGGCTTCAGGGGCATGGGTAGCAGAGACCTTTGTCTCAGAGACGGGCTGGCAGCCCTGAGTGGACGTCCAGCGGCGGGTCGTGCCTCAGGCCTCACTGGACGACAGGCGGACGTGTCAACTGATGAAGGGGTAGCTCTCGAGAGAGAGTGGAGCCGCATGCAGCTGTGAGGAACGATGGTGCTGCCTCCCCCAGGGTCTCCAGGCGGCACCTCACACAGCCCCAGTGTCCGTGTTGACACTGCAGCCCTGCTCCAATGCCCCAGTGCCACCTGCACTCGTGTGTGCCTGTGTAAGTGTGTGCACTTGCATGTGTGCCTGTGCTTGCATGTGTACCATGCATGTGTGTGCCCATGCCTGTGTGCCTGTGCTTGTATGTGCATGTGTGTGCTTGTGCTTGTGCATGTATGCATATCTGTGTGAATATGTGTGCGTGTGCACTGTGTGTGCCCATGCATGTGTGCCTGTGCTTGTATTTGCATGTGTGTGCTTGTGCATGTATGCATAACTGTGTGAATGTGTGCATGTGCACTGTGTGTGCCCATGCATGTGTGTATCCATGCATGTGTGCACTTGTGCACGTGCACATGTGCCTGTATGCATACCTGTGTGAGTGTGTCTGCATGTGTGTGTGCCTGTGCATGTGTACCTGTATGCATACCTGTGAGTGTGTGTGCATGTGTGCGTGTGTGCTTGTGCATGTACACATGTGCCTGTATGCATACCTGTGTGAATGTGCATGCATGTGTGTGCGTGTGTATGTGCACGTGTGCCTGTATGCATGCCTGAGTGTGTGTACATGTGCATGTGTGTGCATGTGCACAGTTCTGTGCGACTCTGTCACGTGTGCAGGTTCGTGTGGCCACTGCCTGGTCGAGAGGGTGAGCAGTCCCGTCCCGAGGCCCCCTCGTGTTGCCCTTTGTGGTGGGGGCCCTCGCATGGCTGGCAGCCACACCCTGGCCCATCTCTGGAGCCCTGATGTCTCAGGAACCCCGTTGGGAGGCACCGTGCCATCTGTAACCTTGGGAGATGGCTTTCGCCACTCAGCACTGTGCCCTTGACCCATCCGTGATGAGGTGGGTGTCGTCACAGCACGTTTTAAGTCAAAAAAGCAGTCACGGAGCATTCCAGGCCGTCCAGTTTCATCTGGGGCTGGTGTCTCTGGGCGGGGTGCTGTCATCCATGTTTTCTACTTCACAGGGTGGGTCTGGGCATGAACCAGCACACATTTACACGAAGACAACAGGCGCTGAGTTAAACCCGAGATGCCCTCAGGCTGCAGGGAGGGCCCCCAATCTCCATCCCCTCATCCACGCCAGTCTGCACCCCAAAACAACTCCCCCTCGGGGCCCCCCACCCCACCCTGGTCCTGAGGGCTGAAGTGGGCCAGGCAGCAGGCCAGGCGTGGGGTGACCCTCCAGGAGCAAGTGTTCTCGTGGGGGAGATGCACGAGGCAGCACGTCAGAAACAGAATCAAGGGTGTGGGTGTCAGGAAGAGACTCCATGCTGGTCAGCGAGAGCCGTCCTCCGGTGGACGGTCAGGGAGGCATGGGCGAGCAGGGCCAACCCGCACCTGCAGGGCCGGGCACAAAGGGAACTTGGCACACGCCTTGCTCCCAGGGCAGGAGAAGTGCAAGAGGGTGAGCCGAGGTGGGTCACTCTGCGTCGGCACCGCAAGGTCTGAACAATGAGGAAGCTGAGCCCGACCTGGCAGAAGAGCGTTCGAGGAGAGGGAACAGCCATTGCAGGAGCCCAGACGCCCCGAGGTCCCCAGTCAGACTCTGGGCACTTTCCTGAGCTGGGGTCTGGGGCGGAGCAGGTGGGGAGACCATCAGAGCTGGGGACCGGGTGCCCCTTCCCTGGGGGGACTCACACACAAGGAGGGGCCTCACCAAAGGGAGGACGCCCTCCCCAGCTCATCTGGTGCCCGCAACCGTCCCAGTTGACTTCTGAAAAACACACAACCATTCATTTGTAACCTTTTCCATTTAATCTAGAAACAATGGGGGAAGCATCAAATGCAGACGTTTGAACCTTCAAGGACTCATCTCTTCTGCCTGCCTTGGACCTGCTGCGAGGACAGGAGCCACAATCTCTGGAGGAGGTCACGGAGCGGCCTGCCACGGTGGCGGACGGCGGTTTGATGTTCTAATTGTTCCCCCGACCTCAGAGGAAGGCTGAGCTCCACGTGAGCCAAGGCCTGACCAGGAGATAACGTTTCCGGCCGCCTGGTGACCCCCACCCTCCCGCCTGCGGCATCTCTGTGATTAAATCGGGTCCTTGTTCAGGGAGGCAATCACATGACCAGTTAACTCTCGCTGTCCTGTGGCCAGCGCTGCAAGAAACCACAACGGTCCTGAGGTCCTCACAGCCGAGAGGGGAAGGGAAACGATGGGAAAATGCAAAGATGTTGTTTGAGGCTCAGATCGATCCAGGCTGTGCCCGGACAGTGTCAGACAGTGACAGGGCTGCCCAGAGAGCACCCCGTGCGCTCGTCCTGTCCTGGGGGTGAGACGCCTCGGCTGCCCAGAAGGTCCCGATTTTGCTGTGGGAGATTACGTCCTCCCTCACCAGGGAGCCAGTTTGCTCCCAAGGCCACCAGGAGGGAGGTCAAGCTGCGAAACAGGACGTAGGGAGCCAGTCGGAAATGCAGACACCTCCTCAATGGGAGCTGTGGCAGTGCCTTCCTGAGCCCACCTCAGGGCAGGCTCCACTGGGACAACCAGCAGTGCTCGCTGACCCCTGAGTGTCCAGAGAAGCACAGGAGAGTCACAGGAGGGCCCCACACACCTCCGTCCTCCCCTGGAGCACACCTGAGCCCTCCCCTTGAGCCCTCCCCTGGGACACACCTGAGCCCTCCCCCGGGACACACCTGAGCCCTCACCTGGGACACATCTGAGCTCTCTCGTGGGACACACCTGAGCTCTCCCGTGGGACACCTGAGCTGTTGCCCTGGGTCACCAGGCCAGTGGGGCAAAGGGACAAGTCCCCCAGATGCTCAGACGATATCAGTCCTCGGGGCCCTGGGGGGCGGCCATCCAGAGCCTCCACTCCCCCCCTACCTCCGCCTCGGAGGCTGCCCAGGGCACCAGGCAGCCTGGCCTCTCTGCCTCCCTGGTTCCCCACCCTGGCTGCTTGGCTGCTCTGGTATGACCAGGCCTGCAGACGGCCCAGCAGATGGCCGCGGCGCCTACCAGGTCCTGGAGAACCAGGGAGGGGTCAGGAGGGATGATGAGGTGCCGCCCTCCACCCCATCATGGACCTGTGGTCAGCTGCCCCCACCCCCTTGCATGAGGGCCTCCTCAAGTGCCCCGGCCAGGCTCTGAGTCCCAGCAAGCTCCCAGGTCGTCTACCGCAGGGTGGGGGTAAGTGGCCGCCTTTTCACAGCCCCCATGCCCCCCGTGGACACCCCAGCTGCCCACCTGCCCTCGCTGCTCCTGTTGCTGCAGATACAGCCCTGGGTGTCGTCCTTCCTTGGCCCCCCACAGTCATCCATCAGCCCAGGTCTCCTGCCAGGACCGCCCAGTGAGCTTGGAATGCGGCCGCCTGCCTGTGACTAGGAGCTAAGTCCAAGACAGCAGAGCAAAGAACCGGGGGGGTCCTTGTTCCCCTGACCACACCACCCGCCCAGAAGTGCTCTGGCTCCTGCTGTCACGTCCCAGGCACTTCCTTGCCAGGCTGTTCCTCTTGGCCGTGGGGTCACACGGTCAGAGGTGCTGACCGGGCAGGTCCACGGCTGTTGCAGGTGGAATTGTGTCCCAAAAAGACATGTCCACGTCCTAACGCCCATGCCCACGAATGTAGCCTTGTCTGGCAGCAGTGTCTCTGCAGATGTAATTATGTAAAATGAATCTTACTGGACTCGGAGGGGCCCCAAATCCCATGACCAGTGTCCTTGTAAGAAGAGGGAGATGGACACACAGACACAGGGAGGAGACCACGTGGCAGATACAGAGACTGGAGGCTGCGGCCACGAGCCAGAGACGCCTGGGGCCACAGGGGCTGGAGGGAGTGAGAAGGACCCTCCCCAGAGCTGAGGAGGGGGCAGGCCCTGTGACACCTGGATTTAGGACATCTGCCTCAGAACCGAGAGGGTAATGTCCGTGGTTGGAGCCGCCTGGCTGCAGCACCTCGTGGTGGCCCCGGGAGCTGCCTGAGTGACCCCAGCTCTGGCAGTGCCGGCCAGAAAATGGCAAGCTGTGTGAGTTCACGCCCCTCTCGCCCCTGCGAAGCCCATGGTTCCTTTCCTCCCTCTGCTCCTGAGGGCCCCTCCTCGAACTAACCGCAGGGGGAGCAGCCCCAGCCGGGGCAACGGCCCCCAATCCGACCAACACTTCCCCTCAATCAGAGCTGACACGGTGGTTCAGGAAACCACCAGACGAACCCATTCCCAAAAGCGGGGCTCCGTGCACCCCAACAACCTGCAGGGAAGTGACATCGCCCAACGGACATTGCGCTGGGCCCTGAGGCAGCCCCCCGCACAGCCCGTCCCTCCTCCCCGCTGGGAATCGGGAGCTGGCGCAGGGCAGCTGCCCCTCCTCCTGCAGGCGGCGGGGACAGGATTCGGTGTCTCCCTGCAGGACAGCAGGTCTGCTGCCGGGGCACCCCCTCTGCAGGGCAACTCACGGCCCGGCATATCCCGGGGGCAGGAACTTCCCAGACTGAGGATGGTCCCCAGCGGACTGCCCGACCCCCTGATCCCACAAAAGGGGCGACGTTGTTTTCAGTGAAGACTAAGGAGGAAACGGGGCCCAGAACTTCCTGCACAAGGAGGGGACCCAGGACATCGAGGAGGAGGATCCAAGGGCAGAATGGTCCCTGGTCTCTTCATCCGTCTGCTCTAGGACAGCTCAGCACGGCCCCCGCCCCTTCCAGGGCCACGACTGATGGGCCGTGGCACGTCCCCTACAGAGCCTGGCCGGGGAAGGGCCTGGTCAGACATGGCCCCCGTGTCCCGGGCCCTCCTGCCCTCGTTCACTGGCCTGAACTGCGGCCCGTTTTGCTTTTCAGTGTCTCGTTTATGGCGAGAGAGATGCCAGCAAGGGCTCCCTCCAGGTCTGAGAACCCAACGCTGTGCCTGCGGCGGCGAGCACGTCACGAGTCGTGCAGAGAAGCCCTGTTCACTGGGAAGCCCGTTCGGGGCAAAGAGAGGATGGGAGGCATCCTTCCCCCGGGTCCAGTCTGGTGCTGACAGGGCAGCGGCCGTGGGGAGGGGTGGGGAGTGCAGGCACAGACGAGGAAGGGAGGGGGCAGGCAGGAGACCTGGAGCTGACTTGGGGGCCAAGGGGGCCAGCCAAGAGCCCGGGACAGAGGACGCTGGGGCCAGGTCCAAGGAAGGTCCAGGCCCAGGATATCCCGCCCCCAGGGGGCCCTGGGCAGGGTTTGGCTCCAGCACTGGGGCCCTGGGGTCCCTGCCTGGCCCAGGGCTGCCTTTCTAGGTTAGAGACGCTGCTGGGCTGGTTGTCTCATTCTGGTTGGAAGGGGCCGTGGTGGCCTGGCTGCGCTGCCTCCTGCTTGATCCTAAAGGGGCAGGAGACGGGGGCAGCCGGACAAGAACAGACAGAGGGGCAGACAGGGAGCGATCTCCCAGGGCTGGATCGACCCGCCCAGACTGGTCATGATGTCGACTCCACGGATGAGACACCATGGGTCAGTGTCCTGGGGCCTCTTAACAAGGCAGGACACACGGGGCCTGGAACAACAGACATCTGTTCCCTCATCCGAGGCCAGAAGTCCAGGGTCAAGGTGTCGGTGGCTGCGGGGGATCCTCTTGCCTCCCCTAGCTCTGGGGGCCACTTCACCCCAGTCGCTGCCTCTCTGGCCATGTGGCTTCTCCCCTTCTGCAGCACAGCCTCCCTCCGCCTTCTTTGGGGGCCATTTTCAACCTACCACGTACTCTAGTTACGACACAGCCTGTCGGACTGGATAACAGGCACCCGAGGACCATGTGTGCTGTTTACAGGGACGGCCCGCTCTGAACATGAGCACAAGGGTGCAGACAAACCGAGGGGAAGGGACAGACGCCCCAGGAGGCAGCGATGAGGACAGGCTGAGTTCATGCGGACGAGGAGCCACCGCAGGGGGCAGGTGGGGGAGAGACAACGTCCTCCGGGTCGAGGGTGACATCGCAGCCCCGCAGGCCTCACCACAGAGCACGGTGTCTTCCATCCTGAAGCTCGGAACATTCTCGGCACCCCTGAAAGTGGGCAGCAGAGAACCCCCAGGAGCCCCGTCCACCCCGGTCACACGGACAGATTCAGCCCTGGATCCGGCCATCCCGGCGCCGTCTGTCTTGTCGATCCCGTCCCCTGTCCTCGGGGGGAGGGGCAGAGAGAACCACAGCCAGCCCCGGCCCCAGAGCCAAGCTGTGACGCGGGTGGCTCACCCGGAGCGGAGTTTGTGGCGGACGCGGAGCCTGTGAGAGGATGCGGTGGGAGTGAAGGAGGCCCCCAAAGAGGGTGACAGGGAGACTTCCGAGAGCCTGCTGCTGGGACTCGGCATCCTCCCCCTGGGGCCAGCGCCTCCCCTCCGAAGTCAGCTGAGGTGGCTAGTGGATCCACAAGCCGGTCACTACCGTCCTGGGGGTCAGAGGGACGAGCGCCGTGAAGTCACGCCTTCCTGCGGGCCCAGCGCCATCTGGCTCCCGGCCGCCGTCCATTACCTCTCGCTGCCACATTAGCCAACTAATGAAGGCTGCGTGCTGAGGAAACGGCCTGTGACAAATGAGACCTCTCGTTTCTGTTTGAAGGCTTTTTCAGGACAGACTGGGCAGCTCCGTGTCCCTCGGGCCGCTCTCCTCTCGGCCGGGCCATGGCGGCCAGTGCGGTCGCGTGCATGGTGGACAAGCATGCAGACGCCGCCGTGCCATCCCTTGTTCCCTGACCACGCCTCCAGCCCGTATCTCTGGAAGGACATGAGCGCTGGGTCGTGCACAAGCCCAGTGAGCAGGTGCAGAGTCGGTTTATGGAGCCCACCGGGCTGGCCCCCCGGGGCTGGAAGGCGGGTCAGGGTAGGAATGCCCCTCGGCTGCCCTCCCAGGGCCTCAGCTCCCTGGGGGATGGTGAGGACGAGTAAGCCAGCACACGGTGGCTGCAGTGACAGTGAGGATTGTTGGAGAAGGACCTGAAGTCTTGCGGAGATGGCAGTTTTCGTGGAACAATGATGTTTTGCTGCAAGGACTAGTGGGGAGGACAGTCCTGGTGAGCAGTGAGGGGACACACGGGCAGTTGGCAGGGGCTTGGCAAGGGCGGGAGAGAAGAGGGTGGACCGGGGGCGGGGGGGGCCGGACCGTTCTGAGGGCTACGAGTCCTGGGTGGGGCTGAGCTGGCAGGGGACTCGGGGACACTTTGGTGACTTTCCAGTGACACAGCGAGGGGAATGTCGGGGGCCCTCCCAGCAGAGAGCTTCTGAAGCTGAAGACGCCCCACTGAGAGCTCTGGAAACCTTCTGGATTCAAGGCTGAGCCGGGGAGTGTATTGGGGGAACCCCCAGAGGCCAGAGACCGTGGAGGAGCGTGAATCCACGGGGCCACGACGGCTGAGCATCTGTCCAGTACCTGTGATCCCTGCCGATCAGGATCCTGGGCTTTACGAGCCCGGGACAAGCAGCGGGAGACACGCGCTGGGCAGCAAGTCACACGGAAATCCTGTGTTCAGCCAGGAGCCCCAGGACGAGGTGCCCTTGGGGTGTCAGGGAGACTGCTGGTCACGGGAAAGTGGTGGAGACATTGCCATGGGAGCAAAGAAAAGAAAGGTCTCCCCTGAGAATTTATAACGACAAGCTGCCCTCACGCAGTGCAGAGCTTGATGTACACGCACACGCACACACACACACACACACACACACACACAAATCCTCTGGAGGAATTCAACCTCAAATGCCTCCGGGAATCCCCACCTGCATGAACCTGATTTCACAAGATCACGACACATAAGGAGGCAACCTGCCACACACGGGCCAGCAGAACCGACACACACAACCAGGCCACGCCGCACGGACGTCGGAATAATCCGCTATGGGGTATAAAGTAACTGTGATCAATACATTTACAGAAATGAAAGAGGCTACTGACCTATGACAAGGGAACAAGACACTATTGACAATGAAATTTAAGTTCTAGAAATGAACCTATAATGATTGAAATTAGAAATGCGAAAGTTAAGTATAGCAAATTCAACACACCTAAAAGGTGACTGGAGAGCTGAATGAGAAACAGGGCAACGTTACCCAGACGCAGCACAGGGGACCGAGGCACAGAGAGTGAGGGAGACATGAGGGGTGCAGAAGGGAGGATGCACAGTCTCACCATCGTCTAACGGACCTTCTAGAAAGAGAATAGGGGACGCAGGACAGGCGTCTTCACAGGATTCTCCAGACGCCCATCCTCATGTTCAGCAGATCTGATGAATCCCAACGCATTAAACCCAGAGACCCACACCTGGACAGCGACGGCGAGACGGCAGGAAGACAGACGGAGGAGCTGCGAGTCAGTGATGACCCACGAAAGCACACGAGGCCGACAGCTGACACCTTCACGCCAGAGGCCAGGAGACGGGGTGATGCGCTCAGAGCTCTGGAGGAAGCGACCGTCAGCCTGGATTTCTGTTAGGAGCAAAACTCGCTCCCAAGAATCAGAGCAAAATGTGGATCATTTCCAGGCAAAGAAAAACCAGCAACGGACCTCGCTGAAGAGCTGCTGAGCATTGTGAAGAATCCGGCGATGGGAAGCAACCCCAGAGCGAAGTCTAAGATGCAAGAAGAGAAATGGAAGCAAGGAAACCACAAACCCAAGTGACATTAGACAAGCAGACCCGATGAGCAACCTCAGCAGTGGTGATGGCAACTTTGGGGTTGAAAACACCAGATGGACAGACGGTGGTCAGGGGTCGCCTGTAGCCAGGGAGGTGGTGCCCAGAGGTGACAGGATGTTGGAAAAGAATCGAAAGAGATGTGACAACTTTGGACTTTTTAAGGTAAATAGTAGACTAGAGGTTTTTGATTCCCTGCCAAAGGATAGGAATCGAGAGTCTAATTCTCAAAGTCATTAAGGGGAGAAAGTGGAATGGGAAAGAGTGAACCAAACCTGAAGAAGGCAAGAAAGGAGAAAAACGTGGAAAAAGGACAAATTAGAAACACATTATAGAAAGCTCTAAAGGGACCCAAATATGTCAGAGTCCTCCCACACTTCCAGTCGCTGCCTCCTCTCCTGCTTCTCTCTTCTCCTTTTAGGGACTCACCTGAGTACACCAGGCCCACCTGGATAACCCAGGATGGCCTCCTATTTTCAGGTTAGAGGCTTGGTTACTTACCTACATCTGTGCTGTCCCTCTTGTCGTGAAGTTACATATTCACGGGCGTCTGACTCTGGGACGGAGATCATGGGGGCCCCAATTCTGCCGACCACACCTAGGAACTCAGCTGACACGGCATCCTGGTCAGTTTCCAGAAGAACAGAGCAGGCTTGCTGCCCTGTGGTCAGATTCTCACCCAGAAAGCGAGTGTTATTGCCCGTCACCCACAGGAGCAGCGGGGCCATGTGCGGGTTTGGTTCTAAACATGTAGGAAAATGCTATTTCCAAGCTCAGTTCCCCTCCTGGGGTCTCCTCCATTGCGCCTGTTCTCACGCGTGGGCGGGACGGAGCCAGGGCACAGGTGATGGCGCCCACGGCCCGGGGCGATGCTTTAATCAGAGCTGGAGCGCAGCTGACTGACAGCCCAGCACAGCCTTACCCTCCGGCTGCCTGAGGGGAATCCCGCCGGCTGCTGCGTAACTTAGGGCCCTGGTTCCCAAACCTATAAAATAAAATAGGGCCTCTCTCTCGGGTTGTTGTAAGGACTAAATGTGAGAACTCGTGTAAGGTGCTTACTAGGCGCACTTACAGGAGCATCAAGGATGTTCAACAAATGTCAGTGGGTGAGTCATATTGATACAAAATAACGAAGCTTCTGAAATTAAGCTTTTGAAACAGTCAACTGTGGTAAAAAGAAACATTATGGTTAATTAGTGAATAACATAGTGGACACAATAGACCATGTTGTCTCTGCTCAACTGCATACATCTGTCTTTTATAAGATCCCTAATTTGTCGGCCTCGGAGGTGGTGGTTTTTCTTTACAAACTTCTGGATGGCCTAAAAGTCCTGATTCTTTTTGAACCACCTCAAACACAAGCCCTTTGCAAACAGCGCTTAATCAATTATTATTATTGTCAGTTTTGGACACGCAGCAAAGCTCACAAAGCCGTGTGGGTGCTTCGACCCAGCAATCCCGCCTGTGGGGACGCAGCGTAGGGAGACAGCCCACCTCAAACAGCACGAAGACCTTCACGCAGCGTTACCTACGCAAAAAGGGTGATCGACTAAATGTGAATAACGGAGAGAGGTTTTGGCAAATTCCTGCTTCCCCTAAACAGACAAGTGGGCGCCAGTGAAAAGTATAGTAAGATTATGAGGCCCGTCGACAAGTGAGGCAGGAGGAGCCCAAACAGCACAAGCGACGTCTTTGTAACAAGAGTCAGTATTTTATCGGACGAGCGCAAAAGTGCAAAGAACGGGTTTGTTTGGGTGGGTTTTGGCTGACCAGCTTATTTTTAGACTTGCCTTCAATATTTCTGGTTTCCTGTTTCAAGAAATGTAAATACCGCTTTCCGATGGTCGCGTTGCTGTTTGTGGCGACACGTCCACGAGATAGCACTGTTCTCAGCTCTGAGCCGCTGCTGGTGCCCTTCCACACAACAGCAAAGCCACATGTGGCTGGAAGGACGTGGACACCCCGTGACCGTGACCGTGACCCATGGCCCTCATGACCCCGGGGGCTCATCTGTGGAGACCTGTGTGGGCCTGGTTCCTGCTCCCTGGCCAGTGGCCGCCATGACCACCTCCTCCCCACGTGGAGCAGAAGGGCGCCCAGGACAGGCACTCGGTGCTGTTGGCCTGAGAGAGCCGAAGGCAGGAACGCTGCCACTGCAGCGCCACGCAGTAAACTCCAGCACCAGAGGACAACACCAGGGGCCGCGCCACCCTGTCTGCCCCACCACTCCACCATCGGGACACGACCACACAGCACGGTCCCAAATACCAACCTCCCGTTTGAAGCGGATGCCCCACCATCCATTCACAGCGGTCATACCATGCGCACCAGCAATTCTGCCCGGCGAGTTAACTCCCACCCATCCCGCTTGTCGGCAGGCTGGACTTGACACCGCCTTGCCCCTTGTCCTCAAAATGACCCTGAGTTGGGGGTCAGTGGGTGGATGGGGTATGGGGCCAGAGGAGGCACCTGGTTCACCCCAATGTCAGCATGGCCGTTGGTCCCTCCCGCCCCCTCTCGTTCTGGCTGAGGGTCATGCTGACAAGACATTCACAGGGTGGGGGAGGGACACGGTCTGGCCACACTGCCCAAGCTCACGTCCAGGGAGGCTGGCTCCACTGTCAAAGACCCTTGGAGCAACGGCACAGGAGACCTGTGGATCTGGCCGAGGGGTCCTTTCTTTGTGCCCCATGTGACCAATGCTCTGCGGTGTTAGTGACCGCATCACGCAAGGAGGCTCTGCGGGACTCTAAAGGGTCCGGGCAGTGTCCTGGAGGGTGGGAAGGAGGAGGAGGATGTGTGGAGGGCATGCCCAGGGGCCCCCAGCACACCCCTGTGAGGGTCGTCATTCTGCGCTGGAAGGACTGAGGGTCAGAGAGGGTTGAAAACCAGTGGAGAGTGATGATGCTGGCCTGGGGACAGGCGTGGACCCGCCACCAAAACCAGCTTCCTGCAGCTACCCCTGAGCTGAACTCACCCATCAGATGGCCTGCTGGGGCCTGGGGCAGGCATGTCGGGCGTCTCCCAACCTTCAAAGGGGCGGAGCCCATCCCCCCTCCTCTGCCCCACGACCTGCACCCAGAGCCTCACGTGACTTTGTCCTGGGCTGACCAGGGCCAGTCTGGGGATGAAAGGCAGAAGATTTCAAGAGTTCTAGGGGCCAGGGGGTTGGAAATCAGTTCACGGTGCTTGGGAAAACTTGAGAGTTTACTCTCATCCAGAAATCGATGCGCTGTAACGGCACTGACACCTCAGTTTAGCAGATGTGGCACAGAAGCGCACAGGGCCCAGTGCCCAGTCCTGCATCAGCACAAACCTCCCGCACCTCAGGACAGCCGGGCGGACCAGCACACGCTCCTCCTGCACTTCTGGGTCTGAGTGAGACACTGCACCACAGCACGGAGCCAGGAGGGCCCGGGCAGACACATTTCCCCCCCGCCCCCCGTGGGCTGCCCAGGGCTGTTTCTCCATGAAGCCTGTCCTGAGAAGTCCTACGTGCCCAGTGGACACAGCTGCCAAGCTGGGGCATTTCAGCTCCTCCTGAACCAGTAGCCGCTCAGCATTGAGCATACCTCCCCTTGTGTCAATTCCCCGTTCCTCCCTGGCAACTATACACCAGTTCTTTCATCCTTGCCTCAGGCTCTGTTTTGTAGGGAAGCCTGCCTAAGACAGACCCGCACCACAGGGACACAGACAGTGAAGAACAGCCATGCAGACTCCTGCTTCTTATGCATGGCAGATTAGATGCCCCGAACCACCCTTCTGAAGAAAATAACTGAATAGCTGAATTAAAAGAAAACTTATGAAAAACACTACAGATCCTTCATGAAAACCAAGAAATCGCAAGGCACCAAAAAGAAGGAAGTAGGAACCCAAGGAGGCAAGCTAGGTCAAAACTGACTTATAGATCTGGGGTTTCTGCAGTGCCCTGCAGAGCTGGAGCCACTCTGACCACCACTCAGGCCTTGGAGGGGGCAATAAGGCTGGGGGTCTTCTCAAGGTGGGAAAGACAGACGAGGACACTTCAAAAAGCTGAGATTCAAAGGGCGAGTGAAAACCTGCATGCAGAAGTAGACAGACACACAGGAAATGCTCCTATATCAGCCCTGACATTGAGGAGGGAGGAAAAAAAAGTCATAAACTCCAGCCAGACCTCAAAGAAGTTGGTGATCTAAACTCATGCTGTGTGGTCCAAATTTCAAGCTGATTATTTACAAAAACGGTCCCATATTGGTGGCACCCCAGGTGACAGAAGCAAACACAAAACTGTTTTGGGGACAATCAACTCAAGGACTCAAAGGATTCTAACCACAGACACTTCCAAAGCAAACAGGTCCCTCGTGATCAAAAGTCATAAGAATAAAGGAAAGAAGTCATCATAAAGTTCAATGTCTAAACAACAGAGTAGACGCAGCTGAGGAGAGAAACAGTGAACTAGAAAACAGATACAAAGAAAGTACACCAGAATGCAGTCCAGAGAAGCAAAGATGGGAAACTTAAAAGGAGCTGAAAACCATGGCAGATCCAAATAGGGGATCAACCATATATCTAATAAGATTTTTAAAGGAAATGAGAGAGAGAGAATGGAGGAGCGGTAATATCTGAAGAGACAGTGGCTGAGAAGTTTTCAGATAGTTTAAAGATACCTGAAAGATTCAGTAAGCCCAATAAATCCAAAGGAGGATAAATAAAAATAAATGTATATCTAAATCTATAATAGTGAAACAAATTGTGAAACTGCACAAACCAAGGAAAAAGAGAAGATCTTTTATAATAGCCAGAAAAGAAAAAATAGATTATTTACAAAGGAACACCACTTAGACTGTTGACATCTCATCAGTATCAATGGAAGCCAGAAAATTGTATAATAATACCATTCAGTGTACCTTCATATACTGAGAGAAAATAAAAACCTAGAATTCTAGAATATCTTACTATAATGAGAGTAAATTTTTTTCAAACAATAAATATGAGAGTTTAATACCCAAATACATTTATTAAAAGTGAAAAGTATATTTTAGATCTGTATTGTCCAATATGGTAGCCATTAGCTCTACAAGTGGCTCTTTAAATTTAAATAAAACTAAAATTTCAACTCCTCAATTATAATAGTCACATTTCAGTTGCTCACTAGCCGCTCATGGCTGGTGGCTACCATGTTGGACAGCCCAGATATAGAACATTTCCAACACCATGGAAAGCTCTATTTGATTAGTGCTACTTTAAACAGAGGGAAAGTTGTTCTAAATGGTAGGATTGGTGGGTAAAGACTTGGGTGAATGTTGGAGAGAAAACAAGTATTGATGGTATAAACAACAGTGTAATGTCTAATTTGTGCGAAAACCAAACAGGACAAGAGTCACATAAATTGTCTGTTTGAGTATGCTGCTTCTCGTGCTGTTCTGGGAGAGGAAAATGTGTCCATTTAACATAGACTTTGTTACGTAAATGTGCATTTACAATAGGGCAATTACTACAACATTGGTCACAGAGAACACAACTGTCAGATAAGCAGAGGAAAAAAGAGAAAAACAGAAAGGATTTTAAAAGCATGTCAATCCGTATAAAGGAAGACAAGAAAGAAGGGAAGAAAAACACGGATGTTAGATTTGAAATGCTGTCTACTGTGAGTCTTGCCGTTATTTTATGCACAATTAAGGAAGAAAAAGCACGGAAAAACTATGATAATATTTCCTTCCCCTATCAATTGTGGGACATTCTGATTTTACATATTTAAATATGTGACAAATGTACATCTTAGAATTGATGGAATTGATGGAATAGGGTAATAATATGGGGAAAATAAACCCCGCTATGTCAGCAGTTACAGTGCATAAAAATGGACTAAATTACCCTATTAAAAGAGAAATAGTATTGGACTGGATAGTTTTTAGAATTCTAGATATCTACTGTTTATAAGTTGTGTGTGTGTGTGTGTGGGGGCGGGGGGGGGGGGTGCCACAGACTATATTGTCCAAACCAGGGCACTTTAGAAAGTGAAAGGAAGTGCTAAGCAGAGGAGAACAGGCCTAAGACATGACTGTCCAGGGCAAACCAGGAAATGTGGCTCCCTCTTTTGTAAGAGATCAACCTCAAAAATAAGGGCATAAAAAGACCGAGGTCAAAAGTTAGAAAAAGACAAACCAAAGACCAAAAGAAGGGTGAACCTGCTAATATTAATCAGATGAAATAGATGACAAAGGTTATTAGTGAAAAAGGGAATTACCATCTAGTGATTTTTTAAAAGTTCAATTCATCTGAAAATTTTTAATTTTAATCTTAAACAATAATAATAAAAATATAGCCTCAAAATACACAAAGCAAAGATCTATAGACGCACAAAAAGAAATCTCTAAATCCATCAAATTAACGGGAGATCTTTATTTTCAATACAGGCATTTACAGCTATAAATTTCCACCTCGGACCTACTTTAGCTGCACCTCATAAGTTTGGGTATGTTGTGTCTTCATTTTAATTCATCTCAAAGTATTTTCTAATATCCTCCATGGTTTTTTCTTTGAATTGTTGGTTATTTAGGAGCATGTTGTGTAATTTCCACTTAGTGGAGAATTTCCTAAACTTCCTTTTGTGGTTGATTTCTAATTTCATTTGTCTGTCATCAGAGAACATATTTTGTATTATTTCAATCTTTTTAAATCTATTGAATCTTGTTTTATGGCCTAGCACGTGGTCTGTTCTGTAGACTGATCCACGTACCCTTGAGAAGAACACGTGCTCAGCTTTGTGGGGTGGAGCGCTCTATGGATGTGTGTGTGTTGGGTCTAGTTGGTTGGAGTGTTGTTCAAGCCTTTTGTGTACTTATTGTTGCTCTGCCTATTCATTCTATCCATTACTGAAAGTGGGGTTTTGAAGTCTCCAACTACTACTGTTGAATTGTCTATTTCTTCCTTCAATTCCGCTATTTTCTGCTTCACGTATTTTGGTGCCCTGTTCTTAGGTGCACATATGTGATTAAAACTTTTATATCTTTCTCGTGTACTGACCCTTTTATCATTATAGATCATCCCTTTATCTCTAGTAACCATTTCTTTTAAACTCTATTTTGTTTGATATTAGTATGGTCGCTCCGCTCTCTTATGGTTGCTATTTCTGTGGCATATCTTTCTCCATCCTTTATTTTCAGTCTACTTGTATCTTTGACTCTAAAGTGTGTCTCCTGTAGACAGTATATAGTGAATTCTTTTTTTTCCAGATATGTGCCTTTTTGACTGTATTTAATCCATTCATATTTAATGTTATTATTAATATAGCTGGAAGTTCATCTGTCACTTTATTTTTTACTTCCTTTATTCCTTCCTACTTTGCTGCTTTCTTTTGCATTTAGTCAATATTTTCTAATGTAACATTTTACTTCCTTTCTTCAGTATTTTTTTTTTTTTTTTTGCTATTTTCTCCGTATTGACTCTCAGGCTCACCATACACATTTTATCAGAATCTACTTCAGACTTATAGTAACTTAATTCCAGTGAGATATAGAAACATTCCTCCTATATAGCACTCTCCCCTCTTCTCCCTTTTGTGATATTGTTGCAATATATATATTACACATGTTACAAACCCAACAGTACATTGTTAAATTATTGCTTCCTGTAATTTTATGTCTTTTAAGGAAAGAGAGACAAGAAAAGAGAGCAAGCGAACTCTATTCCTGCTGCAGTGTGAAGCCTGTGGTGTCAATCCTCAGAGGACATGCCACCCTGGGGTGACAGTGATTTCAGCAGGGCCCTCTGGGGCTCTCTGTCCCTGGTCTCTGTGCTGAGCTATCTGACACCTAGCTCTGGGTGTCCGCTAATGGCCAGCAGGTTGCTCTGTTATTGTTGACAATGCCTGGGATACAACTTTACCCCCAGTCTGATCCTATTAAATTTGGGCTCCTTTGCAGGGGTCATTTTTTGATGCAAGTCCTTGCGGCTTGTTCCGACCCCAGGAGATCTCTTCTTATTTACCTCTTTCCCGTGTCCTCTCTAGGAAACCAGCTGGTCTATGGTTGAGCTAGTTTCTCCAAAGAAGCTACAGTCTCCTCTCAGTTGCTTGTCACCAAATCCCCCATTGATTTCAAGAGCACCCACAGGCTCGAACCTCCCCACACTCTGGTTCAGATAAAGCCGGTTCCTCTGGGGAGGGCCTGGGAGCTCCCTTCTCACAGACTGCCTTTCCCTGGGAGGGCCTGTCACTCTGCAGGCGGGCGGGGCAGTGGCCCACTCCCCTCAGAGGTACGTTCTTACTTTGTGAGCAGGGCCTGGGCAGGGGCAGGCACCTCTGGGCATCTCCACCTGCCTCTCGTGGAGCCCGACCCCACAGGTGAGTGGAGCAAAGGTGAGACGGGCTGCGTGTGCCCGGCCTGCTGTGCCCAGGGAGGGTCTCCACCCTGTGGCTGGGCTGGATGGAGGAACGAAGCCCCCGGCTTCATGTGCTCTATGCCCTTAGAATATTCCCAGGGACTTAAAATCTTTTTCCTCCAGTTATTGTTGTTCTGCTGGAGAATGGGCCTGTGGACCTCCTCACAGTGATAGCCCAGAGCTGGCTTCCTGAAAGGTACTTCTGACTCACCTTTTTCAGTACTTATTCTTGTCCATTTTTCTAGTTTTTTCCTTTGGGGATTACAATTGTGTGTATGTTACCTTTCCTTTGCCTGTCATCTCCATTCATCATTTTCTCCTAATCAGTTTTATTGAGATATGATTTATGACCAAAACTCCTGCACTCCCGGCAGGTGGGATGTCCCTGCGTCTTGGGGTGGGGTCTGCTCAGTGATGCTGTGCCTCCCCCAGGAGCAGGGGTCTCTGCTGTCCGGGCCCAGAGCGCCCTCCCGCCTCTTGCCCAGGGACAGAGATTGTCTTTATGTCCCCCAACCCCAAAACGCCTTCCACAGTGCCCTTAGGGTGGCAGTGTTTGTTGCATTTCTCCCATGGATTAAAGGGGAGAAGGGCCCAGCCTTGCCATGTGCCCCCCTCAGGGGCTGCTGTTGGTCCCCTCCCAGGTGTCTCGGGCCTCTCTCCAAGTCTGTGGAGGGAAGGCCCACGAGCAGCAAGCTCCCCTCGGCTCAGGGCCCACGTTCTTGCCGTGTCTCTATCTGACCTCTTCCGACTGTGCCGGCTGCATCTGCCATCCCACCGCCTCCCCGAGGGCACCCATCTCTCCTTTGACCTCAGACCACTGGTCACACATGACCTCAGCATTCTGGGAGTTTAGGAAGACTCAGGCATGAGTTTGTCCGGAATCTTTGTTGTTGCGAAGGTGGGAGTGACACCTGTCTGCATCCCTGGGTGGAAAATGTCTCCAAGATTTCCGAAGATGCCCGTTGCACTTTCCCCAGCATCTGGGGGTCCGGAGGGGCAGGGTTGCCAGCTCATCCCTGTGAACTCTGTTGTGGGAAGCAAAATGGTTGGTTTTTGTTTTCTTGATTTTGGGGGGTTTTTTGCTTGAGGAAGATTGATGCTGAGCTGACATCCATGCCAATCTTCCTCTACTTTTTTGTGTGTGTGTGAGGAAGATTAGCCCTGAGCCAACATCTGCTGTCAATCCTCCTCTTTTTGCTGAGGAAGACTGGCCCTGAGCTAACATCCGTGCTCATCTTCGTCTACTTTATATATGGGATGCCTACCACAGCATGGCCTGCCAAGCAATGTCATGTCCACACTGGGGATCTGAACCAGCGAACCCTGGGCCGCTGAAGCAGAACGTGCTCGCTTAACCACTGCGCCACTGGGCCAGCGCCCTTCCTCCACTTTATGTGTAGGTCGCCACCACTGCATGGCTGACCAGTAGTGTGGGTCCACACCTGGGATCTGAACCCATGAACCCGGGCCATCAAAGCAGAGTGTGCTGAACTTTAACCACTAGGCCATGGGGCCAGCCCCTGGCTGGGTTTTTTGTTGCTAGTTTTTAAAGATTGGCAGCTAAGCTAACATCTGTTGCTCATCTTTTTTTTCCTTCTTCTTCTCCCCAAAGCCCCCTGGTACACAGTTGTATATTTTTAGTTGTGGGTCCTTCTAGTTGTGGCATGTGGGACGCCACCCTCAGCATGACCTGACGAGCAGTGCCATGTCCGCGCCCAGGATCCGAACCAGCAAAACCTTAGGCCACTGAAGTGGAGCGTGCGAACTTAACCACTCAGCCATGGGGCCCGCCCTCCTGGTTGGGTTTTTATTTGTATGTTTTCTTGGTTTGAAGGTCACAGGCTCCACTTCTGCCTCACTGCTGATGACCTTAATGTTATTAGATGCACGTTTAGTCGTCGTTTTCTCTCAACAGCCAGAATTGACCAGTGCTCGTGTCCCCACCCGGAGGAATCGGGCCCATGACGGTCCCACTGTCTACACTCGGATTTGTGGCTCTGAACCATGGGTCACACGAGTGGTCAGCCGTGGTCAGACCTCACTGTAACTCTCACCACATCTTTGGTCACCATGGTCTCTCCAGCCCCACTTTCTGTTCCCCAGGGCTTGCCCACGTTGCTGCTCTAACAGGCCCTGGGTGACCTCCAGAGACCCTCGAGTGGCTCAGTTTCCACGTCCTCACGTTTCTGAAACGTCTCATGGATTTGCCCGCCTTCTCTTATTCTGTCCTTTTCATTCTTTGAAAACTGTCTCCTCCATGTGCCTGTTTATTTCTGGCAGAGTCTGTGAACGGGTCTCCTGGAGGTCACCCCTCTTTGAGTGGGGTCACTTCCCCGTCCAGCCGTTTCCCGAGAACAGCGTGGGAGGCAGGGCCCCTGTCGGCTCTCCCTGGGCTGCACACCTGGCCTGGTCCTCTGTGCCTCCCCGCTGGGACCCCTCCTCTCTGTCTCAGCGGTTCCCGTCCAGCGTGAGGGGCGCCTGGCAGCGAAGCCCCCGCAGGCCCTGTTCCTCCAGGCGGCCGCTTGTGTCTCTTCATCTTGGCCCATTGCCTCTCCTCTCGAGGCCTGAGCTCCACCAGACACAGAAAAGCAGGAGGCGCTGGCCGGGCCACTGCCTGGAGCAGACTAGGAGGTGGAGAGGCACGTGGAGCAAAGGTTGGAGCCATGTCCTTCCACCCCCAGACCCCCAGACCAGGGCCCTTCCAACGCCACCTAGTTCCCCTCGAGAGGCGGACCTGGTGCAGGCTCCCTGTAGATTGTCCCTCCTTTCCCACCAAATGTCCCCTTCCCTGACCCTGTCACTTTTCAGGAGGCCTGTGGTTGGGGGTCTGGGCGCCAGGCCTCTGTCACAATGCCATCCTTGTGACACCCACCCCTGCGTGTCTGGGCAGGGGCCTGACCCAGGGATGCAGGAGGTGACCTGGCCCACCAAGGGGAGAGATGTGACGACGCAGGGAGAACTGGGTGGCTCCTGGTGGCTGAAGCCACGCCCACCAGTCCCTCCAGACACGCGACTGTTTTATGAGCAAATTACCGAGAACACTTTGATCTTCAGGGTACAAACGAATTCGCTGTTCTTTAAACAGAGGGGAGTTTGGGGCTGGCCTGGTAGTATAGTGGTTACGTTCACATGTTCTGCTTTGGTGGCCCAGGGTTTGTGGCTTTGGATCCCGGGCGCAGACCTACACACCACTCATCAAGCCATGCTGTGGCAGCATCCCTCAGACAAAATAGAGGAAGACTGGCACAGATGTGAGCTCAGGGACAATCTTCCTCAGCAAAAAATAATAATAATAAACAGAGGGGAGTTTGGCCCACTTAGCAGTGTCTACAGCAGAGCCCTCTCCAACCTATTCTTTCCTAGTCTTGTGGGGAGAGGGGGCCATGCAGGCGAGCACAGCTAACCGAGGGACAATAATGAATTTGGAACTGCAGCCTCGTCCTTCTGATCGTCAGGGGCCAGGTCATCCTTTTTGCCACCAGGAATCAACTGTGTCCCGTGATGTCTTCAGTTTGAACAGACAGATAATCCGAAAGAGATTACTGCCCCTCGGCTCACCGGCACAGGCGATGGCAGCTCATATGAAGCGCAGCACGTCCCCAGACGCACTGCACCCCGACCACAGGCCCACGGGGAGCTGACGGCAGCACCTGTCTGCTTGGCAGGTGACGATGCTTGGCCCACAGTGAACACTTCTGCCTGAGAATAGGGAGGTGTAAAGTGATTCAGCATACTCCAGGCACGAGTGTCTCTCCTTTGTCCTTTCAATGATGAAGTGCTGGCAGCTTGGGAGTAAACAGCAGCACTGGGGAGAAACGGGCCTTTTCTTTTATAAAAGATAAACCCGAATGCGACGGATGCTGTCTGCCCGGGTCAGCGAGGCGTCCACGCTAAGCTGATTAGCTCTGGGCAAAGAAGAAAGACAAACACTGGTTTGAAGGTCGCCCTCATCTGACTGCTCACAAATGTTCCAGCTCCAGACAAGCCCTCCGCCTCTGCTGCCTCCGCCTGCTCCCTCCACCCGCTGCCAGCAAGCGGGTCTCTCCCCAGAATGAGGCCGGGGGCATGGATACAGGACACACAGCAGGACGCCCTGCCCCGCCAGCCCTGACCCGGGCAGCCCAGGGAGGGCCTGGGGAGCTGGGACTGGCAGGCTTGGCTGGACGTCACCCTGGGCACTGGGGCTGTGGTCACCAGCCCCTCTGCACACGGAGCTGGTGCAAAAGGCACCCGGCTGGCCTAGGGAGGGGCTGGGAAGGGGCTGGAAGAGAAGCCCTTGCAGTTTTTGGTTTCGCTCTTAATTGCTGAGAGATTTCTGAAAACCTGTATCTCCTCATATACTTTTAGTCTAGAACTAAATGTTTTGAATTTATGCTTTTACAAAGGATTCCATTTCTGGTCTATTGTGAACACTGAAGTTTTAAAATAAACCCTCGCATTCTTCCTTTACACGCACGCAGTGGCAACGTGGTCAGTGTTGGCTCCAGCCTCCCAGGGCACCTGTGCCACACACCCCTGTCCGCTCTCCAAGTGCCTGCACCCCACGCATCCCATGCTCCCAGGTTTCCCCGTGTCCCCACAGACCCCATGAAATGTGTCTCGCAGCCCACCCCACCCTGCACCCCAATGCCAGAGCCACCTGAGTCCTCCTCCAGGCATGGAAGAACTCTGAGTTCACCAGGATCCAGTGCTGGAAAGATGGATGGATACCTCCACCTTCCAGGTGGCACCATCCACCTTCCACCATCTACCTTCCACCATCCACCATCCACCTTCCACCATCCACCTTCCACCATCCACCTTCCACCATCCACCTTCCACCATCCACCTTCCACCATCCACCATCCACCATCCACCATCCACCTTCCACCATCCACCATCCACCTTCCACCATCCACCATCCACCTTCCACCTTCCACCATCCACCATCCACCTTCCACCATTCACCATCCACCTTCCACCATCCGCCTTCCACCTTCCACCATCCACCATCCGCCTTCCACCATCCGCCTTCCACCTTCCACCATCCACCTTCCACCATCCACCATCCACCTTCCACCATCCACCTTCCACCTTCCACCTTCCACCATCCACCTTCCACCATCCACCATCCGCCTTCTGCCTTCTGCCTTCCGCCATCCGCCATCCGCCTTCCACCTTCCACCTTCCACCATCCGCCTTCCACCTTCCGCCTTCCACCATCCACCAGCCACCTTCCACCATCCGCCTTCCACCTTCCACCTTCCACCTTCCACCATCCGCCTTCCACCTTCCACCTTCCACCTTCCACCATCCGCCTTCCACTTTCCACCATCCACCATCCACCTTCCACCTTCCACCATCCACCATCCACCTTCCACCTTCCACCATCCACCATCCACCTTCCACCTTCCACCATCCACCATCCACCTTCCACCATCCACCTTCCACCATCCACCTTCCACCTTCCACCATCCACCTTCCACCTTCCACCATCCACCATCCACCTTCCACCTTCCACCATCCACCTTCCACCTTCTTCCCTCTTTCTTCACTCATTCCCCTTCTACATTCCTCTGTGATCAAGTCTTTAATTACTAATAATATCTCCTGAATTACTTATTTTCTCAAGTACTCTCGGTTTACAATTTTTCTAACAAAATAAATATGCAACAAACATTGATAGGTAACTATTACACAGGAGAGCAAAATTTCAGTGAAAATACATCTCTCAATGAGATTAGTAAGGCTGTTTTTCCAACCTGATGGGTCCATACGCAAGACTCAGGAGCACTTGGCCACAGTGAGACACACTTCAGCCGCCGTTCTATTTCTAATCTTGTTTTTATAGCTGTAAATTCTAGGACACCTTGCAGCAATATGTAGATAGGGAGGCACATTATAGCAATGTCCCTCAGTTGTTCTTGAACTCCTAAGTTATATCCCTCAAATCACAAGGTGATCTGAAACAAAAAATTAAAAATTATCTTAATCCTTTATCCATTGTCAATTCAATTGGGCTTTCATTCAAATCCTTTCGAGGCAAAGGATCAGAAAGTGTTTGACTTGTAAAAGGATTTGTTATCCGGGTTCTCGATTTCTGGAGCACTTACTGGGGAGTCCTCACCTCAACTTATCAAGGGACCGTCATTTATGCATGATCCTGTCACCTAGGTGCACCTTGTGTAACCTGATATATTCTGATTGGGTTGGGAACACTGAAGTGTTGTTAATTTCATAGCTTTTTTTGCCAATCCAATACTTTGCAATAAAAGGCTTTTTATCATACCTCTATATTAAATGCATTTGCATCAAACCTTGGAGACGCAGATTTAGTTCATTCTATTTATGGCCAAAGTTCTCCACGTAACATACTCCTCCCTGTCAAACCAATGACCCACATTAGACTTATTTTCTGCAGAAAAGGTCTGACCCACTTTCTCAAGTGAAATAAAAGTGTTAATGTGCTTTTCAGGGATATTCATAAAGCAAACCAGTGAAAAATTATAAAACACACCTTATAAGATAAATTACTGAAGGTAGTGAAGTCAACATTTAAGACATGTAGATTTAATTAATTGACCCACTTTATAACATGCCATTAAATGAAAATGAATCTGTATGCGGCTTTTCTTAATTTATACCAATTTAATGAAACACGTAGTTACTGTTCAGGTTATGCAGTAAGTGAGAAAAATGGTAAAAGATTTGTGTATATGGGCATATTGAACATTACTCGTGGGACCCAAAGAGTAAATAAGAATTAAGTATAAAAATCATTTTCAAAAAGCCCTCCGCCGTTAACTCTGTTAACATCACTATCAAAGTCTTCTTTGTGTTTAATGAAAAAAGAAAGGTATATATTGCTAAAAACTAATCAGTCTGGTAGCTGGCACACGGCAATGTGTGTTTGCAGTATTATTTAAGAATATTCAATTCGTCTACAGAAAATTAGAAACGAGTAGAGAAGTAAGTAGCCTACTGACAGGTGAAATTAAATGTCAGTCAGCTGAGTGCGGAGGGGAGGGAGCAACCGGAGACACTCCATGTTCACGAGGTCAGAAATGATCCTCCAGGTGTTGACTTCCATTTTGGCCCTACTATTTTCTGCCCAAGCAAAGCAGAAAAAAGGTCAAATGCATTTAATCCAGCAGAGTAAGTCAAATTCTCAATGGAATGGGTTTCAAGATCTTATTAGTTTCCTCATTAACTAGAGTTAAGTAAAATCTTTGACAGGTATTCATTATGAAAATAATACATGTTCATAATTCCGCCCCAGTAAGATAAAAACCTAAATATATTCTCAGATCCTATAGTGTCCCCATCACTCCAGCTTCTGTCACTTTGATGTTACCTAGGCCTTAAATTCTGGGTTATTAAGGCTATGTGTTCTCTTTTACTTTGAACTTAGCTTTTTAAAAACCACCACAAACTTACCAACATATGGATCATTTTTACTCCATAAGCCTCTTGTAAGAGTTCGTACATTTTGCTTCTCCATTTAAGCATCTCACCCAACCTGCTTTCAATGTAGGTCTTCATGGGGCAAAGCTCTGAGGCTCTGCATGCCTGTGGGTCATTTTTATTATTTCCGTATACATTTACTAAGTGTCTGCAGCACAGCAGGCTTGCGCCAGGTGACGGGGAACAGCGTGAACAAGCCGGTGTCTGACCTCTGTGTTTACATTCTGAGGCGGACAAATAAGCAAACGCAAGCCACGCCAGAGTGACAGGCGTTCTGAGGAACCAAGCAGGAGCCGGAGCGCAAGATCCAGATGTCTGACGCACTCACTTCCACGAAGACGCATTTAAATGACTCTCTAAGGAAGGACAGGATTGCAATTTAAAAACCTTCCTGATATCTCCCTTATTTTTTTAACTTGGAAAATTTACATTTTACAGCATTAAATTTTTTTTCTATGTGCATTTTGTGTAAAAAAAAAAAAAAATCCCATGAGCACTTTTAGAGTCCCGTAAAGTGGTATTTTAAAAAGTCTATGCTCAAACTTTCAAAATTCCTTCTGAAAAATTTTAAATACGTGAAAGTGGAGAGAACAGTATGATGAATTCCCAGGCACCAGCTCCAAGAGTTGTCTGCACGTGGCCAAGATCGTTTCCTTTCGACCTTTTCTCCTCCATTTAGTTTTGTTTTTTGTCTTTTTCTTGTCAGGAGTCCCAGACGTGTGGCTCCATCCGCAGTGGCTCCAGGGGGCACAGCTGACAATGACCCGGAGACCCTATCAGCCACACGTCGGCTCTCCCACGGCTGGCATCCAGACGGTCCAGCATTTCTTCTATTCTCTTTTCCCTCCTCCCTGCCTTTTCCTATCTGGGCTTCCAGTTGTAAATTCATTCTATTATTTAGCTCACCTGTTGCGTTCACTATTTCAAATTCTGCTTGGTTCTCTTGTTTTCTTTCTCTCTTACAGAATTTTACCAAATTCATTTTAAATTCTTGGACTGTTCTAAAATATTAGAATATATTGATGGAATCTCTCTTTCGATATTACCATTTTCATTTAGCTGTACTTTTCAAGTGTCTTTTATCTCCTTATGAGGTCATGTTCCCCGGGGGTATTGGCCACTTGGTCAGTGGTGTGTATGGGGAGGCGAGACCTCAGGGCCGCAGGGAGCTGAAGGGTAAGAAGAGAAGGACGAGCCCCTGATGTCAGCTGTCCAGTCACTCATCCTTCAGGCCCCGTGTCACCCCCTGGCTCTGTAGGAGGAGACTGTCACTCACCTGTCGGGGTGGTGGGGTCAGGTGGGGAAGCAACTGCCAGAGGCTGATTATCCCCCACACGAGGCCCCTCACCAGCATAGCCTTTGCCCCAGATGGTTTTGCTCTGGAGGCACCCAGCCCCGGGGTGTGCTAGTGGCTGCTTCACCACGCGCCCTCTCTCCCGGCGTCTATGCGGGTACCTACGCCTCGCGTCAACTTCACGGGTGTGCAGACTGCAGTGCACACTTTACAAACAACGATAAAATAGACTCTTGAGTATCCCGCAGAGCTGGTGATCCTCCCAGAACGCTGCTGCAGGTTTTTGCTGAACCGCTGCATCCACAGCCAACACGCGGCCGCGACTGATGAACGAGTGTGGTTCTGACCAGAACGCCGGCGGACGCCTCCATGTGCGAGTCAGATGAAGGTGAAACCACAAACACACGTCGGAGCCTCACGCGGTCACCGGGGGCTCCTCTGCTCGAGTGGGAGGTGGTTCTCCGATGCTGCAAGAACACGTCCTCTATTCTTGTGCCATTCACAGTATAAGAGGTGCATTTTGTGTGATGTGCCTTTTCTGCAACACTTTCTCAGGTCGAGGGAGACCAACAAGAGGGCACGCCCCGAGCTGTGGGTCTGCGGCATCCGTGGGTGCACACTCCCACCAGGGCTGCCTCCAGGCTGCCGACGTGAGGGCCCCGAGCGGCTGGGGCGGCTGTGCCACACGCAGGACGTGCACAGCACGGAGGGCAGCAAGCGCAGTAACTAGCAAGTGACGCTCTGAGTACTCGTTACCGGTTTACAAGGAACTGCGAGTTTATAGAATGTGATTTAATCCTGGCTGTTTGACTCCTGCCTCCCCAGATTCCTCAACTTCAGCCTTGGGCAACAGCACTCTGCTGCTGGACCAGCGCTCACAACTTGCCAGGCTCACTTGGGCTGTCCCCTCTGCTTTTATTAATTTATTGATAATATTAATAATTATTAAATAATTAAGTTTTAATGTTCAATTTTACATTTTAATATTAATGCTATTAATTTAATAATTTATTAAGTAATTGTTTTTTCGGACAGTCCATCGGCCTCAAAGTCTTCCCAGCGAGGCCCACCCAGTCTCGGCACTGAATACGGCAAGCTGCCACCTCCCCTCCCTCACCTTGTCCTTCTTTCCGGAGCATTCTACCATGACACCAACTGTCCAGTGGGGTTATGTTTCCCTGAGGGCTGTGGCCCTTGTCGCGCTCAGGGACCTGTCCCCAGCACCAGGTCAGTCCCATCAGAGAGGGAGCCCTGATGCTCACGCATGTGCCACAGAAGACGTCCACGGGGAGTCCTTGTCCACGGACGGAACTCGTGAGGGGACGTCACCCCTAATCTTTTCTCAGAAGCTTAATCTTTTTTGTTTTGATGCAACGTACTTTCATTTTAATGTTGCTTTCATCGTGGGAAAAGAAATGAAAGAACAGAATCAAAATTAATGCAAAAGAGCGCGAATTATTTGTCTATAACAATGCTTTTTATTTGTATGGAGCTTTGGACTTTTCAAAACATTTTCCTGTTTGTTTTTCATTTAATTGTAGGAACATTAAACAAAAAAGCTTTAAAAAGGGAAAACAAAATTAAAATTACCCAAATCCCACCATCCATACACGAAGACCAGACTTGGCCCCTTCCAGACTGTTCTGGGCGGCCTGACACTCACACAGGGCATCTGCAATTCCTTACGATCAGGAACATAAACACTGCTTTGCAGCCAGTTTTCCCGAGCCCATCATGAACGTCCTTCTGAAATGTCAGTCCTAAAGAACGGAGCTCTCCCTAACTTGGTAGCTGTGTTGCTCCCGTCCTCAAATGCCCAGCCTGTCTGGCCGATGCCTCACTGTGGTGTCCGGCTCTTCCCGTGTTCTCCCATCCACAACGCCCTCACATGCCCCAGAGGTCATGTGGGCGCACGTCATCATCCCTTTCCATAGACAGGACAGGTGCAAGGGCAGCCCTAACGGTCCTCTAGGCCGCCTTACCTGTGGGAGTGGCCAACACGCTCAGAAAGATGGTGAAGAGGCCAAGAATCCAAGGGGGAGAGGACTCAGAGACCCTGTCCCCAAACGGTGCCACACACAGACGACAGGACCAGAGTCAGCCGGCATTTATCCACACCCTCCCAAATATGTGCCTTGGGACTGATCCCACCTCTCCGTGGATCAAGGGGAGAAGAAACTAGGAAGGAGAGAAAATCTCAGCAACACTGCAGTAGTGAAACACTTTGTTTTTATTGAGAACATCTCAAATCCTTTGTCTATGCGACGGCGTCTCATGCTCGGTTCTGGCTGGTCTCGGTGCAAGGAAGCTCATGCAGGTTGCACTGTGTGGTATATACATCAATATACATACAGAGGACACTGAGGACTGTGTCTGGGGACAGGTCCCTCGGCGGAATTACATTCATACAAAGTGTCCAAATTCTGAACAAACTCAAAAGCACGATAACTCAAAGTCTGGAGAAGCAAACAGCATTTGGGGCTCCTTCTGCGAACATGCCACAGACTGACCCTCGCGTCCAGAAGGACAGCCCTCGGCTCAGCCCTTGCTGTGGCCAAACTAAGTGCTCCCAGGCTGGGGGCTCGTCCTCCCAACAAGGGACACAAGTGCAGGCTCGCTGCCGTCAGCACAGAGCAGGCCCGCCCCGCCTGCCCTCCCCGGTGTGGACACAGAGCCCGTGGGTCGGCCGCTGGATGGGGAGAGGCAGTCAAAGGACGCGCCAGGGGACAAGGACACACAAAACTGGACACACATGATCACAAAGACTGCGCTTTTCATTTATATAGTTTGGGATTGATGAAAAGAAACGTTTTGAGATTCCCTAATTTAATAGAATTTAGAGGTGGGAAACCTAGCTAATTTCACTTCTCACACGGGATCAAATTTACAGTCGAGGCAGACTTATATTTTGGTGTAAGATATTTTAGAAATGAAAAGGATCTATCCGTGTTGTATTTTTTTTCTTTTTCTGAGAAAAGTGGCCGGACAGGGACACAGCCCTCTCCAAGGCAACTCGGATTCTGTTCTCGGACCTGCACCTGGAGGGGAGGACGGCGCCCGCCACCCCTCATCCACTCCCTGAGGGCACGAGGACGCTGTCTTCACAGCGAAAGCAGTGATGCTACCGTCTGGAGATCAACAAGATTATCTGAATGAAAATAAATTCCAGAGACATCAACGCCTTCTGAGATGTTGGCTTGTACATTTTAACATAAAGTCAGTTTCGATTACAAAGAAACTCTCCAGCAGAAAAAGTTCAGTTAAGACCCAGAATCAAAATCACAGTTCTTTGGCATCCGTGCCTGCAAGAGGGGAAAGCTCCCGACCCTGCGCAGGCATCAGGGCTGATGCGACAACGTCCCCCCACTCGGCCCCACAGCACTCGCGCCTTCCCGCGGTCGGGACAGCTGCCCATGGGCCTGAGAACCACAGAAGGGCCAGAGGCTTTGCGGAATTAACACTTCAGGTTTGGCTAACAAAACAGAATAGAAACCCTCCCGACCCACACTGGTCAAAATGTCCTCAAAATTTAAGATTTTTCTTAAAAAATCAAGTTCTTTATTGTGTTGAATTTTCTGATAAGTCTCTAAAAACCAGATTAAGGACACTGGATGCCAAATAAGACCTCAAGGATACAGCCGCTGGATATCTCACAACACGCACTTGGGGGGAGTTTAAAGTGTTAAGCTTCCTGGTTTGTCTCACGGAGGAGCCAACATTTCCTTCTCTTTTCTGCTCTGCAGACGAGTCGCTCCAGCAGTCCTGTCCCAGGGGTGGGGGCTGTGCGGCCTCCTGCCCCGCCCGTGGCCTGACTCACAGACGGAGGCTCTGCTCCCTCCGGCCTGGGGCTCCCCCTCTGCCACCTTCCTCCCCAGGCCCACAGGCTCAGCCTGGGCTTTCTCGGGTGCCAGCCCTGCATCGGCCTGTCCTGGACAGTCCAGAAACCCCACCTGGGAACGGCGGCAGCGCACAGCTGGGGGGTCCGCTGGGACCCGCACACTTACAGTAAGGCATTCGTTTCCCTGGGGTGGGGACGGGGGCCTCAGGCTGATTCCAGCTATGATCTGACAGAAGGGACACTCTAGACATACCGTTCGTCTGTATGTATACGGAATATATTTCCACTCCACTTTGTAATCAAAACCCACATTTTTTTTTAAAAACTAAGTCCATCTCCCAATCCCCATTAGAAAAAATACCATTTAGAGAGACAAGAATAAAAACGCAGGGACTCACAAGATGTTTTTCTGAGTGTGCAAGAGCCTGCTCTGGGCAGGGGCAGCAACCCACCAGACCCCCTTCATTTTGTGCAAAGGAAACTCCAGCACATCCTAACCAAGCCAGACCCTGCTGTGGCAACGGGGCTGAGGCCCGCGCTCTGACTGGTTCGGGACGAGCAGCTACCCTGCAGAAGGGGAGAAGGCTGGTGTGGGCGCCCCTCGTCCTCTGAACCTGGTCAGTCCCCGGCAACGCGTCACCCTCGCCGCTGGGTGCAGACAGGTGGAGGCATCAAGAGGCATGGCGCTCTGGGTCTAAACCTCCTGCTCTGAGCACACGAGGTCTGGGCCAGAATGACAGCAGGCCGCTCTGCTCCTGTTCCACATTTTCTGAGCCCGTAAAGGACACAGGACACAGCTCAATGCCTCACAGGTGTCGACATCCTGGACTTTGCTGTGGGGCGGGGTCTGCCCTCGTCTCTGCCTGCAGCACCCACGAGACCCCCTCTGGAGCCACGACTTGGCGCTGAATGGGCAAAGGGCAGGAAGCGCTCTGTCTGGTTCCCCCGATCCTGAGTGGAAGCACAAGGCAAATGGTGCAGACCTCGGAGCCCGGGCCGAGGCGGGCCACCCAGGGCCCTCGACCGCGGCCGGCCTGCTGGCTGGCTCAGCCTGCCCGGGGCCTTCTTGTGTGCTGTCGGGCGTGAAGCAGCGTCCTGGGGTCCCCCAGACGCCAGCAGCACCCCGTTCCCTGCCGTGACAATCACCATCTGGACCCTGGTGGAGACCACGCCCGCGGCACGCCGCCCCCCCCAGCTGTCAGCCTGCATACGTCTTATTTTTCAAACACGTCTTTGATAAAGCTGGAAAGAATAATTTAAAAATATACCTTAAGTGTTATTTTCCAAGAATGAACATCTACTTAGCGAACTCTACCTCCATCCTGTGAAGATCCGTGGACGGCCGCTCCTGCCCGCGGGGCTCAGAGGGAGGAGGCGGGCGCTCAGGGCTATGTGCAGGGGCCCCCATGATGCCTTCTAGTCTCTAAGAGCAAACTACTGCTTAAAAACCCAAATGACTGGCCAGGACTGCTGGCCATGTTTTACCTTTGATCATTTAGAAGTAAACCAAGAAAAGTTTCCCATGACATGATCCTACGAGGGGCACGGAAGCATCTAGAGGAGGCTGAAGCCCAGGGAGCTGGGCTGCGACTCCACGGGACAGCCCGCCAGGCTGCCGCGACGTGGACTTGTGTGCGTGGAGGGTCGGGCCCCATCCTGTGGGCGCCTCCTCCCTCGGCGGGCCCTGACCCCCGCGCTGGGAGCTGGGTCACGGAAGGGCCAGCAGGGAGAAGGGACCTGCGTGCACACACGCTCGACAGTCTCTCCAGGTTACTGCTTCCCCCTCCACGTCCTCGCCTCCTCCACCTAGAAATGCTTCTTTGCAGTTAAAATATTGTGGCGTAAGAGTGACCTGACGTAATTTCTTCTTATTTTACAAACCAGGTTCCTAGCTCTGAATAAATTATTCAAGAATTTCACACAAAGGAATTTCTATTTTCCTAAACTTAAGGAAGTCCTACTCAGTAGAACTCAATTTCTAAACGTAAACTGAGATTGAAGCAGTCACTGGATAATTCGAAAGGGGAAATGCTGCCATGGAGAGACCCCAACACCTCTCCACACCCTCCTCGGAGCGCGTGCCTGCCCCCAGGTCAGATGTGAGGTTCTGGCGGTCAGTGTTGGACGTCTGGCACCCCACATCCCCCCGCCTGCCCCCAGGTCAGATGTGAGGTTCCAGGGACAGTGCTGGGCGCCCGGCAGCCCTGCCCCGGGCCTGTCCCCAGGGTCAGATGTGAGGTTCCAGGGACAGTGCTGGACGCCCGGCAGCCCTGCCCCGGGCCCGTCCCCAAGGTCAGATGTGAGGTTCCGGGACAGAGCTGGACGCCCGGCAGCCCTGCCCCGGGCCTGTCCCCAAGGTCAGATGTAAGGTTCCCGGACAGAGCTGGATGGCCGGCAGCCCTGCGCCAGGCCCGGTCAGGGTGTGAGAGAGAACTGGTCCTGCTCGGTGGGCTTCTCCACCCAGGCGCCCAGGCCGGCTTTGATGAAGGCTTTGAACAGACAGGCCTTGGCAGCCTGGTACTCCTTCGCTGCCAGTTTGGACTCGTGGTACATGTTGGGTTTAGTGATCTTGGAGCGTAATAAGTTGGAGGGAACCTGTGAAAAGAGAAAACACAAGTACAACTGTTTAAGCAATAAGAGCAGGAAATAAACCTCAAGTAAGATGTTCAGAAAACGGTGTTCGTAGGCTTCTGGGGGGAAGCCACCCAGCAGAAGGAGCCTGCCCCCGAGGGACGGCCACCCGCAGACCGGGCGGGAACCCCTCTCTCAGGGTCTGCTCCTCGTCCCCGAGGAGCGGGTTGTGGCTAAGCAGGCAGCTGGAGACCCCGGGTCCTAGGAAGTGCTTCTGGCAACCCACAAACAGTCGAGCCAGATTTCATCTTAACGTTTTCAGCTATTTAAAAAGCAACACCTCTGACGTTTGCACATTTTACCACACTAAGAACCCCGCGGCGCTGCCTCCCAGGGCTGGCGAACCCGTGCCTGTGACACGTGAGTCCACCGGCCCGTGCGAGCACCTGTGCGGACAGGGCCTCCGAACACGGCACCTTCTGTCTGTCCTCCCATGCCAAGTTCAGCGCCAGCTTCAAGATAAACAAATGCCATCGACTGGCTTACAAATAAACGAAAACTGGCAACACACTGATCGACTACAGAAGATCTCACTTGGGGGTAAAAAGGGCCCTGAAGCTTCTGCTCCGACAAAAGGATGTCAACAGCCTTCCCGGAGGGCTGAACTGAACCCGGGTCTACCCAGCTGCTGGGCCCGGCTCTGCTTTCCTGGGATGCTCAGGTCTGAGGCGAGACGCTCCCCCAGGAGGCGTGAGGGGCAGGGGAGGCGGGTCAGATTCCAGGGTGGGGGGAAGGAAGACACTGCCCCCGCGGCCGAGGCTGCTTTAGGATCTGGAGGGCCAGGCCAGACTCTAAGCTGAAAACCACCAAGAAACAGAGAGGTTTCAGGAGGGCCATGGGGACGACAGCGGCGGGGCGGACGGGAGCGGTAGAGAGAGGACGGACAAGCTGTGGGGAGGTGGGGCCGGCGCAGGCCGCGAGGGCACCTCAGTACCTTGCCGTGCACACGCATCCAGCGACAGTACAACGCGTGCTTACACAGGCGGGAGGCGCGGCCCAGCTCATCCTTCCCGGTTGTGGCATTGATGACCTCGATGGCCGCGTCGCCCACCGTCCAATTGACGCTGAAGTTGGGTGCCTTCCCCGGCTGCCGCGCTTCTGCGTTGCTGATGCCTGGAACAGAGAGACACGGGCGAGGTGACGCGGAGCCCAGCATAGCGCTCGGTGCCCAAAAAGTGCACACGGCCCAGGCGGGCTCACGTCGGGCCCCTGCCACCTTCTGCTGCTCAGAAACATGCTTCTCTGTGCTGGGGAGGCGGGCAGAAGGTCCACAGAAACCTAAAACCGTGCAAATTCACAGCACTTCTGAGGTCACTCAGGCCAGCGGAGCCAGAAATCTGATGGTCCATGCATACATGGGTGAGACACTACTGGGATTAACTCGCGATCCCACAAAGTCGTGCTGGCGGGGCTGCTCCTAGTGCACCACACCCGCTCTGCTGCTCACGCCCTGCACGCCAGGGGCCAGGCGCCTTTGGGCCACCCCGCCCCGCAGGTGCTACACCCAAGATACAAGAAATCCGAATTCCTCACAAAAGCCTACACGCGTTTTCTTACCACATTTAAACTGTCCTGTCTTAACTGCTCTAAGGCTCGTTTCGTGGGGTTGAAAGTTTTTGAAAAGACACTCAGATAACTGAGAATTAACGCAGACAACCCCATCCGTATATCGGACTTGATAATCCATTCACATGGATGATATGGGTCACCCCAATCGGAAGAGACTAAGGATGAGAGTCTTTACAACATGCCTACAAGAGGAGCTGGCCCAGGTCTGGGCACGGCCGCACGCGCTCTCCACAGCTCGGGGCGCTAACCCAGCTCCACGGGGCTTCCGCTCCCGCCCCCTTGCTCTTCATCTGCTCCAGTGGCCATTTACCCCTCTCTCGTACAGGAGATTAAAGCCGAGACGAGCAGGTCTGGCTGGCTCAGGTTGGCCACCAGGCCTGGCTCAGAGTGTGGAGATCTCATCTCAAGCTTCAGCACGAAAAGAGGCCTCACTTCTCCAGGGCAGCCCTGCGGGTCGTCTGAAGGTAGGATGAGGCAGCAAAGGGAGGAAATTCACATCTATGTGCCACGGAGGTCTGGGACATTTACTAAAAGGGACAATGTGTGCTTAATGTGAAGTCCGTGCGCTTGTAAGGCGGACGGAACCCCACCCGGAGGGTGAGCGCGGAGGGCGGTCAGGGGAGCGGTTGGTCTCAGATAGGCCGGCCCGCCTGCACCTCCATGGTCTCAGGCTGGTGCGTGTGTGAACTCGAAGCCTCAGCACTCAGGGCGAGTAGGGGCTGTTCCTTAAAAAACCAGAAAGTGTAATAAGCATTTGCTGGGGCTTCTCAAAGGGCTGCCGTGGCATTTAACACAAACCCTGTGGACGGTGGCGGGGAGCTCCTCCCCGAGCAGGAACTGGTTCCCAAGCATCGCCGCACCGACTGCTGCTTCCAGGAGGGAAAGAGGCAGCGGGATGCTCGTCTCCCACGTGGAGGAAACACCTAAGGGTACCAGAAGCTGCTGCTGGTCCCGAGAGGACTCACGCTCGTCAGCAGCCAGTGTCCCCAGGTATTACATTGTCTCTAACCCAGAGACTTCACAGTGAGTCAGAATGTGACTCAGGGTTACCACGCACTAAATGGATGCTTGAAAAATAATTATCTGTTTACAGGAAGGGTGCAGATTAAAAGGTGCACGTCCTCTGTCCATCCACCCACAACGCTGCCTGGTTTCCACTATAATCTTTTGCTCTACAGGCCACAGTGGCCGCCTCTGAGATCTTTCTGAGCGCCATGGGGCGCAGTCTAGCTGCCCAGCCACGGGCTCTGGGACCGTCTGCTCTACACAATCCTTCTCAAAGACCCAGTGAAGAGTCTGGAAGTTAAATGACTTAGATCCCAGCTCAGGGAGGTCCCGGTCCATGACACTGACGAGGCTGGTGTGAGGCAGACACGCGCCAGAGATGGAGCAGACGGTACAGACCATCCCACTGTCCCTCAGGTCACAGGACTGACCTGCTAACGTTTACAAAGACATGAGCTCCCGAACTCTGCCTCCAGCCAGACCTGTCCTCTAATGTCAGACTCATCTAGCCACTGTCCTCTCAAATGGCTCAGCCCACCCACGCCCCCCGCCTGCCCCTTCCAATGTCCCCAACCTCGACGGTCGGTTCTGGCTCGGCTCACCCGCGCCCCCTGCCTGCCCCCCTCCAATGTCGCCAGCCTCAGTCTCAACACAGGGCCCTTCCATCCACCCAGCTTAAAGCTCAGAAACCTGTAGGTCCTTCCCGATATGAAAGAGACCGGATTCTGAGAAAAGCCTCAGGGTGCGTCCAAGGTGTCTGCCTTTCCCGTTAAGCTGCTGAATCACTTTTTCATTCTAAGACGTGGGCATTTAATCATTTCACTTTTCCTAAGTATCTCAATTGAAGCATAACAAATAGCAAGTGTACAGCTTGATGGCTCCTCACAGAGTGTGCATGCCCGTAACCAGCATCTGGTACATGAACAAAGCCCCTGGCGGCCGGGGCCCCTGGCTCTGTGGTCACCGCCCCTGCCCCACGGAGCCGCCACGCCGCCCTCCAGCAACGTGGACTCGCGCTGCCACCCTGGACTTGATGTAAACGGATGCTCATATCCGGGTGCTCCTCTTTGTCTGCCATCTTTCAGTCGAGATTACGTGAGTGAGACACACCCCCGTTCCGCACAGCATGGCGGCCGCCTCGTCCCGCAGCCGCACAGGTTCCCGGTGGGAAGACGCCACAGCACGCTTCCTCGCTTGGCTTTTTCCTAGTACTTGGCTTTTTTGAAGGGTGAGCACGGGAGTGTTTCTGACCGTGTGTTCTGGTGACCCATGCACATACTCCCGATGGGTACACACAGCGGGTGGCAGGGCTGCGTGTGTGTGCTGTGTTGTACACAAGCACTGAAAATATCAGGCAAACCAGGCTCAGTTGGCTGAAAGAGTTTTCCTACTTAATCCTGTGAAAATGTCACCGTAAACCACCAAACAAACACACCACTACGCGTCGGCTGAGAAGCAGGGAATAACAGGCCAATTAGCAAACTCATTTACCATATAGCTCAGGAAACACTTAAAAAGCAGAAAATCAAACTGAAAGCACAAACGCATTCGACAACTTACCTTCCTAAGAGCATCTTCGATAAAAGCACAGCTGGAACGTTCTCGTGAACCCAGAGGCCACAGGGTGCCCGAACGCTGTTCACGAGAGGCCCCGGATCACAGAAAAGGTTTTTCTTCTTCAGTTTGTAAGGATTAAATAGTTCTAAAGGATCTGGGTAAAAAGTTAATAGTCACGACTCCTAGGTTAAATTTCGTCCTTTAAAAATTGAATTTTTGCACAATCTCCAAGACAAAGTGTCTCCTTTTTCTCTAGCTGTCACCTCATTTTGATAAAACTGTGTTCGTTCCAGAACCACACGGCAGCAAGGAGTAGGGAACTGACCCAGCAGAGCAGGTAGAGCCGACGGCTTAACCGCCCCCAAGGGAGCCAGACTTGGGCACCTGGAGCCAGAGGGCAGCCCACCTACGGCTCCACTCCCTGCAGATGAAAAGAACTGGGAAGAGGCGGCTGTAATGTTTCCTTAAAAGGCTTCACACCTTCACTGAGTTCTGATGGTGCTGATGTAAACAAGATGAGCTGTGTGACGGCATCTCTGGATGAGACCTGAGGAGTCAGTGCAGACCATGTGGCTGCACGAGACCCTGCGTGGGAATCCTGCAGCCAGTGTGGCCGTCCTCCCCTGTGCGGGACAGAGGGCTCCAACCTTGCCGTCGCGGGGCGGTGAATCTCCACGGCACGGGTCCCTAATGCCGCCATCTCGTCACGGTAGGCAGTGACAGGCGGCCGGTGGGCACCATGGTTCTGGGGTGTCCCACTCCTCTCCAGAGTCACATCCCTGCTGCCAGGCGCTCCCTCCCTGGGGCTACCACCGCGCAGCCAGGCAGGCCAGCCTCCCACACATCTGCCTCGACGGAACATGGCAGCACAGGTGAGGGATGGGGGCGTGAAGGGCAGGATGACCAGCCAGAGGCGCTGGGCAGCTTCTCTGGGAGTATGGCTCCCCACGACGCGTGCGGCAGCCGCCCCCTGAAGCTCGGCCCGCCCGTCGAGCAGACACAGGCTGCGTTGTCCTGATGCAGCAGCGGATGCAGGACCCTTTCCTCTCACATCTCTCCTGCCTCCCTTCCAGTCGTCCACGCTGCTGCCCTGAATGCCCTTCCCCAGCCAGGCACCTTAAATCCACCTCAGTCTCTGCCTTCCAGGGAATCTGACTAAGACGTGGAGATGTTGACCCAGCGTTCACTCAGTCACAGTCCCATAAAACCAGCTGCCCTGGATGACCAAGCGTATGTTGTAAAAGTAGTTTATCTTGGAGGGTAAAGCAGCAAGGATCAGTGTGTTACTGTGAGTCAAAAATAAGTCCAGACTTCTGCTTCTGGGTAAGATGGAGTAACAGCTTCTAGATACCCTCCTGCCTAAAAAATCCAGAAAACCAGACATAACACATGAAACACTGGTCTTCAAGACCCTGGACATCAAGCAACGGAGGACAGCCACTCCTGAGGGATGGGATACACCAGGTGAGTCCCTTGGAGGTCTCCAGGCAGCAGTGCATGGAAGGGGAGCCCGGCAGAGCCTGCAGACTCCTCGAATGGAGTGCCCACAGGACAGAGGAGCAGAGGTGAGAGAGTGGCACAGAGGGGCCCTGGAGACCAGCAAGGGCTGAGCGGAGCGCACACAGCGCTCGAGGCTGGGGAGAACCACCTGCAAGGATTGGAAGGAATGGGCCTAACACCCACACACAGAACACAAGAAGACACAACAAACGTATGAAGATATAAAAGGTTAGATACAAACTTCTAGAGATGAAAACTACAATGTCTAAGAGGAGAAGCACCCGTGATGGCATTACCACAGAATAGAGACTGCAGAAGATTAGCGAACTTGAAGACACAGCAACAGAAACCATCCAGAACGAAACACAGAGAAAGAGATTGGAAAAAATAAACCCCCTGAAAATCAGCAAGCTGTTGGACTAATTTAAGCACCAGAAACTGTAAATCTCCTTCAAAGTGAACTGACTGTTGAAACAAAAATAATACTGCAGTGTGGGATTTTTTAATAGATGCAAAGTTAAATCCATGACAACACCACACAAAGGCCAGAAGAGGAGAAACAGAGGTACACTATTGTAAGGTTCTTATCCTGCACGTGAAGCTGTTTACCAGTTGAAGGCAGATTGTGATAAGTTAAGGATGCATACTGTAAACCCTAAAACAACAAAACAAACCCTAAATCAACAAAATAAAAAGTTATAGCCAAAAAGTAAAGAAGGAGTTAAAATGGAATCATAAAATATAATTAATGCAAAAGAAGAAAAAGAGGAAAAGGGAAAAAACAACATATGGAACAAATAGAAAATAAGTCCCAAGATGACAGATCTAAACATAACCATGTCAGTCATCACAATAAACATAAATGGTCTAAGCACCCCAAGAAAAGGCAGAGACTGTCAGGAGTGGCGGGGGGTAGCAAGATCCAGATATATGCTGCTTACAAGAAACATACTTTCAATATAAAATAGTTTAAAATAAAAGGGTGGGAAAAGATGTACTGTGCCACCACTAACAGAAAGAAAGTTGGAGAAGCTACAGCAATGCCAGACAAAGCAGATTCCAAAATGAAGAGTATTACCAGAGATAAAGAAGATCACTCTATAATGATAAAGGAGGCCAACTTATAAGAGAAATCCACAATTCTACATTTTTATGTACCCAATCACAGAGCTACAAACTACATGAAGTAAAAAATGAAAAAAATTAGAAGGAGAAGTAGACAAAAGCACAATCATAGTCAAGAGATCTTCAATGTTCCTTTATTAATAACTGATGGATCAAGCTGAAGATTAGTAAGGACATAAAAGAGACAATACAACCAAACTCTGCCTAATTGACATCCACAGATACTCTGCCCAGAAAGAGCAGACACACATTTTTTTCAAGTTTTCATGAAACATTTACAAAGATTTTATCCTGGTCCATACAACAAATCTCAATAAAGGTAAAAAGATTCAAGTCATAAAGTGAAACTAAATAGAAATCAATAACAGAAAGATCTCTGTAAATCCCCTAATATTTTGAAACTAAATAGCAGACTTCTAAATAACCCCTGGGACAGAGTATTTAAAAATGAGTGAAAATGATAACTTAGCAAAATTTGTGAAATGCTGGGAAGGCAGTAAAGAAAGGTCTCAAAACAATGACCTGTGTTAGCAGCTTAAAAAACTAGAAAGAGAAGAGCAATTGAAACATAAAGCAAGCAGAAAAAAGAAAACAATAAAGCTCAGAGCAGAAATTGTTTAAATATAAAGCAGAAAACAACAGAAAAAAATCAACGAAACCAAAAGTCAGTTCTTAGAGGACAATCAATAAAATTGGTAAGCCTCTAGCGAGACTGATCAGGAAAAAATAGAGAAGACACAAACACCAACATATGGAATGAAAAAGAGCTGATATCACCAGAGATCCCACGGAGAGTGAAAGGACGATAAAGGACCGTCATGAACACTTCTATGCCACTAATTCGACAACTGAGATGAAATGGATACATCCTCTGAAAAACATAAATGACCAAAGCTCACTCAGGGAAGACTAGATAACACGAGTAGTCCTATATTTATCATAGAAATTGAATTTCTAGATACTTCCTCACAAAGAAAACCTCAGGCCCAGATGGCCTCACTGGTGAATTCTACCCACTGTCTAAGGAAAAACTGACATCAAATCTAAACAAATTCCTCCATAAAAGTGAAGAGGACAAAATGCTTCTCCACTCATTTCATGAGGCCAGCATCACCCTGACACCCAAACCTGACAAAGACATTAAAAGAAAACTACAGACCAGTATATCACAGATGTAAAAGTTCTAAACAAAATTTTAGCAAGTCAAATCCATAAATAGATAAAAAGAATAATACATAATGACCACATAAGGTTTGTCCCAGGAATGCAAGGTTGGTTTAATATTTAAAGAAATCAATCAATGTCACCATATTAACACACCAAAAAAAGAACCAAATGATCACTTCAATAAAGTAGAAATAAGCATTTGACAAAATCCGACATTCATTCCTGATTAAAAACTCTTATCAAACTAGGAATAGAAAGAAACTTCCCTAAACTGATAAAGGCATCTATGAGAAAACCTATTGCTAACATCATACTTAACAGTGGAAGCCTGAAAGCTTTCCCCTGAGACCACACACGAGACCAGCCGGCTGCTCTCACTTCTGCTCAACACTGCGTTGGGGGCCTGTCCAGGGACAACGAGGGAAGACAGAAATCAAAGGCATCTGGATAGATCAAAATCCAACAGGCTTTTATGTAGAAATTGATACGCTGATTATAAAATTATGGAAATTCAGAAAGGACCTAAGCAGCCAAACCAACTCTGAGAAAGAAGTACAAAGTTGGAGCACTAACTCTACCTGACCCCAGAACTTAGGGTAAAACCACAGTAATCGTGACAGAGTGACACCGGCACCAAGACGAAGAGATGAAAACACCAGGGCCCAGAAACAGACCTGTGCTTATATACGCCAACGGGTTTTTGACTAAGCCATTCAACGGAGAAAGGATGCACTTTTCAACAAATGTGCTATATCAACTGGATATCCTATATGTTAAAAAACGAAATTCAATTCATACCTCACATCCTGTACAAGTATTAACTCAAAATGGAATATAGCCCTAAATGTAAAATTTCTAAGAACACAATATAGGAGAAAATCTTTGTGACGCTGACTTAGGCTAACATTTCTGTGATACAGTATCAAAAGCACGATCCATCAAAGAAAAACAGGATTTTATCAAAACTGAAATTATTCCGTCTCTGAAAGACGCTGTTAATAGAATGAAAAGACAAACATTTTAATATTATATATCTGATAAAGGACTCGTATCCAGAATATATAACTCTCAAAACTCAGTAGTAAGAAATTAAACAACTCAATAAGAAATGTGCAAAAGTTTTAAACAGTTACTAAAGAAGACGTATGATGGCAAATTAGCACATGAAAAGATGCTCAACTTCATTAGTCGTCAGGGAAATGTACATTAAAACCACAATGTAACAGCATTTGTACCTGTTAGAATGTCTCAGCCACCGCACATACCAGGTGTCCACAGGACGTGAAGGACTAAAATTCTCACACACTGCTGGTGGGGACGTAAAACGGCATAACCACTTTGGAAAAGTGTGACAATGTTCTAAAAAGTTCAACATACACCTATCTCATAACCCAGACTTTCCACTCCTAGGTATTCACCCAAGAGAAATGTAAGTAAATGTCCAGACAAAGGCTTGTACAGGCAGACCTCGGAGATATTTGCAGGTTCACTTCCAGACCACCGCCATAAAGCGAATATTGCAATAAAGTGAGTTACAAGAATCTTTTGGTTTCCCAGTGCATATTAAAGTTATGCTTACATTACACTTTAGTCTACTAAGCGTGCAATAGCATTAGGTCTAAAAAACAGCGTACATCCACCTTCGTTAATTATTGCTTTATTGCTAAAAAAAAATGCTAACCATCATCTGAGTTGAAATCTTTTTGCTGGAGAAAAGTTTTGTAAAAAATGCAATATTTGCAAAGTGCAAAAAAAGCAAAGCGCAATAAAATGAGGCACGCCTGCAAGAATGTTCTTAGCAGCTTTATCTGTGATTGTAAGACTGGAAACAACCCAAATGCCATTGACAGTTGGTGGATAAACAAGTTATAGTTTATCCACACAGTGGAATACTATTCAGCAATGAAAAGGAATGAACTATTGATAAACACAACCAACATGGACAGATCTCAAAATAATTATGCTGAATGAAATAAGCCAGATAAAAAAGTACACAGTACACATCATTTTTGTAAAATCTGAGATTTTTGTAAAATCCTAGAAAATGCAAACATCTACATTGGCAGAAAGCACATCAGTGGTTGCCTGGGGGTGGGATGGTGGAGAAGTTCCCAAGGGGCACTAGGAAACCTTGGGGGTGACGGACAGGTTCATTATCTTCACTGTGGTGCCGGCTGCACAGATCAACACGTATCGAATTGTATCCTTTAAATACACAGTTTATTACATGTCAATTATACACACCTCAGCAAAGCTTTGAAAGAACATGACAGGATAATTTAAAAAGAAAAAATATTGTTCTCATCAAGAAGTGACACTTGTGGGGCTGGCCCGGTGGCGCAAAAGTTAAGTTTGCACGTTCTGCTTCTCGGCGGCCTGGGGTTCGCGGGTTCGCATCCCGGCTGTGGACAGGGTACTGCTTGGCACGCCATGCTGTGGTAGGTGTCCCACATATAAAGTAGAGGAGGATGGGCACGGATGTTAGCCCAGGGCCAGTCTTCCTCAGCAAAAAAGATGAGGATTGGCAGCAGATGTTAGCTCAGGGCTAATCTTCCTCAAAAAAAAGAAGTAATACTTGCTCATTGAGGAAAGTTGCAAAAATTCACAAAAACCTCAGAGAAGAAAATTAAAGCTACAACCCCAGAGACAGCCACCGTGATGAATTCGGTGGTTCCGAGCAGATGGAATCAGACACGAAATTTAAAGAGTAAGCACACGTGTGTCCTGCATCTGAGGTTCTGACTGGGGAGGTTTGGGGTGGGGCCCTAGCTGCTGTCTTAAAAAAAAAAAAAGCCTCTTGGCAAGTAATTCTTAAGGACTTAAAAGCCCCTATAAGAATTCTCAAATCCTCCCCACGTAATTCTTCCTTCCCAGACGAGAGCCGCCATCTTAATGCACGTCCCCCAGCGCACACACGTGCGGGCACGCTTGAGCACACGCACGCACACACGCTCTGAATGCGGACTTCCGTGACGTGCTGGGGCGTCAGGGACCTTGTCTCACAACCTGTTCATGGTGAGCTATGTTAACAGGTAGGAAACTAACTGTCCTTAGAGCCCGGTATTTGCTTAATTTGATTTTCTAGGTTTTCATCGAGGAGTTTCGCATCTGCAGTCAGAGGTGACGCTGTTCTGTGGTTTTCTCTCCATTCGAGCCTCTTCGTCCAGTGTTAGAATCAGGATGGGGCCAACTGCCTCTTCTCCGGAAAGTCTGCCTGGAGGTGGGGATCCGGGCTCTTTGACAGGCTGGCCAAACTGTCTGTGAATGTGGAAGGTAATTTGTTGCAAACGTTTTCAATGTCTTCCCTGGAAATTTCCTATGCCAGATTTTTGTATGTCTTTTTGGGTTAATTTTTGATAATTTACATCCTCTTACTGATCCTTTTGTTGTTGTTGTTGAGATTTTCAAATTTATGAGCATTCAAGTCAAACAGAGAATTCTCTTGAAATTTCGATACCTGCTTCTCTGGAGATATGCCCCACCCCTTTGTTCGTCATCTTGTCTGAGCTCACATTGCTCACCCGTGACAGCAGGATATCTGTTTAATGTCCTTTCATATCAACACCTCTTCCTTTCACTCACTGGTTTTAATCTTTTCTCCTGTTTCCTGAATTGTTCCCTCCCTTCCTCTGTCTTGTTTTCTCTATTTTCTTCTTCCTGTATTTCCTATTTAGATTTGCTGTAGTTTCCCTCCCAATTTCGGGGACCAAATGCTCAGTTCACTTATTGTCATTCATTTATTCAAGGCCACGATTCTGCTAAGTATAACTGTGACCCCGTCTCTTTTTTTTTTTTTTTTTTTTTGCTGAGGAAGATTAGCCCTGAACTAACATCTGTCCCAATCTTCCTCCACTTTCTATGTGAGTTGCCACCTCAGCATGGCTGACAGGCGGCGTAGGTCTGCACCCGGGATCCAAACCCAAGAACCCAGGCTGCTGAAGTGGAGCGCATCAAACTTTACCACTAGGCCAGGGGGCCAGCCCCTCATCTCATCACTTTTGACATGTGTACTCTAAACGGTCAGCAGGTAAAGGTCTGGTTTCTCCTCTGATGTAAGAATTCCTGAAGAGAGTCTACCTTCCAAGTGGCTGAGGCGTTTGCTTTTCATTTCAACCCTTCCCAGCTGTCTTGTAGTTCCAGTGCCTTGTGGGCAGAGACAGTAACCCGTACCGTTGATGTGTCTGGATTTAACGGCTCACGACAGCGACAGGTGACGCAGGGCAGGGCAGTGTGACAGACCTCAAGGCAAGGCGTTCACCGCATCATTCAGTGAGTTACCCAAAGGCCAATGTCTGAGCACCCACAGCGGAGCCTCTGCCCGTCTCCCAGCCGCTGCTCGAGACCATCCCATGGGGGAGGCCGGAGGTGTGGTCCAGTCCGAGTCTGAAGGCTGAGAACCAGGGACGCCGGGATGCAAGTCCCTGTCTGCCAGGAGGAGAAGGAGAGATGACGCCTTGGTCCCATCAGCGAGGCAGGAGAAACGGGATCAGTTCCCCGTGCCTCCCCTTTTGTTCCATTCAGGCCCTCAGTGGGCTCAGCGGTGCCCACCGCGCTGGGGAGAGCATCCGCCTCACTGAGCCCGCCGACTCAGATGCGACCTCCTCTGGAAACACCTCTCACAGGCAGCCAGGGAGGATGTTCAACCTGGGGCCCGCACGGCCAGTCGAGCTGACACGTCAAGCTGGCCAGCACGTCTTAGTTTTGTTTGCGTTCGAAGTGAACCGTCCCTTTCCTGAATAGGTTTAGGTTTCCTGGAGTTTCCACTTCCCTTTCCTTTTTGTTGTTGTTCACAAAAGCAGCATTTACCTCCACCTTTTCATAAAGAGCATCCAGCTTCTCTGGCGATTTTCTCCTGAAAGCATTCTTCTTCGAGCTCTCTGGAATGAGCCTCCACTCTAATTGGGAGCGGCTACTTTTGAGGCTTGCCGCTGAGTGGTCCTTTTCATCACACAGTTGTCCCCCCTTATTTGTGGGGGACACGTTCCAAGACCCCCAGTGGAGGCCTGAAACCGTGGACAGACAGTATGGACCCTACAGACACGGTGGTTTTTCCTGTACGCACACACCTACGATAAAGCTTCACTCATAAATCAGGCACAGTAAGAGATTAACAACAGTAACTAATAGTAAGACAGGACAATGATAACAAATACTGTAATAAAGGTGATGTGAAAGCGGCCTCTCTAAATGTCCTACTGCACTGCACTCGCCCTTCTTCTCGTGATGGTGAGATACGCAATGCCCACGTGACGAGATGAAGCCAGGGGAGGACACAGCGTGAGGCTACTACCGACCTTCTGACGATAGTTCAGGAGGCGGGTCCTGTAGCCGCGACGATGTCCGTGGCTGGATGTCAGGGGCAGACTGTGTTGATGGCTGGGGATCCAACAAGAGGTAATTCACGTCCCAGGTGGGGCAGAGCGGCACGGCGTGAGATTTCATCATGCTACTTGGAATGGCATGCGATTCAAAACAAGAATTATTTCTGGAATTTTCCATTTAATATTTCTGGACCGTGGTTGACCGTGGGTAACTCAAACTGTGGAAAGTGAAACTCCAGATAAGGACGGACTACTGTATTCTTGGATTTACAAGGTATTTTTTTCTTAGATCCCTTGTTTTTCTCTTTCTTAGATGTTTTTCCCATTTTGCTAGAGTAGCCTCATATTTTTTTTTTCCTCTCCAGAAACATACGTTGGAGATAAATCCTCTGAATCCTTGAATATCGGAAAACTATCACTTTGTCCTAATGCTTCATTAATATTTGGTTGGATAAAAATTCCATGGTGGGGAGGGGTTCTGTTCACTCCACATCCCAACACCCAGAACAGTGCCTTTACACACTCAAACAACGTTTGTTGAGTGAATATTTTCTAGACCTTCAAGTTAATATTTGATTTTGCACTTACTGAATACTCTACACGTATTAATAAAGCTTATTATTTATATCCTCTTACGTTCTCCGCATTTTTACTTTCTCTCAGTTGCTTTATTTTCTCATATAGATTATTCTCTTTTATGCTGTTTATTTATTTCCCTCAAAAGTTTGATAACGGTTGTTCACTCAAGTTTGAGAATAAAAAGCTCGGTTGATTAATACAGGCAGGTTGTATGGTTTCTCCTGCCTGTTCCTTGGCTGCGCCTCTGATTCCGGGAGAGCCTGGAGGGAGAGCCCTGTCCAGCCAGGACTCAGATGCCCTTCTAGACAAAGAGTCCAGAGGTGCAGCTGGGTCCTTGCCCGGCCGTCGGGACAGGCAGGGGGCCCTAACCACACACAGGGCTAAGCCAGCCTCGCCCTGGTGAGACCCCTGCAGAGGAAACAGTTGGCTTCTCCCTAGATGTCACAGGGTCATGGGACGCCATGGCATTATGAGGAGTTCAACATACCCCTGGCAGCACCATTTTCTCGTGTTACTGATTCTCCGCGTGCGGCCAGGGCCTTATGCTCTTACATTACGCTCTGAGGTTTCTGCACTGGTTCCGTCAGGGTCTGCGGTGGCTGTCACTAGCTCGCCTCCTCTCCCTCCGGCCCCTGCCTGGGCTGCAGTGAGCCCCTGCAGGTCACCGAGCTGTCACTGAGCTCGTTCAAGGCCACTGTGTTTCAAGCAGCCAGAGCCAGGGTTTTGGGGGCAGAAGGAGGGGACCTGTTCAGGCACAACCGGTGGGGAATCTCTGACCGTAATGGGACTGAATCTTTCATGAGTAAATGGATAATGTTGATATCACGTTATCGGCCTTTGCAATCCCATTACTTCTCTACAATGAGGTCAAAAAGAGGATTACTGTTGAAGGGTACTTACAATTCAAAATTGCAACATTTTGCATTAAAACTAGAAACGGTCAATTAACTAGCTGAAAAAATAAGACACTAATAGTACAAATATATTTTATATTTTAAGCTGAAGTGCCATCTTTAGCAAAAATGGAGAAAATAAAGCAAAAAGAAAATTGCTAGCCTGAGGTTCCAAACTAACCATCTGCTTTTTCTGGGGCAGAAAGCCCCGAATGGTCCCGAGAGCACAGTTCTGTGAGCCCACACTGCTGTGGGGCTGGCACAGCGAGGACATTATCTTTCCGGGATTGCAAAACAAGAACTAGGGCAACGAGACAATCACAGGCCGTGGAGCAGAACCCGATGAGAGCAGGAGCAGCCTGGCTGGCACCGAGAGTCCGTCTGCTGTGGTGAATTAAGTGCGCTCCATCAGAGCTTTTAGAGCAAAAGGAGGAGGAACTGTGAATTGGCCCAACAACTGACGCGAGCAAAGAATGCAGCAAACTCAGCCGGCGCTCAGTTTCTCCCGTTTCCCTCTGAAAGACATTTCTGCGTTTCCTCGCCATTCATGAAGTAGACACACAACGAACGGTAACAGCTATTTACCCATCACAGAAGCTATGAGTCATTTGCCAGTTGACCAGGAAAAGGTGTAGTTTACAACCTCAACTCAACCGGCGCTTCCTCTGCAGGTGAACAAAGACGTGAGGAGGAGGTGACGTGGGAGGCAGCCTGGTCCAGATGGTGAGGGCGGCCCAGGCCTCGGGGGCCCCTCCGTGTCTGTGGATGCCCCCCCCAGGCTCCAAAAAGCTGTGAACAACCTGTCATTTAAGCTGAGAGAAGACAGCCTTTGAGATGGTCATTCTGATTTTTGTTAAAAGAGGCCACCAGGGAGCTGAGAATAAAGGGCACCAGTGGAGCGAGAGGGGCATTGGCGAGGACCGAGGAGGCAGCAGGGACCCCCAGGGGTCACAGCCTCCCGCAGGCTCAGACCTGCCCCATCCTGCTTGCTCATCATCCCGGACAGGGTTCCCAGGCCTTGCACGCAGAACCCTCAGCCAACGAAGACTTCCTCCTTAGACAAGAACTCGGGGTTTGAAAACACCAACTGAGACCTCTGGGCTCTGCTCAGAACTTCCTGAGATGATGGAGAAAACGCACAATAAAGGCTAAAACTGAGGAAAATCTCTGATGAAGACTCAGTTATCCACATCAAAGCGTTCACAGTAATAAGCAGGAAAAAAGGAAAACCAGCCACACACTTGGGCTTCCTCCATTGAAATTTCCAAATTTTAAGGGAAAGCGACAAATTTAATGCTACCGGAGAGAGAACAAAAATGGGGTCCCTAGACAGGAGAGAAAATCGAGGCGGCCCTGACGACAGAAGGCGACGAGGGTGCCCGGAGTCTGAGGGGGACAGAGCTGGACGCGTGCGGGCCGTCAGACACGGTGCCCGAGGAGGCAGCGTCGAGACACAGAGCTTTCTCCCAAAAGCCAAACAAAAACCCAACCAACAGACAGCTCTACTCTGCCTCCTAAATTAAGGATGCATTCCAGCAAAATGGAAAACAAATCCGGACACAGAATGAGAGGGGTGCCTGTGACACGGAGGACGACAGGGAAACGGCTGGCCCCTCCGTCTGTCTGAACAACCGCTGATCCTGGGGCTGAGGGGCTATTAAAGGGATTTTTGAAAGAGTTTCTAACACGATGACGCCAGAATCTAGAAGGATGAGAGTGGAAAGAAAGTAGAGGAAAAACCAGCCTGAGGTTTTAGCTTTTCTTGGGTGGGGATCTTTATGAATACCGATTAATTCTTGATGCTGAAATGTTTTTTCAAGTGGTTTAAATATATTTGTTCAGAAATTAAGCGTAACTACCTGGTAAAGTAGCAGCAAGACACAGGACTCCCAAACCACCCGAGAGGAAAAGAGAAAGAGACAATTTAGTCAACAAGAGTAAGCGGAGGAAAAACAGAAGTCGTAATGGGCAAAAAGTGGAGGAGACGAAAGGAAGACGACTTTGTACACTGGCTCCAACCCAGCCCTCTTGCCCTCGGGTGGCCGTTTTGCTCCAGAAGGACATGTGGCACGGTCACTCCCTCTTCAGACCCTGGGCAGGAGAGAACCGACTTTACCCCTTGGCTCCTCTCCCCGTGTCCCCGATGCCTAGTCTGACCTGGAAAACACACAGCTCACCCTCATCCACAGTCCTCTCTCCCTCTCATTTAAGGCTTCGCAATCTTGACACCAGAGCCAGCTCTTTACCAACTATTACAAACAGGCAGGTGCTCTCCACGCGCAGGGCGTATGGGTGTCCTGTGCTGGCATGCCAGCAGCATCCCCTCACCGCGCGTCTCTGAGTCCTGTACCATCTTCCCGGAGAGCCCCCCTCAGCCTGGATCCATCAGGATCTGCTCCCCTGCTGGCGTGGAACCAGCAGAGTGGGGGCCTCACCCCAGGGCAGCCGGTGCCACATGGGCCTAGAGCCAGGGTGTGGGGACAGGCGAGCACCGTCTCTCTCCCTGAGTTCTCTCGGGTGCCTGCACAGCAAGCTGGGCCACGGAGAGACGCAGACTCCGGGGCCAGTGGACGTGAATCAGAGCGGGAACTGTTCTGAACCCTGCAGGTGCCGACTCTGAAACTCAGCTGGAAAGAGGACGGGACCGAGCTCGAGGGGCCCCCTCCCAGGGCCAGCGAGGGCGTCACGGGGGCGCTCACGGCCAAGGCTCAAACCTCTCACAGCTCGCCACCAAGAGCCTTCCTTACAGTAAAAACACACTTTTTACGCTGAAATGAACATGCGATTGTTCTCGTCTTAACTTTGAGAGCGTTAACATTGCTCAGTCTTTTACTAAAGTCTGTCTCGAGTTGCTTCAGTTCGGGGTAATCTTGTTTTAGTTAATTCCGTCATTCTCTGTGCTGCATTCATGTCCATTTTTGTTCCTCCCTTAGGGTACCATGGTTCTCTTGGTGCTGTCACACATCCTTCTCTTTAACACGGGAACGATCTGTGACAATTGTGCATTGAACTGTGATAAACACGCCACGCACGCACAGCAAGAGGACCAGAAGGAAACACCCAATGTCCTGGCTGCTCCACAGTCGGGGTCACTTGTTAGACGGAAGACCTCTGTTTTAAGAAAGTTTGAGGGCTGTGCCCTGGGCCCACTCGAAAGGAGTGTGAGCTCCCAAGTCTATTAAGACCTCACTCTCTCCCCTCCAGACTTGTCCCGATTGATTCCTTTTCTCTGGTAATCCTTGAGAGTATCTCCCTTAGACTTCAGCTCTCTGGGCAGCCCGACTTTGGGCTGGTCCACCGAGGGAGAGCATCCAGCCTCCCTCCACTCGGCCCCGTGGCTCGCCCGCGTCCCTCTGTGCTGTGCCCTGCTGACCTCGTGGGAGCGCCCTCCCACGTCTTCTCCAAAGATACTGGCTGTGTCGATGTGAACACTCTTCCAGGAAAAACAACAACAAAACCCCACGGTTTCCAAAACAAACCATTGATCCACAGTAAGATATTTCAAGTAGTTTGCGTTTGGAAATAGACTTTGATGGCAGAGTGGCGCTGTCTACTGGCTGAGCATGCAAGGAACACTCCGCTTCCTGAAACTCGAGTGCTGTGCTGTATTTCGTAGAATTCTAACACACTCGTCCAGAAGGACCAAGCAGGGCACCGGGTCCGCTCCCCCTCACGAGGCAGACAAAGAAACCGTGGCACAGAAGCTGCCAGTCAGGTGGAGCTACAGCACGGCCTGGCCTCCCGGCTCTGACCCAGGCTCTTGGCTGCCCACCGGTTGGCACAGATGGCCAGGGGCAGGCACGCTGCCAAAACCGCATGGTTGTGTGCTGTGGCTTTTGGGATGAGAGCGGTATTAGGGAGGGAGAACGAAGAGTAGATCCTTTTATTTTGTTATAGACTTCACATTTTCAACAAACTTATATTGGCATCGACGACTTTGAGGTTTTTATCTTGCAAATGCTGTTTTTCAGTATCTTCTTATAGCTATCCATGCACTTCATATACACATGATATAATAAAAAATAGTTTGCCCTATAAATGAGCTCTCTTTTCAGTATCTTAGAATATTCCTTTAGCAAAATGATCCTCTCTTTTCAGACTTTAGTTATGGGTGCAAGCAGCTTAGACCGTACCATTCAACAAGGCACTGATCAGCACTATTTTGGAGCATCTCCCATGTGCCACGTATTTCTCATTCAGTGTTTTCAGTGTCTGAAACTATAAAAGCCAGGTGACAGCTGAAATTAAACACAGCACTCTTCTCTCAAATGTAGAACACAGAGACCAAATAGGGGAAACTATTTTCCTAGTCATGAGAAATTCATAAGCCAACACACAACAAAAATCTCATGCTTATCTTGTATCTTCCAGTGGAAGTTCAAAAGACGTGGATGCTATAATTGCAACTTACCCACCATCAAGTTTTATCAGAGGCTATGGTTTTTTTTCTTAAAAAACAATGCGTTAAGGTTAGGGAGTTGTAAATTTTGATCTGAAACAACTTCTGTTTTTCCCCATTCCTACTTGATTTATGTACTCTAAGAGACATGCTTTCAAATACAATTCCACACTGCTTTTCTCCAGTTAAGACGTGCGAGTACCCAAGCACCACAGGACAAGGCAGAGCACACGCACACCCAAGGCACGCGTGTTAGTGTGGGATTATGGTTTTAGTTCTGAGCTTAAAAGAAGTAAAACGATATTTTCAAAAGGATAAAAATACCTTAACTCTGTCCTTTTAAATAAGGGTGAACTGAGAAGTTGGGACTTTTGAATTCAAAGCTCTTGTTCCCTTTACTGTTGGCCATGAAATTCTAAAAGGAAACAGCAAACAAACCAGTAACACAGGGCGAGTGCAAGACACCGCTGGAAGCTCACCTGCTTGTGACGGGCACACACGCTCACACCGCTGAAACGTCGCCGGCCCGTCACGGGCACACACGCTCACACCGCTGAAACGTCGCCCGCCCGTCATGGGCACACACGCTCACACCACTGAAACGTCGCCCGCCCATGACGGGCACACAAGCTCACACCACTGAAACGTCATCTACCCGTTACACGCACACATGCTCAAACCACTGAAACGTCATCTACCTGTCCCGGGCACACACGCTCATACCACTGAAACGTCGCCCACCGTCACGGGCACATTTCAGTTACCTTGCCAACAACCTAGGAGCATCCTAGGCTCCCCCAGGAGTGTGGCGTCCCGTGCCTGCAGCGGGCAGGCTCTGTGGTGGCTGCCCAGCACTGTGACAGCAGGCTGGGCAGCCCAGGCCACGCCTGCTAGCTGTCGGTCTCTGTGGCTGCGGCAGGACTTGCACACGTTAGCATGAGTGAAATAAAACACGGAGGCGCCCAGTCTGGGCTGTAGTTTCTCCGTGAAGAGCAAGGTTTTCAGCCAGTCAGAGAGCCATCCTGCGAGGCACTCACTGAAAAGCCCTCAGGCCCCGAGGCTGCGCTTTTCATCCTGTGAGAAGGGCCCAGACTTCTCAGGGCAGCTCCCCCACCGCACTTCACTCGCGAACCTGGAGGTCGCAGGACAAGGTTCCCACAAGAGACGGAGCAAGCAACTCAGAGATACTTGCCGCTGAGCAGGGGCTTGTTGAGGGTGTAGAGAGGGGGCAGGTCCTCGATGTTCGAGATGCGCTGGTACATGGCCCTGGAGAGATGGTCCCCGTGGTAGAGGCTGCCCAGGATGATGCTCGAGAAGTAAATTGGCTCCACGAAGATGCTGAGCAGGGATCCCTGGATGCCCACCACATTCCACCTGGAGGAGAGGAGACACGCCCTTCAGTGAGGGAGGAGAGAGAACGCCCCTTCAGTGGGGGAGGAGAGGGGATGCCCCTTCAGTGGGGGAGGAGAGGGGACCCCCCTTCAGCGGGGGAGGAGAGGGGACGCCCCTTCAGCGGGGGAGGAGAGGGGATGCCCCTTCAGCGGGGGAGGAGAGGGGACGCCCCTTCAGTGGGGGAGGAGCGCCCATCTTGAGCCTAACACCAACTGGCACAGCACCCAACAGCCTGCTTATGTCGACCAACTGAAAAAGAGAGTGATTAAAAATAACTGACTTAGGGGGCCGGCCTGGTGGTGCAGTGGTTAAGTCCGCAGGTTCTACTTCTGCGGCCGGGGGTTTACCGGTTCAGATTCCAGGCACAGACCTATGCACTGCTCATCAAGCCATGCTGTGGCAGGCGACCCACATAGAACAGAGGAAGATGGGCACAGATGTTAGCTCAGGGCCAGTCTTCCTCAGCAAAAAGAGGAGGATTGGTGGTGGATGTTAGCTCAGAGTTAATCCTCCTCAAAACAAAACAAAACAGAACAAAACAAAAATATCTGACTTAGCAGTTTAGAATTTTAAAGAGAAAAATCTATTTAAACATTTTAAGCTGTGGGACAATCTTCACCATTATGTTTCCTACGATGACACATTTACTGAAGATTAGTTCTAAAAAGGTATCAATGAGCCACGTTTCTTGTGAGAAAAAGCAAAAGGGACAGCAAATATTTTATGACTTCTAATAAAAATGGCAGCTCTAAAAGCGTCCTTGAAACAGTGACCTGGCTGTTTCCTCTCCTGTGTGACAAGTCTGCATCCAGCTGAGCGGACCACGTGGAGGTGAGAATCAGCCTGGATGCCAGGGCCGTGCCCCCGCCCCGCCCCTTGGGGGGCTGGCAGCGGTGACCCGGCCCTGACTGCACTGGGCGGGGGTGGGAGGCGACAGCATCTGCTCAGCCATGTTTATTACACTAACCACTCACACCACTGACCATCTGGGGTCGTTTCAACTCTAACACAGACGCCGTCTCACAGCCACTGCTCTCTTTCTGAGCCCCACGAATGGCAGGAGACACGCTCTGCACAGCTTGGGGGGTCTGCATCCAAGCGCCCACAGCGCTGGCGCTAAGTCCATGGGGCAGGGAAGACACAGTCCCCGCACCCCTGGAGCCAGCCTGCAGTCTGGATGCAGGACGTGCAGGAAAAAGGCGAACACATGAATCAAGGATTATAAATTGAGGAGAAACCAATTTGAGGGAAAGCAGGGTTCCATGAAAAACAACGAGGGGTGCCAGCTTCTAGAAGGCTCTTTGGGGGTCACCCTGATGCTGAGCCCCAGAAGGCGGCTGTGAGGCAGACGGAGGGAGGCAGGCCCAGCCCAGACCCAGGAGGGGGTGCAGCGGGAGGTGGGGGACGAAGCCAGAGGAGGCAGGGGCTGGCTGTCCTCGGGGGCAGCAGGAGCTGCTGGGGGCGTCCGGCAGGGCAGTGGCCCGCCTCAGTGAATGAAGGTGTCCTCAGGAGGGGGACTGACCAGGTCCGCCCTGTCGGCAGTGAACCGATGATGGTGCAGCCTTGTGTGGAGGCAGGGAGCACAGGCAGGGCCCGAGAGAGCCCCCGCAGCAGCAGCCCCGGGCAGACGTCGGCAGGGACAGGGGGAGAGGCCGACTTCAGTAGCATTCCGGGCTGAGGTCTGGGGGGCTGGCAGGACTTGGGAGAGGACTGTAGGGTGGGTAGGGTGAGGCCCAGGTTCCGGCCTCAGAGCCCCCTCCTGGTACCCACTCTCTCTGCACTGGCCACCGGCTCCACCATGGCGCCCTCAATTGTATCTCGGGATCTCGTGGAAGGGGGTGGAAGGTGGTGCCCAGGGGGCCAGTGCTGGTAAACGGGGTAGGGCAGAGCAAACAGCATCCACATGTACCCGGCCCAGACCCCTGACCCACCCAGCTCTGTCTTCTGTTGCTCAGGTCAAACCGGCAGAGTCACGCTTGCCTCCTTGCTCCCTGTCGCCGACCAGTGGTCAGCACACCTGTGGGACTGCCTTTCAGAACAGATCCAGGAACTGCTTCTTGCTAGTGCCTCCCCACCCGCTTCATGGCCCCTCGCTAGGAGACCCGGCCCCCACTCCCAGCGGCATATCCCTGGATGGCCGCTAAGCGACCTGTGAGCACAGGCCAGGCCAGCTCCCTCTGCGCACACCCTCCAACGCTGCCCATCTTCTCTCGAGAAAGAGACATCATCCCAAGGGCCGGCTGGCCTGTCTGGCCTGGTCACTCCTCCCTGCAACCCCCCCACGTCCGGGCCATGGGGGCCCCTTGCTGCTCCCCCACAGCCTCTCCCCTCAGCCCCTGCAGCCTGGAACAGGGTCCCCAGGCGGCCCCTGGCCACAGCCCCCAGCCCTTTGTCTCTGTGGATGTCCCTCTTGGTACCCCACCAAGTCCCCCGTGCTAACTTCCTACATAACTTATGCGTCTATTTGTCATTACCTGTCCCCCAGCAGCATGCAGCCCCCACGAGCAGAGACTCTGTTTATTCATGATACACCCCAGAAATTACACCACGAACCGGGTACACACAGATCAATAAACCTGCCGAACGACAGACCCTCCAATTCCTACAACAGGCCCTTCCCTCCCCGTCAAAAGGGAATAAAATAGGTTTTCCTATCTTAGGAAAAAAAGCTTGAAACGATTCAGGGCCTACGGAACCACAGGGCACCCTTCTTATGCAAATTCAGAAGCCAGTCTGCGGTGTAGCCTGTCTTTCAGCTGCAGTCAGCCTCCTGGGGCCAACTTTAAAACAGTGATCTTGCAGAAACCCATATTTGTGACGAGTCGTTAATTCTGAACACATGCTTCGTAAGAGAATTCCAGCAGCCGCGATTGCTCTGCGGAGGCCCTGGGTGGGCAAGGGACTGGCATGCCGCCACTTCTGCTGATGGGCTCCAGCCAGCGAGCCTCACAGGGAGCGTGAGGACCGGACTTCACAGGATGGAAAATGACGGCTGATGGTGAGGGGCTGTGCTGATGCAGCCAATGCCCCCAGTGAACCTCTGCGGAGACAGGATACCCGGCACAGGTGCCGCCACTGTCCACTCCTGTCTCCCTGCCTGGCCCTGGCTCCGGGGGAGGGTACAGGGGTCCACAGCAGTCTCCCTGGGAAAGCGGGCTGGAGACCCCAGAAAGAACCACACAGGAGCCGGGCGGGCTCATCTCATGCGCTGTGCTCGGCACCCGGCCACTTTCTCTCTCCTCTTCCTCATGTGTTATTTCTTGGAGCACAGGGTTCAGAGCAGCGTCACACCACGTCCCCTGATCCAGCGTCCCTCACCGGCCACAGCCTCCATGGGGGCGCACCTGAGCCTCCCTTCCCACTGCGAGCTGCCCCCTCCCGCTGTCTGAGTCTCTGCCTACACAGTGAGGTGGTGGACCCCACTACACAGCTCTGAATAAACAAAACATCTGTCCTCGGGGTGGGGGGGGGTCTCTGCTTCCTCCCACAGCCCCACGCAGAAAGCACAGAGGCTGCGGTCATTGGAACTAAGGCCCCTGCTCCGCCCGCGGCCCAGCGCCCTCACTGCTCCCCACTCGGCCATGCCCTCATCACTGTCCCCACGCAGCCTTCTGGAGCTGCCTTTGCCACCAAACTGCTCACCAGTCAGACAGACAGCACCTGGTGACCCGGCAGCAGAGGGTCCCTGCCCCCCCAGTCCACCATGACCCTCCCTCCTAAGCCTGCCCCTGCCCCTATCCCGGGCCCCTCCAGCTGGGCAGTCTGTGGACGAGGCTCTGTCCCTCTGAGGGACCCAGGCCAGCCTCGCCCGGCACCTGCCCCCTGGCCTTCTCTGGGGGCCATGCAGGACTCTTCATGCCCAGGTGGGCAGGGGCCTGCAGCCAGCGGGCAGTGCTCTGGCCACCAATGCTATTCCTAGAGCTCAGCTTTTCTGGCCATATGGCCACTGTGGCGGGACACCGGGTGACAAGCCCTTTCACCACACCTGGTTTATGCTGAGGTGACTCTTGGAGGACGGGGGCTGGTGGCTGGGGAATCAACCCTGTGACCAGAGGATGGAGAGTTCAGTCCCACCTGACTCGGGGAGGAGGGGGCCTGGGGACAAGTCAATCACCACGACCAAGGACTGAACCATGCCTCCATGACGGAAACCTGCGCAACGACCCCTGACCCAAGGGCTCCGGGGCTTTGGGGCGGTGAGCACATCACGATGCTGGGAGGGCGGCGTGTCCGGAGAGGGCACGAAGCTCCACACCCCATACCTTCCCTGTGCACCTGTTCCAGCCAGCTGTTCCCGGGTCGTGGCCTTTATAATAACCTGGTAAATGTATGTAGACTGTTCTTCCCGAGTTCTGTGAGCTGTTCTAGTAAATTACTGAATCCAAGGAGGGGTTGTGGGAACCCTTGACTTGTAGCCACGTCAGGGAGAAGCGTGGGGACTCTGGGCACCCAATCTGGGCAGCTGGCATCTGAAGTGGGGGCAGTCATGAGGGACTGAGCTTCCAGCTGCGGGGTCTGTGTGCCTTGACCGTGGGACACGGGCTGGGGTCGCGGACAACTGGAGAGCTGTGTGGCTGGGAACGTGGAGGGTGGGCGTGGGCCAGGGGGCTGTCCCCAGTGTCGTCCCTTCCAGGAGCGACCGTTGCTCCTTTCCTCCTGGCGCATCTTTGCTTTTTCCTTGAGATAACACGCCAGCACACAGGGAAAGGCATGAGTCAGAGGGCTGGCGGCCGTGAGCCCCATTTCAAGGAGACACAGACCATCCCACCGCCCCCGGCAAAGCCCCTGCCGGTTCCTGCCTCTGCGTCGTGCGAAAACAGGCATTCGCTTTACAGCCCAGGTCCTCACCTCTTGGTGATTACGAGTCAGAATCTCGCTCCCCAGTATGCAGCTTTTCTTCCCACTATATCTATGGGGGTTTTGGCAAGTAAGTTTTAAAATTTCGATTTAGTCAAATTTATTCATGTTTTCCTTTATAATTTGGGCTTTCTGTGCCTAGTTTAAGACAACTGCTTAAATGTAGGCCACAGAAACAGCAGGGACCACTCGCCACATTCACGTCCTCCCTGCTCGGGAAGGTGCTGTTGGACACTGTGGAGACGGGCCCACAGACAGCCCACGGTTCCAGGGCCGCTCGCTGGCCGGCGGGGCTCCTCCCGGAGTCTCACACGGCAAACTGTCGGCTGCAGCCCCACGTTCCTTTCCTTCTTCTGAGCAACCGAGCCTCCATCCTACTCCAGACGGCAACGTGCAGGCCGGCCAGCCCGGCTCCCTTCATGGCAAGAGGCGGCCCTGCGCCAGGCTCTGATGATGACACCATGTGATGAAGCCGGCTGGGAGGCACGCCCGCCTGGTCCTGCTGCTGCCGCGAATCCAGACCTGACACCTGGGATGTGGCCGTCTCCAGGAGCTGTGGAGAGCTGGAGGACAGAGGAAACTTCCCAGGGTGCGGGGAGATGGAGCCTGGGTTTTGGGTGACCGTGGACCCGCCCCAGCAGCTCTGGATGACCTGCGTGTGAACTCACTCCTCCTTGGGAGAGACGTGAACTCCCTTCCAGCTCATGTTTCCTCTTGGATCCAGGCACGCCTAACCTCAAGTGGGCACCATACGTCGTCAGTCTCTTTCCAGATAGGGACCCTGTTTCGCTACCCTCCTACCAATCACCATTCAGGTTTCTATTGATACTTTTCCATTTGAGTGCTGGATTAGATCTCCAAGTGCTGTGAAAAATGAGATTTTGGTTAAAGTTACATTAAAATTATAGATTTAGAAGGACTGGATCAAACCATTAAAAGCACACTCCAGGATTTGGTGTGAGCATGTCATTTCATAATTGAGGATGGCTTGTCGCTGGCCTTCCTTCACTGTCCTTGTCTGGTCTGGGGAGAAAGGTGGCAGAAATCCCACAAAACGAGCAGAGGAAATTTCCCTACTTTTCTGATCTGTAGAAAAGATCATAAAAACGGGTTACTGGCCCCCAAAGATGCAGAGAACTCACATGAAAGCCATCTGAGCGAGCTGTGGAAAAGACTCCTCCTCCACAGCCACCTCCTTTCTTTCAATTTCCTCCAATTATTTCTCTCCTGGGAGTGGGGTGATTGGCTTAATATTTTTAATGACTATAATTCTATTCAAAGTTTCTACCTATACTTGAGTCAATTTTAGGAATGTACATTTTTCTAGAAAATTCTTAATTTCATCTGGTTTTAAAACATGTTGGTAGCAAAGTTGTCTACAATTCTCCATTTTAACCATCCTCTTTGCCACTCCTCATAAGGCTTGGCCGTGCCTTCTCTGTGTTCCTGGTCACACTCGCCAGCGTTCGTCAATCTCACGATCCGTTTCAAAGAACTAACCCTAGTTTTGCCACTACTCGCTGTGTCTCTGCTGCCTTTGAACATAATGACTGCTCCATGCTGTGTCCTTCTGCTACTTCTCTGGGTTTCTCTTCATCCTCATCCTAACTCACCAGCTGGGTTGCTTCCCGCCGTTTACCTTTGACCACTTCCTAGTGGCCACTGTGAGCCCTTCTCCTGGGCATCACTGAGGTACAAAAGACACAGGACACACTGCATGGATGTAAAGCACACAACTTGGTAAGTCGTGAACTATGCACATGCCCATGAGCCCCCCACAGAGGTTTCCTCACACCTTGTTCCCAGTGTCCCTTCTTGCTGAGGCCCCCACCTCTGGGCAACCGCTCGCTGGTCTGCTTCCTGTCATGCAGATCGGTTTGTATTTTCTAGAAATTTGTAGAAATGGAGTCACAGGGTAAGCACTCTTTTTTGTCAGGTTTCTTTTACTCTGCACACTTATTTTGAGATTTATCCATGTTGTATTGCATATCACGGTTCCTTTTTTTTTTGTGAGGAGGACTGGCCCTGAGCTGACATCCATTGCCAATCCTCCTTTTTGCTTGAGGAAGATTGTCTCTGAGCTAACATCTGTGCCCACCTTCCTTTATTTTGTATGTGGGATGCCTCCACAGCATGGCTTGATGAGCAGTGTGTAGGTCCGTGCCTGGGATCCAAACCTGTGAACCCTGGAGACAGCCGAAGCAGAGCGTGTGAACTTAACTACTACGCCACTGGGCTGCCTCCCTGCTTTTCTCTGTCTGAATAGTATTCCACTATACAGAGGTACCGCCCTTGTTTATCCACGTACCTACTGATGGCCGTTTGGATTGCTTTGGGTTTTTGATGACTACAAAGAAGGCTTCCCTGAGCTCTCACGGATGTGTCTGTGTGGACACATGCTTTCAATTCTCTTGGGAAACATCCTGGAGTAGAATGGCCGGGGCAGCTGGCAGACACATCTTTGACTTGCTCAGAAACTGCCCAACTGTCCTCAGAAGTGACTGCACTGCCTGCACGCCCTCAGAGGGCACGGCTTCACCCCCCGCAGCACTGCCGACACTGCATGGCCGCCCTGCCCACCTTAGCACCCTGACGGCTGTGCCCAGCCTTCTCATTTGCATCCCCCTAGTGAGTAGTAGTGTTGAGCATCTTTCTCTGTGCATAGTTGACATCTTTTTTGGTGAAGGATCCATTCAAATACTTTGCCCATTTAAAAGAATTGCTTTTCCTTCTTGTTGAGTTTTGAGAGTCTTTATATACTGTGGATACAGGTCCTTTATCAGGTATATGATTTGCAAATATTTTCTCCCAGTTGGTGACTTTATTTCTCATTCTTTTAACAGTATCTTTCAAGGAAGTAATTTTTAATTTGATGAGGTCCAATTTATCAATTTCTCCTTTTATGGAGAGTGCTTTTGGTGTTGTATCTAAGAAACTGTCTACCCCAATTGCCAGGATTTTCTTTTGTTTTCTTCTAGAACGTTTACACATTGAGGTCTATGACCCATTTTGAGTTGATTTTTGTATGTGGTGCAAAATATGAAGTTCGTTTGTTTGTTTTTCACACAGGGACATCCAATTGTCCCAGCAGCACTTATTAAGGAGACTATCTCCTTCACTGAGTCGGCTTTGAGCCTTGGTCAAAAATCAGTTGTGACTGACAATGAACAAACAGAATTTGAAATTAAAAACACAATACTGTTTACATTAACACCTCCAAAAATTAAATACGTAGGTATAAATCTAACAAAATACAAACAAGACCTATGTGAGGAAAACTACAAAAGGGATGAAAGAAATCAAAGAACTAAATAAGTGGAGAGCTATTCCATGTTGATGGGTGGGAGGACTCGACACTGGCAGGACACGTCAGTTCTTCCCCAGCTGATCCATGGATTCAGTGCAAATCCACTCAAAACCCCAGCAAGTTGTGTTGTGGATACTGACAAACTGACCCTAAAGTTCACATGGAGAGGCGAAAGACAAAGAGCAGCCAACATGGTGTCGAAGGAGAAGAACAAAGTTGGAGGACTGATGCCACCTGACCAAGGCTTACTATAAAGCTACAGTAATTGTGATATGATGATTTACAAAAAATGTGTATTTGGTCATTCAGATAATCAAATACATATATTTCTCATATGTATTTGGTCATTGTCCAGTTTCTGGCTCACAGCTCCTAATAGCCTTGGAATTTCTAAGTGATGAGAGCCATAAAGGTGCCTTCTGTTATGTTAATGAGACGACTTTCATAAGCACGTCAGGATGGGGGCTGCTGCCAGTGCAGGTGACTGACCACGTGACGGAGGATGGAACTTTCAGTGTCTCGGCCCCTGACCTCCAGGGAGGGGAGAGGGGCTGGAGATGGAGCTCAAACAGCGATGGTCAATGATTTAATCAACCAGGCCTTTGTAATGAAGCCTCCGTAAAAACCCAGAAGGAAAGGATTCACAGAGGCTCCGGGTTGGAGAACACAGGTAGAGAGGCAAAGAGAGCGGTGCACCTGGACAGGGCGTGGAAGCTCTGTGCCCTTCCCACATCCCCTGCCCTATGCGTCTCTTTTATCTGGCTGTTCCTGAGTTATGTCCTTTTATACTAAACCAGTGATCTAGTAAGTAAAATGTTTCCCTGGGGTCTGTGAGCTGCTCTAGCAAATTAATCGAACCTAAGGAGGGGGTCATGGGAACCTCTGATCTACAGTCGGTCGGCCAGAAGCACAGGTGACAACCTGGACTTTTATCATCTGAAGTGGGGATGGGGGGTTCCTGTGGGATTGAGCCTTTACCCTGTAGGATCTGGCGCTAACTCTGGGTAGACAGTGTCAGAATTGAGTTAAATTGCAGGATACCCAGCTGGTGTCTGAGACTTGCTTGTTGGATGTGTGGGGAAATCCCCCTTGTCACATACACGGTGGCATTGGGTCCAGAACCCGAAAAGTAATCAAGACAGTGTGGTCTTGCAAAACAACAGACAAACAGATCAATGGAAGAGAACAGAGAACAGAAAGCCTAGAAATAGACCCGCACAGATATAGTCAACTATATACAGATAGTACAAAGGCACACAGATAGCACAACAGCACAAAGACAGTCATTTCAATAAATGATGCTGGAACAACTGGACATCCGCATGCGAAAAAAGGAACCCAGACACAGACCTTACACTCTTCACAAAAATTAACTCAAAATGGATCACAGACCACATTGGTTTTAAAACGCAAATATCAATTTCCCAAAATGTTAACTGAACTGTGACCATGAAAGCAGGAAACTCTTTGTTTTCTCTGGAGCAAATCGTGTCAAACGCCCCAGTCTGTAGCACATGAAATACAACAGCTCACCCTAGACGCCCATATATAAAAATGTACAGAAAGCTGAGGTGTGTTTTGAAGGACAGCGGTGCAGGAAGCCCGGGGCCTCCCGTGTCAAGGCCCCAGCTCACCCCTCAAGTGGTCCTGCAACACTTGTTAGAACCCAAGTCCTTCAGAGACGCTGTGGAGCACCTGGAGAGGAGATGGGACAAAACCCAACGGTTTCTGAAGAACAGGAGTGGAGCCCGCGTGAGCAAGGCGGTGTTCAGGGGCCGGGCCTTACCGCGCCATCTTGTCGCTACAGGACATGGTGAGCAGCCTCTCCCCCTGCAGGACCCCGTCCCACGTCTGGATGCTCGCATTCGACCGGACTGGGATCGTCCCCTCGCCAGACTCTATTTTTGTCCGCAGCTGCCCTCTGGCTTTACGGTTCGGGTGTCTGTCTGCTGGTTCTACAAGAGAAAACAGGCGAAGGACCCTCAGGCAGGAAACCATCTATTTAACTCACTGAGAAGCACATCTAACAACTCCCTATAAATGTAACGCATTGTTTGTGCTTACATGTGCATCTGTTTATTCTACACGCATCAGATGTACGTACAACACAAGCAGTAACATTGGACAGGAAGGATTAATACAAACCAAATTCGAGAAACTGTCTCCTTAGGGGCCGGGGAGAAACAGGGCTTCCGTTTTAACCAAAATGGTTTATTTCTATCATTAAAAATGAGCTGAAGCAAACAAAACAAGATGCTAATTTGCTAACTCTAGGTGATGGATATTTGGGTGTTTGTTATATTTTTTCCTTGTATTTTTAGATTTTCAAAAATAAACCTATAGGGACATGGAGGGAAATCCATAGGAAGCGTGCACAAATGTCCAGAGTTTGTCTCTGGGTTATAGAAATATGGATGATTTAAATTTCCTTTCTGATATTTTAAAAACATTCAGCAATTTTCCACAGTGGGGATGCGTTGCTTTTGAAATCAAGGAAAATAATCTAATCGAACATTTTATTTGGAATAAATAATGCTCAAGCTTGGGAGAAGGGATGTGGGTACAAGTTACTATAAACAGAAGCACTAAGCCATATGCACAGAAGGATGGAGAAAAATGTGACAGCAAAGGGGTCTGCCTTGTCATCAGTCTGTTCCCGCTTCTGAGATGTCAAATACTTCAGTCACACATCTATTATATTACAGGTCATCAGAGACACGGACAAGGACGTACCTCTCTGATTTAGAGATAAATATCATCCAAATTTAAATACATCCAGGAAAAAATTCAGATCTAATATCCTCACTCTATTCTAATTACTCAGTTTATTTGAATCAACATTTTTCATTCATTAAAATTTTGTAATTAAATGATTAATCGAGAAGAAAAATCTCATGCTTTTATATATTTCTATCAGATCCACATTCGAGGCTGAAATTCAAGGAAAAAGAAACAAAGGATATCCTGTAGGTTTACTGTTTCATCTGTCACTGCACACTCAGGAATTTTCTCAAGAAACCGTCGCCTGTTGGAAACCCGGTCTCCTACCTTCCAGGATCGGCTCGTGTGGTGAGAAAATCCTGGCGTCTCCACAGGGAGACGTGCTGATGTAGAGATGGAACTGCACATTCTCCTTCAGCCTAAACCCCCCTCGCTCGGATTTCTGAAAGATGGACCTCTTTTGATCATCTTTGTTACTGAAAGGAAACAAGTTGCAAAAATAAACGTAAAAGCTGTACACGTTTGTCAAAATTTAGTCGGTCATATTCCACACGGGTTTTCAAAGGCCAGTATTTTCAACAGGGTCAAGATAAGCTTGAACAGGAACATTTATTCTACGTGATTAGGATAATTAACATCGTTCTCGTCCACTTAATAACGGCCGTGTCATGGAGATGCGAGTAACCCTTCCTTCTCTTCATTTATGACTTTAGAGCAGAAGGACCGTGCGTGAGAAATGGCTTTGTGAAGACAAGCGGTCTAGAAACATGATATTCTTCTCAGGCACAGTGACCAGAATAAAAAGGACCATTTTTACCAGGCAGCTCAGTTCTATTTATATTTATATGGCATACGACAAGAGCACACCATCTTGAACACAGACTTTGAATCCACGACTATGTTATGCATATGTACACACGTATGTGTGTGTCTTATAGTTTAGCCAACTCTTATCTTGTTGGTTGAGCATCATGGGAAAATGGGAACCAACCGCATTGTTACTGATAAACTTACTATTTTGAGGGTTTTTCAGTGATTACCAAACAATAAAAGGTTTCTCAATATTTTCTGACAGGAAGGGAATATTTTTTTTAAAAAGCTTCTTTTACTTATTTACTTCTAAACTTACTTTAAGTACAGCTCAAGTTGTGTATAAAGAAATCTAAGCAAGGATCTTCGAGCTATTATTTCTGCATGGCAGTCGTTCAATGCAAGGCCACGATCACTCATGTATTCGCCATTAATACATTTTGTTCCTGTTGAAATACTTATCACTTTGGCATCTTTAACATCTGTGCCTGAAAAACAAAAGAGAAATTACTCCTTGTAATTTCCAGCGACGTGCGCCTTACTGTGCTCCCAGGGTTTGCAGGCATGCTCAGGGACTTGACTTCTGAGGGGCCAGTAGACTGCTCAGCAACTCTTCACGCACCCTCACCGCCTAATTCCCGCCTGCACAGGCTGACGCGCTGCAAATAGCCTGCTACAGAGGACTCGCTTTGCGACATTTCTGGGAATTCACCCTTCTCACCACTTAGCGTAAAGATTCTAAACTTAAGAAAGCTATTCCATCCAGAATGCAATAGTCTTTTCTTGAACGTCCCCCAGTGGATACAGGGAGGAAAGGTAGACTAACGGATCTGGTAATTGATCCTGAAATTAATAACGAAGTACTCAAGAGGCCGGAGAAACGGCCTCACACACCCAGGGAAGCAGGAAGCCACCCCCAGTGTGCTGGTTAGGGATCTGTCACTGCCGAACCGTTTCTTCTGCCATCCCAAAGTGTGCTCTTCCCCACGGGTTTTCTAGTCTTCTTAGGGCTTCCCCTCACCCCTATAAAGTCACACAGAAACTTATCTGGCAGCATTAACATTAATCGATAAATCAGATATGTCCTACTTTCAAATGAAGTGAGAATTAAACAGCACAGTTTTCCAGAGTAGATCAAGACCATTCACATAAGATTATAGGAATCGAATATCAGTATGGTTTGCTTTCTCCAAATGAAAATAACTTAGGTTAAAAGATGTACATTTAGGGAAAAACTGTTTGTAAGCGAAGTTCCTAAGTTTGCATATGGTAGACATTTTGCAGAAGGAAAGAAATGACCTGTTAGCGTCACAGAGATTTTTACAGGTCAACCCGTTTACCTGTTGTCATGACGACTCCGGCAAGAACTTTCCTGCGCGCGTGAGGGGAGGAGAAGTTGTCCGTCAGGTCACCAAACTTATCCAGAACCAGGCGGGCCACAGCATCCGCTAACACCTGAGGACCACAGCAGCGGGTTAGGGGCGCAGCCCGCACCTGCCGTGAATGTCAACACGTGCTCCTCCCCGTCTCAGTGTCGAGACAGATGGCTTCTCTTCTGGAAATCACACAGGTAAATCTGGCAGATGTGTGTGTGTGTGTACGTGTGTGTGCGCGTGCGCACGTGTGTGTGCATGTGCGCATGCGTGGATTTTTTTCCTCCAAAATATTCCTCGGAAACAGCCGCCCAAGGAGCATGTGAGGCTCTGGCTGGCATCCTCTGGCTGGGAGTCGAGGTCAGGGACAGTCCAGTGCCCGGCCACGAGGGCCAGCGCTCCTGCAGCGGGAGGCACACCCGTGCCATCCCTCCGGTCCTGACAGCACCAGCCTGCCCTCCGTAGAGCCGGGAGAGTGCCCCCGGGGGTCACCTGCCTCCCACTCCCACTGCTCGGTGTCTCCCAGGGGCCCTCCCAAGCGGCCCATGGCCACACTCCCTCGAGTGACGGGGCTTTTGGAGGAAGTGAGGGTGCTCCTCTTCCCGACCCCAGGAGGTGCTGCCCGGTCAGCTCAGGGGCTGGCAGGTCTGGGGAGCACGCCCTTGGTGTGACACGCAACATCACAGACAGAGAGGGGGAGCCTGGAGAACCAGTGCGCTCTGCACAGCACCTCCCTCTCAGAGACACCCATCAGACGTGTCTCTCAGTCGTGTTAACATCTAAAACAGAGTAGCCTGGCTCAGCCTCTCTTTCAGAAACTCGCGCTGATTAGAGCGTGACAGGGCATTCATCACTGAGACCAAATGATGTCAGAACGTACTAAAGGCTACACTCAAAGCGAAGGTATTGAAGGTGATGTTTGGAACATTCGATCGGCGTGTCACCAGCCCAGACAGCCACCTAGACGGAAGGGGGCGCTTCTCAGGGGCAGACATAGACGCTGGAGTCTGGACACAGTCTTATGATTCCCCTCAGATATAACGACTCCACAGTGCTCTGGAAACAATGCCTCACGGGAGACGTGTGCAAGGAGCCATGTCAGACCGACGTCCCACCAGTCTCACACTCGTCATGACAAACAGCCAAATACAGTGTCTCCAGGTTGGCCCCTAATAACATACTCCTAAAATGAACAGAAAAGTCACTCATCCTAAATGATGACTTATTGGGGAAAAACATAGTTGTCAGGAAGTGCTCCTCCTGTCACTGCACCAGCAAACACCAACGAGCCCTGGAAGACAGTGCTCTGGACCAGATACCTGGAACGTGGGCAGAAGATCCAGACTCGGGGGCCATGGCCCTCACTCTGAGCCCCTGACAGAGGCATCGATGCCCCGGGGGCGAGCCCAGGAAAGGGAGTGAGGCTGCAGACAGAAACACAGGATGCAGGACCAGCACAGCGGCCGGAGCATCAAAGATAAAACACGTCCCAATGATACAGAAGGAAAATAAGAGGAGGGGGTGAGGACAAGCAGAGGAAGTGGAAGCTCCCGCCTCACTAAGGTCAGGCGCATCTCCAGCTTCCTAGAGAAGCCGATGAGCTTATCCCCGGAGCTCAGAGACGCCCGGGTGGAGGTCGGGCACTCACGCTGACACTTACCTGCCAGAAGCAGCGTCTGGCCCCCTGGATGGCTCTTCCATCCCCTAAACAGATCACTATCTCATTCCTGTGGGCAATGAGGTGACTCTCCCTCTAAACTTTAGGGGCAGATATAACAACAACAGTAACATGCTGTCAAAAGTCAAGCCCCGCCCAGCCCCAGGCTGCCCACTTCCTGAAGGACACAGAAGCTGAGAGGCCGGCTCTGGGCTGCTGACGCCCGGTGAGGGGCAGAACTCACTGCTGACAGAGGGCTTGCGCTCATCATATGGCTGCGTCATCTGAGTTTTAAAGCCTCAAATGTCACTGTGAACAGCATGAAGGCAACCAAGTCCTGTAAGGGTTACTCTAGGAAAACGGTGAGGGTTTCCACCATCCTGAAATGTACATCTGGAAGTTCCCAGTGGGGAGACAATGGAGCCCAAAAATAAAGCTGCAGGGACTGATTCTGCAAAGGCCACCCCTAGGTCCCCCAAGGAAGACGTGGTTACATCCTGAGCTACAATGGGGGCTCGGGAGACACCGTGGTGGGGGCCACTGTGAGCAGACGTGGGGCAGACACAGCTCCCCCTCCCAGGCCTCGCTGGCCCTGGACCACAGAGGTCCAGAAACTGCTGCTCGGCACCTGCAGAACGAGGGCAAGCGGCATGGGGTGGGGCTGAGACGGCCCCTGCCCACCCACCCCTCCCCTTACGCTGAATTCCAACAGACATCCCTTCCCAGCCAGGCTCCACACGGCCCCTCAACCAAGGAGCTCTGGTCACTGCTCCACACTGAAGTCACAGGGCCAGGCCTGGGGAGTGGGTTGCAAGTGCTGACACACACGTGCATGCACACACACGCACACACGTGTACACGTGCACACACAGACCTCCGTCTCCCTCCTCTCCCCGGCGTTACTCATCTACACCTAGAAACTCGGGCATCTGGGATTCACAGCATTCGATCTGATTCCGATCGTCTCACTCACAACTCTGTTGGCGCTAAGGGAAGACAGGTCACATCCGATGCTATTTTGAACTCAGGCTGAAATATTTTAGCAAATGCTAAAACTGAAAATAAAAAAATCACTTGGGAACCAGTGCCACCGGTTTGTAAAATTATAAATGGACTAAAGTTCTTATGAATAATGTCGACAAGAGGTTATTATAGGAAGCAATTATTAGGTTAGTAAAAAAAAAATCAGTAAAATGCTTTGAATGTATTACTTTATACTGATATTGTATTTGGTTGCTTTAGGCAAAATAAAATAAATTTCTTTCTTTCAAAACTGAGAACCACGGCATCTCAGGCGAGGTGACAGTGCACAGAGGCTCCTCTCACTGTCCCCAGCAGCACAAGAGGGGCTGCAGCCCTGCTGGACCCTTCCGGGAGGACACAGGTGGCCACCCACCACTTGGAGGCTTCTGGTGTTCTGATCAAACCAGGATATGTTTTATCTCCAAATTCAACAATATTTTGACAAAAAGGAATAAACTGAGAAGAAGGCCAGATTTTTCTCCCTAAAAGAATAACTTTTACAATAGACTAGAAGGTTTTTGGATTTCCAAGAAAAGAAGCAACACACAATCAAAACTCTAGGATCTGGAGATGACAGCCACGCTATCTCTCCTTCACTCCTCTTCCACGTGAGCCAATCTGAGCCCATCCTGAGATTCCCTCTCTCTCCACCCTGATTTTACGGAGGGAAGTTGTCCAAGGTCACACTAAAGAGTGGCCACCTGCCTCTGGCCAGGCAGGGGGAAGCAGGCAAGGATCCCACGTGGGAAACTGCAGGTACAGAGACTCCCAGGTACACAGTGGACCCCGGAGCAAGCTGAAGGCCCCCTCATGCCCCTCCCCTCCCTGACACGTGCCCACTCTGCTTGGACACGCTCCTCAGCCTCAGGAATGCAGCCACAGCCAGTCTTGCTGGAGCCACGAGGCCCTGACGCCCTGACCAGATTCAGGTTTCAGCGGCTGACCAGCCAGCCTCCCTTATCTTGTGCCAGGATCCCCAGACGAGACTTTGAGGGGAAACACCGCTGAGCTGGGGTGAGGCCCCAGTGCTCCAGTCCACCCTCCCCTCTCCTCTGACCAAGGCTGCTCTGGGACGTGGGATGTGGGTCACTGTCATGGTAGGGGCGGGCTGCACGGGAAGGGAACCGTGGACTGCCGTGTGGAGTGAGGGTCAGCACAGAGAGCACTGACAGCACTGCTCCGGGGCCCGGGCCTCAGGTGTCCCCACCCTGCGTGTGATGGCCATGGACGGGCTTCCCAGTGACCACCTGACCAGCGCAAGCAGGAAAGGCTGCCTGGAGCCAGAGGTAGGGTAACTATTCATGTGACAACAGTGACGTAAGATGGGAAGTCAGCAGTGACAATGGAAACCAAGCCCCGTCTAAGAGCGTCACGGGGACGTGACCCCACGCTAAGGCGGCCGTGTGCATCCTCACCTGTGGTAAGTGCAATTGGAGGCCTTCGCTGGGGATGGGCTGGCGAGATGGCGTCTGGTCCAAGTGCAAATTGAAAATGGTTGCCAGGGCAGACTGCGCGGCCCGGGCCTTGGCCAGCTTTTTGTTCCTCCCCGAGCCTTCAAAGAACTGCCCGTCCACGACCACGGACATGACAAAGTTCTTGGCGTGGCTCTCCCCGCTCTCTGAGAGGAAGTCGTACTTCAGTCCTGGGCGCAGCTCATTCAAGATCATCACGGGGTTCTTCCCGCTCGGGGGTGGGAAGGGTGGTGGGACCGGGAGGGGAGGCTGCACCAGGCTCGCAGGCACTGGGGACGCCGACAGGCTGAGGTCCCCGCTGGAGCTGAAGGAGTCATCACCGTTGGAACCCAGGTAGAAGGGCACGTCCGACCTGTCCGGGGTCTCGAAGCCGTTGAAGAGCGTGTCGGGGAAGTCGGCCTGGTCGGACGTGAAGTCCGTGTTGGCGGACAGGGTCCTCCCCATGGCCAGGTGGGCCTCGGAGGCGTTGGGGAACTGCACAAAGGACCGCAGGGCCTTCTCGGCGGCGTGCAGCTTGGCCTTCTTCTTCGTGGGGCCCGAGCCCTCGAACACCTGCCCATTCACCTCCACGGACATGACGAACAGCGGCGCATGCACGGGCCCTGTCTGGGACAGCAGCATGTACTGCAGGCCAGGCTTGATCTCGTTCAGCTGCATCAGCGCGTTCTTGGGCAGGGCGGGCCCCGGCGTCCTCCTTCTCTTCTTCAGGCGGAACTTGGCGTGGCCGTTGCTGCCCTCCTCCAGGGGCCGCTTCCTGCTGGCACCGCCGCCCCCATTGGAGAGCGGGGCGCCCTCGCCAGGCCCCGGTGTGCTGCTGTCCTTGGGGGGCACGTTGTCCAGATTGCAGTTTTCCTTAACATCTGTGCTGCCTGAACCTGCGGTGCCCAGAAAGAGTAACTTACAACGCCTTCGTTGCAGGATCTTGTAAATGCAAAATTTATAGATTCCTTTATCTCTCTTTGTAACTGGTTAAGTGATGTGTGCTTATATATCTTATTCCTTGCTGTAGACACGAAGAACTACACATTTAACCAAAGAGCTGTCAGCCTAAACTGAAACGAGTAATTTGGCGTTTTGCTAAATGGTGGCCAATCCCCTTTCTAGTTGGCATCACCAGCTGCTTTTGCATTAAAAGGTGAATTTTTAAAATACTTTTTCCCACAAGAATATTCAGAAGCATTCAGAAATACTTTATTCAAGCTCACTAAATGTGGGATGATAAATTAATCCAGAAAGACCTTACATTAATAAGTCTAATATCAGGACTGACAAATATACATCTTAGTTTAGCATCTTCCTCCTTTCCGATGTCAATGACTCTCAGGCTATACTCACTATGGGCTTGAAACTGCAGCCTCTCCCAGGAGAGGGGACATTATTTAAAACATGCATTCATAAGTTCATTAGTTTTTCAGGTTTAGAATATTCAATCAATGTATGTAGTTATTTGATTTAGTTCATAAATCAATCTTAGAAAACTGCTTATGTGATTATGAAAAATATCCTGGCCTTTTAGAAATTATTTTTGAAGGATAACGCTTCACTTCTAGCATTCATTTAAAATTTTTTCATTATATATGGGGAATTGATTTACCTCTGAATTCTTAATACATTTCATGATAGAAAAAAATATATGAGGACACGATACGAAATCGAAGCTGCAGGCAGGTTACAACTTCTAACTTCCTCACCAAAGCAGGCAATTTTGTCTTTTTTTTAAAACAAATATTTGACGGGTTTACAGAATAATTTGGTTATGCTTCCTTTCAAAGGTAGTTTATAAGTAAAATTAATAAGGATAATTTTAGAACTCTAAAAGTTCATGGCAAAATAAATACAATTTTAATTTCAAAAAGGAGAATAAGAAAGTCTTGACTCTTCCCTTTAAGTTTATCAAGGTTTTTAAAAGTGAGAAAAAGAAACAGCTCTCTATTTTCCTGGTTAGTTTCACAGGCCACCTGCTGCAGGAAGGGCAGGAGGAACCACCACGGGGCTCTGCGATGCTGTGGGCACGACTGTATTTAAAGACCCACCACTAGCTCTGGAAAATCCACAGTAAGTCTTTTAAGGAATCAAAATATTTTTTGCAATGTAAGCCACTTTAAAGTTCCCCCAACATGGTGGCCCCAGGGTCTATGTCTAGCACATAATGTGAGACTAGATTCTCAAGGCTAGCAAACTGAAAAACCTGTGGCAACGTTCATCAGCTCTACCCACAGAGGGCTCAATGGGACAGAAGGTCGGGGGCGTGGGCTGCCCGTCCCCACAGCTGAAGTCCCCGAATCTCCCGGGCGGTTGTCACGCGGCCCAGACATAAAGAGCGAGCCTGGCTTAAGCACCGCCCGTGGGAAAGCTGATTCTGCCTGTGGGGAGGTTAGGAGGCTGACAAGCTTCCTCTACACACGTCCGCTCTCCCAAGTGCTCCTGACACACACACCACTTCGCCCAGTTGACAAAGCCGATGGAATGGACACTAAATTTTCATTTATAACATCCTCCAGCAAAAGCTCGATAGGTTACTCCTTTCGGTGCTCAAAGGAAGCAGACGGTTAAAGAGGGCAGAGCAAGAGAGAACAGAGGTTAACAGGTGAGTGACAGCATCAGGCACCGGGCGACAGCTGGCATTCTGACGTTGCTGCTAAACAGAATTATCAACAGAGAAAACCGCATCATTAAAACACATTGGGACATGCATGTAATGCAATATCTATAACCTCTGAAACAACTAAATACTTTCCTTTAAGAAATAAAAATCATCAGTATTGCTCTGACAACTAATCCTGAGGTTATAAGGAAAATACACTTTCTACAGGGTAGTTCACATAAATTCTAAGTTCTTACTTCCTTCAGAAGCACTGAAATACTTCTCAAATTTTGTCTTATTAAAAACACTACTATGGACAGGAACATAGAATATTCAAGTTAGAGAGAGACCCCCACTATCACAATTCTTCTTAGATAGATGCTCTCTTTACACATCGTGCTACTTTATTTCATAAATGTGAATATTAATCATGATTAAATTTTTCATTGAGTTTGAAATGATAGAAAATACAGGGCTGGCATTTCAAAGTTTCAGCACTAGCACCAGTGGCTTATCTCCCCCGAGAAGTCATCCAGCAGGACTCTTTGTCCTGGGAGGTTACCGCAGGATCAGTCTGGGTAGAGCCGTGTAAGCTACAACCCGAATGACAGCCCACAGCCCCAACAAAAAGGAGGCGTGGGGGACACCTCAGGCACCCTCGTCACGTGGACTACTGCAGGGCAAAGCTGGAAGTGGCCAGTGAAAACATAAGGCTGGGTTCTACAAAGACCTCCAGAGTCGGCTCTGATGGGGCGCCAGCCTGCAGAGAGCTCCCGCCAGGCAGCCAGGGCCGTGCTCGTCCGGTGGGAGGGAGGGCACACGGTTCTGAAACGGCAACTGGTCACATTCCTTTATGCCTGCATCCCTCAGGGACTGACTTCGACGCAAGAGAACACTTCCTGGGAGGTTCGTAACAAAGACCAGCCCGCTCCTTGCTCCCCACAGCAACACTCATGGAGCAGCCTGCGGGTCAGGAGTGTGCACTGGATGGACTTCCAGGCCACATGTGGAGGCAAGCCGGCTCCAAGGCCTCGCTGCTCGGTTCTGGGGGAAGTCACGGGGAAACGGACTGTACTGTGTTCTAGCCATCGATGACCACGCTCAACAAAACGTCACTCATCATTCAGATCCTTGTGTTCCTCCTTGGGAACAAGCGAGCAGGGACGAGTAAGAAGGTACATATATACATATATCAGAAAAACGATGTCCCTCTTATCATTGCTCTGCTAAAGGCTGCCAACTTCTGTGGGAGCATGTGCACCTTATCCAGATGCAGTGCTCTCTGGGATTAAAGATAAAACAGCAGAGGGAAGTATGATCATTGAACTTTTCCTGGAGAACAAGGCTGCGAGGGGGGAGCTGGCTTACCCCGGGCTCTCCGTCCCTCCACAGAGAGACAGCGTGGACGGGAGAGCACCCAGGGGTGAGTTTCAGTCCACCTCAGCCCAAAGGCTCATTCAAGTCTTTGGAAACTTAAGATCAACAGCCTCACGTGAGCCCCCTTCCCTCAAAATGGAGGGAGAACACACTGTATGTGAAGGAAAAACTTATGCACCGTTCTCCCAATGAGCAGGTGTTTAAATCCTTCTCGGAGGCTGTCTTACATTTGCACGGATGAAAATCTGGACCGTTAGTATGAGGAGCACACGGTGACTTAGCATGAAACCCTGCACTTTACGACCTACACATCTAGAGGCCTGAGACCTATATCCAGGTAGATACACGCGTGACGGCCCAGGACAAGAACGAGGGATGAAGAATCTGGACATGCAGCTGTAAGGAAAATGTCCACGGTAAATGCTGATACCTATTGTAGAGAATGTATCAAAAGTTAGAAACACGCCACTGTTAAGAGCCCATATCACAGGGAAAGTCACTTTCCCCGAATTGGTCTCACTAACTAAATTTACAAAAACACTTTTAATGAAAACTTAGCTACTTGATACCACATGCTACGATAGGCCTAGATCTTACTCATGTTTTCTTCGTCTTCTAAATCCATGGCAAAATACTTTTGAGGGTTTCTTGACTGGCGGAGACTGTTTCTGTCTGAAAGACAGCAAGAAAATAACATTCAGTGTGTTCACTGTATGAGAAATAGAAGCTAAGTCTACTCTATGGAAATGATTACAACATTATTTCAAACTAAAGAAAAAAGTCATAAAACAAGGACAGTTGGATCTGCCAAGCAGGAAACAACATTCTGATGCGTCCACCTCTTCTCCAGAGGATTCCCGGGGTGGGAGGCCATGGAGAGCTCTGAATTTGGGAGAAGGTGATGACATTTATGTCTTAGAAAGACCTCTCCTGTAGGACGGACTGAAGACACACCACACTAGGACACGCAATGACAGGACTCTAACGCATTTGCCATTTGATCTTTGCTCTGGGTGGACTTTTGGTTTGGATTATAAAATAGAGCTTTAATGCAAGAACAAACACCCCACAGTATTTTGCTTCACCACCACTCTTTCATCTTGAATAGCAGCTCACATAGATGAAACTAAAAAGCATGTAATGGTTAAAATCTGATCTAATTTCTTAGCCATGTATAACATTATTTTGTTGGCAGGAGAAACCACAGGAAATCCTCAAAGAACAATTACTCCAATTATTCAATTATCAACAAATTGAAGAGTTTCCTCTTTCTAAATATTTTGGCTATACTTTGCAAGATTGTACTAATATATAATCTGCAATAAAGAATCCCACCAAATTGCCATTGAGGAAAAAGAAGATTTGCAAGTTTTGTAGCCACACGTTGCTTTGTATATAAATAAAATTCATATTATAAACCACAAAAAGGCAAATTCATTGCTTTTAGGAAAATGGGGACTAAAATGTGGTAAAAAATGCACATATCTTATATATATATATCTCACATACCATATATCTAAACTATACAGAGTTTTCACGACATTTGTTAATAACTTTGAATCTCACTGAAAATCTGGCAAATTTGTTGCTAAAAGTTAAATGAGTTTCTGTTTAGAATCCTTTATTCAAGAAAGTGCTCCAGACAGTTTTAAAAGCATGATTATTTTATATTCACTAATTACTTCAAGATAATGTTTTCTGAAAATCTATTATGTGCACAGCTCAGTGCCAGATACTGCAAAAACCTAAAATAAATCAGACTGACTCTGCAATTGAGAAATTTCAATGTAAATATTGTCTGGACAGGTGCTTACATTAAGGAATTATTGTTAATCATTTTAGGTGTGGAAACAGCACTTCTCTTTTAGTGACATAGACTGAGTATTTACAAATGGAATGATAATATCAGGGACTTAGTTCAAACCAATCCTGCGTGGTGGGGAGAAAAGCAGACAGTGCACAGCTGGTAATTGCTGATGCTGGCTGACGGGCACGTGGGGTTCACTATGCAATCTGTATCTCAATATGTTTTAATATTTCCATTATGGAAAGTTTTAATAAAAACTAGTTTCCTTGAGGTCTAGAGGTTCAGGTCGGGAAGACGGGCGCGACAGTTAAACGAGCCTGGCGGAGAGGTCAGGTGGGGCACACCATGAAGACGGGACACAGGTGGCATGTAGGACAGCACAGAAGTTGTACGAGGAAGGCAATCACAAGGACTTCTGAGTAACCCAAACCATCAATTCTGGAAACAACGCACAAACCGTCCAAAACACTCTGTTCTTATGAGTTGAAACCTGGCTTTAAAACAGGCAGGAAGGACCTGAATGGTGGGAGATGGAGTGCACGTCCTTTTCCTCCACTGAGTACCCTGAAAACCCTGGACATGCATGTGAAGCAAACCCAAGGAGGCTCTGAAGGCTGGTCGCAAGAAGGCAGACCAGCCAGGGACCTGAGGACCCACACGGAACTGAGTCCCCTGGCCTTCTTTTTGCATCGTTATCCCAGACGTGGAGCTGAAGAAGCTGGTAACCTGGAAACACCAAAGGGCAGAGACAAAGAAAATTCCAACAAAAGCTGCTCTCTCTGGCCAAAGGACCAGGAGAGGAAAAGCCCAGCAGGACAGGGAACTGACAGGCAGGAACAGCCAGACCCCACTCTCCCAGCCAGCAAGGATGAGGGGGGAGCCTCGACTCTCATTTCCACTGACCCTGTGCCCCCCACCCCATAATGCAGAGTCAGGGAGAACACGGGGGAGCCTGGACTCCCACCCCCACCAGTGACAAGCTAACGAGGTAAGGAGGTGCCCGTCCCCTCCCTGCTGGGTATCAGAGGACGCCCAGCGGAGTCAGCACTTTCTCCCCGACCCAGCGGTGTCAGTGGAGGCCGTGGAGGAGCAGCACCCTGGGAGTTGTCAGCAGCGGCCTTGTGGGGCACCTGGACCCACAGCCCCGCCTGGCCATAAGGAGGCGGCCTCCTCCTTGTCCTAACAGCGGTGGGAGAGAAAGTCAGTGAAACAGAAGCGTTAAGTAAGATTTAGAGTCTCGTAACATAAAACGTCCAGGTTTCAATAACAAAATCACTCATCACACTGAGAGCCAGGAAGACTTCAAACTAAATGAGAAAAGAAAATCAACTGACGCCAACCCAGAAATGTCAGAATCACCCGAGAAAGATTAAGGCAGCCACCATGAAAACGAAGAAGAAAGCAGGAGGAATCAGTCTAACTGATTTCAATGCTCACTCTATAGCTTTAGCCATCGAGACAGCATGGTATTACGAGGGGTAAACGGGCAGATCACAGGGAACAGACGGAGAACCCAGAGACAGGCCCACACAAACGTGCCCAGCTGGTGGACAACAAGGAGCAAGGCGATGGTGGAGGGAACCTGTCAGCAAACGGTGCTGGCCTGTTTCACAGCCAAGCCTCACGCCCTACACAAAGATTCACTTGAAATGGACTATGGGCTTAAAAGTGACACGTAAAACCGTAACACTTCAGGGAGATCGCAGGAGCGAGCCCTCGGGACCCAGAGCTGGGCAAAGGGTTCCGCACACTGGACACCATGAGCGCGGCCCCTGAAAGGAAAACTGATAAACTGGACCCAGTCAAAACTAAAAACTTCCACTCTGCTAAAGACGCCGAAAAGATAAGCTACAGACCGGGAGAAAATATTTAAAAAATCACATATCCGACAAACAGAATATATAAGGAATGCTCAAAACTCAACAGTAAAACAACAAACAGTCCAATGAGTAAATAGGCAGAAGACATGAAGAGATAGCTCACTGAAGAGGACACACAGACGGAAAGAAACACATGAAAAGATGCTCAACATCATGAGCCATTAGGGAAATGCAACTTAAAACCACGTGAGACGCCACCACACACCTCTGAGAACAGCTGAAATAAAAATAGTGACCACCCCAAACGCTCGGAGGATGCGGAAAAACTGGATCCCTCAGATGCTGCTGGTGGGGATGCAAAATGGTGCAGCCACTCTGGAAAACGGTTTGCTAGTTTGTTAAAAACTAAACATAGGTATTTATCCCATAGAAATGAATACTTACATTCACATAAAAAATGGGCACAGGAATGTTTATAGCAACTTTCTTCATAATAGCCCCAACCCAGAAACAACCCAGATGTCCCTGACCAGGTGAGTGGTTAAACAAACTGTGGTCCATCCACACCGCCGAATACTATGTGCCAATAAAAAGGAACGAGCTATTGACACAGAACAATCTAGATGCATCTCCAGGGAATTGGGCTGAGTGAAAAAAGCCAACCCCAAAAGCTTACTTACTGTACGGTCCACCTATACACAACATTCTTACAATGGGAAAACTGCAGATATGGAGAACGGATTAGTGGTTGCCAGGCGAGGGCGTGGGTGTGGCTAAAAAGCACAACAGGAGGGATCCTGGGGGTGATGGAATGTTCTGGATCTTGACTGTATCAAGATTGACGTCCTGGTTGTGACAGTGCACTGTGTAAAATGAACGTGGGTTCTCTCTGTATTATTTCGTACAGCTACATGTGAATCTACATTATCTCAAAATAAAACGTTTAATTAAAAAGTAGGCAGAAGACACAGAATACATCAATGACTGGGGTGCTGAGACAGCTTCCCTGGACATTTGGGACGAGGAGGAACATGCTTGCAATGACGGTGAGTCTGAGCCACAAGACAAGCCCAGCTTGAAGGGGGTTCACCTGATTCGTAGAGCTCACCGTTTTCCTTCTCTTACATATTTAAATTCTAAAAAGGGACGTGGAAAATGTCTCACGGTAGGAAATAATCAGGCTGTGCACAGTGGTGGGTGGTGCATGCACATTAAGAATGGAAGCCAGAAATCTCTTGTGGAGCAGAAGCCAACATTTTCAGCTTCTACAAATGCCAACTCTTGTACCAAAGGTTATAAAACAAAGCAAAACAGCAAACACAAGCACTTTAGAGCATTTCACGTAACCATTTCTCTTTCACTCTGAAAAGCACCTCTTATGGCCTGAACTATGAACACATAAGTATTAAAACCCTATCAAAAATCCCATAAGGAATAAAATTCCAGGAATGGCCAATTACAGAAAAGCTTTATTTGACAGCAATATTCACATAATCTCTTCATTTTTCAGATGCCCCTAAAACAGTAAGAAGTGCCTCAAACTTGGGAGGCACTGAGGTTTGAAAAGACCATTAGACTTGCCATCAAAAGCCCTGGGATTTAAGCTTAACTTGGTTCCAGTTATAATTCCAACTTTTCTTTTCTTAATGGAACTAGACAAGCTGATTCTAAAGTTTATATGGAAAAATAAACAGGTTCGAATAGTCAGGAAAACTCTGAGCCAAACGAGCAATTAGGTGGGGCGAGCTGTCAACACACAAAGCAACACACGTGGGTCACGGACTGAGGATCAAGGTGACAGATGCCGAGCCCAGAATGAGAACAGAACACATTCAGAAGTAAACTGGTGAAGGTGGCACCCCAGGTCCCTGACACACAAACACGCTTTCTAGTAAGTGGGACTGAATGCCGGGCAACCAAGTGGAAGAGGAGGCGGCTGGAGCCACCAAACTCACTCACTTAGTGTCAGCTTTGGTTCACTGTGGGTTAACTTTTGATTTCAAATAACACAATTCAATTGGCAACATTTTATTTTCTAAGCCAGGTAGTGAGTAGATAGTTATCCATTGTATTAATCTTTATACCTCTGTGGATACTGATGTTGTAAGACAAAATATAAAAATATATACATAACGTCCCTACTGACTTCTGAGAGGACTCCTCTCTCCACGGTGGAGGGGAAGCTGCACGCACTTCCCCTCCTCTCACCTCCTCTTCCCTCAGTGAAAGAAGATAATCCAGAAGAAAATATAAGGAACATGGCTTATTGATATTAAAGATGCATCAGAACTTGAATATTTTCTATTGTGCTGGTGAAAAATGCTATCTTTAGGAATTCACTAGAAACTTATAGATTAAAAAATGTTTAAGATAAACAGTAAATCTGATTAAAGTTATTAGCAATTATTCCTGGATTTAATCCACTTTACTCTCCAAAAAGGATGGTTTTGAGAAAAGCTTTACATATTCTTTATGACTGTTATGGGTTTTATCTTTAATAGCCATAAACTGCAAATTAAAAAAAAAAAAAGAGAAGTGTTAAAATGGAGAATATTTGTGTTGATTCTTTACTGCAAATCAAACAACTTGCTAAAGGCTAGACTGATTTTGTAGCTATAGCAAAAAATTGAATGATGATTTGATTATTTATTTAACAAAGGTCTATAAAGATTCTTATGTTATTTGAAGGAAAATAATCTGAAACTCAACAACTTAATCATGCATATTTAGAGAATACACTTCATGATCTGTATTTTGCTTTCAATATTATCTAAACAAAATAAGATCGCTAAAGTGTTCAAAACATTCAATTAATAATATTTTACAATAAATATTTTCCTTTCTGGGAAACCATCCATGTAATGGATGTTCAGCCCGTCACCCTTTAGAGATTTTGTACACATTGAACAAGATACAGCATACTGTGCATAGCAAACAAGATTCACGCATTACTTTTAGCAAACACATTTTTTCTAGGGAAATGCAACATGGAATAATTAAAATAAGCATAGCAATCAACAAAAAGACTCCTGGAACTAAGAAGCATTTATAGCAACGTTGCAGAATACAAAGTTAATATACAGAAGTCAATTGCTTTCCTATGTATGAGCAATGAACAAGTAGATTTTGAAATAAAAAAACACAATACCCTTTACATTAGCACCCCAAAAGTTGAAATACTTGGATATAAATCTAACAAAATATGTACAAGATCTATATGAGGAAAAGTACAAAACTCTGATGAACAAAATCCAAGAACTAAATAAATGGAGAGCTATTCCATGTTTATGGACAGGAAAACTCAACAGTGTTGATGTCAGCTCTTCCTAACTTGATCCATAGATTCAATGCAATCCCAATAAAAATCCCAGCAAGTTATTTTGTGGATAACAACAAACCGATTCTAAAGTTTAGGGGTAGAGGCAAAAGACCCAGAATAGCCCATTCAATATTGAAGGAGAAGAACAAAGGTGGAAGGCTGACACTACTCAACGTCAAGACTTTCCATAAAGCTACAGTAATTAAGACAGTGTGACAGTGGTGAAAGCATAAACAAATAGATCAATGGAACACAATAAAGAGCCCAGAAACAGACCTGCATAAATACAGTCAACTGATCTTTGACAAAGAAGGGAAGGTGATAACAGAGCAAAGATGGTCTTTCCAACAAATGGTGCTGGAACAACTAGACATCACATGCAAAAAAACCACTCTAGACACAGACTTGACACTCTTCACAAAAATCAACTCAAAATGGACCACAGACCTAAACGTAAAATGCAAAATATAAAATTCCTACAAGATAACATAGACGATCTTGGATGTGGCAATGACTTTTTAGATACAACACCAAAGGCACAATGCATGAAGGAAAGAATTGATAAGCTGGACTTAACTAAAATTACAAAGTTCTCCTTGAAGGTATTATGTTGAGTGAAATAAGCCAGATAGAGAAAGATGAACTCTGGATGACTCCACTCATAGGCGGAAGTTAAATACAGAGACAAAGACAACTGATTGGTGGTTACCAGGGGAAAGGGGGGGTGGAGGGAGGGCACAAAGGGTGAAGTGGTGCACCTACAGCATGACTAACAATAATGTACAACTGAAATTTCACAAGGTTGTAAACTATCATAATCTTAACAAAAAGTTAAAAAAAAATTAAAAAGTTCTGCTCTGCGAAAGATAATGTGAAGAAAAGGAGAAGATGAGCCACAGACTGGGAAAAAATATTTGAAAAAGACACATCTGATAAAGGACTATTATTCAAAACATACAAAGAACTCTTAAAACTCAACACTAAGAAAACAGACAACCCGATTAAAAAATAAGCTAAAGACCTTAATGGACACCTCGCCAAAGATATACAGATGGCAAATAAGTAAAGATGCTCCACATCAGATGTCATCAGGAAAATGCAAATTAAAACAACAATGAGATATCAAGACACACCTAATAAAACGGCCAAAATCCAGAACACAGACAACACCAAAGACTGACAAGCATGTGGAGCAACAGGAACCCTCACTCACTGCTGGTGGGAATGCAAAATGGTGCCGCCACCCTGGAAGACAGTCTGGCGGCGTCTTACAAAGCTAAACATACTTTTCCCATACGAGGCAGCAGATGTGCTCCTTGGTATTTACCCAAAGGAGGTGAAGACTTATGTCCACACAAAAACTTGCACACGGATGTTTATAGCAGTTTTATTCATAAATACCAAAACTTGGAAACAAAGCAACTAAGATGTACTTCGGTAGGTGAATGGATAAACAAACTGTGGAACATTCAGACAACAGAATGCTATTCACCACTAAAAAGCAGTGAGCTATCAGTCATGAAAAGAAACAGAGGAACTTTAAATGCATATTACTAAGTGAAAGAAACCAACCTGAGGCCACATACTGTAGGATTCCAACTATAGGACATTCTGGAATAGGCAAAACTATGGCGACAGTAAAAAGATCAGTCGTTTCTAGAAATCGGGATGGGGGACGAATAGGAAAAGCACAGAGCATTTTTAGGGCAATGAAAATAAACTATGATTCTACAATGGTGGACACATGTCACTATACATTTCTCCAAACCACCGACCGAACCCCACCAAGAGTGAACCTAATGTAAACTGTGGACGGTGGGTGACTGTGATATGCCAGTGTAGGTTCATCGACTGACCTCTCCGATGTGGGATGTTGACAGTGGGGGAGGCAAGCATGTGTCGGGAGAGGCAGTATATGGGAACTCTCTGTACTTCTCAATTTTGCTCCGAACCTTGAACTGCTCTAAAAAAATTGTTTTAATTAAAAAAAGCATAACAATGCATAATAACATTCAGATATTAAGTGGGAAATATTGATGAGAAGGGGAACCTACTGAGTCAGAAGAGGGAAATGTATGCAGGACAGTTAGCAGAAAGCAAATACGCAGAGTCAGTCAGTTCAGGGCCATGAGCCCAGGTCACTGACGCCTGGTAAAGAGAGAGACTACGGGGAGCGAAGCGCAGACGGCTTATACTCTCACACTCTTGCCATCAGACAAATGGGGTGAGCTGGCAACATCATCAGGTTGTGGGTATGGTTCCCCTTATTAAAGGAAAAGATCATGAAGAAACCACATGTGACAGTGGCAGTAATTGCAGGCAGCGCCCACGGGAGGCGGCAGGGCTGGAGTGGCCCCCTGAGGCCTGGCTCACAGGGGACGACCTGCAGTAAAGCACTCTCCGCCTCCCTGGCTTGGGGCCTGTGGCATCTTTGGTGGTGACTGTGCCAACGCAAACATGTGTAAATGTGCGTCACCTCGGACACCTAGAGCCCACTCTGATTCTTTCTTCTTTCTCCCCCCACATCCCAGAGCATCTGATGACCCGCTAAAGTGAGCACCAAATGCACTAGACTCCCCCCTGCCCCACCCCCAGCGCCAGGCATCTTGGGCCTGGGCCCCCGAACGTCCTCCACGGGATGTGGCTCTGCCTGCTCTTGGAACCTGATCATCCCCCCATACAGCAGCAGGGTGGTCTCGCAAAGGTCACCAGAAACGTCCTCCAGCCCACACAGCGTGCTCACCACACTGGGAACCACACCCACGGGCCGTGCCAGGGCCCACCGGAGGCCGGAGAGCGGCCGCCTCTCTCCCACGCGGGGCCGCCATCGTCCTTCCTCACCACGCCCCAATCCACGGGGCGTCCTCAGCGCCCTGGACATGCAGCCTTCTCTTCTGCATCGAGGCCTTCGTGTCCTCGGGCCGCCCAATCTGCGGGTCCCCTCCCAGGTCACTGTAGGGCTGAGCCTCTTCACTCTCAGAGAGGCTGTCATCATCCTCGGCAGGCGCGCCACCCTCCGCCTCCCTCCCTGCACGGTGCAGTCTACAACCTGCCGTCTGTCTCCCCGCAGGGCCATGAGGGCGGGCGGCTCGGTCTCCTTGGCCTCCAGGCACCTGGCGCCCACCCTGTGACTGTGAGGATGGGCCGAATGGGTGACCTCGAGCTCTTCTGCCTCTGGCTCCCTCCTGGCGGCCCCTGTCCCTGTGTCAGACACACGGGACTCACGCGCAGCTCTCCCCGACAACCACCACACCTAGTGAGCAGGTGTCCCGGCCTCCAGCTCCCACCTGTCCCAGAGTCTGTGGCTACAGCTATTTTCCCAAAAACATATCATACTGTGCTCTGCAAACCACAACTACACCCAAACCTTTACCCGCTTCTCAGTCGAGGGCACTAAGTGCCGCCTGCTCCAGGGTTCCACACTCCCTTCACGTCGGCTGCTCTCATGAGGGCCAAGCGTTCACCTTTGCCAGCAGGAGAGACGTGGGCTTTCATCAACTTTCCCTAATTCACAGTTTTAACTGAAATGCGCCAACTGGATGGCAGCTTGTCCAAATACAGACGAGCTGCTGTTACTAATCAGGACCTTATTAAAGAGCACAAAACCCCAAGTTGAGGTCGGGGGGATTCAGCCGCGGCAATGTCAGGGGACAGCTATGCAGAGAAGTTCCCGCACACCGAGCCTGGGAGGAGCCAGGCCAGCAGCAGGCATGCGGCCCCACCCGAGAGCAAGTGCAGAGACAGCTGTGGGCAAGACCAGAGCCCCAGATGCCCCCGTTTCCATTTACTCACTTTCACCACTACCTGATATCCAGGATTCTCCTGAGACGGCCAAGACAGGACCCCACCCACGTGCGACCTCTCCAGTCCAGGCGGCTCCTGCCTCTGACCTCACCCCAAGGTCACAGGTGAGCCCCGCAATGGCGCATTCCCAGGCTCCTGCCGGCTGGAGCAGTGGGTGCTGCCGGCCTGGGAGGCCCTGTCAATGCTGTGGCCACCTCGTGAGGCGGTCCTGCTCCTCCTGCAGAGCTGGTCCCGTCCTCCCATCCTCCTCTCCGGCCCGACCGCCCTTCCCTCCCCACCAGGCCCACCAGGGCATGAGCCCCACGAGGGGTGAGCCCCACCAGGGCATGAGCCCCACCAGGGCGGCCGGGAGCTCATCCTCCATGTCCACAGCACTCAGCAGGGCACTTCTTGGTGTGGAGGCCGGGGACAGCCCCAGGCTGACTAATTCTGCCAAACTGTCTGCAGTATCAATTCCAGAGGAGACATTAGAAACCCTGGTTATTTATTCTCTCAGGAGAGTTAAAGTAATTCTTAAAGAAATATATTTTCAAAGCCCTGTCTCTACTTGTGCTCTAACCGCTAACCTTCCAGGTGCACACTGCCTGTGGACTCTGTACTCAACAGCACAATGACTACAACAGACCTGGGATAATAAGCAGAGTTCTACCTGTGGAAATTAATTCCAAAGGAGTAAAATCCAAATTGAGTATATTCTCTCTAGGCAGAACATTCACCGTAACCAAATGATTAGGCAGCAAACAAAATTCTATCTTACTTAACGATAAAAGCCCATAATATTCTGAGTTAGTCACGTCCAGAGAAAATTCTCAGTAAATGAGAGGTCTAGACACACCAAATCTAGACTCTTCTGCGCATATGTAATTAATTAACTATGCTTAGCGTCGAGATAACTGAATGGAATCGAGCTGCTGGAACGTTCACAGAGCGCAACCAGCACAGCACAGCTGAGTACGGAACCGTAAGGACGAAGCCTGGATCGGGGGGATGCTGGGAGGGCCACAGATCTGGACACAACACAGGGAGTGATGACAGCACAGAAAGCCACTTCTCTGGGATGACAACAACCACACGACTGGGCTCTGCCTGGGCCCTGGCCCCTCACTCCCACCGCGACCCTGCGAGAAGGCTGGGGGCTTCGGCGAGAAGGGGAGCCCCCAGTGAGGTGGGGCTGACTCTCCCTGAGCCCACGACAGACGACCACGCACGTCCCTGTGCATCCAGGCCTGGCAGCCCCTTGCTGGGCAGGCCTGGCCCAGGGGCTCGGTGACCCCCATGCCGAGTCCATCTGGAAGTAAGAACCACTCTCCCCAGCCAACCTCTCAAGAGCCTACTGCAGTCACTAAGGTAAAGACAGATCCCCAATCTAGAAAATGGCAGATGAAGATGAACAAATTTCATAACAGAATAAATGCCAACGATCTTCAATAAGCTTATTTTTTAAAGTTTCACCTCATTCGCTAGTAAGCAAAGAAAGATGTCGGTTATCCGGCTGACAGAGCGATAGGCAAGGCCGGCTGAGGTGCAGGGTGGTCCCTTTTTACAGTGAACAGAACTCAGCAGCCCCCACAAGGCCAAGGCCCCGCCTCTTGCAGGGAGCGCCCTTGGCCTGACCTGCCTTCTCCAGGCTGCCGCGCAGACAGTAAACAATCCCGAGATTGAGGGGGGCCGTGCTGGCTAGGGCTGTGAGAGGTGTGGATGGGCCCATCGCCTGGCTTTCAGGCAAAGCTCCCACGGGCACCAGGGCTCTGAGCAATGAGCAGTGGAGGGGGTGTCACAGCCGCTCCTCTCCTGTGTGTGCTCCTCCCCCGGGGGACCCCGTGAGGACCAAGGCACAAGTCAGGCATCACTGGGTTCCTGGCCATGATGCCCAAATGCAAAGCCTGAAACAGTCGCCAAACTTGTAGCTCTCATTCCAGTTCTTAGAATCAGAAGAACACTATCAAGACTTCGCTCATATTCAAAGAATTAGCGGCAAGGATTAGCACCTTTGCTTGTTCATAACGGGTATTCTGTATCTGTATTTCCTGATTCTTACAATAAAATTCCTTCCATAACGGGAAGACATGACCTTTTATTTTGGGCCATCCTCCCACACACCCACACGCCCTGCCCCAGACTCTGCGAGCCGCCTGGAAAGAGAGGCCTTCGTACAAACGAGCCACATGACCCAGCGGCCCCACCTGTGCAGTCTCGTCCGCGGACACCACTGACCGGGAGAAGCCCATCCTCCTCGGCGATGCTACAGCAAACTCTGGATGCCCTGTGGACCTCAGCCTGACCTCAGATCCCAGAGACACTGCGACCAGCCGAATCATGGTCAGAATTGAATACCCGCCAGGCAGAGGACATACAAGCTGACGTGGGACGGGTGAGGAAGGCGCACCAGCTCAGGGCACCAGGGCACAGCAGGGACCTGAGTCTAGTCCTGTCTGAGGCTGCTGCACGGCGACCTCAGCAGGCACCCCGACCCCCACAAGCCTCCATAAGATGATGTCATTGGTACAAGGGGACCAGGGGACTCTAAACTCTCTGACACGGCTTGGAAAATTTGAGGCACTTACTCCATTCAATTATCACTATTACAGATACTGCTCTAAACATGTACATTTTCACCTAACAAATACAGAGAAACAAGTGTCGCCTAAAAGCAAATTATGTGATTGGTAAGGCCCACAGCCAAGCTCTCAGAATGCCCTCTGTTCTCTGTTCTGCCCAACCCTACCTCAGATGGGGCTCCGGGGTACAGAAAGAACCCCAAGGAGGGAGAGCAATGGACAAGAGAGCCCCCAAGAGAAGACCTGGGTTGTAACCAAGGAAGAGGCCCTGCATCAAGGGGGGTGCGCCACGCCAGATGGCAGGGCTTCATCACCGCGAAGGGCCAGGACCTCTGGGCATTCCTCTACCCCTTGCTGAGGGTGTTTTTATTGTGGTTGTCCTGTCCCCATGCAGTTCGCAGGCTGCCGCCCAGGGAGAGCCACACGAGACAACGAGGACCACCCAGAGATCTGGACTTCAGGCTGGGTGGAGTGACGGGCAGAGACGTGGGTTCATCTCCCCGTCCAAGACGGGGCTGTGTTCTTCCACGCCTGGACACACCACCTCCTGCCTGCCGCTCTGCATCCTCTCTCGCCTTTCTTCTGCAAGAAGTCCCCAGGGGGACCCCAGAGCCTTCTGTTAAAGAGAAGACAAAAGAAGCCCGGGTCCTTGAGTGCCCGCAGGGCCAGTCACAGCACTGGGCTTGCTCCTCCCATGGTCACTGCCCCTCTCGTCCTGTCCCCTCCCCCACCCCCTGAGTGTGCGTGTGCACAAAGACCCACACGTGTGCACATGCTCTCTCTCCTCCTTGCTCCACCTCCTGCTCCTCAGCACAGCACGTGTGAGCAACAGCAATCTTTAGAAATGTACACAGGTGGTTGAAGCCTGACCAGGGCAACAAAGTAGCATCAGCAACGCAGAGCCACCTACGGGAGAAGAAAAAACTTCACGAAACATTATTTTTATAACCATACTTTGTCCTTCAAGATGGGCGCACAGGAACAACGCATTTGAAATACTGTCCATGCTTGCTCTACGTAACACCATCTCACTAAAATCCCATTTATTTGACAATTATACTTTATTTTCTGGAATCAAAGAAAAAAGATGATAATGTGAATTGTGTTTTTAATATGAACACTAGTAATTACACTAAGAATAGGCACTGTTAAGATTTGATCCAATTTCCCTAGTATTTCGAGTACAATTTCACGAATCTAATTCTACACGTTTGCTTTAGGATTTCAGCTGTTAACCTGGAGGGACACTTAACCTGGAGTGGCTCTGTGTGTCCCTAGAATGCACCCCTAACTGAAGGACCCCTTCCCAGGGAGCAGGGTCCACACTTGTGCTGTGAAGCCCACCAGTACAAATGCAATGAAACATACCCACGTCTCTATCACAACGGGTCCTAGAAAACCCGGCCCTCTATCTATAGCTGCTGCTGTTTGCCAGGGGGCCAGCAACTTGCCCTACTTGAGCCCCACACCAGGCAGACATGGTGTCTTCCATTCTTGCCAGGGACTGGGGAAGGTCCCTCCCTCCCTGACACAGCACAGCAGCAACACGTCACACAAATCCACCCTCCTCATCCCCTGAACGGTACTTGAGGTGGCCATTCCAGAGCAAATTCCAAGCCTGAAAGCTGGGGCTGTCTCTCTGCCAATGCCATCCCGTCACCCACAGCTGTCCTGTGCGTGCCCAAATCTCTAGTGCCGGCACACAGAAGGATCTACTGGGTACTTGTTGGGTGAATAGATGGATGTATGGAAGGCTAGACAGATGGTTGGATGGTTAGAGGGATGATGGGTGGATGGATGGATGGATGAAGGATGGATGGATGAAGGATGGATGGATGGAGGGATGAAGGATGGAGGGATGGAGGGATGAAGGATGGATGGAAGGCTGGATGGATGGATGGATGGATGGAAGGATGGACGGATGGTTGGATGGTTAGAGGGATGACAGGTGGATGGCTGTCTGGATGATGGATGGATGGATGATGGATGGAGGGATGAAGGATGGAGGGATGAAGGATGGAAGGCTGAATGGATGGAGGGATAAAGGATGGATGGAAGGCTGGATGGATGGATGGATGGATGGATGGAAGGATGGACGGATGGTTGGATGGTTAGAGGGATGACAGGTGGATGGCTGTCTGGATGATGGATGGATGGATGATGGATGGAGGGATGAAGGATGGAGGGATGAAGGATGGAAGGCTGAATGGATGGAGGGATAAAGGATGGATGGAAGGCTGGACGGATGGTTGGATGGTTAGAGGGATGATGGGATGATGGGATGATGGGTGGATGGGTGGATGGATGATGGATGGATGGAGGGATGAAGGATGGATGGAAGGCTGGACGGATGGCTGGATGGTTAGAGGGATGATGGGTGGATGGGTGGATGGATGATTGATGGATGGATGGATGGATGGAGGGATGAAGGATGGATGGAAGGCTGAATGGATGGATGACTGATGGGTGGATAAATGCCATCCCACTCTGCACCTCCAGTGGTCACAGTGCTCTGCACCTCACAAACAGGCACTCTCTCAGCAAGGTGAAACCAGGGCTGAAACCAGGGCAGAAGGCTGGCATGACAGCCGCCTGCTCCCTCAGGTGCTGCCTGCATCAGCCCAAAGCCAGCTGCATCTCCTCACTCTCCGAAGACCAGACGGCACAAAATCTTTAGTGTCCCGTCCTCTAGCGGAGCTGGGAGGTAGCACACCACCAAGGGTCTAGGTTCCCATTTCTACACCCTCTTCACTTGTCCATCCTGGAAACGCGGGGGACTCCAGCCTCAGACTGCAGCCCAGTCCAGAGCTGCTGCTCACATGAGTGGTCATCACATGGCATGCAGAATGCCTGGGCACAGATGAAGGTGCTATGATATTTGAAACAAAGGACTCAATGAGAAAGCCCTTAGTTTGGAAACACAGAACCTTATTCATACAACATGGGGTGGGGGGAGCAAAGGAGTGTCTTTGCGTCTCCTCCAGCCCTCTCCTTTCCCACTGTTTCTTTACTCAGCAGCAGTGCCATGAGTGGAAAGAAGGCAACAGTGGCAGTCACTGGGACTGGTCAGGGCCCGGGAAGTCCTGTGTGGGGGTCTGACTGTCCCCAGTAGTATGACCTGGGCTCCTGGCCGGCCTCAGCTCTCAGGCTGGCAGTACCTGCAGAGCAGCAATGTCCACTTCACGGAGGTCCTGGTCAGTATTTAAATGGTACATTATCCTCTTTCAACCATAATTTTCTGATGACTAAGCTAATCCATCTGAGTCTCATACACGGTCAACAGCCAATGACCTGCCCAGGGGAAGCGAGCGATGAAAATCGCTGAAATTGTATTGCTACTGAAGCCGACAAGCAACCTGCTGCTACATGGTCCTCAACAAATCATTAAATTTGAAAAGGCTCACATTATGCCAGTCTTAGGAAAAAATCCAATACACATGATTTATAGCACCTTACGATTATACATCTTGCAAAACTTTGCCAATTTGGTATAAACAGGATGGCCAGTCTTAATAGTACTCATAATTTTTAAAGGCATTTTTACTAGTTTCAAATATAGTGCATATTATAAATGAGAACGGGCACTAACACTCACATTACGCGGTTAATAGCATTCACGGTGAACTTACACACAGAGGAACGTCGAGCAAACACGACGCATTTATCACATGGACTTAACTGCTACATCCTGTAACACTTGCAGTTTCCAGTTTCGCAAGACTGGTCTGAAAACGCAACGTTGTTTTAGAACAGTTTTCCTATGAAGAATGAGAGTCTACAATGCATGAAGGAGCCTATAGAGGGGCTGATACAAATCATCTGAATTACTGCAAGTTCCACAAGAATGACGAGAGAATTATTCGTATACTTCTCAATCTCTTCCCCAACTTAAATGTTTAGTGGGGGGGGGGGGGGGGGAGGGCCATGGAAAAAATAATGCAATTCTAAATTTAGGGTATTTGATCAAATTCTTGCAGTTTCTGCTTTTGCCTTTGTTTTACTCTGTTGCCGGTCTTAAGGACATCTTGCTTTTTAATGCTTAACTAAGGAAATAAAAGATGCCAGCACTGGAAGCTGAGATGTGAGTCGAGAGAACAACAGAGAGGCACTGTGGGAGGAGCCTGGACACCCGGGGGGCTGTGCCGAGCTCTGTGTCCCCCTGGGACAGTGCCCTTTGTCCTGGACACGCACAGCAGGCACAGTCTGCAGTCAGACAGGTCTGCAGACCACGATGCCCCCGCCACTCCCAGACAGAACTCCACAGGCACAACCCGTCTTTGTTATATGATCGTAAGACTGCTAAATCTGCAACTGGCTTCTTCCTTTCTTCAGGAAGCCACACCAAAAATTGTGGCTCATTTTGTTTCCTGCAGGGAGGACTGTCCTGTGCCACAGAACACCCCAAAGACGCGGTGCTGGGGAAAGACTGTTGTAGTCCCCTCAGTTGGTGGGTAATGAGGTGACGCGCAGAAGAGGCTCACTATCCACCGGGCTGGTCCCCTCGCTGGAGCATCTTCTCACCTGAGACGTGTCCTATCAGGTTGGGCATGTTATACCAAGGCAGCTAACTCTCAACACCTTTTAAGGCAACAATTCACCCCAAAGCCGAGAGTTTGTGATTTTTATAGTCACGGACAACTTTTGAATCTGGTGTTAAGAAAAAACATAGATTTATTTTAATGTCTTAAAACATCAAGTTGAATTAAAGACTGAAATTACCTGGAGTGTTGAACGGAAAGAATTTGCTCTCGTGTTTTTAGCAGGAAAATATTTTAACAACGGTTGTCACGGTCTTTCTTTCTACAGCATGAAGTGTAGTTTTAGTGCAAGAAAAGTCATTGATGAGGTGACAGCAAAGGATAAATCATTATAAAGCATCTCTCTCTAGAGGGAAAATCTTCTAACACTCAAAGCTACACACTTCTAACATTTCATAAATATCTAAAAACACAGAAATCATTTTAGATTGCTATACCTGTTTAGAGACATATTTTTTAAATCTACCTTTTTTAAGCTAGTCCCTATCTAGAATTCCATCAAACGCCACAAAGAGAAGAAAGAGAGGCACTTCCAAAGGGAAAGCAACTGGGGTCCACGAGATTAATTCACAGAGCAGTCTCCCCAGGAAACGCTCCCATATTGCATCCAAAGTCTGTACTTGACACTTTAGAATCAAAGCCAAAGGAATTACCTTTCCTCTCGGAGCGTTTCTTGCGTCTTCTTTTATATCGACGCCCCATGATGCTGAAGAAGGTCCCTGTGGTCAAAGTCCCAGTGACGAGCGACGCCATCCAGTCAAGCCGACGCGGCCCCAGCCAGCCCCGGCCCCACTCGGTGCCGCCCGTCGCTGGGGTGGAATCACTTCAGCCGTGCGGCAGCTGCGACAATGGCCAGCCCCCGCCTGCACGTGGGAGCCGCTCCTCCTCCACCCGGCTCATTCACCAAATCACCGAATCAGGGCGGTCACCCGGACCACAATGACTCCCCAGCACACCGCCCAGGAGCGACATGTGACAGTTAACCCTTCAATGCAGCCACGGACACGACACCACAGGGAGGGAGGAGAGAGGAGCCCGGGAAACAGGAATCTCCACAGCAAACACACAGTCCTGTCTAAGGAAAGCCTTCTCCGGTCTTTAGAGAGTTCTTAAGATAACGAAGTGAAAGTGTCATAAGAGAGTATGGTTTACAAGACGACCTGCAGAAAGTGATGGGCTCCCACGTGACCCAGCGCACGGGCTCACGAGCACCTGATGCAGGACTCCACAGGAGTGCCCACGAACAGTGGGGGCATCGGGAAGGAGCCCCAGACAGGGACCCGCACCCCACTTGCCCCACTCCTCCCGGGATCGCGCCTCCTCCTGCCTGGATTCCCGTGTGACGGTCCACACGTCGCTGCCTTCTTCACTGGGGTCCAGGGGAATGGCCTGCCCCCCAACTGCATGGCAAGCACCCAGGGGCGGGGCAGACACTAACCCTCCACATGTCTACTGAGCCTGGCGCACCCTGAGGCAGCTGGCCCGACCAGCACAGTGCGGTGACCAGCCCAGGACAGCAGGGCCCACACGTCACACACACACACTCACACGCACGCATGCACACGCTTCTCACGGTGCGCGGTCCTGTCACTGGGGATCCGGCATTGAGGGTCGGCACAGCACAGCCCACAGCCCTCAACATCCTCTTGTCCAGACGAACACCGTTCAGGCCCCAGGGAGACCCACATCTCAGCACTCTTGGAACAAGGCGGCTGCAGCCAAAGCCCCGGGGACTGCAGGCTGCCTGGGGAGGAGGGGATCTGGGCAGGAGGGAGGGGAGAAGCACTCAGTAACAGAGGAGACAAAGTAAACACCCTTCAACACGATGCAACTGTACTGGGTAACGAGTTCCTTTTCCAGTAATTCCCAGCATCCACTCTCCGATTTATTGCTCCAAAAGCACACAAACGCACGCGGGATTCACCATAACCACATGTGGCCCCAGAGGAATGCTGTGCCATGTTAAGCAACTCTGATTACTCCCAACTTGGTGTGTTCGTGGCCGACAGGCTCCGCACAGAGCAGAGCCGCGCTCTATGCCGCAACCAGACGGACGTCGGACCCCAGGATTACCAGGAGTTTTATTTTTTATAAAATTATTAATATGAGTTAACTACACATTCAAAGCGTTAAATTAAAAATTCAGCTTTCTTTAAGTAATTTTGATTTAAACACTGGATATTAACGGTAACATATTTCGTAGCTCACTGTTAATAATTTTGAAAAAACATTTTCTGAAAACATAAAAAAATTATTAAAACAAAGCAAAAAACTTGCTTTGTTTACTTAAATTCCCATTTTTGACTGAAACACATTCAACTTTTGTACACTTTAAGTTCAATTACATATTTTATTTTTTTGTTATTGTTGAGGAAGATTCTCTCTGCGTGTACATCCATGCCCATCTTCCTCTACTTCGTGTGTGGGCTGTCGCCACAGCATGGCTGACGAGCCATGTTGGTCCACGCCTGGGATCCAAACCTGCAAACCCGGGGCCAAAGGGGAGCGTGGGAACTTAACCACTACGCCACAAGGCCAGCCCCCACATATTTTATTTTTAATCCTTTGGATCAAGGGCCAGAGAGTAAGTATTTCAGACTTTGTGGTCATATATCTCTGTTGCTTACAAACTCAGGAAGGCTGTCAGCCGTGGGGCTGGGGCCAGGAAGCAGCTTCCCCAGAGGCCGTCCTCCTTGACTGGGGCGCATTCCTCCAGCAACCAGAGAACTCCTTCTTTCTTGCAGACGTCTAGCTTATGGCCTGGGCTCGGGGTGCGGTGGGGGGACTATTTCTGACAGTGGCCCTCCACGGTGCCAGGTAGACCTGCAGCGAGTGCCCTCAGGGCTGCGCTGGGGGGCTGCGCACACCTCCCTGTAAAGCCTCTGGGCGGGTCTGCAATGTGGGGAGGAACCCTGGGTCCACCCCCAGGGAGGAGCAAGGCGCAGGGCAGAGGAGCTCCTGGACTAGCTCCCAGGAGACCCAGGAGGAGCCGGGAACAGGACTAAGACAGGATGGCCTGAAGAGGCGGGAGGGAGCAAGCCAGGCCCTGGGACACAGGTCAGGCACCGTCCATGTCCACAGCCCGGGCAGTCCTCGTGCTGAGCGAGGGGGACCAATGCTGCAGGGTGGAGGGGCTCCCACAGCTCTGGCCGTGGGGCTGGAGTCACCCTCTTCTGCTGTTGCTGGGCTGCCACTGTGCCCCAGAGGCCTGGCCTGAGAGCTACAAGATGCCCTATTTTGTATAGAAGCATTTGGACAACACCGAATAACCCCTTCTTCTCTCTCCGGTCTGACTAGCACACTTTACAGCTTCACGTCACAAGTCACCTTGGACAAAATCCTTGTCAACAGCATCTGTGCTAGCATCCCCTGCCGGCTGCTGTGGGGACCCGGGAGTCTGGAATCTCTGTCAAGTTCCGATGCACAGTATATCCCCAACAGAGGAAATCAAAAGCAACCCACAGGAATTAGAACCGAGAAACCACAGAGGAGACTATTCAAAAGGAGAATATAAACTTCGATTATTATTCTGCAATTATTTCCAATAAGAAACAAGAAAATCTCTGTGGGCCTGTTTTATGACACAAAGTCACTTATTGTATTCCAAAACTGTGCTTGGGGGTTTCCATGGGTTTCTTTATTAATTATTCCCTTGCCGTGCATCAAACCAAGTTAGGGACCTCACCGGGAAGACGCCCACGCCCTGTGATGAACCAGGCGGGAGAGACGGGACGGGCTGAAACTCCAACACCGGAGCGTGTGACGCGATCCAGGAGAGGAGAACCGGGCAAACGTCGCAGTCTCCAGCCCCACCGAGGAGACGCCGGCACAGGCTGGCACACACAGCCACTAGGACTGGCCCCAGGGGTCTCCTAATGGGGACCGAAGCAAGGAGGAAACAATCTGAGACGCGGAAGCAGAACGCCCAGATCCCTCATGGAGAAAGAGCTTAATGCCACCAGAGTCTCGAGCAGTCCAGGTCAAACCAAACAGATGTTTTTAAAAAGGTAGATGGTAAAAAGCTGTCTGGATTCTGGATTCTTTGCAATGAAATTATTCTGGAGAAATAATGCTTAAAGAAGTCAGGTAAACACAAGGAACGTCTCCCCAGCTGCTGGAGACACGTTTTTGAAAAATAAATGTCTACAGTCTCTCTCTGCATCAGGGTCTTCATTTGGGTTTGGAGGGAAGCTGAGCACAGTGGTGGGCTCCAGTCTCTAGTCTGCCCCCCATGTGGGAAGAGGCGGCAAAGACGCCAGCCGTTACGGGGGTGGGCTGTGCTCTCTGAGCCCCTGGCCCCACAGGTACAACCCTGGGTGGGGCCACCACAAGCTGAGACCAAGTTGCCCTGGTGGCTTCCTGTCACATTTCTTATCCTCTTTCTTAAAATGAGAAATTGTGATTTCTCCATCTCCATCATAACTCTAACCCAAAGGAGACAAAATATTTATATCGAGACATATCACAATTTATAAAAAATACATTCATAAAAAGAAAAACTTGCAAAATGTGCACAGACTCTCATATTTAAAATTCCTGCAGAATGAATCAGATAAACCTGAAAGCTGAGGGGCAGTGACGAGGCCTGTGTGCACTGATTCAAAGGCTCCCGGCTAGGGCCCTGTCAGAAGCACACCGCCCCAGTGCACACAGCCTCCACGGTGCAATCAGCAAACACCCAGCCGATGGCAGCTTCTCCGGAATCTACGAATGAGGCACCGCGAGAAGGGGAAATACACAGAAAACACAAGCCAGGAGACACGCGGTCACCAGAAACTGATGGAGGATTCCAGCTGATCTCGTGAAAGACAGAAGGTGAGGCTGTCAGAGACCCTCTGCTGGGTCATCCTGACATCTGTGTGTCTGTCCTGGGTTATGTGGGCCATGCTGTCAATGGAGGCAGCTGTTCTAACTGCGCTTTCTGGATCCCGTATTTGTCTATTTGGTGTCCACTCATCACAGGGCAAATTATATTCACCTTATTTTCTTTTGCTGGATAGTCTGGCACTTGGGGGGGGGGTCTCACAGCCCCAGGGAGAGATGGCCCCTCCCAGGGCTGATCGGGTCTCAGAGACGGCCGAGGGCTGGGCCAGGAAGGCATCCTTATGCAAACCGCCCCTCCTCCTCCAACTCTCACGAGCCAGTGTTGCTCCCCTACCCTGAATCAACCCAGGGCCAGGCACCAAGCACAGAGAGACCACCCCTACTGCCCAAAGCCCACCAGAATTAGTAAAAGTGGCCAATTCTAAGCTGTTTACCCTGCCTGGCCTTGCCCCCTGTGGAAACCCCAAGACAGGCTCTGGCCTGGGCCTTCCCCTCACTCCTTTCCGCCTCTTCCCCAAACCTGGTACTCCCAAGTGGTGTGGCGTGGCATGGCATGGTGTGGCGTGTCTCTCCCCTAGGGAAACCTAAGTAATCAAGCCTTCTTCAACGGCACTGGCCTCTCCGTGCCATCCCGCAGGCACCAAGGAGGCAGCAGGAGAGCTCCCGAGACCTGCCTGGTCTGACAACACCACAGCCACTTAGGCTCCTTTTAACAAAGGGCAAATCACAGTCTCCAAACACAAGGATGAGGTGGCGTCCTGACTGTCACCTTACACAATCCTGTTTGACACTTGCTCCACATTCATGCAAAAAGTTAGATAGAAACGGCAGTTCCATACATTTTACCTTCATTTCATAAAGTGATAATTTGGTTTTTTCCTCATCAAATGACACAACCCAGTGCACAGTGACCCCTCCCAACATCATAAATGTCGTATTTTTCACTTTCTTGAAAGTCAGAGTGATTTGGAATCCACGGGCATGACAAGGCAAATGGCGCCCTAATTGTGGTGCATCTGGGTGCCGTGGACTGGAGAGGCGCGTCAGCCGTTTTTACTGCCTATTAATTCACTTCAGAGTCATTCCACACGAAGTCACCAGAGCCGAGGTGACGTCCTAACTCTGCATCTACCGTTTTCTCCTTTTTCTTCCTGTTTCTCCCTTCCACCTTTAGGATTACTTAAGAGAAACATAAAAATAGAATTCCGCATTCATGAGCGTCAAGAAATTCACAGCAGAATGGCAACGATTTGCTGCATCAGATACGGTTTCTATAACCATTAAATTGACAGTTTATAATGTAAAAAAATACTTCAAAGCTCTTTTTTTCCACTTTAAAAGTACATCGATTCCTAACTTCAGCTGCCACATCTCTGCAAGTTAATAACCATTGAATTCTAGGAGAATGTCATAAATAGCCATACACCATTTAGCACCTGACACTCCTGGTATCTAATTGAGTTTATTTTTATCTGTGTCCTAGAGTAAAAACTCCAAAATTTAATGTTCCTAGAATATTAATTTAGTTAAAACTCTACTTCTACTCTTAGAAGGAAAAAAAAAAGAGTTGATTCCATTAAAATTTTAAACTCCCTACATGAGTCACTCATTAATTATTCACGTATAATCAACACATGGGAAATTATAACATTACCTAACAATATTAAAGCGTCTCAGAAATATCTGTTAATAAGAAAAATAGCAAATATTCATTCATTGACCCAAGAAATAGTGAGCGGCTCCCATGTGCTGGGACTGCCCCAAGAGCTGGGGACACGTTGTGAATGAAAGGACAGTGACAACTGCCTCTGTGGGGCCGACGTTCTGATGAGGACAAGACGACTGTCAACAACTAAATGACCCAGCACGTCGGAAGACAGGGTGCTGCTCTGGGCAGACGACTGGGGCGGGAGGGCTGCAGCGGGTGCACCGGCCGCTCTGAGGAGACTGCCACCGAGCAAGGACTGGGGTGGTGAGGGAGCCACTGAGCACCTGGGGAAGTGTCACCAGAAAAGAGAAGGACAAACACCCATGGGCAGCGCCCGGCACAGCCCAGGAACAGCCAGGAGGCCGGACCGGCACAGGGGGCAGCCACGAGGTCCTGGAGGGTCAGCTGGTGGGGCCTCGTGGGCCAGAGCGTGGAGCTGCAGTCACTGTGCCCAGGAGTTTGCCTGGTCCCGGCCTGCGGCTGTGCGGAGAAGGCATGCGGGGAGCACTGACGCAGGGACCGGCTGGGAGACGAGCGCAAACAGACAGACTGCTGGCTCGGAGCGTGTGACAGCGGTGGACGAGGTGATGAGAACGAGGCTCTGGGTGCGTGTTAACCGCACAGGGGACAGGCTCTCCCAACGGCTTGGATGTGGTGTGGAAAAGCAAGGATGGCCCCGGCTTTTGGCCTGAGAGACAGGAAGACGGCAGCAGGTTGAGGAGTCAGGAGTTCGTCTGACGTCTGAAGGAGGAGAGGAGGTGAGCCCCAGGAGAAGATGTGTGTGGACCCGGGTGTGAGTCTGGAGAGCAGGGGGCAGGCCTGGGCTGGAGACTCCGGTGTGGGACTCACATGCACAGAGGCGGGAGTGGATGAGATTCCCAAGTAAGGAGCATAGACAGAGCGGGGAAACCAGGACTGAGCTGGCAAGGGCACTGCTGCGGGAGGTTACGAGACGGGAAGGACGGACAGGGAGCAGCCACTGAGGCAGAGTGCGCAGGATGAGTCTATCAAGGGACCATCACCTGCCAGTCACCACATATGTATTAGCTCACTTCCGCTTCACCAAACCTCAGTGAAGGAGACTCTGAACGAGCGCAGCAGGGGCAGCCTGGACGAGGCCAACGTTTCTTTTACAACCATCTGGGATGCCCTTCAAGTCTTTGTGGGTGGAACTGTGCAGTGTACAACCTGCACGGCTGTACAGTGTGGCCATGATGACAGCACAGTGGTCCCCCTGGTTGAAGATGCGCTCTACCATCTACTAGCCAGGGGGCCTTGGGCAAGATCTCACCCTGTTGGTTCCTCGAATTCCTCATCTGTACAACACGGATGACAGTGACGGCACACACCCTAGGCTCACTGGGAGGACCAAACGAGGGCAGGGCAGGATGTGGTGCCCACCTCGGCTTTAGCTGCTGTTGCCTCATCAGTGCCACCACTTTATAAAGAGGAGCCTGGCAGGTGGAGAGGCTGAGCGGCTTGTTCAAGCTCACACACAGGGTAGGCGGCAGAACACTGTTCAGAATCCAGGAGCCAAGCTCTTCCCTCCTCTACGACGTTGCCCAATCAAAGCAGGAACACGACTACTCAAGTCTTTTTTTAAATATGCTAAAATTCCTTACAATATTAAGTCAAAATAACACATACAGTCACGCGCCACGCAACGACGTTCGGTCAACAAAGACCGCGTATACGACAGTGGTGCCATGAGATTAGTCCCATACAGCCTAGGAGTGCAGTGGGCTGTACTGTCTAGGTTTGCATAAGTACACTCTGCGATGCTCACACAACGACCAAATGCCTGATGGCCATTGCTCTGAATGTTCCAACGCTGTCATTAAGCAACGCATGAATGCACGTGTTTCTTTAAATGGACACATTTCTATTTTCTTTATTAAAATGGTTTCAAACAGATTAGGATACGTAGTTTTCAGTCAGTCTACTTGCAACATTCCTCCACTCAATTAAGATCATGAATTCAATTAGATTTTTTTCGTTTTCTTTTAAGGTGACCTTACCAAAGAATTTTGGATTAACACTAAAATCTACATTTCTCAAATAGGTATAGCAGCCATTGGATTTGAAACCAAAAAAGGGGGAAATAAAGCACTGAGTGGAAGCCTCTATAATTAGCTCCAACAGGTTAAAGTGACCTAAAGCCAGGAAGCAGCCAGAGATAGTGGCATGTAGACAGCAAAGGGGGCCCATAGATGGCTCAGGCGACAGGCAGAGGGATCAGGTGGCCCATGGATGACTAAGGTGGCCTATGCATGGCTAAGGTGGTCCACGGATGGCAAAGGTGGCCCATGGATAACTGAGGTGGCCCACGGACGGCTGAGGTGGCCCACGGATGGCTGAGGTGGCCCATGGATGACTAAGGTGGCACAGGTTGGCTAAGGTGGCCCACAGATGATGAAGGTGGCCCAGGTTGGCTAAGGTGGCCCACAGATGATGAAGGTGGCCCAGGTTGGCTAAGGTGGCGCATGGGTGAATGATGGCCATAGGGGAACATCTCAAATCTGCAAGGACTCAAGCTACGTGGGCCTGACTCCTAGTTAGAAAGCTCTGATTCCTATTACAGATTGAGAGAAAGTTTGAAAGAAACACTGTTATCTCACACAAATTTGAAACCCAACTGGGTATACAATTGACAGCCACACTTCAAACAGGTATTTCTTTAAAGATTAGTTTTGGAAGCATCTTTTAAAAACAATGCTTTCTATTACTGATTATTAAAAACAAAATAGAACACCAACCTTTTGAAATATAAAGCAAAACTGGTTGATTCTTCAAAGAAAACGAAGTGACTTTGCTCATCCAGCATAGAAAACCTCCAGCCAAGTTAATCTATTAGTAAATGATTTCAGGGGTTTTTTTAATTGCATATTTGTAGATGAAAGAAATGACGTAAACATACATATGTGCAAGGAATGTACAGAAAGGACAAAAATGATCAGATCTGACTAAAAACTCAAAGGAGGCAAAATAGAAAACAAAAAAGCTAAAGAGATTAGAGGTGTGACAGGCTGGACCCACAGGGTGGAAAGTCGAGAGCACACAGTCCGTGGTCTAAAGACCAGAACACGCCAACAGGAATACACTCAAGGTTATGATGAAGAAAACGTCCCAGAAACAAAGATCGGAATCTGCCACCAAACAGACACTCGTGTGCACAGAAAAGGTGATGAAAAGCAATGAACGCCCAGATGTTTCTCAGCAGTATTACTGCAAATCGTGAATAAAGAATTCTCAGGGAGTCTAGACCAAAGCAGTCTAATCACTGAGACAGAGCCAGGCTGGGGGACGGCGAGGCAGGTTACTACCGAGTCCAGAGAGGAAAGTGTGACTCCCAACCCGGGCTCCCGCCAAGCTGTCGCTCAACCACAAAGGCGGGGGGGGGTCCTCGAAATCCTGAGTCCTGGTGTGGGGCAGCATCTCTAGAGACCGAGTGCACAGGCACCTGAGGATCCACCCCACCCCCAGACCTGTACCCCCACAAACTGCCGGCAGGTCTGTGGGGGGCAGGAGGGTACGATCACCCGAGGCTCCCAGGAGAGCTGGGTGCCATCCTGGGCCAACACTGAGAGGGAGGTCCCTCATTCGCTCCGGCCAGAGACACCTCTACTGGCTGGAGTCTCCCTCCACCCTAAAATTCTGGCATCCTGGGCCCGGCGGCGGAACGTGAGCCCCTGGACCACAGCATTGATCTGGGCAGCTGCCTGGCCAGACCCGACCCCCGTGAACCCTGTCCCCCCAACACGGAGGCTGAGAAGAGTGCGAACACAGGGGACGAACGAGGCAACGTGGCCAGAAAAGGAGAAGCAAGCGCAAGAGAAGAGAAAGCGGAGAGCTGAAACACTGTGTCACGTCTTCACTGTACACGGCAACTTTTCTCTAAAGATCACACACACACACACAAATCCCGGGTAATTCAGTCTTATTGAAATTGGCACTCTGTCACCACACATTTAGAACTTGACAGTACAGCCTGGCTGTTGCTCTGGGTTTTTTTCTGGTTTTCATTTTATCTTAATTACTACCTATTTGAAATAGCAAAGTAAAGTAAAATCATGTTACACGTGAACTATACAAGCAAAGTAATCATTTTTTAAAGACTGGAGCAGATGTACCTTGGAAACTGTACTTTGAATTCTGTTAACACAGGAAGCCCCCTCTTTGAACTCAATTTAGTACAGTTAAATATATAAATTATTTGATAAAATTAACTTACAAATCAGGTCACTCACTGAACCAAACCAGCCGTAAGTGTTCCACACGTCTGCCCCTGGGTCCTCTCAGAGTTAACACAAAGCCAGCGGACAGAAACTCTTCTGAAGGAGAGAGGTATCTGGGCTCAGGCGGGAAGACACCGAGAACTGTAACAAGGACGAGAAGACGAGCTTTTTCTCAGCAGCCGCCTGCTCCTCGTCTTGGAGCGTTCCTCCAGCGCCACCCACCGGCTGAAGTTGTCCACGCGGGGAACCCATGGCCGTTCCCAGCCAGGCCTGCCCCTCGTCGCTTGGTCTGGGGGTCCTGTGGGCCACAAACGACGTCAAGCACATCAACATCCGACAAGCCCTCTCTGGGGCCAGGATGAGCGGGACACCTGAGAGGGCAGGAGGGGAGCTCGGCGGTGAGGACACGTCTTGTCCTGACTGGGTGGCTGTGTGCTTGTGCGCACATTTGTCAGAACCCATCAAACTAACACACTCAAAACGGGTGATTTTTACGGTATGTAAATTATATCTCGATGAATCCAACTTAACAAAGACCACGGAAAAAAAGGAAATTGTACAAGAAAGTCATAGTCTTAACTTGAAACAAAGTAGAAAATACGTGGATTTCAAGAAGAATGAATGAATGGATTCCACAAAACAGGACGAACAAGCTGGAGGAGACTGGAGATGAAGCAAGCCCGTGGTTCCTCTCTCCACCAGAAAGTGAAGGACGCTGACCTGCCGGATCCACTGACACGGACTATGTCACCATTAGCCATCAGCCCCGCTCTAGAGGAGGACACCAGGCGGGGGAGGAGGAGAGGGGCAGGGTAAGTCCCCATCCACACCCGACACGGTGGGAGCTAGGACACGGTCCAGGGAGCAAGGAACAAGGAGCAGACAGGCACCCACAGCTGCTAAGATAACCAGTGGAGGGGCATGGCTGCCAACCCGGCTGCTGACCCAGCACCCCCTCCCCAAGCCCCTTGCCCTGCCCCCGTGACAGGGACGATGCAAGACTTAAACACTCGTTTTCTCAGCTGGCCACAGAACACAGTTCTGGCCAATGAAATATAAGTGAAAGTAGGCTGGAGGATTCTGGAATCCCCCTGATGAAAAGGACGGAAATGGGTGCACTGCTTTCCCCTTTCCAGTTGTTCCTGCCTTGATCGTAGATGTGAAGGCCGGAGCTGCGGCAGCCACAGACAACCACATCTGCAGAGACACTGAACCAGACTTCTGTCGTGGTTGTGGTCTTAACCAACTCTAGCAAAAGCCTACCTCTGCATTACTTATTATGAAATAAGTAAACAAATAAATACCTAGTTGTTTAAGACATCAGAGATTGTGTTTTCTGTTACTTTCAGCTAAAAGCACTCCTAACTGACACAGCAAGAGAAGCGTAAGTGAGCTGAATCCTCTATCTGAATGGAAAGTCAACAGATAACATACACATCTAAAATTTATAAATTAAAAACCGGACAGTGTATTCTGTAGAAACAGGAAGCACAGCAGGGACTGCCATCTGTGCCCAGCAGCCACTCCCGCTTCCCTGGTGAGGCAGCGCACCCACACGGCCAGCCACGGAGAACAACTTTCCCAGCCCCCTTGCAACGGGTCGTGGTCACGTGACTACAGTTATGTCCACTGGGGTGAAAGTGTCACGTGGCAGCTCTGGGGACCTTCTCAGGAGACAGCATGCACGCGCCCTTGTCACCCTTTCTCCAGCACACACCCCGCTGTGGGTGAGTTCACGGGAGCACAGCAGACCGAACACCAGCACAGAAAGGGTCTGGGGCCATGCAGCCTGTCCAATGTGCAGACGCTGCTGTGGGGGGGCAGCCCCTCCCCGGGCAAGGTCCCTTACGCTGCGTCTGTGTCACCTGTAGCCATCCTAACACTGTCCAATCCAGAAGCACAGATGTCCGCAACCCTTCAAAAGCGTGCCTGCTGCCTCTGAGGAGGGCGAGGGCTGTGGCCGACTGCTTCTCATCAGAAGCCCCTAAATTACCCGCTCTGACTTTGAAGGCACCACTTTGATAGAAAACGAAATGAACAGAGGTCTGGTCTCCTCTCCCCCCGCCCCACGCACACCCACCAAGGCCCTGCCTCGCCGCCCCAACAGGCGTAGCCCTTCTGGGCCCACGAGGCTGCCGGAGTCGCTTCCCACCCCTGCTCCACAGCCCCCGCCCGAGCCCCCCTCCCCAGCCCAGCTGGAAAACCCGCTCACCTGCCGAGACTCGGTTCCACCCCACCCTCCCCCGGGAAGCTCACCACCCTCCTGCAGGACAGGCCGCCTCCCTCCGCCCCCACTCTGTCACAGCACCAGCAGACGCCATGGCTGTCCCCTGCTTACACCACGACCTGAGCCCACGGGACCATCCACACATCAAGGCTGCATCCTATCCCCAGTGCCCCTGGGGAAGTGGCACAGAGGCCCCATTCCACGGTGAAGGAAGAGGTCCCATCCCTCCCCTAGGGCAATGGGGCCCAGGGACCTCTCCCCGCTGCGGCCACTAAAGCATGAACGCAAGGGCGTGACGGGAAGACCACGTGGAACGCTCCAGCCCATGTCCAGAAGGCCGTGGGTCACACAACCAGGAGGCACACCAGCGGCCAGCAACAGTGCACAGCTGCCTGGGCACAGCAACGGGCCAACGAGGCGGTCGGGAGTCACCGTCTTCCAGATCCTCTGTCCCCACATCAGGGGCCGGGGTCTGTGCTGGGGGCTCAGGAGGCAGGTGAACTAGGGAGGCAGCGTCTTAGGGAGGGGAACCCAGACAATGATGCATCCACGGGAGGGCAGTCTGTGCTTCTAGAGTCCCTTCCATAGAGCCTTGGGGGTCAGGGGGAGACTTGAAAGAAGGAATACGGGGGGCACCTGCTCTCCCGCCTCCGCCCGTGGCCCCTCTGACCGGCTCTTGCACAGGGGCTCAGGCATTGGGCCATTATTCTATATTTCATCTCGAACAGAGCACGAAACACCTGGAAGACGGTCACCAGCCAACCTCAGAAGAGGAGGGGCCCACAGTCCCCACCCAGCCCCGCGAGGCTCTGGGGTTTTACTCACTCAAGTCACGCTTCAGTGTGAACTGTGCACGTCTTTCTCTCTGGGAACTTAAAGCCACGACACTTTAGAACTGGGAATCCAACCACTTTTCAGAAATTTTTCAAACCTAAGGCTCTTTAAATCGAGTTACTCAGATCATTTTTCAATTTTCTGAATGGAAAACAATCCAAAACCGCTAACTCTCTGTTGTCCCACGTCCACCAGTGTCCCGGGCCCCCGTGGCCGCCAGCAGGCGGCTGCGTCTCCCGGTGCCCTCAGGCCTGCCACTGCCCGGCGACAGGGCCCCCAGGGGGTCTGGAAATGAGGAGGCAGACGAGGCAGGGCATCCTGGCGCCGTGGGAACCCCTCCTGGCGTCCGCTCAAACACCACCCCCTGGGGAGGCCCCCCCACCCGCCTCGGTCCCCTCCTCCGACACTGCTCTCTGCTCCACCAGCTGCCAGCCCCACAGCACAGGTCCGGGGGCCTCGGTCAGGGCCGGCCCAGGGCACTCAGCTGCTGCTGGATAGACAAAGTGCAGGTCCCAGGGGAGTACAGACCTTTCTTGAACGCCACTGTGGGTTCCATGAACTGTGGTCCCCAGCGTGACAGACCGCGACGCCCTGGAGCCCACTGTGCATGCGAGACTCCACATTGCCACCCCTAAATCTGGCATCTGCAGCTTCAACTGGGGGTCCCTGCGGCTCAGCCTGGCTGAGGCCCCCGAGCTGAGGGAAAGCGTTAGGGACCCGCACCTCCGAAAGAGAGGTACCCCATTTATGTGAAACTGCTCCACGGTCCTTAACCGTCACCCACCCAGGCCGACAGAAGGAGGCCAGAGCCAGGACTGTGGGGACACTGGTGCCCGTCTCCCCCGAGGAGCGCGTCCTCCTCCGTCCTCCCTTCCCCTCCTGTCCTTCACTCCTTCCACCCGGGGGTGGGCTGGTTTTACGCGCCCCCCACTCAGGGCTCCAGCCTGGACCCGGGGCAGCTACAGGAGGAACAGTGGCCGGAGGCTGTGCTGGTGACCTGTCACGGCCTGCAGACGCCCAGTCCCGACTCCACTCCCGCCCAGCTGCGCTGTGCTGCTGGCTCTAGAGTGAGGGGGCCTCGGGGAGCAGCTGTGCACGGTCAGGCTCTCAGGAGGGTGCTCGGCTCAGCCCAACCCCGATGTCACCATGGACCCCGCCGCAGCACGAGGGTGGCAGAGTCTGCATCCGGTCCCACCCGCAGCACCCTCCCGGGGGTGGGGATGTGCCCGAGGCCCTCAGCTCACATCCTCGCTCTGTCTCCCGGGCCTTCACCTGAGCTCCCAGCAGACTCACGTCCTGCTCAGCCTGCTCTTCTTTCTTCTGATCTGCCTAATAAACGGAAGTGTGGGAGCAGGCTCGGCAGTGCCAGAAGGTCTCTGCGGTCTCGGCCGACATCTTGAGACATCTCTGTGCTCTGGGTCTGAGCTAGCGCCTGTCTCCCAGCCTCCTTGCCTCACCAGGAGCCACATTCTCCGGGTTCTTCAGTTGGGCCTCTTCCCCTCAGTCACTGAGCTCTCGAGATCCCTGACGTTTCTTTGCCCATTCACGGTGGTCGTGCCCTCGGGACGCAGCCACACTGCCGGGCTCCCGCTGAGCCGAGCCTAGGTACCAAGTGCCAGTAAAGCACAGAGGACAAGCCTCCCCACCTCTGGGCCCACACGCAGCGTGGCCGAGGCACTCAGGGCCTGCAGTTCTGTCCCCTGCATGGTGCTCCTGAGGCCTCCCAGGGCGGTGGAACGGCAGCCAGACGGCCCCGTGCAGCAGGCGCGCCCTTGGGGAGGTCGGCACACACTTCTGGGAAGGGCAGGAACATGGGGATTCGAGTCTCTGTTTTACACCTTCCTAAAAATGCAAAGCCATCCTTAGCTCCAGACCCCTGGCTTAGGCTCCACCCGGCACGTGCTGGGGAGGTCTCTGCCCCAGGTTTCTGGGTGCACAGCTGCCACCTCAGGGTCTGGGACTCAGCTCCTTGGCACAGTGCCTTGGTGTAGGCGGCCTTGAGGGCAAGGAGGCTGACTTATTCATCTTTGCGTCTCCAGGCCGGGCGCATGGGGTCCGGCTCCAGCAGGTTCTCAGATTTGCTGAATGAATGAGCACCGCTGACATGTTCAGGGGCCACTTACATTCCATATTTTGTGAAAAACATGTGCAAGGCTTTAGCCCCTAATTCCAGCACACTGTCTTGTCCTTATTGATTTGTAGGAATCTTCACATATTACAGATTCTGGAAACCAAGCCAGGCCTCTGTCTGTCAGGTCCATACCTCTGCCCAGTGGGCACCTCTGTCGGTACACACCTCTGCCAGGCACAGGTGTAGCAAATTCTTTTTGCAGTCTGTGTGGTGTTGGCACACCACACTCTAGTGTCCCTGCCTTGTATAATTTCCTCTCCTTGATGGTGGGTGGAACTGTGAATATAATGGATACACTGCCGTATAAGGCAAAGGTGAAAGGATTTTTTTTTTTTGTGAGGAAGATCGGCCCTGAGCTGACATCTGTTCCAGTCTTCCTCTGTTTTGTATGTGGGATGCCTAAACAGCACGGCTTGATGAGTGGTGTAGGTCTGCACCCAAGATCTAAACCTGCAAACCCAGGCCACCAAGGGAGAGTGTGCCAAACTTAACCATTACCCCACCGGGCCAGCCCCATGAAAGGATTTTTCCAGTTGAAATTAAGGTCCCTCATCAGTTGACTTTGAGTTAATCAAAAGGGAGATTATTCTGGGTGGGCCTGCCCTAATCAGGTTGGCCCTTAAAGGACGGGAGAAATCAGAGCAAGAAGGAGCAGGAGAGACATTCTCCTGTGGGCTCTGAAGAAGCAAGTTGCAATGCTGTGGGGAGGGCCACGTGGCAGGGAACATTGAGCGGTTCCTGGGGTTCAGGGCCTCAGCCCCACAATCACAAGGAACTGAATTCTGCCAACAGTAGTGAGCTGGGAGGGGGCCCCGTGCCTCAGAGGACACTGCGGCCAGGTGAGGCCTGTGCCCTGATTCCTGACTCCTGGACACGTGAGAGCCTAAGTGTGTGGCGACTGTTACAGAGCGACAGAAAATGAATCCATGGGCACATTAACTACTGACACGTCAAGGGACAGAATCAGGGGCTCGCGCCTCTGAGCACAAGCTGACAGCCCGGACAGCTGTCCAAAGGCACCAGGGGAGGCAGTCAGGGTCGCCAGCCGGGTGCCCATAGGCTGTGCCTGTGCGCATCAGGGGCATCCACACCCAGCAGGCAGGAGTGGGCTGGGTGGGGAGGCGACTGGAGCACCACGCAGCACGGCTGTGTGGAGCGCTGCTGGCATTCTTCTAATGCCTTATTTCCCCGTGGGCACGGGACGCCCATCCCCTCCTTACCCACCTCCAGCCCTCACTGCAGCCGATGGAGAGAACCGGCCTGCGTGCCTCCTGGACGCACTGGACAAATGGCCGTGCCAACAGCCCTCCTCTGGAGCACCTACTTTGACAACGTCCCTCGCTCCCTGTGGGCCTCCCAGGAGTCGGAAGGCGGGCTCCGTCTGTGGGACCGCCAGGTGCCCCAGTCCTGCGCCTCACAGGGCAGGACACGCCCTTCCCGAGGGGCCATCGAGGTGAGCAAACCCAGAGACAGAGAACTTCGTCCCTGTGGGAGCCTCCTTCTGTTTGCTTCCTAGCTCCAGAAAACAGGAGCAAACGAGGGCAGTTTACGCTCTGGAACAGCAGAGTCTGCTGGGAGAGCCCCCGGTTCCCATACAGCTTCAGACAGACACACGTTCTCGACCTCGGCGGCTGCTGGAGAGCTGTGACCTCAGTAAACAGACACTGACACGTCAACGCCTCTTGTGGAACCAATGCTGACGAGTCGGGCCAGAGGACGCAGGATGCCTTCCTGGAGACAGTGACTAATGCCGGAACACACCGAGAGTCACTTTCCCGCCTCAGTCAGATGTCACCATGTTTCAGCGACCTTCGGGAACACTTACACGCTGAAGCATCACCTGTGCTCAACTGGTTATTTTGGCCAATAAACCACTTCAGAGGAACTTCCCAGTTTTTGCCACAACATATAAGTCTTCAGAACTCAGCGTCATTGCAGCAGTGCACTTCACTCCGAAGGCCTTTGTCCATATTACAGTAGCCTGGGTCACTGTCGCTCAGCGAGCGGGCCCTGCAAGAGGCTGCGTGGCTCACTCTCCAGGGCCTCCCGCTGTCTCAGCCTTGAGCTGCAGCGACAGCCCAGGATGCCCAGGTAGGGTGCCTGTGTGAACCTCAATCACGCCCCCTCCCCTCCCACCCTACTCCCAGCTCCGCCCGCTGCCACTGTCCCCTAGAACCCAACCCCTGACCCGCCCAGCAGGTGGCCACAGGGGCTGGCAGTGGTACCAGTATCGGCCACGTGTGGAAGCGGTCTCTCACTGCAGTACCGGGGTGCTCCCGGCACTCTGTGGGCAGAGGGCACAGCATGGGACAGGCAGGATCGTCCCAGGAACAAAGAACCATCCTGTACTGAAGGCAACCAGCGGCTTCCCCTCCTGACTCTGTTTCTGCACAAGGACGAGGTGTCTTAACACGCACGCCACTGCCTGAACCGTAGCCACAGGCGAAGACAGGACAGTTGGGACCGTGTCCTCCAGAGCCCATGCAGGAGCCGCCACCGTCTCAGGGAATGAGGCCGCCCAGCCCCGCAGATGTGGTTTGGGGGTACCAAGTCAGCACCCGCGTCTGCCCGCGATCACAGGTGACATCACAGCGGCTTTTCTGCAGGCGGTGGCGCCCGAGAATTTACATATTGAGATAAAATTATTTTATTACACGTTCTTAATCTCTCTTTTATTACATTGGGCATTACATCTCCTTTTAAAATTATACAGTTATAATTACATAAAGTAGTATCTTCTATGAATTTCATTTCAGAATAAAAAGGAGGAGTGAATAAATATTTGTTGTAAGAGGATGTTTGGGGTGTGGTGGCAGTGAGAAACACGGAGAAGAGCCGTGACGTTCAAACAAGAGTCAAGGCTTCCTCGGGGCCCCTCTCAGCGGCTGAGCACGTGGGGACCACGGCGGAGCTCCACGGCCTGCCCCCCGAGGTGTCTGCTCCCAGGAGACCTTCTCGTGTGTTCAGACTGAAGAAACAACTCCAGTCTTTTTAAGGAACAATCCAGGCAAAGGCAGCTGCTGTGCCTGCCACTAAATATAAAGTCCCCACCTAAGGCGCCCGGCCGGGGCCGCGGGCTCCCAGAGGGAGAGCAGAGCGCGGCCGCCCTGACGACAAGGCGCGCTGCAACCAAGAAAGACGCTGCTCAGCCAAGAACTCTCAGTTTTATTTATTTTTCTTCTTCAAACCACCCTGAAAAAGGAAAAGAATAATACATCGGACTATTTGTTGCCAAAATTAGCTCTTTTATGAAAGGAAAGAGATACAAATTGTCTACAATGCAGCTACATCAGCCCGGGATCCCGGGGGATGATCACGCCGCTGTGAGATCCCGCGCCCAGCCCTTTGCTCCGCTTTCTCAGCACATGCTTTAGAGATGTCCTTCGGCCTGACCATTTTTTCTGTTTCTTTAAGGACCATTTATTTGTGCAAAAGATTATAAATAACTCATTTCTCCAGGGCATGCATACATCGTATAAAAATACTTGCTGCTTCACACAAACAGCGTGCTTCACGACGAGTGTCCTTCCGGGGCCTGTGCACGCAGGTGGTGGCGGGCTGCGCTTCAGCTGGCAGCACCGAGGCACGAGGTCTCCTTTGCACTCGCCCGGGCTCTGGGGCTCTCACTCTCTCTCAGTGAGGTCTGGTGACAGGAACACTGATTTCCTAGCACTAATCGAGCTGAACGAAGAGCTGTGGCTAAAACACAGCTCTACCCCACTGGCACAGCCACGCAAGTGTCACCTGATGGAGCCCTTCCCACATCGTCACTCCCAGTGCCAAAAGAGAAAAAACACCCATCAGTGAAAGGACAAGCGGCACCCCTTTACAAGTCTCCCTGGGAACCAGTGACCTTTTGTCCCCGACATTTACAGACACAGCAACAACGAGCGGGGCCTCACCAGACACCAACTCAAAACCCGGTGGTCAACGTGGGCGCGTCTCTACTGCCCAGACAGTGATCCCCCGCCCCCAGACCCCTCCTCCGTCTCTGCCCAGGCCAGGGGTGCCCAGCCATGATGACTGCCTGCTCACCAGCATCCACTGAATGAATGAACGAACGAACAGGGGACACGCCAGCGCCCTCTTGGCTCCCAGCAGCCTCTGACGGTCACCTCCTTAGACTGCTTCCCCAGGAAAAAAACTTCCCCGAAGGTTTAAAATTCGGCCTCCTTGAGCTAGTCCCTCCGCAGGCCATAAGTTAACCTCACGGCACATTAACTTTACCGAGATTCTAATATCTGTCTCGACTTCTCTCAAAAGCAGATGCTGAACCATGTAACGGTCACCAAAAATGAGGACTAAAGAAATTTCTTTTAATCAGCTCAAAGAAGATAATCTAGGCTAAGAGGCTTCACAGCAAGTCCAGCCAAGCCGCCTGGCCCACGCACTGACGCTCCACAGCGACCAAGGCCAGAGGCCGCGCTCCGCACTCGAGCCGCTGGGGGGCAGCAGAGCGCCGACCGCGAGGGGCTGCGGGGACAGAGGCGAGCTGAGGCTGGCGGAACAGAAAGGAATCCAGAGGAACACAGACTGTGCTGAAAGTCACTCAACACAGCACGTTTTAAAAGGCTTAATCAATTAGTTTACATCATGCAAGATGAAAGTCATCTTTCATCAGTCAAACGTCGGCAGGTTTCCCCAGGTTTTTCCTCTTACCCTGAAATCTGCTTGCTCTGACGTCAGGGCGAGGCCTCGGTCAGGGCGAGGAGAAGCGGGGCGACCATAGCACGGGCGCTCCCTCTGTGCGTCCTCTTCAGTCGCGTCGCAAGCTCTCCCTGCCCAGCTCGAAAGGCTTCACTCTGTAATAAAAAGATTCAATTACTTTACGTTAATTTGACTCAGCATTAGATGCTCTTTCACCAACTCAGATGTGAACTCTAATAAATACTCAACTAAAAATTCTCTTCCTAAATACGAGTTTAAATTTTTAACACATTCTTATGATTTTTTAAAGTGGATACCTGATCATCGACCACACCTTCACCGCACCGGCCACGCCAGGCAGACGCACACAGACCGTCCACAGTGGCTCTCCACCCGCTGACACACCAGCACGGACAAGCACCAGCCCACGCGCTAAGGGACGAGGCCTTGGGCACAGCCCTGCGTGCACTTCCCTTCTGTAAAGTAAAACGCCGCGTGCACCGTGTACCCAAGCATAGGCGTGAGTACAACAGACAGAAGAAGGCACAGACAGGCATCTCACTGCCCCTTTCCGCCCAGGCTTAGAAGCTACAGGCCGTCCACACGCCTGGAGGCAGAAGACTGTGGAACAACATCTCCTTATTGCTTGCTCTCTGCCCGAAAATGTTTTCAACTAGCAAGTCATTAAAGAGAGTATTTCAACATGCTAATAGACTTACAAAAGCTAAATATGTAGTGTTAATATTTTCTTTCTGAAAAACAAACCGATGTCCAACTGAAGGGAAAGTCCGCAGTGGGGCTTCTCCAGGGCAGAGCTCCCAGCTAACGCCTATGGGAAGGATTCAGCGGGGCCCTGAGCTGGCACCCGGCAGACTGAGGCGGGAGTGCAGACAAGGTGCGTCTGAGGGTGCAGCAGCCCCTAACTCTGCAGACTCAATCCAGTCACCAGGGACTTTCCCTGGGGTCACCCGGGGCCACCAGGCACAGCTGCAATGCCCCAGGGGTGAGAACCGACTGGTTTCTGAGCCCCTTCCACATCTCTCTGCTGTGACCTGCTTAGATTCATCTCTAGCACGTGTTGGCAGATCTGCTCAGACAGGTCTGAGACACAGCTCCCGTGTCCTGTGCCACTGTCACCAGGTCTATTCGGCAATTACTGCAACACCTATTAGCCTGGGATTACAGGTCACACAGCTGTCCTGTCCAGCACAGAGGATTCTGGACCAAGTACCCAGAACCATGCACACATCACTGCCCCCCCCCATCACGCCATGGGTCCCATCTCCCTCCACCCCCAGGTGAAGAGGGTACAGGAAGTGGCGCCATGTGGCCCCCATTCCTCAGCGGACCTGCACCTAATCAATAACCCAGTATAGGCAGCAGTGTGAGTGTGTCACAGCAAGCCCCTCTAAGCAAGAACAGGACGCGGACCCTGCTGCAACCCGAGGAGAAGAGGAAGGACCACGTGTGAACCAGGAAGAGGTGAAACGCCAGTCTGCAAGCTGCACAAACCCAGAGGCCACGGACTCCGCAGACAAAGGGAAACCCAGCAGGAAGAATGCGGCCACGGCTCTCAGAACTGGGTTCCAGGGCCCACACTGCAACCCCCGACTCTGGAGCGGGGCGGAAGGCTGAGCTCCCGGGCGTCTGCTAGAGGGAGTGTGCCCAGGACAACCCAGCAGCTGCCATGGGGGAACCGGACTCACGCGGATGGCTTTTGAAAACTGCAAAGTTTGAACATAAAATCCTGGGCAGGGGGCCAGCCTGGTGGCACAGCGGTTAAGTGCGCACATTCTGCTTCGGCAGCCCGCGGTTTGCCAGTTCGGATCCCGGGTGCAGACATGGCACCGCTGGCAAGCCATGCTGTAGTAGGCGTCCCACATATAAAGTAGAGGAAGATGGACACGGATGTTAGCTCAGGGCCAGTCTTCCTCAGCAAAAAGAGGAGGATTGGCAGCAGCTGTTAGCTGAGGGCTAACCTTCCTCAAAAAAAAAATCCTGGACAGGGTGGTCAAAGCTGCCATATTCCCTGGGGAACTGGGAGCGGCAGCACGTGCAGACCTTAAGAAAGAGGCCCCGGCTGCCCCCTGGATCTGCAGCTTCGCAGCCGAGTGCTTGCAGGAGGGAGGCAGCCCCTCCAGGCCCCTGGTCCGAGGAAGCAGAGAGTAAGCACCACAAACAGCGCGGCACGGATAAAAGGGAGCAACAGACGCAGAGCGCTTGGTCACTGACGACAACCACAGACAGCGCGAGAGAAGGTGGGCCCGGCGGAGGGGGCGTCTGTCCAGGAGGCGGGAGAGGAGCGGCTGGCAGAGAGCAAGTGACAAAGCAAGCGAGCAACACAGCGAGCCAGGCGCACCGCAGGGACACCTGAGACGCCCTGCCTCCCCAGGGCACCGCACACGGGCCCTCGGAGCTCAGGAAACACCGACCGACAGACAGACAGACAGACAGACAGACACACCGGCCCCGAGCCCTCAGGCAGGTCTCAGCACAACTGTGACGCAGGAACCCAGGAACTCAGAACCGGAGGAAAGCCAGGAAAATGCCCTGACATCTGGAAGCTCAGCAGAATTCCTCCGAACAATCCACAGACTAAAGGAAACAACCACAGTAGAAAACAGAAAGTGCTTAGGACTTAAAAACAGAAAAGATGACACATGGGAAGGTGCGGCACAGATAAAGCAGGACCTCGGGGAACGCCTAGCCTTGGTGCTCACGCTGGAAAAGGGGTGGAAACCTCAAGGAGCCCACCTGAGGAAGGCGGGCAAAGAGGAACGAAAGAAGCCCAAAGAAAACAGGGCGGGGGGGGGGGAGAAAATAATGAGAAATCGACCTGCATTAACCGTGCGTCACAGCAGGTCCACAAAGATGCACGCCGGCTCTCTGAGCAGACAGCACCGTGGACCCGGCTCCGGCCAGGCTAACCAAACACACAGAGAACAAAAGAGAAAGGCCCACATCAGCCAGCTGAGAACTGGAGAAAGGACAGTGAGGACCAGGGGGCCGCCATCATGGGACACTCCTGCCATCGGTGAAGGGACCACAGGGACGGGAAAGGGAAGCTGAAGCAGCAGTGTGGTGCTGGGCCGTGCCTCCGAGGGAGGCTGTCTCTGGGGGAGCCAGTTCGCTCAGCCATTGAAGGCCCCAAGACCACCCTGCCAGGAGGAGGTCCAAGAGGCCACATAGAGAGAAAGAGCAAGGCTGGCCCCAGACAGGTGCCGGCTGTGTCACTCCAGAAGCCTCCTTGGACAGGACGTTGACGAGAACTAAGGAATCCGGCCAACAACCAGAATGGATGCTGCAGACACACCGCCCCCTCCAGCCACTCAAACGACCCTGCTGAGGTCCCAGTCACCGTGCGGCACAGACACACCGTCCCCTCTGTGCCCTGACCCTCGAGGCCATGAGCACAAGAGAATGGTGGGTGTTCAGGCCACAGAGTTCTGGGGTGGGTACATTAGGCAGCAAGACATAACCAAAACAGAATCATTGCTTCAAACTCTGACAACACCAGAAATACAATAACAGGGTATTAGGAACTTTATTCCAAAAATTTTGTAAACTTAGGCAAAATGAGTCAATTCCAAGAAAAATACAACTTGTCAAAACTGACTCAGGAAGTAACAGAAAATCTGACTAAAGTACAAACATTAAAGAACTAGAATCAGGAAACAAAAATCATTGTACAAAGAGCATTCCATGCCTAGAGGGCTTCTCCAGAAAGCCCCGCCTGACGTTCAACAAGGACGCTCCTGTCACGGAGAGGAGGAGGGAAACGTGTCAGCCAAACTCACGAGTACAGATGTCAAACCCCAAACAAATGTCAGCACAGTCGGTCCAACGATACTTTTAGCACAGCAGGATCAAGCTGTATTTGTGCTGGGAAAACGATGATTTAGTGTGTTAACCCACCACGTTAATAAACCCACAGGGACATGAGAGAACACACCCGCGACGCCATGAAGTCCAACCACAGGCAAAACGAAGCGATACTGTGAGGACAGTCTGACATGGGAACACAGGACGGACACATCCACAGTGAGGGGCGGCTGTCATCAGGGGGAGCGTGAGGTGGACTCTGACACACATGGCTGCTTTTTTAAACCTGGGTGATGGTTACACGGATGTGTAATTAAAATCATTCTTTCACATATGCACTCTTCTGTAGGAACAATACAGCTCACAACGAAAATGCATGAGAAAACAGCGGGCAGCGGGACCGCTGGTTTCACAGAGTATTATCAATAACGATGGAACCGAGTAGGGGCCACACGATGAACCACGCGAAACTCCCAACTACGTGCAACAGAAAAGATGAGCTGATGAACCACAGATGCAAATGGTCTCAAGCTATGAGAAAGGCAGGAAGGGCAGCTAGAGGTCTTAGGTTTCCTGCAAAAGAGAAGAAGAGAGGAACAGGAGAAAGGAGCACAGGGAGATGTTGTCTGGGGGCGAGAAAGCAGGTTAGCAAGGCGGGGCTGTTACAATCCGGCTGCTTCTCAGTGTGCCTGGATCCACCACATGGAATGGGCAGGCAACGAGGCAACCTCAACTCCAAACGGGGCGCTGGAAGTCCTGCGGGCACACAGCCCCAACAGCTACAGCAGTTCTGTGGCTTCCAGCTCCTGACACGCTCAGGGCAGGCAGACCCGCTGCAGCCCCGGCACCACCGCCTTTCCAGAACCTTCTCCTGGTGACTGCTCCTGGGCTCAGGGCGTCCTCTTCTGAAAATAGAGTGACCCCACATTAGTCAACCTGGATGGGTTTCCACCACAGGTTCATAGCTGACTATGTGCTAACAAAAGAAAACTCAAAATGCCACGTCAGTGCTGACAAAACAGGGACCGCGGAGGCTTTAACAGGCCTCGGACCAACAGCAAGCACGGAACGAGCTGTAGGAACATAAATGTATCACTTGGCACTTGACGGATTTGCTGTGCCAGTAATAATCATATTGATTAAACGAAGCAAATGTGTTTCCTTTTAAAGTGATATTTATCATTATAATTTAATTAAACTGTGAAATTAGGGCTTTGCTCTGCCAAAAAATAAGTACTCTCATTTTCTACCTTGTCGATGCATAAAACCATGATGTGAGGGCACAGTTAAACAAAGATGCTCCACTGAGCAGATTCCCCGAGGTTTAGCAAAACCAACTATTTCAAGGGACAAAGGTTTGATACGCAGAAGGCAAGTGAACAACAGGTAAATAATGAATCAACTGCAGGATGCTAAGGCCAGGAGACATTCTTCCCAATTTTTGATAATGGCTTCTATTTTAAGTGTTTAATTAGTCCTAAGATTTGGTACCCAACAGAGAAGGACTGAAAGCGGGTGACACTGAGGGGCAAGGATGCATGTGGGGGCTGAGTCACAGAGCCCGGGGCACAGGAAGGGCAGAGACACCCCTGAGCTGGGACGGACACGTAAGAGGGCCTGTCAGGATGCTTTTGGTGAGAGGAGGTGGAAGGCCTCTGGGCAGAAGGCACCAAGGACAAACTTTATGTAAGAAAGAGCAACCCAGCTTGTTTTAAAGATCATTCTGACAGCACTGTGGGCGAGCGCTGGGGGGTTGAGACCGGAGGCTGGAGGACAGATAGGGGACAGAGGCATGACAGAGATGGAGAACGTCAGCACCATCTCAGAGGAGGGATGGGCAGGACTTAGTGATGAGCAGCACACAGGGAGGAGTGAAACACCAAAGCCGAGACTCTGAGGATCCTGGCTCCACCAAAGGGTGGATGGAATTTCCAATAACCAACACAAGAAAACCAAAAGGAAAGAGGGAATTCTGGAAGACGGGTGTTTTTCAATTGTTCTGAACTGTGAAAACCTCCAGCGTATGTTAACTATGGTCGCTGACATTTCAACTTCACCCCCGACAGGACCCTCCCTGGCACACTGAGGCTGCGCAGGGACAGAGTCAGTTCCAGTTTATGAGCTGCTATGCAGAGAAGTAAAATCTGCACATGACAAAATCATACTGAACACTTAGACACAAGAACATTCGAATACGAGACGACAAATGCCGAGAGGAGGCGAGCCGGCCGCTGGGCGTGCGGTCACGTACTCAGGGCCGAATGCATGGCGGGGAGGGGGGCTGCAGCCTTCTTTCATCTGCTGTTTCTACAAAGAGATGCAGGAAGAAACAACTCTCCAGTGCAGAGGTCTTGATTTAATCTGAACATTTTCAGTATTATTTGAATTCAACTTGGGAAACGGTTTGCCGAGCACCTTTTGTCCTGTGGGGTCGGAGACCCAGGGCCCCCTCGCTGCCCCCGAGCAGGGTGAACCTCAGTTGGAGCAAGCGGACTGCACCAGGTCGAGAACACTGAGTCACCTCCATCTTGAAGACTCCACTCCATCCACAGTGTCCTCCTGTGAGCCTGGGACCCCCACTGACACTGCCTAGGCCTCGGTTTACCTATCTTTTATCTCCCTACATTTTGGTCTGAACAGACCAACCGAAACACACTTTGTCATTCATTCTACTTACTGGATTGAATATGTTCCACGTCCTTAGTAAATAAGGGTAATATGTTTTCCCTCATGAGAAAGATTACTTTAGAACGAACTATGGATAGGCACAACCTGAGTGAATCTTCAAGCAATTATGCTGAGCGAAACAAGCCAGACAAAAAAGAGTGCACCTGTCTGATACCGTGTATATAAGACTCTAGAAATGCAAAGGGATCTCCTGTGACAGGAGGCAGACAAGCGGCTGTCGGGGGCCGGGGGTAGGGTGGGAGAGACCCCCCAGGGGCTCGGGCGGCTTCTGCAGGTGACAGGAGTGTCCACACATTGTGGGCTCACAGGTGTCTCAAACCTCAGCAAGTACACTTTAAATACCTGCAGGTTTTCGTATCAATTATACTTCAATAAAGCTGGTTTTAAAAAAGACTGCTTTGTTTTATGTTTTAAAACACCTCATCTTATTTTTTGAAGAGAATGAGTGAACATTATTGGAAATATTTCTATGACCTGAGGGAGAAACGTTATTTTTTTAAACTTTCAACAATCAAATGCTTCATGGGAAATTAAACGCCTGTTGCAAACAGTAAAACAAGTCATTAAATAGGTGGGGATTTTTCCCTATCCTGCTACATTTTATTGTTTTGTGATCATTTCCAGGGGGAACCAAGGCTCCCAAGACTAGGAATGAGCTCTGCATAGGCACAGAAAGAAATGTGATGAGGGTTGGGGGTGAGGGGGGAAGACAGAGGGAGAAGAGAGGAAGAGATGGGAGAGAGAGGGATGGAGGGATAGGAAGAGAGGGGAGACAGGAGGGAGTACTCCAGTGTGCTGGAGCCAGTGCTGAGGAGCCAGCTCTGCCTGTCCTTCTTTCCGGTGGGGAGGGGCATGGGACCCTGAATGCAGCGCCCGCATCACCCCCCCCCCCCCGGAGGAGCACCATCTCTGCTCAGGGCTCAGGGACACTGCCTGAAGTGCTGGCAGGGAAGACGGGAGACAGATAAGACGTGCTCCGAGCCCTCCCCAGCCTCAGCTCGTGTTCCCTTCAGGCCACCTGCCCACCGTTTGGCCACACACAACCGAACCAACTAGAAAGGCCAACAGGTGAGCAGAAGAGGTGCCTTCATTACAGGGAGCAGGAGGTGTGGAGGCCCGGCCCCACGGGGGCTTTCTGTCCTTGTCCTGGGGCACATCCTTGCAGGCCGGCTTCACTTCTCCGGGCTGTGGTGGTGGCGGTCTGCACTAACAGAGGTCAGCACATCTTACTGGGCTCTTGTCTCCCAAACTTAACGAAGTTATCGTGTCGAGCGCCTCCACCCTAAAAGACATGATGGGCCACCTTACTTTATATGACTTTCCTCCCCTTGCTTCTAGGGAGCAATTTTTCTAAAAGTGAAGGCTAGTTTCACACAGTCATAGCTAACAAACAAACAAGGCCAACAGAAAAGCGCGTCAGGACCCAAATGCGGGCAGAGTGAGTGAGAGCAGAGACCCCGAGGACCGCCCACCGTTCAGAGGAGGGAAAAGAGGGAACATCTCCCAACTCTCCTTACAAGACGGGTACAGCCCGGGCAGTGAACCTGTCACGGCTGTCACAGGAATTAAAGACAAGCGGCCAACTTCTCTTACAAACAGACATAAAAATTATAACCAAAATATTAGCACATTGAAATCCACCGACTGCAAAAGACAGCACATTGGGACCAAGTGGACTATGTACAGACCAAGAACGCACAGCTGGCTGAGGACTGGAAGTAATCGACGTGCCAGGCCCAGAGGGACATTTCTCCCCAGGACTGCTGTAACTTAGACGCCTCAATAATTCAAACTGGCATCTTCCCAGATTTCCATTAGTACAACGAACCTGACGCTTTTCTCAAAAAATATGCTCTACCTGTGGAAAATAACTAAAAACAGAGTGATAAAATGAAAACACATGTTTCCGGCAATCATGAAAATAAAGACCAAGCACATAGAAGTCCCTACACATTCCTTCCCATGGGGGGAGGACGGGCAGCAGAGCTGAGAAGAGGCAGGCAGAGCAACGGGGCTGGCGGGCTGTGTCCTCGAAGACGCCAGTATGTCCATCATGAGGCGAGCCAAAGACCAGGACGAGACCGGGGCACGCAGCCTCTACGGCCTCTGCCAGTTAGTTTTCCACATCTGGGAAGCCCCCCTGGGTGAGTGTCGTGAGGAGAGGAACTTGTATGCAGAGCAGGGATGCAGTGAGGCCCAGGAGAACGGTCAGCTTATACACAAAACGGTGTGTTTACAGGCCCAGGCGCGGCCTTCCAGGGAAATGCACACAGTTTTCATCAGATGCTCAACAGAGCGTCCAGCCTGCATCCTGGTTTGAGCAGAGGAGCCCAAAGCCAGCCCTCTCCTGGGCTGTGAACTGACCCAAAACCCATTCCTCTCTTCGGCACTCACGCAGCAACGTTTCATAGCCTTTCTTTTTCCAATACAACTACGGCTCGTCCGTGGCGACCTATGAAGTGAGTTATTGAGGGGCGCTAAAATTTGGAATTCACAAGCTAAACTTGGGGTGTCGCTAGAGTTTAGAGAGGTGCAATTCGGTTCCAGAAGCGTGGTCCCCTGCACTGCCGCAGAGCTGCACAGCCGCAGAGCTGCACAGCACGTCCGCACGCAGAGGGCCCGGCGCCTGCAGCTGCACGGAGGGCAGCCCGTTATCACCGACAGCTTTGATTCATCGTGGATCTCAATCACCACCATTCCTGTTCGTATAATTATAACGAAGCTTTTGTTTTATAGGGGTTGCTCGTGTGTATGGTGATGAAAACTTCATCAGTTTTTTTTTGAACCATAATTTTTCAATAACTAAACTTACCGGTATCATAAATCATCTCCAATTTTTTACAAAACAGATGTATAGAACCCCTCCCCCAAGTGTCAATGAGGTAATGACATTATTTACTGGCAATGTGCTGACTCAGAGTATGTGAAATTTAACTATCTTGCAATACACTATCAACGTAAGTATGACAAAATTACCTGGCTATTTTTAAGTTTATGAAGTGCTCTTACATAATATAAAATGACACGCAAAAGTACAACATGTCTCATAAAGGATTCTTATATGCTGCTGACAAATTTACTGCAACTGGCTTATTTAATTCCTTCCCAATTCTCTGATAATGTTAAGCTATTTCTCCAGTGGGAAGAAAGAACCCCTATTCTGTTCTAGTTATGGAATCTTGCCACCAAGTGTGAGCTAAAAAGTTTTTAATTGAAAATGGTGATAAAGTAATATCTCCTTTCCTTTCTTCCCAAGACCCCATCGAAATGTCAGAAGAGGTACTTTCTGGCAATGAATGAACCAGAGTGCTGAAAAATTGCAAGGGGGGGCTCAGCAACAGACAACCCCTCCTCCAGTAAGTCATTGAAGCACAAAGATGAAGTCATGCATGCAATTACTTAGGGGGGTGTTAACTATGACACTCTTCCCAAGAATAGGGAGCCTGGGGCAGTCCCTCTGCCCTGAGGCTGAAACCTGAGGATGACTCTCCAAAGACAAGCTGAGGTTTCCCAGGGAGGACCCATGTATGGGCACTTGGCCCTGGAGGAGAAGCAATCATGGCAGGATGCCCTGGGGAGGGGAGAGGAGAAAGGGAAAGAGAGTCACCCGTGAAAGAGCAAGGATCAAGCTGTCAGGCGGCTTCTCACCAGCAACACTAGACTCTGGAAAATCACAGAGAAGACTTTCTGAGTTCGAAGGGAAGATGAGATGAACCTGGAATTCTGGACCCAGCCATCATGGGAACAAAATAACCGCGTGTTTGAACACTGCATGCAAGAAGCCAAGAAGTCTCTCAGCCACACGTTCCACAAGGAGTGGATTAAGGATGCGCTGCAGCAAAACAAAAACAGAGTCCAAGAAACAAACACCGTGGATACGAGAAAGCACAGCCCCTGAAGCAGCCAGAAGCACAGAAACCTGGAAAGGAACCAAGAGGCTCCCGTTCAGCACTCTTCTCCCCGGCAAGAGTTTTCTGATGCAGAATTACATTTTCTGCCTTCTCCACTCAAACTGCTTGATTCTGCAGTGAAATATATTTACATTATCATAACACTGTAAGGGTTGCTTTCCTTATGTTAACATTTTTAGACTAAACCTGTAAAAAAGGCAGTGGAGCCTAATGACAGAGGAGAAACAGACTACCGACGTTTCAGCCTTGTCAACGTTCACCTAAAAATACAACGATCAACACCTAGAGAGCAGAGGCACCGTCTGTTGACTCCCACATGAGCCCACAGACAGAAGCACGACCTAGAGCCACGACGGTGACCTCAGAAGGACGCAGAACCAGAGGGGAGACACCAACCAGGAAGGGTTTACCTCCGGGGAGAGGCGAGAGAAGGAGGGGATCTTTAACTGAATTTATATCCAGTGATAGGCCGGAAGATGTTTTTATACCATGTGCTGGGATCACATCAAGGTTCTTTTTTAATATTTAAATTAAAAGGGCACCCTCATCAATCAGGGATTTCTTAAGTAATTGCAGTGTATCTATGGGACATAAGAATATGCTCTTGTGAAGTAGTGACGAGCATTATATTAGTTACATAAAATCAGAATTTTTAAAAAAACTATTTTTTTTACTGTGAAAGAAAAAAGATTAAACGTATCAGGCCTATGGAGAGGGAGGTACCATCTGTACTAGCATGTCCATGGGGTAATGACAAAGGTGCAGCACAGAATGATGCAAAGACTAAACCCATATATACAACAGAAGTCCCATATATGCATCAGGAGCTCCATAAATATCACAGAAACCCCATGTACATCACAGAAACCCCATACAAATATCAGGAATCCCATATACACAACAGAAGTCCCATATATGTATCAGGAACTCCATAAATACCACAGAAACCCCATGTATATCAGAGAAATCCCGTACAAATATCAGGAATCCCATATACACAACAGAAATCCCATACATATATGAGGAATCCCACATGCATAACAGAAATCCCTAACATATATCACAGGAAACTCATATATAAACGGAAAACCCACATACATCACAGAAATCCCATCTATATCACAGAAACCCCATATATATCACAGAAATCCCATACATATATGAGGAATCCCAAATATAGCAGGGAAATCCCATACATATATGAGGAATCCCATATGTACAACAGAAACCCCATACATATATATCACAGGAAACTCATATATAAACAGAAATCCCACATACATCACAGAAATCCCATCTATATCACAGAAAACCCCTTTCTATAACAGACATTCCAAATACATCACAGAAATCTGTGTTAACATGCGCCTGTCCATGTTTTTCCTGTGTATACTACACATTTTTTTTGGTGAGGAAGACTGGCCCTGAGCTAACATCTGTGCCAATCTTCCTCTATTTCGTATGTGGGATGCCGCCACAGCACGGCTTGATGAGTGGTGCATAGGTCAGGGTCCAGGATCGGAACCTGCGAACCCTGGGCTGCTAAAGCGGAGCCTGCGAACTTCACCACTAGGCCACTGGACCGGCCCCCACATACACTTTTATATGCCAAAAAAGCTGGCCTAGAAAGTGAACACAGACGTCACAGGAACAAGCCAGAGTGTTGGAGACGACCGCCCTGGAAACTCAAAAGGGCAGCAGGCGAGATCCCTCAGAGAAGAAAGTACTAGCAACAGCCCTTCAGCAGAGCCCCTCCTTCATCCCGGACCCTTTATCCTTAGAGGAAGAAATCCAAGGAACACAGCGACACTGTCTGCGGCACGTGGTATCAAAAGGGCGGACAGAAGACACCTTCGGCAAAATCCTTACTGAAATGTTATTATATAGTGAAAATTAAAATATACACTGTTTCTCCATGAGCCAGTTGTTACTCGCTAATTTGTACCGGGCTTGTGCTGGTGATCTCAAGAGGCCTCCAGAGATACAGAGTACCAGCAGTGCATCAACTGTGTTCAGGGGAAAGAACAAAATATATACATGAGCAAGGACTCAAAGGAAACAATCAAAATGTGACCGATAACGGTGCCTCCTTCTTCCTGGTTTTGCCTTTCTGCAAAGTACACACAGACCACAATGAGCATATTTTGTTTTTGAATAAAATATAAAATCTCTTAAAAGAAACTGGGTAATGCAAGAAGTATTCTTCAAAGTCTTAGCAGTCGAGGCAAAGGGTAGATTCAGTGGAGACAGTTGCCGCCGGGAAGCTCAGGCACAGGTCCCCACAGGTCCACCCCCCGGCCCCAAACTGGCCAATTCCCAGACCGATGCTGTTTATGAGATAAAACTAGCTCCAACGAGCAGCAGTTCCTGTGCTGGACCCCGAGGAACTCTGTCCAGGGGACACTGAGACGCAGAAGTGGCATCTTAATTAACCAGCATCCCTGAAAAGACACGTCTCTTCCCCTAGTGTCCGCCCTCATGCAAAGGGCTCAGGCTCCAGCAGTGAAGATGCAGCGCACGGCTCCTCACGCACAGAGGCGATAAGAGTGGAACCGTTTAATTAGCAAACACCTAGCCCTTCAGCTTCTGGCTTTGCAGAAAAGAATAAGGTCCCTTAAAGGATAACAGTCAGCTTGGTGAATACCCTTGCCCCAGGTTTTAGGTGAGACACTGAGCCCCCTTGAACAAGGCCACGGCTCCTGGCTCACCATGGTGACACCGGGGATGACAGAACGGCACTCAGACAATCCCCTGGAGATTTATAGCAAGTGAATAATTCCTCACGTGCAGTACAGACGAAAGCAGAAAAAGCATTTGACTTCTGCAAGAATCCTTGGGGTTAACTGACAAACAAAAAAACACATGTCAACTATTAAACCGACACAGTGAACATGAAGTTCAAAACCCAGAGATGCAGGAAAAGGGGGGGAGACCATGTTGAAGTCAAAGATGTAAACCCACAGGAAGTCGGCGCCCTTAATAATGACAGCCCAGGTGTACACAGCACGTGAGAAGACGAACAGCCCGACCATGAACTGCGGGTGGCCCTGTGCTCGCTGTCGGGCAGGAGACGGAGGCCCAGGGCCCCAGCGAAGCTGTCAATCGCCCGGCCTATCGGATGCCCAGCGAGGACACCAGCGTGCCGCAGAGCTTTGAGACGTGACAAGAGGCGCCCAGCCACCACTCACTCTGTGGTGACAGACAGCCATGAGGACTAAAGCGGGCTCTCTCCTCCGGACCAACAGATGAGATCAAGTGTCCAAAAACAAGTACTTTTGCATTTCTGAGATGAAGAAATAGAAGTAAGTTCAAAACACTGTCCCCAGATGATCGGTGACCTTAACCCTCTCCCGGGCCCTCACCAAGCTTGTCTGCACGCGGATAAGGGACTCAGGGCTGGAAGAAGCACCCCTCCAGAAAGATCGTGCTGCCTGGTGCTGTGATTTTGAAGAAAAGCTTGAGGACCCCCACCCGGTGAGCCACACGCCGGCCTCTGCTCAGAGCAGTGAGACCCGCAGGCCAGGGCTTACGGACGGAGCAGGAAGCTCGTCTGCCTGAGAACCCAGCTCCCTGGCCCGTGGAGCCTCGGGCGTCCCTCCTGGAAACCGGGGTTCGTAACAGCGCGCACCACACGGGGCTGCAGCAAAGAGTGAACAGAACAGTCCAGGCGAAGGGCTCCACACTGCTCCCGGCACAGAGTAAGTGCTCAGTAAGCCAGGATGACAAGGTGACGATGGCATCTACAGTGTCACCAACAACCAAGTGACTGAGCCGCGAGAGAACCCAGACAGGCTCTTAATCGACGAGAATTAAGTGATATGGAACCATTTTAATGCTTGTTTCAGTACCATCAAACCCTTGAGACAACGTCTAGCTCAAGCCCCACCTGCTCCGTGAAGAGGCTGCAACAGGAAGCCTCTGTCGGGGCGAGGACTCTCCAGGCCCAGAAGGCCCATCCGCCATGCATGGCAGGGGCCTCACCCCTCAGCCTCGGGGAGCAAAAGGCGCGTGGCCCTGAGACGCATTCCAGGGAGTCTGAGGCCTCTGAGGCACAGAAGGGCACAATGGGGCTCCAGGATCTGCCACGGGGACAGCAGTGCACGCAGCAGTTCACACGCCATCCTCTCCGCAGACCTCAGAGGCCAGCTTCCTTCCTATTTCTATTTATGTTTTATCTGTGTTCCATCCAAAGGGCTGTGCGCCTTTTAAGGGTAAGAACCAAGAAAACCTCCAAGTACTCTCAGGCCCGAGCCACGGCCTGATAAGAATGTGCCCAGTAAGTATTCTGTGTTTAGGTGGTAACCTCTGACTGCTACGTCGGATCTGTCTACCAACTCTGACGTTCACTGGAGGAAAACGTTATGCCGCACTCGTGTAGACCACATGGTTTCCCCCTATTTATAAAAGAATTCTGGTGCTTTAGCAGGTGTTTACGAGTATTTTTACAAGCGAAATATGAGTCTGCTCACATGTGATATGTACATACGTGACTAACGATAACAGTGGATTGCTTACAAAAGTAAAGGCCAATCGTCACTCCCAATTTGAAATCTCTGAAAAATTTATGAAGTGGCTAAGCTAAACTGACCCTGGCACTTGTCCACGCAGGGTCGGTAACGGTGCCAACTGTGGGAGCTCCTTTAAACAGAGACTCTGGGGGGGTTCCGATGCGCCCCCAGGCAAGATCCACCAACCGCGCATCAGAGGTCTCTTAGAAAAACACAACGTCCTGGGCAGCCACCTGGCAGAATTCAGGGCAGCAGCTTTAAGAGATGCAGCTCTCCAGGCACTTCCTTTCAGTGACCATTAAAAAAGAGACACGGAGGAGTTGAGGGCAAGGTGAATAATTAACATTTTACAAACTATTGTTAAATTTTATTATCACGTTTTAGTCCCCCAAATAGCCATAAAGAAGGCATTCAAACAAGGCAAGTGGAGTCTCTTTTTCACAGACAAATAAAACTAAACAGAGTAAAAAGATGCATAAAATACTTAAGACATTCTGCCTCCAACTGCAGCCATCTTCCTGGGGCCCCTGCAGGCCCCGTCTGGGCTGTGGCTCAGAGGACACATGTGGTCCCCCGAGGGCCCTCTCTGGGCTGTGGCACAGGCGACACACACGGACCCTTACAACTCACAGCTCATCCTTCATGCCCCCATGAGCCTCTCAGCCTCTGGTCCTGTAACTCTGGGACCACGACCCAGTGTCCCCAGGACATCCAGTTTACCGTGTCATCTCGCAGTAATCACGCATCACAGTGACTCTCCGAAATGTCCCCTTTGGAGCAGTAAATTGCACGGTCCCCTCCTTTAACACAAGCCTGCGACCTCAAACCGGAGGGAAGGGTCTGCAGAGGCCGGCCAGCTACTCAGCTTTCGCACCTGACACCAGCCAGAACCACCGAGACGAATGCGGGCGACCCACGTCCCCTCGCCCCTCATTTCTGCCCACTGCACTGAGAACAGACCTAGTATCTCACAGAGCAGCTCCTCAGGAGATGACCGGAGAGAGGGCTGGCTGCCCGCGGTCCTAGCCCCCGCCCAGCAGGCCCAGGGAGGGAGAGGAGAAGCTGGGCTATAAGGAGTCCCAGAGGCACGGAGCAGGAGACGCAGCCAGAAGCCTCGATGCACCTCCAGGGAGCCCGCCGCACACTTATTAAGGTTCTGGAGTATTTACACCTTTTACACAGCTAAGTAACCAGGCAACTCCAGAGAGGACACTCGAGACAGAACTCAAAAAGGATGAGCCAATTTCTACAGCTTACACGGGAAAAGGTTTGTTTTTTAAAGGAAAGACGCAGGTGTGACACGAGCTGTGGCAGAGAGCACTGTCCCTGTATCCATTTCTTCCCTGTGACAGAGTTGCCACTGGCCCTGTAAAGGCCCTTCAACAGAGGAAGTCCAAATGGTCCGCAAACACGCAGAAGTGCTCCATCTCACCGGCAATCAGGGACATTCACCCGCCAGAAGGTACAGATCAGAGAGACGGAAACCAGAAGTCCATACCTAAGGCGGGGTGGAGGGGGTGGGACACCCCAGGGCCGCGGTTCCGTGAGGACCTCGGAAGCCCATACGGACACCTCTGGCCCACCCTAGGAAGGCTTGTGCTTCTTTATCAAAAACTAGGGATCAGAATAGTCAGCAGTCTTACTCATAATCGCAAAAAAAAGCCTAAATAGCCATCATCAGTAGAATGGATAAATACGTGGTGTGGTCAAACAGTGGAATATTATGTACAGCGGTAAAATAAACTCCAACACCATGGGGAGCCTCAGATATAACACTGAACAAAAGAAAACAGACACAAAAATGCACTCTGACCGCACACATGTAACGTTAAACAAGCACGCAGCGGGCAGGCAGACCTGCAGCCCAGAGCTGCGGGACAGACGCAGGCCGGCCTGCGGGCTCCCACCCTGCGGGAGAGGGAGACTGCCGGGCAGCTGTGGGGCCCAGCGCTCTGCGTCCTGAGCCGGATGGAAGTTGCCCAAAGTCTGCTTTGCGAGAATTCACTGAGCAGCATGCTCATGCCCTGTGACCTTCCCGTGTGTGCGATGCTTCTCAGCGACAGTTCAAATGCTCATAACCGTTCTAAAAAGTTGGATCCTGAAGAGGCAGGAGCACCGTGACCTCACAGGAGGGTGTAGGAAAGCAGACGAGGGTCTCGAGACGCTAGACGGAGAAGCAGACATCTCAGCACAGTGGACAAGAATCTTCCAGAAGAACAAAAGCTGAGATGCACGGCTCACTTTTATGAAGCAGGATAGGAGTCTCTGTCTTCATAACACTCTCCATGAGATTTGACTTAGTGTGTTTACTACCTCTTTAAAATAACGGCAAAAAATTATCTATTCAAAATAAAACAAACGCTGACAGAAGTGTAACTAGAAATAATAAAGGTACAACAAATGCCAGCAACTCCTTGCCTACGAGGCTTTCCAAAGGGAGGGGTACATGCTTACACATAGTAGGGTTGTTCCCCAAACTCCTAGGGGTAAGGAGCTTCACCACCAGGAATTAAAACAGATTCCCGTCGGTGACAAGTATCAAGTTCAATTCCTGAAGAAAAAAATAAATAAAAACCAAACAGGGAACAAATTCTCCCCACTCTTGCCTCATTTGGCCCTTTCACAACACGGTCCTCACTCGCACCCCGCCCCACGTCCCTCTGTCTTGGAAACCTGCCCGACGGCCCGGGAAACACAACCTTACTTGGGACAGATGTGGACTGCTTTCCAAGCGAGCTGGAAGGGGAATTGATGATTACTGCAGAGAATAAACAGATTAATATTTTAAAGTTTGTTTCATGAATGGAAAATGCTAAGCACGCTACCCTGAGGTCAATCCCCGCACTGTCAGAGGGTTTATTATGGGAAGCGGCTTCTTATCGAGGAAGAAAATTAGGCAGAGAAAAGAATCCCACATTTTCTTCTCAGAATTTGGAAGTGAAAAGGTCAAGTAAAAATAAATACAAAGCAAACTGACTAATTTGAGCCTCTTTTCTCCCTGCGCTAGCTAATAGAGCAGAAAGTTGGAGTTAAAAATAAAACAGGTCTGAGCTTCGCGGAGAAAGGCTGGGGGGTAAAAATACACACTCGCATCTGACTTCTCGCTGAAACGTGACCGGCGAGAACCACCACAGACACTCGGCTCCTCTCAGCATCTTTGAAGGCAGAGAAATCGAGAGAGAAACCCCTCACAACGGAGCTAGAAACTCCATGTTGACAAACAACCACATACATGGAACATCTCTTGTAGAATTCCAAAGGAAAATTTCAGGAGTAAATAAGCTATTTTTGCTTAAAACCAGTTTGAGTTGGCTTTTCTATCACCTGTTGCCAAAACCACACTAAGGAAGAGGTACACCAGGACACTCGTCTGAACAGCAAACCTGAAAACAACCAAAGGTGCACCGTTAAGCTAAAAATACTAGAGTGCAGCCATTCACTCAACAAACTGTGCGTGGCTTCTCCATGCCAGGAGGACGCCCCAGTCTGGTGGGGGGAAGAGTGAACAATGCTGCTGATGCCATGCCAGGTGGTGGTGATGGTGCCACGTAGAAAACCAACCAGCGCCCAGAGGTGACAAGCAAGGCTGAGTCCTGCACAGCCATGAAAGCAGCTTTCCAAATGGGAAACTGCTCACGACGTTCAATGAAACAGCTCAGGACAAATCAGCGGGGCTGCATTCTTCACCTGTGTGCACACGCACACACCCACACATGCACATGCATGCACACACGCACGTGCGCACATGCAAACACGTGCATGCACACACATGCACAGGGGAGGCAGCTGTGCAGACTAGTGACTCACACATCAACCCCAGAGCCCAGCGACTGGCCAGGTCCCAGCTCTGCAGCGAGAGCTGTGCCACCCTGGGCAGTTGCTTGCAGTCTCTTTGCCTCAGTTCTCGCCTCTATCAACAGCAGGAGAGCCTCAGCGACCCTCACTCCCCGTGGCTGTGCAGAAGTGAACAGAAAACAGGAATAAAGTGGTTGCAGCGACAGCGGCACCCACAACACTCAAATACCAGCCTGCGTGCACGCCTGAATGCGTGTGCACGCGTGAAGGCACCACCCGAGACAGTTACAGACGTTATCTGAGTGATCATATGACTTTTCTTTTTCTTGTTTCTATTGTCTGAATTTTCTATGATGAAGCATATGATTTTAATAAGAGAAAAAGAGGTGAGAGAAGCAATTCCACGCACAGGAACGGCAGGCGGTACGGAGCAAGTGGGCCGCGGGCACCACTCTGCCCACGACCTGTGCGCGAAGGCTTCCATCAGGGTGCCAGCACCTTCCTGCTGCCCTCCCCTGTGCTGTCCCATCACAGCCACTTCTTTGGCAACTTTCTTTCTTTTAATTTAAATGTAAATAGCCAGGTGTGGCTGGTGGCAGGCTTTAAATGTTACTTTAATTCTTAAAGCACCTTGGGGAGGTGGTGATGGTGTCGCAGGAGTAGGGTCTCCAGGCCTCCCGGCTGTGGGGTCACTTCATAAAGAGATGTTCTCTCTCCGACCTCCACACGGCCCCCCAGATTAAACGAAGGTGAGAGCCTTACACAGAGCAGGAAGATGCCAGTCCATGAGAGCACGATACTTCTGATCAGCTTCCGACCAGCTTGTGCCAGCACAGTCTTCAAAGGACAGTGGGCCACTCGTGCTTGGGCAGCCCCGCCGTGCAGGCCTACATGGCCAGACTCAGGGCAGTCCAGCCACAGCACGGCCCAAAGCGCCACGGCCAACTCTCCAGGGCAGCCCAGGGCCATGGGGTGAGCGCCACACCAGGGAGCGTGCCCTCAGACTCACAGCCACCTTCTAAACAGTCTGCTGTCTGTAAGGGACGCGGTGGGGGAAGCATGGAGGCACGCGCTCACCCGCCAGGCCCCTACCATATCGAAACCAGGGGCTTGCTCTTATGCACAAGCATAGCCTACAGGACGGGCCGGCCGCAGTCAGCAGAGGAGGGGGCGTGTGGCAGTCAGGACACAGGGCTGAGAGGCATGGTACTCGACAGGGAGGAACATGGAACCTGGTACTTTGAGAGCAGCCAGTGAGACAGCAGGCCCCAGGGGTGGCGGGCACTGTCACACGCCCCCACCACTGACAGCCTGGCGTTGTCTCCACACGCAGGATGGCTGCTGTCCCACTGCTGAGGCCTGTGTGAGGCAAAGCTGGCCCCCCATCCAAGTGAGAACCAGGGCCTCGGGAGCGCACGGGCAGGACCCACACTGGCCCTCCTGTCCACCCATCACCCAGAGGGTGAGCAGGTCTGGGCCTGGATGGGGCCTCGGCCCAGGACCTCTGCATTCTGCACCCCCCCACCAAGGCCCAGGAGGGCTGCAGGGGCACCAGCGCTTTGTCCACCTCACGGTTCCCTGCGCAGAAGGCACTCGGCAGAGGGAAAGACTGTGTGCTCAGGTCCACATCTGGAACCAGAACATTCGTTTCTTACTCAAAATCACAATTCAGCCTCTAACAAAAGTGCAGGAGCAGAGAACAGTCTACTGTCAGCAGAGGGCATCTGTTGTAAGATGGCGGCCGGAGGGCCAGGCCTGTGGCTCAGGGATGAGCGTGAGGGTTGGCTGGTCTCTATCTCCTCGGCTCCACCTGACTTCTTCAGTTAAAATTCCCGAGAGGGACTCTGGCCGAGTGAGGATGACACTCAGCCACACGGGGCGCATCTTGCCACTGAAGGGCAGGCCCCGAGGGTGACCCAGCTCACCAACGGCTGGGCGGGGCCACGACCACACAGCCTGCACAGACAGCCCTGCCCTCCCACTGGACTCCCTCCTCCACCTTGGACCTCCCAGCCACACAGAGTCTGAAATCCAGGGAACATGGAGCCACCCTAAGAGCAAAGGCAGTAGCAGAAACCTCAGAAAGGAACAACCCCCAGCTGTGGGGCTGAGGCGTGGGGTGTGGAGGGAAGGAGAAACAGCGTGGAGTGATCCACAGAAGCCAGCGAGGGGCTCAGAGGGCATCCCAGCAGCTTGTGCACACAGGTCCCCAGACACCCACTGACCCTGCGTGATCGGACCTCCGACCTGAGAAATCCAGGGTGGGGTCGCTGCGTTCATTACAAAGTCTGTTTCACAGCATCCCTGAGGAAGCTCAGGAATCAACATCCATAAACTTCAACACTCCCCGCAGAGCTGGAGAGGCCCCTCCATCATTACTTAACACGTCACTGCCAACCAAGCGTGTGCAGTGGTGACAGCTTTCACAAGAGCTGTGGAGTTTCTGCCAATCTGATGTGCGAGAAATGTCCTCTCTGGGAGGTTGAAGGGCCATTTTTATATATGTGCATGCGCGTGTGTGTGTGTGTGTGTGTGTGTGTGCATGTTGTCTGTTTTCCTACAGGATTTTGGGTTTTTTCCCAAATTTTTAAAATATTTATGATATGTAGCAAAGATTTTTCTTACAATTCATCTCTCTGTCTTTTGACCTTAATAACAGGTCCCCCACTGAGCCATCAGTGAGCTGTCATTTACAAGGGGGTATCCAATTGTCCCCAGATCACTTATTAAAACGTCCATCAGGACCCAGCAGTTTGAGGTCCCACCTTAACCACAGATGAGATTTCCGTCTGCATTTGGGCTCATTCTGAGCTCCCGAGTGTGCTGGTCAGGCATCCTCACCACACCATGTGCATACAGAGCCTTTGAGATGCTTCCTGGCTGGCGGGCCATTCTTGCCTTGCTAGCCCTTTCTCTTCTGAGCTTTCTAGGTATTCGTGCATGCTTGATTTTCTATGTCAATCTCAGAATCAACAAGTCCAGCCCAAGGGGAAAAAATCAGGCTCGCTGTGCTTGTATTTCTATTGCAATCACATTAAATTTGTAAATTTACATAGAGAGAACTGCCATCTTAATGCAACATCCTAACCAAGAACGAGGCATGTCCTTCCATCTGTTCAAGGCTACTTTTGTGTCTTTCTTGGGCATTTTTAGAATTTTCTTCATCACTTAGGTTTTGAACAGTTCTTACTACATTCATTCCTAAGTACTGTATCTTTATTCTTGCTACTGTACTTGGGGCTGTCTCCTCCATAACATCTTCTAACTGGTTATTTTTGTGTATATGAATGTTATTATTGATGTTTGCATATTAATTTTGCATTTCTGCTACCTAGGCAACTTCTCTGATTATTTGAGTTGTTTTCATCACTGATTCTCTGAGGCCGTGCTCTCCCACCTCATGGCCACGGCAGATGGAGACCATCCCACCACCACAGAGAGTTCCACTGGACAGTACTGCTCCAGGGTTTTCTGGGTAAACCGGAAACACCTCATTTTACCTCCCCTATTCCAAATTTTATGCCTTTGTTTTCTCTCGTCCTTTTCTCAGCCTGGCTGGTGGGAGCCCTAGGATCCCCTTTCTAATTTTGAAATAAACTGCGCATCTGTGTTTTGTGCGCTGTCTCCTTCCTGGCCTCCCCTGAGGTCCACAAGTCCAGCACCCACTCCTGCTGTTGGGGAGCAGACGGGGTGGGGAAGGACAAACCAGCATCCAAGATTTATTCTGACATATCCATTTCCAACAACACCTTCCTTACCCTCTGGCTCTTGTTTAAACCTTTAATAAGACTTCTTTCACAGAGAAAAACAAAATTTCCATCTAGGACAAACAGAATGACTGACATTTGTGGGTCCTGAAAAAGATGTTTTTAGACTTCTAAATGTTACTTTTTATTAGAATTTGAAATAAATAGAAAACACACTTCTGAATAGTTTGATTTCTTTAGTATTCTAATAATCACTTATCTTACAAATGACATCTTTAGCCAGGTGCAGAGTTTTCATCCACACACGAGTCCTTCATCTTGCTAATCTCTGGTGTGGTGCACCTTCCACGGGAAGGACCCTAACCTGCCACAGACAGCACTAAACACGGGTTGTAAAAGCAAAGTAGGCTAAACTTTTTTTATGTTGCTGGGAAAATTCATTTTTATTAATTTGTTGTTGTGACTAATTCCCAAGTCCCTCACTATTAGGAGAATAAGAGAAAACAAGGACAGCAAATACACCAACATCTGTGGCTCCCCAGTGCTCTCCGCGGGTTCACCATGGAGACACCCCAGGAAACTCAGTTCACGCATGGCAGTGCTCACATCCACACCCCCCTCAGTCTCCAGTTCATGTGGTTAGGACGGCTTTCGACAAATGACGATGAGCACACTTAGAACAATATGTTAGTTGACAGACTATTTGCATTTAATATAGGAGTCCAGGTAAACATTAACCATGACCACAACCCACGCTGGACACAGAGAGCTCTGTCAAATATCTCATCAGGGTTGGACCCTCAGCAGGCATCGAGGCCAAGTGGAGGAGGGAGCGCCCAGGGTTAATGCCAGGGTGCCACTGCAGTACAGACAAAGAAAGGAACTAATACCACGTGGAAAAGAAAGAAACCGCTTCAAAAGCTTGAAATCCCACTGCCAATAACCGAGAGTCCAAGAACAACTCTGTCAACGGGTGGAGAGGTGAAGCATCCTAAAACATGAAAGGACACCAAGGTGGCTTTGTCCCCACAGAAGGATTTCTACACCAGATTGTTGATATTCCCCCACAGTCGCTTTAGGGAACAGAGACAATAGCATCACCAGCAAAACGGACCGAAAAAGCAAAGAAGCCGATTTCAGCCAAAATTCCTAGACATGGGCACACTATAAAAAGAAAACTCCTCCAAGATCAGAAGGCCTGGACAGTGCTGAGTTTCTGAAGACCGGTGAATCACATCCTCAAGTCCCACATTTCCCCACAAGCCACGTACGTTTTCATAAAGGAGGCCAGTTCTCGAAATATACCCACTTACGTATACTCATATGAAGTGAGTTGAATAGCATAGGAACAGCACTGCGCTGGCACGCTTTTATCTGCACAACGTTCAAAATAAGTCAATACCTTCTTAGGGCTCTTACGGGGTGTCTCATTTAAAACATAATCCATTGATCGTGATCTGAGAACCGCTGAGGCTGCAAGGGAGCAGATGAGTGGCCAGTCAGGAGCAGCTGAAGAAAGCAGAGAAACCAGACCTTCCATCTCTTTTAGCATACTTAAAAGGCCAAAATGAAACCAAATGCTCCTCTAAAAAATCACAAATGACACAGTCGAATATTAAAAATGCAAAGGATCTGGCCTGGCCCCGTGGCCGAGTGGTTAAAGTTCCGTGCTCAGCTTTGGCAGCCTGGGTTTGCGGGTTCAGATCCCAGGGGCAGACCTACTCTGCTCACCAGCCAGCAATGTCCCACATACAAAAAAACAGAGGAAGACTGGCTCAGATATAAGCTCAGGGCTAATCTTCCTTAGCAAAAAAAAAAAAAAATTAAATAAAAAAATAAAAATGCAAAGGATGCATCTAAAACATAACAGAAAAATCTCTTCGGAAGTAAACCCCACAACCGCACATCACCTCACTTCATCTTCACACTAACACCTCCAGTCCTGGTCACCCCCCACCCTCCCTCATGTCTCCAAGTGGTAGTCGGGCTGGTCCCCACCCTGACCCCAGCTGTGCCTCCACTGCTCCAATCTTTCCTCTTCTCTCTGAAATCTCTCTCCGCCCCAGGGGCCCTGAGGCAAATGGGTACAGTGGGCACCTCTCCTTGGCCCTGCTCCCTTGTGCCCGAGCTGCACAAGGCGACTCCAGAACCCAGCTTACAACACCCGCACGGCACCAACTCTCCACCACCATACTCACACACGTGTATCCCATTAAACCCAAACCAAATGCATCCCCAGCGCCACCTCCTCTTGGCTGGATGCAAAGATGCCAAGGTCTCCGGCACAGGAGACGGGTGAGGGAGGAAGCGAGAGGAAGGAGCCGGCACAGCCCTGAACAACTGATGTTAAAGACCTCACTGTGGAAAAATGTCTAAATGCTGTCACCTGATGAAGACAGTGCCCAGCAGGGACTCCTGCAGGTGAAGCTCCTAGAGACCCAAGTCACTAAGACCCCCGCCTCGCCCAGGAGCTCTCACTGGCAACATGACCCTTTCCTGCTGAGCGACTTTGTGCTGGCAAAACCACAGGACCTGCTGTTTAGGGTAACAAAGCAAGCTGATGAATGACCCAGGAAACCAGGGGGACAATGAACACGAAAGTCAGATGATACGTACTGAGGGCAGAGGGTGAGGACACAAAAGGAGCTTCTACAGCATCACTAGCGTTTTAAAAACACTATGTTTTTAAATAGACTCTGTTTTTCAGAACCATTTTAAAGAAAAACTGAGATGACAGTACAGATTTTCCACACATCCACACCCAGATCCCCCGTTATTAACATCCTACATTAGTAGGGTACACTTGTTACAATTAACGAAGCAACGTTAACGCATTATTATTAACTAAACTAATAAGCTATGTTTTATTCAGATTGCCTCGGTTTTTCCTAATGTCCTTTTCTGTCGGGGACTCCATGCAGGACTTTACATGACATTCAGTCATCACGTCCCCTCCGCTCGCCCCTGGGCTGTGACAGTGTCTCAGACTTTTCTTGCTTTTGATGACTGTGACAGTTTTGGGAGCACTAGTCAGGCATTTTTGGGGTGCCCCTCAGTTAGGATTTGTATGATGGTTTCTCCTGGTGGGACTGGGGTCGTGGGTGGTGGGAGGAAGACCACAGAGGTGAGGTGCCCTCTCACCACCTCACACCCAGGGGGCGTGCCGTCCACGTGGCCTGTCACCGTGGGTGTGGGCGTGACCCTTGGCGGAGGGGCGTCTGTCAGGTGTCTCCACTCGACATCCCTCCGTCCCCCCACTGTCCTCTGTGGGAGGAGGCTCCCGCACAGCCCAACCCTAGGGAGAGCGCAGGCGGGCTCCCTCCCTGAGGACGGAGGAGCCACGTAAGCCATCTGCACCCTCCTCAGAGATGGACTCTTCCCCCGTTTACTCACCAGTCATTACGTCAGCCAGACTCCTGGACATTCTCTCACCCTTAGGGCCATAACCCAGCACGACGTTACTCTGGTGCTGAAACTGCTCCGGCTCCGGCCCCTGGGACCTCTCGGGGCAGCTCCTGGGTCCCTCTGATGCACCCCACCCATGGGGTGTGGTTTGAGCACCTCCTTCCTTCCTGGCACAACCAGGTGCTCAGGCTCAGCTCGGCTCATCCTCACCATCCAGGCTCATCGTGGGCATTTCCTGGCGGGTCCTGGAAAAACGCCTCACTCTTTATTTTTTATGTGTTCCTATATGGAGCATGCAGTTACACGTTTGAAAAATATACTTGTGGTAGACAGCTAGTTTTGCCTACCCTGAATCCACCCTCCTCCTTCTGCTAACAGCACCCCAAATCTGTTTCGAGGAGATGGACTTGTCCCATTGGGTACTGACTGGGTGGTCCTGTGGGAAGAGCTGCCTGCAGGGAGCCAGATGGGGGATGGGGGAGGAAGCCCAAACTCTTCATCTTAAACTGCTGGCACAATAATTTCCAAGGATATGTGTTACTTCCATAATTTAAAAATATGTAAAATGTTTCAAACCCTCATGTTGATAACAAGTAGAGACCAAGTCCGAGGAAGAAAAATAACACGAACACAACTCCGACTTAGAATAAAAATAAACACGAAGCCCGCTTGGGAAGAAACACGTCTGCAAAGGTATGGACACTATGTGACTACTCATCTGCCCTCATACAAGTCTAAGTTGCTCTTTTTTCCCATTGAATAATCAGGAAAGACTCCGGTTTGCTAACATAACAGGCATTCAAAATATTCAAGTGTTTGCGTATTGGGCATGCAGTCTTTGGAAATTTTCACACACGTTCTGCTTGGGGAGAAAACTTCCAGAGCTCTGGAGATGGAGAAGTTCATGATAACTTCCAAAAGCAAAAGGGTCCCCGATTTACTTGAGAAAAACGCTGAGAAAAACGCTTTCCTTTACACCCCAGCCCAGGAAGCAAATGTTACGTGTCCGCATAACCTTGGAGAAGCATTAACAAAAAACGGTTCAGTTCCGTCACAGGAATACTTCAGAAAAAAGTGTCACAATCCATCACAGGTACACTTCAGAAAAAGGTATCATAATTTCAAGGTTTTTAAAATAAAAACCATGTCATAAAATTGTCCCATTCGCAGCAACATGGGTGGACCTTGAGGGTATGATGCTGAGCGAAATAAGCCAGGCAGAGAGAGACAAACACAGATGCTTTCACTCAAATGTGGAAGATAAGCAAACACAGGGACAAAGAGAACAATTTAGTGGTTACGAGGGGGGAGGGGGTGGGGGGTGGGCACAAGAGTTGAAGGGGAGCATTTATATGGGGACTGAAATTTCACAATGTTATAAACTATCGTGACCTCCGTGTCACACTTCAGGAGGTAAGGTTTTCCGATGTCCCCTAAAACAACAACCTGAGCACCTGCGGACGGGCGGGAACTGCCGCCGGCGTCTCGCGGGCGCGGAGTCCCAGGGAGCGACATGGAGCCGCGGGCGGCGCGCGGGGCGCAGCGCGGACAGGTGCGCACGGCCGGCCCTGGGGCGAGGGGCGCGGGGCGGCCCCCAACCGTTAACAGCCGCCGGCGGGGGTCAGCGGGGCGGAGCCGCCCGGACGTCTCCAGACAGGACCCCGAGAGGACTCCGCAGGGCAGGCTCGCCAGACGCCGGCCCCCAGGAGGGACGCGCCCGAGCGCACAGCCATGGCGGCCCGAGCCGCGCCGGCGCTGCTGCTGCTGCTGCCCCTGCTCCTGCTCCTGCTCCTGCCCGCGCAGACCCGCACGGAGCCCGCGGACTCGGCGCCCACGGCCACCCCACCCACCCCGGCCCCGGGAGGGAGCTCGTCGGCGAGCGGGCCCCCGCCCGGCACCGAGCTCAAAGGCCGCGGCCCGCGCCCCGCGCCCGGCCCGCTCGCCCTGCTGGCCCCGCTCGCCCCGCTCGCCCTGCGGCTGGGCCTCGGGTAGGAGCGCCCGCCGCACGGCCAGGCCTGCCCAGAGTGGACACAGCGCGCGGCGGCTCGCCAGCCTCCACTCCTGGACTTCACTGATGGAAACGGATCCAGAAAACCGAGAATCCCACCGCGACTGGTTTGCAGCACGTGGATGCGAAGGTCACACACTTCCTGCGATTTCACAAACAGACTGAAAGATGAGCCATCACAACGAGTTCAAGATGGGGCTTCCGAACTTTGGGTACCCACAACCCTACCCTGGGAATCAAAGGATACTTTATCTCTACTTTGGTTCATTAAATTTTTAAAGTCTAAAAGTGACTGGGTGGTGTGCCAAGTGTCCCTCTGTTTTGTGGGAAGTGGGCAGCAGCCCGGCCTCCCACCAGCCCCAGCTCGTCAGGCTGGCAGTTCTCCTGGGAGCTGGTGGCTGCATTTGACTTGGGGACAGAAGTGACAGGGGCCAGCGCCGTGATGGCTCATCCCCAGACACAGGTCCAGTGAGTACACGCAGCTGTGCGCTCCCCTTTCCTCACACGCTCAACACAGGAGATTACACTCCAAAGAGTCTAAGACCTTCAAATGCTGTTTTATTTCTGCATATGTTGAATAGTTTTTACAATTTAAAGGTAACTTTTTTAAACGTTTTTAAATCTTGAACATAAGATTTGGGGAAAAAGGTTAATCAAGTATTTGGAAAGGGGAGATGAGCAGCTCGCTTGAATTAAGTTCACACAAGCTTTATGCTATTTTTATTCAAGTGTTTTCACCTTTAAAAATCCACATTTGGACGACTTCCTATCCATGTTTGTAGACAGTACCCGGGACGAAGCCTAAAGTAGCTTCTGGAAGGCAAATCTAACACAAGCAACAGCACACTGACACGCTCTCTGAACTCAGGCTCACAGCCACACGAGGACGCCCCAGTGTCGAGCAGGCTTCGGGGCCTCGTAACCAGACACGCCAGCCTCAGAGAACATTCCAGAAACACCAGATCCGATCCTGAGAACCAGAACGGCGTGTGTGAACACACACCGAGCGTGTTCTGGGCTGTACACTGTGTTAGTCATTATGCTTCTATTTACATAAGATAAGACAGTGCTGATTTGCACTTAACATAAATGGCAAATTATTTCTTTAAAGGCTCACAGAGCAATCTAAAGAAAAAAAATCCTAATTTAACAGCTAGGTTTTACTCTATGTGTTAAAGGATGACCCACCGTAGCTTTATTTGACATAAAATAATAATGAAAATGCTGCTCTCCCACTAGAAATTAGCCTTTCTTGGTCTAATTTCTACCACCCATCTCTCAAGGAGCAACGTTGAATTAATGACCCTTAAGAGAAGACACCTAATTCCTGTTAGATGCTCCAAGGCTTAGCTTCAATCGCAAGCATCTCGCAGATTTCACTGCTAAAGCTTGAGAAGCTTTTCTGCCTCCCCCGCCCACTGGTGCAGTGACACAAGTGTTTGTCTTGTGGGCTGCAGCTACGTCCCCATATTGGGGATCAACCATTTCCGCTCTACGGGGAAGACGCCCCGTCTGGCCCATCAGCCTGAAATACTGAGAATCCCCTAGCTGTGCCTCCACTTGCAAGGCAAGGGGACCAGCCCCTGCCTTCCTGAGCACGCCCCTTGACGAGCCCTGCCAGGCGCCAGGCCAGCTCTCACCCAGCACTTGCTGTCCACAGACGTTGTCACAGACGCTTCCCATCATCATTCAGTCTCATGGTAGTAGGATATCAGCATCCTTATTTTTCAGATGGGGAAACTGAGGCCCAGAAGGTTAAATAACACATCAAGTTCACACAGCTCGTAAGAGGCAGGGTCAGGATGACTCAAACCCAACAGTCTGGTTCCGGAAACCAGACAAATCATGTCCCTCAGCTGCCTCTCAAATGAAAACTGGAGGACACCTCCACAGACAGGCAGGTCAGGACCATCACAGAGACAGGGCAGTCACCTGATGGAGAGCAGCAGAGGGAAGGCCAAGAGGTGGGAACAAGAGAAGCACGTGTCAGAGCTGAGGGCGGGGCTGGACCCAAGCAGACAGGAGAGTGGTCAGAGGGAGGAGGCAGTGGGCCTGGGGCAGACAGGGACAGAGTGGTCAGAGGGAGGAGGCAGTGGGCCTGGGGCTGACAAGGGGAGAGTGGTCAGAGGGAGGAGGCAGTGGGCCTGGGGCAGACAGGGACAGAGGGACAGAGGGAGACTGGAGACAGGTGGCAGCCAGGTCAGCCAGGGCGTTGGTGGCTAAGAAGTAAGTTACAGCTTTACTGCAGACACAAAAGTAGGCCACCAAGCCCAGGGGTAAGATAATGAGCTCTGGCCGCTGTGTGGGGGGCACTGAGATCACTAGGGGAGATCAGGGCCCAGTTAGGAGGCTCCTGTCAAAGCCAAAGGAGAGACGGTGGTGGCCTGAGGCCGCTGGGCAGGAGGCCACATGGAGAAGCAGCATCCTGGGCGGAGGATCGACGCAGGGACAGCAGGCCCAAACTGTGCTGGGGATCGATGTGACAGCGAGGGGTCTAGGAGGACTGCCAGGTTTCTAGCAACGGGGGGGTGTTGGTGACATTCACCTTGAGGAAAAGGGTAGGGAATTCAGGAAAAGGACATGGCCGGTTTTGGATGTTCAGTTTTGGAGCCTGTGAGACGCCATCCTGGAGAGGGAGGGGCGCCACGCCACCTGGCAGCCCGGGGCCCGGGGCCCAGGCCCCACAGGGAGCTGAGACAGAAAAGCGAAGCGAGTGACCAGCCCAGCTGCCTACACGTCCACATCGGCACGTCCAAGGCAGGCCTGTCTGCGCCGCCTTTGTGCACCTGCCACCAAAGCCAGTCCCCTGCAAGCTCCGCCGGGCAAAGGCTCCACCTTCCATCCCGCTGTGCCCACCAAACCCCTGCACCACCCCAAACGCATGCGCCCTGATCCTGCTCTAACCCATCACCGCTCGCCTGACAGCGGACTCCCCGCCCCCACTCACACCTGTTCTCCAGCCGGCACCACAGAGGACCTTCCAAACCACAACTCTGGGGTCAGACCCCCACCCGCTGGCCGTCCCATTCCCAGGATGGGACTCAATTACCTGCCGGGCCCACAGGCCCTTCTCTGGCTCCCCCATCTGCATACTAGACCGCTAGCCAAGCTCAGAAGTTCGCCCTAGCTCTCCCAGCAAAGCGTTGCTCTTTTGTTCTCAGTCAACAAAAGAAGGTATTGTGAGCACCTCCCAGTGGAAAATACTCCGTAAGGGGTGAAGGGGCCCGCATCCCACTCTTCCTGACCCCCAGGCACTGCTGAGAAGGTGGGGAAACCCCTACCCACAGCTAGCTCGCTGCCAAGAACTCTGGGGAAAGAGGGGAACGTGGAGAGACCACCACGTGGGAGCACCACGGAGGAGCGAGGCTCCTCCCAGACCCCGGACGGGCCTCCGCAGGCTTGCCCAGCTCTCACGGTCTGCTCTGGGTATGACCCTGGGTGGGGTTTCTCTCCAGCGTAATCGACGTCAGAAGCCATGAAAGAGGCTGCAAGGAAGTGGGTGACTACATCTGCAGTTCTTTCCGGAGGCTGGCTCACCAGAAGGAACTCCCGGGGGCCGTGCACGGAGGGCCAGCGCTCCACTGCCTCTGGGGGGGGTTGGTGAGGATGCCGTGTCAGCCACCCCTGGGGCAGAGATGGGCGGGCCCGCATTCCTGATGCAGCCCAGCCCTTAGACTGCCCTGCTCCTGAGGTCCTCCAAGAGATACAGCAAAACCCACCAGGGGTGGTGGGAAGGTGAGGGGGGCACACATTCCTGCTCCTCTCGTGCCCTGGAGAGAATCCAGCTCATTCACTCTTCCCTTCAGAGGGGGCTTGGGTCAGTTACTGATGCATCTGGAGGAAGGCCTGGCCTGCCTCTCCAGCCTCTGCTCGCTCCTCACCCTTGGCGCACGCTGGGCCCACCCACAGCACCGTGTACTCAGGTCACTGAATGGAAGGGGCTTGTCCCAGCTGAGGGCACCCCGCACTTGTCCCCAGCCATGCTGGTCACCAGGTGGGTAAAGCTGTCTAACCTGAGATAAAAGATGAGCAAGCCCACCTGGCCACAGACACTCCATTCTCCAATGGTCTTACATAACACAGAGCGCGCATCTGGTCTCCACTCACCTGTCTGAGGGGTGTGTTCACTCCCAACTGGTCCAGAGCTTGAGACGGTAAGAAATGGGTGCTAAACACAGAACCCCAACACTGTCAAAGCCTGCAGCAGCCAGGCACCAGGGCTCCTGCTGACATGGCCGTGGGGGCCCGACTTGGCCACTGCCCACAATCCATTTCACCCCTGCCTCACAGAGCACACACTCTGCCCCAGGCGTCCCGGGGACCAGAGGCGGTGTGGACACTCCCCCGGCCCAGGAGACGGAAGCTGGGGTTTCCTGAAGTGCCTTCCTGGTGGAGACAACGCCCCTTCCTGCTTCCCCTCCTTTCTGCTGGAGTCAGAACAGCCACCATGAGACCCGAGGAACCCAGCACGAGGATGACATAGCAGAGTGCAGAGACGAAAGGGTGCAGCACCACAGCCCTGGCCCCAGACCGCCCACCTCTCGGTGCAAGGGGCCAAGGAGGTGACAGCCACACCAGCCTGTTCTCTGCTACATGCTGCCAGACCAGCCCGACCCAGAGAAGGCCTGAGCACAGGGACTGTGAACGGCCCGCCACAGACCTGGAGCCGCCGCCATGAGCAGGGCCAGGGCAGAGGCACAGACACCACACATGCAGACAGACAAACAGGGCCATCTCGAGTGCCCACAGAACAGGGGCACGTGGACAAGAACGACACGGGGGGAGCCCAGGGAGAGACAGCCTCCCCAGGCAGACGGCATTTGAGCTGATGGCTCAACAACGAGCAGGCGGCAGCCTTATGAACACCTGGAGGACATCCATCCCCACGGGAGGAAGAGACGCTCAGGCCATGAGGTGGGGCCGGGTTACTACAGAGCAGCGAACACGGAGAACAGAGAGAAACAGCCAGGGAGTAGCCTGTGAGCGTTCTCCCAGGGGGAACTCACTGCCCCCTGTGATGGGAAGTCACTGGAAGGGGTCCAGCAGGGGCTGCCTGATGGGATGTGCCCCTAGCAAGACGCCCGCAGGGACTATATGCAGGCGGGCTGCACGGGAGCAAGTCTGGACCCAGAAAGGCCAATGAGGAGCTCCGTGGCTTAGAGTGGGGTCCTAGAGGGAAAAGAGGAAACAGGTGTGGGAGGAGGAGCTGGCAGGCCTCACGGAGACGCTGGAGAGAGGGTGACAGGAGGAATGAGAATGGCGGCAGGCCACTCCAGGAGGCAGGGACAGCCACAGGATGGCGGGGACAGCGAATGCAGCTGCGGGCAGACGCGTCCTGCAACACCTCCAGAGCTGAGGGCAGGGGCTGGGGCTGAGGAGGAGCTGCTGAGAGGCATCGGCACCCAGAGCGGGCTGGAGCCTGGCCCTCGGGCTGAAGACAGGCGGGGTGGGGAGGAGGCGGAAATCGGGTTGGCAGGCTCAGTTCTGTCAGACGCTGCTCAGGGCTGAGCAAGACGGGGACAAGACAGTGGCCACTGCCCTTGACAAAGACAGATCACTAGTGTCACCTGGAAGAGCCATTTCAGAGGGACGGTGGGGCCGAAACCCGACCAGAACAGCTGAGGAGGTGGTGACAGTGGGGACAGGAGTCCAAGCTGGGAGACTGCAGGGCACCACCTGCCTTCTCATGGACCGTGCTGCCACCCTAGGTCAAGGTCCGGGGTCAGCTCTGGGCGTCCTCATTCTCCATGAGTGTACGTGATCACTGATACACACAGGTCTGTGCCAGCAGGCACTTCCAGGACAGCAAGGTCCATTCTCACCTGCTTTCACCCTCTCCCCACCCAGCGCCTGTCCCAGAGCCCCACATGCACTGGACACTCAGGAGACCAGCTGGGAGGGAGGGAGGCAAGCAGAGCAGTGTGAACAGGCGGCCCACCAGGAGGGCATCCCGAGGGCCCCGTGAGTTCCCATGGGCACAGGGCGGAGACAGGGCCCACAGATGGGGAGCCGAGACGTGAACAGACAGGAGCACCGGGGTGCTGCTCCTCTGTGCACAGAGGGCGTGTCCCGACAGGCGACTGCACCAACACCCAGGCAGCAATGCGTGGGCCTGATGGTGGTGGGGCCAAAACATCAAAAACACATTTTCCCCCAAATCCCTATATTCAAAATGCTTCTGGAGGTTTCTCAACAAATCATTTGATGTGATTTATTTCTCAAAAGACCCTCACTTTTTAAACACAAAATCACCGGAAACCCATCTTATGAAAGAGAACATTTTCCATTAATTAACATCAAGAAACCACCTCTAGAAATTCTAGGAATAAACAGGTTACAATCACGTAGAGCCATACAAATAACCAGATGAGTCACGAGTTGAGAAGATGACTAACAAATCACCAGTAAAAATGAATGCCCTTCGGGAAGTTACTGAATTCGATTTTATCAAGCATTTTCTGGGCACCCACAGAGCTGCGGCTATGCAGGGACACGAAGCCCAATGCTAAGGTGCCTGTAACAGGGCAAATAAGAGACATATGCCCACAACTAGAGCCAGGAGGACACACAGCAATCAAGTCCTGGACTGTAATTTTAAAATCCAGGAGGCCTTGCGAGGCAGCAGCCTCCCCCTGGGCTTCCTTGCCCCATCCGAGTCCTTGGGGCGGCAGCAGACCCGTCCCACCACACCCCCAGATCCAGCCTGTACCTCCTCCAGGCCCCACCTACGAGGGCCTCTTCCCAAGAGAAGAGTGCAGTGAAGGATGTGAGTCAAGGTTCTCCCAGACACCGCTGTTACGCACAAGAACAGACTCCAGCCACGGATCAAGAACACCCTGAACCCTCGCACGCAGGACAGACCCAGCTCCAGAACTGCAGAGGAAAATGCAAGAGGCAGCAGGGAAACGCCAGAAACAGCAGCAGCGTGGCTCTGAGGGCTCAGCACCCACAGGGGCCCGCCTCTCTCTTCCGGTCGCCAGGGATGTCCGAGGGGGGCTTCTGGAAAGCTGCCAAGGGCAGTGGACAGCAGACCTGCAAGAGCCAGAGCTGGTGAACGGGGCCTGGAACCGCCACAGGGCTCCTGCAGCCCAGCTCCAGCTCCAGCCCCAGCCACACTCTCCCACCAGAGGCTCAGAGCCGCTTCGGAAGTGCTGCGGAGAGCCAGGAGGAGCCCAGCAGCCGCTCAGCACCTCAGTGCCCCCCCAGCCGTGGCCCAAGCCAGGTTCCTGGGTGGCCCGAGCCCCATGAAGGTGGGCGTGTGGCCCCCGCAGTGTGGCAGTGGCCGCACTGCTTCCTTCCCTGAGATGTAGCTCAACTCAGAGCCTCGATTTCCTGGTTTTCATTGTGCCTGCTGTGTACATATGGGGGGTGGTGGAGGTGGGAACGTGAGACTCAGCAAAAGGGCTTCCACAGTTTGTAACGGCGCACCTTGTCAGCCCTAGAAAACGGGATGAAGATTTCCTCCTCAGCCTCAGAAAATGAGATGTGACGCTAGTTCTGGTGTCCTTAGGATCTATCTTCAACAGAAAGAAGTAAAAAATACAAACACTCGTGAGAATGAGTTAATCCTGTTTTATAGGACTGGGAGGGTGTACTTATTAGAACACTTTTTAAAATAATTATTCAGGTCAAGAGCTACATTTAAGCTCCTAAGAGTTCACGGACTTCCTCCACCTCATCTGCTCTGTGTTTCGGGACAATCCCTAATTTGTCCATTATTTTAATATCTATAGGAAGATGTCTTTCCTATTTTGTCATACCATTAGTATCAGTCTGACTTAAAAACTTAAGTACAGAGAAAGAAGATATATCCATTTTTTTTTTAAATCCAATAGGAACACAACAATGGAAAAATTACTTTTAACGAGGGCTCCTGAAGTCTGATCCTAACCTTTAAAAGTAATCTATGAGGAGTCACCTCTCAGATTAAGACTTGATCCCCATAACCCTTACTTCCAAAGATGAGGTTCCAAGGTGTAACAAAAAAAACAGAGAATATGTATTCCCATGAAAACTGTCTTCTTTGATGTCCGTTTTTTAAATCTCTCTCTTCAGCCAGCTACAATGTGGTCAAAGGAGTAAGGAGGGCCCGCTCCATCATTCATTCCTGAGAGGTCAGAGAGAGACACAGTCACCTGACAAACAGAAGGGCCTGAGTGAGGTTTCTCTCCATCCTCGACAGAGAGGCCGGCAGGTGGAGAAAGGTGTCGAGCAGGATCGGGGTAAGCAAAGGGAAGCTGTTGCTGGCTTTGGATCACAGCTGAGAACCAGGCCCAGCAGCAGAGTGACCTGTCCTTCCAGAAGATCCCTCTCTGCAGATGGGATGCTGGAGGGCCGAGAGCCAAGAGCCGCCCAGACTATTCACACTTCTGTTCCCCAACACCCTCCCGGACGGATGAAGAAAGTTGATCTCTAAGGTCTCTTAAATTGTCTGAATAAATAAATAGAACTATTTTCTCCTATCAAAATAAAATACTGACTTTTAAAGGAAAGACAAATTAATTTTGCAAAGGATTGAAAAAGCAGAATCCGAGTCAGACCTGCAGGAAGACGAGCAGGGGGCTGTCTGAGGTCCACCAGCCTGCATGCACGTTTCCTAGCCCACCCACCACAATGGCCAGACAGGACCGTGGTCCTCCCGCTCCTCCTCCCTCAGGAGACCCGCCACTCCCCCTGGACCGTGGCCACAGGAGAATGGACCTGAGCGCCCACCTCCTCCACGCCAGCTGATCCCGAAGCATGCAGCAAATGCGTAGCAATGCTGTGGGTGCTCGGGCACCAGGCTCCCACCACCCCTCGGAGCCAGCAAGCTGCCAAAAGGCACAGCCCCACATACCCTAAGGCCCTCAGGAGCTGGACAGGGGCCACACTGGTGAACAAACCCTGCCGACAGCCAGGACTGCAGCAGAAGACTGCAGGCTCGTCCACGGCTCCCCCCAGATGACAGCCCACATATCACAGGGCTGTCGCTGCCCCCAACGTCTCCAACTGCTCTACTGTCACAGCCCTTTCAAAACATTAACCTTTCCTGATGTAAAAACCACTAGATTCAATTCCTTTGCCTTTTCTTTGTAAGAATTTAGTAAAAGCAGAAATAACTATATAAGTAGTTAAGCTAAACATCGACCAGTACCGAAGCAGGAAATTTCAAAATTGAAGCTGTAGAAGAAATTGGATTAATTTAGGGTTGATTTAAGATAATACCAGGAGCAAAGACAAGTGGATGTCTCAGTAAGAAGAAAATTGGCAAGGACAGTCAAATTGAAAAAATACACAACTGAAAGACAGATCAGAACCTGTGCTCCAGGCAGGAAGGGACTGAGTCATTCCATCCACTGCTAGACCTCTGGCGTCCACAGTGCCTGACACACCACAGGCGCTAAAAAGCACTTATCAAGTGAATGCATAAATACATGAATGAAAACAGGCTTAATTTATACTAAGAAAGATGAAGATCTACACAAATATAAGATGCTAGCAACTCCTCAGATTTTAAAAAGTTCCATCACAGAACCTGCCTTGTTCCTCTAATAGAGTTCGTGCCACAATGGTAATCACGGGTCAGATGCTCCATTCGTCAATAAAAATCACTACCGGCCCTCTATCTCACTCTCTAAAAAGGAGGTGGCTGAGGTATTTTTTAGGGGGGAAATGCAGAATGTAAATGCACAGAAAACAAGAATGACTTGAAAAATAAATAAGCCTTCAAGCCAGGAGCAAGGACACAACGGGGACTGAGGTCAGACTACTGTCACCCTGGGGAGGAGGGGAGTGCTCACTTGGACAGGCACGAGGCAGCCCAGGCATGGACATCAGAGATGGCCACGTGAGTGCACACAGGTCACCAGGCTGCACACCAGGTTCCAGTGGTGACCAGTGCCAGCTCGTACCAGCTCATGAGAGAGGAATGGTACATTTTCAGAAATTTTGTGAACCAGCTGACAGCTCACTGGTAGCATGAACTAGGCAATGGTGAGAATATTTATGCCACAGAAATTGGCAAATGCTACAAATCAGGGCTTTTTACACTCCCCTCCCCAAGAAAGCCAGTTCTTAAACACTTATCAGCACATCACTGCGTATACCTTACAGTATGTAAACTGTATCTCAAAAGCAGAGAAAAGCAGGGCGAGCCTGGTGGCGTGCTGGTTAAGTTCACACGCTCCGCTTTGGCGGCCGGGGGGTTTGCTGGGTCGGATCCTGGGCGCAGACCTACACACCGCTCATCAAGCCATGCTCAGGCACATTCCACATAGAAGAAAAGGAAGGACCTCCAACTAGGATATGCAACTATGCACTGCGGCTTTGGGAGGAAAAAAGAGAAAAGCTGGGCTCTGAGGAGAGAGAGGAGGGACTTGTTTTCAAGAGAGAGAAAGTAGTAAATAGCACACTTAAGTTTCAGTGTGTTAAGAGAAAAGTAAGGTTTTCCCTGAGAAAGAAAGATGTTTAACATCAGGAGATCTCCGGATGACATTCACTACGTTAACAGAGCAGAGGGAAAGCCATGCGATCTGCTCAACAGACGCAGGAAAAGCACGCACTGAAGGGCCACTGCAGCACACGACGAAGTTTATTAAAAACGCTCAGCAAAGGAGGCAGGTGACTTGCTTAGTTAGATAAGGGTGCGCACAACACAACCACAGGGAACCACACCTGGTAGGAAACGTGAGCGGTGCCGGCACTGAACCAGAGCAGGAGTGCACGGACCACGCGGAAGTTCTGGCCCACAACTCGGGGAAACACAGAGATCAAAGAGGAAGAGGGACGGTCTGCACACTGCGACCTCCACCTAGAAAACACGAGGCCCCAATGACTGCTGTGCTTGTAACCAACACGCAGCCTCGACAGCGTCCTACGCAGCAGCCACAGGCAATCAGAAATGCAACCGAGAAAGCACTCGGTCGATGATAAAATTGGCGTTTCTGACACCAGGCAGAGAGCAGACTATTCAATGACAGAGGTGACTGGTGACCCAGCGGAATAAATATGAGATGCCGACCTCAAGTGCGTAAAGACAGACTTCACGTGGATTAATGAGCTAAATGTGGAAAACAGAACATAGAACTGCCAGAAGTTACAGAAGAGTAACTCTTGAGGCAGGGAAAACGTTCTTAACAGGACTCAAGCCCAAAAGTCACATGGGAAAAGGCCGATAAACCTGAATACAGGAAAATTTAAAATTTCTCTTTAGAAAAAAGTAAAATAAAATAAAAAGACTAAGGAGAACACGAGTAGGCACGTGCGAGGTCCCCAGTGTGGCGCCTCTGGTATCCAGCCAGCCGGGGCCCTGACCGCCTCCTGGGCACAGCCTCTTCCCCTGGAACAGGCCCCCTTTCACAGAACTGTGCCCTCCCCGCCGCGGGTCCCCACCGCTCCTCACCGGGGCCCAGGGTAGCCGGAATGTCCAGCAAGAAGGCACGAAAGGATCTCCCACTGAAGACAGCTCAATCCTCTTCAGAGGCAGGGTCAACAAAAGCTCAGACAGATGGGGAGACCGAGGCCGCGGGCTCCCCATCCTCACCCTCAGCTCCCAGCTACCTTGTCAGGTGCTGTCTTTTTCAACTCTCTATTTTGACATTTTAGACTTACAGGAAAGTTGAAAAACAGCACAGAGTTCCCATATATCCTTCACCCAGCTTCTCCTAATGTCCACATCTTACAGAATCACTGAACAATTATCAAAATTAGGAAATTAACACAGGCACAATTCTATTAGCTCAACTACACACCATATGTGAATTTTGCCAGTTTTCCCACTAACATCCCTTCTGTTCCAGGGTCCCATCCGGAACTCATGCTGCATTTCGCTGTCGTGTTTCTTTAGCTCCGCAAAGCCGAGACCGTCCCTCCATCCGTCCTTGTCTTGCAGGATCTGGACGCTTGGAGAGCACTAGTCAGCTGTCATTGTCTGCTGTCTCCTCATCATCCCCCTGCGACCAGGAGTCTGTAGCGAGGAGCCCTGAGAGATGACGTGCCATGTGGCATCAGGAGTCTGTGATGGCGACCGTCTTATCACAGGCCACCTGGGTGAGGCGGTGTCTGCTGTCTTCCTCCACTCTAAAGTTACTATTTTTCCCTTTCTGATAAATAAATAACTTGGGGAAGAGATACTTTGAGACTAGGCAAATATCCTGTTTCTCCTCAAACTTTCGCCCACTAATGCTAGCTCCAGTCCCCGGTCTCGCCTACAATAATTACTACCGTGGTGTCTGCCTCACGGGGATCTGCCATTTCCTCATTCCTTCCACACTAATCAACCGGGATTCTGTCTGGAAGAGCTGTCCCTTCTCCCCCATTTATCTACTTATGTACTCCATTCCTTGTCTATATCAGGATGGAGTGATGGCTACTTATTTTATTCTGTGGATTATAAAGCAACATTATCATTATTTATTTCCCTGCTGAGGTCCATCCAGCTCTGGCCACCTTTCCTCCTTCAGCTTGGCCCCCATGTCCTTTCCACAGGCCCCATGGTTTCTGAGCATGTCCTCGTTCTCCGCTCCACCAGCTGTCCCAGGAGGATGCTCTCTGGGTGTGCTCACTGTTGCTGGGCCTTCCCAGGGCACAGAGCTGGGAGATGTGTACGTGAGCACACCAACCCATGCATCTGCATACCTCTCTGTTTACCTCCGTACCTATCTATCCATATGGACACATATTAAAACCCCGGTTCACATTGACACCTGGGTCAACCCAACCCAGAGGGGCCCTTAGCCCTCCTCTGCTCCTCACTGTCTCTTCTTCCTGGCGCTCAGGATCCACGCCACACTTATCATCTGTTCAGTCCTCATGTACGCACAGAGCAGGTTCACACCGCTAACTGACCCGCGAGAAACAGACGCACCACTACAGTGGAGCACTGGGTGCTGTCCTTCGTGTCCCCCGTCTCACAGAACTAGTCCACACGCTGTTTTCTCAACTCAGGCAAAGACTGCTCCCCACCCCCGCCGCTGCTGTGGCTCTTCACTGTTCTGTCCTACACTGAGGTTTGTTTCTGTTTGTGTTCCAGCCCACATCCTGGGTGACGTTCACTTTTCATTCTGGGGTCTGTGAAATATTGCTGTGGTTCCCCGAGCGGGGCTGTCCAGAGGGGTCTGCTCAGAACCCGGCGCCCATCCCTGCAGCCCCGTCCCCTCCCCGTCCTTCCCGCCCCACCCCCTCAGCCAGTCTCCCCGGCTCTGGCTTACCCTCCTGCCCCCCTTCTGCATGAACGGGCAGGCGCGCACGTGTTCCCACACCCCCCCTTCCCACGTGCAGGGCAGCACGCTAGATGATCTCAGGCACTCTGCCTTGCTCGCTCCCTGCATGTTCTGGAAATTGCCGCCAATCAGTTCACGGAGACTGGCTCCTCCACCCAGTGCTCTGTGGTGCAGGCAGCCAGGGCTGAGAAAGAAAGATGTTTAACATCAGGAGATCTCCCTTCGGAGATCTCCTGTAGGGAGAACCGGGCTGTTTCCACAGGTGTCTTCATTGTGTCAGAGAGCATGCTCAGCCTGGATTCCTAGAAGTGGAACTGCTGGGTCAACGCATCGTGCACGTGTAGCTCTGTAGGCTGAGTGTGGTTTTAACATGCCCAGTAGTGCTTCATTGATTTCCTCCTCTGATGAGTGAGAGAAAAAATCCAATACTGGGAAAGAGTCCATCTGTTCGGGACCTAATAGCGTATATCACACACGGGGCTGTCATCCCAGGAAACCCTAATGGCCTGCGCTCAATTGTAGGACCGGGACATCTCATCCCGGAGGAAACAGGCTTATACTATTCAAGCAGCTCAATGCACACCACAGACAGCCCTCAAGAGCAAGCCACCCGAACTCTCAGAGCTGGCTCCTACCAGCACCGTTGGCGTCAAACACATGCTTTTATCCCAAACAAAGCTCAGGTCCACATAAGCTCACGTCCACACACAGACGCGTCTGGTGAGGTTCAGAGCAGCATTATTCACAACTGTCAAAGAGTAGAAACAAGCCACATGTCCATCCGTGGTGACGGGATAAAAGAGACGTGCTGCATCCGTGCAAGGGAGCACCGTTCCGCAACTAAGAGGACAAACCACAGGTCCACTCTGCAACACGGGCGAACCCCAAAAACGCTATGGTGAGTGAAAAAAGACTGACACAAAAGACTGCATATTGCATGATTCCATTTACATGAAATGTCTAGAAAAGGTAAATTTAGAGAGACAGGAAGCAGACAGGAGGACTATGCTGGAGGGAGGAATGAGAATTAACCATGAATACAAGACACATCTGGGGTGATCAAAGTGTTTTAAAACTGGACTACGGTTATGGCTACACTGCTTAGAAATCCACAAAAATCACACACCTGTCCACTTACAGAGGGTGTATCTCACGGCAGCTGTGTAAAACAGAGGAAGACAAAAGCTCTGTGCATACCTTCCCCACTTCCATTCTCCCCAGAGCCCGTGGCTTCCCACAGCGCTCTAAAAGATGACCACTCAGCCCGTAATTCCATCACACGTGCCACTTGCGCTGTGTCTTTCAACTATCAGTAAGACGGGGGAAACACCTTGGACTCTTGTATGTGAAGCACCATGCTGCCCGCACCACTGCCCTTTCCCGGCTTCATCACAGCGCGGCTCTGACCGACGAATCCCATACAACATCACGGCTCAAAGTCTTGGTTGACTATGAGGAAAAATCCTCCTTTTCCTGCAGCAAGGGCTTCAGTGAGAAACGCTCAAACTCATCACACATTTCTCCTTTCCGCCCGGGCGGGGGACGCCCGGAGCCGACCCAGAGAGGGAGAACTGAAGGGGAGCTGGGCGGGACGGGCGATGGTCTGTGCCCAGTAACATCCTGCAGGTTTACGCCACACCTGCTCTTCCCATGGAAATAGCGTCAGTTCCCTCACAGTGTCATTGGAGGAAGGGCGTCAGAGTACGGAAAGCGTCACAGTGAAATGATCAAACATGTCACTCACTCACGTGCACGTGGGTGAAACCATCTACTACGTGACACCAAGAAATACGAAGAGGACAAAAGCCCAGAGGAGGAGTCAGAGGACAGAGACAAACCCGGATCAACACTGGGTGACAGGGCACCACGCATTCAGACGGACAACAAGCCAGCAGTCCTGGCCCAGGCTTCCACCTTACCACTTCCAAAACCAGCCGGAACCTGATGGGAGTGACTGTTCCGTAGGGTTTCGGTGATGGTCAAATCTCGGTTGAACTCTCTGACCCCAAATTACGGCAGGTCTGAATCCTGTGACTCATTCCTATGAAGGCCACATCTTCCTGGATTAAGAATTTTCAGCCTCAACTCCCAAACCAGCTTCCACCTGCAGCAAACAGTTCCCTGCTCACTCCTTGTGCCACAACTCGCCTGGAACTGTTAAGTTGAAAAATTATTGCAGAAGCCTCTTTAAACTTTGAGATAGCTTTTTAATGAAAATTAAGTTTTAATGTATCAAGAAGGAAAAGATAATCCTCTGAAGCCACCTGCCCAAGAACGCTGTCTTCTAACAGGTATCCTGTAAAACCTAATGCAGGCGACCGATGCCAGGATAATAATTCTGTTTGACTATTATTTTGGGTAGATTCCTATTCTGAAAAGGAATCAAATTCAAAATGATCAAGACTAATTTATTCGATGTGATTAATTTCATTCACGTCTAGAATACAGTGGATATAAACAGTCAAATCATTGCTATTGAAACTGTGGCCCGAGCACCCAAGTCTCTTGAAGCTGCTACCCCTGTTTAGATCAACTCTGAGCTGTTTGTGCTCATACCGCGTGCCGCGTCTCAGTGATCGCTAAGCCTCTTCCGTCATTCTTCATGCAGCGGCTGGGGGCTGCATCTGTGGCCACACAGCGTCTCACGACCTCCATTCTCTACTTGGAGACATCTCCCTGGATGGGTCCCCCTTCCCGAGGCAGAAGCCAGAAACTGAATTCCCTGTCCTCACGCAGCCCCAGCACACACAAGAGGCAGGGGTACCAATCTGACACAGACAAACCCTGCCCCGAGAGAGAAACGCGAGGAAGCAGGTGCCAGCAGAGTCGACTCCCAAACGGGAAGAAACTGAGATGAAGGAGACCTGGGTGCTCGCAGGCAACAGTGGGCAGAGTGCGCGCGAGCAGCACCCATGCTCAGCGTGCGTGGTCCCACTGGGTGACAGGGTGTTGCGGCTGACTCTCAGCCTCACACAGATGATGACACGCTGCCTTACGTCCTTGAGTAAACTCCTTTTCTCAAGGAAGTCCAATCATCCGAGAAAGTTACCACTCGGAGAGCGAGAGAATCTGTGCGTACCGCCACTGACCAGAGAAACACGACGAGCTGGGTCCACGTGCGCCGCCCGCGACTGAAGGCACAGGAACACGAAGCAACTTCCAAACTTGCCCCCAGCCTGACCGACACACGTCAACAACCAGGGCCTCTAAGTGTCACGTCAGGAGAGGGGGCTAGGTAACACGACCCGCTACCGAATTACCTTCAGTCAGCTAAGACACGCTCCAGACTTACAAAGCTGAAAACAATCCTTGCTCAATCTAACTCACGACAACCGACATAGTCTGGAGCCCCCCAAGACTAAGAAAATGGGTCATCTGCACTCCCCCGGAATCTCGTGTTTCCTCATGGAGTGAGAACCCATCACTCGGGCCCCAGACCCTGCCCCCTCCCCCTTCCTTCCTGCACCCCACCTCTCCCAGCAGAGCCGCCGGGACCACAGGGAGGTGACAGGACACCTGTGCGAGCGCCGGACTCGGGTGGACCTGAAGGAGGCCTGCCGTGGCGAGGCGCAGCCCACTCTTCACGCTCACACAGGTTCTACTACGAGGATTTGCTGAACAACAGACTGAATGACCCCTGAAACACGCAGAATGTATTATTTTACTCCCATTTACAACGGTCTTCTAGGAATGGAATGAACCTCGGAAATCACCGACTCGACCGTCCCGTTTGACGCCCGAGGAACCCGAGACGGAGAGACGTTGGGAACAGCCGTGAAGTCCAAAGGCAGGGCTGGGGTTAAACCCCCGTTTCCGAAACTCCGGTAAACTCTTCTGTTCGCTCCTCCACCAAACAGCTTATAAGCCATATTCTCTTCAACTTTTAAATCCTTTAAGCCTCCACGGTTTAATCAAGTATTTTCCATTTTATTTGGCTGCTTTTCTGAAACTTCCCAGAATTATTCAAAGTTTTCTCATTTTTGTCAAGATGTAGTTACAGCTATGACCTCTCTGACTATTACGGATGCTGTCATTACTTAGGAGAGTGCATTTCAATTATACGTTGCCCAAAAGGCGTTAAAATGATGGTGGGAGCACCGTGCTGTTTTCTCAGGTTGAGGACTCCCTGTTCTCAACAGATTAATTTACTATATCACACTTTATGGTTTTAGAACAATTCTGAATGTTTTGTAAATGTTTCTGTTCCACAAAGAAAAGCACGGAAATCTGGAGATAACACAGACATATGGGGCGTAAATATACGACTGATTCACCAAGTACAATAGGAGCATGGGGGGGAGGGTGGGGAGGCAGAAAAAGCACACGTTCTCAGACGCAGACAAACTTAGCCTCGACTCTGCTTCTACCATTTACTCATTCGTTCAACAAACACTGGTAAGTGCCTGCTGCGGCCAGGCATCGTTCTGAGGCCCCGGACAGGGACAGAGCAAGACCCCTGCCTCCCCAAGGCTCCCCCACTGCCAGGCAGGCTGACAGGAGGGAGGAGGGCGGGCACGGCGGGCAGGGATAAGCAGAGAGGCAGCAGGGCACGCAGGGGGTGAGGAGGTGAGGGTGCAGAGCAGTGACGCCCAGGAGACAGCTGGAGGGGAAGCCCCGGGGCTGGTGGGGTGACCGAGGGACGGCAGGGGAGGAGGCCCCTGGGAGGACTCGGAGATGCGGGCAGTGGCAGGGTTCTGGGCAGGAGGGTGACTGATCCGTCCTGCACCTGAGGCTCTGGTCTGGCTGCTGGTGAAGAACAGATGGGAGGGGACCAAGGGGAGCCGAAAGGAGACCACAAGGAGGCTACGCAGATGAGCCGGGAAGTCTCCTCGTCAGCAAGAGGGTGACGGTGGTCCTGCATGATGGTAACCTCCTAAAATAAGACACTGGGGAGTAGCCAGGTAAACTCGGCCCCCATGCCTGACACACAGGAAGAGCTTCACAAACGTCAGCAAACATTATCCAGCCTTCCCAAGAAGTCACTCGACCTCTTATGTCAGTGCCCGATCTGAAAAAGAGGCAATGACACCTCCAAGTAAGACTTGTGAGGAACCAGTGATGGAAGTACAAGGGCTCTGCCTGGTAACTGTAAACATACGTGTCTGTTTTACAAACATGTTACAGACCTTACAGACCATATGTAAGGATATGCAAATACCCTGCACATCGCACCCTAGGGGAGGAGAGATTTTCAGATTCACACAGAATCCAACGTCAGATGGTGTCTGTAACGAGGAGTCTTCACCACGGACCCTTCTGGTACTTAGCATCACGACTCAAAGAGGGTAATGAGCCGTTCCCACTCCCTCCGGTGCCCTCAGCTCCTGGACCCAATCCGTCCCCAAACCCTGCTGACTCGACTGCCAACACACAGTCCACACTGCTCTCTTTTCTCCAGCCCCACCACCTCTGTGCTCCCCCCGGGCCTCCCGTCTCATTCTGGCACCGGTTCTCCCTGCTTCAGGCTTTCTCCTGCCCATAGGAGCCTGTGAAGCCAGGCCGCACTGTCTCCCAACCTCACCGTCCACCCCGCTCCCCATCAAGGACCCGACAAAGGCTACCGGCCCCTCTCGTCCACTCCAACAAACAGGGCTCTGACAGGCTGTCCCTTCCACCTGGAATGTCCTTGTCCCCTCTTTTGGCAGGAAGAGCTCATTCTCCCTCGGGCCTCAGCACAGCACCCCTATTCAGAGAGGCCTTCCTAGAGACCACATCTCAAGCAGGGGCACCCACCTCAGCCCCGTTTCTCCTGCCATTCAGAGATAGATTCATGTCCAGGTACCCTATCTGCCTTGTGCTCTGGTTAGTCTCCCCTGCTGGAATGCTGGCTCCAGGAGCAGAGCCCTTCTCCCTCCCAGGGCGTCCTTCCGCGATGACTCACACAGAGACAAGGCCTCAGTGAAACCTCCAGCCAAGGGAAGAGGGGTGAGAGCAGCCCAGAGCAATGGGAACCAGCCCTCCACCGTACACGGACGGAACGCGAGGGAGTCGGCGGAGGGCTTCCCGTTTCATCCCATTCGCTGAACTACTGAGAAGGTTGATATTTCAAAACTCCAGACCTAAAAAAACCAGATAACCACAAATAATACAAATCGACACGCAAGAAGGATATTTTAACAGCCACTGTAAGGGAATGCGGCTGCCCCAGAGGCACTTAAGCCTCCACTGGCCCAAAGCAACACCCGCCCTCTCCAGGGGCCAGAGCCGTCCTGGATGCGAAACTCTCCCTCTAGGTCTTTAAGACAAATAAGGCATAAATCAGGAGCCAAGTCCTGCTAGTCCCCTGAGTAGTACCAAATTTGGTAAATAAAGGTGCCAACTTCTAATCAAATTAACAATACTTTTAGAGACAAATGAATTTTCTTAATAAAGCAAAAAGCCATTTCCACATGTATCTTTCTATGAGGATGCCCCAAGGTGTGCTTAGCACTGTGAGCTAATGAGAAACCAGCTCCAAGGGCAGCGCGTCTTAGAAATACTTTTGAAGTGAATCAAGGTTCCCACTCACCGGAGTCCTGCCTCGCTCCTGGGCTGACCTGTCCCTGCTCCTCCAGCCACCGCCCCCACCTTCTCAAAGACTTTGCTCCTGCATATCATCCCCTTTCCCACGCATTACAAATTTGCCCTTCTCTACTGCATGGTTCCTATTAGCCCATAAACACGCTATAATCGCTCTCATTTAAAAAATAAAAATTAAAAACTCCCCTGAACCCACGACCCCTCCAGCTACCGTCCCGTTACTCCGTGCCCTTTTAACAAAACTGCTCTAAATTCCACCATACTTGATGTTCTCCGCCTCCTCACTTCCACTCCCTCTCTCCCTGCAGCCGCCTCTCGCCACCACAAGGCCACCTGCCTCTTATCAAATCCAGGAGTTCCCCGGCAGAAGGAGAGGGAGCCAAGCAGTGCCTCAGCCCTGGGTTCTGGCCGCCGGACCTCCTGGTTTCCTCCTCCTGCCCCCTCCCCTTGCAGACCCCTTGCCAGAAGCCCCAGCCTCCGTCCTCACCCTCCAGCTCTTCCGCATCCACACCCACTGCCCCGCCTAAGGTTTCAAACACGAGCGATATGCAAATGACTCCGAATTTACATATTTGGCCCCAACCTCTGTTTGAACCCAACCACAATTTCCAAGGGGATCCAAACATCTCTACTCAGATGATTAATCACAAAAATAACAAGCAAAGTAAACCCTCTTAACTACTGTCAACGAGGTACTATTTCAGGCACTTCACATTAGCTGTGTTTATCGACCCAACAACACTGGGAGACAAGTTGCTACCATTCTTCTTAATTTATGGAGGAGAAAACTAAAGCACAGAAAGACTAAACAGCCTCCTCAAGATCACACGTCTGGTCCACGGTGGAACGACACGAAACCCGCAGGCCCGGGGTCGACCTGGGGCTTGAGTGCTAAGGAACCGCCTTCCGGAGAGTCTGAAGCCTCCCGCGCCTCCCAGACTCCTGCTACTCTCAAACCAGCGCCGGCCAGCTGCTCAGACCCTCAGAGAGACTAGGGCAATCCTGATGGGCCCGTCAGCAAAAGGGGCCCCAGTCCATCAGTTCTCAGACCCACGCTTTCCCCCATCCTAACAACCACGACATCAGCAGCGCCTGGCACCGGTGGTGGCTCCGACGCCGTCTCACTCACGGGCAGGAGGCAGGTGTGTCAGTCCTGCTCTGGCACACTCAAACTCAGCTGTCACTCTTGGAGGTAACCCACCAACAGGTCAGTCAACAAATCACTCGAGGACCGGAAACCCCTCCTGAACACCCGCCAGTAAGATCAAGAGGGCACCCAAGCTTGCAGACTGGGTGTCGGCAGCCTGGACAACACCCCAGAGACAGCAGGGGTGTGGTCTCAAGAAAAGCCACCTCAGCCACACTAGGTGACCACGCCGTGCACCACACAGCATCACATCAGCACTGAGTCAAAGGATGACTTGGAAGAACCGGATTCTGATGGTGAAGGATTTTAGAATTACTTTACTTTATTTCACTCATATTCTCCTTGTTTACGAAAGCACACAGTGATTTGACCTTCAAAGTCCATGCTTCAAGTCTAAAGGCTCTCTCAGTGAGTCCAACTGAAACCTAAGTGACAAGAAAGCATGTCACAGGCTAACCAGCAACGCTTTCCTGTTAATAGTACAAAAAATAAAGCTGTGCCTTACAATCAATGGCGTCTGCCACGTGCTGAGATACAGCAAGCCGGATCAGATGGCACCGCCTCCGCCCAGGTCCTGGCCTGGTCCGCGGGCCCAGCCTGGTCACCGCAGGCCCCTGCCGTGCGGGCACTCGGGCAGTCCTGCCTGCGCCACTAATCCGTGGCCTCTCTGTGCCTGCTTTTACCCACATGTAACACGGGAAGACGAGCAGTAACACCGACCTTTCAGACTCTCATGAGAATTAAATAATATATGCAAAGTGCTCAAATAGCCTGGCACGTCACTAGCTCCTAATAAGCATCCAGTACGTGACAGCCAGAGTGATGCTTTTCAAAGATAGACCAGACCTTGTTCAAAACTCTCTAAAGTTAACTAGAAAAAAGAAACAAGGGAGGGGGGAAGGCTTCCCAACTCACTGAGATTAACAACTGAATTCCTTACTACAGCCCCTGCTCAGCAAGACACAGCCACCGGCGTCTCCAGTCCCACTCCCACTCCCGGCCGCCCTCTCACTCTCCGGGCCACACTGGCCTCGCTGCTCTTACCAGCACAGGACCAGGCGGCTCGGGCCCAACGCTTGACTCCAGGGTTCCCGCGGCCTGGCAGTGCCCAGCTCCCAGCGTCCTTTGAGCCCCCTCTCAGACCGCCGCCCACCTGCCCAGCACTTGGCACTTAAGCCGGGGTTTACTGTCCCCTCCTCCTCCATAATGTGCATCCCCTGAGGGCAGCAACTGTCCTTGCTGTGCTCACCTCCACATCTCCAGCCTAGAACAGTACTGGAACATGGTAAATACCTGTGAGGTGACCTTGTGAGTGAAACAGAAGGAATGTAGAGACAAGCAGAGTTTCACGACACTTCCACTAAAAATACCTGGCACCTCTGGGCCACTTCTGTCCCCCCACCCCGACCCCCGCCCCCTCTTATTCATTTTAAATCCACCACAAAGACATGAAACCGAAAAGCAGTCTTTTTTCTTCATCCACTCCTAGAACACCTCACACACAGGTGGAGAAGAGTGGCGAGCAGCAATAACCAGACTGCAAACAAATGTGACACTCTGACACTAATGGTGTGGGCCCAACAGCTGTCAAGCCAGGCACCAAGACCACAAGAAGACCCCTGCTGGCACTGCCATGTGCCCTGTCTACACTCCAAACGAAAGGTCACCCTGGAGAGAAAAGTCACTCAAGGAATTAAGGAAACCTTAATGACTTCAATTTACAATTTTTAAATGAAATTCTCACTATTTGCCTTTCCTACCTCACATTATGAACGTATTTTTTAAAAGATCTTTTTGAACACCCTGCATTTCCAACACATCCAATTATAGATTTGGAAATACACATTTTAGAAAAGTGACACCAAAAAAACCATCAAGTTTTGCAATAAAACTGGACCTCTCTAAGCTTTTCAGTTTCATATTAAGATTGATAACTTTTCTTAAGTGTTTTACAGCTGGGAAAGCTATGAGTTCACCTATTAACTTCCAAAGCGTACTTTCTAACTATCTCCTAAGTCCTTACATAGCTCATCACGGAGTTCAAGGGAATAAAACTCAGTTCTTACATAAACCTCACAGCTAAAGAATTTCGATGATTAATAAAAAATTATCAATAGGTTTTGCTTGAATCCATATATTAAAAAAATTCATTGCAGCACTGTTTATTACAGCAAATACTAAAAACCATATTAAAACACATAAACCACGTGTGTATTTTGACCCCTGCTGGGAGAATACAATCAACTGGTCACAGCACTTGGACGGGAAATGAGCAGCTGGGGATGGAGTAAGATGAGGTTTTATCATTTTTTTGGTACTTTTTGAATGTACTGTGTGCATGCTTATATTTTTTAATCTATAAATAAAAATTTTGACGCTATACATTTTTAAACTTTATAATTTTACAACTAAAATTATAAAGCTTATTTTTAAAAAAATAATGCTATAAAAGTGATTAACAAAACAAACTGCCAGCTTTTGACCTGTTTTGAATTCTGCCTATCTTCTTCAGCACTGCGTCCCCCAGGCCTCAAGCAGGGAGGGCCAGACATACCAGGCCACAGATAGGTATTTATCAAATGCATTAAGTTTTCTTTATTCATTCACCAGACAAATGTAAGTTTAAAGAATTTTCTTATTCCAAAAAGCCAAGATCAGTTGAAATGCTTTTATGACATGTAAATTCACAAAGGAGTGAATCAGCCTGTGAGGCAAGAAGTTTTTGTCTTGGATGCTATTAGCCAGTTCTCTCCTCACCTCCCAGCACCGACTTCACAAGCACATGGCACCTCCAGATACATGTGTCATCAACCTCTCGGAGCTGGACCAATTTTCTTTTCACCACTGCCCCCTGCAGAAAGGCCTCCATTTTTCCCTTCCAATTATAGCTTCAAATTTGTTGAAGATGTGGCTGAACATATTCAGTCTCAGGAACCCCAGACGTCTAGCGGGGCATTACTCACAGACAATGCATTCCTTTCAAAGCCCTGGGAGTCCCTTGCCTCCAGCTCCAGCAGGATCACGCACCCAGCTCAGAGTGTCTCATCAAATATTGATCCAGCCCTGTTGTGGGTGTCCACACTGAGAGGATCTCGCCTCTGGAGGAACCCTGCAAATTCTCCTACCCAGGGCGGAGACGTACCAGCCACCCTTTTGCCTTTTTTTCCTTCTCCCTTTCCCTTCTGGGGAGCCCTTAGCAGCAGGGGGGGAAGTACTCTCAGCCCCAAAGAAAAGATGGTCAGCAAAAGACGGTCCAGGAACTGCTCGGAAGACAACATAGTGTTTCAGAAAATGCAGTTCTGGGCGGCCACTTTCAAAGGTATAAAACACACGGGTAAATTTAAGAAGGAACAAAGAGGATTACATAAATATTTCCATTCCAAAAGTCACTGATGGAGCATCTTAATCAGGGCACTGAGTAAAGAAGCAAGTTTGGTATCAAACCACTTTTTGTTATACTTGGAGAATAGAACGCTAACGATTATGGTTTGTGTTAAGAAGGAAACCAAACGCCCGCCCTTATCAGAAGCAGCAACCCAAACCTGCTGGCTCAAAATACCAACTGCGAGCCCAACACAACCGTGCGGGTGTCCGACATATAAATCGGGACTGGAACACATCCGAGGTTCTCGGCATGTGTATCCGGACTCCAACACGTTTGAGCGTCCACGGCCCAATTTGACGCCCTCCCTCGGACCCATCCACAACCCGGTAATTTTCCTACTGCAGATTTGAACACGTCAGAATTCACCTCGGTCCCCCAATCGCCCCAGATTGTTCCGGATCGCTCCAGACGCCGGGCACCCGCGGGAACTTCCCCGCCCCGGGCCGCCCGCGGCGCAGAGCATCCCACGCGGACACGGCGCCCTCGGGAGGGGACGCGAGGCCGTCCCGGCGCAGTCTCATCCTGGGGGCGCAGCCTCTCGTCCCCCAGCGCCGCAGCCTCATCCTTGGGGCAGCCTCCCCTTCCCGGTGGTGCAGCCTCATCGCGGGGGCGCACTCTCTCCTCCACCGAGCGATCGCAGAGCCTTCCGCGCGGACACGCTGCCCTCTCGAAGGGTACGCAGGGCCGTCCGGGGCGCAGCCTCATCCCCGGGCGCAGCCTTCCCTTCCTGGGGCAGAAGGCATCCGGAGAAGACGCAGCACTCCGAGGGAAGGGACGAGGCTGTCCCCGACGTCGTCTCCCCTCCCCGGAGGCGCAGCTTCACCCCGGGGCGCAGTCTCCCAACTCCCCTGGCGCAGCTTCACCCTGGGGCGCAGTCCCCCCACCCCTCGGGCGCAGCTACATCCCAGGGAGCAGACTCCCTCCCCGGGGCGCAGCCTCCCTCCCCGGGGCGCAGCTTCATCCCGGGGCATAGTCCCCCATCCATCCCGGGGTGCGGACTCCCTCCTCGGGGCGCAGCCTCCCTCCCCGGGGCACGGCTTCATCCCGGGGCATAGTCCCCCCTCCATCCTGGGGCGCAGTCTCCCACTCTGGGGCGCAGCTTCATCCCGGGGCATAGTCCTCCTCCATCCCGGGGCGCAGTCTCCCTCCCCCGGGCGCAGCTTCATCCCGAGGCGCAGTCTCCCTCCCCGGGGCGCAGTCTCCCCTCCATCCTGGGGCGCAGCCTCATCCCGGGGCGCGGTCCCCCCCTCCATCCCAGGGCGCAGCCTCATCCCGGGGCGCAGTCCCCCTCCATCCCGGGGCGCAGCCTCCTCTCCCGCGGCGCAGAGCATCCCGCGCAGACGCGGCGCCCGGGGAGGACACGCGGGCGTCCGGGCGCAGCCTGCCCTCCCCAGGCGGCCCGCGGCCCCTCCGGACAGCCCTCCGGACACAGCGGCCGGCAGCCCGGGTCCCGCTGGTGCCGCACGGCCGGCGGCCTCCCCACCTGCCCCGCGGCGCTTACATAAACGCGGCCCGGCGCTGCCCGGCGTGTGTCCGCCGCCCGCCTCACCTCCGCGGGCCGCCCCGCACGCCGCGCCGGCTCGGGCCGCCGGTCCGCGGGCTGCCTGGGCCGCCGGCTGCGGCGCGCTGGCCGTGTCCTGGCGCGGCCCCGAGCGCGGCCCCGAGCGCGCCCGAGACGCCCAGCCCGCGCCTCGCCCGCAGCCCCGAGCGCTCAGCCCCAGCCCGAGCCCGAGCCCGAGCCGCGCCGCCCGCCCCCGCCCGGCCGCGCGCACGCCGGGGACGCCGCCACGCAGCACGTGCGCGCGCACGCTCGCCGTGCCGACCTCCCCGGGGTCCGCGGGCTGGGAGTCCGGGCGGAGGGGATGGCCCCGGGGCGGGGGCCCGCCGATGGCGTTCGGGGGTGCAGGGGACGAGACCCGGCGATGGTGGCCGGGGGCGCAGCGGACGGCCCGGGGACCGCCCTGACCGGGACGGGGACCGGGCGATCGTGGTCGGGGACGGTGAGGCCCCCTCGGCCTGCAGCCGCGGGCTGGGGAGGCGGGCGGCGCGGGGCCGAGACCCGCCTGGAGGCCGGTGCGAGGCGGGCTGTGGCGCCCAGGCCGGCCGCCTTCCCGGGGAGCGGCGAGGAGCTGAGGCCCAGCCTGGGCGGTGGAAGTCGGGCCCTGTTTGGAGGAGAACGTGGGGTCCCGGTCCCCAGACTCCAGAGCGGCCCCCCTATCCAACCCCGTTCCTGCCTAGAACTCTCGGTGGGATCAGAAGCAAGCCCAGATAACCAAAGTTAAGGCGCCGGGGGTGGGGGGGAGGTTGGTGGGTTTGAGAGGAAAGGCATTTTAATGCTTTTTTACAGCATATGCAATAAAGTTACTCGGCTGTCCATATTTACTGACTCTTCAATGATTATCCCAGGAAATGCTTACACTCATGACGGTAAGCTATGTAGAAATGCAACATTTCCCAAGACCAAAATAACCAACTCAAGCCTGCAATTCTATTCAGCACAGAAAATAAGATTTAATAAGGAAAAACTCGATACTGCTTGAACGCAGGTGCTGAGAGCAGAGGAGCGGGGACAAGCCAGGCTGCGCACTTGGTTGTTGGTTATTTACTAGGAGAACAACCCCAGTGCAGAGGGTGGTGGCGCCTGGCAATCCTGGGGTCCACCTGTTCCGGGCCTGGAGGCAGAGGCCAGACTCCAAGGTCAAGTTCAGCTGCAGCCACTTCTCAGCTGCAAGGCCTTTGTTGCCTCTTGGGATCTCTGCCTGTTTCCTCATATATAAAATGGGGAAGGAGAGACTAAGACAGGTGAAGAGCCCAGGCAGAGCCTGGTCCGTGGTCAGCACTCCGTCCTTGTTAGCTGATGCTCTTAGTCCTGAAGGCCTACGACTGTGCCGAACACCCCTGAGAAATCCGAGCAGGAATTAACCACGGGCGGTGCTGCACAGCCAGCTCCCTGCTTCAGGTTACTGTCTGGGGGAAAGGAGAAACCTGGCTGTGAGGCTGGCCAGCCAACAAGGCCAGCCCATCAGCCTGCCTATGGGCCGCGTGCCAGGCACAGGGTCCAAAGGGGCACTTACTGGCAACTAAGTAAAAGTCAAGACTCCTGGGGTGCCCTCTAGGGATTCATCCTTAATAAATAAACATGTGCAGGAGGACCTCACGTCTATTTCTGTGTAACAAACCACCCCAAAACCAAGTGGCTTAAAGCAATCGTTCAGTTGCTTGTGATCCTATGGGCCAGCAGCAGGGACGGCTCATCTCTGTTTGGTGTGTGGGTTGTGAGCTGGGCCGGCTCATCTGGGCTGCGGGGCCCAGCCACGTGTCACCCACGGTCAGCAGGCTGTCTGGGGCTTCTCATGGTGGCATGACTGTCAGGAGCAAGAGGGGAGGCAGAACTCAGTGCACGCGGGTTTTCCAGCCTCTGCACCGTGTTTGCTAAAGTCCCATTGGCCAAAGTCAGAGGGCCAGGCCCTGAGTCCGTGTGAGGGGGACCGCACAGGGGCGAGGTAGAGGGACATGTGATTCACGGGGGCCGTCGTCCACGGGCCTTCGTTTAGTATCTTTTACCAGGGAAAACAAGGTGACTGCCTTTCCTTTGGAGCTGGTGGTGTAGGTGTCGTCCTCTGTCCCTCAGCAGCAGTGGGCAGAGTGGATGCAGCCATGACCAGGACCTTCATCTGCTCCTGCTGGCCGGCGGGCCCCTTGGGCTGCTCTGGAGCCGGGCGAGGAGCCCGGGGTGGCCCCTTGCTATTAGTTGACCTCAGACGCGTCCTCTCCAGAGACAGGCTCATGGCAGCATCCTCCCTGACCTGGCAGGATGGCCCGCAGAATGTGCCTCTTTATGCTGGTGTGGAGCCAAGATGTGGGGTGTTACCAGGTGCCAGGGAGCACCAGTACCCCACTCACGTATCTATGAGGTCAGGTGCTTCCATGAGCGATCCTGTAGCCTCCTGAGGAAGGCCCATCCACCCTCTGTCCACCTTCAATGTCAGACTCCTGGGTGCCTGACATGGGCCCCGGGTCTCCACAGAGGTGCTGGCAACTGTGACCCCACTGGCCAGCCACAAGCTGGCCCTCAGAGCAAAGAGCAGCCTACAGGCCTAAGCCCCTGCCCCGCCCCCAGACGCTGGCTCTGTTGTTTACCTCACTCACGCCAAGTGTGAAAATAAAGCATCACTTTGAGTCCCAGAAATCAAACAGGACGCGCAAATGTTCGCCTGTAGGAATCTTGCTGCTCCCCTGTGTCTGCCCCAGTGATGGGGTCTTAGGTTTTACACAAGGGTATGAAACTTCAGCTGCTGGGGGGACGCCATCTACAGAACACCAGGAAACCGCCTTGCTCGCGTTTTTGCTTCAGCTGCATTACGTCGCGTGACCACGCAGCTGGAGCCCACAGACAGAGTTAGAAATTACTCCGGACACTGCCAATGCCTCAGGACAGAACGGTGTGAAAGTAGCGACCTTAGGACATAGACCGCCTGCGGACCAGGAGATGATTTCAGACTGTGGTGTCGGGAGCCAGTTGGGGCACTGCTGGAGGAGAGGTGAGGTGCCCAGCCTGCCTGCGATGGGGTGGCTCTGCCTTCACTTACATCCTAGGCTTTCAGACGAAGGATGTGTTCAAGCCTCACGGGTACAGAAACCACTCATTTACCACTGCCCAGCAGAGCATGGCTGCCAGAGGGTGAACCACAGGACCTGAGCACAGACTGGTGGCCTTGAGCCACGGACGGCTGTCCCAGCCTGGCTCTCTGGCCCCTTTCTAAGCCCTGCCACCCCTTCTGCTCACACAGGGTGACCGCATCATCCCATTACTGCCTCCGCGTGGTGAGCATACCCCCGAGCTGTCCTGCTGAGACTGCACCCAGGTCACAGTCATGCCGTGCACCTTGAGTGGGGATCTCCATCATCTAACTCCAGGGACAGCCTTTTCCTTGGTCTTTTGAAGCCCGTTTCACTGTGGTCCCTGTGCACAACTGAAAACGTGTCTGAGAAAATGTGCACCGTCTGCTTTATTTAATTCTGCCCACTCCGTTTGGGAAAGGACACTCACGGATACGTTTAGATTGCTGTCTAAAAGTAGCTTATTGATTTCTTGGTTTCTAAAAAAGTGAAAGATAAAACTGCTAATCGGAGGTAACCCGTACACTGTGAGACCTTTATTTGAGACATCATATTTTTGTCCTATATTTTTAAAAAGCATGAGACTGGAGTGACAAAACCAGATGGTACTAAACCTTCAATCAGCTCTTACGGGAGCGGACGCCTTGCATGGAGTCTGCCCAGCTCACGAGCTGCCTCCTTCTCTGGGGCCCCAACCCCCACAGGGAGCCCCCTGGTTGTGAGATGGACCAGGAGCCAGCCGTCTGTGCTCTGGAGCATGCACGCACCGCCCACTGCCCAGCTCCAGCCCATTTCACCGGGAACGTGGAGGTGGCGCTGAGACAACCCTGAGTCTCTGTGTCAAGACCTGAAACGTTGAAACCAGGGCAGTTAGGATGGTCTTCATTGCTTGCCGTGCACCCCATCGGGGGAAGCCAGCCCGAAGTGGGAATTATGGGGAGACAAGCAGACACGGACGCTGAGAACACTCTGACAGCTTTTCGGTGCCTCCGGCCGTGTGCATTGCGCGTCAGTGAACACAGACGATTAGGACGATGAATTGCTTTCGAGTTGTTCGCAGTCTAGTGGTGGATGGGGAAAGGGTGTGGTGCCGTGTGGTAACTGGGAGACAGTCCAGTGAGAGGAGCCAGGCACTAGGGTCGGGCGGGGCTCGCACCCCGCTCTACCACACAGCGTGACTGGACCAAGCCGTCCAGCCTCTCTGAGCCTGTTCTCCATCCGTGAGAGGAGACAGGTATACCCACCTCACAGGCTGGCCCATGCCCCGCGAGTGGACGGCTCCCATGTGAAGAACGCGGTGCTGTAACGGGGGGAGAGGCATGTGAGGGCTCCACCTGCCCCGCCCAGGAGAGGACAAGCTTCGAGAGCAGCGGCCTTCGAGCTGACCTTCAAGGACGAGGAGGCGTTGGTGGTGAGGGTGCCCGAGCCAGAGGGAGGAGGTTTCCATACCCCGTGAGGACTTCTCTGTCAGCTTTTCAGCCAGGGAAGTCATCCGAACGGGGCCACTAGGACCTCCCACCCTCCCTATACCAGCAGCAAAACTTCAGACAGAGGCGCGAAGACCAGAGGTGGGCAGCCCCAGGCCTGTGGCCTGTTTGTGTACAGTCACAAGCTCAGAGTGAATTTTACATTTCTAAAGCGTTGGGGGGAAAGGAGGAATATGTGACAGAGACATATGTGGCCCACAAAACCTAAAATATTTGCCATCTGGTCCTTTACAGGAAAAGTGTGCTGACCCCTGGCTGAAGCCAAGTAGGGCCATCCCTGGACCTGGGACTTAGACCCGCTCCCGTCCGAGTACACAGACCGTCTGGGGGAGGGGAAGAAGGGCAAACCGAAATCAGGGCAGCGTTAGTGGGGGACAGTGGGTTGTTAGGCCCCCAGGGTATCTGCTTTAAAGCTAATGCCCTATGCGCGGGAGACGCTGAGAGCCTAGATCCAGTGGGAACAGTGCAAGTGGAAAGAGTTAGGTCATTTTTGGAAGTAGACTGGACAAGCCTTGACGACAGATTGGGAGAAAGGGAGTGGAGAAGACAGACCAAACCCATGCCCAGGATTCCGGCTGCACGTGTTGGAGGGTGATGGTGCAACACCGAGATAGGTGACAACCGAAAGAAACACCTGGGGAAGAAGCCGGGAGTCCCTTCTGGCTGTTGAGTTTGCGATGCCTGTCAGAGGTCAAGGTGCTGTGTTAGGAAGACACGAGGCTTGTGTCCAGAGAAGATAACTGTGCTGAGATAGAAGCTGAGAGCCATGAGGACGGCAGCGACACCTAAGAGAGAGGAGAGACAAGGAGGGGCCCTGGGCCAGACCCGGAGGACTTCACCCATTGGAGTGGGGTACAGCAGGGGTGAGCAGAAGGGACTGGGGAACCCCTACAGGTGCAAGGAACCATCCAGAAAAGACCGTAAGGTAAGTCAGAAAAATGATGAGTCCAAATACAGCGAGGACAGAAAACCCATTGGCTGTGACAACACAGAGGTCACAGTGACTTTGAAAACTCAGTGGAGTGTTGGGGACAGAACTGACTGGAAGAAGGAACACGCCCCATCTCATGTTATGAGGCCAGCATCACCTTGACTTCAGAACCTAAGAAGAGTGTCTGAGGGAGAAAAAGTGTGGACCAACCTCACTCATAAGATCTAAATAAATCATCACAAAATCTAAAAAGAATACTCAGCAAGACAAAATCCAGTAATATGAAAATGAAAACAAGACCATTATGACCAACTGGGTTTACCCAAGAATGTCACTCTGGTTTAACACTATAAAGCCTTTTAATGTAAATCATCGCGTCAGGAGATCAGAGGAGAACACTTGTGTGATCATCTCAACAGAGACAGAAAAGGCTTATAATAAAACTCAGCAACACTCGTGTTCAGAAAAACAGATTCTTAGAAAACCAGGAATGGAAGGAACTTCCCCAACCGGATGAAGGGTGCCTGTGAACACCTGAGACAAACATCAACCCCGTGGTGACAGGTGAGGAGCACTCTCTTTAAATCAGGAACAAAAGCCAGATGCTTGCTCCTTCCACTGCCATTCAGCACGTAACAGAGCCCGAACCACAGAGCACGACATCAAGTGCAGTGAAATGTACGAAGACTGGCGAGGAAGAGGGGAAACTTAATCACGGGCAATATGATTACATAGCAGAAAATAAAAGATAATCCATGGCTAAATTGTTAGATTTAGTAAAATCTAGCAAGATGACAGAGGATAAAATCAATACACCCGCCCCCCCAAAAAAACCAATTTCTGTAAATCAGCAACAAACAACATGTAATTTAGAAAAATGATCCTGTTTACAGTAGCAACAAAAGTATGAGTTGAGAATAAGTCTAACAAAAGAATTATATGACCTTTAAGGAGAAAAAAATATTTTTTAAAAGTATTGAAAGAGCAGGTGAGTGTGGAGACACAGCCTTTTAATAAATAAGAAGACCTCAGTACATTAAGATGTCACTTCTCCCCGAAATTACCCATAGACTCGATGGAATTCTGATATATATTCCAACAGGGATTTTTATGCAACTTGACTGACTCTAAAATAGATGACGGGGAGGCAAAGGGCCTGGAACAGCCAAGACCCCTAAAGAAGAGCCACAGGCGGGGCTTTAGACCAGCAAATGTCAAGACATACTATTGAGTTATAATAAATCAAGCCGTTTGTTATTGGCCCATGGACGGGCACACTGACCACTGAAAGAAAATGGAAAGTCCGGAAATAGACCCACACATATTTCGATATACGACAGAAGAGGTGTTACAGATCGGGGGGAAAGGAACGGCTTCAATAAATGACACTCGGACACTTGTCTGTCCATTTGGGGAAAAGCTGGAATTAGATATGTACCTTACACCCTACCCAAAACTCAGTTCCAGGTGGATTGAGGAAAATAAAACTTTTAAAATATGGGCAAATAGCTTTATGACCTTGGGAAGGAAGAATTTCTTAAGGTGCAAAAAGTGCTGACGGTAAAAAGCAAGATTGAGAAATTTGATCATATTAAAATTAAGAATGTATGTTCATCAGAAGATGCAGTGAAGTAAAAAGACACAGCAAATAGGGAGAAAATGTTTACAACACGCATAACTGTCAGAGGATTTGGATCCAAGATATATAAAGAACTAAAATCCAATATGGAAAGGCAAACAATAAAAAATGGACAACAGATATGAGCAGACGAAGAAACACGTATGGCCAATAAGCCTATGAAAAGATGCCCGACGTCGTCAGTCACAAGGAAGGGCAGATTCAGATCGCGATAATACTGTTTTACACCCATCATATGGGCAAAAATCAGAAAGGCTGACGAGATCAAGTGTTGAGAGGATGTGGATCGCTACAACTGAAACATTGCTAGCGGGAATACCGTTTGCAATCACTTTGGAAAACACTTGTCTCATAAAATTGAATATTTGTACACCCCGCTAGCCAATGATCTCAGTCCTAAGTATACACCCAGGAAAATCCTTCCACATGTGGTCAGGACACAGGCAACAGGACGTGCACGGTGGCCGTGTTCTCAATATCCAACCGTCTGTTTACTGGGGCAAGACAGCAAACATCGGGGTCAGCCCTCACACTGTGCACCTCTGTGAAATGGCGACACGGCCAATGACTGAACCACAGAGCACCCAACCTGGGTGGATCTTGGAAGTAAAATGTGGATGGAAACATGCTGTTTTATAGAGCCTAAAAACAAGGAAACGAGGCATTGGAGGATTTAGGCACAGATTCACACACAACATGTATGTCTATATATTATGTTGTGTGTATACATCTATAATTTACTATGTGCACACCTGTATATACACACACACACATACACATAATACATCTCCTAGCGAGGCGGTGACTAGCACAGCGTTTCAGGCGGAGCCTGCCTGCAGCACGGGGACAGTGGGGTCGAATAGATGGGGTAAGAGCATGCAGGTGAAGGTGCTGGAAAGAGGCTGAGTCGTGGGCGAGCTGAGGAGTGAGGGGTCACGGATGACGCTCTATAACTCACATGTATGTTACCTCTAACCCTTTGGTAAAGCAAATAGTGTATTAAGAGTACTTTTAAATGTAAATTTTAAAAGAAGAAGAAAGATGGGCGAGACAGAAGACCCAGGCAGGAGAAGTCCCCCCGCCAAGGCCTCAAGACTGACCAAGCTGGTGTCCTGACCAGCGTGCGCTGGGAAGCAAAAGGCTAAGCCACTATGGGAACGATTTGGAATCTTCGTGCAAAGAGATGTACGTCCCCAAAGAGCCTGCGGTCCCTTTCCCAAGCGTATGCCCTGAAGAAGCTTGCACACCTTCCCCAGGGGACAAGTCGCAGCAGAGTGTGCAATGTCAGGGTGCGTGAGGGTGGCTGTGGGGTACGGAGAGCCAGGAGGCAGTTCTCAGTGGGGAGGTTGGGGCGATGGCACCAGACGTGGTCGTGAGGATTAAATAAAATGAACGTCTCTGTAAGCTCTACAGGACTGTGAATGTTAGGGATTGGCATTGCCAAACACCCCCGATTCTTTCTGGGACAAAGGGGTATACATAAATATGTGAACCGAACAAAATTACAGCTGCACCAACTTCTTTTGAATGGTCGTGGATTTTTTTTTTAATAAGTCAGATGCAAAAACACTATGCCTCCTGGGAACTCATACTCCAAAATAATGACAAGAACCACTGAAAGGAGCTTTTCTTTTCTCTTTTTTGCTGAATTATCTGTTAATTATTACATTAGCAGTCTTTCTTGGGAAGCAGAAAGGCGATTAGGAACTGAAGCAGGCCCGGGAGGGAGGAGGGTGGAGACCGTGGGAGGGACCCCTGCTCGCTCCTCTCTGTCCTCCAGGAGCCCTTCCAGGGAGGGCTGGAGACTGAACACCTGCCTGATGAAAGTTTAGTCAATGACAAATTAGACGGCTCTTGTGGGTATTTAAAACCTTCTCTGTAGGGGACTTTCAACTCACACATAGCCAAGATCCCTGCAGTTTACAGCTTTAAACTAGAATTCTCGGGGCTCCAGATGACCGCTATATTTGAGTTACTAGGGTGTGCAGCAGCTGTCAACAGTGCCGTGAAAAGGGACCATCCTACGCATGTTTCTAAACGTCTATGTTGAGGTGTAACGTGGGTACAGAAAAGTACCCAGATCATAAGTGTATAGCTTGATGTGTTCACCCAAAATGGACATGGAACCTCCTCCAAGGGCAAGAAACAGAATGTGACCCCCACCCCAAGTCCCCTTTGCATGTGTTCCCAATCTCCACTCTCTCCAAGACCCCCAAGTTAACCTCTGCCCTGACTTCTAGCATCGAAGATTCGTTATGCCTATTTTTGCTTGGCGTAAATTAAATTCTACAGCATACACTCTTTTGGGTCTTGCCTCTTTTGCTCAACACCACATTTGGGAGATCCATCCTGCCGTGTAAGCAGCACTAATGAACACACTTTCATTGCCACGTGGTAGTCCAGAATGTTACCATTCCGCAGGGTATTTATTTATTCTGCTGTTGACGGAGATTTTGGTTGTTTCCTACGTTTTGCTGTATGCATAATGCTTCAGTGAACAATCTCATACATGCCTTTCGGTACACGTGTGCGCATGTCTCTGTTGGGTGTATATCAAGTCACAGGGACACGTATGGCCCACTTCAGTAGGTAATGCCAATCTTCCAAAGTGTTGAGCCACTTTCCGTTCCCACCAGCGGTCCGTGAGCGTTCCAGCCGCCCCTCCTCCTTCCTAACCCTTGGCGTCAGCAGTCTTTTCATTTCGGCCATTCTGGAGGGTGCGCAGTGGCAGCCTCGGTTGTTTGCACCAATGCCTGGTGAGGTTGAGTATCTTTCCACGTCCTTATTGTCCACGTGCGTGTCCTTCATGGTGAAGAAGCTACTCAAGTTCTGTCTTATTTATTTATAGAAGTTCTTGGTGTGTTCTGGGCATAAACTCCGTTGTCAGTGGCATGTGTTGCACGTACCTTCTCCCACTCCGTGGCTTGCCTTTCCCTAATGTCAATGGCGTCTTTTGACAAACAGCAGTTCTTAATTTCAATGTGATCCAATTTATCAACTGTTTCCTATGGTTAGTGCTGTTTGTGTCCTGTGTGGAAAACCTTGACAACTCCGTGGTCATGAAGATGTGCTCCTGTTATCTTCTACAAGGTTTGTGGTTGACATTTTCAAATTTATAGCAACAACTGACCTGGGGTGGTTTTTTCTGTGCAGTGTGAGGTAGGGATCCAGATTCGGGTTGTTGTTGCTGTTGCTGTGGTTTGCATTTGGTGTCTGGTTGACCCAGCACTGTTTATTGAGAAGATCGCCCTTTTTTCTGCAGCTTCTCTGTGCTACCTTTATCATAAATCCAGTATCTGTGGGTTGTTTTTACACTGGACTCACGATCTCGTTAGGTGCTGTGCCTGTCCTTGCACCAACACATGCTGTCTTAATCACTGAAGTTTATTACAAGTCTTGTTATCTGGAAAGCCATCTTCCAGTTTTGTTCTTCAGGGTGTTCTGTCTATCCTTGCTATTCTACACATTCATTTAACTTTTTTTTTTTTTTTGAGGAAGATTAGCCCTGAGCTAACTACTGCCAGTCCTCCTCTTTTTGCTGAGGAAGACTGGCCTTGAGCTAACATCCATGCTCATCTTCCTCTACCTTATATGTGGGACGCCTACCACAGCATGGCGTGACAAGCAGTGCCATGTCCCCACCTGGGATCCAAACCGGTGAACCCCGGGCGAGAAGCGGAACCTGCGAATTTAACTGCTGCACCACCAGGCAGGACCTCATTTAACTTTTTGAATTGGCTTATCAATTTCTCCTAAAGTCCTGCTAGATTTTTCACTAGAATTGCTTTGAAATGATAGATCAATTTGGTGAGAATGAGTGTTCTCATAATATTGAGGGCTCCAATTCATGTTTATTCCCATATTGATTTGTGCTCTTCATTTGCTCTCATTATCTTATAATCTTCTCTGCAGATATTTCACACGTATTCCATTAGGTTCATTCCTAGGTGTTTGATGCTTCAGATGATATTTTTAAATGTTCTCTATTTTTATTTTGGTAACCACTGGTTTCTGGTTGATATGAATGTGATTGATTTTTGTGTATTGATCTTGTATCCGGCAATCTTTCCAGATTCACTTAATTTTAAGAGTGATGTGTAAGTTCTACTGGGTTTTCTACATACGCAATCATTTTTGTCTGTGAATATTGACTTTTTTATTTCTTCCTTTCCCATCATTTTATCCTTCATAGGTTTTTTCTTGGCTCACTTCTGCTGGTGCTGATGAGAAGTGTGAATACTGGACCCCCTTATCTTATTCCTGAACTCGGAGGGAAAGCATTCTGTACTTCAGCAGTAAGTGTGACATTTGTTGTAGGGACATTTTTTAGATAGATGTCCTCCATGACATTAAGGAAGTTCCCTTCCACTGCTTTGTGAAGAGTTTCTTTTTGTGAATATGTGTTGAATTTTGTCAAATGTTTTCTTCTGCACCTGTTGAGGTAACAGTATGCTTTTTCTTCTTTGTCCTATTAAGACGAGGAACTGAGCTGACTGAAGTTTAAATGTTAAACCAACCTTGCATTTCTGGAATAAGCTCAACTCAGTCATGACATGTTACCTTTTTTATATATTATTAGATTTGGTTCACTAATATATTGGTTAGGACTTTTGTATGTATGCTTATGAGAGAGAGAGGCTATACTGTTTCTTTCTCATGATGTCCTTATCAGGTTTTAATATCAAAAGTTATCCCGGACGTCATAAAATGAGTTAAGAACTCTTCCCCTTTCTTGTTCTTCTCTGCAGGAGTTTATGTAAGACTGGTGTTAATTCTTCCTTAAACTTTGTTGAATTCAGAAGTCTTCTGAGCCTGGTGCTTGCTTTGTAAGATAGTTCTCAATTACGGATTCAATTCTTCACTAGACACAGGACCATTAAGATTTTCTATCTCGAGCACGAATCAAAGTCTGGTCTTGCTAAGCCCAATCCCCACTGTCCTGGAGGATCGGCCGAGGGAGGGAGGGAGGTGCGGTGGAGTTGGTTGCCTGCCCGGGCATGATGTTGCCTTTGGAAGAAATGCCAGTCTGATACACAAAGAGAATTGAAAGCAATTTAAATCTTGATGCCAGTCCAGCAGAGAAAGCCAAAGGGGGGAGGGCGTTGCACTCCTACGCATGGCGCAACGTCCTGCAGACCTCCCTCGCCCGCACCTCCCCTGAGACCCCCCATCCCAGCGTGGCCGCTGCCCCCGCGCTCTCCTGAGCTCCAGCAGCTCACCCCTGCCCAGTCACCTTCTGGATCAGCTCTTTTCTTCTCAGAGAGCGTCTGTCTTGCCCTTTCATTGTGATTAATTAAATCAGTCTCAATCTTTTTATTTCCTCTGTTTGTCCCCATTGCTCAGTGGAATTCAGCCCCAGGTGGGGTGGAGGAAGCAGCTCTGAATATTTCCACCTCTGCCTGCTACGATTGGATGGAATAGGTGAGTTTTCCTCCACGTGCAGCCTCCAGACCAGCTACGTTGCGGTCGCCTGGGCTGCTGCTCACAAACGCACACCATGGACCCCCAGGCCAACCACATCAGACTCTGCAGCCAGGGCCGGGAGCCAGTGTCCAGTGTTAAGCCCAGAAGTTTAAGCATCCCTGAGAGGATGTGCTGTTTGATGTCTCGGGCTGGTTGGCCAAAGCCTTCCTGGCCCCACGCACAGGTGGACATCCCTGGAACGTGGCTCATTTTGGTGGAAAAACTCATCAGGGAGATGGTGCCCGAGGGCCTGGCCCCACCCTGCTCCCTGTGCCTCTGTGATTTGCGTGCCCAACACTTCCTGGGGTTCCCCGACACCCCAGCATCCCTCCAGGAGCCCATGTCTGTTCCACCCCTCCCCCACAGTCTTTGCTCAGGTGTCTTTGTCCAAGGACAAGAGCGGAAGGCACGAAAGTTGGAGCGGTGCTGAAGCTGGGGCTCCGGGCCTCCCCCTGGCCCTGCCAAGGCTGCCCTGCCTGTTTGCTGCATCCTAATAACCTGACCCGCCTGGAGGAAGAGAGGCTCTTGGGCCTCGCTTTCTATAGAGAGTTGGTGTGTGGACAGGCACTCCTCGGGCGGGATGCGGGCCTCTCCGGGCCTCAGCGGCCTCCTCAGAGAGGTTGTCTGTAAGTCATGCAACAACAAGCTATGTAAAAACGAGACATAAGCTAAACATACTTAATATCCCCTAAAGCTTCCTTCAGGAGTAAGGATTGTTGCCGCCTGCAGTGAGGTATATCCAGAGACCCCTCCCCCCCACCCCCCACGCGAGATGTGACATTTAGTGTTTGAAAACATCCCAGGGTCCTAAAGGGGATGAATATCTGCCCCCACCTGTGCCGGCCACAGTGGGGACTTGTGACAGTTACTGATCAGTAATTCAGCAAGTCTATTTTTGGGGGACAGGGGTTCAAGTGACAAAAAGTCTCGGGAAAGCATCTCACGTTCATCATTATCCCCTGGGGGACCAAGGCAGGGACAGCACTCCCATGAGAGGTACAGGGGCCCACACCAGGGGCGTCAGAGTGGGGCCACGAGGGAAAGAAATGAGGTTCTGGAGAGGCGTCCGGGGTGGTGGAGCCGGTGCAGGCCTGGGAGCAGGTCCCAGCCTCCCGCCTGTCCCGGCCGGTCCACGACCTCGTGGAGAGCAGGCTCGCATTCCAGAAAGATGAGAGCACTGTCGTCTGTGTAGATCCATTTGAATGCATACATGTACAAGCCCACCTATTTTTGCTTTCTAGAATTCCACTTCTATTTTTGGTGGAATATGAAAGCTTTGACTGTTTCCCAAAGTGGAAAAACACATTTTTCTCCCCGACTGTCTTGTAATATCTCCGTTGCCCGTTAGATAAGTGCATTCCGTCTGGACGGGCGCCCGTGGGCCCCTTCCCGGCTCCCCGAGCGGAATTGGCTGAGTGCCCCACGCAGACGGCTTTCCCCGCCCGGCTCTTCTGCAGCTTGGTTTTCTAGGCTTCAGTGTTAACACATTTCCCAACAGGTGCATTTGGAGGAGGCGTCAGACGAGCCCGCCATTCTGCAACAGAATCCCAGGGAAACCCTCTGTGAGGGTTCCAGGCCACCGGCCCCAGGCCTGCCCCAGGGTTGCTGTGAAGCCAGGAGGAGGGGAGGAGAAGAGAGAGGGGAATGGGGAGGGAGGGGGAGGAGAGGGGAGGAGGAGAGAGAGGCAAAGGGAAAAGGAGGGAGAGGAGAGGGGAACGGGGGAGGGAGGAAGAGGGGAGGAGGGGGAGGAGGAGAGAGAGGCAAAGGGGAAGGGAGGGAGAGGAGAGGGGAACGGGGGAGGGGAGGGGAGGGGGCGGGGTGGAGGAGGGAAGAGAGAGGAAAGGAGGGAAGGGGAGGGGAGGAGGGAGATGAGAGGAGGGGGGAAGGGAGAAGAAGGGAGCAGGCAGAGGGGGAGGGAGCGGGCAGAGAAGTGGGGGAGGCAGTCCCACCTTCTCCTTGCACTGCCCTGAAGGTGTGTGTGGTGGGCACGGCGCCCCTGCCAGGAAAGGAGATAGGCGTTTCACGGCTGGTTCAGAACACCCTCAGCCTCCGTCCTGCTGGGCAGTGAGCAGAGGCTGTGCCCAGCTTGGCTCACTCTCCCCAGTGTGTCAGCCTCCACCACAACACGTTAATTGGCAGGAGGATTTGAGCTTAGTTATTAAAAATGTTTCTAAAAAGTCACAGAAACTTGTTAACACGTTCGTTAAAACAGCAATTACTCCACATCCACACCCCCCCCCCCCACCCCCCCCCCACCCCCCCCCCCCCCCCCCCCCCCCCCCGGCAAAAAAGAGCCTGCAGTAAGTTTACCGGCAAATGGAGCCCCTCCCTCCCTCTCAGCAATGTCTGGTGGGCATCTGCCCCTCCCCCCACTGCCCCTCGGACCCTCTCACATCAATTATCAGCCCATTGCACTGATGGACAGTTTACACACAGGAAAATGCACGTACCTCCACTGCACAGCCGCTGACCTGGGACAGATCCACATGCTCTGTAAGCAGAGACCCTGTCACATCAGACACCCCTCCCCAGAAAGCCCCTTTCAAATCAAGCCGTGAGGAGACCCTTCTTGCGCTCTCGGACCCGTTCTGTCTATTTCTGGCTCATTCTGTCCATTGATCTGTTTGTTGTCTGCACCACCCCCCTGGCTGCCTTGCCTCCCACTGCTCTGCAGCCGATGGAGCTGCTGTGCATGCCCGGGGTCTGCCAGACTGTCGGGCCGCTGGAAGCCCTTTGCGGCTCCATCACGCTTTGAGAATCAGCTCGTCAATTTCTGCAGCGAGCCTGCTGGGGTGTTGATGAGGATGCTCTGGAAGTAGGTCATTTCCGGGAGAATGATGCCCAGCAACGCCAGGTCTTCCACCCACGGTCATGGACTGCGTCTCGGTTTTCTCGGTTGTCTTTCCTTTCTCTGGGCAGTGTTTTGGAGTTTTCAGTGTAGAGACCCCGTACATCTTTTGGTTAAGTTCACGCCTCAGTATTTTACGTTTTTGCTGCTACTGTAAATGGTCTTTTTAAATTTCGTTTTCTTGCTCACACGTGGAGGCGTGCCTGATCCCGGGTCCCGCCTTGGGATCCTGTGGCCTTGCTGTGCTCATTATGAACTCTGCTACTTTTGTGTAGGTTCTTCAGGATTTTCTACATCGATGTCTAGATCACGTCGTTGGTGAATGTCACAGATTCCCTTTCTCCCCTCCCGTCTGTGTGCCTGCTCGTTCTTTTTCTTGCCTTATCGCACCGGCCGGGACCTGGGACACAGTGCTGCACACGGGCACTGAGCTGCTGCGGGACACAGATGGCTCCAGGGTCCCAGAAACCCAAGAGTAGGTCCTTGACTCTCCTTTGGGCCTGGCTGCCTTCCCATTTTCATTAGCGAGCAAACCCTGCCAGGACATCTCATATTGGTGTGACACTCGAGAGCAGGGGCGCTATGTAACCTGCAGGGCCCAGTGACAAATGGAAATGTGGGCGCCTGGTTCAAAGAGCAGGAGAAAAGCTCTTCGTTTCTTCTGAGGTCCGTGTCTCTGTCTCTCTGTCTGTGCTTCTCTCTCTCTCTCCTTCTCCCCTCCTCTCTCTCTGTCTCTGTCTCTCTGTTCAGACTCTCTGTCTCTGTGTGTCTCTCCGTCTCTGTCTCTCCCCTGGTTATGGTGTTATTTATTTACTATTTAGTCTCATATTCCCTGGGGCATGGAAATACTTTCAGGGCAAATACAGACCCCACGGGCACCAGTGGCCCCACCCCACTGCTCGGTGTTCAGGGCACAGCTGCCCGTCTCCACCTCTTCCCACACCTGTGCCCAGGCCCCCAACAGAGCAGAGGCGGCAGTGGCCACTGGGCGAGCGTGGGCGGGTGGTGGGAGGTGTGACCACTCGTGATCTAAACCCAGCACAGACTTTATTTTCAAGGCACAAATTCAACAAGAAAACTATTAAAATTTGAAGATGGCACCACAGACCACTTGAACTGCGCTCTGCTCGGGGGTCTAGAACCCGCGTGATCCCCCCACTCCTGGACCCAGCCTCTCCCACTGACATAGCACTTGCTACAGGCCGGGCATCCCACACGTGAAACTAGGCTCACAGAGTTCACATAACTTGCCCTGGGTCACATAGCTGGGAAGAGATGGCACTGTGGTCGGAACACGGCAGCCTGCGCTCGTCCCATCTCCCCATCCCGATTGGTCAGCCCAGGGTGGCAGATCCTTAGCAGATGTATGAGGTGCCGTGGGCACACAGGTGACTGTACTGGTTCTTGTGCTTGGTCAGATCAGGGAAGGCTTCCTGGAGGAGGCAACATTTGAGCTGAGTCTGAAAGGCCTGATAGTCATTTGCCAAGTTCAGGAGAGGCCTGGGGGATAGCAGGTCACCAGAGCACACTTCTCTTTGGAGAACTTGGAGGCAAAGGTGCGAGAGAAGTGCACGGTGTACCAAAGCCAGGAGAGCCAGGAAGTCTCCAGGGAAATCAAGGCTTCCTGGAAGGGGGGCGAGGGTAGCAGGGGAGGGCTGAGGAGGTGAGCAGAGGAAGAAGCTGCGGCCAGATCACAGGGTCCTGAATGCTGCTTCTGACCCCATCTCCCCTCCACCCACCCAACTGCAAAACCCCCGGTGCTCTAAACAGCCTTGACAGAAAGCTGGGCCCCTGCCCCCTGCCCCCTGCCCTCTGCCCCCCTGCCCCCTGCTCCAGATGGGTGGCCGTGGTCCGTCTGGCCCTGTCCTGCCTGTGGGTCCTCAGGGCTCTCTGGGGTTTTGCAGTTTCAGGCAGGACAACAGTGGAGTGAATTTGGGTGCACGGGCACTTCCGTCTGTTGGCGGGGTCTTCAGGGTCCATTCCGGAAGTAGGAGAGCCGGGCAGATGTGGGCGCCTGTGCCGTTCCTCACGTGCTGCTGCCAAAGCTTCCTCTGGAAGGGAGAACCGAGCTTCGTTCCCACCCTCGGCCTGCGCTGTCACCCGCGGGCTCGCCAAGCTGACAGGTGAGAAATGGCGCCCGACATGGTGTCGAGGGGCAAGAGTGGGAACATTTTTCAGACGTTAAAGGCCCATTTGAATCAGTAGTCTCTTTATGTCCTTTGCCAGTTTTTCTTTCTGGTTTTTGGTCCTCTGTCCCTCAATTTGTGGGAGTTCCTCGTAGACTAGGGGTCTTGGTCCATCTGCGGTGCACGGTGCAAATATTGTCTCCTGGTTTTTCAGTTGTCTCTGACTTTGCTGTTTCTTGCGTGCAAAATTTTATTTCTTGGACCATATTTGTCAACTTTCCCCTGAGTCCTGGTAGAAAGCTTTCCCCTACATCCGGGTGATAGACAGCTGCCCCCTGTCGTTTTCTAGGACCGCGTGGGTTCCTGTTCCACCCAGGGTCCCTGGGAAGTCTGTCTCATCTCTGGTCTGAGGGCTGATCTGCTTGTTCTCCTTCCCAAGGCCAGGCCGTGTGCCCAACTGTTTATTAAAAGTCCGATTTTGCCCCAGGGTCACGTACGGACTCCCCGCGTCCTCGGGCCTGTGTCCAGCTTCTCTCTCCTCCAGGGTCCAATTGTCTATTTGAGCACCACGCGGGTCGCTGGGCCCTGGGGAGGGTCTGGGCCCAACCCAGATGCTTTTTCTTGGGCTTTCCTTGGTTATCTTTGAAGGATAGCTCAGAAATTATTTCTTGTGGTAAAGATTCCTTTATGTGAAATTTAGCAGTCCTCCATTCACTCTTCTTTTTCTTCTGTTAAATTCCAGGAGAGTCCTCGCTCCCTCCCCCGCTGCCTGTTGGTGGTCTGCCCCCCGCCTCACCTGGCCTGAATGAGGGGCATTCCTGCCCATGGGACTGGCAGTGAAGTTTTTGGTTTGTTATTGTTTTCTTTTCTGTGACTTTTGCAATTGTTTGAGTCTTTACAATGTGCACACATGCCTCCTATAAAAACCAGCCAAGTCATTATTCTAAAAAAGACTTTAAAAAAGGAAGGCGCCACACACTCAGATGGGGGTGGGAGGGAGAAGTCAGTGGCAGTCTGCAAATGAGCTCTCAGTGCATTAATATTTCCTAAAAATACCCCTAATTTGCATCTCTGACCAGCAAATGGTTTATGGGAAAGCCATTTTTATTTCAGGATTTCTGGAGCAGCTGATGGCCCCGCACTGCCCGGCCGCCCGTTCCTCTGCGTTTCCTTCCATTCTGCGCAGCCTGGTCCCGCCTTCCGCGACAGGGAGGAATAGAAGGCGCAGAAGAGAGAGAAACGTGGACAAAGGGAGCCTCTCGGCCCCATGGGTCAGCGTTCGGGTCTGGTTTTCCTTTTTACAGTAAAGAAATGGCTTTTTGTTTTGTTTCTTCTTGTGGCTAACTTGAGATCTGGTTATTTAAGGAGCCCAGAGATGGACACGGATACCTCAAGCCTGGGATGGAGGAGGGCCCTCCCGGCCTCTCGGCGTGTGGAGCAGGTCCTCACTGCTGCCTGCGATGTGGGCCTTTCATGCTGGCTCTGCTAATCCTGCTCAAGCCACTCGGCAGAAAATAGAGTCTAAAAATACTCTCCCCTTCACAACGGCTCTTCTTCAATAAAACCCACAGAGCCCTCAGGCTGCGGCATCTGGGTAAGGAAGGCAGGCACGTGCCCCACGTGGCATGGTGGTTGCAGGGCACAGGACGCTGGACACGCCCGTGTAGCGTGGCAGCGGCTGCTCCTGCCCTTGCAGCTTGTGCTGGGAAGTCAGGGCCTCCCCGTCCGCCCTCTGCTCCCAGGATTCTTCTTCAGACACCATTTTAGTTCTGCAGCAGCTCCCTTTTTCAGAGCTGTGGGCTCTGCCACGCCGACCCATCTCCACACCGTGCCTGCCCTGCATCTCCCGGGAACTCGGGGCACCCACATTGCTGGGGAAGATGCTCTGGGGCAGTCCAGACAGGTGCACTTTCCTGCCCAACCCGAGGGCCAACTTGGGCTCACAGCACTTGCAGAGCATGGCGCCCTCGCTGGGGCCCACTGACGGGGTTCGGATGAAGAAGGGAGAAGCGAGGCTGCCCTCCCCACATGGCTGCTCCCTGGCAGCCTGTTCCTTTAGAACCGTCTGTCCTTCCCAACACCACACCCACCCATCCCTGTCCTGGAGCCTGAGGCCGCCGGGCTCCACGTGCAGGCTCTGCTCACCTGCAGGGGCCAGATTCTGGCTGTGCTTCCAAGGCAGAACCAATAAGACGTGTTGATGGACTGGCTGCTGGGCGTCCAAGAAAGAGGCATGGAGAGTGGGTCCCAGGCTTGTCCCTGAGTGAGGGGCCTGTGGGATTGCTCCTTCCTCCAGTGGCCTTGGGAAGGAAGGGCAGAAGTTTATTTTGGACTTAACTGTCTTGAGGTGCCTGCTAGCCATCTAGAGGGAGAAGACTTGTGGGCAGCTGGGTGCTGTGATGGTTAATTTTATGTGTCAACTTCACTGGGCCACGGTGTACCCAGATATTTGGCTCAGCATTATTCTGGGTGTTCCTGTGAGGGTAATTCTGGATGAGTTAACATTTAAATCGATAGACTGAGTAAGCAGGTTACTGTCCCCAGTGTGGGTGGGCCTCATCCAATCAGGTGAAGGTCGCAATAGAGAAAAAGACTGACCTCCCCAAATTAGAAGGGATTCTGCTGCCTGATGGCCTTTGAACTGGGACATCACCTTTTTCCTGCCTTTGACGTGAACTAAACCATCAGCTCTCCTGAGTCTCCAGCTTGCTGGCTTGACCCACAGGTCCTGAGACTTGTCAGCCTCCTTAACTACGGGACCCATTCCTTGTAATAAATCTCTTTCTTTCTCTATACACATGTGTTGGTCCTGCTTCTCTGAAGAGCCCTGAGGGATACAGGCGTGCTGGCCTCGAGTGCCAGGGAGAGGTGGACGCAGCAAACCTGAGTGTTGGTTTAACACCACAGACAAGGTGAGATCCTACAGGAGCTGCTGTAAGAGAAGAGATGGGTGCACAGACGGGTCAGGGCAGACTGAGGGGCAGTGAGGGCAGCCGGTAGGGAGATGCTGTGCTGGGAGCCGTGTGGCCTCTGTGGCAGGCACACGGCGACACTTCCCCACTCCTGGTAAAGGCTCGTGTTTCCAGTGCTTTCACTACACACAGCACAACGGAGAGTTACCTGGGACCTCACGCCCTTTCTCCTGTTTGTCCAGAGGCAGGTGTGCGGAGGGAAGGGCGTGACGGTGAGTGAACCTGCACCGGCCGGCTCTGTACAGGAGTTCAGCGCCTTCTTTTAAGATTACAAGTTGAGCAAACTCTTACAACCTAACAACTTCTGGAGCTGCCTGTGTTCCCTGGGTCGATGAGCTGCGGCTGCATTAAGGCTCCTGGAGCCCCGCCAGCTCAGCGTCATGCGGTGGCTTAAGGCTTCCGTCTATCGCCGTCGGGGCCGCAGAGCCAAGTTGGCGTCTGAAGGATCTTTCTCTGTTTAATGGACAGTCTCTGGAGGGCTCCAATCCTCCTTCTAGGTTTCTCCTTCCTCGGGACACCATCTTTGCCAGTCATTTTCCTACCATGAGGCAGCTCGTCCCAGGGGCCCCGCTCACCTGCAGCTCAGCACGTCCCCCTCCTGTGGACCCGCAATCCAGGCCCAGGGTCTCCCCTGGGAGGGGTGGTTAACAAATGTGGCTTCCAGTTGTGTCTGGAACAGCCTGTTTGAATCTGCTGACTTGGAGAAATTTTCAGGAGAGTTTATAAAATGTTAATTTGTGATTGTATGTATTGAAACAACCATATTGCTTCATAAAATTAAGGTCAAACGCTACAACCATAAGATTTCTATAGTGCTTACTAAGTGCCAGATGCTAATATAAGAAACTTTACAGATATTCGTTTATTTGATGCTCGAAACAAGCCACGAGGTTGCTACGGTGACGATTCCCACTCATGGGTGAGTAGATTGTCCCGGGAGGCAGTCTTACCTGGGGTCACGCAGCCAGCGGACGCACCATGCACTGGTCCTGTCACTGCAGCCGGGGCACGTGCCCTCTCCTCACGGGCAGGGATCACAGGCTCTCCGGAGTCTACGCGCTTCGGAGGATCGGGCACGTGTTACCTGTGGACGGAGAACTCACCTCGCACCGTGCGCGAAAATAAGCGCCCAATGTTTTAGAGAGCTGAGTGTGAAAAGCAAATATGCACATGCACAGAATAACATACCCTTATGGAAATAACTGAGGGCACAGGCATAAATCATAACTGAAGAAAACTTGATAGATTGAAACGAAACAACAGTAATAGTGAAGCCCTAGCAACACAGTGACAAGGCATGTGACAAACTGGGAGAAACATTTGCAACATATGCGGCAAACAAGGGTTAATATCTTGATGTTCAAAGAACCTTCATGTATCCATTTTCACAAAGACAAACTTAAAAAAAACTGATGAAAGGATAGCAGGTAGCTAACAAGAGGAACAGCAAACGGCCAATTACATGAAAATAGGTCAACACCACTGATAATTGTAAATTAAAAGACTGACAATAGCCACAGTTCAGTTATCAGATGAGCAAACAGAAGGTCGTCCCCCGCAGGCAGGGAGCCGGGGCTGGGGAAGCTTTGGTCACTCGTGTCTCTGGGATTGTTTGCTACTAAAACCTTAAAAATGTGTACAATTCTTAGAATTTATCCTGAGGATATGATAGGAAATGTGCCCCCAAATATATGTACAGCAGTGTTCCACATCATTCTTATAGTAGCTGATATCTGAACAATTTAAATGGTCAACAAGAAAGGATTAGTCAATAAATTGTATTTATTCAAACAATGTCATTCTATGCAAATAGTAAGTGAGCCAGCAGATCTACACTGATTGACCTTGAAAACTGCCGGTGCTACAATTGTCACAGGAAAAGTTGCCGACGACAGAGCACACGTCACACGCTCATAGGAACCGGCGGGCTTATTAATTTTATATTTTTCTGCAATGAATATGTGTGACATAGAGCAGAAGTGATAAAAACTCTTTCCCTCTGGCTAAGCAGAATCTGTATTCCCTTTTTCAGGCCTCAGTTCCCTGGAACACACAGGTTGGAACAGCAGAGCTTCTGCAGTCTTGCTCCTGCCCATCCATCACCTGCTCAAGCTCCACTAAAGATCCTTCTGGAAGGAAAGGGCTTCAAGCTGTCTGTGCTGAAGAGTCTCCAGTTAATTAAAGGCTCCTCTCCGAGCACATCCGACTGAGTCCGAGCTGGTCACTCAGCCCCATTGAGCACCTGCTGTGTGCTCAGACACCCCCGGGGACAGAATGTTCTGGAACAGCAGCAGCAGGTCAGAACGGGAGCTCTGGCCCAGACACCCACTGTCCAGATCCCAGGATGGATGCACGACATGGAAAGTGTGAGCGAGGCCGTGTAAATCGTCTGCCGCTGGGGGGAAAAACTAGAACGACATGGTGTTTGGAGCAAAAACTCAGGGTCTGGGAATAATATTCGTCAGGCAGTCCCAGTTACGGAACAGAAGCTAAGATCCTGAGAAAACACAGAAACGTTTAGGGATATTTGAGGAGAAAGGAGTGAAAGGAAATCTTACAGTTTACTGGGTGTATTGGGTTAGGCCAACTGTTGTGACAAATAGACATAAAAATGTTTAATGGCTCAAACACGAGAGAAGTGTGTTTACTGCTCATGTAAACAGTGGAAAGAGGTTCCAGTGGGTGGGGCGGGTGGGGAGGGGGAGGCGGCGAGGTCCGAATACCAGAGAGGGTCCATCCTCCGCTCAGCCATTCAGGGGCCGGGCTGCTGGGGGCTCTGCCGTCTTCCACAGGGACTTCCTGCCTCCAGGAAGGGAGCGGGCCGGGGTGTGAGTCCTTCTGGAAGTGGTGTTACTTCTGCTCAGGCTCTGCTGGCTAGAACTCCAGTCACAGCCCACCGCCCACGAGGACGCTGGGAGACGTCATCAGATGGTGGAGCAGGGAGAGGACGAAAAGGGTCTGCGAAGCAGTGGGCAGCATCTGCGTGCATTAATAGTAATAGTCGACTATTTGGACACTTGACAAGTTACAGTGCTTTCTAGAACAAAAATGATTAAGAAAACTTCGAATTTGGCAATGACGTCTGTAATTTCACAAGAAGTGCTCTCGTACAGACTCCCTGGGTCACTAACTCTGCCATTGGAAGCAAAAAACAAGGAAACTTCTGGATTCACAAGTCTGGCATTTATAAACTATTTTTTTCCTTTAAATTAGCAAATATATGTAGAATAGTTATTTTATGAGCACACAGAGAAACATAATGATTTTAAACTCACAAGTTACTGAAAATATTTATCTATGTGGTTCTGTTCAACCAAAATTAATGTAAATACCATAAAAATGTTGAATTGAATATTTAGTTTCGAGAAAGAACTTTTGTGGCAAACATTGCATATCTCTGAATGGCTTTTAATTTTTTAAAACAAATTTTCCTGTTTTTCTTCCAGAGTCTTTTTTTTCAGTATTTTTTTTTTGATCCCTGTACAACTTTGCTCTGACCACACTTATTTTTCTAAATTCTTTTGTAATCGAATACTGTATTTTCAGTTTGTACCAAAACTATGTGAAAGTTACCTCGACCAAGAGGTCCCTAGACTAATGTTCACCAGATGGGCTGGTGTCTGGCGTTCTCCACAGAACACATCCGAATCCTGCCAGATGGTCATGATATTTCCTGAAAACGGACTGAGCGGGGGCAAGATGGGTGGATCATGTGCCTCATGCTGCCAACAGCTAGAAACGGAGAGATTGTGAAGGAAAGAGAGGAAGCCATCCTTCTTATCTAAATTGCTTTTTAGTTCACGGAATTTAGATGGGAAAGCGTGATCAGAAGAAGATAAACTTAGCTTGTAAGCATAAGAATCGCCTTATTAATTGATAACAATTTCTACTCAACATATTTTTAATATAGAGAACCCAAAATAAAATTTAAAACTGCAGCTAATGACTATGGAATTTTCCATGCAAATTATTTCTTCCTGAAAGAATCTATCATCTGGTGGTGGGAATCTATTTTAGGGGTTTACTTTCTTTTTACAGCAGAACGCCTGGAGTCACAACCAGATCGAGAAAGCCCGACCATGGTTTCAGTGTAACAGACAGCCAATTCCTCAGTGTTAGGATTTTAAAAATGTTAAAATGTATTCTGCAGAAAAATCTTAAAAGTTAGCCATCCAGCCTCATGTTGGCCTATGAAACTTAATCTTTAGCAAAGATATAAAAGCAATTCTAAAATTCTGTTTTATTGTGCTCCACTGAGAATGTAATTACACAACCACACGACGGAAGTGGCTTTTTTGTTACAGCTTCTGGCTACCCAGTCTTAACCGCCAGAGCTTCTGGATACAAAGTAAGAAAAACCAGCATGAAAGGGATAATATATGTATTGGCAATATTTCCTACACTCAACAAAGTTTGTGTAAAATAAACATCTACTGTTTTAAAAACAACTTTAGAAATGTTGATTCTATTTCCAAAATTTAAATGATTAATTTTTGCATTTTGTAGTAGTCTATTCTCCCATCTTTAAGCAACACGCACTGAGTGCCACGATGAGCAGTACATAGAGCGACACAGGGGGCCCTTGCCTCTCTGCTCTCTTCCACCACCTGTTACCATTTTTAGTGCTGACTCACTGTTACATAGACTTGTTCCTCCATAGTAAATGTGTTATCAATTTTAAATAATATCTTGTAGCCCCTGCAGGAAAGACGAGGAGATCAGCAGATTTTCCCTGTCTCCCACCTTCTCGCCCCTTTGCACTTATTGTTGGGGTAACCATTTCTCTGTGGTCAGAAATCTACTATCTTACCTTCTTACAAATTTGTCCTTGCCACATTTGGCCTAGCCTTAGTCCCAAGTTGAGACGGATTCACAGCCCACTGCCAGTTATTTTGCTACTGTTTTAAAACTCACTTCTTGGTTGGCGGAAGTTACCCTCTCAGTCATAGGAGTAACGTCCCCTGGGCTTTTGCACGTTGAAGTGTGTGCTGGTTGCTTTAACTTATGACAGTTTAGCTGGATATAAAAAGGTGTTTGTACTGCCTTTCCCTGAGGATCTCTCGGGCATTGCACTGCTGTTTTCTGACATCAATTTTTGTGGTGAAGAAATATGAGGCCAGACTGAATTTTCTCTTTATAACTAACTTGATATTCTTGCTATGCTGCTAAAAATAGATTTATATTTTAATTATTTGAAGTCTAGCAAATTTCTGGGTGTCTTAGTGTTGACAATGCTGTAGAGTGTTGATTTTTCTTGAGATTCCATGTGATTTTTTTTAGTATATGTTTAAAGCTTCTTTTGTTATGAAGAATATTCTTGAATTATATGATTAAATATTTGTTCTGTTCTGCTTGGAAACACAAATGCATAAAGATACATGCACTCTATGTTTATTGCAGCATTATTCACAGTAGCCAAGACTTGGAAGCAACCTAGGTGCCCATCAAGAGACAAATGGATAAAGAAGATGTGGCATATATATAATGGAATACTATCAGCCATAAGAAATGATGAAATCCAGCCATTTGTGACAACATGGATGGACCTTGAGGGTATTATGCTAAATGAAATAAGTCAGAGGGGGGAAGTCAAATACCATATAATCTCACTCATAAGCAGAAGATAAAAATGACAAACACACATATAGAAACAGAGATTGGATTAGTGCTTACCAGAGGGGAAGAGGGGAGGCAGGAGGGCAAAAGGGGTGATTAGGCACATGTGTGTGGTGATGGACTGTGATGAGTCTTTGGGTGGTGAACATGATGTAATCTACGCAGAAATCAAAATATATAACAATGTACACCTGAAATTGATATAATGTTATAAACCAATGTTATCATAATAAAAAAATAAATAAAAATAATAAAAATATAAATAAATAAATATTTGTTCTGCTCCATTAGTGTAATTTTCTTCTTCTGGGGCTTCAATTGCGCATGTGTTGAATCTCTTTTGACTGTCTTCTATGTTGAACATTTTCTCTTCAATTGCTTTTTGTGTGTGTCTGTGAGGAAGATTGACCCTGAGCTAACATCTGTGCCAATCCTCCTCTATTTTATGTGGGACGCTGCCACAGCGTGGCATGATGAGTGGTGCTAGGTCCATGCCTGGGATCCAAAACCACGAACCCCGGGCCACCGAAGTGGAGCATGCAGACTTAACCACTATGCCACTGGGCCAGCCCCTTCAATCACTTTTTTAAAGAAAACGTTGTGTTATGAAAGACTTGAAACATGTGTGAGTGTACGGAGTTATGTAACACACTTCTACGTATCCACCACTTCAATACTTATTACCATTCTTCCATTCTCGTGTAGTCTGTATTTTCACTTATTCCTCACTCCTCACTCAGTTATTATTACTATTTTATTCTTTCGTGTAAATTTATGTACACTGAAATCCATGAACTTAGTTGTACAATTTTTAATTAACTTATTTTTAGAGCAGTTTTAGTTTCACAGCAAAACTGAGTGACAAATATAGAGTTCCCATATACCCCCACATGCACAGCCTCCCCCACTATCAGCATCCCCCACCAGCACGATGCACTTGTTATTGTTGATGGACCTACACTGACATGTCATCATCACCCAAGTCCACAGTTTACACTGGGTTCACTCTTGGTGCTGTGCCTTCTATTTGTTTTGACAGGTGTATAGTGATATTTCTCTACCATCATGGTATCATACAGAATTGTTTCACTGCCCTAAAAATCCTCTGTGCTCCACCTCTTCATTCCTGCCTTCCCCCTAACTCCTGGAAACCACTGATCCTTTTACTGTCTCCATAGTCTTTCCTTTTCCAGACCGTCATATAGTTGGAATCATATAGTATGTAGCCTCTTCACATTGTCTTCTTTCACTTCGTAATATGCATTTGTTTCCTCAGTGTCTTTTCATGGCTTGATAGTGCCAACTTAGAAACAAATTCATCTGTTATTTTATCCTCAGAATGAGTTTATTTGAGAATAGCCAAAAGAATTGCCAATCAGGATGTGCATGATATGCAAACAATAGGCGAATCCAGGGAACAAGGAGGGGAGCCGCTTTTATAGAGAAAGGGGGAGAGCGAGGGGCTGTTCTGTTTCCATTGGGGGAAAGTAGTAGTTCAGGGTGGCAATGCTTCTCATTGGTTGAGCTGAAGGGTTTCTCATTGGCTGAGCTGCTGAGGCTTCTCATTGGCTGAGCTGCAGCATTTCTCATTGGCTGAGCTGAGGCATTTCTCATTGGTTGAGCTGCAGTGTTACTCATTGGCTGAGCTGTGGTGTTTCTCATTGGCTGAGCTGCAGCACTTCTCATTGGCTGAGCTGAGGCATTTCTCATTGGCTGAGCTGAGGCATTTCTCATTGGCTGAACTGTGACATTTCTCATTGGCTGAGCTGAGGCGTTTTTCATTGGCTGAGCTGCGGTATTTCTCATTGGCTGAGCTGCGGTGTTTCTCATTGGCTGAGCTGCGGTATTTCTCATTGGCTGAGCTGAGGCGTTTCTCATTGGCTGAGCTGCGGTATTTCTCATTGGCTGAGCTGAGGCGTTTCTCATTGGCTGAGCTGCGGTGTTTCTCATTGGCTGAGCTGCGGTATTTCTCATTGGCTGGGCTGAGGCGTTTCTCATTGGCTGAGCTGCGGTGTTTCTCATTGGCTGAGCTGTGGCGTTTCTCATTGGCTGGGCTGTTGGCAGGTGGGGAGAGAAGTCTTCCTTCAGTAGTAAAGTAGCTGTACTTCCTGTCTGAGATGGGAACATCCCTCTCTTCCTGTTTGGAGTAGTCGACAATGTAATGGGAGTGAGAGCTCCCCCTGCAGGCCTTCCCAACTCCAGTTTAGTTAAGGTTTCTGCTATTACTTTCCACAATAGTTCATTTCTTTTTAGGGCAGAATAATACTCCATTGTCTGAATGGAGCACATTTTATCCACCCACCTAGTATAGGACATCGTGGTTGCTGCCACGTTTTGGCAATTATGAATAAAGCTGCTATAAACATCTCCATGCAGGTTTTGGCGTGGACATAAGTTTTCAGCTCCTTTGGGTAAATAGCAAAGAGTATGATGTCTGGGTTGTATGCAAAGAGCATGCTTAGGTTTGTAAGAAACCGCCAAACTGTCTTCCAGAGTGGCTGTACCATTTTGCATTCCCACCAGCAGTGAGTGAGAGCTCCTGTTGCTCCACAGCCTCGTCAGCCTTGGGTGTTGTCAGTGTTCTGGATTTTGGCCATTCTCGTAGGTGTGTAGTGGCATCTCATTGCTGCTTTAATTTGCATTTCCCTGATGCCATACGATGTGGAGCATCTTTTCATATGCTTATCTGCCATCTGTATATCTTCTCTGGTGAGGTGTCCATTAAGGTCTTTGGCCCATTTTTTCATCAGGTTGTTCATTTTTTTATTGTTGAGTTTTAAGAGTTCTTTGTATGTTGTGGATGAGTCCTCTATCAGATGTGTGTTTTGCAAATATTTTCTCCAAATCTGTGGCTTTTCCTTTTATTCTCTTGACAGTGTCTTTCACAGAGCAGAAAATTTTAATTTTAATGAAGTCTGGCTTGTCATTTATTTCTTTCATGCATTGTGCCTTTGGTGGTGTATCTAAAAAGTCATTACCAAGCCAAAGTCATCTAGATTTTCTCCTATATCACCCTCTAGGAGTTTCAGAGTTTTACATTTTACATTTAGGTCTATGATCCATTGTGAGTTAATTTTTGTAAAAGGGTGTAAAGTCTGTGTCTAAATTCATTTTTTTTTGCATGTGATTTCCAGTCGTTCCAGCACCATTTGTTGAAAAGACTGTCTTTGCTCCATTGTATTGCCTTTGCTCCTTTGTCAAAGGTCAGTTGACAGTATTCATGCAGATCTATTTCTGGGTTGTCTATTCTGTTCTGTGGACCTATTTCTCTATTTTTTCACCAATATCACACTGTTTGGATTACTGTAGATTTACAGTAAGTCTTGAAGTTGAGTAGCGTCAGTCCTCCAACTTTGTTCTTCTTCAATGTTGTGTTGGCTGTTCTGGGTCTTATTGTTCTCCATATAAACTTTAGAATCAGCTTGTCGATACCCACAAAGTACTTGCTGGGATTTTGATCGGGATTGCACTGAATCTGTAGATCATGCTGGGAAGAATTGACATCTTTTTTCTCAATTATTTTATTGAGATTGTAATGGTTTATAACATTGTGTCACTTCAGTTACACATTATTATTTATCAGTTTCTGTATAGACTGCGTCGTGCTCACCACCAATAGTCTAATTTTTATCTGTCACCATATATATGTGCCCCTGTACCCCTTTCACCCACCCCCAATCCCTTTCCTCTCTGATAACCACCAACCTGTCCTCTTTGTCCATGTGTTAATCTTCCACATATGAGTGAAATCATGTGTGTTTACCTTTCTCTGCCTGGCTTATCTTGCTTAGCACAATACCCTCAAGTTCCACCCAGGTTGTTGCAAATGGGACGATTTTGTCTTTTTTATGGCTGAGTAGTATTCCATTGTATATATACACCACATCTTCTTTACCCATTCATCAGTCAATGGGCACTTGGGTTGCTTCCACGTCTTGGCTGTTGTGAATAATGCTGCAGTGAACATAGGGCTGCACAAGTCTCTTTGAGTTGTTGATTTCAAGTTCTTTGTGTCGATACCCAGTAGTGGGATAGCTGGGTCATATGGTACTTCTATTTTTAGTTTTTTGAGGAATCTCCCTACTGTTTTCCATAGTGGCTGTACCAGTTTGCATTCCCACCAGCAATGTATGAGGGTTCCCTTTTCTCCACAACCTCTCCAACATTTGTTATTTTTTGTCTTGGTAATTATGGCCATTCTAACAGGTGTAAGGTGATCTCTCATTGTAGTTTTGTTTGCATTCCCCTAATAATTAGAGATGTTGAACATCTTTTCTTAAAGATTAAGAACATGCCTCTTAGCCATCTGTATATCTTCTTTGGGAAAATGTCTGTTCATATCCTCTGACCAGTTTTTGATCAGGTTGTATGTTTTTTTGTTGTTGAGTTGTATGAGTTCTTTATATATTCTTGAGATTAACCTCTTATCAGATATATGATTTGTAAATATTTTCTCCCAGTTGGTGGGTTGCCTTTTCACTTTGTTCATGATTTCCTCTGCCTTGCAGAAGCTTTTTAGTCTGATGTAGTCCCATTTGTTTATTTTTTCTTTTGCTTTCCATGCCTGAGTAGACATGGTATTTGAAAAGATGCTACTAAGAACAACGTCAAAGAGTGTACCGCCTATATTTTCTTCTAGGAGTTTTATGGTTTCAGGTCTTACACTCAAGTCTTTAAGCCATTTTGAGTTAATTTTTGTGTATGGCATAAGATAATGGTCTACTTTCATTCTTTCACTGTGGTTGTCCAGTTTTCCCAGCACCATTTATTGAAGAGACTTTCCTTTCTCCATTATATGTTCTTGGCTCCTTTGTCAAAGATTAGCTGTCCGTAGATGTGTGGTTTTATTTCTGGGATTTCAATTCTGTTCCATTGATCTGTGTGTGTGTTTTTCTACCAGTACCATGCTGTCTTGATTACTATAGCTTTGTAGTATATCTTGAAGTCAAGGACTGTGATGCCTCCAGCTTTGTTCTTTTTTCTCAGGATTGCTTTAGCCATTTGGGGTCTTTTGTTGTTCTGTATAAATTTTAGGATTCTTTGTTCTATTTCTGTGAAAAATGTCATTGAGATTCTGATCGGGATTGCACTGAATCTGTAGATTGCTTTAGGTAGTATGGACATTTTAACTACGTTTATTCTTCCAATCCATGTGCATGGAATATCTTTCCATTTCTTTATGTCATCTTTGATTTCTTTCAATAATGTCTTATAGTTTTCAGTGTATAAGTCTTTCACCTCTTTGGTTAAATTTATTCCTAGATATTTATTCTTTTTGTGATTGTAAATGGGATTGTATTCTTGAGTTCTCTTTCTGCTAGTTCATTATTAGTGTATAGAAATGCAACTGATTTTTGTGAGTTGATTTTGTACCCTGCAACTTTGCTGTAGTTGTTGATTATTTCTAATAGTTTTTTGGTGGATTCTTTAGGGTTTTCTATATATAAGATGATGTTGTCTGCAAACAGCGAGAGTTTCACTTCTTGCTTTCCAACTTGGATTCCTTTTATTTCTTTTTCTTGCCTAATTGCTCTGGCCAAACCACCAGTACTGTGTTGAATAGGAGTGGTGAGAGCGGGCACCCTTGTCTTATTCTTAAAGAAATGACATCTTGGCAATATTGAGTTTTCCTATCCATGAACATGGAACATCTCTTCATTTATTTAGTTCTTTGATTTCTTTCATCAGAGCTTTGTAGTTTTCCTCATATAGATCTTTTACATATTTTATTAGATTTATACCTAGATATTTCATTTTGAGGGTGCCAATGTAGATGGTATTGTGTTTTTAACTTCAAATTCCACTTGTTCATTGCTGGTGTATAGGAAAACAATTGAAATTTGTATATTAATCTTGTGTCCTGCAACTTTCCTATAATCACTTAACAGTTCCAGGAGTTTTTGCAGGGTCTTTTTGTCAATTATTTCACAAAATAGTTTTCTACATAGACACTCATGTCATCTGTGAACAGGTAGTTTTATTTCTTATTTCCCAATCTTTAAATCTTTTATTTCCTTTTTCTTGTCTTGTTGAATTAACTTGGATGTCTAGTATGATATTGAAAAGGAGAGGTGAGAGGGGACATCCTTGCCTTGTTTCTGATCTTAGTGGGAAGCTTCAAGTTTCTCACCATTAAGTATGATGCTAGCTGTAGGTTTTTTGTAGATGCTCTTTATCAAGTTAAGGAAGTTCTCTTATTCCTGGTTTACTAAGGGCGTTTATTATGAATAGGTGTTAGATTTTGTCAAATGCTTTTTCTTCATCTATTGATATGATGATACAATATTTCTTTTTTAGCCTGTTGATATGATGGATTACATTAATAGGTTTTTGAATGTTAAATCATCCTTGCATACCTGGGATAAATCCCACTTGGTCATGATGTATAATTCTTTTTATACATTGTTGGCTTTGATTTGCTAAAATTTTGTTGAGGATTTTTGCATCTATATTCATGAGAGATATTGGACTGCAGTTTTCTTTTCTTGTAATGTTTTTGCCTGGTTTTGATATTAGAGTCACGCTGGCTTCCTAAACTAAATTTAAGAAGTATTCCCTCTGCTTCTACCTTCTGAAAGAGATTGTAGAGAACTGGCATAATTTCTTTCTTAAATGTTTGATAGAATTCACAAGTGAACCCATCTGGGCCTGGAGCTTTCTGTTTTGGCAGGTGATTAATTTTTGATTCAATTTCTTTAATAGATACAGGCCTATACAGATTGTCTCTTCTTCTTTTGTGAGTTTTTGCAGATTGCGTCTTTCAAGGAATTGGTCTTTTTCACCTAGGATATCAAATTTGTGAACATAGAATTGTTCATAGTATTCTTTTATTATCATTTTGACACCTATGGGATCTGTAATGATGTCCCCTCTCTCATTTCTGATGTTAGTCATTTGTGTCTCTTTTTTCTTAGTTAGCCTGACTCTTGATTTTATTGATTTTTTCAAAGAACCAGCTTTTGGTGTCGTTGATTTTATCTATTGATTTCTTGTATTCAATTTCATTGATTTCTGTTCTAATTTTTATGATTCCTTTTCTTCTGCTTACTTTGGATTTAACTTGCTCTTCTTTTTCTAGTTTCCTAAGGTGGAAGCCTGGATGATTGGTTTTGGATCTTTCTTCTTTTCTAATACGTGCATCCAGTGCTCTGAGTGTCCCTCTAAGCACTGCCTTCACTGCGTCCCACAAATTCTGATAAGTTGTGTTTTCATTTTCATTTATTTCAAAATATTTTTAAATTCCTTTTGAGCTTTCCTCTTTGACTCGTGTTCTTTAGAAGTCTGTTGTTTCAACTTTACATATTTTGAGATTTTCCAGCATCTTTCTGTTATTAATTTCTGGTTTAATTCCGTTGTGGTCTGAAAGCATATCTTATATGATTTCTATCCTTTTAAAATTTTTAAAGTGTATTTATGGCCCAGATTGTGGTCTATCTTAGTGAATGTTCCATGTGAGCTAGAGAAGAACGTGTACCCTACTGTTGTTGGATAAAGCAGTCTATAGATGTCAATCGTATCCAGTTGATTGACAGTGTTGTTGAGTTCAACTACAACCTTACTGATTTTCTGCCTCATGGAGGCTCCATTTTTCTAGGCAATTATTTGCATCATTGTTATCAGTGTGCTGTGTTCCTATGGTCGTAGTCACAATTTTCTATTGATCTTTAGTTTTCAGTGCTTTGACCATGATGTCCTTAGGTGTGATTTCCTTTGTGTTTATCTTGGGGTTTTCTGAGCTTCTTAAATTTATGTTTTCCACTAAAATTGGGAATTTTTCAGCTGTTATTTCTCACCCCTCCTTCTCAGACTATAATTAAATGTGTACTAGACTTTTCAACATTATCTACAGGTCCTTGAGTCTCATTTCATTTTCTACATCTTTTCTTTTTCTCTCTGTTCTTCTGATTGGATAAGCACATAAAAAAGTGATCAATAACATGATCTATCTGAGTTCCTGTGTGACCTGGCGCCTGCCCTGAGGCGGGGGCCGTAAAATACAGGAAACCCACCCAGTGATCCCCTCCGCTAAGTGTCCCCTACCCGCCTCCACATCTGCCTGCTTTGGGTCACCACCCAGAGCTGTCATCTGTCACTCAGAGTTGACAGTTGTCATCTGCGAAAGGGATGCTCTGGTTAGGAGCTACCTGGCTGTGACCAGGAGCAGAATCTGCTAAATTTCGTTCATTTGTTCACAAGGAGATCACAACAAAAATATTGTTAAAACATTGAGGTAAAAACAGCAGGGGAAAAATCACCATAGTCTGAAAATCAGTAATATTCTGAAATCTCTCAGAGAAGAATCATATTCCCTGATCAAATCTTTACAACTCCACGTTAAAATTTCTTCAGATGCAAATAAGCAGCTCCTGTTTTATTTTTAATGTTGAAAACAGTTTACTGATTTGCATTTAGACTGACAACTAAATTGTCTTTATGCAAACATCAGTAAAGTCCTTTCTGCAGCCTGAGTGTTGGGTGCCCCGGTAGGTTCCCTCGGGCTCTGTCACATCCTCTCAGGGCTCAGGGTTCCCAGGGAGGCCACCGCTGGGACCTGAAAGGGCGTTTGGGAATCACCTGCCTTTGTGGCCTCACGTGCCCTGTTGGGATGGATGGAATCTGTCATGCTATTTTCCATTTTCCTTTGGATGGGTGTTAAATTCACTAACAAAAATCCAAAGCTGGACATCTTCACCTTCAGCGTCGCCATGCTTATCCTAGAGCCCCGGCTCTGTGGGTCGCAGGTCCACATTCTGGTCCTGCCTGCTTCTCCCAGACTCACTGGCACGGGGCTGCGCTAAACCCATCGCTGTGGGCGGAGCCTTTGGCATCTCCCCGCCATCCTATCCCAGGTCCCACCTTCTCTCCAGGCCGAAGAGATGGCGTCCGCTTCAGAAAGTCACAGTGTGCTGCTGTGTCCAGGGATGCAGGGAAGGATTTGGGGTTGGCTTTGGGTTGACTGGGAGTCTTGGGGGAGGGAGCGGGCCTTGAAGAATTCTCAGGCAGTTCCACGTGCTGGAGGCCAGCCTTGTTAGCTTCCCACGGGGCGGGCGCTGGGGCCCTGGCTACGCAGGGTCCCTGAAAGATGAACCAGGCCAGAGAAGCGTCTGAGTGGGTAATTTACATTAAGAGCTAAGTCAACTTCACACGTATTACACAGTGGCGCAATCCTACCGCAAAGGGCCTCCCGGATGCTTACAAAGTGAGGAGATGTGAAAAGCCGAGAGCCAGCTCACGACTTCCTTTTATGGCCAGGACGAGTCCTGTGAACGCGCAAGTGTGTCTAGATGGTAACGAGGCCTCTGGTGAACCTCACCGGGACCTGTGCCCTCTCTTGCCTTACCAGGGGCCACCTATTAAATTGTTCAGATGGGGCTTCTGTCTGCGTGAATGAAATATTCTGGTTAAAAGGACTAACGTGAAAAAATTATTTGCTGAACCTTTGCTCTTTTTTTTAGGTTTTCTTAATGTTTTAGTTTGTAAAATCTTTTTATTGTAACATAAAATGCAGATCAAGAAAGTCACGCAAAAAGAGCACAGCTGAAGGAATTGTAAAGCGGCCACCTGTCAAGAAGGAGAACATTGCCCATCCTCCCCCTGCAGCCCTCTGTGTGCCACGCAGGCTCCATCTGCCCTCCTCCCACAGTAACCACGACCCAGACGTTCATAGGAATCACTGTGTGCTCTCTGTCTCTGTCTCGCTTCATCACCCAATGTGTCTCTAGATGCTGTAATTGGGTCTCGCCCAAGCTTCTAGATAATTTGGTGTGTCGTTCAGGTCTCTTTGAATCTGTAGGGCCTCCCTCCATCCCGTCTTGTCCTTTCTGGGCCAACTGACCTGCAGCGGCTCCTGAAGCCTGGTGCCTGAGTGCCCTCACGGTGCGGCTCAGCACGTTCCTCTGTCCTCTGTCTCCTGAGGGTTGGCAGGTGGATCAGGGACGAGAACAGACTCAGGTCCCGTCCTTTGCCAGGACTCCAGGAAGGACGTCTTTCTCTGGGATGTCAGCAGCCATTGACTCTTAACACACAGATCTCTGAATTCACTGCGTTTACAAGATGGTGATATTCTCATTTTACTATTTCTTTTCCATTTTTTGCTTGTAGTACTATCATAAAGGGACACTTCTCTCTTCTATTATCTGGTTGCCTGGTGGGGCAGCACGTATAAGAAAGGCAGCATACGTGCTTGACTCCCCCTTTCCTCTCCAGTTTTCCAGAGAATGGATTGGTTCCCAATCCCTCTGTAGACGACTAGTCCTTTTGTTTAATATCACTATGAATTTGTGGAGTTACGCGCATTTCATGGGTGTAAGACCATTGCTATGATCATTGTTGCATCTCAAAGTGTCTTTCAAATGGGCTCCTGAGTCTTTTTTTTTAAATAAATTTTTGATTTTAGAGTGCTTTTGGATTTGCAGAAAAGTTGCAAAGATAGTACAGAGAGTGTCCACCTACCCTCCACTCAGTTTCTCCCATTGTTGACATATTACCACAGGGCATCTGTCACAATTAATGAACCAATATTATCGCATTATTATTAACAAGTTCATGCAGTCGTTAGATTTCCTTAATGTCCCTTTTCTGTCCCAGGATCCCACCCATGACACCACCTTCCATTTTGTCATTACGCCTCCTTAGGCTCCTCTTGGCTGTGACAGTTTGGCAGACTTTCCTGCTTTTAGATGACCTTGACAGTTTGAGGAGGACCGGCAGGCGTCGTGTAGGACGTCTCTCAGTTTGGGTTTGTCTTCTGTTTTACCCCCATGTCCTTCTGATGCGACCCTCGTTATTTCTCTGTGTCGGCCAGGGCGAGTCTTCCCTCTTTGCTCTTCTCTTTCAAACTCGACTTCAGTGTGCACAGATCTCTACTCTCTCATTTTATCCAAAAGAAATTCAGCTAGAATCTGATTGGGATTCATGACATCTATAGATCAATTTGCAGAGAATTGACAGCATTACACTATTAAACGCCCCACGCGAGGGCGTAAAATGACTCCATTTCTTCACATCTTTCCTGTCTTTTATTAATAAATTAAAATTCTTTTCTCCTTCGAAGGCTTGTGTGTTCTTCGTCAAGGTAGATCCTAGAGTCATCATCATTTTTGCCGCTATTTTGAATGGTATCTCCTAACTTGTATTTTCTAGTTTATTCCTTCCTACCTAGGGTGTCTTCCAGTTCATTAGTGGATAGAAATTCTACTGAGTTTTGCAAGTTGATCTTATATCCGGTAACTTTGCTATAGTCCCTTATTAGCTCTAATAGTCATATATTTGTTCTGTCAGTTTCCCACTGGAGATGATCCATTTGCTTGTGAACAATGAGTTTTATTCCTCACTTCCCAATCCCTACGTATCTCAATTCCTTTTCTTTTTCTTCAAGTGCTGTCCAGGACTTCTAGCACCCTGTGACGCAGAAGCAGCGACCTTGGGCATCCCTGTCTTTTTCTCAGGCTGAGAGGGAAGGCGTTTCCTCATTAGCTTAATATTTGCTGTGGGTGTTAGGCAGGTACGCTTGATCAGGTTAGAAAGTTTCTTTCTGCTTCCAGTTTACAATAACGTTGATCATGAACAGGCACTGAGACCTCGTCAAATGCTGCTGTGTTACTATTAGGATGATAATGTGATTTTTCTCCTTTAGTCTATGAAAGCCATGTTGATATTATATTGGTACATTTTCCTGATGTTGAACCATCCTTGAACTCCTATGGTAAATCTCATTAGATATTTTGGCTTTTGTTTATTTCCCCAGACCACGATGATAGCAGCAGAAACACTTTTTCAAATCATAATAATGTTGAATAAAAATGAAAGTACGGTCTAGATTTATTTTTATACATTAACACACAAAGTAGGTGTTTAGTATTGACTCTCTCTCTTCTTCTAAAAACAAATCATCTTTTTTTATGGTTGACTCTTCAGAATAACAAATGTATGGATGACTATGAAAATAATGATAAAATCTGTGCATTCTTTACATACATTGTATGTACATACATACATCTACATGCAATGCATATAAAAACATTATGTATATTATATAGTTTTGGTGGTCTTACAAAATATCTGTGATATAGGCAAAGCAAGTAATAATGTTTTCATTTTTAAAATGCAGATGGAAAAACGACCATTCAAAAAGGAGAATGACTTGTTATAGGTCCCGGAGTTAGCAACTGCCCTGCCGGATAACACAAAGGAGCTCAAAGCCATGGGTCAGACAACATCACTGTGTTGCCTTTGGAGCCTGGGTTCCAGGTCCCGGAGGCAGGACGTTCTGACATCACCCAGACGGAGACAGGGCTCCCCACTGACAGCAGTTTGCACTCAGCTGTGGACCAGGAAGCTCGTGGGTCACCAGTATTCCTACAATAGGAAGGGAAACTGTCTTTCCTTTTCCAATTAGGGGTCATTAGAATCACATTAGTAAAAATATGGTTTAATTTAGTTGGATTTTTTTAAATAAATTTTTTACTTCAAAAAATTTCAAACACAGAAAAGTTGAAAAAATAGTACAATGAACAACTGTATACACTGCACCTAGGTTCACCAGTTTTAGACATTTTTGTCTATTTTGCTCTCTCTCTCTCCTACATGCACACACACACACACACACCCCTTTTGTTTGGCAAACTATTTCAAAGTCAGAGGCAGACAGTGTGACACTCCCTCTCGGGGCGACAGTGTGTGTCCCCAGAGAGCAAAGATGTGTGCTGCAGAGCCGCGGCCGCCACCCCCTCAAGACACTCCACATCCTCACCCGGGCGCCCTCCCACCAGAAGCCCAGCAGCGCCCACCATGGCTGCCCTGCGCGCCCAGCGTTGGACGCACTGCTGGACTGGGTTGGCTGGAACAGGACTGAAGGTTCTACATCCACATGCAGAAGCAACACGGGCTGCACTCTCCCTGCTGTCTTTCCTCTTCCTCAGGGCGCCTTTCCTCCTTGGACTGGAAGCAGGCCTGAGCAGGCACCCCGACATCCTCACCCACTCTCCGGCCCGGGGCCTCAGGGTGGAGCTGGGGAAGCGAATGCCAAGGGCCAGGCAAGCCCCCTGTTTGTCTGCACGCCTGCCCCGCATGGGGCGTCTGTGCACTGGGCTCCCCAGGACCCTGCCCCGGGTCTGAGGCCCCAGCTGGTGAGGGTGACATGGAAACAGAGGCCAGACTCAGGCTGTTTTTCCGGATTTTGTCTTTTGACACTTCCAGCCCCTCCGCACCCCAAAGCTGTGGCCACCACACACACACACATGCACACATCACACGCACACGTACCACCCCCCACACACACTGTGCACACACGCAAGTTCACTGTGCAGCCTCCTGACCCACTAGGGCTGACACTAGGCTGAGGCAAAGGCCCAAAATGCTGGGGGGGGGGCAGCAAACAACGTAGGCGTCAGGATAAATAATATTTAATGCAATATTTTACAAGACCAGATCGGATGTAAAGACTCCGTGATGAATAAAAGACCAACAGGTAGACAAAGGCAGGAGTGGTGACCTCTGGCTTGGGTCCCGGCCTTCTGCACCGCTCATTTCTGGGTGACAAGATGCTGCCGTCACAGTCCCTCAGGGCTGCTGAGACAGTGGCCACAACAGCCCCGGCCGGTCCAGCATCTCAATGGGGCCCAGGGCAGGGTCTAATTCTCCTCATTTCTTTCTCCTGAAGTTATGCCACCCTCTCCTCCGTCACCGGGGAGACGGCCCGGACCCTTACGTAACCCTCCAGAAGGAGCCTCAACAGTCGCCACCCAACTTCTCTGGCAAAATAGCCCTGAATGCTGCTGGGATCCAGACTCACCGGGCCAAGAGATTTTTTCAATTTCTTATGATGTTGTTATTTTTTCTTTCTCTTCCCAGAATCACCCGGGGGGACTCTCAGAGAAGACCAGACAAACGAAATTTCTCAACTTTTAAGTTTCAGCGGTTTTTGATTTATCTGTGGGCAAAATAACAAAACCCTTGAAAACACTTTCAAAGCGGCAAGCAGGGAATTCATCACCTTATGTAAATTTTCAAGCGCATGAAAGTTATTCTGCTAAACTGTAAAATGTGAATTTAGACAGAAAACTTCAGGCTGAACACAGACCTTTGTAGAAGAGCCTCAGAATAAGAGCCAGCGCAGCCAGGGCTGGTTTCCACCTTAATCACCACTTTCACGTCCATAAATAGAGAGACCTCTGTGCTGGCGCGGAGCACAGGCCACAGGCGCGCTCCCCACGGCTTCACCCTCAAAACAAAAATCCGGGAACTCTCCCGGGTCCATCGGGGCTGTTTGCGCCCGGTTCACTCACTGCCCTGAACACAGTGGGTTTCAACCTTTTTACGTTTAGTGGCAGGATCTCTTTTACCCCAAATAAATCTTACCCCAACATATAAATCAGGTAAGAGGAAACTTCTCTGGTAGGCCTCCTCCCACATGAAGGGCCCCTGGGTCACCTGTCCCCTAAAGCACAGGTGACCTCAGTATCCTGGAGCCTTGGGAACCTCCACGAGCACCACTTGACCCAGGCCGGAGGGCTCCCAGGAGGCGGCGGCCCTGCGGGGGTGGGGGGGGGGCAGGGGTCAGTGGGACACGGGCACGGGCACGGGTGAGGGCACAGGGTTTGAGTCCCGGTGGTGGGCTGCCTGGGGGCAGGGTGACAAGGCTGCCAGAGAAGGACCCTCCTGAGTGGCTGGTCTCCCTTTTTATCCTCTCTTAAATTAAAAAAAGAAAGTTGTGATTTTAAACAATAATAATAATCTTTAAAATAAGCAGAGATTTGTTTTCTGTTCTTGTTTTCTTTTGGTGAAGTGTACATTTTTTTCCCCTTACTTCAGCCCCTTCAATAAAAGATGAAAATTTTAGTGTTTTCCACTCCTCCTCTCCGTCTTAGGAAGTTTTGGTTGTCAGCTGTTATTTTCAGTTCTTCTGTTCATCAACAGTATTTCAAATGCTTTTCCTAAACCTCCATTTTCTGATGCAACTTACTTCCACCACGTTTAGCTCTCCCTCTTCTACTTTCTAAAATCACAAACATAAGAGCCAGAATGAGAGTTTAAAAATTATAAAGGTAATCATAAACATTCAGACTGTAAGAACACCAGCATGTAAGGGGACCGTCTCCCTCGCTCCCGCGTCCTCAGGTCCACCGCCCGGGAGGGATGCGGGCAACTCAGCCTCGCTGCTCTGGCGGCACCCACCACTCAGAGCTTTGCCCTTCCATTTCTTTAAATAAATAATAGCTCCATTTTAGAATAGAGAATACATTTACAGGTTCAAAATAAAGGAGCACGGGGGTTTCCTCTCCTCCCCTCCCCACCGCCCGCGGCCTGCAAGCAATCACAGGATTTTGTCGTCTTTCCAGGCACGTTGTGAGCAGGTACCCCTTCCCTCCTTCTCATGGATGCTGTGCCCACGGACCTGCCCTTGTCCTGTCTCTTTCAGGAACCAGGACCTCACTGATCAGAAAGAGCGTCTGCCTGCCTTGTGTCTGTGTGGTGGCGACCTGCTGTATGAACAGCCTGGGGCAGGCCTCAGCCCGGCTGCCCCTGGTGGGTGGTAGGTGGTTTCCAGCCTTTGCATCTGACCGACGGCCCCGCAGGGGAAGCCTCGCATACAGACGCCAGTGTATCCACAGGAAAAACTCCTACAAGTGGACAGGTGAGGTCCAAGGGCCTGTGGTGTGGAATGACCTCCCTGTGACAGGCCCAGCTCACAGCCCACAGCACAGAGTCAGCAAACTGTCGGTCGAACAAGGGGGTCCCACGTCTGGCTCGTCTGCATTTCTCTCCTGGAGCACATTTTTCATGGGTTTAGAACCCGTGTATTTTACTTTGTGCGTGTGTGCAAATTCTCTGACATTTTCTTTCTCACTTTTTCTATTGTTAGTCTTTTTCTTCTTGATTCCTAGGAGCTGTTTCTATATTACAGCTGCACGACCCAGTTTGTCTTTTGACTTCGGTTACGAGAGCTTTGGTGATGCAGAAATTGTTTTATTTTTATGTGGTCGAATTTTTCAGCTGTTCATAGCTTCTGGGTTTCGTGTCACCGTTTAAAAAGCCTTCTCCCTTTCTGAAGTTTTAAAGAATTTTCTCATCTTTAAACAACACTTTTAAGATTTTACTTTTTGACTATGAAATATTTGAGCCATTTGGGATTTATCCTGCTCAATGGGCTGGTGTATAAACCCAACTAATTTTTTTTCCAGGTAGCCACCGGGTGACCCACCTCACTTACTAATCTCCCCTGTAGATGTGAGGTACCATCTTAGCACAGACAACGCTCCCATTTGGAGCTGGCTCTGCTTCTGGACCTTCTGTTCTGTTGCACCAAGCGGTGCTACCATGCACCTTGAGCCTATATGAGGCGTTTTGAACACTCTCCTTTTGAGGAACTATCCTGGCCATTCCTGCACATTCCTTTTTCCCAATGCCCCACGTAATGCTGGCTCCTCTCTTCCCTGCCTCAGCGTGGGCCGCGCCTGTACGTGGGTCCTCGCTTTCAGCCACCCCGCTGTCCTCTGATGCCCATGATGCCATCCAGCAGTGAGGTGTGGCCCTCTCTGCCACCTTCAGCTCCTCAGTCTTCTCTCCCGCCTTCTCATCGCTATGACTCAGCAACCCTTGCTTCCAGCCATCGGGAGGTCTGGGCGATTCCCTGTTCCTCAGTTTCCAGAAATTGGAGCTTGCGTATTTGTTTCTCCTCCTTGTTCCTTTTGGGTGACGTCTAGGAAGAGAAAAAGGACACACTGGCTTTGCCAGCCCTGTGGGACCTGGGGGACTAGATCCAGCCAACTGTGGACGTCTTCTTGGCTCCTGGTGCGCTGAAGGAGGAAACGGCTCACTGCACTTCCTTCCTCTCCCCTCCCTCTCCGCCTCCTCCCCTCCCCTTCCTCCCCCTGCTTCCTCCTCCCTCTCCGCCTCTTCCCTCTCCCCTTCCTCCCCCCAGCTTCCTCATCCTCCTCTTCCCTCTCTCCTTCCTCCTTTCTCTTCCTCCTCCCTCTCTTCCTCCTGTCCCTCTCTTCCTGCCCCCTCTCCATTAACTACAGCGTTACTTTACATTTCCGAGGTCTACACTGCTCACATTCCCTTTTATGTCAAGGAGTGACAAACCTCTGCTTTGTGTTCAGGTTTGGGAGCTGCCAGCAGCATCTTTACTGCTCAGAGCTCGGTGCGAACGGCTGTGGCAGACAGGAGACGAAAAGCAGCCCCTGTCCTGAGCCCAAAGGCGTGCCAGGGTTTCTACAGCGAGTGTAGACTCGAGGCCAAGAAGGAGGGTGTGTGGGAATGCAACACAGACACCCCGTTCTTACCAGTCGCACCTGGAGGACTCCGAAGTCAGCACCTCCTGCCCCAGTGGGTCACCAACAGGGAGGTGGCCCTGTGACAGGAGCCTGTGGGGGCAACTGGAGCTGGGAGAGCACTGCCGGGAGCAGCTCACGATGGAGAGCGGAGGCCGGCATCTCAGATTCCATCAGAGCCTCGCGGGCCGGCCGCCTCTCTCAGGGGTTCTGTATGTAGCTCCTGGGCCAAAAGTGTCACCTAACCTCTAGCTTCTCTGCTCAGCGCAGAAAAGAGATTCACAACTTAATAATGAAAAAAGCAAAAGTGCCGCCAGACCCAATGGATCCGTTCCAAGTTTTTCTTTAATTAAAGCCGTCTGCCTTCTGAAAGTGGGCTGGCATTTCTGGGGTCCTATTTCCACTGTCAAAGAGACGGCTGGTTCCAGTCTTCTCTCAGCCGAAACGTAGGCTCACTCCCTGTCCTGCTTTGACTGGGGTCGCAGAGAAGGGAGGAAGCCCACCAGAGGAGCACGAGTCGTGAGCTCCTGGCCCGGAGCAGACGGGCTCCCTCGGCTCACACTTCCTCAGCCTGCAGACTCTTGCCACACGCCCCGGCCTTCGTAGTTGGATGTGGACTCGTTAGGACAAGTTCTGTTTATCCTGCAGTTTCTAATTATATTTCTTTTTTCTTGATGACAGAAATATGTGTCTTCACCCCCAGCTCATCTGCTTCTTAATTATTCTGTTGTTGAAAGGACCCCACCTGCGTTATGAGACATGGCTTTGAGGGGCCTCTGACTCCTGCTGACTCGGACAGTGGCCGTCTGGGCCACATCCACCACCCGGATCTCTCTCTTCGTATTCTTGGGGTGGGGCTACTTTTTCTCAGATCCCAGGTCTTCCTCCTTCTTTCAAGGTTTGTTTCAAGTCAGACGGGAAGTGCGTGTGCTGAGCTCTTGCTCATCTGAACGTGTCTGCTTCGCTGTCCGTCTTGATGGACTGTTTGGCTGGGTATCGAATTCTAGCTTCCAAATCATTGTGGCTCAGAAGCGCCAAGCCCCTTCCACAGCAATCAGTGACGCTGAGGCCAGTGTGCTCCTGTCCCTTCGTAGACAGCTGGTCCTTCCTCTTGCTAAGCTTGTGCAATCTTCTCCTCGTGTGCTGAGGTCCTGTTACGTGCCCGCCTCTGTGCTAGGTGCACAAAGACCACAACTCACAGAGGACAAGGCCTGGGGCACTGTGTCAGGGGGCTGTGTTAGGGGGCTGTTGTTGGGGGGTCTGTGTCGGGGGGCTGTGTTGGGGAGCTGTGTTGGGGGGCTGCATTGGGGGGCTGTGTTGGGGGGCTGCATTGGGGAGCTGTTGTTGGGGGGGTTGTGTTGGGGGGCTGTGTTGGGGGCTGTGTTGCAGGGCTGTGTTGGGGGGGTTGTGTTGGGGGGCTGTGTTGGGGGCTTTGTTGGGGGGCTGTGTTGGGGGGCTGTGTTGCGGGCTGTGCTAGGGGGCTGAACCTCTCCCTGATCAGTCTGCATCTTCCCCACGTCTTCCCACCTCAGCTCAGGACCCTCCATCCTCCCGGTAACTCAGGCCAACATCCCTGGAGCCCCTCTCCACCCGTCTCTTTCTCTCACACACCACATCTAATCTCAGCAAATCCTCCCACTTCTACTTTCAAAGTGTCCGGGACCCACGTCCTCAGGGCCCCCTCCACACCCACCTGGACCCTGTGATGCCCCTCCTGCACCTGCCTCCCTGGGGCCTGTGCTCTGCACAGGAAGAGAGATGGGGCCCTGTGCATTCCCTCTGCTCCTGCTCTCCCCTCAGCCCTCCCTGCTGTTCCTCAGTCCCCACGCCCCCTCGCCCCCTTGTCCCCTCATCTCCTTGTCCCCTCAGCCCCTCGGCCCGCCCTGCAGTGCTCTCCTGGCTGGGCACGGCCACACCCCCCTCAGCACTCCACCCCAGTCAAAGCCCCCCTCACTCCTCCCATGCACCTGTCGCCAGCCAGCCCGACTTTGCTGTACAATTTGCTGAGCTTGTCCTCTGTCCGCCAGACTGTAAGCCTCGTGAGACCCCGATACCTAGACCATTGCCCACCCAACGGGAACTCTGTGAGTCACTGTCCAATGGCCTGGATTGGATGAAGGGTGTGGCCTGAGACCTGGGGTCTGCTGGGCTAAGGAGGGCATTGGCAGAGAAAACTCAGAAGTTCATCATTTATAGTCAGTGTTGAAGGGAGGGCAGGCCCACGTGTGGAATGAACGAATGAATGAAAGAATGAATGGACGCAGAGATGTGGGATGCTCTCTGTCTCCCAGGGAGCGAGTTGCAGGTTACTAAGGCGTGTCCTGAGTTACCCGGTGTGGACATGTGAAGCAGTCCCAGTGAGTGGGAGGGAACCAACCTCCATGACAGAGAGGTACCACACTCCCCCCAGTGTGAGGTCACAGGGCCCTCCCGGGCTCCGGCTTGGAGGTCACCTCTCAGGTGCCCTGTCCAATTACCAACCTTGGCTGCCCTCAGGGTCCCAGTGAGCCAGCACTGGCACCTGCCTTGCCTTCTGTGACTCCAGTGTCCACATTGGGTCTTGGTTGATCAGACAAGGCTGGCTGCTTGTGTCCCAAATTCTGTTCTCCACAAGGAGACCCTGGCTCCCACGTGGCTGAATCGAGCAGTCAGCTGAAGGCCACTTCCCCAAAGAATGTAGGGCCTGGGGCCCAGCTTGGGGCCTGGAGCAGCCGCAGCCTGGGCCTGCTTGCTGATGACAGCAGGATTTTTGGTGACCTGGGAGTGTAGACCAAAAATGTTAAAATTGGGTAAGAATCAAAGGGTGCGTACGGGGTTGGGCCTGCAGAGGTTAGAACCCAGTGCTGCGAGGGAAGGAAAAGCCCTGTTCAGAGGGTCTGGGGCAGCTGTGGGGCTATCCCAAAGGGCAGCGGCTCTGTGTGCTCATGGTGGACACCGGAGAGACCCGCGGAGCTGCTGGGAAGGAGGAGAGGACCTCGGGGCCCAGCCAGAAGCACGTCCACCTGCGTTGTGAGGTGGAGAGACAAGAGGAAAGCAGGGTCCACGTGGCGCTCTCTTTGGGGTAAGGAGGGGGGCGTGTGAATACATGTCTCTGCTTGTATTTTCCAAAAGAAACAATGGGAGGTCAACCAAACCGTAGTCAGAACGTTTCCTGAGGGATGAGGAGGGAGAGGGAGGGGCCGTGAGGATGGAAGCGAGACTCTGCTGTGCCTGGTTCCGTGGCATTGACTTGGGGCCACGCAATGGGCTCTCATGGGTTTTTAAAGCAATTAAAAATGAAAATCAATCTCTAAAAATATAAACAACTGCAAACAAATTTATGGCTATTAAACGACTCCAAAATATATTATTTCAAGAGACTCTAAAATCCAGTATTTTGACTGTACGTCCTCAGTGGGAAATATTCTAAGGGCTCAGAGAATCATGTAGAAACTTTAACGTGCATTCAGTCACGTTGTTGGCCGTATTATTAGTGCTGTTATTTTGAAACGATTGCAGACAAACTGTAGGAGTAAGCGAATGAAGAATTCAGTGCGCTTTAACAACCACGACTTTGAGCATAAGACACGAGAGATACCCAGAGACGCCCACACATCGTCAATGAAGTCAAGTATAAACTCTTTAATAATAAATTTGAATAAATAGTAGTAAGGACTGATGCTTTCATTCCTCTTAAAAATATGCATATTTCCTAAATCTGCCCACTGAAAAGGCTTAGAAACCATGGTGATCCAGTAGCAGTGAGCATACCCAGCCCCAAACTTTGTTCTCTAAAGACCCTCCTCACTCTGAGAAACCGGGGCTTCCGAGAGAAATGGCTGCTTCACGTTGGGGACGGGAAATGCCCAAGATGAGCCTGGCAGAGAGCGAGGGAGGACTCGGGGCCAGGGTGGGGCCTTGAAGGGGAGCTTGTGGCCATGGTGACATCTGACCTACGACGGACAGGGGATGGTTGAGTTCCGACCGAGCACGTGTCCCGGCGTGACACTTGGGGAGGGGAGCACATCGCCAAGTGTACTGTGGCTCCTTCTGGAGCAACATCCAAGCCTAGAAACGCTAAACTTTCAAAATTACTGCAGACATTTAAAAATTAGTTTTCTAAATTATGGAAAAGTTATAGAAAATGTGGAAAACCCAGAGAAATAGAAAGAAGAGTAGAAAGAAGAGGAAGAATATCCCCAAACTTCGCCTTACCCCCCAAAAGCACCAGCTGGCTTTCAAAGCACCTCAAGACCAAGGGGTGCCCCGCCAGTGCCCGGGACGTGGAGCAGAGCACCCGCTGCCTGGGCTCGGCAGCTTGTTCAACAGAGAGAAGTCCGTCTGATGCCCTTAAAACTGCCCAGTGCCCGAGGCGGCCCAGCCTCCCACTGCCGTGCCCTCCCCGGGCAGCAGCTGAAGCATTGGAGAATCAGGCAGGTCCTCCCCAGTGGGGTCAGATTCCATGGGCTGAGCCCCTGCCCCTGGAGCACCTCAGGGTTTCACTGGCTCATTAGCTCATCACACACTCAATTTCACCAGCGTTTATGAGACTTCTCCTGCGCCAGGCATGGGGACTCAGAGAGGAATGTGACATGTGACGTGTGACACCAATGTGACATCCTGGTGGGGATGATGGTGCCCACTGACGCACGAGAATAGCAGGTCACAGAGAGGGCCATGGTTTCTGCAGGGCTGGGGCCGGGGCTGGGGCCTGGGAAGACCCTCCCTGTCCAGCCCACTGGGTCCCTCCGTGAGCCCGGCGTGACTCGCACGCTCCACTTAATGTTGGAAAAGTCTTTGCTTCCCATTAAAAAAAAAATCCCTGTGAAATGGAAAAAAAATGAAGCTGTTATAGGAGCAAATGCTCAGAGACTCAGGAACTCGATTCAGAATGTGGAAGAGATGTGCTGGCTCCAACTTGTGGTCCCCCACCCTCGTGGCACCCACTCAGCCTGCAGAGTCCTGGACGCAGCAGAGCCCGGTTCCTCCTGGCCAGAGGCGCGGGGCTACAGGCCCGCCCATGGGGGGGACCTCCGCAGACGCTTCCCTGCAGTAACCGGGCACGGGCAGCTCGCGTGCTCCAGTGTGCACACCGACCCCTTCTTTTAGACAAGAGTGTTCGGGACTGGTGTGGGCTTCAGGCACATAATTCTCATCTTAAAGTTGGCCCATCTTAAAAAAGCCAAATAGTATCAAGCATCGCATTCCTGAAGCTAAAAATAAAAGTGCAACCCAACATTTCCTAAGACACAAATGTCCTGGCCAAGAACATTCGTGGCTGCAAATCCCACTGCAAAGCAAGACTCAGACGGGAAAATAAATCTCCGGGCTCCTGAGCAGACGGGCCGGTGACCTCTCATAAACCCAGCCGCTCCCCTTCACAGCGCTTCCGCAGCCAGGACGGCCCGGACGCGGCCACGGCCGCCACTGCAGGCTCCTCTGCTCAGGCCTTGGGCCAGCCTGGGCTGGACCCGAGTCCCGTCCTCGCCCACTGCAGGCCCCGGGCCACCCTGAGCCCGGGAACTGGGAGGCTCCTGCACACGGGGGAGAGCATGTGCAAACCTCACCACGGAAGCAGGAAACACAGACAGGACTTCCAGCTCCCAATGGGTGCAGCCTGCCTCGCCTGCCTCGGCTCTACCCTCCCACCCTCTCCTGGGTCTTAGGGAAATGGCCCCAAGGAACAGGAACCTCCGTGCGTCCCCCGTGGGAGAAAGTACCCAGAGTTTCTAGAATACGTGGATGGCCCAGAGCAATGGAGGGAGCGCTACAAACGACCCCACAATTGCTCGCACACGGGGATGCAGGGGGTCCAGTGGAGGCCCCCAGGTTCACTCTCCGTGGGGAGGACTAGGAGGCGGTGAGGCGCTTCCCACAGATAGTCCCAGCCCTTTCCTTGGCCCAGCAGGTGCTGGGGGATGTCGCCCCACAGAGGAGCCATGGCTGACCCCAACCACCACCTCCAGAGGCAGACAGGAATCTTCCGGGAAGCTCCTGCCCTGCCATCCAATGGCGGGAGGTTGAGTCCCCCCTCCGTGGCAGGGCCAGCCAACAACGGGCCCTAAAGGGTCTGACATCCCAACTCCTGCCCGAGGAACGGACTCTGTGAGAGCCATCCCCTCTTGAGAGGGAGGTGGGCAAGAGAACCTCACGTGGAAGAGGAGGGGCCCGGGCTTGGAATCCCACCTGTGCACCCAACACATCCCAAAGGGGCCTCACGTCTACACAGCGAGTGCCGACGGCCGTGGGCAGGAGTGGCTCTGAGAGCAGGCCAGGGTCCTGGAGAGAAATGTGGGCTGCCGGCTCTGAAACACAGCAGGGACAGCCAAGGGCAGCTTGGCCCCCCAGAAAAACACACCCAGGAATTTGAAGAGGAGTTCAGGAATCGTCCCAGGACTAAAAAGACAGAGGTAAAGAGATGGATGTGGCCGGAGGGGGCTGCAGACCTAGAGACGGCACCAGGACGGCCGGGCACACACCGTGACGTGAGCGAAGGGAACAGAGCGGGCAGAGGAGAAGAAGAACAGAGACACAGGGGGCCTTTCCTGCAAGTCAGAGAAAGACACGTCTCTAGATTGGAAGGGCTTGTGTGCACAGGAAAGCTGATTATGAAAAATGAGGAGAGACAGACAGACAGAGGAAGAGAGATTTTTATTTTAAGGACTTAAGGTGAAGAACAAACCCAGAAGCACGTTGCCGGTGATGGAGATTGGTTAGAAAGGATGAAGCCGCTCTCCTCGAGCCCCAGAGGGCCGTGCCAGCTGACCTGGGGAGCTGCTGCAGGGACTTGGGAGGAGGCGCGGGGTCCTCCTGCCCGTCCCCACACAGCAGCTTGCAGACGAGCCTGATGAGGAAAAATCCTGCGAATAGCTCCCCTGGGAAATGGAGGGAGGACAGCCCAGAGCCGTCCCCAGCCGGGCCGAGTCAGGTGACCCAGGAAAGGAGGCTCCCCCAGCTCAGCAGCAGCTCCGCGGAAAGATGGGGTGACCCCACTCCCCGCCGACACTGCCTTCCGATGACAGTATTAAATCCTTTGCTCTAGAGAAAGTTCAGACTCTCATCAGATCAAGGAGGCCCCACGCCCTCCACGACTTCCTGCCTTGGGGATGGGGCAGCCTCGCCAAGGGGGCAGGGCTGTCCTGCTGGAGGCTGGTCCCCCCAACACGGGTGGCAGGTGCCAGCTGACCCCAAGCCTAATGGGGAGAGAACCAGAGCTGCGGGGTGTGGTGGGGAGCAGACCCATCCCAGAAGCTTCTCTCTCTGGCAGGATGTGGGGCAGGTGGGGGCCCGGCCCCTCTGAGGGCGAGGGGAGGCTGTACGGGGGACTGGGAGCCCGGAGTTTGGCTGTCCTTCTCCAGCACAGCAGGACACTCCTGGGCCCTCAGCTCATTGGCCGGCTCTTTGCTCTTTGTCTATAACTGGCCAGACCCCAGGGGGTGGGGGAGAAACTGAGACTTCGCTGTCCCTACAGGCTTGGTGACACCTGTGACACCAGTCACCCCCTCCTCAGGCTTCCTTCCTTTCCAGAGCTGAGCCCAGAGAACCCTTCCTTGGGCCGCCGTCCACTCCCGTCCGTCCCCACTGTGGCCAGGGGCCCTTCCCGGGGGCGCTCATGCCCGCTCTACCCAGGACACACACGGCCCCTGGTGGGACACGTCCCTCTGAGCCTAGGGGTGTACCAGGCGACGCTCATCGAGGGGCTGTAGCTCCTGCTGCAAGTGGGGAGGGGGAGCCTCAAGGTTTAATCGCCGTGGGGTGGGCGCAGACAGGACGGCCTCCCCTTGTCCAGGCAGCTCGGTTTCTTGACACTGGTTTTCTCCCTTTGGGGTTGGCATCCTCGTGCCACAGCGACGGGCAGGTGCGTGGTGTCAGGAACGAGTGGCGGGAAGCTGCCGTGACTGCCCTTCATCAGAGGCTGCCAGACCCTGGCCGGACAAAGAGGACAGACGGCCAGGCGATGCGAGCCGAGACTGAATCACTCTCGACTCCGACCCCGTGCGCTGGGCCTTGGAGCATCTCTCTTCTGCTATAAATATCTATGTGAGTCAGAAAAGAAAGAGCTTCCAGCCGGGCAGCTGGCCTTTCCTGCCGGCGGCTCTGCACAGCCCGGCTGAGGGTCCAGGCGCCACCCCGCTCACACCCCGCCCCCTTCCCCGCCAGGCCGCGGCCTACTTTCCAGGCCAACTTGAAGTTTAGATGGAGAACAATTATCAAACGAAGGATTTCTGCTTCTTGCTCCCACCAGGCTGGCAAGGGGAACCACATGCCCTATGGACTGGGGCTCCCCGACCCTGGCTGGGACTGAGAGGGCTGGGGTGGCCAGCATCACGGGGCCGTGTCTCCCAGAGAGGACCCTGCACAGCCAGCTGTGGGCCCCTGGAGGCCCCGGTGTCTGCTCCCGGCTTCCTTCCTTCCTGCCTCCAAATATCAAGTTCTTCCAACAAAAACCAGTTGAGTCTTGATGCGTCTTGGTCCCACCATCAGAAGCCCATCGGACACGAAGTGTGGCAGGCCCATCTCCAGGAGGCTGCAGCCAAGACCCCAGATGGCCGCCTGGACTGAGCTGGCCTTGGCCCTCCACCCCACCCCACCATGGTCTTTCCTTCCTGTCCCTTCCTCCTTCCTCCAAGCTCTAGAATACAATGGAGCCCCAGGATGTCCAGTAACAAGGAGTGGTTCCGTGGGAATCCTTGACCTCCGACCTCTGACCCCTGACCTCTGAGGTGGCTGATAACTATGAGGTGGGCGGAGCCTGGTTTTCAGGTCCCATCTCCTTCAGGGTCTCGGGGCAGCAGGAACCCCAGATTTTATGGGCTCGTGCTCAGATGAGCTTCCTGCAGAGTTCAGAGGACACTGAGGAGCCAGTCTTTTGGGGCCCCTATTGTAGGGGTTCAGAGAAACAGCTGTTTCCTGTCCACTCCTCTCCCTGGTCCCCTCCACCAACACTGCCTCTCCGGGTTGCTGACCCCAGGGAACACTCGGCCCACTCCGGCCGCTGCAGGTGCACCTGCTGAGGCAGGACCCCAACTCCCAGACAGAACGTTAAATAAATTGGGAACATGTTTATGTAAGCATGCACAAGTTGTGGGCTCGCTACTGGGAAGCATCAGGCCACAAAGAAAATAAAGGCTGGTAACTGTGTGCGTGACTTCTCCTTTTTCACCTTTACACGGATTTCCCATCTTTTCTGCAGCAAGCGTCCGTATTTACAATCTATAGAAGGAACACCCCGGTTTCCTGCGTCCTGCCTCGTCGCTCCTGCCCAGGTCCTGCCTGCTGCCTCCTCACCTCTGGACACCACCCCTGCACGGGCAGCCTGCAGCTTCTCCACCCAGATTTCTTCCTCCGCCCTCCAGACCACCCCGCCAACGCCTGTGAGCCGACGGTGCGCGGGCGGGCGTCAGGTCCCTGGCTGTAGACTCCTCTGCACCAGCGCCCCTGGGAGCGGCTCAGAAGCGCGGGGCCCCTGGCCGAGAATCAGAATCTGCATTTTGACAGGATCGCAGAGGCTCGTACACTCACTAGAGTGGGAGAAGTTGTGGCACCCACACGTCTCCTCGCCAGAGAACGTGCACGGTTACACCAGGCGTGGAACAGGGGGATCTGCAGGCCGTCGGGGGACAAGAAGCTCTGTTAGTCCCTGGACATAGAATCGTGTGGCGCACACTCTGCTTTACTCGTAATACTGTCGCGGTTCGTGCACTGACTGGAAAGTACGCGCTGTTTGTACACTGACTTCAGTTTCACCCTCTGAGTCTGTTCTCAGCCACATAAACTGCTTCAAACGGAGCAGCAGCTTGGAAACCCGCAGAAGCCCACCAGTTACCAGCTTTGGCCAGTTTATGAGGAAAAGACAAAGAAGAGGAACTTTTGCCGCAGTGGGAGGCCCCGGGGCGCAGCCAGGTTGGGGCTTACAGCCTCATGGGAACTGCGACTTCAGACAATGGGCCCAGCTCCGCCAAGCCTGGGTCGGGTGGCGGTGAGGAGCCCGCGGAGGAGCCCACGTGGCCCCTCGCAGAGGAGCCACTTATTAAACGCAAGCTTGGGGAGGGCGGGCCACCTCGCAAAGCTGGGGACTCTGGACTGCCTGCCCCGGGCGGGCGATAAGGCTCTGGTGTCCCAGGACGTGCTGAATGCCACCTCTGTCTGCCAACGCCGGCTCATTAGTTCCATTTTCTGAGCTGTCATACAAGCCACTCTCTGCCCGTCTGGGGCCTCATTACCCCCGTGGGGACGAGGGAAGCCAGAGGCGAGCTCCCCGCCTGGGCACACACTCAACGCGTCCATTCAGGAGAGAGGGGCTCGGGGGCCGGTGATGAAGAGGGCCCCACGCCAGGTGGCACTCTGCAATGAGGGGCTGCCCATCATACCCATTCATGGGGTCAAGAGCTGCGTTCCCGACAGGGAACCACACGCAGCCTGGCCAGCAGGGCATCACGACCTTGTGCTGGTCAATCTTGGACTCTTTTCTGATATAAGTCCTGACACTGGGAAATCAGTGCACCCCCTAAACACCCAGCACCCGGAACTGCGGAGGCTCCACGCTGCCCTCGGCGAGTGCAGGGGTCTCTTCCCTCCAGACCCGGGGCCCTGCCACGGGGACCGAGCCCTCTGAGGTTGAGGGTCAGAGACGGGGCCTCTGATGGAAGACGGAGGCGGGGCATTGAAGGGGCCACAGGGGTCCCCCAAGGCCAGTAGTGCCCCGTGGTCTCCAGGCTTGTTGAACAGCTAACGGGGAGAAGGGTCAGCACCCAGAGCTGGGTGTAGGGACCTGCCTAGAATGTGGGCAGAGCACCCCCCTGCCCAGCCCCATCCCCCACGGGACCCACCCCCCCGTGAGACAGGGGCAGAGACCTCCACCAGGATGGCATAAGGTGGACCTGTCCTTGGGGACACGTTTCTTACTGGATAAGGACTCCAGGACAGTGTCTGGAAGAAGAGTCCCCATCCACGTGAGCAAATCCTAACGTGGGTGGGGGAGTTGGGGGGCCTTGAACAAGGGCCCACCCAGGCCCCGCCCCCTCATCTAATATGCCCTGCTGGGGGAGGGGGACCCCCGAATTGAAGAGGCTCCCAGGGGATTCTGGCACACCTGCCCGGTGAGACCCATGGTCCCCACGCCCTGGCTGTCCTGCTGGTGGGCCCTGGTGGACTCTGGTCTCGCCAACCCATGAATGCAGGTGGGGGGCTGCCCCGTGCCCACTGGGAGGCTGAGAGCCGGGCCATGGGTGATGGGGCAGAAATAGGAGCCGGGCTCCTCCTGCCTCGGTCAGACTCACGCTCTGAGCAACCTGATTGTCTCTGTGCCCGTCTGGTCTTATTTTAACCTTCTGGGCTTTGGGCCTTCATGCTGTATCCCCGGCTTGTTTGCCAGGCTGGTGGTGCTGGGCCCCTTCCAGAAGGACCAGGAGGGGACGGCCCTGCAGAGCATCCAGCAGAAGGGAGCGCAAATCCGCCACCCCAGCACCCCAGTCTACACCAAGCAGCCCGCGGGGCATTCACGCCCCTCCCAGACCCAACCTGCAGAGGTGACTCAGACCCAGGCCTTCGTGGGGTCTTGCTGACGGGGCCCCACTTTCCCCTTAGCACACGCTGCCCATTTATCACACCTTGACAAGCGTCCCCGTCCTCAGAGCTACCTGTCCTTAGAAATGACCTCGAGGAGGAATCGGCAAGGCCGGGACCTACGGGCTCCCCTGTCGCAGAGGCCCTTCCAGCTGGAGCCGCAGTGGGGACAGAGGGCCCCCAGAAAGATGATGAAACCTGGGGCTCACATAGTGCCCGGACCTCACCCCTCTGCCCTCTGCCTGCCCCTTTCACTCTGAGCAGCCCCAGTCCCCACATGGCACCTCGGGGCCCCTCGGCCCTTCTGCCACATGCTCCCTGCTTAAATGCAGTGCCGGCACTCCAGCGTGACTCGGCGGTTCCCTTGTCTGGCAGGCATTTAAAACACTCTGGAGTGTGTGTGACCTGGACGACCTTTAGTCTTGGCGCTCCTGGCGTGTTGCTGTCTGGACAGAGAGGGACCTGCAGCTGGGGCCGGGCTCTGACGGCACCTCCTGGGCTCCGGGGCTGCGCAGTCAGGTTGCCCCTGAGTCCTCAAGCTAAAAATAATGCTTGCTGAAATTCTGACAAACGCGATGGTGCTCTGCAAATTTGCTAAAAGCACTCCTGCCAATCCACGGATCCAGGCAGCAAAACAGCTGCTCGAAGCGTCTTCTCCTTCAGAAACATCGAACCGAGCAAGGTCACTCGGTGTCTTGCAAACAGGGCCAGGGTCCTGCACCCATGAACTCTGTCCCACGTTGTTCCAGATGCCATGGAGGACCAACAGCCACCCCGGCCTCTTTCCCTCATCTCCCAAAGGGGCTGGAGGCTGGGCAAGCTGTGGATGGTGGTGGTGTGGCATGGCTCCTGGTGGGGGGTGGAGGGGGTCTTGGTCTTGGCCTGGGCCACCTGTCTGGCCCCTTCCTGGGCTTTCCTCCCAGTTCTGAGTGTTTGTCCCTGGGCCCCCCATCCCATTCTCCAGTCATTCTGGACTCACACCCATCCAGAATCAAGGTGACAGCTAAGTCTGACAACATATTCTGGCCAGTGGAGTGGAAGTGGAAGTGGTCGATATGCCTCTCAAGTATTGTCCAGAGAGCAGGCATACTTCCTTCTCACCTCTCTCTGGTTGGCTGGAATACAGATATGATGATTGGCACTTGGGCAGCCATCTTGGACTATGAGTTAGCAACCTAGTGTTGAGGATGACTGTGCAGCAGAATGAAAAAAGGATGGAGCCCCAATCTCAGCCCTGGAATGCCTACATTTACATGAGAAAATGAAAATTCCACCTGTTTGTCACCTTTTGTGTCTTTTCTTATCTTCCCTACAAACCTTTCCTAGGGCTCATAGAATGTTGACTAGAAGGGTGACCGTGGGCATCTCTGCCTTGTTCCTGATCTCAAAGGGAATGTTTTTAAAAGTTCACTATTAAGATATGACATATGATACAAGCTTTAAAAAAATATATCCTTTTTATATACCCTGAAATAATTGCTTTTACATTAGAATTATTTCTTTCTTAAATGTTGGTAAAACTTGCCAGTAAAACCGTCTAGACCTGGTTTTCTGTGAAAGATTTCTATCTACTGATCCAATTTAATTAATGTTTATAGGGCTATTCAGGCTATTTCTTTTCGGTTTGCTTTTAAGTTAGACTTTTGTAGAATTTTGTCCACTTCATCCCAGTTTTCAAACATATCGGCATAAAATTATTCGTAACATCCCCTCTGCAGTCACTGGAGCTTCTGTGGCTTGTCTGCTGCCCTCTCTCCTAACACTACTTATTTTTGTCTCTTCTTATATCTCGATCAGGATTACCAGGGGGTCGTCCATCTCACAGGCATCTGCAGACTCAGCTTTTGGCATTGTTGATCCCCCACTGCTCATTTGTTTTAAACTGGATATTTGCTCCCTGTCTCTGTGTTTCTTTTTCTTGCCGTCTCTGCACAGACTCTACTGTCCTCACTCCCTCCCTGCTGACCCTTTCCCTTAACAAGTGTGGATGCTGAGCGCCTGCATCTGGTGTCTGATGGGTTAGTGACTAGTCTCCTCAACTCACCGTGGCCGGAAGTCAGCCTCACCCTGCTCTATGCACACTCGTGTTCTATTTTAGTTTTGTCTTGGTCAACAGACAATGAATGTGATGTGTCAGATAGTCTCCTTTTTCAGGTTTGACTGTACACATTTGCCACATTTTTTTACTCTTAATCATGTACTCTTTGCATTTTCCAAGCTTTTGTTTCTGCTGAATTAGTGGTAATTTCTTCAGCTCCACCTTCCAATCCACTAGCTTGCTCTTTAACCATATCTAACTGCAATGAATTGATCCACTGATTACCAAATCTTTAAGATTTTATTTATTTTTTAATCTATGGAGTTTTGTCTCCCTTTATTATATTTTTCATTTCTAGAAATTCTATTTGGTTTTTCAGTTTGGCTTGATCACTTTTTTATGGTCACAAGCTCTTTATTCACAATAAATCTCCTTTTTATTTACCTAGCGTACCTGACCTATTGGATGCTCTGCCTTGAAATTCTGCAGTTGGGGTATCCGTGAGTCACCCTCTGCTGCCTGTGGTCTGTCTGGCTCATTGTGGTGTCCTGCTGCCTGTCTGTGTGGTTTTTTACTACAATTTCATGCATCTTGGACTTTTACTTATAGGGGCCCCTTGAGGTCAGGTTGAGATTGGGTCTCCCACAGTCACCACCCATCGGAAACTGCTTCAGTCAAATTCTGGGCTTTGGATCCCTCCGGCAGTGTGAATTTGGGTTGCCAACCCCATGAGGGTCTTCTTGTGGTCACAAACCTCGGGGGAGAGGCTTTCTCCTCCGCTCAGGGTCAAAATTTAAGACAGGCAGCCCCAGAGGGTGGCAGGGGTTGGGCGCTGTTCTGGTTCATCCCTGTGGAGAGGGCGTAGGGGTCTCCCACCAGGCTGCACGCCTCCAGTCGGTCCTGAGCTGTGTCCTCTTCCACCTGGGCCTCCAGGACAAGCTCAAGTCCAAGTCTGCAGTCAGCAAATGCCGCTTCCCCCACGAGGCACGGAGCTCTGCTCAGCTCCAGGCTCCTGCACACACTCCAGGTTCAGTCTCCAAGTGTTCATTCCTCACCTGCCAGCTTGCTCAAGTGTCTGAGAAAACACTGTTCATGTTTTATTCAGAGCTTTTGCTTCGAGTGGCAGTGATGGGCAGGGAACCAGGTCCCCGGAGCTGCCAGAAATAGAAGTTCTCTCTGTATGTGTTTAACACCCCTGGTGCTAAAAGAGCCCCTGGGTGTGAGTGGGGGAAGGCAAGGGGCTGCCTCTGCTGCCTGCAGATGACCTCTGCACCAGTGCCCAGGAGGCAGGTGAAATCAAGGATGATCCTGGGAGAAACGCTCTATCTATTGCCGCATGAGAAAATGAAGCCATCTGTCACATGGCAAGTGCATAGTGCAAAGCCAGCTTTGCTTCATGAAATGCACGTACTCTCATGGTCTCTTTATGTTTTTGTCATTGTTCCCGCCTCACAGCATTTGGGTGGCCTGGTTCTGGGTCCCCAACAGGCTCCACTCCCACTGATGGGGACAGAAGCTCAGCTGGCCTCAGCCACTCTGTTTCTGAGACAGCCTCGTGAGTAATGAGAAGCCCTCATGTCATCAGCAGAGACAACCAGGCCAGAGGTCTGGCGTATCAGTGGAGGCGGGGGGGCCACTGTTTGCTGAGAGGTGACGGGGGTGAACAGAGGAGCTCCTGTGCCCTGCCCCCACCCCCAGTGGCCTGAGGTCCAGCAATCCAGAGAGGGCCTCCCAACCTGAGAGATTTGAAAAGCACAGTCAGCCCAGCAGGACACTCGATGATAAAAATAAACCGTTTCTGCACACACAGGGCTTGCAGTGGACGGCACTTTCACGCACATTATCGTTTTCATGCCTCATTGCCATTCTGCACAAGGATTTACATCCTGCTTGCTTCACAGACTCCCATGGGCCCCACTCCCAGGTGCGCCGGCCAGGTCGGGGCCGTGTCCCCGAGGAGGGCAAGCCCAGCGGAGAGCGCTCTGTCCTCCTAGTGCATTGAAGTCTATGGAGGATGCTCGTTGGCTGGAATTGGACCCAAAGAGGCCACGTGTGTCCAGCTGGCTACTCATCTGCCCAGTCCAGGTTCTCAGTGTCCTGTGTGTCCAGAGTCACTGTGTCTAGGCTGGTGCAGGCTGTGGGCTATCACGCTATAATTTTCGGACAACTTTCTGCTGCCCCCAGTGCAGTGTGGCTGGGTTCAGGGGGAGGGGGAGATCCCCGGGCTGGCTGGCCCGGGAGGGGATGTGGGGAGTAGGGACTCTTGGGTTCGCCCTGGCACTGGCCTCCCAATGTTCCCTTGACTTGGCCTCTGGCCCTTTTCCTGTGTGAAATCCACTCCTGGCCCTGGCCCAGTGCTGCCTCTTGACCTTGGTGCTCAGGGGCATCAGCCAGGGCCCGGACTTGGGCAGAGGGTCCTCCCACTTTCCCCCAGCTCCCCTCCCCTGAAGGCTGACAGCAGCTGAGGGGTCCTGACACTGCTGCCCAGAGCCTCCCTCTCTGGCCTTTGGCCTGGTCCTGGGTCCAGCACTGGCCAGGGCTCAGATCTGCCCCTCCTGGCAGTCACCTGCCCTCCAGGGACACAGCAGCAGCAGCCCTCCTCCCGGCTGTGTGAGAACAAGGAGCCCGCACACTCAGAGGGGCCAGCACGGAGCAGGGCCTTCCCTCGGTGTGGGAAACCCAGGCATGTGCAGTGGGTGCGTCCACACCCCTCCTGTAAGTCCCAACACCCCAGGTCCGTACGGACCCCGCCCAACTCTCACTTCACATGGTTCTCTTGGGTTGACCCTGCCTCCTCCACTCCAGGGGTGGGCAGTGCCCGGCCTGGCCACTCAGTGCACTCAGCCCCTGGCCCCACCACTGCGATTGGCTCAGGATGAACATGTGACTCAATCTGGGCCAACGGGCATCTTCCCTGGGACGTCAGCTGGAACTGGGAGGAAAGAGGTGGTCTCTGCTGGGACTGCCCACCTGGGGGCCGTGACTCTGGGGCTGGCCGGGGGGACCAGAAAGTGGGGCCTACGGGAAGTCACAGAGCCAAGGGGAGAAGCAGGGAGGCGACCCCCTGGGCTGGAGGCACAGTTATCCTGGGGAGGGTAGCCCCCCGGGTGGGCTTAGCTGGTTAGAGCAGGCCCCCCCTCAGGTGTGAGTGGTGGGGGTCTCATGCTCCTGCCTTGGCTGGTCAGGGCGGTGGTATGGAGACGGTGCCTCCGGGTTTGGGGCACACACCACACATTAGTGAACACGGATCTGTACAGTGTGTAAACTCTCAAGCATTCAGCCTTCAGCAACTGTTCTCTCTGGCAGAAGCAAGCGCCAGATTTTTTCAAATCACATAACTAATGCATATTTATTATGAAAAGTGAGAAAACATAGGCAGGCAAAAACAAAATAATATGAAACCATCCACCATTCCAAAGTAACAGTAGTTGGAAGTTTGCTCTATCCTTTTCTAGACATTTTCCTCTGCAAAAATTATACCTATCTGTGGGTGTCTACATATTTACAGAAATGGGTTCCTGCTCCAAATTCTGTTTTACAATCCCACTTTTTTCATTTAATGTGTCATGAACGTTTTTCTATGACAAGTATACAATAGAGGCATCATTTTTAATGGCTGCGTGGTATTTCCTCATGGAAATCAACAATAATTTAAATAAACAATCCATTGCCATTGGGTGTTTAAGTTTTGTGGCTTTCCTTTGGTTTTGCTTTGAACATCTTGTATGTACCTGGCTCTCTTTGTACATTTATCCAATTCGTTCTCTGGAGCAAATTACAAAACAGCAACGGCTGCATTGAAGGTAGATGTGTGTCCAGCAATCACAGCACATGTCGCCCAAATAACTTCCCAAAAGCGGGTGGGGATGGCGGCTCACGGGCTCCTAGGTCCTGGTTCTGCTTTCTCATGCTGTGAAGACTCCACCAGTCTCGTGGATGAAATACGGTTTGCTGTTAGAATTTGAAATTCTCAGATTACTAAATGTTTTTCCTATACTTGCTGGCTACGTGTATTGGTCTTCTTGAGGACATTCCCCCCACTTTTAATTGGGGGTATTTCTTGGTTTGAGTCCCTCAGAACTAAGTCCTGACTCAAGGATTTGCTTGCAAGTAGTTTATCTGGGATGTGGTCTCAGCACCCACCCAGGGACCGAGGACACGAGATGGAAAGAGAAGGCAGCCAGTGCGGGGGTCTTATAAGCCACTTGCCACTGTCCCACTGGGATAGGACACCCCTGCCAAGAGTAGAAAGCTGAGCAAAGACCCCCAGCTCCACCAGGCACTGTCGAGGGTGCTGGGGGCGTAGGAGCGGAGGCATCATTCCTCAGGATTTGGGGCCAGCAGAGTGCAGGCCCCGAAAAGAAGTGCAGGGGATGCTGGTGGCCAGTGAGCAGGACAGCCGACAAGGTCAGCCCGGTACTGTCTTCCTCTTGGTCATTTGAAAGCTCTCCTCAATGCTCGAAGTGTGGACTGCATCATAATATTATGTGTCGAAAAGGCTGGAACTCCTGCCCCCAAAGCCATTTGCCACTCTATTTTGTTCAAGGGACATTCTTTGTCATGCAAACAATTTTAGTTCCTTGTTTAATTCTTCATCCTTACAGTTTCTGCCTTCACGACACGCGCAGACGACTTCTTCCCTCTGAGAGAACATAAACATTGTGCTCATCTATTCCTCGTATTGCAGCCATTTTGTTTTAAAAATAAGTCTTTTATCCATCTGGAACTTGGCTCTTGATCCCTCACGGGTATGTTGGTGAGAAGGCGGCGAGGGATGCACGGAGGGCTGCGAGGCAGGGGTCATTTTGGACCCCAAACGGCCCGATTTTGATATTGTACCTGCATCAGAAAATGGGGGTAAATCTAGATGAAGATCAGTAAAATAAGAAGAGCTGTCCCGTTTGCAAATGACAACAGCAAACATCTACACTGCACTCACCTTCTTACGCAGCTGGTCCTCCCTCCCTGGCCACGTGCCTGGACCCGGGGCGGCGGTGGCCTGCAGGCTTAGGGGAGGCCAAGGCACAGGCCTGCCCTCTCCTGTGCGCTGAGGAAGGCCCTGGCGCGGCTGAGCTCCCTGCGCGGTCCCAGCCCTTTCTGGGCACGGCCCGGGTGGCGATGGGTGCAGAGATGCCCAAAGCCGGCGCGGCAGGCACTGCTCCCCAGACAGCGGGGCTGCGCTCGCTCTGCTGCAAAAACGACTTTAACTCCAGGCGTGGGGGCTTTCTCTACACGGGGCAGAAAGTCAGTACTTCAGGCTCTGTGGGCCGTGAGGTCTCTCGAAGTTTCTCAATTATTGGTTTGCAGCACAAAAGCAGCCACAGACGGTACAGAAATGAATGAGGTGGTGAGTGCCAGGAAAACTTGATGGACACTCAGCTTGAACGCCGTACAGTTCCCATGTGATAATATTCCTGAGTTGGCATGTGTGAGGCTCTCATCACGTCTCCTGTTCGAGCTTCGCCCCCACTTTCCACTCCTCCTTTTCCCAGGACAGAGCTCCCTGTGGCCTGGGGAACCCTGAGGTCGTCTCCAAAGGCAGAGCAGCAGACAGGTTGACACGTTCCGAGATGCTTGAAGGAGACTTCGGGGGATGTGTCCCCCTTTCTCCCTCCTCACTGCACCCAAGTGTATCACAGAGGAGCCTTCGGGGCCCTTGGGGCTGACCTCGGGGTGGCTGCCATGCAGGGCTGCGTCCCCTCTGCACAGACTGTGTGTCTCAAGGGTCAGCCACCCTGGGAAGCTGAGATAAAGGGTGGTATGGATTCTGCGCATCAGCTCCCATGTGCTCTTCCAGAACAAGCCTCCCCTCCCCCCGAGAGTTCATATTACGAGCTGACAGCCCGCCGGCTGGTGCTCCCTGGGATGCCACACCTGTGTGCGAGAAACACCATAAGCGTTTGCACGGCTTGATGCTGTGGAAGCCACGGGCCTTCCTGCTGGTTTACATGTTTGGTGAAGGAGGCTTAGCTGCGTGCAGATTCCCCCCGAGCTGGGGGTCAGCAAATGGATGGGGCGGGGCCCAGACAGCACCTGGCCTTGCTGTGCATAGGTGAGAACAGGCGTCCCCAGGACGGGGTGGAAGCAGATGCCCATGTCCATTTGGGTCATCACAGACCCGTGGTGCCGGCACAGGAGATGGCAGACCCCATGGGGTGTGTCTGTTTTTGCTTTTATTGCCTGAGCCTCTGGTGTCACACCCGAGAAATCCTCTCCAAACCCAATGTCGTGAAGCTTGTGTGCTATGTTTCTGCTAAGAGTTTTATTGTTTTGGGCCTTACGTTTAGGTTCTTGATCCATTTGGAGTTCATTTTTGTATCTGGTGTGAGGTAAGGGTTCAACCTCCTTCTTTTGATGTAGCTTTCCAGTTTCCCCAGCACCCCTTGTTGAAGGGACCGTCCTTTCCCCACTGAATGGTCCTGGCGCCCTCGTGGAAGGTCATCTGACCATACGGAAGGTCGTCTGTACCTGGGCTCTCTGTTCTGCTCCGCTTGTCCGTGTGTCTGTCCTTACACCAGGAGCGCCCTGTTTTGATCCCTGTGGATTTGTGGTAAGTGTTGAAATCAGGAAGCATTAGCCCCCCACCAGACCCGCCCTCTAACTGTGCCCCGAAAAAGCTGCGTTATTGCCACATGAGGACGCCCGCACTCTCCCCAGCCCCCACCCCAGCCCCCCCCCCGAGCACAGGGAGCAGGAAGAGAGAGATGGAGCCCCTCCCTCCTGTCAGGAGCCAGGTGGGCGGAGTGGTCCAGGTCTCCTGTGTCCTTCCAGCGACTGTGAGGCTGTGCAAACCTGGCACGTGGCCTGGTCTATAGAGGACAGGGCCGTTCACGTTGGTCCCTGCGTCTCTCCTGGTCCAGATGCTCTCTGTTTCCGGGTGGACTAGCACTGTCTGCGTCATCTCTTACGCTGCTTTCTCACTTCTAACCCCAGGAGCCGAGTCGTCCAGACAAGCGGCTGGCCTCGGTTACCTGCCTCATTGTCCCGTCCTCCTGTCCCCTCTTCCCAGGACATGTGCTCTGTGGCCCTGGGTGCCTGCCAGCCCTCCAATGTTTCCTTTGCACACACGTGTCTCCATGAGCCACGGATGAGCGGCCTTCTGTCTGTGCGGTGGTCATGTGTGAATGTCACATCCCATCAGCATTGTGTTTTGGTCATCGGTCCTGAATGAACCTGCAGATTTCAGGCAATTCTCTGGCTTCTGGGTGACGTTCCATGGGCCGTCTGCCACGTGTAGGTCGTCACTCTCCCGTCCATCAGACATTTATCATTTATCAGGCACCAACCGGGTGCTGGGAAGGGAGCAGCAGACCAAGTAGATAGAGTTCCCGCCTGAGTAGGACTTCAGGGGCCAGAGAGACAAGAAGCAAGCAGAAAGGTCATTGGTGGAAAGCGTGCGGAGAAAGATGGAGCCGGCTGAGAAGACAGGTGATGTCAGGTGGCGTAGGGGCTACGTTATATGTGAGGGCCCGGGAAGAGCTCCCCATGAGGTCACACTTGAGCAGACAGCTGAAGCAAGATGGGGCCAGCCTGGCAGATGAGCAGGGACTGCAGGCACTGGGCGACAGGAGCACAGTGGGTGGGGGCTGAGGTCAGAGGGGGCGGCAGGTCCTGTGGGGCTAGGTTCTCCTGAGAGGTGGGATCCCGGGGAAGGGGCACCTCCAGCTGATGTATCTGGGCTGGGGGGACACAAGCTCAGGGTAGGGAGACCAGGGCAGACCAGGGGACGACTGGCCTTGGACAGGTGTGGCAGCAGGCATGGCAGCAGGCGTGGCGGCAGTGGGGAGAGCTCCAGACTTGTTATTGAAGTTGGAGGCAATGTTTGATTTATCTGCTATTAGGTTGTCTCCAAGGCCCAGCTATTGCCAATGGTGCTGCTGCGGACACGTCCTCGTCCCATCTCTGGGAAAGGTTCCCAGTGCAGAACTGCTGACATCCAACGTGCAGCCCGGTGCATCCTCGGCCCCACAAGCCCCGCCCACCTGCTTCCCCCAGGCTGCTAGCCGGGCTGGAGGCCAAGTCTCCGGTGAGCTTTGAGCACTGCATGGAGGCTGTCCTTGGCTGACCTTGCTGGACGCACCTTGCCACCTCCCCCACCTCCAGCCCTTTGGTACTCACAGTGAGGCTTCTGAGCAGCAGCACCAGCATCTCCTGGAGCTGGGTGGAAATGCTGCGTCCAGGCCACGCGGACCCACTGAACCACATCGGCACAGTGCCCAGGAGACCCACGCGTTACCATTGGGAAACCTCGCTCCACATTGCCGTTTTCCCAACACTAAGAATCACCTGCATTGTTGACAAGCACCCAGGTAATGTGACACAGGTGGGTGAGGACCCTACCTGGAGAAGCAGGTGCAGCCTCTGGGCTCTTGTTAACACCCCCTCCCCTTGCCCACCACCCTGGCAGCCTCAGTCTCTTCATCCATGGAAGGAGGTGGTTATGGGAACACGCTAACTGCAAAGCACTGGACAGTGTAGCCCCTTCCCACTGCCTGAGCGCCGGGGTTGGCACACCGCACTCCCCAAGGCCTGCAGGAGCTGCCCACACATGCCACTCGGCCACCCAGGCACCTGGGCCATGTCAGCGGCTGCTCCCCGCTCAGAGCTCGTCCCCTGGCTGTCCATGGCAGCAGGGGCCCACGCACAGCGCCCCATGGGTCAGCCCCAGTGGTCAGAACGCTGCTGCCCAGGCACAGTGTGGGAACAGAGCCCCGGGTGTGCTGCCCACAAAAACAGACAGGATGCCGGCAGAGCCGGGCGTGTGGGAGCCGGAGCCCGGCAGCTTCCCAGCGCCGCCCACCAGGATGCCAGGAGGCCAGGGGCCCAAAGAATGTCTGGGAAATTTCGATAGCAGCCGGGGGTGAGAGTTTCCAGCCAGCCCGGGGTGAAGCAAGCCTCAAGGAAAACAGCACAACAGATAAGGCGGCGAGCTCGCCTTCCGGGCCCTGCTGCTGACTTTGGCACAGTCGGCACCCGGCCCTGGACGCACAGGGACCTGGCACTGGGGGCAGGTGGCAACTCAGGGCTGGAGGGAGCTCGAAACTTGTATGTCCAGATCCAAAGCACAGGGAGGACATGGAGTCTGGTGAGGGCTGGACTCTGACCCTGGGGGGCACTCCTGGCCCTCTGCTCCCGCCACATCACGTCACTGACCCTTATCTGGCAGTAAAGGGTTTGCTGACAGGCGGGCTGAGCAGCCAGTGGACAGGAACCCAGAGGCTCATGTGGGCCCAGGGGGCCCCGGGGTGGGTCTTGAGCTGAGCACAACCCCCACGGGCTCCAAGGGACCTTCCTTGGCTTTTCCTGTGGTTATATTTCTACTTGGTCGCAGCCACCCTTGCACCTAGCACAAAAACCCAGCAGCACAAGGGAGAGAGCCCAGGTCCCTGCCCGGCCCTGCCCACCCCTCTGGCCAGTGCCTGCTCCTGTGCAGCCGAGGCTCAGACAGGGGCCGTGTAGAGCCCTCACGGCCTAGGGTGCCCTGTCTGTTTTCCTCCTGGTTTTGGTTTTCTCAGCTATCTTTGCACCCTCTCCCCTTGCGTTGCCGTGGGCTCTGGGGCGAGGATCACAGGCCATCATGCGGATTCCAGCGTGGCTACCCGCACCCCCCTTCCCCGCCCCTCCCTGGGCCCCTCTACCGTCCTCGCGGCTGGATCCACTTCTTTCTCCTGCCTCATGCCCTCGGGTTTGGGGGCGCATCCTGTGAGGTTTCACCCAGGTCACAGGTGCATTGACTGCAAAGAGTCCCGCTGAACCACACAAAGGAAGGCGAGCCCCCTCCCCACGAGGAGGCCACTAGGCCAGGTCCCAGCTCCAGCTCCAGGTGCAGGCCCTGGCGTCCTGCAGGCCTGAGGAGGGGTCAGAATGGAGCAACTCAGGCCCAGCGTGAATGACTGGCCACAGAAACAATGGAGAACCAGGTTTTGCCGAGAGAGGAGTGTGGACCAGGCCCCAGGGTACCAGCCTTAGGCCTGGCCAGGAGCTTTGGGACAGCCCAGCTGGACGGTCAGAGGAGGGGCTTGTCCGGTCCATCTGGGCCCCCAACATTTCTGCTTCATCATCTCGTGGCCACAAGCAAAGTGGGCACAGTGGGGTTGGGGGACAGCAGCATTTTAGCCATCCACTTCCGCTGGGGGAGTCCGAGACTGCCCAGGGCTGCAGCAGTCACAGCCTCTGTTTGCGGAACCTGGGGTTCCTGTGGGTCGATTGCATTCACCCAATTGTGGGGTGGGGGCCCATTACCCAAAAGAAGAAAATGGTATTTGACCTCTGACCAAGACCGTGGCCTGGGGCTTCTGCCTCTTGGGACAGGACCTGCGGCCCTGCTCACAGCTGGCCTGGAGATGAGGGGGCCACAGGCTGGGAGGGGAGGCTCCCTCCTCACTCCCCAGGCCGCCATCAGAGTTCAGCTCAGCGACAGCAAGGGACCTGGAGGTAGGTGTGCAAGGAGCGGGCCCCAGCCTTACACCCACATCATTCTGGGCGCGGGCTTCACCCCCTGGCCTTGGTTTGGGGAGGAGCCTCTGCTTTCCCATCTTGAGGGGTGCACAGCACTCCCGCCGTCATCAGTTGGGACCCCCACTGTCCACCGAGGGGGCTTCTTGTCACTCAGCTGTGTTTTCTACGTTCTCTGCAATCGCATGAGCCAAGCCGGGGCCAACCCGGGTGGAAGGCTCCAGGAAGCGGCCAACACAACATTCCTGGCCTCGGGAAGCCCCTGGGCTGAGTCCAGGGTCCCGCGACGTGGCGGAAGGCGCACACTGCTGAGGAGCCCTCCCTGCCCGCGGCACAGCGATGCTCGCCCAGCCTCCCCTCCGGCGCTGCCCTGTGCGACATCCCACTCTGGGACCACTTCTGCATCTGTCCAGATGCTTCTGACTGCAAACCCAGGTCCATTCTCCAGGGGTGTCTCCTGCCAGCTCAGAGAGCAAGTCGGCACCACTGCCTGGTGCGACCGAGACACGGACAGGACTCTGATCTGGGCCCAGCTGAGCCAGGAGCCCAGATGAGCTGCCGCTGTCCCTGTCACACCGAGTCTGCTTCTTTGTGTGATGGCATTCACTCTGTGGAGACCAGAGGTGGCCCCCACACCAGCAAGCTTCAGGGACAGAAGCCGCCTGTTACCCCGGGAAGGTTCCGACGGCTCAGCTCAGGCCACAGGAGCACCTGTGACCCAATCTCTGACCGGAGACTGGACAAGCCTGCCTCACACACCCCTGTCTGGGGCCGGCAGAGTGGTCAGCTCCAGCCAAACCGTGTGGTCTGAGAATGGGGGTCCCCAGTCACACACTAAGCAGGCAAAAGACATGAGGCCACCCCAGGTTTTCATCGCTGCCTCCTTCACAGAGTGAAATCAGGAAATAGCCGTGTGTCTGACCACGGGTGCCAGGTTAATAGACTTGGGGACATGCACCCCACCAGCTAAGATGTGGGGGCACGTGGTCACACGGATAGATGTGTGAATTAGCAGGGTGCCAAAGGACATGAGCAGTTGGTCCCAGACATGTCCGAAATGCCGCCCGATAAAGCCAGTCCCACGGCAATTTTATCTGAGTGGTTGGAATACCAGCGGGTTTTATTGTCTTCTTGTTGCCCGTCTGTACTTTCTCAAGTTCCTGAAAGGAACACACGTGGATTTTGTAATAAAGAAGGCAAGCATCACTGTTAATAACATGTGGAGGGTACCCCAGCCCCCCGCCAGCTGTCACAGGAGCCGTGGGAACCAGGTGCGCTCCTGTCAGACGTCCTCGCTTGGCTCTCAGCCCGTAATCCCTGGGCTGCAGTGGACAAGCCTGGCACTGCTCGCCTGCTAACTGGTCATCCTTCCAGGCAGACTGGAGGTGGGGCCTCCAGCCCAGCCCAGGGGTCTTTACAAAGGCTCCCATCTCTGCCAGTGGAAGGCCCACGGCCTCACGCCCGGGCCATCCCTTGGCCATGTGGCTCCCCAGCTCCCCGGCTCACCTGGCCGGGTCCATCTGGCCCACCTGAACCTGAGGGCAGGTTCCCCACGAGTGGCCCCCGCAGTCACCCACCAGCCACAGAGATGTGTCGGCAGGGCCCCAACAGCAAGAGCTCCAGTTGTCTGTCACCAGAAATGCACCCAACTGCACACATGGCCTCCACTCGGGGCCCGACAGTTCAAGGGGTGTTGTCACCCCCAAACCAAGCTGGCCTCGGCTCCTGCTCAAAGCCCCTGCCCGAGATTTCTTCAGAAGCTCCTTGCTGCCCCTGCCTGCCAGCCGTTAGCCAACCTTTTAGAAAATAAAAACTCAGAATCCAAGTATTGATCTCAAGGGGTGCTTTGTTTCCTAATGAATAATTCACTGTAAAGCAGATCCACGGCTTACATTTAAGGTTTCAAGTCCTCTGGTCAAACATCCATCAAGCAAATGGATAGAAATACTTAATTTGACGGAGAACATGTGCTGTCACTGGCAACCTGCTCAGACCACTTCTGTCCAGGCTGCTCGCCTGTCTCCCGCACCGAGCGGGTCTTGGGCGAAGAGGTGTCTCCCCGGGGAGCTGCGAGCCTGAGCCACAGGTGCGGTTTGTGAGGGGCTGTGGGTGCACAAGGCCAAGTCTGAAGGGACTCCTGGAACTTCTGACCTGGTGGCCTCGTGGAGGGTGACGGCTGGGGATCTGCTGACTTGCAGATGACAGGCTGAGCTCACACAGCCGACCAACAAAAATGCAAAGAAAAAGGTGCATTTGCCTCCGAGCTCTCAAATGAGTGTGCCACTGCCATTCTGCAGGAGACACAGCCCCAGAGTCAGAGACCCCCGCGTGGGGGACGCTGAGATCTGCTTCATAGCTTCTGCAGGTGGCGGCTCACAGCCCAGCTTCACGGATCATAAGCAGACACTTGACGAGCTTTCACGGACTGAAACTACTGTGGAACCAGCGCCCAGATCCAGACACAGAACATCACTGCCCCCACCCCAGCCCATGACCGCGCCTCCGACCTCTGCCTGCATAGACGTCCTCGCCCCCGGGAGCCTCATAGAGATGGTCATGCTGTGTGTGTTCGTCTGCGTCTACACAATCACACGGCCAGGTTCGCCCCATCCGGGCTCCACAGCTGCATTTACCGAATTTGGAAACCTTCCCCCAAGTCTCCAAATCGAGGTCAGGGGTTACTTGGCAAGAGCAGGCTGGGCTCCACAAACAGGATGCCGGTTCTGGAGGATCCCAGAGGGCTCCTCGGGGCTCATTCAGTGAGTACCAGCCTTGGGGCTCAGCAGGTTGGGGTGCTGTGAGGTAGACAGTGGCTGGGGAGGCTGAGGGCACCCCGATCCTGCCCCTCACCCCAGGCACCTCCTCTACCCCCTCCCCTCCCCTCTGCTCTCTGCTTTTCTTTTCTTCCTGCCTCTTGGCACCATCCTGGCTCCATCACCCATCTGCCACCGCCAGGATGCTCCAGGTGCAACTGAGAGAACACTCTCCTCAAACGGCTGCCCGGCCACGGCATTCACTCAGAACGGTCAGAATTGGAGGTCCGGGTGTGCCATGGGCTCCAGGCATGGCTGATCTGGGGGCTGCCAAGGACGGTGGAGGGGGGTGGGCTGCTTCATCCCTCTGCCAAGCTGGCTCCCCATTTTGGGGACCATTGGCAGTAAGTGGGGCTTTGTGCTTGTTGGACCACCAGAGCCAAACCCTAAAGCCAGGTCTCCCCATGACTGGCTTAGACCAGCCGGTCACTTCTGCAGGGAGTCAGGAAACAGCCTGAAGGGCTGAGAGGTGTGGAAGAATACTCGAGGGCTCTCCGCCGGCCGCGGGAGAGGCACAGTGTGACTGACAGTGGGCCAGCCAGGCCCCTGGAACCCGGCCCCGCTCCATGCCCGGCCGTGGGTGAGCCGCCAGGCCTGCCAGCCCCCCTCTTCCTTTCTACATAATGTATGCCGTTCCGCTAGATCAGATCTGCCCCTGCCTGCTAGAACCTTCCAGGAGCCTCGTCCATCCAGAGTTCAACAGGAACCTCCTGTGCGTCCCAGGCACCCGACATGCCCATTTCCTGCCCCCTCCCCCTTGTCCCCTCCGCCTCGGCCCCCTCAGCCCGGCCTCTGGTCACATCCAGAAACTGTGCACCTGCTGCTCCTAACGGAACATCCTCCTCCCAGACCCCTGAGTGGCTCCTCGCCCAGCCGGGGCTCTGCTCCACAGGCTCCTGCCCGCCCCATCTCTACCCTCCGCTTGTATTCGTTTCCTCTGCTCCCCACAAGTGCCTGCTTGGCTTCCTGTTTATCACCGGTCTTCCCCCAGAACAGGAGTTCAGACCCCTCGTCAGAGGACAGCAGGCGCGCAGGACCAGGGTGGGTCCTGGTGCTGGCAGCATGAGCGGACAGTCTGACAGGCAGAGCCAGGTCTCCAAGGAGGGGCCAGCTCCGGGCTCTGCTGTCTCTGCTGGCTCCGCGTCCCCAGGTGTGAGTTCTCCAGCCCACTGCTCAGCCTTGACCCTCTGCAGCCTGTTTGCACAGCTGGAGAACAGAAGGGTGCACCGTGCCCACTGGGGAGAGGAGCCGAGGCCGAGGAGAGCTGAGGGTTCTGGCCCCGCCCTGCAGAGAGGACCACCCCAGACTCAGGCCCAAGCTGTCCACAGCGAGGTGGCTCCAGGGTGGAGGCTGAGCGGGGAGGGGCAGGGGCCGGCCCAGGTGGCTCAGGGGACGGGGTATAGGGCATCCGCTCTGGTGTGTACCACACTGTCCTCAGCCCCGGCCGGGCAGGGGAGCCTGTCTTCAGGGGACAATGCGGAGCATTGGGTGGGCTCTGCTGTGTCTCGGCCACTGGAGCCGTCACACCTCCTGCACCTGCGGATGCAGCAGCTGAAAGCATGCCCTCCCTGAAGGTGGCATCAGGACAAACAGCTCCCAAAGCTTAGTGTCCCGCGGGCCAGACGGACAGTGGTAACGGACGACACAGAAGGCTTTTTGCTCTTGCTGTTAAGAGTTCTCCCCCTTGGGGGGAGGGAGGTCACACTTAGGATGACCAACGCGTCCCAGCATGTCCAGCCCTTTCCTAGTTTCAGCCGTGGGTCTCCCACATCCAGCAGTGCCTGGTTCCCAAGGCCGCTGCTGCTGGGCGGCACCTGCCCCACCATCTCCTTGAGCTCATTGTCACACAAGCCGTCTTTGCAGAAATCAGAGTGGCAGCCGCAGGAGCAGCCTTCACAGCTGTACAGACAGGGGTTCCCTTTGGCCCAGGTCCCTAGGCCCCTATGCATCCTCGTGGTCCACGCAGGGAGGCTGCTTCCCGCCGAGAGGTGCCCTCGGCTAACTCAACCTTGTCCCACCCATGTCTGGGCCCAGGGGGTGTTGCAGGGCCCTGGGCTCCAGGCTGAGGGTTTAGGGGCTGTGACAGTGCCCGGAGTCAGGGCTGGGGACAAAGTGTCTTTCTGGGGGGAGCCCGTGACAGGTCCACCCTTGTGAGTCCCAGGTCAGGCTGCGGGTGTGCCACCGGCCCCTCTCCCAGCGCCCCAGGTGCCCCACCGAGGTCCTGCCCACCAGCTGTGGACACAGAGAGGACCGGCCAGGAGACGCCCAGGCCCGGGGGAGGAGGAAAGGTTTCTAGCTTAAACCTGGACTTGGAAGGATGTGCTGAGGACTGTGGGCCCTGTGACAGGCAATGGGGTGCCCACCAGCCACAGGGAGCCGGCGTGGAGCCAGCCCCAGGAGTGCCATCTACAGGGCCTGACCGAGTCACAAACATCAAGAACCCTGTGCAGCCTCTCGGCTTCTGCGTGCTGCTCTGCTCTGTTTAAAAACTGTTCTTTTAAATACAAGAGTCACCCGGTAGATGAGACCGCCTTCCTGGAGGCAGACTTGACAGAATGTCAGAGCCTGCAGCGCTCTCACACTTTGACCCACAAGTTCCAGTTTTGGGAATCTGCTCTAAGGAAGCGCTGAGCACCAAGACCCATTTACACAACGGAGGGGGCCTAACAGCCGTGCTCAGAGAGTCAGGGAACTCTGCTGCCCCGGGGTTCCACAGATCCGTGGGTGGCACCGCCCCAGCCCCCTGGTGAGTTTTCCCACACTGGTGGGACCAAGCGCGGACGGCTGCTCTCCCAGACACCGCGGCACCAGGGGCCCGGGCAGAGGTCTCTCTGCCAGCTGCAGGAGGGGAAGCAGGGCACCCTCGGGGCCTCAGCCCTGCACCCCAGGCACATGTTGGCTTCTTGGAGTCAGCGTGGGCGGTGGCCCCTCACAGTCCAGCGCTGGCCCAGCAGTGCCAGGAGGCTGGAGGTGGGGCACCCCTCTGCTGGGCTGCGGCACATCAGACTAGAAAATATTATACTATTACCAACAACAAACATGTCAGCTGCCAATGAGATCACCTGTGACTCTTACTTTTTTCTTCATACCTGTCTGCATTTTCTAGATTTCCTACAATAAACATGTATTATTCTCTAATTAAAAAAACCCAAGATGGTAGACTTCCACTTCTAGCCAAGGTGGAGTGACAGGGACTGGATTTACTTTCTCGCCTGAAACAACCAAAAGCCAGACCAAACATCTGAAACCAGGCCAAACATTTTCAAGGTGCCGAACATCAAGCGACAAAGAGCTGCGAAGGCGGAGGGATGGGAAACAGATGAGGTGAGCTGGGGGCGCCCCAGCTGGCTGCCTGGACAGAGTTTCCAGGCCACAGAGCAGGGAGGGGCCCCCGGTGGAGGCTGGGGGTCATCCTGAGTTGGGGAAGCCAAGAATCTGGGGAGACCAAGGCAGCTACATTGTGTAGGACAGAACCTGAGAGGAGACAGCTCTCCCAGAGAAGCACAGGGAGACGCAGTTTCCCGGGTGTGCACCAGAGGACGGCTCAGCAAACCGAATTTGTAGTTAAAAGCCTTCCCACAGAGGCAGCTCCAGGCCTAGCTGGCTTCACTGGGGAGTTCCATCAGACACTAAGGAAGAACTACCAGCAATTCCTCGTAAACTCTTTCACAAACTGAAAGGAAAGGAATTGCTCCGAAGTCATTCTATGAGACCAGCATTATCCTGATATAAAAACTCAGACAAGGTCTACAAGGAGAAAAGGAAAAGATAGGGGCAAACGTATCTCATGAGCATAGACGAATAATTCTAAACAAAAGCTTCTTAAATTGAATCTAGAAATACATAACAAAGATAATACATCCCAACCAAGTGGAGCTTAGCCCGAGAATTCAGGTTTGATTTAACATTGAAAATTCAATCAGCGTAATTCACCATATTAATAAGCTGAGGGGAAAACAATGTGATTATCTCAACAGACACAGCAAAAGCACTTGACAAAATCCAACATCCATTCTGATAAAAGCTCTCAGCCAACTAGAAATAGATGGGAACTTCCTCCCCCGATAAAGGGCATTTACAAACCCTCGGCTGACGTCATGCTTAATGGCGAGACTGAACGTCCTCTAAGATCAGGGACAAGGAAGGATGTCTGCTCTCCCCGCTTCCACAGTGTTCTAGCCGGGCAGTTAGGAGAGAAAACAGAAAACGAAAGGCGTCATGATTGGAAAGGATGCAGACGACAAGCTCATCTGTGCAGAAAACCTAATGGAGGCTGGAAAAACCCTACTAGAGCCAACGAGTGAGATTAACAAGGCTACAGGGTCAAGATCAACACACAAAACTCAGCTGTATTTCCACACACTGGCAACGAGCAATCGGAAACCGAAATGAAAAGAACAATACCATTTATAATCGAGTGACAAAAATGAAAAATTTAAGGATAAATCTGACGAAAGATGTGAAAGATGTGTACACATGAAACAACAAAATTTGCTGAGAAAAAATAAAGAGAACCGAATGAAATGGAAGCTATTCTGCTTCACGGGTTGGAAGACTCAACATTCTTAAGGGACCAGTTCTCCCCAGATTAATCTATGGAGTCAACAAATCTCAATCAAATCAAATCAAATGGCTCTCTTTTTTTTTTTGGTAGGATTTGACAAATTTATTCTAAAATCTGTAAGGAAATGCAAAAGACCTACAGGAGCCAGAACGACTTTGAAAGAGAACAAAGTTGGAGGGCGTACAGTATCTGAGTTCAAGATTTTATAAAGATGGTAACTAAGATAAGGTGTTTACATAATAAAGTCCAGGAATAGACCCACACTCATATGGACAACTGATTTTTGAGAAAAATGCAAAGGCAGTTCAGGGAAGAAAGTCAGTTCTTTTTTTTTCTTTTTAAACATTGACCCTTCAGGCAACCCCCCCCCTTTTTTTTTCAAAGATTAGCACCTGAACTAACATTTGTTGCCAATCTTGTTTTTTTTTTTTTTCCTTCTTCTCCGCAGTGTCCCCCTGTACATAGTTGTATATTCTAGTTGTAGGTCCTTCTGGCTTTTCTATGTGGGACGCCACCTCAGCAGGGCTTGACGAGCGATGCCAGGTCCGCACCCAGGATCTGAACCAGCCAAACCCTGGGCTGCTGAAGTGGAGCACACAAACTTAACCACTTGGCCACAGGGCCAGCCCCAAGGAGAGTCTTTTTAACAAATGCTATAGGAACAATTGGCTAGCCATATGGGGAGAAAGTGAGCATTTATCTATACCCTGTACCATATACAAAAATTATCTCGAAATGGATCATAGATCTAAATGTAAAACCTAAAACTGTAAAACTTCTAGAAGAAACATAGGAGAAACTTTTTTAACTTTGAGTTAAGCAAAGATTTTTTAGATTCAAGATGAAAATGATGGTCCATACAGAACAAACTGATAAACTAGATTTCATCAAAATTTAAAATGTCTGCTCTCGAAAAGACATTAAGAGAATGAAAAGACAAGCCACAAACTAGGAGAAAATAATTGCAAACTATATTTCTGATAAGACTCCTATCTAGAATATATAAAGAACTCTTAAAATGCAATAAAATAAGAAAATGAATAACCTCTTTTAAAAATGGGCAACAAATTTGAACAATTAACCAAAGAAGATATACAGATAGTAATTTAGAACATGTGAAAATTCTCAACGTCATTGGTTATCAGGGAAATTAAAACCACAATGAGATACCACTATCCACCTACTAGAATGGCTGAAAACAAAAGGACTGACGGTATCAAGTGTTGATGAGGATGTGGAGCGATCCATACACTGTTGATGGGACTGTGAAACAGCACAACCACGTCTGAAAACAGTTGGACAGTTTCTTAAAATGTTAAACATTTATCTCCCATATGATCCAGCCATTTTATTCCTCAAGGGAAATGAAAGCATACACCCACACAAAGGCTGGTACTCAAATGTCCACAGCAGTTTTATTTGTGATAGCCAGAAACAAGAAGCACCACCACTGTCCATCAGCCAGGGTGTGGATAAACTGACTGTGGTACGTCCATACGACGGACTCCTGCTCAGTAATAAACGGACATGGAACATTGGTACACAGAGCAATGCCGATGAATCTCAAAACAATCGTGCTGAGTGACAGAACGATTCCACTCACATGAGATTGTAGAAAATGCAAACTAATCCACAACGACAGGAAGCAGACCAGCGGTTGCCTGGAGATGGGGGCAGCGCAGAGGGCAGGAGGGAGGGGTCACAGGGGGGCAGGAGGAGACTGGGGGCGATGGGTACATTCATTATCTGGATTGTGGTGATGGTTTCATAGGTGTATATACATGCCAAAATTTGTCAAATTGTGTACTTTACATGTGTGCAGTTTATCGTATGTCAATTTTAGTCCTATAAAGCTGTTTTTAAAGCTCTGAAAGATGATATCAGTAAAATGACAGAATAAGGACATCTGAAAAGCTTCTTGGTCATAAAAGCAATGAGAACACTGGCCAAAAGAGTCAGAATCAACTTTTTCAGACCTCTGGAAATTAACCAAAGACTTGCAGTGAGGAACGTTTACTCAAGAAAAATGGCTGAATCTTGGTAAGATCCATGAGCTTTGTGGCATTTTTTTTTAAAGATTTTATTTTTTTCCTTTTTCTCCCCAAAGTCCCCCAGTACATAGTTGTATATTCTTCGTTGTGGGTCCTTCTAGTTGTGGCATGTGGGACACTGCCTCAGCGTGGTTTGATGAGCAGTGCCATGTCCACACCCAGGATTCGAACCAACAAAACACTGGGCCACCTGCAGTGGAGCACGCGAACTTAACCACTCGGCCAGGGGCCAGCCCCAGCTTTGTTTTTTGTTTTTTTTAACTTGCCCTTCAACCATCTGCCCATCCTGTCTCCTTAGTAGCCTTGAAAACCAGCAGCCTGGCAGCCTCTGGAGGGGATGGAATGGAAGTGGAGCCCCTCAAAGTTCCATCCCAGAGAAGCATCATATCTGATCTGTCTAGTGGTCCCTGGAAGACCCCAGTTGTGAGGCTGTCTTCATCTGACTTGACTTGGAGCTTGCCCAGCAGAAACAGCCATTTCCCCGAGGGTGTTTGTTTTTAAAAAAATCGGAGTCAACTGCTCAACATCACAGCGTCCTGGGGCAGTGGATAACAGTTGGGGCAAAAAATAGACTAACAAACAAGCTCAAAAGGCAAAGTTGGGGAATGAGAAGTTCACGGGGAGAATTGACAAGTTCCTGCATGTTCCTAGGAACCCAGAATGCCCAGGGCTGCACACACGCTCAGTAAGAGCCTGAGCTCTGACCTCTGGCTCATCTTTAGGCAGGAAGTGAAGGCTGAGGCAGAGTTGTCAAGGTGCACCCCCCCACACACACACAAAGCCCCTCAGCAATGACTGGGAAACTCACTGGCTCCAGAATTTAAGGAAATCTCTGTTCAATCATTAGCTGACCATTACGCTGGCTAAAGAGATACTTCACTGGCCACATATGACAAAGAATACAATCTTTACAGAATTGGAAGATCACTAAACAAATAATAACAGTATAACAACAAACAGTAACAACATCAAACCTTGGGAAGGGAAGAGAATCTGATTTCCAGAGTTACCACATTATATTATTTAAGGTGTCCAGTTTAAAAAAAAAAACTGGGATATGCAAAGAAACAAGAAAGTATGTCCCATATGCAGGAAAGAAGCAATCACTAGGAACTGTCCCTGGCGCAGTCCAGACATTAAACTAACTAGACAAAGACTTTAAATCAACTATTTTAAATATGTTCAAAGAGGTAAAGGAAACCATGTATAAGGAACAAAAATACAGTGTGATAACAATGTATCGCCACATAGAGAATATCAACAAAGAGACAGAAATTATGAAAAGAACCAAATAGAAATTCTGGAGTTGAAAAGTATAATAACTGAAATGAAAGATTCTCTAGGGGGTTCACTAGCAGATCTGAGCCGGCAGAAGAAGGAATCAGAGAGCTTGAAGACAGGTCGGCCTATCCTGTCTGAGGAACAGAAAAAAACCAGAGTGAGGAAACATGAGCAGAGACCTGTGGAACACACCACACGCACGTGATGGAGTCCCAGAAACAGCAGAGAGAGAGCAAAGGGTGGAGAGAACATTTGAAAAAATAATGGCCAAAAACTTCCCAAATTTGATGAAAAACATTAATCCACACAGTCTAGAAGCTGAACAAACTCCGAGTGCATAAATTCAGAGATCCACACCTCGACACGTCATAATCAAACTGTCAAAAATCAAAGACAAGGAGAGATTTTAAAAAGCAGTGAGAGAGGAGTGACTCGTCACGTACAAGGTATCCAGGGTAAGATTAGAAGCTGGTTTCTCATCAGAAACCATGGAGGCCAGAAAGCAGCGGGATGCCATATTCAACCATCGAAAGAAAGATTGTCAGCCAAGAATAATATATGCAGTGAAACTGTTCTTCAAAATAAAAGAGAAACTAAGACAAATACAATAAATAATGAAATAAAACAATAAAAATATAAATAGTACATAAGACTTTAACAAAATAGAAAAAAAATAAAGAAAATATGAGAGAATCCATCACAAGCAAACTTGCCCTACAAGACATTAAAAGGAGGCCTTTAGGCTGAAACAGAAGAACACTACTTCTTGAATTGACATGAAGAAGCAAAGAACATTGAGAAAGGTCACTACAGAGAGAAACAGAAAAGACAGTATAAATGGGTTTTCACATTTGTAGCCTGAAACAGTTAAACATCGAGTTACCATCTGACCCAGCGATTCCACTCCTAGGTACACACCCAAGAGAATGAAAACATACATCCACGCAAAACCTCGTACACAAATGTTTGTTGCAGCATGATTCACAATAGCCAAAATGTCATTAGTTACAACCCAAATGTCCACCAGCAGATGAGTGGATAAACAAAATGTGGTCCATCCATGCAATGGAATATTACCCAGCCGTGAAAAGGAATGTACTGACACATGCTACAGTATGGATCAGCCTCAAAAACTTTATGCTACATGAAAGCAGCCACACACAAGATCACATAGTGCATAATTCTATTCATGGGAACTTTCCAGAACAGGGACATCTGTAGAAAGTGGATTAGTGGTTGCAGGGGCTGGAGCAAGAGGAGAATGGGGAGTGATTGCTAATGGGTACCAGGTTCCCAAAGCCTCCTGGCCGCCAGGCTCCTAGCTGTGGCATCGTTGACCGTGTGGAGACCGCAGGCCCTCGGGAACCTCGTAGACGGTGGACCATGGGCCCTGGAGAGGCCTCAGTGGGGTCCAGCCCTCACAGATTAGGGAAACTGAGGCCGGAGGAGGAGGGATGCCCCCAAACACTCTTTTAGGGGCAGGTCCACCCCGCTTGAACTCCTATCTGCCCCTGCAGCCTCCCCCGCAGGGAGGCTGAGCAACACCCGGTGGGGGCTGGCCCAGTGGCAGCAGGAGGGGCTAGTGGCCCCCAGAAACTGAGAAGACAAGCAGGTGACCCAGGAGCCTGGGGAGGTCGGGACAAGGTCAGACCCCACCCTGGGTCACTGCGTCCCTGCTCCACCACCAGCCCGCTGGCCTGTGGGGGCACCGCTGAGGCTGTGAGGGAAGGAGGCCCGGCTGTCCCCCACTGCCGCCACCACTGCCCAGAAGGGACACCTCTCGCGGCACACGGCTCGTGCCCCAGGGGAGTGTGGGGTGGAGGAGAGCCAGGCGTCAGCCCAGCCAGGTTTGTGGAACACACGTGGCTTTGGCATCTGGACAGCAAGGCAGCCGTGTGGGAACCGCCTGGGGGCCTGGCCTGGCGGGACTGCGGGCTCTGCAGGAGCAGGACAAGCTGCGGACTCTGCGCAAGGTGTTTGGACACAGGTGGCCCCACAGCTGCCCTGGCCTGGCCTCTGTGGCCTGGGGAGGCGGGCAGTGGGCAGACTGGTATTCATTGCGCGGACATGGGCTGGCAGGGCAGCTGACCCTCAGCCACCCAATGGGGCTGAGAGATGGCTTCAGCCACTGCGGTTAGGCAGCCCACCATAGGCACAAGAAGACAGGGGACGTCAGTCAGGGAGGGTGCTGTCTCCAGACCCCTGAGGGATGAGGGCCCGGGCAGCTGGCTCCTTTACAGAAGGCAGCGGAACAGACCAGCGCTTATTTCCCCACAAGAAAGTGACCGACACCTCAGCCAGCTGACAGGCACACGGCGATTGCGGTGGCTGCTTCCAGACCTTTCATTCTGGAAACGTCCAAATATACACAGAAGTGCACAGGGGAGGCCCAGGCAAATCCAGCCTGCAGGGTGAGTGCAGGGAAGGAGTGAGGTGACCCCCAAAACACAGGGGCCCCGAATCACAGGAGGCAGCCTGATGTGGGCCCCGGGAGATGGGGGCGCTCCTGCAGGTCCTGTCCCTGGGCTGGGGCCATCGGAGCCTGCTGAATGGGGGGTGGGGGGGTAGGGCAGGGGCGCTGCTCAGGCACAGGGTCACGCCCTCCCCAGGCCTTAGCCGCATGGTCAGGAGTGGGCACACACCTGCAGCCCCATCGGTGGGGGCCGTGGAGGAGCAGGGCTCTTGCCAGCACCCAGAGCTCTGCGTCTCTCTCAGAAGTGCCTGTAGCAGTGAGGCGCCAGGATGCGCGGCCTTTCTGGCATGCCAGGAGATGCCCACCAGAGAGGTCAGGCCCGGCTGCCCAGCCAGAGCCAGGACTTCTGCAGCACTGGCCTGCCCTTTCTGCCCAGCTTCCAGCACCTCAGCTCCTCCCCTGCAGACCCCGGGGAGGCCCTGGGTCCTGGGGCACCAGGCAGAGTATAGCAGGAGGGAGGTGCACCCACAGTTGACCGAGGCTGGCAGACCCACTGCTGCAATTCCCTGATGCGCCCAGACCCGGGCAGGGAGTGAAGGAAGCTGGTGAGTTCTGGGTGAGTCTCCCCACAGCCCCCCGGATGCACCTGCTGAGCCAGGGGCCGACCAGGCAGCACAACTCGCAGGGGCCCGGGTCTCCCCTATGGGGTTTGTCTGGTTGCTGTTAAACTGCCTGCCACCAGCTCACCCAGGGTTCGCTCAGGGCCCACCCTGCCGCCCCCTTTCTCCCAGCTGGGCTGCAGGTCCATCGTGTCCTCAGGGAGCAGATGGCCCCAGGGCCCCCGCACCAGCCCCGGGATTCCTGGGCAGTGGAGGACGCAGCCCAGGGAGGGGACGCTGTAGCACAGGGAGGCAAAGTGCAGAGTGACAGCTCCCTTCGCCTCCTCCTGTAGCAGCGCGTGTCCGCGGCTCGCCAGCAAAGCTGAAAAGCAGACTAAAAATACAAGGTGCATCTCCCGGAGGCGCCCGCGCCGAGCCTGCAATGACGCCCTGCACAGCGAGCTCCTTTCTGGGTGACGAAGGACACAGAGTGGAAAGGGGCCCCGGGGGCTCCTGGCCAACGAGACGGAACTAACCCCATCTGATGCTGAGGCTGAGGCCCGAGCTGCTTCTGCATCACCCCTGCCCCACAGGGCCCACAGTCCGGCCTCCCCCAGGGGCACAGCTCGAGGCCTTTCCCTCCCCTGCCCCTTGGCCGAGGGGCCGCCAACCTGACTGCACGTGAGCATCACCTGGTTGACGTCTGGATTTCTGTTCCTCCCCAGTCCCAGGGACTCAGGACCTCCAGGCCAGGGCTGCCTGTGAGCAGCTGGGCTGGGACCTTGGACAGACTCCAAAGGCTCTGTTCCTTCCTCCATGAGTGTGGGACTCAGCCCACAGGTGCCCAGAGGCCAGGAGCCGGAGGGAGACGGGCTGATGCCCAGCAACCCCGCCCCAGGCAGGGCAGCCCCTCGCTCACTCCCTCCCCTGCCTGCAGGTCCCCTCAGTGATGCTCATCCCAGCAACTCAGAGAGTGTGCAGAGCACCTCACAGTTTGCAGAACCTACGAGCGAGTTTGCCCCTCACTCACCCCTCCCCATCTCGGTGTGGTGGGCAGAGTGGACACTGCCACTTGGGTCCACACATGAGGAGACGAAGGTCCCAGGCCAGCTGGGCCAGCAGGGGTGGAGTTAGGACCCTCTCCTCGACTCTGACTCCACAGCTTGCCTCAACCTGCAAAGGGCTGTGACCTCAGCAGATAGACCTGGAGCCGAGCGGGCGGGCTCGTCAGACCCCCTGGTCTCTGTGCAGAACGGAATCATCTAACTCCAAGAAGCAGCAGCACCTGCGTGGCCGAGCCTCCACTTATCTCTGCAGCAGGGCTGAGGTTTGAAAGAGAAACTCCGAGGTTTCTATGGAATGTCCTATGTGAGACCTGATGGGGCCCAGGCCAGGACCCTCCTGCTGCCTGCAGGACATCGTCCTCCTCTGGGAGGCCACCAGCATGCCTCCCTGTAAGGTGGGGCCAGGGACGAGGCTGCAGTCCTATCTCTGAGGGGCAAAGCCCCCTCCCCCTCAGCAGGGCCTGACAGAGGCAGGATCCCCTCTAATGAGCAGGAGCCTGAGGAAGAGGCCGCAGCCTCCGGGCAGGGGGAGCTCTGTCCCCACCGCACCTGCAGCCCCCCAGTGCTCCATGTGGCCTCGTCCCCACCTGCTCTCAGGCCTGGCCGTGGGGTTAGGCCCTCGGCGCCCAGACAGTAGCCCGGGGTCTGCAGCCACTGTTCGCAGGGCCTCTGCTGTGCAGAGCTGTCCCCCCATTGCCAGCTGCCAAGCGCAGGGCCCCATCACCCGGGTGGCCTCCAGCTGTCCCGGGTGTGGCCGCCAGCAGCTCCTTGTTTTCCTTCCCCTCCTGGGAGACGGGCTGTTCCCGCTGCTTCCGGAAAGTGTGTTTGTTACTTGGCTCCTGGAAACACCATCTGATTAAACAAACTCCTCCCCAGCCTGCCAGTCAGAAGTTGCAGGAACCGGGGCCCTCCGCGAGGTGGGAGGGAGAGGCCACTGCGGCTCTGTCCTCCGGGCTGGGACCTGGTTCTACACGAGGAGATGGAAGAACCTGGCAAATCCTCTCAGAGCAAATGGACACCGTGGGACCCAGAGTTCAAGAAGAGAGCCCCATTCTGCACACACGCACTACACAGGCACACACGCATACACATACATACACACGTGCATGATGCATATGTTTGTACAGACACATGCGTGTATACACACAGGCACACATGTAGGCCCCAGTCTCAGCGCCTGGTGCATTTGTAGAAATACGGCTAATACCTAATAATTGAACCGAAATGTAAGTCGTTAATAAAGTGTCATAAACAGAAGTCATGGGAATTCTGTTCACAGCGTGCAAGCGTGCAGGACACAGCGACACAGCGTCTCCTCTGTCTCTGATCTGCCCTGAGGACAATGGCCCCAACATCCCTTCTCCTCCCCTGAGATGACCTGAGCCCTCCTACCCCACAGCCCTTAGCCTTGGGGACACTGGCCAAGACCAGAGCCACTGCACTCAGGTAGGTGGGGCCCCTTGGGAGGGACCCAGGTCTCCCTGCGTATGGTTAGTTTGATGCCGGCCAGCCGAGGCTCCTGTGGAAAGTGCCTCTGGATCTCCAAGACTCTGAGTCATTGCAGACGAGGTCGGGAGGGGGGGTTTGGGGACAGCGGGGGTGGGGAGTCTCGACCCAGCCCCAGGGTCCTCCCGAGGCATCACTGTGGACACAGTCCTGTGCAGGGACCCCACTGACGACACGCTTCCTCACAGGACATGGCCAGCACGCTCACTCCTCTTGTGGGGGCACCTTGTTTCACTGCACCCACCAACCACGGAGGCCAACAGTTAGGGGTCTGCAACCCCACCGGTGCCTGCCTGCAGGAGCACCTGACAAGCTTACTGGGGGATGGGTGGCTGTGGGAGGGTGGGACAGAGAGGGCCAGGACAGGTCGGGGGTGGGACGGGGGACAGAACAGGTGTGGGACTTGGGGGCAGGAAGGCGGGGCATGCAGAATCTGCGTGGGTTCTGGGTCCTCCAGGCAGGGCTGGGATCCAGGGGAACGTTGTTGAGTCCTAGGAAAGGCACTGGAGAGGGCAGTTGTGGAGGGAGGAGGGAGCAGACAGGGGATGAGTGAGGCCAGGATGAAGTCCTAGGGACAATGGGAGGACAGGGGACCTAAAGCCTGCATGTGCCATTGAAGTCCTGAACAGGCTGGGCTAGCAGGTGGGCTTGGGGGAGAGGGGAGGAGACGGGAGGGCTGGCCACGGGCAGGGCACTGCGGCCTGACAGGACCCCTCAGGTGCAGGGGCCTCTGGGCCACAATTGGGGCTAGGGCTCAGGACAGGGAGCAAGTGGGCGGGGTGCTCAGAGGCTGGCCTGCAGGGACAGCAGGCTCTGGGGAGGAGGCGAGGCTGGCCTCCACCGCGTGGGGCCAGAGGCCTGCGTCCACAGAGGGCGAGGCCCACGCTGCAGCCGGGGCCACACAGTCGTGCGGGGGCAGGACTGGGAGCCGCCAGCTGGGCTCTGGCGGCCCAAAGCAGGCCCCCTGGCCTGGGTGCCAGGCAGACCCCACACTCGGCGTGCCAGCCCTTGCGAGCTGGTCATCTACTTCTGCCCCACGGATCGTCCCAGATGCTGCAGCTTCGAACGGCCAGCAGGCCGGCCCCTCAGGTTCTGGCTCAGGGCCGGGCTGCCACGCCAGGACTGCATGCTCTGGGGGTCACCTGGGGCTGGAGGGTCCATTCCCAGAACGGCTGCTAGCAGGAGGCCTCAGTCCCTCGCCACGTGCCACCCAGGCTCCCGCGTTGTGCCCGGAGCCGCGAGGTCGCTCAGCACCTAGGCTTGGAGACGGCATTCGCTGATGGCTGCCGGGCGCTACCGGCCACACAGACCACCGTGCCACGTGGGAGGGGGCCACACCAGGAGAGGGCGACAGAGGCCAACACAGAGGGCAGCTCCTGTGAGCCATGACCTGGGCCTCTACTGTGAGGATAAGGAGACCTGACCTCCCTGGGCCTCAGTGTCCCCATCTGTCACACAGGGCGAGAATGGCACTGACTTTTAGGGGTCGGGAGGATTCCCCGAGTCACGTACGGGACAACACTTGGCCCGGAGCCTGGCGCCCATGTACCATCACTCTCTTTAATACCCCTCGGCTGCGGTAGAGACGGCTGTGGACATCACCCCGAGCGCAGGTCACCCTTCAGCCAGTGAGTGGTGGCCTCTGGGACTGGGGGCCCAGGGAGTGGAGCTCCCGAACGGCAGCGGAAATACCCGTGGAGCTCGTGGAATGTGGCGCACCCCGGGCCGAGATGGGCTCACATTTTTCTAGGTGAACAGAGTGGAAACAAAACCACAATATTATGACAAGGCTAAGTCCGTGCCACAGCCCTTGACAGACGACAGGCCTGTTCGCTCTCTAAACAAACGCCCTGCGCTCCGAGCAGCTGCCTCTCGGCTCACGGCCCTTGAGCCGATGGAGGCGAAAGGCAGCGGCACCCGGAGGCCATTTGTCCAGCAAAGAGAGGAGCCACATGCATGGATTGGGGGCCCCCAGCCACAGTGCTACCCCAACAACGCTCTAGAGAGACCCCCGCTTTCTCTGGGTGGGGGTGGGGGGAGGGGATAAGGGGCGTGGTTTCCTCAGTGTTGGGGGTCCCTGTGTTTTCGGGGCTGCTGTGTGGCCTGAGGACTCCCGAGACGTCGGTGGTCAGCTCTCCTGGACAGGACACAGGAGGTGGGGTCCCAGGACTCACCTGGCACAGCTGTGGTGGCTTCCCTTGGTCACCAGCACTGGCCTCAGGCCCCCACCCCAGCTGGCCCCAGACGAGAGTGTACATGGCACCTTTCCTGCCCACCAGCCCCACCTGCGATCAGACGCTTGGATATCAGGGGCTCTAGGTCTCTCCCAAATCACTGTGAGATCACTTGGCCATGAGAAGCCGCCCCTTTGTGGCAGCCAGGGCCCCGGAGCCCCTGCACCATCCTGGGAGCCCAGCTCGCTGCGGCTCAGTCAATATTCTTCTCCTTGGTAGAAAGGGCAGGACGAGGCGAGAACTGGGTACCCTGCTGTCTGCCCCCCAGCATCGCTGACAGCAGAGCAGGGAGCTCCTAGTTGGGCACACTGGGTTTCAGGGGGACGAAGTTGGGGGGGGAGGGCAGCGAGAGCTAACGTGGTCCCGAGTTCCTCACACCAAGACACAGAAGCAACAACAAAATGCCACATGACTAGAACAACCTCCGTGGATCTGCCACTGTCCCCGTGTGGGGGCACGGAGGAGGCTGGAGGGGGCAGGCCTGCTGGTCATCTGCCCCCGGCTGCTCCTGACAGCAGGGATGCGTCAGTTTCCTGAGGCCTCGCAAGGATCAGGTCACCAGACTCCTCCACAGGGTTCTCCCAGGCGTTAAGGTTTCGGGTTTATCGGTTCTATTGTTTCGCTGTTTGCCACGTCAGCCACTTCTTTTATCTTTCCTCACACATCCCTCCCGCTTCCTTGGGCTTCCGACCTTATCTTATTTTTCTTCTCTATGGTCTGGAACTGAGTGCTTAGTTCATGCATTTTTTATTCGCTCTTGTGTATAATGAAAACATTTAAGATGGTAAGTTTTCCTCTGAGCATTTCTTGGCCACCTTCTAGAGGCGTCCCCGGGAAGTGTCTTCTGTGCTAAGTCTTTTCTAGACCGCCTGCAGGTGGTGGTGCTCCCTCTAGGACCCCAGAGTCCCTTTGGAGAGCTCTTGTCTCATTGCCAACTGCCTCGCCGGCCCCCGAACGACTGAGCACCAATTTCTGGCTCCGCTGCGCGCATTGGGGCGGTTGTCGTTCGTTCAGGGGTGTTTATGAGGATCCAGTGCGCACAGGTCGCTGCTGCAGGAATTTCTCACGGCTCGGTGTTCCCGCCTGACTTGCTGATGGCGCCCTCTCCTGACCTCACGGTGGACAGAGCGACTTCTCTGTCTCTGTTCCTTGGTCTTCTCGGTGGGGACGGAACGCAGGCGTGTCAGTCACATGGGCTGGGTTATGCCGCGGCAACACCACCAAAGTGTCAGCGGCTTCAACAACCTCAGTCAGTGTCTGGCTCGCACGAGTCCACTGGGAGTCGGCCGGAGCTCTGGTCCACGTGGCCCTCACACCGGGTCAGGCTGATGGACAGCCCACCATCTGCAGTGTTCCCATCACCAGGCCAGCAGTGCATCGTGTGCTGATTCTGGAGGCTTCTCCCAAAGTGGCACATGTCATGCACACTCACTTTTGTGGCCAGACCAAGTCTGTGCTTGGGCAGAGCAGAGGGTGCAGTCCCAGCAGGAGCAAGGGGAGGACTCGGATCTGATTGCAGCAGGGTCGGGTATAGACAGGCTCTCTCCACCACAGCGCCACCGACGGGGCCAGACCACCTCTGCCGCGGGGACTGCCCGTGCATGGGAGGTCTTGAGCAGTATCCCTGGCCTCACCCATGAGACGTCAGGAGCAGCTCTCCCCCAGCAGGTTGGGACAATCAGAAGTGTCTCCAGACAGCACCAAATGCCCCTGTTGAGGTTCAGATGTTAAATGCACGCGCCCCAGCTTCCCTCGGAGCCCAGAATCCCCGCCTGAGAGTCGTTCACTGGGCACCTGTGCTCTCCAGATGGGCGGCCCCCTCTGTGGGTCCAGGGCACACGCAGATCCGGCAGTTTCTTTAACCGCCTCCTGAGACAAGGCCAGACCTCCTCCTGAGCAGACGCCTTGCATTTGTAGAGCTCTTTTAACTTTTCCAACACATTTGATAATCAAGATGGAGGAAAGTACACAGGACAGCAGGGGGGCGGGCGCCCTACCCGCGAACCCCAAGCACTAGCTGTTGCCTCTGGATATTCTCACAGGTTTTGAGGTCCCATCGTGCTGGAGGGAGACTGTGATTGATTAATAATGTCTGTCCTGGTAGCAGAGGGGGCACCTGTGCTAGGTGTTCACTGTCTTTGCACTAGAGCTGGAAATTCCGCATATGAAGCAGGTTTTGTCATACCATGACATGGAGACAGCAGCAGGCTCCAGAGGCCAGGTAGGAGGGGAGGGACCGGTCTGGTTAGGGACCATGTGAGAAAGACCCATGTCAGGGCCTGCCACCCCAGAGAGGGGGTGGTGGTCCTGGCACAGTGAGCTGCTGCTTCTACAATGTTGGGACCAGGACGTCAGCCCAACAACAGGACATTGAAGGCCAGTGCTAGGGTCCCGCTGGAACTAGTGTGGCTGATGCAGGCATGGGGAGAGCAGAGGCCCCGCAGATCCCCGGGACTCCACCCCAGGAGGTCAGGGTGGGGACTGAGGGCTGGACAGGACAGCCACTCAGGGCGAAGGAGCCAGGCAGAAGCCCGCCTCCAGACTCCAGGGCGGGATCCCCTCCCTCTGGGCTGGGTGGGGGCAGGGCAGGAGCGTGCGGTCCAGGCTCGGGAAACCACTGGCTCACGGTCGGGCACCACCCGCTCTCCCCTACCAGTGAGCTGAAGCTCGTGGACACTGTGTGGAAACATTCCCAGCGAGCTACAGGAAAATCACATTTTACAAACTGCACCCTTGGCACCTCTGGGCTTCCCCGGGAGAGGCAACGGAAGGTTACAGGTCAGCTCACTCACGAGCAGGGGCGGACACTCCTCAATAAACCCCAGCGACCAAAACACAGCGTGGCCAAGGAACCCTCGAGCCAAGCACGTGACCCCAGGAATGCAAAGCCATGCAGCACGTGGAAAATTAATCACACCACTCGCCCCCCAGCAGGAAAAATAATAACAAAATACATGACTTGCTCAGCGGGAGCCAAGAAAGAATTCAATAACTTTCAACATCTCTTCTTGATAAAAATGCTCAAGAATTAGAAACGATGGGTTCTGTTCCTATTCTGATAGATTACATGCTTAAAAGCAAGCACCTACCTTGTAACTTTAGAGGATGTTTGAGTTTGCCCCTAAAAGCACGCACACACATGCAGCACACCACAGGAACATAAACATGCACATAGGTGCCAGCTCCCGTGCATGTACATACACACACGTGCACATGCACACACACATACATGTGTACACTCATAAATGCATGCACACATGCATGTGTGCTCATACTGACACACACACACGCCCATGGCTGTATGTCCCCAGGAATGCAGGTCAGCGTCAAGGGGCACAACCCTCGACAGGCCAGCAGTCTCTGAGTGCAGGAGCAGAGAGGGTGGAGCTGTGTGGCCACCTTGGGTCCTCTGATTCCCTCGGGGCCGCCATCAGCCTAGCCCCCAGGAGGCTGCCTTTCCAGGGTGCCATCTTCCCTCCCTCCCTCATTCTCCTTCATTTAACCCCAGGAACACTCTCTCTGGTCATCCCTGTTTAGGGTTTAGGATGCACAGCACCCCCAAGCACTCCAGAATTCCCACTGGGCCTGGGGACGGGGTGACTGGGGAGGGGGTGTTTGGGGTGCCCAGCTGTCCTGAGTGGCTGTCATTCCTCTGCTGGCCATAGGCCTGGCCAAGGGCCATGACTCAGTTGGGCCAACGGGACCTGAGCTCAGACGCATGAAGGGCCCCGGCCATATAAAGGGACATGGGTTGATGACAGCCCCCTCCCCACTGCTGGTGTCTGGAGGTGACCGGGCCCACTGTTGAGGGATGCAGCCCCCAGATGTAGTGGGTGGAGCTCAGGGGGCTCTGCTCAGTGTCCCCAGACCCAGCAGTGGGGTCTGTGGGGGAGATGGGTCCCAGGGAGGCATTGAGGGGACAGGGAACTGCTCCACTCTCATGGTTCCCTTCTTCCTGGGAGTTCAGGGGGTGAGGATAACCAGGGCACCCTGTCACTTCAGTTCCCCCAGCCCTGCAACCACTGGGCACCCTGTCTCTGTGGACCTGCCCAGTGTGGACTTTCCCCATCAGCAGCGTGTCCAGCATGTGGCAGTAAAGAGTAATGGCTGTGATCATCCATTCAAGCTTCACTTCCTAGGTCCAGCTGTGCATGTCCATACGCGTGGACAGACAGGATGCAGGCCGGGCACATACGCGTGGACAGACGAGGACGCACGCGGGGCACGTACACATGAATAAATGGAGATGAAGGAGCCTTGCTCTCCATGGCAGAGGCTCTCCTTGCCTGCCCAGACTCCCTTGAATCTGGGGAGGGCACATACCCCACTCCTGGCCAATGAGATCTAAGTGGACACGGCTGGGTGGGCCTCTGAGGAAAGCCATTAAAAGGAAGCAGAGCAGGATTCCCTGTCCCTCTTGCTGTCCACCCTCTTCCCCTCCTCTGTTTCCTGCTTGGAACATGGATCTGATGGCTCAGGCACTGGCAGCTGTTTTAGCATGAGCATGAGTAAAGGATAGCGGGGCCTAGGCTGCTGATGGCCTTCTGGAGACTTGGACTGCCTGCTGGCAGATTCTCATGGTGACTGTCACATCCCCACCCCATTTTAAACATAATCAGATGCCATGACTTGGGTTTTCTGTTATAAGCAGCTTGTGGTAGAAGCCTAAAAATCCAGCACATGACCAATGCACCCTGCTTCTCCTCTTGGTCCAGCTAGACAGCAACCCCAGCCTGATCTGCAGTAATCCTGCACCAGCCCCACTGCACCCTCCCGTGTGCTGCCCAGCCCGATGCCTCCAGAGCCCGTCCACGAGACGCAGAGCCAGGAGGGGCCGCCTGCCCGCCACCTCAGGTGGAGATCTGAGCCTCTGCCAGCAGTCTGCGGTTGGCATGTGAGTCCAGCTGGCAAGGAGCCGACACCCTCCTTGCCCACACTCACCGTCTCCCTGCCGTCCCACGTGGGCTCCCCCTCCCTCCCTGAGTGTCTCGCAGCTTCTGAAGGCGTCCCCTCCCCCAGAGAGCGCAGGTGGGCCCCAGGCAGGCCCGGGCTGAGCTTGCAGGGGATCCCTGTGCCTGCCCCACCAGACTGAGCCTCCCGGGTGTGGCGTGGGGCAGCCATAGATTAGGCCAGAAATGGTTGGCTGAATGAATCAGACGGAGCTGGAGGTGCGTCCTGCCAGGTGACAGGCCAGAGGATGAGGGGCATGTGAGCCTGTGGGGTCAGGGCTTGGGTCTGCCAGGCCAGGTGCGGTGAGACCCCAGGGCACCTGCAGAAGCAGAGGGAAGGCTACCTGCTCGTCCCTGCAGGAGCCGGGCAGCCAGCGGGCTGACCTGTGCTGGATTCTCTAATTAAACATGGTTACATAATTAGAATCCGCGCCCCGACCTGGGAGAGATGCTGTGGTGGGAATAGTTACTGCTGAGCTGGAAGCCCAGACGCAGAGGCAGGGAGAAGGATGCCGGCTGTCGGCCGGGGCGTGGGAGGAGGCAACGCGGGGTTCACGCCCGGGGCGCCCCGAGCCCTGTGCTGTGGCTCCCATGGTGCTGACTTGAACTGAGGGCGGAGGTCAAGTGCGTAAGTGGGGGTCAGGGGGCAGCTGGAAGCCGCATTCCGGAGGACGTCAGCGGGAGAAGCCAGACAGCCCTAGCGCCTGGTGGCTGCTCAGCCTCAAATCAGCCTTGGAGGAGGCTCCCCCGCTCTGGGCCTCGGTTTCCCCCTCTAAAGCCTGGCTCCCAAGGCCTCTTCTTTAGGCAGGAGGGACCACAGGGACAAGGAGGGACGAGGGTCCAGGCCTGCCAGGAGGCCCCGTGGGGACTGCACGGCCCCAGTGCCACTGTGGCCCCAGAAGAAACATCTGGATTCACAACTACAAATAATCACTGACTTTCGACCCAGAATCTTACAATTAAGATTTCTCAATCTTAAGGAAGACGTAAGAAACACAAGCCAACATCAGGAATATGCCTGTAATTATCGTTTTAACCTACATTAACCTGAACATCTTTAGAAGAAAAATGCTGTTGAGTCTCTGTTTAGTTGAGTCTCTTTGACTTTAAAACAAGGTCGTTCTCCAGGCAGACTCGCGGGTCTCAGGTCCAGGAGCCGGGGACCCGCTGCCCCAGGAGCGCGACATCAGAGAAAGGCCCGGAAGGCCGGCGTCCCGCTGTCTCCGCCAGCCAGCCGGCTCTCCCGACACCCTGGAAGCCCGGTCACAGGGCGGCGGCTGAGAACCCACAAAAGGCGTGCAGGGGCTGGGCCCCAACATCTCAGCACAAAGGCGTCAGCCCAGGCTGCCACCGCCAGCATATGGCTACATGAGGAATGTTCCAGAAGCAGCACGCCTGGTGACTGCACAGCCCCTGGCTCCAAGTGGCAGAGAACCCTGACAGGCCTGGCTGTGGGCCTCACTTGCTGCCCTGGCTGATGCTACACGGCCACTGATCCCCTCCACCCCCATGTCCAGGACAAATCCAGGGACACCCAGTGCTCAGAGCACAAACAGGCTCTGAGTCCCTCTGAAGGGGGGCATGGGGGCCTCAGGGCCTGGGTCAAGTGCCAGCAGATGGTGACAGGCGAACCCAACACAGGCCTGTCTAGACAAGACTGCGCAGACGGGACACAGGCCTCAGTCCAAATATCCCGACACCAGAAGGTGTACCCCAAACACAGCCAGCCCCACAGGCCGCCCAGGGGCTCTCGGCTCTCACGGCACATCCAGCACCAGGACGGCGCTCGTCTCCTGTGGTGTCTGGGGGCCCGGAGCCCACCCCTCCATGGAGACGGTGGGGAGAGGAGGGCCGGTGCAAGATGAGGAGTGGGATGTGATGGGGGCCTTTCTGAGTCAGGCACCAGGGCGACCTTCTCTACCCTGGACACAGTGTGTGGACATGAGGCCCCTGGGCCCTGTCGTCCGGGCCTGTCCAGGCCCCGTTGTTTCCTGCCTCTCATTCATTCATTCATTCATTCCATCACTCATTCCCCCCACGGGATGGTGTAGTTTGGGTGCCACCTGCACAGCAGTACATGGCAAACCCCGCCCTCGGGGGCTTTTCTCCTCACCGGGAAAGGGACAAGAGCACAGGCGGCACGGCGACATGCCGGAGAGAGACACAGAGGGCGCAGCAGGTGTGCAAGAGCCTAGGGAGGGGACCCGAGGTCTGGGGACAGCGGGGAAAGGCTCGTGGGAGGGAGGGATGCTCCAGCTCTCTGCATCCTGAAGGAGCCCCGCCTGCCAGCCAGTTCCAGCCCCAGCATGCCCCTCCAGCTTACGTGACAGCAGTGCCTCGCCTTCTGGCCCCTCCTGCAGCTGTCAACGGCCCACCCCTCACAGCCTCCAGACACCCCCTATTTGCTGTGTAGACACACTTCTCCTCTTCCACGGCACTGGGGCTCTCTCCTCCCCGCCCCACTGCCCCACAGCGGTTGACTCTGAACGCACACCTTCTACTCACCTGGGAGCTTCTAAAAGTCCTGGGCCGCTCCCCAGACCAAGTACATCTCCAAAGATTCTCGTCCCCCTGGAACCGCAGAAGTGACCGTGTTTGGAAGTGGGGTCTTTGCAGATGGAATTAGTTAAGACAAGACCATCCTGGAGGAGGGTGGTCCCCAATCCGGTGACGAGTCTTCATGTGATGACCGAGGCAGGGATGGGAGTGATGCAGCCGCACAGCAAGGGACACAAGGGACACAGGGCTGCCAGCATCACCAGCGGCCAGAAGAGGCAAAGCTTTCTCCTGGGGAGCCCTGGAGGGTTACGGCCCCAACACTTTACTGTTAGACTTCCAGCCCGCAAGAACACGTTTTTCTTGTTTTCAGCCACCCAGCGTGTGGCAATGTGTTACCCCAGGAAACTTAATTCAGTGGGTGAGCCAGGCAAGACGAGTCCAGCCTGGCACAGACTTGTGGGAAACAGGGCACAGTGACATGAGTTTGGGGACGTTTGTCATGCAGCAATATTACGGCAGCTGGTAACTGACACACACGGCTCCCAGGAGACTGGGACAGGGGCCCAGGGGGGCAGGTGGGAGAGGGGTGTTCTGGGGAAGGCAGAGCCGAGTGGTTTGCTGGAGCAAGAGGGGGGGTGTTGAGGACGTTTGACAGGGGCGCTGGGGGAAGTAAGGGTTTCCTCGAGGAGAGCCTGAGGGCAGAGCAGGCAGGCCCAGGCCTGCTCAGGGATGAGGAGGAGTCGGGCTGGGTGGGGGGACCCTGGAGCCCATGGATGCAGGGCCTGTAGTCGGCCACCCGTGCCATGCCCAGGGTGCGGAGCCCCTCGCTCCTTCAGCTGGACGATCCCCACCGCCCAGGCCAACTCGCTCCTCCCGACAGGGCCTGGTGCTGCAGGCGGTGAAGTCTGCAGGCATGACGGACACAAGAAGTGGGACCCTGGCCTGGCCCTGCTGGGGGCCCACAGTGCACCTGGGTGGGGTGCACCTGAGTGGGGGCGCTGTCCCCGACCACAGCTACAGCTCCTGCCCCAAAGGACCCTGCAGGGTGGCACCAGAGCACTGGGACCCACGCACTGCAAGGAGGCGGACCTCCTGCTGACCCTTCTGAGCAGGGAAGCAGACCGAGGGGTCCAGGGTTTAAAGTCGTGAAAACCACTGACCGTTTAACTTCATCACTTAGACTTACTACCAAAGAATCCATGCTCATTCTACAAAGATTAGAAAACACACTTAAGCAAAAGCATGGAAGCTCCTCCGATCCCTTGCCTCTCCCACACTGGCCACACCCAGAGGAGGTGGTGCCTTCCAGGACACCCTCAGTAACTGGGAGCACCTCCCGGACGGGCTCTGCGCCTGCGACGCCCTGTCCTCCAGGGTCCCCTGCACCTGCATAACCACAGCCGGCCTGGCAGCAGCCGTCGCCGTGGTCCAGGCTCTCTGCTCTGTGAGTGACATCCCCAAACATGCTGGTGGCTTCTCAGCTCACTTTCTTGGCCGAGCTCTGAGGTCCATCACAGTGGATGGCACAGGGCCCACACCTCACCTCCTGTGCTGAGGCCCAGCCTGCCCTGCCTCCCACCTTTCCTGCAGCCCCGTCCTCTATGGCACGCTGTGCGGCCATTGCAGATCGTGTCTGTGCTCCCAGGCAGGCTGTGGGGGAGGCCCAGCTTCCAGGCAGAAGTCAGAGGCCTGATGGAGGAAGCCATGAGCAGACGCCCACTGCAGGCAGACTGGAGCCACCGCAGGACCAGCAAGCCAGGCTCTCCTCTGAAAGAGCACATCCTAACATGCAGTCGCCACCGACCGCCCTAGATGACACAAAGCCGAGGAGGAAAGGCCGAGGCGCTGCGGCCTCCCCGGTGGCCAGCACCCTGCTCCACGTCCATCCCACCACTTGTTCCAACACTCATTTTATTGCAAAAATGTGTCTGTCATGACTACTACTTTGTAACTGCTCCTCTCACAGAGAACCCATCTGTGCCAAGGGCACCAGCTGACATCACTTAGGGCTGGACCACTGTGCTGGCCTCTGGTTGAGGGCAGCCGGGTTCCCACCCGCGGCCCCATGGTCCTATTTGTCCCTTTCTGTCCACACTGTGAGCAGACGCTGTCTGTTCTTGTCCACGGAAGGGGCACCAGGCACCCGAGGGGGCAGGGGGCCTTAGTTGTGATTCTGCTCAGCCCCTCACTCCTGGATGGCCTCAGTGGACACTGCTGCGGGCTTCGAGTCCCATGAGAGGTCCAGGAATCACGAGCACGCAGCCATGCCGCCAGTGGTGGAGGGTCCACACCAGTTCAGCCAGGAGGCCCAAAGTGACTACCCAGCACCTGGATGCACCGCTGAGGAGCCCCTACATCACAGAGCCTGTGGAGGGTGCTGGAGGTTCAGGCACCACCCCTGAGAAGGACGGTGTGGTCAGCCTGAGTGGAGCCCTTGCTGGGCTGAGCTGCTGCTCGGGGAGCCCTGGCCTCCGGGCTGCAGGTTGCCCCTGCGGGATGTGGGCGGCGAGTCTGCTCACTCCCGCTCCCAGGGGAAGAGCCCGGCTGGGCCTCGGGGGCTGGGCAAAGCACCTCCACCTTTCCACATCCTCAAATTGAGGGCTTAGTCAGTGTTTCTGCTGTCCAACACCACACCCCGGGCAACTAACTGTCTTGCTCCCGGTTGGGTCAGCCGCGTGGTCCAGGGCCGAGCCCACCTGCTCTAAGGATCCTGGCTGCAGGACGGCCCGCTCCCCACAGGCATGAGGGCTGGAGGCTGGGAGGCAACAGAGCCGCAGCAGAAGGGTACCACGAGATGAGAAGAGCAGGCCTCGTGCCTCCACCTGCGCCCTTGCTCACGGGCGCAGCAACCCCCACGGAAGGCCACATCATGGCCACCTTGGGTCCACAGAGGGGCTTGGGGCCCTCACACCTGGTCGAAGGTGGGTTGTGCCAAGGGGAGCATGGACAGCTGTCCCTGGTTGCCAGCCCTGAGAAGCTTGGGAGCAGTTCAGAAAGGAGCCCACGGGAACAGCCGGGGGCACAGAAGGAAGTGCACATCCCACTGCCTGAGTTCATACAGCGTTTATTCATCCTCATGGGGGCTCTGCCCCCACCCATCTCCTAACAACTGAAAAAGAGCCGGGGCCGGGGGCAGCTGTGCACCACGCTCAGAGCGACGATGGCGAGCAGTCAGCCCTCTCTGGGCACCTTGTGTGCATCCTCGGAGCTCAAGGCAGGCCCCCTGGGCAGAGTCAGAGCTGGGCGCCACTGTCCAGCTGCATCTGCTGGGCCAGCTGTTGCCCGATGGCCAGCAGGGGGCTGGCTCTATAGGCCGGACTGGCCAGCAGCTCCTGAAACCGGATCCTTTCTTCCTCGCTGAAAGAATGCAGATCAGAGGTCAGCACAGCCCACACTCCTCAGCGGGGCCGGGGGTGAGCAGGCAGCATCCCCAGGACCTACACCTCAGGGCAGGCTGGACACTGGAGTGGACACAACAGGACAGGGGTTCTCATGGGACAGAGCACCTGAGGCCTAAGGGTCACCACAGGGAGGGGTAGGGGGGCGCCCTGCATGGACACTCATGAAGGCTGGTCCAAGGAGGGGACAGCGGGGGAGTGAGGAAGGCGGCCAGGGCTGTGAACTCCGCCCGGGGCTTCTCACGCAGCAGAAGGGGCGCAGCTCTGCTGGGTCAGGCCGAGGGAGGTTCGAGAGCCGAGCGGGAGCTTTGGGCAGGAGGGAAGTGGCTGCCCTGGGACTTCTGCATGGTCACACGTGGGCCCCGGAGCCACTGCACCGTCTGTGGAGGGAGGGACGGGGGGCTGACAGGACTGCGCCTCCCCCAGGGAGGGAGCTCTGGGCCCCCTCACCAACCTTGACAGGGAGCTGCTATTAAAAGCAGGAGGGCGACAGACGCGGGGAGGCAGCGACCCGCACAGGCCCTGCAGACACGTGGCCTTACATAAGAGGCCCCCTTCCAGCACTGCCAAAACAGACGCAGCCCGGCAGGAACAGAGGGGGTGGGAGCGGGGTACTGCGTGGGCCCAAGGCCCCGAGGCCGGCCAAGCTCACAAAGGGGTGCCATAGGGACAGAGGTGGCAGCTGCTGCCTCCCCACAGGCACGAGAAGGCCTCCAGGGATCCTGTGCTCCTGCAGGAAGCTCTGAGCCCCCCAAGTCCAGGGCAGCTGTCACACTCCATGCCTGTCTCTAAAGCCAGCCAGCCTCCATCTGGAGCAGGCATGGCATGCGCCTTCTGGAAGTGCTGGGGCCAGCTTGCACTCTGTGGGCCCTACAGCCTGGCCACAGCGACCAGCCCGGGCTGGGTGGCCCTGAGGGACGACATCTCTGCTGCTAAAACTAAGGTGACCCAGACGGAAACCTCAGGGCGGCAGCTCCAGGACAAGCCCAAGCAGCCCGCCCGGTGCTGTAGTGGGGATGGGGCTGAGCCCCTTCTCTGCCCCTGTGTGCGTGTGACCGAGGGCAGAGCCAAACTGCACCAGGCCCCGGCTTCCTCGGCAGCCAGCAGGGAGATTCTGAGCCCACCGGATGACGTACAGCCCAGCCAGGGATCCACACAGCCAAGGTGCCTTGGATGGCAGGGGGCCCCACCCGCCCTCACAAGGACCAGGCCCTGAGGGCGATCCTGAGAGCCGCTGGCTGCTCTGGTTCTGGTAGCTTCTACTCCCCTCACCGCCCAGGGAAGGGGCTTCCCGGCCCGCTGGACACAGGCTGCTTTACGCCCACGAGGCTGTGCTCCGGAGCTGGCCCTGGCCGAGCTGCTGACAGCGCCAAGTGGACTGGGGTGGGGCGGGTGGGGGAAGGACACCAGAGCCTCATCTGGGCGGTGGGGCCCTACTCACAGGAGCTGGAGCCTCTGCGCGGCGCTCATCCGGCTCAGCTCAGCCGGTCGGGGCCTGCTGCCTGCCCTGTGTGGACACAGAGAAGCCCAGTCAGCACAGCCACAGTCCAGCTGGAACCTCCTGCCGAGCCCATCTCCGAGGTCAGGGTCCACAGGACGGCTGTCGGATTGCCGGGACGTGCACTCCTCTCATGAGCGGCACTGGGAGCATGTGCGGCCTCACGGCAGCCAGCGTGACCCAGCACAGCTCGCCAGCTCTGGAGCTGCCACACGAGACACAGGGGCCATGAGGTGGGAGAGGGACCCAGTGGAGGCGGGAGGGGCGAGAAAACCACCACACCCTGGGTCGATGCCTGAACTTGGCCTCTCGACCAGGAGCCCTCGTCTTCTGTTCACGTTGTTTCATAGAGTACGAATGAGACGTTTCTCATCCACCCAACAGTGCTGCCCACTCTCCTTTCACCTGGCTTGGGGCCGACCTGGGAGCGCGCTCCAAGCCGGCCAGGACCCCTTTGGGGTCAGCCTCAGCCCCAGGACGCTGCGGCTCTGCTCGACCCCTCTCCCTGGGTCCCCCCAAGAGCTCTCCGGGGACCCTGCCCTCACACAACTGGTCGGCACAGGGGCCCCCTTCCTCCAGCCGGCACTCCCAGGAAGCGCTGCGTGCGGAGGTCAGGAGATCTGGGTTTAGTGCAGTCTGACTGGTCGGGGGACCCCAGGCCCTGGCGCTCCACACCGTCTCTAAGAGGGCAAACAGGCAGATGGCCTGAGGCCTCTAGGGGCCCGCTGGCAGTGTCACCGTGGACACGCTGGCTCTAGTCAGCCTCAGTGCCCAGTGTGCGCTGTTTGGTGCTCACCCAGATGGAGCTTGGGGAATGCCATCTGAGGACCTGTTCTGTTGGCTCAGAGCCTCAGGCTATCCTACAAGGACCCTGCAAGGCCACATCATGGATCTCGGACACACTTGGAGGAGCCCAGGACCTTGGTCAAGGTGTCCCAGAGGGTGACTGGGGACCCAGGCCTTGCACTCAGGGTCTGGATGCCCAGGGCCACAAAGCAAAGCCTGTGAAGGTAACAAAGGCAAAGTTTGCCAGCCCTGCCCACCTGTCCCCTCTGGTGATAGAGCCCAAGGCCAGCCCTGCCCACCTGTCCCCTCTGGTGATAGAGCCCGAGGCCAGCCCTGCCCACCCATCTAACCTGGTGACAGAGCCCGAGGCCAGCCCTGCTCGCATGTGCCCCTGGCAAGAGAGCTCGAGAGCAGCCCTGCCCGAATGTCTCCCGGGCGACAGAGCCCGAGGCCAGCCCTGCTCGCATGTGCCCCTGTCAAGAGAGCTCGAGAGCAGCCCTGCCCGCATGTCTCCCGGGCGACAGAGCCCGAGGCCGGCCCTGCTCGCATGTTCCCCCGGCGACAGAGCTCGAGACCAGCCCTGCCCACCTGTCTCCCGGGTGACAGAGCCCGAGACTGGCCCTGCCCGCCTGCCCACCTGGGGGACAGAGCTTGGTGAGCGCCCCCGGTTGGCAACACTCCTTACACACTGTCACACACTGATGCTGGGTAACACTGCTGTCCTGACTCCATGGGGAGAGGACAGCTGGAAGCGTGGCCTGTGGGACTCCGCCAGCCCGCCCCGTGGTCTCCCCCTTGGCTGATTTTCCTCTGTATCCTTTAGCCACGATAAACTGCAACTGTGGGTGCAACAGCTTTCTGAGTTCCGTGTCCTGGAGATTTGGAACCTAAGCGTGGTCTTGCGGTCCCCTGGACTTGCAGCCTGTGTTGGAAATGAGGATGGTCTATATTTATAAACTGTTCCCTAACTTGACAGGGACACCCTGGGTCAGGACACACACAGGCACTTCCTGCTCCGTCAGCCGAGACGGCCCAGGAATGACAACTGCCCAGTGGAATTCGGCTCACCAGCACCCAGATCTTGGCCGCTTACACCACTCTCCAAGGCCAGGAGCCCAGGCTCCTGGAGCAACACTGATTCCAGGACCCCGCCAGGAAATGCCCACGATGAGCCTGGATGGTGAGGATGAGCCGAGCTGAGCCTGAGCACCTGGTTGTGCCAGGAAGGAAGGAGGTGCTCAAACCGCCTCCATGGGTGAGGTGCATCAGAGGGACCCAGGAGCGGCCCCGAGAGGTCCCAGGGGCCGGAGCCAGAGCAGTTTCAGCACCAGAGTAACGTCGTGCTGGGTTATGGCCCTAAGGGTGAGAGAATGTCCAGGAGTCTGGCTGACGTAATGACTGGTGAGTAAACGGGGGAAGAGTCCATCTCTGAGGAGGGTGCAGATGGCTTACGTGGCTCCTCCGTCCTCAGGGAGGGAGCCCGCCTGCGCTCTCTCTAGGGGTGGGCTGTGCGGGCGCCTCCTCCCACAGAGGACAGTGGGGGGACGGAGGGATGTCGAGTGGAGACACCTGACAGACGCCCCTCCGCCAAGGGTCACGCCCACACCCACGGTGACAGGCCACGTGGACGGCACGCCCCCTGGGTGTGAGGTGGTGAGAGGGCACCTCACCTCTGTGGTCTTCCTCCCACCACCCACGACTCCAGTCCCACCAGGAGAAACCATCATACAAATCCTAACTGAGGGGCACCCCAAAAATGCCTGACTAGTGCTCCCAAAACTGTCACAGTCATCAAAAGCAAGAAAAGTCTGAGACACTGTCACAGCCCAGGGGCGAGCGGAGGGGACGTGATGACTGAATGTCATGTAAAGTCCTGCATGGAGTCCCTGACAGAAAAGGACATTAGGAAAAACCGAGGCAATCTGAATAAAGGATGGGCTTTAATTAATCGTTATCTTAAACTTACCATTTACGTATCAGTACTGGTTCCCTAAGTGTGATGAAGGCGTGAGGCTGACATGAGACGACATGAACAGGGAAACTGAGTCTGAGGCACATGGGGACACGTTATCACTTCTGCCATCCTTGTGTAAACTAACCTGTTCTAAAACAGTGTTTACGCCAACAGCTCCCCAGAGTCAAGATGCACGTGAGGGGTTCGCTGACCCCGGGCCGAGTGGAGGCTCAGGCACACGTGAGGCCAGCTGGGACCCTTCCGACACCCAGACTCCGAAACGGCCTCCACAGCAAGTGCGGCCCAGCAGCATGGGCAGCTCAGCGGCCGCGCACACATTCCTCCTCGGGCGGCTGACCGGGCTGTTTACGCGGCTCTCTCCCCTCTGGGAGCCCCGAGCACATTTTTCAGATGAGAAAACTGAAAGCTGGGAAAGGAGACTTGACCGGGTCACATTTTTGTTCAAGAACCAGGAATGGAATCTGCATCTGAGGCTCTGGCCCCATCGCCAAATCTCAACTCCAGTGGCCACTCCTCGTCTGGACCGAATGTTCCGGGTGCTACCATCCCGGGGAGCCGGCCTAGGACCATCTGGCTCTGCTGCCGAGTATCCCTGAGTATGTGGCCTGCCACGCCCCCAGCCTGTGAAAGGGTGGGAGCCCCAGATCCTTTCTCCTCAGAGGGAAATTCAGTGAGAGAAATCATTTTAAAAAGGCAAAATGAAAGACGATACAGTAAATGAGGAAGTTCTGCCAACTGTGAGAGAACGGAAGGCCCCTCCGACTCCTTCCCGTTTGTTCTAAAGCTGCGGCCGCTGTCCACAGCCCCAAGCCCCCGCCGAGCAGACGGGAACACCTCCAGCACGCACCTGCACCAGGCGCTCCCTGTGAGGCCAGGCCGTGGCGCCTTCCTCTTATGGGAACAACCACCTGGGAAAAGCAGAGGGGCGAGGCAGACAGCCTAGAAGAACATTCTGGTTCTGGGAGAGAGGCCCGGAAGGCAGAGTCATACAGCAGGCGCGTCCCTGAGGGGCAGACAGCAGGGGATGGGGAGAACGGAGCCCAGCCGGGCGCTGGAAGGACCAGCCACGCAGCAGTGCCCTCCGGGCTGAGCCGCCCCAGAACCCAAAGGCAGAGGGCCTACGGGCGCCCCATCAACATGCCAGCCAGGCCCTTCACCAGTGCAGGCCAGGGCCACAAGCATGGGGTTCACGTCCAGAAGGGCTGCGGGGCTCGCCGTCCCTCCTCTGCAGCGTCCGGCAGCCCTGCCCACCCCCCTGCTCTGCTGTTTCTCCTCCCGCTCTGGACACGTGGCGGGGGCAGCAGCTCCAGAAGAGCCAGCCCCGCCATGAATGTCGCAGCCTGCCGTCTCAAGGCAGCTGAGATGGACACTCACCCTCTGGTGCGCTGCCGCCGGCCGCCAGCCTCCAACTCCAGCAGCTCGGGGAGGGCGTCCCTCAGGGGCTGCAGGTCCCCCACCACCACCGTGGCCTTCCGCCGCTGCTGCGCCCTGCGCTCCTGCTCCGCCAGCTTTAGGGCCTCGATTTCTGAGGAAGGAGGACAAGCGGTGGGCGAAAGAAGTGAAGACCAAGTGACAGCGCGTGCAGGGCCCCTGGAGGCAAGCAGGAGGTCAGCTGCGAGGGTGCCAGCCACAAGGCTCCCGACGCCGAGCCCTCGAGCTTCCTTCTGGGCGGCGCAGGCCTGCTCTTCCTTACCTGCCAGCACCCACACCCTGGCCTGGAAACCTGGGGGCGGGCAGGTCAGAGCTATCTTTCCCCTCAACCACAGAGGTGCACTTTGTATGACAGGGCTGATGAGACTGGAGCTGCAGGACAGAGGAATCTGTCTCCCACAAAGGGACGGGGGCAGGGTGGCCTGGGTACACAGGGTGGGAGGTGGGAGGGGAGCGCGCAGGCACAGAGCAGGCCCTGACCGAAACGGGGAGTCACTCGGCGGGAGGACCACGCTCCTGTTTCCCAGGCCTCCTGGGGATGCACTGCACACAGGAGGGGACATGGTCCCCCAGGGGGAGGAGCTGACAGGGCAGTGGGTGCGAGGCCAGATCCCGAACACGGAAATCAGCAAGAGGCCGGTCCACAGCGACAGGGGACAGGAGCCTCGGGGTCTCAGAGGAGGCTCCCGCACAGGGGGCCAGCCTGTGAGGAGGGGACAGGCAGCGACGGCGGCAGACCCACGGCAGGGGAGGGTGGGGAGGGCAACCAGGGCAGCTAGGCAGAGCGGGCACAGAAGAACTGGAAAGGGTTTGGGCAGAGCCTGGACACGGGCACGGTCTTGGGATTTCATTTTCACTAAAAAAATTATTTACTTCAAACTGCTAATGAAACACATACTCTAACGTGCCATTTCCACAGTGTGGCTTGTAGAAAACGCCAGCTCACCGGTTCATGAGCAGATCTAGGACGAAGGCCCTCCCTCCCCCAGGGTGTCAGCAGGCAAGGCCAGTGGCGCCAACACCATCAAAGGCAACCCCACAGGCAAGGCCAAGGCAGATCCCGGGAATGGCCAGAGGACGTTTTAAACCAAAGACTCATTGAACCCGTGCTAAGTGATTTGTTAATTTGTTCTGCATTAGATTCCTTTTACCTTAAAAAAAGGCTCTGCTGCTAAAAAAGCTTGGAGACAAGGCTGTGACAGATTTGGGACATCAGACCTGGGCTTGAGACGCCCATCTTACCCGGAACTGTGCGAGGTCTATTGGGCTGTGAATCATGGGGGTACAGACTCTGAATCTCATCTAAAAAGGTAACTAAAAGCCGCCTTTCTACCAAATGGCCAGGAGGACTCACAGCCCAGCCCTCACAGAGGCCAAATGACGCCACCAGAGAAGCACCAGCCAGTGGCCGACGCCAGACCAATTCTGCACCATCCCCTCCAGAGGCTTCCCAAAGCCAGCAGAGCCAGCCCCTGTCCAAGCTCACAGTCCTGGGGCCACACTGCCCCTTCCTGCAGCCCTCGGCTGCCCAAAGTAAGCTCTGAAAAGCCCACCCTGGTGGAGCCCGTCAGGACACACCCCACGCCACCCACGGTCCCTGGCCAGCAGAGGCCAGGAGGGTCCTGTCTACTGAGGGCTGCTCCCCTCGCCCCAAAGAGCTGAGCTCCAGGGGACGAAGGGTATCCTTCCTCCAGGTCCTCCTGCACTGAACCTTCAATGGCCCTGGGATTATTAGGATGTATAAGGGGACAATTCAGTGCTTTCCAACCTGCCAGGAAGATGGTACACAATTTTCTGGGCACCTTGTCAAACCAGGTGCCTCTTCCCTGAGAGCCCAAGTTCTCTGGGAGGCCTGGGACGAGGGGGAAGCGGGGTAACTCGGATGGGTGAATGAATGGGTTGGGGGGCTGCTCCCAAGGCTACAGACCCATCAACACTGCACCAGGGCCAAGGAGAGCAGAGCAGAGGCCTGTGTGCTGTGAAGACAGGTGTAAACGCCTACGCAAATCAGAGGCAGAAGCGTTTTACGTAAATAACACTGGGTGCCCAACTAGGGTGTATGACCAGGCAAGCAAGGATGGTTCGACATGAGGACCCCTGCCACGTGCTGCATTGCGGTGGCTGCTTAAAAGGGAAAGGCCACAGTTACCACAAGAAGTGATGAAAAGAATCTGATAGAATTCACTGTCCACACATGATAAAAAATACAATGAAACCATGAAGAGAAGGAACTTCCTCAATTTGACAGAGATTACCTACAGAAGCCTGTAACAAAGATCCCATTTCATGGTAAAACATTGGGCGCACACAATCATAAAGTCAGAACAAGAAAGGGACGACTGAGACCTCATGCAACCCCCACTGGCGGCTCAACGCGCAGGGAGGGAGGGGCGGGGATGAGCAGGGGCACCCCGAGGACACACAGCTCTCCCCAGTCAGCCCACAAACCTGAGCAGCCTCAATCAAACCTCAACAGGATACCTAACTGAGCCTGTGAAGCTAATCCCAAATCGTCATTTTTTTTAAAAAGACTAAAGGCGTGGGAACAGCCACAACGTGTTTGGAAAAGGACAAGCAACAACAGAGCTGGCCTATTGGACGATGAAGCAAACTATGAAAGAGAAGCTAAAACAGAGTGCAAAAAGACAGACGGACACGGGAGGGGGCCTCACCGGGAGGCGGGAATGTGAGAGCACGCTTCAACTAACCAGCCGTCCTTCTGGGAGAAAGGGGGATCCCTCCCCCACCCCCCACCATTCCTAAAACTAATTACGTAAGAATTAAAACGGACAAACAAAACAAAGAGGAATCAATGGCCAAAAAATGCAGTGAGAGCTGCTCAACTTCCCTAGAAACCAAGGGAAAGAAAATGATGACAGTGACTACCATCTTCCCCCACCAGATGGGCCGATTTTAAAGTCTAGCAATACTGGACCGGGGAGCGGGGCGGGGCGGGGGATGCTCGGACACGGGAGAACAACGGGGTGAAGGCAGTGAGGTGGAGCATGTGCCCACCTTCACCCGGCACTCCGGGACCCACTGGCCGAAGCCACGTGACCACCAGGGCAGGTGGATGGCCTGGAAGTGGAGCCAAGGCATAGTGAGTGGGTGGAGGCCCCTTGGGGAGGGCACTCCAGCAGGAGAACTGGCAGGGACAGAGGCCCCGGGGCAGGAGCTGCGTGTGTGCAAGGAGCAGAGGACAGAGCCACGGGCACCAATGGGCAAAGCCTGAGCACTTACTGGATGCAGAAGGCACACGGGGGAAAATACACACACACACACACACACACACACTCTACACATGTCTAAAGCCCCACACCCCAGCACGTGTGCACGCATAGGTGAAAAAGAGAAAGGTCTGTAAGTTTACTCTTACACAACCAACCAGTCGTTAGTCCTGAGCCGAGAACCAGACGCGAGTCTGGCAGTGAATGGGGTCTTCAGCTTTGTCTGTATTACCCGAACAGTTTGATGACTGACTATTTATTTACTTTGTCCTCAGATTTGGATGCCCTTTCACTCCAGCCCATGGGTGGGGGCGACAAAGACGGCGAGAGCAGTGAACTTAAGGGGTGTCAGTCACAGGCCCACGGGCTCGGCACCGCGGCTTTACAAAGGCTGGCAGCTCTCAGCACGTAAGGGCGTAAGGGCGGGCTCGGCACCAGGGCGTAAGGGCGACGTGACTGCCTCCTCCCTCTGCAGAGGCAGCAGTGGAGGGAGGCAGGAGGGAGAGGACAGCCACTCACCGGCCCTGCCCCTGCCCCATGCCCTCCTAGCTGAGCCCTCTTCTGGGGACAGCTCCTCCCTTTGCCCCTCTAGGCAGGGCTGGTACTGGTTCCCCGAGTCCCTGGGCCTCTTCCCCACCTTGCTGGCTCCCTCTACATCTCTGTACCTAGTCCATAAATAGCCCCCTTCATTAACTTCTCTCCAGGTAAACCCTTCTGAGGCTGCTGGGACCAGACTGACCCACACACTGATGTTTGTCCCCCAAGGACCCACCTATTCGTGAGCAAAGGGGGACATAAAGAGGTCCTTCTATCAACTTTGTCATCCAGAGCAGCAAGTTCTGAAGCAAAGACAGTCAGGGAGCACCTAGGAGGCCTGGCCGGGGCAGTGAGGCCTCGTCCTGCCCTCCCACTCTGCCCTCCACCCACACACCCCCCACCCACCCCCCCCCCCCCCCCCCGCCCTCCTAGGCTCAGCTCAGGAGGGTGCCAAAGACTGACACTCCTTCATCCTAAACCATTTAATTTAAAACTAGCTTGAGGGGCAACCAAGAAAGCATTTGATATGCAAATTAGGCCTCTAAAACCAACTTCAACTGGCCATATGGATGCTGAACATGCATGGGAAAGTTTCATGGGCGGAAAGCTGTTTCTATGTGGTGCTCAAGAGGGCCAGCACCAGCCCCCTGGAGGTCCACCCACGTCCCACAACAGAAGATGGGCATCAAGGGAAGCGTCCTGCCATCCCCTCCTCACCTCCCTGCCCACATGTGCTAATCTATAAAAACTGACAGGACAGTCCTTATAAATAGAGCCTGAAACAGAGACACAAGAAGGTAACCTGCTCTGTGTACCATGGTGGCCTAGGGAGGTAGTTTGTCAACACTACAAAGGCTCCAGCCAATGCAGCAGGATGAGAAGACGCGGAAACACGAAGTTTAGAAAGGAAGATGTAAAACTGTCTCTATTTTAAGTGGCATGATAATTATGTAGAAAATTCTAAGGAATCTATGGAAAAACTATGAGAACTAACACATGATTTTAGCAAGGTCAAAGAATACAGTATTAAAAAAAACTATGCTTTTATATACTAGCAGAAAAATAGAAAATGAAGTTTTTGAGAATTCCATTTATAATAGTTTCAAAAACTACACTGCAGTTAGCAATTAGCTTCTCAGAAAAAACCATGTAAGACCTCTACTCTGAAAACTACACAACACTGATAACAGAAATTAAAGAAACTCAAAATAAATGGAGAGATATACCATGTTCATGGATTTGAAGATTCAATATTGTTAAAATTCAATTCTCCTGAAATGGATCTATAGATTCAAAGCAATGCCAGTCATCATCCCATTAGGTTTTTGGTAGTGGTGGTGGTTTTTAACAAGTTGACAAGCCTGCTGTAAAATATATATGGAAACGCTGAGGACCTGGAATGTCCACAGAAATCTTAAAAGAGGAGAACCAGGATGGAGGACTTCCCTGATCTGACTCTGAGACTTACTCTAAAACTGAGCAATCAAGACAGCCCAGGACTCGCTAAGGTACAAGAAATAGACCAACCAACAGAGGAGGCCCCCAAACACAACCATGCTTAGGAGCCATCCAATTGTTCACAGACACCAAAACCATTGAATGAGGAAAGAAAAGTCTTTATAACTAACAGTGCTGGTACAACTGAATACCCATATTGATAAAAAAAGAAGAACCTTAATCACTACCTCACACCATAGACAAATGTTAACTGAAAGGATGGATCAAAAACCTAAATATAAAAGCCAAAAGTATAATGTTTTTAGAAGAATAGGATAGCATCTCCATGACTTGGGATTGGGCAGTTTTCTTAAACAAGACCTACACACACACACCCATACACATAATAATCATATAAGAAAAAAGATAACTTAGACTCCTCAAAATCAAACTTCCACTCATCAAAAAGGGAAAAAAAAAGAATAGGCAAGTCACGGTCTGGGTGAAAATTATTTGCAAAACATACACTTGACCAAGGACTGGTCTCTAAGACATAAGAATTCTTGGAGCGCAACAATAAAAAGGCAAAGAGCCTCGTGAAACAGACACTCAACTGAGGATGATGCACAGATGAGCAGTGAGCACATGAAAATGCCCGTTTGTGGCAATAAGAGTTAACACCACAACGAGCTACCACTTCGCCCAGCACATCAGTTGGGACTAAAGAGACAGACGCCACCACACGCTGGCAAAGCTGTGGCGCAACCAGAACTCTCCTGCGTTGCTGGTGGGAGTGTAAATGTACACCCACTGCAGAGAAACGTCTGGCAGTTGCTTATAAAACTAAACATACACCTACCCTATGACCCAGCGTTCCATTCCCAAGAATTTACCCAAGAGAAAGGAAAACATATGTCCACAAAAAGACTTGTAAAGAATGTTCATAGCAGCCTTATTCATAGTTGCTAAAAACAGAAAAATGACGAGGTGTCCACCAAAAGAAAGGTGGGGACCAAACCGTAAATGTTCATATGAAGAAATGCTTCTCAGTAACAAAAGAGCAGACTACGGCTCTAGGCAGCGTGGGGGAATCTCAGAAACAACATGCTGAGCAGAAGATTCCAGACACAGAAAGGGCACATCCTGCATGGCTCCATTTATATGACATCCAGAGCAGTACACCAAAACTACGACCCAAATCAGATCAGACACTGGTTGCCTGTGGGGTCGTCGAGGGTGGGGCTCTGAGGAGTCCTGGGTGATGGTGATGTCTCTATCTTGAAAGGGATTTTGGTTGCACAGCTGTATGCACTTGTCACAAATCACTGAATGGCACACTTAAGACTTACATTTTATTATATGCAAATTTTACCTCAAAATAAAAATAAAAAAGAATCATAAATAAACATTGAACTTGAGCAGAATTACTTGGGAGAAAGGGTACTGATGTCTGCAACTGTGGAATGCATAGATAAAACATGGGCTGGGAGAGGGATGTAAGACAGGAATGGACAGATGAACAGACAGGTGATGAAGAAGTAAAGTGTCCACTGAAATCCACATGGTGGGTGGAAGTTATTCACTGCCAAATACCTGCGACTTTTCTGTGTGAAAGTTTCCATAATAAAAGATGAAGTAACATTTAATTACTTGGGAGATGTAGCCAAGGCCACACTCAGAGGCTAATTTACAGCCCTTCATTCCTAAACAAAACACATAAAAATAAATTAGCTAAGTAACTCAGGCCTAAAGAAAGCAAGAACGTGCTATAAATAAAAGAGAAACTAATAATTTAGAAAACAAAAGAGTAGAATTGATGAGTAAATACAAGGATTAACTCTTGGAATGGAAGAGACAAAGCTAATCAGGAATTACAGAAGGGCCGACACCCCACGAGGGACGCTCGGGACAGTCAGCAACGTGAGGAATTACAGAGGGGCCGACACCCTACCAAGGACGCTGGGGACAGTCAGCAACGTGAGGAATTACAGAAGGGCTGACACCCTACCAAGGACGCTCGGGACAGTCAGCAACGTGAGGAATTACAGAGGGGCCGACACCCTACCAAGGACGCTCGGGGCAGTCAGCAATGTGAGGAATTACAGAAGGGCCAACACCCTACCAAGGACGCTCGGGACAGTCAGCAACGTGAGGAATTACAGAGGGGCCGACACCCTACCAAGGACGCTCGGGACAGTCAGCAACGTGAGGAATTACAGAGGGGCCGACACCCTACCAAGGACGCTCGGGGCAGTCAGCAATGTGAGGAATTACAGAAGGGCCAACACCCTACCAAGGACGCTCGGGACAGTCAGCAACGTGAGGAATTACAGAGGGGCCGACACCCTACCAAGGACGCTCGGGACAGTCAGCAACGTGAGGAATTACAGAGGGGCCGACACCCTACCAAGGACGCTCGGGGCAGTCAGCAATGTGAGGAATTACAGAAGGGCCAACACCCTACCAAGGACGCTCGGGACAGTCAGCAACGTGAGGAATTACAGAAGGGCCGACACCCTACCAAGGACGCTCGGGACAGTCAGCAACGTGAGGAATTACAGAGGGGCCGACACCCTACCAAGGACACTCGGGACAGTCAGCAACATGAGCAACCAACCAGCCTTTGCTACTGGAGGCTCAGATCTGATTAGCTTAGATGAGTTCAAGGAGAAATACGAGTGGCCAAGATAAACTCAAGTAGTAAAAAAGACCAATCACCATGGAAGAAAACTTAAATGCACCAAAGAATTGTGGCCCAGAAATGTTCAGGGTCCCAGAGGTCACGGTCTTATTAGCTTTTCCAAATCCACTTTACGAAGAATATTTTGTACAACTCCATGCTAGGGACTGTGAAAAACAAAATGGACGAACAAATTATCTCCTTAAATATTCGAAAGTCACAGAAAACACAAAATTACTACTCGTGGAAGAAAGTGACGAACTTCTCTAAAAAACTAAAAACGTATTTTCTTTAAAACCTTCAAGGTGCGGCCGGCCTGGTGGCACAGCAGTTAAGTTTGCACGTTCTGCTTCAGCGGCCTGGGGTTCCCAGGTTCAGATCCCCGGTACAGACACGGCACCACCTGGCAAGCCATGCTGTGGGAGGCGTCCCACATATAAAGTAGAGGAAGATGGGCATGGATGTTAGCTCAGGGCCAGTCTCCCTCAGCAAAAAGAGGAGGATTGGCAGCAGATGTTAGCTCAGGGCCAATCTTTCTCAAAAAAAAAACCTTCAAGGAAAAAATAATGCAAATCATATTTTAACTGTCTGAAAACATAAAGAAGAAAACATTCCAAGTTAATTTAAAAAGTCAGAGAATCACACTAAGAAGATAACATTAAGAAAAAAATTACAGGGGGCTGGCTGAGTGGTTAAGTTCGCGCGCTCCACTGCAGGCAGCCCAGTGTTTCGTCAGTTCGAATCCTGGGCGTGGTCATGGCACTGCTCATCAAACCACGCTGAGGCAGTGTCCCACATGCCACAACTAGAAGGACCCACAACGAAGAATATACAACTATGTACCGGGGGGCTTTGGGGAGAAAAAGGAAAAAATAAAATCTTTAAAAAAAAGAAAAGAAAGAAAAAGAATTACAAAACCATCTAAAATCTATCTTTAGAAAAACAGCAAATATTCAGCACCATGAAAAATAACTATATTTTCCAAAACAAAACTGGTGGGTAGAGCGGCATTCGACCTGTTGTGAGACATTCGGCTGGAAACACAAGAAGAAAATCCACCCTCACAGACAGGTACTTGGAAAGCAAGTGCCCGCTGACCCCTGAAAAGGCAGAAGGACCCCGGGGGCCCTCGGGCCACACTGGGAACTGCTGCTGCCCAGACACCCTGCACGGTCGCACGCCTGCAGAAACATCTGCAAGGACACATGCCTAAGGGAAAGGTGTTCTCGTCTACGACTTCAGATAGTTCTGTATCGTAAAACACAACATGCACGTGTTGCTTTTGTAATTATAAATTTCATCGTGGGACCAAAAGCAGAAGTGTTTTTACACACAAGGAGCTGAGTGCAGCAGCTTCTTGAGACCAATTTCTTAGGAAGGACTAAGTCAAGGCTTTGCAGACCCTCGTACCAGGTGACAAGGCCACCTGCCCCGGGAGCCATCTGCTTGTCACAGCACAGGCCATCTCACAGGGCCCCCATGGCCCCAGACCACCCATCGGCTACGGCTGGCTTCAGAAGGGGTTCCAAGCCAGACCTCGAGCACGGCTCCCCGAAGCCTGTGCCGTCCCGACTGTGGGGGAGCCGGCAGCGCCGCCCGGGAGCCCAGGCATGGACTTACTCTGCAGCCACCGCTCCCGTCTCAGCTTCAGTTTCTCCTTCTTGGGCAGGACAGCCTTCGCCTCCGTGCCTGAGGACAGAGAACACACGGTGAGTGGAGCGCTCCTGCCCCCAGAGGACAAGGGCCCAGGGCTCCCAGCCCACTGAGCCCAGGCCAGGGCTGGGGCAGGTTCTGACGGCACCATGCTGCCCGCAGCAGTGGGGCTGTGCCTGGTGCGATGGCCAGGCTGGCCTCTCACAGTCTCCATGGGAGGACAGAGCAGTGGGCTCCTTGCAGGGGCTCGTCGGCACAAAGTCAGGAGGCTCCCTAAGCACTGATGTCCCTCCGAGGCCACGGCCTGGCACTCCCCACGGGGCTGCCCCAGGACGCCCAGGGAGGCCTTTACCAACAGGCCCTCGCACCCCAACCCCAGGACGACCCTCGGGATGGGCTGCAGCATAACCACGCAGCCCAGAGAATGCCAGAGGACTCAGAGAGAGGAAGCCCCATGGCGCCGAGGACCCCTTTCTGCTGAGCCCGGGACCCAGGCCCCTAAAGCTGAGGCTGATGATCCCTGACAGGCGCTGCCCAAAGATGAGGGGTCTCAGTGGAGTCCAGGTTAAGCAAGAGGAAGTTCCACATCTTGTCACTGAATCTACCAAGGTACTAAGAAAATCCCCCTCTCTTCAGACAGGCCTTCTCTGGGAGCATCTGTCCACTCTCACTGGCCAGTGTGGGGACGTGTCCCCAGCCTTGCTCATCCAGCATCAGGACAGAGTGTAACACGTCCCTTCTCCTTTGTCCCCCAGGACACCTACATCATCAGAACACAGCCCACCCCGCTGACCCTCTAGAGCCCACGCTGCTCCCCCCAGTGCCTGTGCTGTTGGCTTGTCTAATTTCACAGTGATTTCACCTGGCTCGGATCCACGGCCCCGCCTCCCATGGTGTGTCTGCACATCCCCATGGTTATGGACTAAACTATATCCCCCCAAATCCATATGCTGAAGCCCTAAGCCCAGCCCCTCAGACTGCAGCAGGACCTGCAGATGGGTCTTTAACGAGGTGATAAGGTAAAACGAGGTCGCTAGGATGGACGCTAATCCAATCTGACTGGTACCCTTATGAGAAGAGAGCAGGACACACACGCAGAGGAACAGCCACGTAAGGACACACGGAGAAGACAGCGTCTACATGGCGGGAGGCCTCAGGAGCACCCAGCCCTGCCCTCACCTGGTTCGTGGTCTCCCGGCCCCCAGACAGTGAGAAATAAAAGGCTGCTGCTGAAGCCGCCCCGTCTGTGGTATTCGCTACAGCAGCCCCAGCCCACCAACATGCCATCTTCTCATGAATAACGCAGAGCGCCGTGCTTCCTGCCACCACCCAGGCAGGGCCTCGCCCGCAGTGGAAGCAGGCCACTGTGAACTGCACCTGCCCACTGCCCACGAGCAAGTGCAGAGCCAGCGTCGCAAGTTACCAGGCGCCAGGGGCCTGTCGCCAATCACCTACAAAGGAAGAGGGTGTGTCTAAAACTCCTTCCCTTCGCTAACCCCCTGAAGACACCTGTGGACCTTCAGGAGCACCAGGCACATTTCTGTCAGCGACCTACGAACAGGCCCATTTTACAGATGGGAAAACTAAAGCTCAAAGGGGGCCACAACCTGTCACCGGGAACTGCTGTGGCCCAGGACTAGAAAGGAGTGTGGCAACTGCACCCACAGCAATCAGGCCTCTGTGGCACAGTGGCCTCGGGCTGGGCCCCACTGAAGCTTCACCAGCACTCCTGGGACCAGGCCACTGGAGGGGTACTGGAGACATGGGATTTGGAGGTTTATTCCCCAAAACAAACTATGAACCAAGGTGTGGACACAGGTATAGCTCCTTAGAGAGCCCAGAAAACATACACGGCCTGGCCGCAGGACGCAGAGCTCCCCAGGGCTGTGTTGCTGATCCCAGGGCTACCATCTCCTCCACGGCAGGCAGAGGGGGTGGGGAGCAAGATAGAGGACCCCTACCCGCAAGGGTATACTCTGGGCAGGAGGACCACTGAGTTGCAGCATGGTGCCCACTGCCCAGGGCGTGAGCCACATGCGCCACTGACATCACTTGGCCCTGCCCCACACCAACTGGGTGCTGACTCCCAGCTGGACAAATGCCCTGTGTTGGCAGAAGCCGTCGTGTGGCCCCAAGGAGGCTGGGGCAGCGCCAGCTGGTGTGTCAGGTGGTGCTGGACTCCCCTTCTCCAGGTCCTCCCTTCTCTAAGGATGGGCTGGAGCAGCCAGCGCCCTGCTGCCCCACGGTGCCGAGGCAGGACATGGGGACCACGCCCTGGGCAGTGAGAGATCTGCAGAAGGAGAGACCTCTCACTAGGTACTGAGCCCCAGACTCTCCGCTTCCTCAGTAAACGGGTGGGGCGGAGAGCAGCGTAACTTTTGGTGTGATCCATAAATTTACGATACAAATCCTGAGACTGCTATGGCCCCTTTGGAATTCTTCCAACCAGGGGAAGAGGGGCGCCTTATGGAGAACTGCAATGGGTGAATCTGGCCGGGGGGCGGACGGGCCACTGCCAGGCTGGTGGGCGCAGCCTGTTCTGGAGGCACACATCCGCCCCACGTCAGGGCTGTGGCATGCGGGAACGCACAGGGCTGCTGACAGTGTCTCTGCCTCGAGTTTGCTCTAAAAACAGAGTGGACCCTGGGCTGGCCCCAGTTCCTTGGCTTAACTGGTTTCCCCAGAGATAACATGGCCCAAGCCTAGGACGTGCTTCACCCAGAGCACATCCACACGAGATGTGCACCTCCCGATCCTTCTGTACTTGGCTGTTACAACAGACCCACGGCATCTAAGGGAAACCAGGCAGAAACAGTTCTGTCAAGAGAAAGGTGACGAGCCTGTTGTGTAAACCCTGTAACCCGTGACTCCCACGGGAATTCCCTCCCTTTTCCCAGGGTAAGATCCTAGATGTTTTGGCTTCGGGTTGAGGCTTCCCAACGCACCTGGAGCTGACCTCATTTCCTCCTCACTCGCCCTGACCTCTCACTCCCCCACCAGAAAGGGGAGGCGCTGCGACCTTCCGGAGTCACCCCTGGCTGACAGTGTGCTGCTCAGGAAGGGGGCAGGCGTGCGAGAAGGTGAACAGATGGGGCCACACGGCAGGGCTCAGGACTCAGCACAGCACCCAGGAACAAGGTTGTTCCTCCAGATCCCCCTCCATGCACCCAGCACTGCACCCCACCACTGTACCCAGGCGGCAGGCCAGGCACGAGGGGAAGGGGCATCTGGGTACACGGCAAGGAGGGCATCTGTGCAGCTCTCTGCAGGTGTCAGAGGCTTTGGAAGAGTGGGGCGGGGGGTGAGATGTCCATGTGGCCCAGTGCAGTGTCTAACCATGAATGGGATGAGGACGGCGCCCACTATGGTGTGTAAGGGCTGGAGTTGGGTGAGGAGGCATCTGCTTGGGGCATGAGCCTGAGCAATGGGGGCCAGGGAAGGGGAGGGGCTGACCCCCATGTCCAACAGGAGAAGTGAGGAGTGAGGAGGGGAGCCTCACACAGAAGCCTCCTGACAACAAGACACATGTCACCAACTCAGCCTCAAAGGCTCAGGAAGAAGTTTTCTCTACACTACTACTCCTGCAACTTTCTACAATTTTGAAATAATTTTTTAAAAAGTCTACAACCAGTGGAGACCAGCCCAAATTGTAACTGCACTGCATCTGAACAAATAGCAGGCTGAGCATGTGGGTCAGGGACCTCCCTGCTCCACCCTGGGGACCTTGGCTCCGCAGCCATGCCCACGGCACCCGAAAACAGGAACCTGACGCACCGTCCCCGGGAGACAGCGAGGGTTTGGAAGCTTACGTCCCGCAGACGCTGCCTGGAACCGCTGGTGGGAGGTCCTGTAGGCCCTAGAATTCGGGGAGCTCTCAGGCCCAGGGTGACAAAGCGAGAATCATTCACCTCCCTCTGTATGTCAAAATAGGGTCCTGGAGGATTAAATGTGTAAATAAAAAATAAAGCCATAAAAGCACTATAAAAAACACACAAAAGAGTTATAAAACACAAAGAAAACAGAAATTTGACTAAGCAGATTAAAAACATCTATAGGGGAAAATTATGTGAACATATTCAAAAGCACTACCAATGAGGGGAGAGACATCTGCAGACAACAGAACAGGCAGCTTCCTTCCTATATAAATAGTTCTTCCAAACCAATAAGAAAAGACAAGTAGGCCAAAAGGCAAACAGGTAAAGGGCAGAGATAGGCAGCTTACAGAGAACGTGGCTGAGGGAACCTCCTTCTAAGGAAGAGCACACTTTACAAACCAAACCCTGCTGTCCACCCTTGCTGCCAGCAGAGACCTGGGCCTGTCCGTGTTGGCACGGAGCAGAGGCAGCCTCTCGCCCGCTGAGCAGGAGCTCCCATTGGGCAGTGTCTTTAGAAGGCGATTTGGTGAAATTCATTGATGTTTTAAACGTCCGCACATTTGACTCAGCAATTTCACCTCTACAGTTTTGACTGCAAACGCATTTACTCGTATTCACAAAGATGTTGGACACGCACCTGCCCTGCAGCACTGGCCCCATCAGACAGCAGCGGCCTTGAAAAGGAACAAGGTCGCCGTGTGCTGACGAGCAACCATCCCCAAGAGTGGGGGAGGCAAGGGGCCAGGGCATGCCTCGTGTGCAGGGAGAGAGCCCGGGAGACGGCGGATGGCAGAGGGAAGGCTGCCCCGACACCGCCTCACACCGCATCCCCAGCTTCTCAACAAGGAGGCAGCAGTGCAGGCATCAGCTCAAGGAAGTGCAGCTTCCTTCAGAGCCATCGAGGGCGAGCCCCAGGGGACACCCCACAGGGCAGAGGACGGGCCCAGCTTCCCTCAGAGCCATCGAGGGCGAGCTCCAGAGGACACCCCACAGGAGAAAGGACGGGCCAAGCATCAGGCAGTCGGAGAAGCGGCTGAACACAGGCAGCCCGCACGGCCCACGAGGGGCACAGCTGGAACAGGTGGTCACCTACAGAGGGTGCAGCTGGGGGGATTTTGTGCCCTTCGTTTTTCTCTGTCTTCCAAATTTTCTTCATTATTTACACTGCACCTTTGTAACTAAGTGGCCATTTAGTTAAAAAAAAAAAAAGAAAGAAAAAAATTGGGAATGAGTTGCCCTAATCAGAGACAATGTCCTGGAAGAAAACTGGTAAGATTATTAACCAAAGAGCCACATCAACATATTTTCTAAAACACACCCACCAAGTTTTATTGCTAAAGCACCCTTTTTGTTGATGAAAAATCTCTCCCATGAGGAACTCTTGAATGCCCCAAACCATTGTGTACATCCAAAGGACAGATTCCAAACCCTCAGGACTGACTTCTGACACACAGACCCATGGTTGCTTGGCCACCTGTGCAGTTTTCAGACCTGGGGAAGGCTGATGGGGCAACCTGTGGTACCAGCTCTGCGGCCCCATTCAAAGGTGGCCCCAGGACAACAGAGTGGCCGCACCAGCCCCAAGAGACCAACAGGAGAGAGTGAGCAGCACCCACGGGCAGATAGGAGGGGAGGGGTGCTCCCCTCTTGGCAGACTGTCCTGCCGGCGCCTGGGCCCCCCAGCATGACGGGAGTAACTCCTTTCTGCTCCCCCAGGCTCCCCTTCCTGCCTCCACCAACCCGGCTCAGCTCCATTGCCTTCTCCAGGTTATCATCGGGAGGCACCAGGCAGGGGCCCTCCAAATAACGAGGCGTCAGGGGACAGTGAGCACCACACCAAGGAGCAAAGGCACGTTCCCACCTCCACTGGTTCCGAGGATGGAGGCAAACGGCTCATCCTCAAAGGCTCCTCTCTCAGGGAAGGAGGACTGTGGACACCAATTCCATAGGAGGCAGAAACCACCACAGTCGGAGCTTCAGAAGTGCCAGAGGGCAGCGTCCCTCTGGCAAGGGCTGGGGAGCCTCAACATCTGCCTGGAGAGCAAGAGGGTGACCAGCGAGGTGATCTGACAGCCACTCCCCACAGTGTGTCCACCATGTGCTCTGCGGGTGTCCCCTCCTGTCCATAATTAACTTGGTACGAGGATGAGCCCTGCTCAGGGCTCTGTACCCAATGGTCAGCACAGACTCTCTCTGAACGTGACCAGCCCTGAGCCCGCAGGGTGAGCAGACAGGGGAGTGAAGGTCTCATCAGGCTCGGCTGTCAGACCACGTTTACAGAACAGTGCCCCCCGGGAGGGGTTGGGATGGGAGCACCAATCATCCAGCGTACACCAGGAGGTCCCCAACCTCACAGATTCTGCCTGAGTGGCTTGAGGGGGGCTTTGGGAAACAGCAGCGGGCCGGTGCCTGGAGGGAGGCACTGCCGGACCCATGGGCTTTCTGTCCAGCACAGCAAGGTGGAACCACGGGGCATGCACAGAGGCCCATGGGCCTCCAGCCCCTCCTCCACCCCTAAGTTTCTACCTGAAAACCCTGGCTGCCCTCTGGCCCCAGCTGCTGATGACATGAGTGATGGCGAGAGCGACAGCACATGGCCTTGGCGGGATGCTGCCTGCCAGGCTCTGCAGGCAGCTGGAACACGCCAAGAACCTAAAATAGCTCCCACCACCGAGTCCAGAGAGCCGAGTTTAGAAACAGCGACCCACACGCTCCGATGGCATCTCCCCGCCCCGCCACCTCCAAGCACATGACACAGATGCACCGAGAAGCAGCACCCCAGGAGAATGACCCCAGGGCCTCACCACACCACATGTCCAGCCCACTCCAAAGACCACAGCTGGAGTCAGCACTGTAAAGACAGCGTCCCGCCTTGGGAGGAAGGTGCTGGAGTGGCGAGGAAGAAGGAAGGCTCCCAGGCCATCCTGTCTGGTGATGAAGCAGGAGCACTCGAGAACCCACCAGTGACCAGGACCAACTCTGCTGATGTGACACTCCAGAAAATTCCAGAAATCACCACCCCCGATGGCAGGCAGCTCTGCGGACATGCTCTGTCCCTCCACACTGGCCCATGGCCTCTCCCCATGGCCAGGAAGGCCTCCTGGTCAGCGTGTGGAGAACAGAACAAAGATAGTCCCCGGGCTTCGCAGGAGACAACTAGGGCTATTCCCAGGGAACCTTCCATCAGACAGGGGCCGGTGGCTTCACCAGGCTGTCCATGTGAGGTGGGGACCCCGCCTGGACAAAGGGCACGAGGCAAGCTCAGCCGAGGAACCCACTGGCTGCTTCCTGAATGGGGTGGGGTCAGCTCTAATGAGGTCAGCCAGCAGCACGGTCTGTGGACATGGGGGTCACAGACACAAAATCCCCCACAGGGCCACGGGGACAGCAGTCTCTGGGTGGCACGAGCAGGCATTATATTTGTAACGTCTTTTTTTTTGTCTTTTCACAATGCGCACTTCCTGCCTCTTCCTTATGAAGTTGTTTCTTACAAAAGTAATTTGAGAGGGAGACTGGTCCCTAACTTTCAAGTCTCTGCCAAAGGTGCCGCTGTGAGGAGGCGCAGTGAGGGGCGACACAGGACTCGGGACGTTCACCCATGGCCAGCTCAGCTCCCATGGAGCCAGGAGCTCAAACAGGACAGGCTGAAAGGGCTCCGTCCACAGCCGGGCCCCTCCCACTCGCCCCCCATTCTGCAGCAGCTCCAGCGCCGTGCGGATCCGCTTCCTCCCACCGCTGAGCACACCACATGGCGACACCGCCCCGCTGCCTCCAGGAACTTCCCAACCCCACGCATGAAGATGTCCGCTGCAGCAAGGATGGCCCCTAGGACATGGGGACCTCACTGCAGCCAAGCTGGACTCTCCTCTGCCCAGGATGGCGCCCAGACACAGTGTCTGCACGAGCTGAGTGAGCCGGGACCACATCTCATCACAGCGCGAAAACCCCACGGCAGCTGGCAGAGGGAAGTGGTGTTGCTACACCCAGGGCCGTGGTTCTTCTACCGCAGCACGTCCGAGCACTGTCAGGGCCTTTACCTCCAACGAGCTCCTTTAATCCGACAAACTCTTACTCCACCATGCTGCCCATGAGCACGATACCGCCACAAGCTCCAGGACACGGCAGGGGGGTCACCATGAGCCTCCTTGTCCCCTGCTAAGGCTGCACTCTGCACTCAGGGCCCTGAAAGGATGAACTCACAGAGTCCCTGGCATCGCTTCTTATAGAGGAGAGCTGATCACAGAGAGCTGCAGGCTGCCAGCGAGGAAGCAGTGGGTGGGAAGTGACCCAACAGGTGGCTCTGCGGCTGTCTCCTGACCACCCGCCCAGATGGAAGAAGGAATACCTGAAGCACGTGTCGCCCAGGACAAACAGACCAGCACTGCAGATGGCGCGACTGTAGGACAGAAAACCCAAACATGCCACTCGGAGGCCAGGAGGAAACACTCGCGGGCTGGATTGGCCCGGGGTTCATGGTTGGCCGACCCCTGGTCCAGCATCTTGACAACGTGAGCTCACAAGGATGCCATGCTCAAGAAACAGCAACTCCCTGACTTCCCGAGTAGAAAAGCTCAGCCCTGCCCAGGTCCCCACGGAAGTCACCAGAGGCAGGCCCAGCCCCGCCCACTGCCACAGGAGGCGGCACAGGCACAGGCCCGGGTGGTACCGACGCTCAGAGCCATGGCAGAACACAGGCAAGGACGAGCACTTGCCTTCGCCAGCACCACCCACCACTACCCCCAGGGTTGGGAGACTGATCCAGACCTGGATCTGAGGCCCCCTCTCTGGGGACCTGAATGCCAGCAGCATGGGACAGACCATGGGAGCGGGGAGGAGGGTGACAAAAAGGCATGCCCAGTGCATCAAGGCTGTAAGGGTCAGTGTGAACACAGCAGGGTGCAGGCCCCACCGGTCATGGCTGTCACAGGTCCAGTGCCCCAGGGATGGCCACAGCCTCTCTGAGCAAGGGGCCCCTCCTTCCTCCCTATGGGAGTCTCTGAGACAATGGGTGGGGGTGGGTGGGTCAGCGTATATCTGTTTGCCCTGAGGAGAATGAAGCGAGACCGTCGGGAGGCCAGGCAGCCACTCTATAGGACCAAGGGCCCAGGGACCTCCCACACCACACTTTACAGCCAGGCTGCTAGGGTGCCATGCAGAGTGGGGATGGCAACACTAGGAGTAGAGGGCCCAGGCTAAGGCTCTGAGAGAGGGGGTACCGAAGAGCAATGCTGGAGCTGGGGAGGGAGACCCCCTGGCCACAGAGATGCTCCAGCCACCAAGAGGATGCACAGCAGGGCTGGCTGGGCCATGCCTACTGTCCACTCTGAGCTCAGGGCCTGGCAGCACAGGTGCTCAGCAAATGGTCACCAGGCTGTACCAACATCACTCACGCCCTGTAAAGAGACCTCCAAAAGCCCCTCCACGCACAGGGTTCAGCACCCCCACACTCAGTGCCGGTGGGACACGTATGGGGCCCTCGTCACATGGCCTAACACAGGGAAGTGGGGTACATGAGGGTGAGTTACCCCAGCACAAGCACTCAAGAGGCACAGGGTGAGCTGCAGGTGACTCTGGGATAGTGTTGGGCGCCTGGCTCCTTGGCACCTCGGGCCTGTCCACACATTGTCTCTCTCAGCAGAGTGCACACACACGTCCTCATGCAGCATGCTGCAAGGGCCGCAGGCCAAGTCCTCCCACACTTCATCACCAGTGAAGGGCCTGCCAGAGCCCAGGGAAGGGCCAGCCGGGAACGAGGAGCAGGAGCGGCTCAGCCACAGCGGGGAGAGAGGGGATGCACACACAGGACAAGGCACTCACACGCTCTCCTCTCAGAGCCCTGACAACAGAGCGGGCACGACACAGGCCCCTCCCCTGCCGTCCCTCCCTGAGGAGGAGGCCGGGACCCTGGGGCCCAGCCCCACAGTCACTCACCTGTCCCAACCCCTTCCCCCTTGACCCTGCTCATCCCGGGCTTCTGTCTATTAAAAAGAACGGGCTCCCTGCAGACCAAGGCAAGCACAGCCCGGCAGCAGGGTCCTTCCTGCACTCCCACCATGTGACAACAGGGCCAGACGCCATCAGCATTTAGGCCCAGCAGCCCCCCAGTTGCCAGGAGACCCAGAGAAGAAGCCCATGTCCTCCAACCTCCGTCCAGTCAAGCACACAGGCCTTCCAGTCCTGCTAGCCAGGATGCCCCTGGAACAGTGGGTGCCCCTCCTGGGGGCCTAGTGGAGGTGCTCCTCCAGCTGAGGGCCTACTCCAGACGGCAAGGAACCCAATGCCCAGGTGACACACAGAGGGGCTCACAGCCAGCAGCCTGCAACCACAGATGCAGCCAGCTCCCCCAGCAGGGCGGGCGACACACACCGCCCCGAAGAAAGACGTCTCTGCTCCCAAACGCCATAAGCGTCATCGCCCGCAGAAGCCCCCCAGGGCCCCCAGCCAGATGTCCTCAGGGAGGCAGAGAGGCAGGAAGGCCAGGGGGAAGCGAAACAGCCACAAGGCCAAAGCCCCCACAAGCAGCTGCAGACAAGGAGGGATCCCGTGCTGGGACTGGCACCTGGGAGCAGGAACGCCCCCACACGCAGCTGCAGACAAGGAGGGATCCCGTGCTGGGACTGGCCCCTGGGAGCAGGAACACCCCCACAAGCAGCTGCAGACAAGGAGGGATCCTGTGCTGGGACTGGCCCCTGGGAGCAGGAACGCCCCCACACACAGCTACAGACAAGGAGGGATCCTGTGCTGGGACTGGCCCCTGGGAGCAGGAACGCCCCCACACGAAGCTACAGACAAGGAGGGATCCTGTGCTGGGACCGGCACCTGGGAGCAGGAACGCCCCCACACACAGCTACAGACAAGGAGGGACCCTGTGCTGGGACTGGCCCCTGGGAGCAGGAACGCCCTCTCCAGGTCACTCACGCTTCCTCTGTTCCTGTTTTACACGGAGGGGTGGGGTGGAGAAAAGAAGGCTTCTCAGTGGGTTCTGTCCGACCCCCGACCTCACAGCTGCAGAAAAGTGAGGACAGTCTTGAAGGGGGAGCTTCACAAGCAGTCCCTGAAGACAGCCCCTGGAAAGCGCTCGGTTCTGTCCCCGTGTCCTCATGTCCCTGTGTCCTGAGGCAGGCCTGAGGGCTGGCCCGGCCTCTGCAAATCCAGGCTTGGCCTGAAGAGCATGCAGCTCTGCCGCCCTCTGCTGAGCAGCCCCCACGTCTGCAACGATCCGGACACCAGACTCAGAGGAGACCTGGTTCAGAGGAAACCGCAGAGGTCTGCGCAGAGGGATGATCCCGCCACAGAGAAACCCCAGTCACAGCTCTGAGGCTGTGCCACCTTGAGGCACAGGGCTCCCTCTGCTGGGGGCAGGGGCTCAGCAGCACAGTCCCCAGAGACAGGGTGGCCTACGTGCTCCAGGTGCCCCTGCTCCAGGGTCTCTCTGCCACGGCGTCAGGCACGTATGTCCCCTCACCACTGCCACCTCCCCACACCCCTGCCTCAGAGCCCCTGCAGACACGCTCCCACCTCTGCCTCAGGGTGGCCTCCACGCAGTCCAGCTGAGCTCTCTGGCCATGTGATGCTCCTCCCCTGCATCCCTCAGCAGGCCTGTCCTCCTCCAGGCCCGCCCCACCCACCCACCTCTCTGGACCTGAGTCTGCGGCCTGACACCCAAGGCGCCTGTCTGAGAACAGAGGGAGTTCATTTTCTGCAACTTACCAGCACGAAGAAGGAGAGAAGGAGACACAGAATGGGCAGGGCGGTGCCCCGTGCAGGGGAGGGACACAGGAGCCGGAGTGCTCACGCTGGACCTGCCACGCCCTCAAGACCCCACCCAGAGAGTGGACGCAGTGGGGCCCCACCGCCCATGGCCACAGAGCCCATGGGCCCCCCCTGGAAGCCCAGAGCGCCGGTCTGGAATCAGAAGGCGGGCCCAAGGGGCAGGATGGAAACCGGGGGCAGACTGGCTCCTAGGCCAGCGGGGCGCCCTAAGGCTCCAAGTAGGAGCTCCGTGTAGAAACACAGCACCCACAGGGTCCAACAGGCCCCACTGTGTCCAGGGGCTGCAGCAGAGGGGAGAGCACAACGTCTGCATGAGCGAAGGGGCGCACACAGTATGCACGAGGCAGGATGCAGAGCGGACACTCATCGACCCCGGGTGATGGGCCCACAACCAGGCCAGGGCTCCTCTCTGAGCGGGTTCTGTCTCCTCCAGACACAGCAGCTACATGGCAGGGGCACGGCGGCCAGGGGTGCTGGGAGCAGTTCCGTCAGTGACTCAGCCCAGGGCAAGGACACGTGGGAAGGACGTGTCCCCAGTAATCCAGGCAGACAGGCACCCTCGCCTTCACAGCCCAGCGGGTCACAGGCAGCGGCTCAGTCACAGGATGACACTTTCCACATGACCCGCACCCAGACCAGGCCGCCCGCCCCAGCTCAAGCCCGGGGAAGCCACAAAGCCCATGGATCCCCTGCGGGCTCCAGGCTCCTGGCTGATCAGGAGTCAAGGCTGATGAACCCAGACAGAAGAAGAGCTGCTGGAGAAGAGGGAGACGGGGCTGGGGAGAGGCCGAGACACACACCTGCCCCGGGACACCTCGGGCCAGCAGAGAAGGGGCCTCCCTCAACCGGGCACACGACACAGCCAGTCACTCTGCAGCATCAACTGAGCTCTTTCTAATGCCAAGCCGCCTGTCAACCACCTTCCATCTGCTAACTCATCCTGACCCCAAAGGAAACAAAACTTAGGAGGCAAACACTGTTAATACGTCCCTTCTACAGATGAGCGGCTGAGGCCCAGGGCCACCCAGTGTCCTGCCCCAGAGCCAGCAGCCGGGGAGGCACAGAGCCCCACGTGCTCACGAGCGCTTGCTGTGCATGCTCTTACCACCGTCAGCGCCTCCGCCTCAAGCTGCCTGCCCATTTCCCAGGGTCCCCGGGACCCGGGCCTCTTCTCCAGGCCCTCAGGGCTCTGCCGAGTGCCAGGCCAGAGCTCACCAGGCCGCTGCCCTGAGCTCTGCACCCTGTAGGTCAGGCCCTCTCCTTCTGTAAATATTCTTTAGCTTTCTTTATGATGTTTTGACATCCTACAAAAACCTTTCCAGTGGGGACAGACTCCCTTCTGGGGGCTAGTCAATTCCCGTCTTCTGCCTCCTCACTGCCCTGGGCTTCCCCTCGTGGTCCTGCCTGCTGGGCCTCCTTCTCCAGGACCTGTGCGTATGGTACACCGTGTTTGTGTCCTGAGCTCCTCGTGTCTCCTCCTGTGGCCACACCTGACTGACCAGTCTTCTACCAACTTCCTTCCTTTCCTTGCGCCATCCCCTCCCCTGCTTTTCAGGCCCAGGCCACCAGGCTGTCACAGACTTTGAAAGTGTCTCCTTTGCCAGGAAGTGACCTCATGCTCTTTCCGCCTGGCCATGCTCCCTGGGCAGTCAACAACACGCCTGTCTTGGCAGTGGCGGCCTGGAATTTTCTCAAACGCCTCAGGCTCAGTATGAAGGTGCAGGGGTAGCTGAGTTCTGCCCGCGGAGCATGGAGCCACCCCCATGAATGTAAGCCCTGGATCTGCTGGCCGGCCCACCGACAGAGTGGCACTGCCCCCTCGGGGGCCCCCTCTGGAGCCGCAGAGGCTGCATCTTCCCGATCAGGAGACGAGGAAGGACTTGGCCATGCTCGGCTCAGAACCAAGGACCCGTCCAGGCTCCCGGATCTTCACACACAGAGGAGAGGAGACAGGAGGGGCTCCTGTGCTCCTGCCTGCGAGGCGGGACCATGAGCCTCTGGGCCAGCGTCCTGAACGTGGCAGGATCGGAGACCCCGGACGGTGTGTGAAAACAAGGGTCAGCAGCTAGGCTGGGGCCCCAACGATGCTCGTGCTGGCCCGGGGCCTCCTCGAGGTGTGTGCACAGCCTCAGCCCCTCTCTCTGCACATGTGCTGGGTGGAGGGGAGCAGAGGACTGTGGGGGTGGGGGAGCTGTGAGGATGGCCCACAGGGAACCATCCCAGTGGTGCCAGAGGGAGGCCCTGACTCCCTTCCATTCCACGAGGAACCTCACGGCTCTGAGCTCGGCAAAGGCAGGGACCAGCCCCTACACTGCCACCTCACCTCCCCTGCACCTCGTCCTCGTCTGTGAAAGGGGACAGGTGTGCCAGCCCCTCATGACACGGATGCATCATCTGGCCTCATGGCTGAAAGAGCCCTGGACTCCCAGGCAGGCCCACCTGGCACACCTGCCCAGCAGATGCCAGCTCACCTGGAGGACGAGGAAATAAGAGTTGTGGGGACTGAAACAGATGCTCCGAAACGAAGCAGCCAAGACAGCACCCTGCTCCAAAGAAGGTCCTGTGAGTCCAGCTGATGCTCTGTCCCATCCACTCCCTCAAACTGCTCAGGGACATTGGCTGTAGCACAGATGGCTTCTCCCGCTCTCCCCGGGGTCCTCCCCTGGAGCTGCCCCTCATGGAGACCCCGCTACAGGCAGGCGAGAGGCAGGTGCAGGGCTGGGGGCCCAGGGTGACCCGGGCTGGCCCTTCCTCATCAGGGCCCTCCCCTGCAGGGCCCACCCACCTGGGAAAGAGGGAATCCCTGCGTCCTGCACCTCAGTGGACCCGGCTCGGACCCAAGGGACACTTATCACCACCACAGCAACGAATGCCATGCGATGGACAGCATGACTCCCGTGCCAGGGAACCACAGGGGGCCACACGGAGCAGCAAGAGCCCAGCGCTTCCCCAGACAACGGGTTCTGGTCAGGCTTGGCCACTCCAGGCCAAGTGACCCCGGCCCCTCGGAGCTGCATTTCTCCATCTGTTCACCCACAAACCTGACACTCACAGAGAAGGATGTCGTTGAGGACACAGGAGAAGGTGCGAGCACTCCTGAGCCCACAGGTGCGTCTCCACCCGGCTGCCCTCCCAGCCCGCAGTGTGCTCAGCCTGCGCGGAGAGGGGACGGACACTCTCCAGGGTGCGCGCACCCCGACAGGCAGGGCCCGGCCCCACGACCCCCAGGGAGGCGGGAGGGAGAGAGAGGCCGCAGGGGCCCACGCGGGACGCTGTCGCAGGAGGGCACGGGCCGGCTCTCACTCGGCAACTCGAAAAGTCCCAGGACAGCTCTGTGCGGACCACTCAGAGCTACACCTACCACACGCAAAGCGCTCGGCCGAGTGCCAAGGGCGATCCCCACGGCCCCAGACACACAGACGAACCCCCAGAGAACCCGCCGACACACAGAGGACCCCGACCGCGCTGGTCACCAGGGAGACCCGGGGCCTGCCGCTGGGCTCCGGGGACCCCCGCCCACACCCTGGCGGGACGCGGGGCGCCCCTGACCCCCGCCCCACCCGAGGCAGCGCGTCCCTGTGCACGACCCACTCTGCAGGACGCGTCCCAGGAAACAGGCAGCGGGACGACCGTGAGGCACGAGGACGCGCGGCCCCAAACACGCCGCTGGGCTCGCGGACGACGTGAGCCGGACGCAAACGGAACCCACAGACGCAGGAAGACGCCCTTCCAGAATCCCCCGTCCAACCCAAACCAGCACTTCCTCCAAGGAGGGACGGCCACGAACCGCTTCTCCAGGGGAGTCCCACCGCCGTGAGGAGGATGAAGAGCCAGCGCCAAGACGTCCCGCGCACGCACACCTGCCCCGCTGCCACTCCACTATGCTCACTGCTAAGACGCCGGAGAAGACCCAGTTCTAAGCACCCCTCTGAGTTACTCAGCGCTGCGGTTTCTCCCGAGTGATGTGTGCTGCACACATTAATAATGTGTTTCTCTTGTTACTGTCTTTAGTTAATCTAACTTGCAGGGTCCTAGCCAAAGAACCTAGGATGGTAGAAGGGAAAAGTTTTTCCTCCCTAGAGTTTCGATTACAAAGGATGGCAAGGAGATTCAGGTATGTCTTTCCAGCAACAAAACATCCAAAGCAGGTGATACAATAGCTGTCAGGGACGTCAGCATCACCACAGAGTGAACTAGCCCAGGACTCTCTCCCCTCCAACATACAACGAAAAGGGGCATCCATACTCCAACAGACGACATCCTAACACAACACAAAAACGTCAGAGAGACAGGTTGTCACACGACGGTGGGCGGAGAGCACGGAGGCCCCTCAGGGGAGCTGGAATGGGGTAAGAGAGAACGTCACTCCCTCCCCTACAGGCTGCGGTCGGGACTGTGGGAGGATCCGTGAGGGAAGGAGCGGCGAGGGGACACTCATTCGTGGGAACATCAAGGATCGCCGAGGGCCCTCGCAGCCTAGAGGGAAGCCCTCTAACAGGGCGAAAGCTTTCGCGCTGGGTGACCTCATCAAGCCAATACCCCAGGACACCAGATAATGAGAGCAGAGTGAGAAATGCAGGCAGGAGAAAGCACCCGTCCCCCCAGCCGCCCCGCTCCACTGCCTGGGATCTAGGCTAAAAGCAGAGGGCTCAGAATACATGACTCTTGACCCTCAGTCAGTGGCGACAGGCGGTAACCGCAACTGAATAATATCAGAATGAGAAAGACCTGAGCTTCCATCATCAGACACTAAATCAAATCCCCAGACCAGAGAGAAAACGACAAGCACCCAGAACTCAGACCTGAGGACACAGAAATATGTAATCTAAATGACAATGAATTCAAAACAGCTATCATCAAAAAACTCAATGAGGTCAAAGAGAACGTAGAGAAACAATTCCACAAATTCAGGAGCTACTTCACAAAAGAGACTGAAACTATAGAGAAGAATCAGGGAGAAATATTAGAGATGAAAGACACAATGGAAGAGCTAAAACAAAACACAGTTTCCCTGAACACCCAAGTGGACATCACAGAGGGACGTATCAGCATAATAGAGGACAGACACGTTGAAATGCTACAGACAGAGCAGGAAAGAGAACTAAAGCTAAAAAGAAATGAAGACAGTCTCTGAGAAATATCCGACTCAATGAGGAAATACAACATAAGAATTATAGGTATCCCAGAAGGTGAAGAGAAGGAGAATGGAGTACAAAGCAGGTTCAAAGTAATAATAGCAGAGAACTTCCCAAACCCAGGGAAATAGAGGGAAATCTCTGTGGAAGAGGCTTCCAGATCTCCTAGATTTGTCAATGGAAAAGGACCTACTGCAAGGCATATAGTAGCAAAACTGGCAAAAATGAATGACAAAGAAATACTAAGGGCAGCAAGGCAGAAGAAAATAACCTAGAAAGGAACCGCTATCAGGCTTTCAGCAGATTTTTCTGCAGAAACCTTGCAAGCTAGGAGAGAATGGAACGACATATTCCAATCTTTAAAAGACAAGAATCTTCAGCCAAGAATACTCTATCCAGCAAAAATATCCTTCAGATATGAGGGAGAAATAAAAACTTTCCCACACAAACAAAAGCTAAGGGACTCTGGAGCCATGAGACACCCCCCTACAAGAAATCCTCAAGAAGGCCCTCATACCTGAAAACAAAAAAAGGGGGAGAAGGGGGTCACAAAACACAGAGTAAGGAGATAAATTGGCAGAGAGAATCAGAATAGGACAACAAATACTCAAGTACAGCATTAAGCTAAAGGGAAGGAAAACACCAAGATAATCTTGTCATTTTTAACCACAAACTCACAAAACAAGATGGAATAAGATATGACAAAAACAACTTAGGAGGGGAAAAGGAAAGGGACTGAATTGGTTTAGACTAAGGAAATAAGGGGCCATCAGAAAATGGACTATCTTACACATGAAATTCTGAATACAAACCTCAGGGTAACCACTAAACAAAAAAGCAGAACAGAGACACAAATAATAAATAAGAAGAAAACAAAGAAACACATCATAAAAAACTGCATAATTCAATGGGTAGACCAAAATACACAGAAGGAGAAACAAAGGAAATGCAGGAAAACCAGAAAACGAGTGATAAAGTGACAGCATTAAACCCTCATACATCGATAATCACCCTAGACGTAAATGGATTGAATTCTCCAACAAAAAGACACAGAGTAGCGAGATGGATTAAAAAACAAGACCCAACAGTATGCTGCCTCCAGGAAACACATCTCAGTTCCAATGACAAACACAGGCTCAGAGGGAAGGGACGGAAGGTGATACTCCAAGCTAATGGCAAACAAAAGAAAGCAGGTGTCGCAATACTTATATCAGACAAAGTAGACTTCAAGGTAAGACAGGTACAGAGAGACAAAGAGGGGCAGTATAAAATGATCAAATGGGCACTCCATCAAGAAGAAATAACACTTACAAATATCTATGCACCCAACTCAGGAGCACCAGAGTTCATAAAGCAACTATTAACAAACCTAAAAGGAGATAGTAATAATAACACAATAATAGTAGAGGACCTCAACACTCTACTCACATCATTGGACAAATCATCCAGACAGAAAATCAACAAGGAAACAGTGGAATCAAATGAAAAGCTAAACCAGTTGGACTTAATAGACATATATAGAACGCTCCATCCAAAAACATCAGAATACACATTCTTCTTAAGTGCGGACAGAACATTCTCAAGGATAGACCATATGTTGGGAAACAAGGCAAGTCCCAATAAATCTAAGAAAGTTGAATTCAAGCATCTTTCCCGATCACAATGCTATAAAGCTAGAAATTAATTACAAGAAAAAAGCTGAGAAAGGGACAAAGATGTGGAGACTAAACAACATGCTATTGAACAAGCAATGGATCATTGAAGAAATTAAAGGAGAAATCAAAAAATATCTGGAGACAAATGAAAATGATAAAATACCATACCAACTCATATGGGATGCAGCAAAAGCCGTATTAAGAGGGAAATTCATTGCAATACAGGCACACCTTAACAAACAAGAAAAGCCCCAAACAAGCAATCTCAAATTACACCTAACTGAACTAGAAAAAGAACAACAAACAGAGCCCAAAGTCAGCAGGAGAGAAATACTAAAAATCAGAGCAGAAATAAATGCTTTTGAAACAAAAAAGGCAGTAGAAAGGATCAATGAAACAAAGAGCTGGTTATTTGAGAAGATAAAATTGACAAACCCCTAGCCAGACTTACAAAGGGAAAGAGAAAGCTCAGATAAATAAAATTAGAAATGAAAGAGGAGAAATAACAACAGACACCACAGAAATACGAGGGATTATAAGAGAATACTACAAAAAACTATATGCCAACAAAATGGATAACCTAGAGGAAATGGATAAATTCTTAGACTCTTACAACCTCCCAAAGCTGAATCAAGAAGCAGACATTCTGAATAGACTGATCACAAGGAACGAGATTGAAACAGTAATCAAAAGGATCCCAAAGAATAAAACTCCAGGACCAGATGGCTTTCCTGGGGAATTCTACCAAACTTTCAGAGAGGATTTAATACCTATCCTTCTAAAGCTATTCCAAAAAAATTAGGGAAGATGGAACACTTCCTAACACATTCCACGAGGCCAACATCACTCTGATACCAAAGCCTGACAAGGACACCACAAAAAAGGAAAAGTACAGGCCAATATCGCTGATGAACATAGATGCAAAAATCCTCAACAAAATTTTGGCAACCCGAATTCAGCAATATATCAAAAGGATCAAACATCATGATCAAGTGGGATTCATACCAGGGACACGGGGATGGTTCAACATCCGCAAATCAATCAATGTGATACACCACATCAACAAACAGAGGAATAAAAACCACATGATCACCTCAACACAGAGAAAGCATTTGACAGGATCCAACCGCCATTTATGAGAAAAACTCTTAACAAAATGGGAATAGAAGGGAACTGCCTCAACATAATAAAAGCCATATATGACAAACCCACAGCCAACATCATACTCAATGGGCAAAAACTGAACACCATCCCAGTGAGAATAGGAACAAGACAGGGATGCCCTCTATCACCATCTTACTCAACATAGTACTGGAGGTTTTGGCCAGAGCAGTTAGGCGAGAGAAAGGAATAAAGGGAATCCAAATACGGAGTGAAGTGAAACTCTCGCTGTTTGCAGATGACATGATCTTGTATACAGAAAACCCCAAAAACTCCATCGGAACACTAAAAGAAATAATTAACTACAGTAAAGTTGAAGGGTGCAGAATCAACTTAGAAAAATCAGTTGCTTTTCTATACTCTAATAATGAACTTACAGAAAGAGAACTCAAGAATACAATTCCATTTACAATCACAACTAAAAGAATAAAGTACCTAGGAATAAATTTAACCAAGGAGGTGAAGGACTTACTCAATGAAAACTATAAGAAATTACTGAAAGAAATTCATAATGACTTGAAGAAATGGAAAGAGATTCCATGCACATGGATTGGAAGAATAAACATAGTTAAAATGTCCATACTACCCAAAGCAATCTTCAGATTCAATGCAATCCCAATCAGAATCCCAATGACATTCTTCATAGAAACAGAACAAAGAATCCTAAAATTCATATGGGGCAACCAAAGACACTGAATTGCTAAGGCAATCCTGAGAAAAAAGAACAAAGCTGGAGGCATCACAATCCCTGACTTCAAAATGTACTACAAAGCCATAGTGATCAAAACAGCCTGGTACTGGTACAAAAACAGACACGCAGATCAATGGAACAGAACTGAAATCCCAGAAATAAAACTGCACATCTACGGACAGCTAATCTTTGACAAAGGAGCTGAGAACATACGATGGAGAAAAGACAGTCTCTTCAATAAATGGTGTTTGGAAAACTGGACAGCCACCTGCAAAAGAATGAAGGTAGACCATTATCTCAGGCCATAGACAAAAATAAACTCAAAATGGACCAAAGACTTGAAAATAAATCCTGAAATCATAAAACTCCTGGAAGATAATATAGGTAGTACACTCTTTGACACTGAACTAAAAAGGATCTTTTCAAATACTATGTCTTCTCAGACACAGGAAACAAAAGAAAAAATAAACAAGTGGGAGTTCATCAGACTAAAGAGCTTCTGCAAGGCAAAAGAAACTAGAATCAAAACAAAGAGACAACCCACCAATTGGGAGAAAATATTTGCAAATCATATATCTGACAAGGGGTTAATCTCCATAATATATAAGGAACTCACACAACTCAACAACAAAAAAACAAACAGCCCGATCAAAACATGGGCAAAGGATGTGAACAGACATTTTTTCAAAGAAGATATACAGATGGCCAATAAACACATGAAATGATGTTCAACATCACTAATCATCAGGGAAATGCAAATAAAAACTACACTTAGATACCACCTTCATCTGTTAAAATGGCTATAATCACTAGGACTAAAAATAACAAATGTTGGAGAGGGTGTGGAGAGAAGGGAACCCTCATACACTGCTGGTGGGAATGCAAACTGGTGCAGCCACTATGGAAAACAGTAGGGAGATTCCTCAAAAAACTAAAAATAGAAATACCATAGGCACAGCTAACCCACTACTGGGTGTCTACCCAAACAATTTGAAAACAACGATCCAAAGTAACCACATGCACCTCCATGTTCACTGCAGCACTATTCACAATAGCCAAGACATGGAAACACTCCAAGTGCCCACCCACTGAGCACTGAATAAACAAGATGCGGTGTATATATACAATGGAATACTACTCAGCCAGAAAAAAGACAAATTCATCCCATTTGCAACAACATGGATGGACCTGGAGGGAATTATGCTAAGTGAAATACGCCAGTCTGAGAAAGACAAACACCACATGATTTCACTCATATGTGGAACATAAACAAACACATGGACAAAGAAAACAGTTCAGTGGTTACTGGGGATGGGGGTGGGGGGTGGGCACAGGGGGTCAAGGGGAGCACTTATGTGATGACAGTCAAGAAATAACGTACAACTGAAATCTCACAATGATGTAACTAGTATGAACTCAACAATAAAAAAAAAATCCAAAGCAATGATGTAAACAAACGTAACCCCACAGAAAATGCTTGATATAAATCGTACCTGTGAAATAATTACGACTTAAAACTCTTAAATGTTGGTTACAAACTATAGATGGAAACCTGGAAAAAAATATACTGAAAACCTGGATGCTGCTTAATTATCCAACAGGAAAATAGTTAAGAAAACTCAGCACATCCGTCCAACAGAGTACCAAGGGCCACAAAGAGTGAATGTCAAAGCAGTTAGGACAGCTACTTACAACTTCAAAGATGGAAACATACAGTAGGATTAAACCAGCATAAAAAGATGCAAGGTAAGCTTAGTAGGATTACAAGACTGGTGCAAACAGCCTGGAGGGCCGGACTGCCACGAACACACGGCTGTGATGGGAAGATGCTCAGCCGCAGTGTGCAGCTCATGTGGGCACATTAAGGCCTCTCTCCACAGAGGGAGGTGGCGAGCCCACCCAGGCCTTGGGCTCACTCCCCTTCCCAGGGCTGCCCAGTGCAGCAGAACCGCCCTCCACTTCAAGGGCCCAAGAGACAGGAGGCTCTGGCCAAGAACACTGGATAGGTCCAAGAACATGTTAAAAGACTTGGGAGAATGCAACCAGCAAAATCCAAAATAAGGGATGTGCATTGGGAAAAAGAACCCCCCCCATATCATGGACACATGGAGAGTCTTCAAGTCGTCCCCCGACCAACGCCTCAGTCTCCTGCACTCGATACTGGCTTCCGCTCAGACCAGCTTGCCAGAGGCCTCCTGCACCAACACAGCGAAGGCGGGACTGAGTGCAGGAGACTGAAGCGTTGGTCATGGGAGGGCTTGAAGTCTTTGCGTGTTTATAAGGGGGAGGCCCTTTTCCCCAGTGCATTTCCCTTCTCTTGGATTCTGCTGGTTGCCTTCTCCTCATGTCTTTTCACACAGACGGGGAGAGATGGGGAGGGGCTGGGCTGCAGCGTGGAGCCCTTATCTGCACCCTGACTTTTACAGAGAAACTTTTAGAAGGCCATCACAAACACGTGAGCTCTGAGTGTTTCTCTCATAATAAGGAATTCCTACTAATTTGTTAAGGTGGGATAATTGCATTGCGGGTATGCTTATGTCTTTTTTAAGAGCCCTTGGAAGCATTTGCTAAAGAATTCATGAATGAAACACTGTTTGCTTCAAAACTCTCCAGTATGTGTGTTGAAGGCAAGTGATAGGATGGATAAATGGATTTCTTTATACCATTCTCTCTACTTTAGTATATCTTTAAAATTTTCCAATAATGAAAATCTTTTGAAAATGTACAGGCCAACTTGGAATCTGCGGTGGCCCACACATACAAACAACCTCAAAGCTGGCATGCCTCTGCGTTGTGAACACCCAAACCCTACGGTCCGCCTCACCCACTCTCACCTCTCCGGACGGAAGTAACACTCCTTGTGTCCAGGTCCAGCTTCTGCACCAAGGCACTGGGGTCGATCTTGGTCCTGGCAAAGACGTCAGTGTTCACGAAAGCCCACTCCTAAAACAGAAAGAAAGGAGACGTAAGACTCGCTCCATGGTTTCAAGGTGAAATGCAAGCCAGTCACGGACAGGGAGGCCCCTCGGGAAAGACTTCAAGGGGCTCAAGGACCAGTTCCGGCTTCTATGAAGGAGGACCTGGAGGAACGACCCTCACCCCCAAGAGTGGAGCCCAAGGCCACTGGGAGCTCAGACCCCAGAGCTCTAAGGCAGCATCCTTCCTGCTGGCCTCAAATCCCACACAGCTCTGCTCTGGGTCTGGGACCTTCTCAGACCAGATTTAGGATCAGTATCGATTACAAATTCCAGTCTCAACATTCAGAAGCACTTATGACAGGAACCAGATCTCGTTCCAGACCTGGCACCTTATTCCTGTTCTTTCCGCAGCACTCTCCCATTTCACAGCCACTGTTCCATCTCAGCACTCTTCCTCCCAGGTCTGTTCCCAACCCACATTCATCCCCACATCAAGATTTCAAAACCCTCCAAGTCACTCAGCCCGTCACACTGTGCTAACCCAGAACTCGCCTCCCATGCCTGTCCGGCTCATTCCAGGTCCAAGTCAAGGACAGAGGCCTCCGGAAGGACCACGGCATCGACCCCCAAAGGAGTCACAGACTGAGAGAGGACCAGGGTGAGGCAGAAACCAGCCCAAGCACCACGAAGGTGCCAGGCTAGATGGCAGCCCCGAGCGCCCTCACGCAGAGCTCCCACCCAGAGCACCTGACAGAGAAGCCCTCGCTCCTGAGGGGTCCCAGGACAGGGAGAGACAGTCCATGAACAAGAGACATCAGAGACCCCACAGAGAGCAGCGCTGGAGCCTGGGTGGCAGCCAGGTGGGCTAGGCGGGAGGGCCTTCTCGGTCAAGATCTCAGGGCAAGGAGCCACAGGAGATGAGGGGTCAGGTGCAGCCTCAGGTCACGCGTCTAGGTCTGTATACAGCCCATCCTCAAGTTCTTTCCACACCATCCCTTGAACATTCTCCACAGTGGTACTTTATATCTCATTACTCCACATTTAGAAGCTTACCATAAAAGGTGCTGAGGTCACACTGTTCAAACGTTTATCAAAGATTAGCATGTCATTACGTGACTAGAAATCAGAATTCTGTTTAACTGTCTATTCCATGTTCAAGTTCAAGGATTATGCTGTTCATTTACGCAAGGTCTAGTCATCGTTTTTCTCCGAATCTGCCTAGTCTTTGTAAGCTTTGCTTCCGTTCCTCTCTCACTTGATTCCTTATGTCTACAATACTTTAGACACGCTTATTCCCAGCACCTCGATTCCATAAGTCCACAGAAAAACTGGTACACGAATGTTCACAGCAGTATTATTCATGATAGCCAAACATTAGACAAAACCTAACTATCCAGTAACTTATGAACAGATTAAAGAAAATGTGGTGTAGTATGGTATGCCAATACAATGGAATGTTTTTCAGCCACGGGAAGAATGAAGTCAACAAAGATATGCATGATACAAAAATAATGCTACAAGGATGAACCCTGAAAACACGCTAAGTGAAAGAATCCAGACAAAAAAGGCCCCATACTGTTTTATCCCATTTATATGAAATGTCCAGAACAGACAAATCTATAGGGACCGAAAGTAGATCAGTGGTTGCCAGAATGATGGATAATAAGAGGTTTCTTTTTGGAGTGATGAAAACGTTCTGAAATTTGTAGTGATACCTGCACAACTCTGTGAATATACCAAAAAAAACCCCAAAAAACCCGTTGACCTGTACACTTTAAAGGAGTGGATTCTAGGACATGTGAATTACATCTCAACAAAGTTTTTATAAAAGCCAGGGCACTGGTGCCAGACCCTGGGATCAGACATCAGCTCCTTCAACAGCAACTGACTGTCCTTGGTAATTTATTTAGACTCTCAGCTTTTCCACCTGCAAAACGAGGGTTAGGGCTGTTGTGGAGATGTAAAGTGCCCAGCACACAGCAACTGCTTAACAAACACGGCTGTTCTCATTAGCATTACCAGTCCAAAGTCAGGGCCTCCGCGGACCACCAAGGCCTTCTGTGCTGTCCCCGTGCCAGTCCCTGGTTACAGACACCACTAAATGCTTCCAGGGCAGCTCAAGGGTCAGCACCTGGACAAACAAACAGTGGTCCATGCTGACAGCAGATACTATTCCACCCAAAAAGGAATGAACAAGGATACATGACACGACCGGCATGAACCTGGAAAACCCAGCGCTAAGTCCAAGAAGCAAACGCAGCGGCCACAACCTGTATGACTCGATCCATAGGAAACGTCCAGAATAGACAGCAAGTAGACCCGTGGCTGCTTAGGGCTGGGGGACGGGGGACAGAGGGGCGACTGCTAAGGGCACAGGGTCTCTCCAGTCTGCTCTTCATCTTCCCACGAACCTAGGAACCTCCCTTCTCTCCCCGGGAGATCGGCTACGACTGACAAGAATTCCTGCCATATTCTGCCGCATCCCGGGATGCGCGGGATGTGCGGCTCCCGCACGGCGCGGGGCAGACTCCGCCGAGAGCCGACCAGGACCCCGAGAGCACAGAGCGGCGCCCCGCACCCGCCCGCGGGGACCCCCTCCCCGCCGCCCAGGCCCCCCGCGGTGCCCCAACTATACCTTTCCCCCAACTCCAGCGGCCGAGGCCTGCGGAGGGGCGGCCTCTCGGGCCGGGGGCGCGGGGCCGACCGCGGCCTCCCCCGCGGGCCTCACGGCAGCCTGGTGAACCCGGGCCCGCAGCCCCCGCACTTTCCCCATGGCCTCGGCGGGGACCCGCGGCCGGCCGGAAGCACCGGCACACGCGGCCGACCCGGGCGGAAGTCGGTGCTGCGCTCTGGAGGCCCGGGAGGAAGCCGAGCCTCAGCGGCTGGGGTCCGCGCTCAGCCGCGCACGCGCCGCGCGGTGGGCGGGGCCTCGGAGGGGCGGGGCCTCGGGGGCGGGGCCACGAGGGCAGGTGAGGGGCTAATTGCTCCGCTTCCCGCAGCACCCTTGGGATTTGCGGAATGACGAGTCCAGCGCAGGACCTGACGAACAAGATGAAAATGCAGGAGTATATTTGCTCGTGGCACGTGTGCCTTTCCAAAAGGCCCTGAGGACTGGGGGCGTGGGGGCCGGCATGTTATGAGAAGTGGTGTCCTGTCTAAAATGAGGTTGAGATAGGATATGGTTGTGATGGGGTTCAGGGCAGGCTGCCCCGAGATGCGCCCCTCTGGTGTGCGGCTTCTTCCTAGCTAAAGACAATAAAGGCTGGAAGACTCAGGAAGAGCATTGGACCTTCTCCCAAACTGCCTAAAGAATTTAACATAGAAGGCCTATTCCAAGAAGGAACTCATACCATAAGACAGCTATAGTATAATGTGAAAGAGGCGTGATAGGAAGTCACCAACAAGCCCATTTTTGGCCCAGCAAAACCTGTTTAACGAACATTTGCATTTCCATCTCCATGTAAATTGTCTCCCCCTCTGAAATCCCAAATCACTACCCGCAACATCCTCCTTGTCTGTAGCTGAAGATATTTTAAACAGGCAGCCTCAGCCAGATGGCTCAGTTGCTCAGTTTTTCCTGAGTTTCTCCCATGTATACATGTTATTAAACTTTGTTTGATTTTCTCCTGTGTTGACGAAAATAATCCATAACCAATCTATAAATGAAAATTTGGGTGAGTTTATTCTGAGGCAAAATGTGATGACCATGACCTGGGGAGCCGAAGGAAGGAAGGGCACCCAAGAAGCGGGGTGCACAGAGTGGTTATATACCTTCAAAGAGGATGTTTCACATAGGATTGAAATGTCCTTTTTACAGTAGCCACAAGACTGCTCTGTCAGCACAGCGATTGGTGGACACAGCAGATACGTCTGCTGTCTCGGTGCACACAGCAGGGTGGCAGGTCTGCTGTCTCAAGCTGGGTGGTCACAGGTGGGCACAGAAATCAGTTCCTAGCCTAGGGAGAGATGCTTATCATTAAGGAAATGCCAATGTGGGGGTGTTGATGAAAATAATCCATAACCAATCTATAAATGAAAATTTGGGAGAGTTTATTCTGAGCTAAAATCTGAGGACCATGGCCTGGGGCCTTTCCTCCCGAAGGAAGAAAGGGCACCAAAGAAGTGGAGTGCACAGAGTGGTTATATCCCCCCAAACAGGATGTTTCACATAGGATTGAAATGTCCCTTTTACAATAGTCACAAGATTGCCCTGTCGGCACAGCGCTTGATGGACACAGCAGGTAGTGGGTCTGCTGTCTCGGAGGGCGCAGCAGGAGGCAAGTCTGTTGTCTCAAGCTGGGCGGTCACAGGTGAGCGCAGCAGTCAGTTCCTAGCCTAAGGAAAGGTGCTTAATCCTTAAAGAAATGCCAACGTTGGGAGGGGGAGGGAAGTTGCACCTTTATCTTAAGGGCCATTTGTTCTTACCATAGGAAATGTTTCAAAGCAGATATGCAATGCATGCTCAACGGCCACAGTCAGGCCTTTTGGAAAACACAAAGTCAGGCCAAATTAGGTTTACACCAAATGTCTTCCTCATATACTCCATTGTATCCTATTGCTTGCCATTTCTATTTGTCAAGGTGAACAATCTGGTGTGTTTTGGATTCCTTCAGCATGCCTTCAGCATCTGAGCCCACTTGATCCTTGAGGAGAAAGTATTCACCTTAATGTACCCTGGATGTGAAGCAGGCTCAGCGAGCCTAGGAGTTGAAAGAAAGATTTCTTTGACTCTCAAGGTCTGTTGGTTGTGCTCTTTTATTCAGAGAATAGCATGGAGTAGCATGGGGACGGGACCCATGGGCAGTGAAGAGCTGCAATGGGCTGAGGGCAGGGCTAAATTTACAAGGCATAGGTATGTGAACTATTTTTACTAAACAAGGAAAGATCATGTAAAAAAAAAGTTGTTAAAGTGATATCAGTGCAGGTGGGGTCTGGTTATGGGGTGGTCCTATAACTTTGGAGACGAATCAGGTCAGATCATGTCAGGATGCCCTATGCTTCCTGGAGGATGATAGAGATTGGTATGTAGGCCAGGACGCCTTAGGCTTCTCTCCCTGGGGCAGCCTTGATCCTCATCAGATTGTTGATGCAAATAACCCATAACCAACCTATAAATCAAAACTGGAATGAGTTTACTATGAGCCAAGTTGAGGATTATAACCCGGGAAGGCCTCAGAAGGTGTTCCAGAGAAGTGGGGGTTTCACTATAGTCTTATATCTTTTTAGAACAAAGAAGATACCCTATGGGAGACTGGAATTGGCCACCCCAAGATATGTCTCTTTGGCATGAGGCTGGTAACTTTTGAAAACTGCAGACAGGAAAGGGACTCTGAAAAGCAGAGTTTACTTACACTTTGTTAAGAGACATTTACATTTGTAAAGGAAATCTCCATCCGTAAAGGTGTCTCCCTCTCTGTACCAGGAAGAAGGGAGGATGACCTTATCTCTAGAAACTCTTAATGTGGAAGGCAAGGACTTAAATCTGCATAATAATCTTATTCCTGTTTACTGTGCTTGTCTGGTAACCTCCTGTAACTGACTCCCCCACCCCCAACATCCTCCTTTGTCTTTAGCTGAAGATGATATTTAAGGTGGTGGCTTTGGCCATTTTGGCTACTTGCTCAGCTTGCCTGAGCCTCTCCCATGTATACATGTTCTAAAGTTTTGTTTAATTTTCTCCTGTTATTCTGTCTCATGTGAATTTAATTCGTTCTTTGGCCAGAAGAACCCACAGCAGGTAGAGGAAATGTCTTCCTCCCCTACAACACTCAGGACACATTTTCAAAGAGGTATTCAGCTGCAAATTAGCAGGTCAACAGTGACCATGATGCCAGGAAAGGGACTAATCCAGGCATCACCAATAGGGTGTTGCCACCATTAGGGTGCAGGAGGGGAAGTATGCATTCTTTATCTCGAGAGATTCCTTTAATGGATAAGCAGATGTACAATGTATGTTTGATAGGCCATAAGTCAGGCTTTCTGATTCAAGCTGAATCAGTTTTTTAAGTTGTTGTTGCTTTGTTTTGGTTTGGTTTTTTTGAGGAAGATTAGCCCTGAGCTAACATCTGTGCCCATCTTCCTCCACTTTATGTGTGGGACGCCGACCACAGCGTGGCTTGACAAGCGGTGCCAAGTCCGCACCCGGGATCTGAACTGGGGAAGCCCAGGCCACCGAAGCAGAACGTGCAAACTTAACCACTGCACCACAGGCCGCCCCAATGAAAATATATTTTTCATTGATGCTTCTTGTCACACCAATCAGAGCTGACTCCCCACACTGTTCAGCACCTCGCTCCCTCCACGTAAGAGCAGATCTTGAGGTCTACCCCTCGCTTCCATCGGCTCTCGCTCCCTCCCAGCTACTGTGGATTTACGCCGCTCTAAGTGCCCACATCTTTTGTCTTCAGTGCCTTGCTGTAACACACATGCGTGTAAGGACATATGTGTCCTTACACATATGAACAGAAGCTGTCTGAAGAAAAGTTTCAGCAAAGAGACTGTTAGATGTTTGGATACATGCATCGAGTTCAAGTCTGTGCGTCTTCCTGCGGTGCCCAAAAAGGGCTGGAAGCCTGTTCTCCAGGCCAGGAGGTCACGTTTGGGAGAGTCTGACTGAAAATAGCGGTCTTGGTTGGCTGGGGCTACTGTAAAAATTCCCCAGACTAGGGGTTTAAACAACAGACACTTATCTCTCAGAGTTCTCACACACATTTTGTAATTGTTGCAAGTAAATAGCTGAAGAATTTGCCTATATTCCCTGAAAGAACTTCTCCAGATGTCAAAAACTATGAGGAGGTGGGCAGGGCCCGGCCTCAGAAGCAGAGAAGTTGGCCCTGTGTGACCCTTTGGAAATGAGCAGCCTGCCCAGTGGCCAGGGAGGGCATCTGACCAGCGCCTGCCACGCCAGGTGGTCAAAGATATGCCCAGCTGCATTTGTGTAGACCCTCCTGCCCGGCTGGGAGCACGACCAGTGGAACTTCCCGGAGGAGTGAGTGTCGGCCCAACAGGTGGGCTTTCTGGAGTGTGCAGAAGGCGATGCCCATCACCAGTCGTGTCCCCACCCATCCGGTGGCATGTGCTTCTTTAAGGGGGTGTCATGCAGCGTTGTAAGGGAAGCCTGGTTCTCTGGTTCTGCACCACAGCACAGGTCCACAGCTGTCCCACGATTTAAGGAGAATGCAGAGTAATCACTGTTCCATAAATGTGATGCCGGGGCGAGCTAACTGGTGAGAGCCCGCAGGCACAAAGAGAATGCTCAGGGGGCATCAAGGAACATCCCCCTGGCAGCCTGTGCAGAGACACTAGGGAACATTCCAGACGCAGCTCTGTTTAGAGAGCCCCAGCATGGCCGACCTGATCTTTAACACATTTGTATCCAGCCAGCCACATTCCGGAGCTGTCTGCGGCAGGAGACCCCGTCTAGGCTCCTGGACACGGGACTCGCTCCCCTGCCTGACCTAGCCCAGGATCTCAGCTCCTGGCCAGCTCCAGACTCCTGCAGCACAGCCTCGATTCCTGGGTGCTGTTTGCCTCTTCTGTGCCGTCCATGCTTTCTCAGTACACAGTGGGGTGTCCAACTGCTGCAAAATGCATCTGTTGCAGTGGTTGAAAGTCCTGGGCCCCCTGCTCTCTCTGTCTGGCCTGACATCCCCCTGGGTGACCTCCAGTCCAGAGCTTTCCATGCCACACCCGGCTACCCTGACATCTGCATCTGCAGCCAGATCTCTCTCCTTCTCCACGGAAAGTTTAGTGGAAATCTCAAAGGAATTCTTGGCTCCCATCGCAATCTGTCCCCACTGCCCAGCGGGATGTTCCCTTTCAGTAAATAGGGCACCATCACCGCGCAGCTGCCCAAGTCCCAAACCCAGCTGTCATCTTCCCCAGCCTCCCCTGCCTGTCACCAGGCTGGTCCGGCCAGTCAATTCTTTGGTGCTTTCTTGCACTGAATCTTTGGTCGCCCGAGGGCGCTCGCGAACCAGCAGGGCGCACCCTTCCTCTGGGTTCCGAGGGCGGAGCTGCGGGCGCCGCGAGCGCAGAGATGCGCGCTGTGCGGGGAATCCCAGCACGGAGTGGCTTCCCCCAGAGTTCCAGGCCCTTCCGCCTCCGCAGGGCGCGGACCACGCAGGAGCCGCGTCCCCCGAAGCCCTCCGCGCCAGGGTCTGGGGTCCCAGGCAGTCGCGAAGGATGGCTGCCGGGACGCGTCATCCCTGCCGCACCGCGGTACAACAGCCCCGCTCGTAACTGTCCACCCGGTCACTGGGGGCCGCGAAGGGCTTCCTAGTGAAGGACCAGGCTCCGCTCTCGGGGCTCCCAGTCCCACCAGGCTGCGCGTTAGGGCCCAAGGCCACCTGCGAACAGCGGGGCTGCTGGGGCTCCACCGCTCCTCCCAGTGTCCCCGCCTCCCTGCAGCGTGGACGCCGCCTGAGGCCAACCGCACTCCTGGACGCAGGGCTCCGGGGCGGCTGCGTCCCGGCCCTGCCTGGCCCTGGGCCAATGCTCTAATCCCGCAGGTCTGCGTGCGCCCAGTGTCAGGATGTCCCTCCTGGGTGGTCATGGGGGTCATGGAGCCACCAGCCTCGACCCCCCCGGGTACAGCGCCCAGCCCGGTGAATCCAGCTCCAGATGAGCCTTCCTCAGTCTCCTCACCCCTAGGAACGCGTCTTATCAGCCCCTGTGCGGGCACACTCCTGTCTCCACAGTCCTGTCTGGCCTGAATCCGGATCTTCGGTTCCCCCAGGCCTCTCCCCGCGAGGGGAGGCCCCTTCACGCCCCCCAGGGAGGCGGCTGAGCTTGGTGGTGACTAGGGAAAGGTGGGAACATCTGAGCCTCAGTTTTCCCATCTCTACAGTGAGGTTGCCCTGAGGGTTCTCTGAGGTCCAAGGGGTAAAGCTCCAGGAAGCTCCTGCAGGGAGCACACCCTCAGTACGTTCCAGTGGCCCTGGAGTCCGTAGGGAGCAAACGCGGTGGAGTCTGCACCGCAGGGTTGAGATGTCACGGTGGGCACCGGGCAGTGCGTCCTGTAAATGCCAGAGCCGGGGAAGGGCAGAGTCCTGAGTCTGACCCCAGCCTTCTGGAGTCCCCCTGCCCCGGGGGGCAATGGGGAGGGGAGGCGGCTTCCCGGCTCCCTGCTTCTTCGGGACCCTCCCAAGATCTCAAAGGAGGAAATTCTGGAAGGAGGCGCCCTGCTCCAGGGCCAGCGGCTGAGACCTGCCCCAGCCTGCGCGAGCAGTGGGCTCCCTCCGTCTACCGCCTACAGATCGGGAGACTGAGGCAGGTACACAGTCCTGCCGTCGGCACCAGGTCTGGTTCCGCAGGGGTGCCCAGGCCAGGCCCGGGCAGCTTCTCCGAGACCAAGTGAGTGAGCAGGTGAGTGGCCCGCTGGGGGAAGGGGGTCGCTGGCGCCGCGTGGACAAGGTGGCTCCTGGGCGCATCTGCCTCTCAGTCGCACTGCCCAATGGAGGCGACTGGGTCCTGGTGACACCGGGCCCTGGTGGTCGGGGGCCTGGCATGCTGGGCCCAGAGGAGACAGCTGGGTTCGTGGTGGTCTCCAACCCCATGGCCTCGGCTTTGGTTCAAGGAAGTCTGGGGTTGAAGACAGTCGGTTTGGGTCTCTGCTGGGAGGTTTGCAGTCTGAGCACATCCATAAGGACGAATTTCCAGGACCTGGGCTCGCAGACCTCCCTCTTGGCTCCTAGGGCAGCTTGGCCAGTGCCGGACCTGTGCACCTCTGCGCACAGCGACTGCAGGGTCAGACATACTGTCCACACCCAGGAATGCCCAGAAGTTCAGAGGCAAACAGTTTAGGCTGGGAAGTGCTCGCCTTTGAGAACTTGTGTGGGTAAAAATAATGCGTCCCCAGGTGACCCCGTGGCCTAGAGGTTAAGTTCTGTGCTCCACTGAGGCCCGTTTGCTGTTTGGGATCCTGGGCACCGGCCTGCTCCACGCAGCAGCAATGCTGTGGTGGCATCCGACATATGCAACAGAGGAAGATTGGCACAGATGTTAGCTCAGGGACAATCTTCCTCACTGACACAAAGATATATATATATGGTGTTGACTCCAGCTGTGATGGCTGGGGGGCGATTCGGAGGAAGTGGTGAGGGAGGCAGGAGGAAGAGGCCCGGGATGAGGTTGCCCAAGTCGAGATTTCCACAAGGGCGTTCTGCCCTGGGGTAATGGATGGTGATGCCGACTCTGATAGCAGTTTCCTCACATTAAACCCAGCATATATAGGGTCAAAACCAAAACACTCTTTCCCTGCTTACTCCCTGGCTTCCTGGCTCCAGAATCCACTGTCCTCTGTGGAGACAGATACTGCCAAGGACAAGCACCTGGATTCATTATCTCCGCCCCGCTAAGAGATGCAGGCTGGTGGGAAAGTTCAGACCAGCAAGGCCATATGCTCCCCCCTCCCCTACCTAAAATCCCAAATAAAAACCCTTCCTTTCAGCTTTTCAGGGAGTTTGGGATTTCAGCGTTGCTGCCCTCTCTCCTTGCTCAGTGCTGTGCAATAATAAAATTCCTACTTTCTTCCACTGCACCCGGTGTCAGAGATTGGCTTGCTTCACAACGGGTGAGCGAACTCACTTCAGGTTCCATATCAATGGGCCAGCCCTCCGCGGAGCCCCTGTGCGTGCCTGACCGCATGCCCTTCAAGGGGCGGCCCACAGTCGACGCCCCTCCTTCCTGTTTGGTTACTATACTCGTTTATAGTAATGTCCTTTTCTGATTATAAAATTAGTATGTGGCTATGGTAGACAACTTGGGAAATACAGAAAACTCTTTTTGTGTGTGAGGAAGATTGTCACTGAGCTAATATCTGTGCCAAGCTTCCTCTATTTTGTATGTGGGATGCCCCTCAGCATGGCTTGATGAGCGGTATGCAGGTCTCTGCCCAGGATCCCAACCAAACCCGGAAGCGCTCCATCCGCCCAGGTGGAAGCAGAGCCTGAGAACTTAGCCACTTCCCCTGAGGCCGCCCCCAGGAAACTGTTTTGAAAGTTCACGTCTCTTGGATCCGGTCACCCAGAGATGCCCACAGTGCACAGTGGCCAGTCCTTTCCAGCATCTTTCTTCTCTCCTGGGTGTGGTGCAGCCCCTTTAGCTGGGAATTTTCATTGTTGCCAAAGTGTGGAAAGGGTTAAGTGTTTCTGGGCCCACCCAGCCCACAGCCCAGGGCCTCAGTTCCCTCAGCCCAGCCCAGCCTCCCACGCATGTGTGACCTTCCGTGCCTCATGCCCTGCGTGGATGGGGTCACAGTCAGAGTAGGGCAAATGCTCCCTGCCCCGCTCAACCTCAGCCTCACCCCAGCTCAGCCAGCCTCCCGGGTCCTAGTGGTCAGGGTGAAACCCTCCCCCAGCATCCTCACCTCTGCTGGCCTTGTTCACCAGCCCTGCTGGGCTGGGCCCTATACACTTGGCCCCGACCCTGCTCCGTGTTTCCGGGCTCTGCTGAGAACTCATGCATTTCATCTCAGGTCCCGAGAGGCAGACCCCTCACCCGCATTTTCAGGACTGGCCCCAGGCCATGCAGACGCCGGCCCAGCGGGTGTCCGAGACTGCAGTCCAGGCTTCCGGAGCCCAGCCACGTGGGCCCCCACTGCCACCTGCCAGCTCTTCTGTGTGCCAGAAGCAAGACTGACCCACAGGGCCACACTGGAGAGGTGCCACTATTTCCTTGAGAGAGAAAACACAAGAGAGAGAGGGAAGACAGACACTGACCCCCTACGCCCCCCAGTCCACAGGGGCTTCTGGGGAAGGAGGGGAGATCTTTCTGGATTGGTCCTTCTGGGCTGACAGGCCAGCTCTGCTCTGGGACCCAGAACCAGTGTCTGGGAGAGGGAGAGAGGGGAGGGGAAGTGGATGTGCAGAGTGGAGCAGCCACAGGAGGGGCAGAGGGAGGGAGACAGCCAGGATGCCTGCAGGGGTGCCATGGGGACCCAGTGGGGCAGGCACTGGCACACCTACCGTTAGGGTTTGGTGGGAACTGGGGAGCAAGGTGAGGTCCTTCAGTCCCCTCTGTGGATGAGGAGGAGCCTTGAAACTGGCAGGAGAGGTAGGAAGAGAAGGTTTCAGAGAGAGACAGAGAAGACCCTCAGGGGCGGCTTCAGCGTGAGGTGACCCCTGGTTCTGTTCTGGCCTCTGCCGTCCCCCTCTCCTTCCTCCCCAGTGCCGTGTGCCTTCCAGGTCAGGCCCGGGGGGCCCGGGGCTCAGGGTGTGGTCTGTGGCTTTGTGGCCCAGCTGACGGTCAGACCTTCCCCCCACCGTCCAGAGTGTGTTAGACAGACACCTGGGCCAGATGTGGGTCCAGTGAGTTGGGCATGGACCAGCAAATCTGAAATTCTGGAGGAGCCGTGAGCAGGGGTTTCCAGGATCAGGTGTGTGGCTCCCCTCCCCCCACTGTCCTCACTCCCTGAGAATCACTGGCCCACGGTGGTGAGGATTTTTAGGCTGCTTAATTTTAAAACGGTTTATGACGAGGATTTTTAGGCTGGTTACTTTTAAAACTACAGATAAGAAGGAGGCTCCGAGGTGTGAAATTTGCTTGCCCTTTGATCAGAGACAGTTGCATTTGTGAAGGAAACCTCCATGCCTCCCTCTCTGCGCCAGGAGGAAGGGGGGATGGCCTTATCTCTGGAAACTCTTAATGGGGAAGGCAAGGACTTAAGTTGTTTACGGTCTGGCAACCTCATGTAACTGACACCCCCCCCCCCCCCAATCCTCCTTTGTCTTTAGCTGAGGATAATATTTAAGCGGTGACTTCTGCCATTTACTCAATCCAGTTTGATTCTTATCTAAAAGTTGGGGGACCACCCAATGGCTGGACCCTACCGGCACTGCTACCATTTTAACTTTTTTTTTGTCTTGTAAAGAGATAATTCACATACCTACGCCTTAAATTTAGCCTTACTCTCCACTCAACTTTGCAGCAGAAGATGGCAGCAACAAGAGCAACATGCCAGCAGCAGCTCTGCCTGCCCGTGGGTCCTGTCCCCAGGCCAGCGGCGGCATCAGCAGCTCCCCATGCCAGCAGCATCTCTGACTGTCCGTGGGTCCTGTCCCCACGCAGCAGAAGCTCTGACTGCCCATGGGTCCTGTCCCCATGCTATTCTATACTATTCTCTAAATAAAAGAGCACTACTGCCAGATCTTAAGAGTGTAAGAAATCTTTCTTTTGACTCCTCAGCTCACCGACCCCGCATCACACGGCAGGGCCTGTGCACCTCTTGTCTTACTTATACCTCCACCCACTCTCCCCCCAGCCCACCCCGCCCCTGATTATTTGGAGGCAGATCTGACACATCATGTCATCTCTGAATATTTCAACATATGACTCTAAAGTACGAAGACTCTTTAACATAATCACAAAACCTTTATGAAACCTAAAAAAATTAACAATAATTTCTTAATATCATATGGTGCATGCACTGTGGTTGGTTGATATGTCTCTCAATCTTGGGTTGCCCAGGCCATGTCTCCTTTCTCTCTCTCTCTCTCTCCAGAACTTGCATATCTTCTTGCCATCTTTTAAGTTCTGTGATAGCATCACAAGGTAGCTAGTGTGGGGACCTTTCCTTTTCCTCCCTCGGGCACGCAGTGGCTTCTTAATCTGGGTCCTTCTCTCGGATCTGGAGCTTTTCTTCTGTTGTTGGAGTGGCTCCTCCTCTCGCTTCACTCTTCTCTCCTCCTGGAAGTCCTGTGGTTGATGGATGTTGGCATCCAGGCATCTGGATGTGTCTTCCTCATTCCCACCTCTCTGTGCCCTGAGCTGATCCTCGTCCTCTCTCTGATTTGCTCTTGGCTTTTATCATTCTGCTCTTTAGTCCGGGTAATTCTTTTTTATTTCCACCATCAGAGTCTGCATCCCTAATGCCTGGTGCGTCTCCTTTGGGGGTGCACTCTCCTCTCCTGGGTGCCAGTCTGCAGGCTGGTCCCCTCTCCTGGGGTGTGAGTCACCCCTCTGGGCACTGCCCTCCGTGGTTCTCTGTGCCCTGTGGGGCCAGCCCCCACTTGGCGTGTGAGTGAGCCCCTCGGGGCTGCCACAGGCCTCTGCTCCCATTAGTTATTCCTCTCTTCACACAGTTGTGCTTCTCCCTGTGAAGGTGGGTGATGAATAGTGTGTCCCCTTCTCAGGTGTGTGGTTGCTCCTCTGATGTCCCTCCCTCGGGAGCCATGGCGGGGGGCAGAGGGGCTGGGGCTCATGGACCACATTTGGTGCAATCAGCCACACGTAACTGCTTCCTCCGAATTGCTGGCTTAGAACAGGAAGCAGTGTGCCTTCAGCATCGGCGTCTCTGGCTGGCCGGTGTCTCCCCAGACCTTCCGCAGCAGCCTGGTAAAGAGCAGAGCCGAAGCCCATCCCAGCCCAGCCGGGACGCCCCTGCCGAGGTCTCCGGGGCATCAAGCGGGGTGAGTGGACAGAGGCTCCTCTGTGTCTGGGCTCGTTGTTCTCAAGGGGAAGAGTTCAGCCCTGCAGCTCTTCCCCCAGGGAGTGGCTGCTGTCTCTCCCAAGGGAAGCAGCTCCAAGTGGCCCAGCCATGGAGGGGGCCCTGGTGGCCCTGGTCCATGTCACCTGCCCTCAGATTGTCCACTCCAGGCCTCCTTTTACCGAGGTCTAGCGAGGGGAAGTGCTGTGCTTACTGTGGGCAGAACCACGCAGAGCCCTGGGTGCCTTAGTAACGTAGGGGGATGGGACCAATCATGGTGACAGGACATGGCACAGACCCCAGACCTTGGCTCCTGGGTCTGGGGTATGCTGACAAGCCACAGACAGTTGCTGAGCTGGTGATGTGTGGGCTTCGAGGGCCCACACAGCCAGGAGGAGGCTGCGGGGGCCAGAAAGGACCCCTGGCTGGTCGGTGGGGGACCAGGAGTGGCCAGGGCTATGCAGGATGGCTCCTGGGGCCTCCCAGCTGCACCTTCCTCTTCCTTTCTGGGTCAGTCCCCTCCTGTCTTCATGCCCCCAAGGTCGGCTGTGCTGGTCTGTCCTCCAGCAGAGTTTGTGTGTATGTGTGTGTATGAGAGCATTCAGGTGCATTTGTGTGTGGGGTGTGTGTGTGTGTGTGTGTGAGGGTGCACGGTGTATGTGAGTACGTGTTGCGTGAACGTGGACGTGGTGCATTTTCCTGATGGTGGTCTGTTGGCTCTCTCAGATTCTAGAAGGTACACCAGTTGAGTTTTAGGGGGACAGGCATTAGGTGTGTGACCTAAACCTCCCATAACCAGGCTCCCAGAGGCCTGTCTCAAGGTCTTCTGGGAGTGAGGAGACGGGAGCCACACCCCTGGACCCTGGGGTCCACCTGGATCCCACTGGACACTGCTACACCCACCTCCATTCCCTGTCTCCACCTCACCCTGGCACCCAACCCCTGCCTTCTTCCCTTGACCAGGGGCTGGGATCCCGCACTGGTGACCCTGACCAGAGTCCCTGAACCCACTTGACGAGGCTGTCCCCAGAGATCCCCTTCTCTGAGGCACCTGGGACCCCAGGGAGGGAGGAGGGGGGGCAGCTGTGATGGGGGAGGGAGAGCGAGCCCTCCCTTCACCAAGGGCACAGCATCTGTGGGAATCGGCAGAGAAGAGCTGCTGAGAAACCTCTGGGAGCTCATCAGTGCCCCAGTCGGTCTATACTGAAGGGACCCCCGCTTCTACCAGCGTCTGCAGTCTGCCACGGCTGAGTCTCGAGGACCTGTCATCGGGCACCCCACCCACACCCTTGCACACCCTGCATTCGTGTAAGAACACTGGAGTCCCTCTCCTGCATGAGGTCCCGAGACAAGGGCCGACCATGACAGTGGCCAAGCCCACAGCTCGGTACCACATCCTGAGCAGGGCCACAGGGCCTTACTCTGTGGACGCCTGACCTCCAGGTGACCTGGGGCGGGTGACCGAGGGCTGGGCCAGCTCAGTGGAGCCCATTTCGGGTTTCTGTGTGGTTACAGTTTCAAGTTAAAAAGCAAATTGACCTGCTGTTTGAGCCACAAAATGACTTATTCAGGACTAGCCAGAGGAAGCGGGACCTGGGATAGCATGCTCTGGGGACCACAGGCCAATGTGGAGAACAAAGTGGGGGAGCTGCTTTCATAGGGAGTGGAGGAGTTGGGAGGGGCGGCAACAAACAAAGGGTCCATTGGGGGAAGCTGGGAGTCCAAGGTGTAGAGGCTTCTCATTGGCGGGATTTTACAGCCTCCCATTGGCTGGACTACTGCCAGGTGAGGAGAGAACTCTTCCCTCCTCCTGCTGGGCAGGTCGGTGGTGGACACCATCGTGGGAGATGCCAGCCCCGGTCTCTTCCTGTTTGGTGTAACTGACAATGTGACAGTGTGAGAGCGCCCGAGTCCAGTTTAATTGAGATTTCTCATCAATTTTCAGTTTTTCCCTTTCGATCAAGGCTTTTCTCCAAAAGCATCACTGAACAACAGTCAAGCTCTCTGCGCCTAGCGGTTTCTCCCTTGGTGCCTGGAAGGACCTTTCCTCCTTGGCGTGTCCCACGTTGGAGGGAAAATGCACAGTGGTTGGAAACCATTTAGGCCACGGGAGTAACAGGGAAGGTTAAGAGGAGAACACCCAGGCACTTCCTATCTCAAGTCTACGTTTCGTCAAGGTCATAAGTGTTGAAAGCATCCCCGAGCACTGAGCTAGCATCGCCTTCTTGGGCACGTCGTTTTACACAGAGTAGGATTAGGAGCAATACTATAGGGGCAGTTTGCAAGACGGTTCCAAACCAGGAGCCCAGACCCGAAGGTAACCAGCTGGACAAATCAAACACGGTGGGTTGTTAGGTGACATTTGTTGCAGCCAATGTGCCTGCTCTCTCATGTTATGCAATTGTGTCTCCACTTCCCCAGAGGCGTTTATCCATGTGCAACAGGAGGTGTTTGCTATTGCACAGATGGCTCCTTGCACAGCAAGTACATAATCGAGGGCTATACAATTATCCAAAACCACCTTGGCCAATGAGTTAGGTGAACATTGCTGAGCTGAAACCGTTTGTCTGTGGAGTCGGCCAACTCTTCCAGAGTCGGGGAGAGAACCCTGACCATTTGTTCACGGGACTCACTCTGACCCGTGGAAAAAAGCTCTTCCCACGGGGCAAAGCCAGAGTCACACAGGCCTCCTGGGAGTTCTCATTTCAGGTGCTTATAGAGGTTTCATGGGACAGACCAGCGAGAGGCCTCTATTTGGTTACGTAGAGAATATAGGACAGTGAATACAGCAAAGCCACACTGTCTATGTATTCTCCCGTTGTCAAGGCATAAAGCATAATGCCCATTTCCAAAACTTCCACACATGCAGGTGTACCCAGAGGGTGGACGTAAGTCTCCCGCTAAGTGATAGTATCTACACACCCATTTGTTGGTATAGAGGCGTTAGCTTATGTCACCAAGGCTCAGACATTATGTGGTGACACACTGAGAGTCTGCCTAAATATATGGGTATATCAAGAAATTTACAAATGGCTGGGGTTACATAGGCAGTCCCACAGAATGTTTTACACAAATATTCAAAGATTCTTCTTTTCCCCTCCCAAGCCTGGGTTAAGTTAAAGCGACGAACAAGTTTAGGTGGGCTTAGGACCCCGTTTCTCTAAAATGGGCCTGTGGAACATTTTAAACAGACAATGGCATTTGGAATCCCAGTGAAACGGCTCACAGGGTGAACTAAGGGGTCGTTATTGTCTTGGGCAGACCGAGTTTCTGGTGGCAAATCCAGCAGCCAAGCAGGTTTCCCCCTTTCACAAGGAATTGGGAAATGCAGGCAAGAGCCTTGTCCTTCCAGGAAAGAGAAGGAGAAAATAAAGTCAGAAACACAGTGGGAAGAGGCTGTGCAGGCCTGGTCCCGTCATCCTGGGAACGCTGTCTGCCCGGATGTCGGCTGCTCGTCTTCCTGGTCCATTTGACTTGGAGGTCTCCAGTGTTTGTACAGGACTAGGTGTCAGGTGGAGCCTCCCTCAGCTGTGAGATGTGCACCCAAGGCTCGAGTCCCTGAGGTTTGGCTGCCATCTGGGTAGTGAGGAGCGCCTAGTATAGTCCCTTCCAAGGAGCTTTCAAGGGCAGGAAAATTGGAAACATCAGTTTGGAGGATCACAGCCAGACATGTAAGGAAACCGGCAGAATTTAGGATCCAGTCCAGCTTACAGGTATACAACTAAACCTTAAAGACAATTAATGGGACTACAATTTAATATCTACAAAGGCCCAAACATAATTTCTCTGGCCACAATTACTCCCATTTTTATTATCATAGTAAAATTAATTTTTTATATTAAACATGGCCTCATTATTTATATAAATGCACTAAGAATAGTGCCTGACCCTATAATCTGTTTTTTTTTTTTTTAAGATTGCTTTGCTGGAACCTTGTAAGCAAGCTACTAGGCTGATTTTTTCAACAGTTCCCCATCTCTGGATCTGTGTACGTCTCTCTTGCACATGATAATCTAGTCAAAGACCTGGAAATATTAGCCAGTATTTCCTGTTGTGTCCTGTCTTGAGGAGAAACAATTCTCACTGAATTTATGCCAATACTTATATTGTCATGAAAAGAATATCTAAGAGTTTCTGAATTCTGGAGGGGTCAGGCAGGGAGGAAAAGATAAATGTTTCAGCCTTTGTTGTGAAGACACACTGTACCCAATTGCTGTAAGTTATAGCTAGCTTAGAGGAGAGGAGGAAAAGGGGTCCTTTACATCTGGGAAACAAAATGTTAAAGCAACCAGTATGCCATTAGAGTTTTAGAAATTCTTGCCCAGTTCACTGTTAGGATCTTGAAACTATCAAAAGTCTGTATTCCAGAGTACTTGTCAAAGTCGTTTCCCTGAATCTCTTTGGAGATGAAATATATTTGAAAAGGCATCAGGATAGAAAAAAAGCTGTCTATAACTGACAAAAGACTTCAGAAAAAAGGCAATGAGTAAGCATCAGATGAGGGTTCGTTATAATGCAATTGACCAGGAAATTTGGGTATTTTTGTGACATACATTTGTAGATAGTAGCTAGAATTACAAGTGATAACATTCTATCTATTGACCATAGAAAAGATTTCAAAGGCAAATTACAAAGGTTACATAGTTATAAGCAAAACCAAACCCCTTTAATACGAAGGCTTAGCTTTCCTAAGTAATTAAAGACCTGATAACAAAAACAGAGGGAATTATTTTGGTAAAAACCAAAATCTCTGTTTTCTAGGCGTGTTACTTAAAAGGTAAAGAAGCTTTCACAATCTGTTATCAAAAACAAATAGCCCAAGAAAACTTTGTCCTTTTAACAGAGAAGAAAGCCAAATTGTAATTTTGCGTCAACTTATTTTTGATATGAAAACTCATTCATTCCGATCTTAGCCAGTACTGACCATGCGTAAAACTCTTCTCCCAAGATTCCTTCCCATAAAGCTTCTACAGCTTTCTTCCTACATTCAGATTTTGTCCTTTGTTTTCCTCTTTCCCAGTCTGAAATAACTGGCCTCTCTTTACGACGAAATTATTTTCTTTTCCCTCAACGAAATGTATTTCCATTCCTCACACCTTCTTTTACCAAAGCACACATCTGACTTTGCTTGCTTATGGAGATGTTCAGTTTATCACTACATATCTTGGGTAGAATTCTTGGCCCTTAGAAACTTTCACTAAGAAGTAAGCATTCATAAATGGCCTGTTATGCCTGCATTCTTTAGATTGGAAAATTTAGAATGGATTTCTTAATTCCTAGAAATATATTTTCTCATAGTACAATCTTTTAATGTGGCACAAGACATCTTTACTAATAGGCCTAGTTTTATCTTTAGTTTTCCTTCAATAGGAAGCCAAAAGTAGATAAACCTATGTTCGGTAATTAATGTTGTAGTATTTTATTTTGTTTGGAACACGACCCAGATATTCAATGCAGTTCCATCATTTAATTTAACTTAGCAAAACTCTAAAGTTTCAAGTTACCAAAAAGATTTTGGGAGCTATACTTTCAAGCATACATACCATAAAACATACTTATTGCACCAAAATACTCTTACTCGTGTTCGTCTGTCTAAGTCACTTGTTCCCAACAATTATGTTTAGATTACTCACAAAAGCTTCAAGTGACTTTGAAGCATTCAGCTATCATCTTATCTTATCATGTTTCTTACTGACAAAGTTTGTAACAGAGATACATGAACTTAGTAAACCCAGGTAGAATGAAAGTTGCACCTCTGCATTATATTCAGCACTGATAACTCTGAAGATGTGTGTTTCAATAAAACCTACAACCTTAAGCTAGCTTTTATTTAGTAAGGATTAATCCCAGATCATGTAAATCTGAAATGCATGTGGATTAGTTTCTATTATATTTCAGTCTTATAAGCACTTTTGTACTATCGAGCCTATTAAATAGAGGTCTTTGACAAACCACTTTTAGCAATACCATCCAGAGGTGGAGAAATAGCACCTCTCTATAACGTGCATACGTAGACACACGTAACCTACAGGCAGGCGCAGAGCGGGATCTCATAGCCTTCACTTAAAACAGTTTTAGCCACGTACAAAGCTCAAAGGAATAGTTGGATCCAAATTGTTCTTCTGACAGATGGACTAAGTTAAGGTTACTTGTTCGGATGGCCAAAGACATCTGCTAATGACTTTTATTTGCATGCTGTAAGGATCCTTTCAGGGCTGTTTCTGGGGTCACTTTGTCTTTTAGAAACTCCTGCGTACCTATCAAAGAAGGCATTCCATTGTCTCCCTAGAGGTTCAGAATCCTCTCCTTCAAGGGTGCTGCCTAAGATGGACTTAGATCAAACGACATTTCCCCAGGAAAACCATTACAATGCCCGGGCACACTGAGAACCCTCAACTCTAGGCACTCTCCCCAGGGTGCTGGGCAATCTCTTGGTGATGTCAGGGGACGCCCACCAGGTGGGCCAAAACCAGGATGTTGACTATCCTCACTGTCCGTTTTCCTTTCCACCAACTGGATTTCAGACAGGAGTGTTGATTTTCTCATCATCTCACCCCAGACCCTGCCTGACTGGGGAGCTGAGGCCCCGATCACGGGCCTCTGCTGACCCCCCATGGAATGGAAGCAAGCAGCTGGGCAGGAGCAGGGAGCCTGAGTCTCAGGGGGCCCTGTGATCTTGAGCCCCTGCTGGTCCCAGCAATGCTGGCTGCCCCTCACCTGCCCTGGGCGCTAGGACCAGGCCTCGACTTCCCACATGGTCTTCACACAAAGTCAGCCTTGCGGGAGCTGGTGTTCAGCCACAGCCAGAGCCCCACCAGGCTGGGCCAGGGGCCAGAAGACGAGGGCCGGGCTGCTCTGTGTGCCTCAGGCCAGGAAAGAGCCCCTGCAGCCCCCTTTCTCCAGGGCCTTCTCCCAGCAGGGCAGCCTGTCGGTGGAGTGGGAGTCCTTGGCAGGGCTGGTGGTTTCCAGTCACTTCCGCCATTGGGGAGTGGGCATCGTGGTGACAAGACAGGCACAGTTGTGGTGAGGCAGCCAAGTCCTGGAGCTGCCCAGCCTGTGACCAGGCAGGCCTCCCTGTTGGCCCAGAGTTACCTCCTCTGAAGCCTGAGGGTGTCCAGGCCGCCCACCCTCCCAGCAGTCAAGTAGCAGGGCCTGGGGAGTCAAGGAGCCAGCAGGCCCTGGCTTCTGCATGAGCATTCGCGTGGGTCCCCTGCTCAGCACAGATGTCCGCACGTGTCTCAGCTCTGAGAGGGACGACATGTGGGCTCGGGAGGGAGTGTGAGGCCCCCACCACAAGGCTCTGATGCGGGGAGTTGAGAAACTGGTACAGAAGTTTCCTCGATGCCCCCGGAATATGTGGATCAGGAAACCAGGGCTCTGCCCACACACCTGGGCTCCAAGGTGTTAAAAAAACCCCTCTCAGGGCTGGCGTGGTGGCCGAGTGATTAAGTTCAGGTGCTCTGCTTCAGCAGCCCAGGTTCGCAGGTTTGGATCCCAGGCACGGACGTACACACCACTCACCAAGCCACGCTGTGGCGGCATTGCACATACAGTAGAGGAAGATTGGCATGGATTTTAGCTCAGCAACAATCTTCCTCAAGCAAAAAGAGGAAGATCGGCAACAGATGTTAGCTCAGGGACAATCTTCCTCAGCAGAAAACAAGAACAAAAACAAAAAAAACATCTCTAGCAGCTTTCCCTGGACCTGTGGCACCTATCTTAGGATCTTTACTAGTCAGGCTTCTCCAGAGAAACAGAACCAATAAGACGTGTGTGTGTGTGTGCGTGTGTGTGCACGAGTTTGTGATGTGTGTGGGAGTGTGGTGCGTGTGTATGTGTCTGGTGTATGCATGTTTGTGGGATCTGTGTGTGCAGTGTGTGCATGTATGAGCACACACGTGTGTCACTGGCAGGAGGCCCACTCCCTGCTCCTCCCTGGAGGCCTGTGGGCTCAGCAGGCATGAGTTGTGCGCCCACGCTGCCCCGCAGCCCTGGTGCAGGGCTGTCAGAGACACTGACCCGTGCTGGCCTCACCCCGGTGCTGAACGCCCCCTGGCAGCAGGGACAGGGCCCTCCCGGCTCTGCGTCTCCAGGCTGCTGTGGAGGAGTTCAGCACCGTGGACGATCCGCCCCAAGAGCCTGGGGTCCGAGGCCCTGTCACCAAGACCCCTTCCCTCCACAGGACATGCTGCGCCAGCGCTCCCTGCTGCTCACCCTGCTGGGTCTGCTCTCCCTCGGGTCCGGTGAGTTCTGAAGAACATTCGGGTCTGAAGAAAGGGGCCTGCCCTCCCATTCTCCTGAGGATTCTTTCTGATCCTGGGGGCAGATTAGGAAACACTGTGCCTGGGGAGCCGGTCCCAGATGCAGGCCTGTCTCCCCACACTCTGCCCCTCTGTGTGGGGCTGACGTGCAGGCCTCCACAGGGAGCAGCCTGGAGGGGACATGCTCCCTGGCTTCCTCCCATCCTTCCTGGTCCTGATGCTGACTCTCCTTCTCCACCCACCCTGCATGCAGGCCTCATCGTCCATTCACCCCCCATCCATGTCTCAGGCCCCCCAGTGCCTGCAGGCTCTCTGCGTGGGGAGGGCCAGTGCTGTAGGCCACGGCTCACAGGGCCCATCTTGTCTCACCCCCAGCCCTCTCCCAGGAATGCATCGGATACAAGGTCAGCACCTGCCGGGACTGCATCAAGTCAGGGCCTGGCTGCACCTGGTGTCAGAAGCTGGTAAGAGCCAGGGTGGATGGCATCAGCTAGCCGAGGGTCCTCACACTTGGCCTGCCCTTCCCACCTTCCCACCTCCTGGACTGGACCCCTGTTCTCTGCCTCTGGAACGAGGTTTTTCCTTACCCCCATCAATCTCTCTCTCTCTCCAGCATGGACGCACGGATTTCTATTTTATTTGGTAGTATATAATCTGTCACTACCATCTTGTCATTTTCATGCTCAAATTGTTCCAGACTTGGCCACTGGGAGGCCTCAGGTTGGCGCTGGGGCCTGTTGGCACGCCCCATCATAATTTGGGGGGCACTTTCTTACTCTCTGCAATAGCGGAATGCACTAGGCCCATCAGTACTTTCCTGTCCCCGGCCATAGAATCAGACATTTCTCTGAGGGCTCCTGGTTCTCCTTGCTGAGAAGCCTGGCTCCCAACATCCGCATACATTTCCTCATTTTCAAACCCACACCCACAAAGTGATTTCAGAGTCGAGAGCCGCTCCATGCCCGAGGTGGGTGCGGTCTGTGTCCTCTCTCCTTTGATGGGGGTTCGTCAAGCCCGGGGTGGAAATGTCGGGTTGGACTCCTCACTCCCCTGCGTGAGCTCATCACATTCATCTGAAACACGGTGGCTCGTTTGTTTCTCTGTGACTACAGTGTAGGGTCGTCCTTCTCCATTCCGCTGACTTAGTTTTGTTTCTTGAGCACATACAGCACTCACAGGGTTCCAAAGTGAAGACAAGCAGAGGCAGCTCAGGAAGTGCGCCCCCTCTCCCGGCGCCTCGCGGGCCCCACTTCCCCGGCACCGGCACCGAGCTAGCCTCGCGTGTCTGCGCTGCTCTTCCTGAGTCCCCGTCTGTGAAAGGAAGCAGAGATGTAGCTGTGCCTTTCAGCCACCCCACCGTAGTCTTAGCTCGCCCTCCCTGGGACACAGCAGCCTCTGGCCAGGAGGGGGCCCCTTCTCTGTCCCTGCCACGTCAGAATCCGGGGGCCTCCATGGGGGCAGAGGGGTCACAAGGAAAGCGCCCCGGACCCAGGACCCCCATGCTCCTCTCTGGGCCAGTTCCCTCTGAACTGCCAGGAGCTTGGCCCAGAGCCCTGGCCTGTGATCCAGGATTCCTGGGAGCCCCAGGGTACCTCGGGGCTGCCACGCAGGCTGAGAGGGGACACTCATGTTCCCTTGGGGGAGAGAACTGCTCCCTCCAACAAAGGTTCTGCTGATGAAGGGCTTGAAAAGTGTGGGCCAGATGCCAGGTGATGCCCAGGCTGATCCAGGCTCGGGGGCCAGCTGAGGGTTCCATCCCCTCTGGCGGTCAGCCTGGGGCTGCAGATGTTGCTTCTTGAGTCGTTCCTGCTGCTGGAGGCTGTGGGGAGGAACCTGCCCTCTCCCAAGGCTCTGCTGTGATCTGGGAGCCCTCATGGGGGCGGGTCACCCTCTTGGGAGGCAGGGCTCATCCTGGCTGGCTGTCCAGCGCCCAGGCCCGTCTCCCACGGGGAGTTCTGTCTTGAGTCCTGGGTGCAAATGAGGAGGCTCAGCCTCACTCAGCACCCACAGTGGGCCCCTGGTATTTTCTCTGTGCTCCTCCTGACCCCTGACTCCCTCTGGCCCCAGAACTTCACCCGTCAAGAGGAGCCCGACTCCCATCGCTGTGACACACGGGAGCAGTTGCTACAGAAGGGCTGTGCAGCTGACGACATCATGGACCCCAGGAGCATTGCCGAGACCCAGCAGGACCAGAAGAGGGGCCAGAAGCAGCTGTCCCCACAGAAAGTGACCGTCTACCTGAGACCAGGTAGGCTTGGCCTCGGCTGGGGGTGAGCCGGCACCTGTGTGTCCGTTGTTCCGGGTGGGGGTCCAGCCAGGAGCACAGCCCTGCTCTGGGGCGCCAGGGATAACCAATGGGCATGTGTCCATGTGTCCAGGTCAGACAGCAAGGTAGGCCAGGTGAGGCCCAGGACTGCTGGGAACCTCGAGACCAAAGTCTGAGCTCCCCCACGGCCCTCTCCTCTCCGACCCAGGAGGATGCTGCCATACCCGCTGTCCTGGCTGGGTGCCTGGTCTCTCTTTTTCCTTATGTTCTCTGTGTCCTTCTTTAAAAGGGAGAACAAACCATGTGGAAAACACTATTCCACCCCCTCTCAGAAGGCCAGGTACTCTTGGCAGAGTAAAGGCTCTGAGAAGTCCTCCAGCCAAGCAAGCTGCGTAATTGTTTAAATCCGCATTGTCCCAACTGGCTTGACCACAGAAGCCTGCTTCAGGACACAGCTCCCTGTGAGGGCTCCCAGAAACACCCTTCAGGAAGGCACGTGTGGGAAGCAAGCAGCACAATGTGGTTGCCTGGCTTGATCAGCACTGGGCTGGGCCTCCCACAGCCGGGCCTGCCCTGCAACATCGTCCCGTGAAGGGCAGCCCAGGGGGAGCTGAAGGCTGGAGGGTGGGCCCAGCAGGAGGGCCTGGATTCGCCCCTCCCTCCCTGGCTCGTCCATCTTCTTGTCACCTGTCTACTGACCACCTACTCCGTGCCAGGCCCCATCCTGGGGCTGGGACACGGGCCATTTGTACTGACACAGGAACAGGTAACCACATGACTGCAGGTTGTGATTCAAATGATAACAACCAGAAAGCGAGGGGAGGCGGGGAGAACGGGGGCCCTTTGCCACCAAGGCCAGGGGAGGCCTGTCTGGGACAGGTCGATTTGCTTGGTGGCTGCTGACGGAGACGGGCTTGCGGGTAGATCCAGGTAGACGTGAATGTCAACCATGCCTCATAAGCCAGGAGTACACCTTGATGGAAGTACATCCCCACCTTCTTCTACTTGGGAAAGGGTTCTCGATCAGATGTTCAGATCTAACTGGGCGCCCTGTGTCTTACCCGCAGGCCTCGGAGAATGCGGGAGCCATGAGGACTTCGGGACCTGTGGAGGGGTGTCCGTGCCCCCAGACACCCTCACTCTCTGCCCTCTCTGCCGGCAGGTCAGGCAGCAGCATTCAACGTGAACTTCCAGCGGGCCGAGGGCTACCCCATCGACCTGTACTACCTCACGGACCAGTCCAACCCCCTGCTCAATGACCTCATCCACGTCAAGAAGCTGGCAGGCAACCTAGTGCAGGCCCTTAAGGGAATCACCGAGTCAGGCCACATCGGTGAGGCCAAGCTCCTCAGTCCCGCCCACAATCCCTGCCACCCTGCTACCCACACCTCCACCCCCTCACGTCCCAGGGGCGGGCGCTGGGAACTCCAGACACATTGTCCCTGGGGGCATCCTCACTGGGGCCACACCTGCTCACACACACCCCACAAGCCATCCTGCTTTCTCCCATGGCTGGCTCAAGGTAGGGAAACCGAGGTTCTGCCCTTGGTGGCCCCCACAAGGCTCATGGGCCCCCCCCCACCAGAAGCCTCTCCCACTCATCCTGCCCCCGCCTCAGGCTTAGGGTCCCTCGTCAACACGCACCCTGAGAAGATGCAGAACCCGTGCCCCGACCAGGAGAAGGCGTGCCAGCCCCCACTCGCCTTCAGGCACGTGGTGAAGCTCACCGACTCCAACCAGTTCCAGACAGAGGTCGGGAAGCAGCTGATTTCTGGACACCGGGATGCCCCCCAGGACGGGCTACACGCCCTGATGCAAGTGGCTGCATGCCCGGTATGGCCCCGGCCGCCTTGGTCCCCATGCTGAGCTCAATCCCCATGCCAAGCTGCACCTCTTCTCATCTGCTCCTTGTGGGGGCCCCATGGGGGAAACGGAGGAAGGTAACCCCGCTGTCTTCTGCTCAGGAGGAAATCGGCTGGCGCAATGTCACGCGGCTGCTGGTGTTCGCCACGGACAATGGCCTCCCTTTTGCGGGCTCCGGGAAGCTAGGCACCATCCTGACCCCCAATGGCAGTCGCTGCCACCTGGAGGACACCACGTACAAACGCAGCAACGAATTCGTGAGTGCCACATCCCTGGTGTCCTGGGAGGGAGTGGACACAGCACAGGGGGAAACGGGCCATGGGGGGAATCCCGGGGCTGTCTGTGGCTCTGCCCCGGGGAGCCGGGAGGCCAGGGTCCTTACAGCCACCTTGCTATAATCCGGGGCTCCCTCCTTCGATCTAAACAGCAGATCTGTGTGGGAACCGGCGGAGCCCCCAGCGGGGCAGTGTTAGGTCTCTCAAGCCCCACGTGGGCTGGCCGCCCGCTGAGCCGCCCACCCTCCTCAGACTGGACACAGGCCCTGTGGACGCTGGCTGGAGCCGCTCCCTTGCTCTGGGCCTGTGAAGTAGCTGCTGCCCCCAGGCTGCAGCCCGGGCCTCCCCTGCCCTCCCCAAACTCACCATGGGCTTGGGGTCCCCACCCCTGGGGCATCACCCTGCCCTCTCAACCCCGTCTCATCTCCGAGATATCCCAGGCACAGGGGCCAGGATGGAGGCACCCCCGGGTCCTCCACCTCCCCCAGCTCCCTCCTATGTGGTGCCTCCCAGCCGGCAGAGGGAGCACAGTTGGGAGTCCAGGGGTGAGGGGAGGTGCCAAGGGCTGGGGGCGAGGACAGGCTTGTTGTGCTGGGGTCTCCTCCCCTGGGCAGAGGCGCTGTATTAATGGCACCGGGCAGGCACACACCACCTGTCACGGGAGTTTGCCCTCCCCCCTGTGAAATGATGTCTGCATCCTGGAATTGTAAACTGTGGGGGCCGCAAAGGACTTTAGAGATAGGACCCCTCAGGGGTTCTCACCCGGAGCCCACAGACTCTGGGGGTGTGGGTGGATAACAGGAGGGATCTATGACCTGGACAGGAAATGTGACACCTGAGGTTCTGGTGAACCTCTGCCTGCAGTCGAGCGTGTGCTTCCAATAGGAAAATAGAGTGGGTGCTGGGGCCGTATCTGAGGTCTGCCCCCAGTAGGAGGAGGGGTATCTGCCCAGCACCCCTCAAGTGGGGACACCTCACAGTCTGTTTACTGTCCTCTCCACCTGGACGTCTGGGAGCGGTTCCTGGCCGCTCGATCTCCCTTTCAGTGCGGGGATCAAGAAGCACAACACTACCTCTAATACTTTCCTGTTTATTTGTTTATTTCTTGCTGTGGAAGATTGGCCCTGAGCTAACATCTGGCCCATCTTCCTCTATTTTGTGTGTGGGAGACCAGCACTGTATGGCTTGATGAGTGGTGTGTGGGTCCCCACCCATGATCCGAACCCGTGAACCCAGGGCGGCTGAAGCAGACCACGTGGACTTAACCACTGTGTAACCAGACAGGCCCCTCTAATACTTTCTTAACTGTACTTCAGTCTCGTCGGTTTCCCTTATAATCTCATTGTTTTATGCACTGGGAACATCATTCGAATGGCCCTATGGGTGGCACTGGGCCTTGGGCAGTTGCTGCTGTCGGGCAGTAGTGGGTCAGTAGCCTTGATGGCTTGTCCCCAACCTCCGGGGCCATCTGACCTGTGTCTCCTCTCAGGACCACCCATCGGTGCGCCAGCTGGCCCATAAACTGGCTGAAAACCACATCCAGCTCATCTTTGCTGTGACCGAGAGAATGGTGAAAACCTATGAGGTAAGTGGAGTCAGGGTCTTGAGCAACATGGGGGACAGGGCATTTCAGCTGAATGAGGATGAAACCCAACGTTGCCACAGGCTGAGCTCTGCTTCCACAGTCTGGGCGCTGGGCAGTGGGTCCACCACCTGGGCCACCACGGGTTTCGGGAGTGAACAATGCAGGGGAGGAGCCCGAGGCCTCTTTGGGCCACGTGACCTTTACGTGGGAATAAAAGAAGGAACGTTTCTGTCCGTGACATTCAGTGTTAGCCAGGATCTTTCTGCTTTTGCCGCAACACAGCACGTCCTTCGGGTCAGCAGAAGCCGCTGTGCGCTTTAGGGCAACTTTCTCCTCTTACATCCTGTGCGTCTGAGTGCGACGCTCCTCATGATGCCCAAGGTCACACAGGAGGGCTCCCAGCCTTAAGCGGATATTGGTGCGCTTCTCGAGCAGCACACCCACATCACAGGAGCCTTGGGCCCTGCAGCGGCTGTCTCCCCGCGGAAACCAACACTTTTACAGCAGACACTTCCTCCTTCTCTGCCTCAGGGGCCCGGCTCTGTCCCGATGTACCGAATCACTGTTCTTACCAAATTCTTCTGTAGTGTGAAACTCGGGAGGGGAACGTTCTGTTCCTAGGGCGGTGTCGCCTCCCTCCTTCCTTCTCTTCAGTAACTCTTGTGTTGGTGTGAGATGTGCTGTGTTTGCGTGTTTTCGCCTGCTGCAGTGTGGCGTGCCGGTCTCCTGTTTGCTCTGATGGGCTGTGAGTCTCCGGGCCCTCACTCTCCCTAAGTCCTGTGCACCTCTCTGCTGCGGGCTGGGGGCTGCTGCTGCCGCTGCCCATGGGGCGGGGGGCGCTTGGTGAGGGCCAATGGTGAGACCAGGGGTTCCCCCTGTTGATTTTCCCACCCTCCAGAGTGGGGACAAGACACTGTGCGGGGACACAGAGGAGGAGGCGGAGGCCGGTGTCTGGGAGAACCCCTTGGGTGGGCAGTGGGAGCTTGCCAGGCCCCGGGGACAGTGGCTCCACTCAGCCCCTGCTGGGTGCAGCAGGCAGAAAGACCACCCGCCCACGTTAGTTTCATGAGCACAAGCAGGTGAGGGCTTCACAGCCACTGTGTCCTCGGCTCTATTACAGGACATGGCGGTCCCCTCCTCCCCGGATCATAGGTCCCAGTAATTTGCTATCAGCAGCAGGATTTGTGTTCCAGAAGACGGTATGGTGCTGGGGTGGAAGCTGCAGACAGGAGACTTGAACCCCAAACCCTGCCCCCGTTAGCGCAGATGGACGGTGTCCTGGGCAGGTCACAGGCTTTTCTGAGCCTTAGTTCCCTGACTTCCACTCACGGGGCTCCTGGGAGATGGGAGTCAAGGAGACCCATAGCCTGTAGGGACAGCAGACAGTAGACCCTCCTTGGAATGGGTATCTGCACCGAGTGGAGAGCAGATGGACAGGACAGGACGTGGAGGAGCCCAGCCTCCCCGAGTCACAGGGCCTGTCCCCAGGCTGGGACCAAGGGGAGTGGGCAGTGAAGGCTGCAGGGGACTGGTGGCCAGGCTGTGACCGTCCCCATGAGCTCTATGGGGGCAACTGGGCCCCCTTCAGGGGAGTCACGGAAGGACTTTGGGGCAGGACAGCACCCGACCATCAGCTCCATAAGACAAAGTAACGCTGCAGTCTTTTGGAAAAGATGGCGTGACCCTTGAGCTCAGCTAAGGCAGGTGTGGGGGAGAATGGGCACAATTGTTCCCGCAGGCTGCCCCAGGCCTGTCTGCATTGCAGGTGCTCCGGCCTGCCCACCCGCGGCATCCCTGGACCACTGGCCCTGGCCTGCCAGAGCCGATTGTCCCGTTGCTGCTTAGCACGGTCGTTACTGAAATTCAGTTATATCAACTGCTTGAAGCGCTCAGAGCTTCTCCGTTCCTGACAGCTTTGGCACATTTTTTGATTACCTATGCCCCAGGGTGGTTTGTGCCTCTCACCTCTCCATGGTGGGGACACTGTTGAACGGTGTCGAGGCACATCTTCCCAGCTCTGCCTTCAGTGAGGTCACTGCTCGAAATACACGAAGGTGGAGTATTTAACCAAGGAAATGAGCAAACCCTGCAACTCAGGGCTTTCTTCCTCCCAAGAACTGGTTGTTAAGCATTACCAGCACACCACTGACCTCGTGCTCACTTAACTAAACACAGTCAGAGGTCTGGTGGGGGCTGTGTGAGCCACGTGCAAGCAGAAGGAAACCCCCCGGGGCGCTACAAACTGAGGGGAAGCTCAGCTTTCTGTGGCCGCGGATCCAGCCATGACCACCTGGTCTTCCCTGGCAGAAGCTCACTGAGATCATCCCCAAGTCTGCAGTCGGGACGCTGTCGGAAGACTCCAGCAACGTTGTCCAGCTCATTAAGGCCGCCTACGAAGTGAGTGCCCCGGGGGACTCGGCAGGGGCCCTGGGCGGACAGCAGAGACGCCCTCCCCGCTGCAGGTCAACAGAAGGGTGGTCTGGAGAGCAGAGCCCCTGCCTCCTGTGCCGCCCTCAGGCTTTCTGGACACACTGACCCTGGCACTTCCCGAGGGCCAGCTGTGTCCTCTCTCTGGTTGATGGCGTGGTATGTGACACCCCAGACCCTCACCTGTGCGTGCCTTCCCCGAACCACGAGCGCCAGGCCCCCTTCTAGGCCAAGGGTCCTGGTAGCCTCACCAGGCACAGCTGGGGGTCCTGGGTAAACGCTGACACCGCTGAATTAAGTTAGAGCCTGTTGAGGAAGCTCCCTGTGCTTCTGCACCCACTCAGAGCCCCCAGCCCCAAAGCAGGCCTCCTGGCCTCCAGCCGCTGCGTGGGGGGTTTCCGTCTCCGCTCGATGGTGCCACCATCATTGGCTCCTTCACCTCTCTGTCTCTCTCTCTATATATCTCTGTCTCTCCATCTTTTGTTTTCTCTATCTCTGTCTCTCCATATCTCTCTCTTCCTCTGTCTCTTTCTGTCTCTGTCTCTGTCTCTCTGTCCCTCTCTCTCAGTCTGTCTCCCCCTCTTTCTCTATCTCTCTGTCTCTCCCTCTCTGTGTCTCTATATCTGTCTGTCTCTTTGTGTCCCTGTCACTACCTGTCTGTCTCACTCTCTCTCATTCACTTATAGTTTTTCCTGCTCCTGCTCTGTGTCAGGCACTGGGGAGCCAGTGGTGAGGGGAGGGTCAAGCCCCTCCTTGGGGTAGGGCCTATGATCTGTCTCCATGTCAGTCTCCTCGGGGGCCTGTCTTGGGGGGTGGCGTTGGTAACCCCACCACTGCATACACCGAGCACAGGACCTGGCACCTACCCAGCTCTCAGTGGGCGTGTGGGTGAAGGGAGGGAGATGACAGGTGTGCAAGCCATCGGCTGGGAAGGGCCAGGGGACAGCGGGAGGTCCTCCCTAATCGTGGCAGCTGCTCTTTGCCCACAGAAACTCTCCTCCAGAGTCTTTCTGGAGCACGGCACCCTCCCTGACACCCTGAGAGTCACCTACGACTCCTTCTGCAGTAACGGGGTGTCGAATGTGAACCAGCCCAGAGGGGACTGCGACAATGTCCGGATCGGCATCCCGGTGAGGTTCCAACCCGACCTTCTGGAAGGTTCTCTCCCAGTGATACCTAGAAGGAAGTGCACCCAGACAGACGGGCTTGCACGGGGACAAGCAAGGGGCAAGAGCCAATGTCCATCGTTGGTCCAGTTTCCTTGCTTTCAAATCCTCTCGGAGGCGGCCATGGTCGCTGAGTGAGCTGTTGTCTTCCTGTCGAGGAAGGAGTAGACAGCGCCCACACTCCTTGGCACAGGGCATCCTAGTCGTCAGCACAGACTCCCCTGGTGCGGAGGGAACCACCTCGGGGACGGCAGTGCGCCCTGGGGGCAGACGCTGGACACAGCCCATCTCGTCAAAGAAGGGCCTGCTTCCACACACTACACACTGGTTTGGGTTGGTTTCCCTGAGTTTTACGGTTTTTTTTAGGATTGGCGCCTAACATCTGTTGCCGATCTTCTTCTTTTTTGTTTTCTCCCCAAAAGCCCCCAGTACATAGTTGTATATTCTAGCTGCAGGTCCTTCTGGTTCTGCCACGTGGGATGCTGCCTCAGCATGGCCTGATGAGCGGTGCTAGGTTCACGCTCAGGATCTGAACCAGCGAAGCCCTGGGCCGCCACAGTGGAGCACGCGAACTTGACCACTCAGCCACGGGTCTGCCCCTCTGTTATGTTTTTGACATTAAACATGGCATTAAAGCATGGGCGCCACAGATGATTACAAATATGCAAAGTTATCTCCATAATAGTTTAAATTCATTATGACCAAAACAATTGATTTTTTCTGTCACTGGCTGTGAACTCATATTCAGCAAAATACTTGCTTTCGGGGCTGGCACTGTGGCCGAGTGGTTAAGATCGCGCTACTGCTGCAGGCGGCCCAGTGTTTCGTTGGTTCGAATCCTAGGCGCGGACATGGCACTGCTCATCAAACCACGCTGAGGCAGCGTCCCACACGCGACAACTAGAAGGACCCACAATGAAGAATATACAGCTATGTACCAGGGAGCTTTGGGGAGAAAAAGGGGAAAAAGATGGTGAAAAAAAAAAACTTGCTTTCATTGCATTTAAAGATTTTATTTTTCCTTCTATTCTCAAAGCTCCCCAGTACATAGTTGTATAGATTTGAGTTGTGGGTCCTTCTAGTTGTGCTCTGTGGGATGCCGCCTCAGCATGGCCTGATGCGCCGGGCGAGGTCCGCGCCCAGGAGCCGAAGTGGTGAAACCCCAGGCTGCCACAGCAGAGTGCGCGAACCCAACCACTCAGACACAGGGCCGGCCCCATCGCTGCATTTCATAATACGACATTGGAATTCCTTCAGAAACGTTACTCACTAAATGTTGCATGTGAACTTCTACCAACATACCCCCCTCATACTGGGTGATGCACACGGGAATCCATTTGATCTTGTGATTGGCTGACTGCCTCTTACACACTTTCCTGACGTCTCTGGTCCTTCACTCAGCACCTGTGGAGGTTCACCTACAGTGACTCGGGGTCTGCTTTGCTCTTGAGACCGCACTCCCTGGAGCTCAGTGCTGGCAGCTGCTTCCAGTGTGCAGGGGAGGCGGGGACTCTGCTCTGTCGCACTTGATTCCTCTTGGCAGGATCTTGACCCTCTCATTCAGGGTCAGGACACAACTCCAGATCCAGATCCTAGGACTTCCCGTGGCATTCTGGCATCTAACAGCCAGACTTAAGGACGAAGTGTATGTCCTTTACAAAGTCACTGTAAAATCCATTTTAATGAATGTGTGATAAAGGTACTCTAAAGACCGCCCAGCCTGGAGATGGCGGTGTGTGGGCACAAGGGGCTCCACCAGGCCTGCTGCCGCCTGTTCTGACATCGCGGCCTCTGAGTTTCCAGCTCTCTCTCATTCTCTCTTCTGTCATCTCATGTCCCAAGTCCTGGGGAATCCTGGAGTGTCCGTGCTCTTCCCATCCCCCCACCTCAATCCACTGCCATCTGGGGCCCCTGCAGAGGCTGGCGCCCTCCATGCCTCGGGGCCAAGGACCCCACCCTCACCACGATACCCCCAGGGCATCCGAGTCCAGACTGCTGGTTGAGGAGATGGGAGCAGGGTGACCCCAGTGTCCCAGCCTCGCCTGAGCCATGCTGTTCTCCATGACAGATCACCTTCCAGGTGAAGGTCACAGCCACCGAGTGCGTCCAGGTGCAGTCGTTTGTCATCCGGGCCCTGGGCTTCTCGGACACGGTGACCATGCAGGTCCTGCCCCAGTGCGAGTGTCAGTGCCGCGACATGAGCCGGGACCGCAGCCTGTGCCGGGACAAGGGCTCCGTGGAGTGCGGCATCTGCAGGTGAGTCGGGCGCAGGGTGCACCCCACCCCAGGGGCAGTGAGATGTGCAGCAGCAGTTGTTTCCAGCCCAGGGCCGGGGGTCCTATAGGAAGGAGCAGCGTCCGGCACCGTCATGGGGAGGGGCCCTGACCTTGCGTCCCTCCCACCCCAGGTGTGACGCTGGCTACATTGGGAAGAACTGTGAGTGCCAGACGCAGGGCCGGAGCAGCCAGGAGCTGGAAGGAAGCTGCCGCAAGGACAGCAACTCCCTCGTCTGCTCGGGGCTGGGGGACTGCGTGTGCGGGCAGTGCATTTGCCACAAGAGTGACGTGCCCAACAAGGAGATCTTCGGGCAGTTCTGCGAGTGCGACAACGTCAACTGCGAACGCTACGACGGCCAAGTCTGTGGGGGCGAGAGTGAGTGCGAGGGGACAGACAGCAGACGTTGGGGTCAGATGGGCAGAGAGACAGACCCTCGGGGTTCTCCTTCAGCCGCACGAGAGCAGCAGCATGTCTAGGCTGTGGTTCTGGCGGGCGGATGGCCAGGTCACTGGTCTGGGGGGACGAGGGCGAGTCTGCAGCGATCCCCTGTCTTACAGAGCGGGGAACCTGCAACTGCGGCAAGTGCCAGTGCAAGGAGGGCTTCGAGGGCTCGGCGTGCCAGTGCCCACGGTCCACCGATGGCTGCCTGAACCAGCGCGGGATAGAGTGCAGTGGTCGTGGCCGGTGCCGCTGCAACGTGTGCGAGTGCGACGATGGCTACCAGCCGCCCCTGTGCCAGGACTGCCCGGGCTGCCCGTCACCTTGTGGCAGCTACATGTGAGTGCTCAGCACGGTACAGCGTAGCTGTCACCCCAGGAGGACCAGAGCCTGGGCAAGGGGCCCTCTTCCATTTGCACCCCTGCGGCCTCCTTCAGAGCCAGGTGTCATGGGCCAATCCACCCTTCCTCACTCCCTTGGGTACCTGCCCCCCGTCCCCATCCCTGTCCCCCGGCCCGCCCCGACCACTCCTGTCCCAGCAGCACGGAAGCCCACATGGCGCCCAGTCACCTTGCAACACCAACCCTCTCACATCTCCTCATATTTCCTCCAATACACCCTCACACCTCCCCAACCCCATCACACCCCCTCTCACACCCTGACGCCTCACACCCTCTCACACCCTCTCACACCCCCTCACTTCCTTCTGCTCCCTCACCCCTCACTCCTCTCACAGCACCAGATCCTCTCACACACCTGTTCGCCCCCTCAGGTACTCTCACAGCCTCGCCCCCTCCTGCATGTGTGTGCACACCCTCTTGTACACACGCTCACGTAGTTGCTCCTCCGCAGCTCCTGTGCCGAGTGCCTGAAATTCAAGAAGGGCCCCTACGAGAAGACCTGCAGTGTGGAGTGTGAGAGCCTGAGGCTGCTGCAGGAAGCCCCTTCGGTGAATCGGCAATGCAAAGAGCGGGACTCGGAGGGTTGCTGGATGACGTACACCCTGCGTCAGCGGGACGGGATGCACAGCTATGACATCCACGTGGAGGACACGCGAGGTGAGACCCCGCGAGGCGGGATATGGCCGCCAGGGCTCCAGTCATGAGGCCGCCAGAGGTGGCAAGGGTCTCTGTCCACTCAGGAGGGCCGGCCGGGCAGGGTCAGGTGAGCGTCCAGGACATGGTCCTCCCACCCCCAGGCCTCTCCCTCATGGCTGTGACCTCACATTGGGGTGCTGAGGGGCAGGGATGGCTTGTCCCCTTGCAGTAGAGCTGCGCCAATCAGGGGACGGACCCAACTGCGTGCCTACGGGTACCATGCTGGTTATCTCCCCATGACGGTTGACTGAGGCTTAAAGCCTGTCAACTTTAAAAGCAAATAAAGAAAATGACTTTATCTAGGAACAGCCCAAGGCACTGCAATTTGACACATGCACACTATGCTGAACCACAGACAAATCCAGGGAAGAATGGAGGGGACTGATTTTACAGAGAGAGAAAGGGGGAGAGGGCAGGGCTGTTCTAAAGGAAAGTCATTGGGGGAAAGTAGCAATTGAGGGCAGCAATGGCTTCTCATAGGCTGAGCTGTGGCATTTCTCATTGGCTGAGCTGTTGCCTGGTTGGGAAAGAAATCTTCCGTAATAAAGTAGCTGTACTTCCTATCCAAGAAGCAAAGTTATGTCTCCTCCCGTTTGGTGTAACTGCCCATGAGTCACAAGGGTGAGAGCTCCCCCTGCAGGATTTCCAGACTCCAATTTAGTTGAGGTTTCTCTTATTCACTTCATAAGCCACAGGTCCCAAGGGCTGGTCCACTAATGGCTGCACCAGGATCACCCGTGGGTGTGAGAATCCTCCTGCTCAGAACTCAGCCCTGGGGAGGGGATCCAGGGACCCGGGAAGCCCAGGCACTGGGGTTTCCCAAACGCTGTTAGCCCGTCCGTCACCTGGATTCCAGGGCTATATGTGGCCCCGTAATGGTCGAGGACACGGAGATGCCAACCCTGTCTTCACAGGGTTCACGTTCCAAGGTGGGGGGCACCCTTCCCCAACATGTCAGAACACCAGTGCCCCAGACGGCAGGAGGATGTGGCTGGGGTCATGAGGTACAGAGATGACTGCAGGTTGGGGTGTTCCCCGAGGTCAGAGGTCAGAAGGTCTCTTGGAGGAGGAGACATTGCAGCTGAGACCAGAGAACAAGGGTGTCCAGACAGACGGGACACAGGGTGTGCAGTCAGAGGCACCCAGTGCTGGTCATTACGGGGGTCAGTGAGTCCTGGGAGGCGTTTGGGTCTCTTTTGAAACATACAAGGAACTGTTAGCAGGGTTTCAGAAGAGCAAGCCGCACAGCTGAACTGTGTTTTCAAAAGCCAGATGCAGAGCCCTGAGGGGCCGGGTGGACGCAGACCTATGAGGGGCTGCTTCGAGGTCCAGGCACTGAAGAGTGGAGATGGGTGGGGGTGGGCTGGGTTGGGGTCGTGGGGGTGGTGTGGGCAGAGCCTGCCCTTGGATGGAACATGGGGAGGGGATCAGGAGGAATGGGGACAGGTGGTGGATCCATAGGTCCCCAACAGGTAGGGAGGGTTGGGTGGGTCGAGGTTCACTGGGTGACAATGACAAAGCATGTGTGGGTCTCTGGGACTTAGTGGAAATAGACCCACGACAAGAGCGGACTAAGGGCTTTAGACAAGTAGTGCCCAGGGGTGTGTGCAGCACACGAACTCTCTGCACCCCCACCCCTTCCCATCACAGAGGCTGAGGGATCGGATCACAGGGCTGGGAGGCCTGGCCACACACCAGGGGTGGGCCAGCAGTCCACCAGGGCCCTTGCAGGACTGAGACCTGCTCCTAGCTCCCCCGCCTGGCGATGGGAACCCCAGGGGGCAGATGGGGCACAGGCCCTCCATGTGGCCTGAGCTCACGGCCTGGTCACAGCCAGTTCTCCTCCAGGCTCTGCCATGGTAGGCTGGCAACCTGGGCCTCATTTTCTCTGTAAACAAGGGACCGAATTTCATTTGAAACCACAAGGTCTGGCCTTGTCCCTAGCTCTGCCCCAATCCTGGCCATTTTGCTCACCTACCTGTCACCATGAGTCCAGCAGTTGGACCCTGAGCACTGCAGCGACCTGGGACGGGGCACACATGGGGCTGAGTGAGCCGGGGAGGGCCTGACGCTTGGTATGCGTGTGCTTCCTCCTTACCCCAGAGTGCGTGGAGAGCCCCAACATCGCTGCCATCGTCGGGGGCACTGTGGGGGGAGTTGTGCTCATTGGCCTCCTCCTGCTGATCATTGGGATATCCCTGATCTACCTGAGCAAGTTGAGGAAGTAGCCGTTTCAAGACGGAGCAGCTCAAGTCCCAGTAGGACAAAGTGAGTGGCCGTCCCCAGGGGCGAAGTAACTGGTCCCATCCAGAGGGGCGCATCTTCCCAGCCATGGGTAACCTCTCCCCCAGGAGGCGGTGGACATCAACTCAAGGCTGCATACCTGTCCCCCTCCCCACCCTAGAGCTCATCCTCAGAGCACATGCTGCTGAGGGCAAGCTCTGCCAATGGGGCCAGACCCGAGGGAAGGTGACCCCGCTCCCAGCTCCTCCTCCCCTGCACTGACAGTCATGTTTGCTTTTCTCACCAGGACGATGCCCTTTTCAAGAGCACCACCATGACAGTCATGAACCCTAAGTTTGCTGAGAGTTAGGATGCTTGGTGAACAAGGCCACCTGAACCACTCAGATGGGACCACCCCACACCACACCCCTCCATCAGGCCGGATGTGACCTGCCTCCTGACGTGGCTTATGACACTTTGACAGTTTCATCCATTAACCAAAAATCCACTATGCTTTTCTCTGCCCTCAAATGACTGATATGGCCAGGTGAATACATGGACTCATAAGAAGGGACAGCCTCCCCTCCTGATACGTACGACCTTTTCAGAGAGACTTCAAAAAGGAATTGCTTGAGTCTTATAAGGTTAAATATGTGTTTTCCTGTGTGAAAATCAGGACGGTGTCTGATTAAAGGTGGTGCAATTTTATTTCTATTTGAACCTATCACGGTGTAAGATTACATCCCATTGTTTATAGTGTTCCTCAATCAAGTGTATAGAAAAAGATCAATAAAACTCTCATGGAAGCTGTCCACGGAGTCTGGGCTCTGCCCCCTCCCCACGCTCTACACACTCGCAGGGTCAACTGCGGATGCTGGTTCGGGCTCTCCTCTCTCCTTCCTCCTCTGTTGGCTGTGCGTCATAGCCCTCTCTGGCCCAGTCCCTGCCCCTGCTCCTTGGCAGTTGTCACAAGATATGGGGCAGCCCCAAGAAGGGGGGCCCACTGTGGAGCGGGAACAGGGCAGAGGCAAGCTGGGAAACGGGCGCCTCTCCCGCCGTCTACACAGCTCTTGGGGTAATGGGGCAGTGGAACACAAGCCAAGCAAGAGTTTTAAAGTGTGCTCCTCATGTGCTGTCTCATCGGGTGACCTGGAAGTCACGGTTGATCCAGGGCCACACGGCCGAGGGAACCAGCCCGTGTCTCGTGTAACGATGGTATGTTACGGTATCCAAGTGTGATAATCCAGACTCACGAGGACCCACCATTGGGACCGTCTCAGCAGGCATGGTGTGCGCCAGGGCCAGGGGTGGTCAGTGAGAGCCCTGCAGGGTGAGGAGGTCCTGAGGAACCCAGGGAAAGGCTGGATTCCAATATTTCAACATCCTCGGCACCCACCACAGCGCTCGCTCTTTCCCTCGTCTCCATATCACACGGACTGAGCGAGGAGGGGAGAGGTGGACGCAGGGCGCAAGTTTGGGCGTCTTGTTCATGTAAGGAAACACACTTCCAGATGATGTTTGCCCTTATTTCTCCCTAAAAGTCTTAAATTCTTTATTAACATCCCAGCATGACTCTTGATTAGGAAGCATCCGTTCCTTCAGAAAGCACTCATGGAGTGCAGACCTGCTCCCTGCCACTCACTGTGAAGCAGACCCGGGCAGAAACAGACCCGTCCCTGCCCTCCGGGAGGGACACAGAGGGACCCCTCGGCCAGTGTGAAATCGTAACTGATACGAGTTGGGAAGGAAAAGCACGTGGCACAGAACTTAGAGCAAAGTTCAAAGAAACAAAACTGAGTACCTTGCCCACGACAATTCCACAGCTCATAAGCCTCACGCTGGATGTCCCTTCTGCCCTCCTCCTTCCAGAGAGAGGAAGCTCTTTCTGTCCCACACGGGGGGGCCGACCTCAGCCTGTGGGGCTCCCGCCTGGCCCAGCTCCCAGATGCTCCACCATCACCACCCTTTCCTCCCTCACTACGTGTCTCAGGGGGCTCAGTGCCTCTCCTCATCCCACCTAAGGCCAAGAGTCATCCTCTTCCCGGGCCTCATGCCTGTCCCTCGCCAAGCCGCAGTGTGGCCAGGGCCCACGTGCACGCTCCCGCCTTGGGCCCATCACGCTGCAGGCACCTAGCATCACTCCTTCCTCACTCCCGGGACTCGCCCGACTCCTAAACAAGCGTATTCGAAACAGCACGGCCAAAGGGCAACCTTTTACCCTATCATGGTGCCACAGCCTCCATGCCTGGGAAGAGAATCAGGCTGTAATTGTCTATCCACAGTGTGGAAACCCGACTGAACAAAATGGAACGGCTCTCAGACAGTGTTGGGTGTGGGCCATCCTCGTTCCTACCCTGTAAATGTGGGGGCTCTGCACGTTCCTAGTCTCGACCCTTCCCTCTATAACCCCCTGGCAGACGAGCCCATCCTCACACGTGGTCTGCCTGCCAAAGGTCCCCACTCCAGTCCCAAGCCCCTGCAGACACCTCCACGTGGTGTCACACGGGCATGTCCGGGGCAAGTCCAGCATCTTCCCCCGAACTGCTCTCCTTCCTTTGGGTCCCCTCAGTGGGTGCCCTCCAGTCCCTTTCCTATGCATCCATGTCTACACAGATACTCAGTGGAATCACAGTTCCCTTTCTTACAACATGTGGAATTCTCTCGTGATGCTCTGCACGCCCTCCGGCCCTAAACCTCCAGTCTTAGTGCCTCCCTCACTGTTTAACCACTCAGGCCTGTCGACCAAAAATACACCCTCCAGCTTCCTGATTTAAAGACAGGTTGGGAGACTCAATTAGGACCAAAATCTTACACCATATATCTAAGTAACCCAACGTTGGCCTTTGGAATCTTTGAGTGAACTAACCTTTAGTGGGTTTTGTTTTATCTGTTTTTAATGAAACCTGCATCGTGTACCATCAGTGTGTTTCAGCAGTTTCTCGTCACCAGGTCAGTCACGCGTCCACAAGACCTGTCCGGGAACTGGGACGCTGCTGACCCCACAGATCAGGTGGGACCTAACCCTCCCTCTACCTCCTGCGGGGGCATCTCAGAGCGGGGGAGCGAGGGTTGCTTTCAGGGGTTTGTGTGCTAAACCACACTGAGCTGGGCCACAGCAAGCACAGCCCAGAGCCAGAATTCAGTACCGAGCTCCCGACACAAGCAGGTCACTGACCCAGGGCAGCAGGTGGATAACATCAGGTGGGGAGGGATGGGAGGGCATCAGAATGACCTGGGAGAAGCTTTGCAGCCTGGCCCCAGTGACCAGCTATCCTGGTTTGTCTTGGATGTTGCAGTGTTAACCCTGAAAGTCACTGACGCCGGGAAATGATGCAAGCTGGAGAAAGCCAGACGGCTGGCCACTCCAACGTGTGTGTTTTTTCCACACCACCAAGCAGTTAACTCAGTTGTCCGAGGACACTGACCGGGGGTCCCACAAATTTAACTCACTTCTGACTCTGCCTACCTGGAGATGCTGTTGGATCCCACAGGTGAAGGGCTCAGTCCTACAAGACTGCCACTGTCCCCTTCAGATGCCAGTTGCAAGTCCCGGTTGTCCCCGGTGCTTCTGAGGATAGGCTGTAGATCAGAGATGCCATTAATTTCCTACAGCGGCTCACAGAACTCAGGAAACCCGTTCACTCACTAGGTTACCCGTTCATTACAAAGGACGTACATGAGCAGCCAGATGAAGTGAGGCCCAGGGCAAGGCTCAGGAGGGGCTCGGAGCTTCCACGCTGAGCACACCACCCTCCCAGCACCTCCACGTGCTCACCCACCCGGAAGCTCTGAGCCCCGTCCTGCTGGGTTTTCATGGAGGTTCCACGACGTAGGCATGACTGACTAAATCCCTGACCCTTGGTGACCGATTCAACCTCCAGTCCCTCAACCCTCCCTGGAGGTTGGACGGTGGGACCGAAGTGCCAACTCTCCAATCACATAGGGGGTTCCCCTGGCGGCCAGCCCCACCCTTAGGTGTTCTCCCAGTGTCCTCATCCACAGAAACTCAGACGTGGTTGAGACGGGTTTGCTATCAAGATCAAGATACCTCTATCACTCTTACCACTCAGGAAATTCCAAGGGTTTTCTGTGCCAGAGACCAGTGAAGACCAATTACATCTTCTTATTACATCACAGTATCACCCACCCTACAGCCCCCACCCCCACTCCCACCACAAACCTGCCAATGGGCACAGGTGGGAAAGCACCTGGCTTTGGCTCTCCTTTTATTTCAAATTCTAACTGCATCAGGGCCTCTGACTGGATGTCACCTGGGACCCTTCACCCGGGCAGGTGAGGGAAGCAGACTAGCCCGAGGCCCCATCGCTGCCCCCTCAGCAGCTCTTCCCAGCTCAGGGGTCTCAGCCCCCCGAGTCTGGAGCTTTAAACAGCATGGCCCCGAGAGCTCTGACTTCATGGCGGGGTGGGGGTGGGGGGCGGCTGGCATCACTGCTTTTAAAGGTTCCTCAGGTGATGTCTGCACCCTGGTGGGTTGAGACCCGCTGACTGCTGCATGTGGAGTCCTCCGAGATCGCTAGCCGTGGTAACAGCCACAGGCGGCCTCTCAACCTCTGTTTCATGGTTCCCAAGAGCCGGGACCAGGGCCCAGCACCGGGGCCAGTTTTTTCTCAGCTCATCTGAGCCCAGGCTTTGTCAACTTGTGTAGCACAGCCCAGCCCCTTTCCTCTCGGTGACCCTGTTGGACGTTTATCCCAGGGCAGGGCTGGTTGAGTGTCCTCCAGTCCATCTCCAGGTGTGCATATGTGTGTGTCTGGGACGTTCGCGATGCGGCCGTCCTGACGGGGGCTGCTGAAGCGGTCGGGTTGCACCGTATATGGAAACTCTTGGTCCAAACTGAGTTCTAAGCTCAAGTGTGGAATGAAGTTTTTACCAAACAGAATGGATATCTGCTAGGAGTCCATGATTGAAGAGGAAGCTCTTTATTGTCAATGGCTCACAGGCGGGGGTAGTGGGGGCTAAGTTACCAGAGTGGGCGTCTCCTGACACGTCCTGTTTGGCTGCTCTGCCCTCCATGCTGCCCTGGACTTCTGAAGCTGCGACACCCCGTGTGAGAGGAGGGATGTCATGTGACAGTGTGGGAGTTAAACCAGACTGTCACCCCAGCATTCCCCGTGAAAGCAGCTCCTTCTCCAGCCACGTGGCATTCCACTTCTGCCAACCCACCCGGAGGCTGCTCTCATTTGCTTCGGCTGACAGGGACTCCCGTGTCTCCTGGGTACCCCCAAGTCCGCGGTGGCTGGGGGCGGACTATTTTTTCTCTTGTCAGCAATACTTTCAAACAGGAACAATGGTGTCCTGTGGGACGCTGTGTCCACCCTGGGGCCCTGGGGTCTGCGTTCGCCTTTCCTTGGACAGAGGCACTGTTCCAGCACAGACGTGCCCCACCCACACAGTATGCGCTCCGTGTGAGATTTTTACTGCTTGTCATCCTAGAGGAATGTGATTACACTATCTGAAACATTTTGCGGGCCGGCCCGGTGGTGCAGCAGTGTTCACATGCTCTGCTTCGACAGCCCAGGGTTCGCCGGTTCAGATCCCAGGTGTGGACATGGCACCGCTTGTCAAGCCATGCTGTGGCATCCCACATATAAACTAGAGGAAAATGGGCACGGATGTTAGCTCAGGGCCAGTCTTCCTCAACAAAAAGAGGAAGATTGGCTGCAGATGTTAGCTCAGGGCTAATCTTCCTAAAAAAAACAAAAAAACAAAGAAAAAAATCCTTTCGTCTTCCCTGTAAGGATGCTGTATGTATTAGTCAGGGCTCTCCAGAGAAACAGAAGCAATACGATAAGCACAGCTAGAGAGAAAGAGAGTTATTACGAGGGATTGGCTCACGTGACTGTGGAGGCTGAGAAGTCCCATGCTCTCCCGTCTGTAAGCTGGAGACCCGGGAGAGCTGGCGGTGTGGCCCCAGTCCAAATCGGAAGGCTGAGAACCAGGAGCACCGAAGTTCGAGGACAGGGAATATGGCGTCGCAGCTCAAGCAAAAACACTGAATCCGCCCTCCTCTGCTGTTGTCCTATGGGAGCCCCTCAATGGATGCGCTGATGCCCACGCACATTGGGGAGGGCGATCTTCTTTACCCAGCTCCTGGAAACACACCAAGTCAGGAGCCGAGGCATCAAGCCCATCTCTGCAGAAGCAGGGTCGTCCCTCACTCCTCCTCCCTGACCTCACCCCTCTTTGTGCCAGCGGGGGTCACCTGAGCAAAGAGCTCCAGGAGGGAGGTTCAGGTGGAACATCTCCCCACCCATCAGGGTCCCTGAAGAAGGGGCCCTCGGGTGAACCAGGGAGACGGGCATTGCAGCCAGGGGCACGGGAGGGGGCATCGGGCAGAGGTCAGCGCCTTCGATCAAATTCTCTTATTACATGATATGAGTGAGTGAGTAAAACAAGTGAACTCAAAATAGTAATCCATCCTGCGGTCCCAGCCGCCATAAGAAACCTTTCCAGCGGGGAGAAACGTCAGGTTAGAGGACGCAGGACACACGAACACAGGATGTTCCTGTGGCTGATGGAACACACACACTTGGTGGCTTAAGAGAACGGGAATTTATTGTCTCACACTTCTGAGGCTACAAGTCCAAAAGCATGGTGTCCCCAGGGCCACATCCCTTCCCAGGTTCTAGGGGAAAGCTGTTCCTTGCCTCTTTCAGCTCCTGGCGGCCGCCGGCATTCCTGTGCTCGTGGCTGCCTCACTTCGACCTTCGGGACCAGCATCTCCAGCTCTCTCCCTGCTCTGTGTTCACAAGGCCTCCTCCTCTGCCTGTCAATCAACTCTCTCTGCCTCTCTCTTGTATTTAGGGCCCACCCAGATAATGCAGGGTAATCCCTTCATTTTGAAATCCTTATTTAATCAATCTTTTGTCATAGAAGATAACATTCACACACTTCAGAAATTAGGAAGTGAATACATCTTTGGGGGCACTTCTCAGCCTAATACACAGGCTTTTATAACATATTTTCTAAATGGATGACTTCTGCAATGTAGACAAGATAGGGATTTTTAAAACTTTTGTAGTAAGACATCTTACGGGTCTTTCCCATTAGTTCTTATGTCTTTTCAGCCAGTTCTCTTGGGCACTTTAAGTAAGCAAGGATACAGCCTGCAGGAGTGATTCACTGGGTGTCTGTTCTTGGCTCTCTGAACCAGCTGGAACCCTGAACAATGCAAAGTAATGAACTGCGGGCCTCCTGGCCTGTGTCTGCCTCGCTGTTGGGTAGGATGTGGGCTGACAGTTCATGGGGGATTTTCAGACTTCCTTGAAGGGGGCCTCCCAATGCCTCATTTTCTAAAATTGTTTTTTAGGCAGAATTAAATGACCAGGGCAGGAAGTCTCTCTGTGTGGGGAAGATCGCCAGAATGAGCCCTTTATTTGCACAAACATGAACTGATACCCACTGAGTTTCTCCTGGAGAGAACTGTTAAATCCCCACTAGCCTGACTACGGACGTTCTACACCAGTGCGGCCCAACTCCTCTGTCACATTTGGGGAACCACAGATCTGGAAGCCAGCCTTCACGTGGGGAGGCTTCTGCAGAGGCAGATCTGGTGGATCCTGGGGCATGGGGGTCGGCCAGGAGGAGGAACATGCAGCCACAGGGCTGACCAACTGGTGAACGAGCCCACGTGGGGACACTGGAGGGGGCAAGGAGGCAGGGAGCCTGCCGGCCACAAGCCAACTTCACCTCATCTTACAGGTGGGCAGTGGTGAGGCTGCATCTAGCTTACAATTCTGCCTTTCCCACAAAGAACTCAAGAGAAGGATGGGCACACATTCCCAGAACCAGGGCCTGTGACATCTGCTGTGGCCATGCTGTGCTCGGCCAGGAGCCCCAGGGCCCGCCTGGTCACACCACTGCCCGCACGACTAGGGCCGAGTGAGCAAGGCAGGCAGAGGTCCCCTGTTCTCGTGGCAGCACTGCAGGAAGCAGTGAGGGCTGCTTGAAAAGAGAGCGGCACAGCCGAGATCTGCCTACGAGCCAGAGCCTGTGAACATCACACAATAACCGGAAACAACCCTGGCCTGGAAAACATTTCACACAGCCGATCGTCTAGCCACCAGCTTTTGGAGAGAAGACAGAGGAAAGTCCAGGCCGTGCTCATCCACAGATCCTCAGACCCAAGAGGGAGATCTCGTCTCATTTTGCTTCAGGTTTGAAAACAGGTGCCTCTGGGTCACCGTCCCTCGAGGCAGGAGCCATGCCTCACCGCCTTCCTGACTCCCGATGGCCTCCTGCGTCAGTCACGGTGGGCTGGGCCACGCTGCAAAACAAACAGCCCCCAGATCTCACAAGGGCTCCTTTCTCATTCGAGCTCCCTGCCTGCACGGGCTGCCTGGTGAGTCACTGTAGGCCCAGGTGGTCAGAGCAGGACTGCCTGAGACATTCCCACGCTGCAGGAGCAGAAACCTGGCAGAGAACACAAGGGTCGTATCGTCTCTGCCCAGAAGGGACACACTTCCTTCCCTCATGACCTTCCCCCAAAGCAGGTCCAAGGCCACGCCAGGGCAGACAGGACGCACCTGGAAGGAGGAAGCACTGGGTATCGGTCAACAGCCCTCCTTTCCCCAGGCTGAGACCTCCGGGACTCCTGCTGCCCGGGGGAGAGAGGCAAGTACAGCAGGGTCTGGATCTGTCCACTGGGACCGGAGAGAGTGGCAGGGGCGGGGGGCTCCTGGGATCTGAGCAGCTCATTGAGAGGGCCAGAGCACCACCTGAGAACCGTCCAGAGGGTCGGGGCCACAGTGGACCCAGGAAGGGGGATCAGGCTGGTTGGCAGTGAACGCAAATCCAGGGATGCTGGAGGGCCTCCTGTGTAAGGTGAGAGGAGGTGTGGCTAGGGTGCAGGTTGTGAGGGAGGAGGGCCCCACCCACCTGGGTCTCTGATCTAGGGCACCTGCACTGCAGCAGACACCCAAAAAGAGGACGGCAAGGGGCAGGGGCAGAGAGGGCCCTGGAAGCTACCACATGGTCAGCCCACGTCACTCAAGACGTGACCGGCCCAGACCCTCCCCCTACAGTGGGACATCCGAAGGGTGGGGCCCACATTCCCCAAGCCCCACTTCCACAGGCTCTGAGCCCCACGTCTGCAGAGAGTTCAGCTTAGGGACCGTGTCCATGGGCAGCATGAACCGCCCCAGTTCCACAGGAATCCCACCCTGGAGACCACGTGGGTCCCTCTCTCCCCTAAGACCCTGCATCAGAGGTGAGAAAACAGAACAAAACATAAAACAGCCCCGATTTGCAGCTTTTGCCCCTGCTCTTGGTGTAAATACTCCTGCTCTGGCCAACTTGGAAGCAAGGCTCCTGGAGCACAGAGCCGGGAAGAGATGCCCCTAGCGGCTCCCTCGAGCTGTACACGCGGGTCCAGCACCCTGTGTGTCACGGACTTTCCTGGGGTGAGGAGCGGCTGTGGGAAGGGGGTGCAGAAGCAGCTGTGAAGTCCCAGAGTGTTCTCCGCACCCACAGCCCAGCTTCTCCTTCCCGGTTGCTCCCCCAGGACCCTGCTCCATAACTGCACTGAACCGTCTGGTGAGCTTGTCTAAAGTCGCCCCCTCCAGCTGGGCTTTGAGGCTCTAGCCCCAGCCCCACACTCCATCCTTTATTTTTGGGGTTTTTTTAATGTATTAATAAGTATATTTTTAATTTTTCTTGAGTTCATAATAGTTTACACCATTGTGAAATTTCAGTTGTACATTATTTCTTGACTGTCACCGCATAAGTGCTCCCCTTGACCCCCTGTGCCCACTCCCCCACCCCCTTCCCCTGGTAACCACTGAACTGTTTTCTTTGTCCATGTGCTTGTTTATATTCCACATATGAGTGAAATCATCTGGTGTTTGTCTTTCTCAGTCTGGCTTATTTCGCTCAGCATAATTCCCTGCAGGTCCATCCATGTTGTTGCAAATGGGATGATTTTGTCTTCTTTATGGCTGAGTAGTATTCCATTGTGTACATACCACATCTTCTCTATCCAGTCACCTATAGAAGGGCACTCGGACTGTTTCCATGTCTTGGCTATCGTGAATAGTGCTGCAATGAAGACGGGTACACAGGTCACTTTGGATTGCTGATTTCAAGTTCTTTGGGTAGATACCCAGTAGCGGGATAGCTAGGTCATACGGTATTTCTATTTTTAGTTTTTGAGGAATCTCCATACTGTTTTCCATAGTGGCTATACCAGTACGCATTCCCACCAGCAGTTTGTGAGATACACTCCGTCCCTTATGAAAGTCCTCGTACAATGGCCTCCTCTGGGTGTCCTACGCGGAGTGTACAGGCAACAAACACCTGCAGCTCTGCCTGTCCCTGCTACACCCACTGGCCCCCGTCAGCTGGAAAGGGTCACCATGCATGAGGACACAAGACGGACAGCATTCCAGAAACGCCCACAGGTCGACGGGAAGGAATCTCAGAAGACACTTTAGATGCAGCTCTGCAGAACCACGGACGCTGCTCGCCTCCTGGTTTCCTCTGTTCATTCATCCAACAAGCCCGTCATGGGGCCTCGCTGCCCCACGCAGCGCAGGCCTAGGAGGGCCACCTCCAGGGGCTCATGGCTTGGCGAGTGCCGGGGGGTAAGGGGGTCAGGGAACTGGCGCAGGGACCACAGGGTAGGAGAGCGAGCGGCACTGTCTGTCCAGGGGCTCCCACCCCTGGGCCCTGTCCTGGCCTTGCCACAGCCCCGGGAAGCCCTGGCCTCTCCAGCTGCCCACACAGCAGGGCGCCTGGACAGTCTGGTCACCGTGGACCCGGAGTGACAGGGTTGCCCCACTCTTTTTACCTCTCACTGTCTGCAGCTTCAAGGCCAAACAGAGACAAGCCTGGCCTGCCTCCAGCCAGCAAGGACAGTGGCGCCGGTCAGAACTGCTTCCCTCCCAGGTGAGTCAGGACTGAAACGGTCCTGGCTCTCAAGACTCGCTGGGCACAGCCAAGCCTCAGCGCCAGCACTGGCCAATGTCCCAGAGACCCTCCTGGTTCACTGGCCTGAAAAGGCCCCCCACGGGGACCCCTACAGTCACTCACCAGGTAACCTCGGGGTGTGAGGACGGGAATCTGGAAAGCCACACATAGTGAACAAATCGAGGCCCAAGGTCAGCTCTGCACACAGGCCCGTCCCAACCACTCTCCTGCCCACAGCCAGCAGCCTGCAACCACAGACACGGCCAGCTCCCCCGGGCGGGCAACACACACCACCCCAAAGAAAGAGGTCTCGGCTCCCAAACAGGGTGTCACCGGCCACGGAAGCCCCACCAGTGTCCCCTGCCAGCTGTCCTCAGGGAGGAAGGGAGGCAGGAAGGCCAGGAGGAAGTGAAACAGCCCCAAGGCCAGAGCCCCCAGATGCAGCAGCAGACAAGGAGGGATCCTGAGCTGGGACTGGCCCCTGGGAGCAGGAACGCCCTCACACACAGCTACAGACAAGGAGGGACCCTGTGCTGGGACTGGCCCCTGGGAGCAGGAATGCCCCCACACACAGCTACAGACAAGGAGGGACCCTGCGCTGGGACTGGCCCCTGGGAGCAGGATCGCCCCCACACGCAGCTACAGACAAGGAGGGACCCTGCGCTGGGACTGGCCCCTGGGAGCAGGAATGCCCTCACACACGGCTACAGACGAGGAGGGACCCTGTGCTGGGACTGGCCGCTGGGAAGAGGAACGACCCACACGCAGCTACAGACAAGGAGGGACCCTGTGCTGGGACTGGCCCTTGGGAGCAGGAACGCCCCCACAGGCAGCTACAGACAAGGAGGGATCCTGTGGTGGGAACGCCCTCTCCAGGTCATTCATGCTCCCTCTGTTCCTGTTTTACAGGGAGTGGTGGAGATGAGAAAAGAAGGCTTCTCAGTGGGTTCTGTCCCACCCCCGACCTCACAGCTGCAGAAAAGTGGGGACAGTCTTGAAGGGGGAGCTTCACAAGTAGTCCCTGAAGACAGCCCCTGGAAAGCGCTCGGTTCTGTCCCCGTGTCCTCATGTCCCTGTGTCCTGAGGCAGGCCTGAGGGCTGGCCTGGCCTCTGCAAATCCGGGCTCAGCCTGAAGAGCATGCAGCTCTGCCGCCCTCTGCTGAGCAGCCCCCAAGCCTGCACCGATCCAGACTCGAGACTCAGAGGAGACCCAGTCAGAGGAAACCGCAGATGTCTGCACAGAGGGACGCTCTGGCCACAGAGAAACCCCAGTCACAGCTCTGCGGCTGTGCCACCTCGAGGCACAGGGCTCCCTCTGCTGGGGGCGGGGGCTCAGCAGCACTGTCCCCAGACACAGGGCGGACTACATGCTCCTGGTGACCCCACTCCAAGGTCTCTGCCATGGCGTCAGGCACGTATGTCCCCTCACCACCGCCACCTCCCCATCCCCCTGCCCCAGAGCCCCTGCAGACATGCTCCCACCTCCACTTCTGGGTGCCCTCCAGGCCGTCCAGCTGAGCTCTCTGGCCATGTGATGCTCCTCCCCTGCATCCCTCAGCAGGCCTGTCCTCCTCCAGGCCCGCCCCACCCACCCACCTCTCTGGACCTGAGTCTGCGGCCTGACACCCAAGGTGCCTGTCTGAGAAGAGAGGGAGCTCATTTTCTGCAACTTTCCAGGATGAAGGAGGAGAAAAGTAGACACAGAATGGGCAGGGCGGTGCCCTGTGCAGGGGAGGGACGCAGGAGCCAGAGTTGCTCATGCTGGACCCGTCACGACCTCAAGACCCCACCCAGAGACAGACGAAGTGGGGCTCCACCGCCCATGGCCACAGAGCCCACGGGTCCCCCAGTGGAAGCCCAGAGCACCTGTCTGGAATCAGAAGGCAGGCCCAAGGGGCAGGAGGGAAACCGGGGGCAGACTGGCTCCTAGGCCAGCGGGGCTCCCTAAGGCTCCCTGTACAAACTCCGTGTAGAAAACAGCGCCCACAGGGTCCAACAGGCCCCACTGTGTCCAGGGGCTGCAGGGGAGGGGAGAGCACACATCTGCACGAGCAGAGGGGAGCACACATGCACGTGGAGGGACGCACAGCAGACACTCGTCCACCCCGGGTGATGGGCCCACAACCAGGCCAGGGCTCCTCTCTGAGCGGGCTCAGCCTCCTCCAGACACAGCAGCTACATGGCAGGGGCACGGCGGCCAGGGGTGCTGGGAGCAGTTCCATCAGTGACTCAGCCCAGGGCAAGGACATGTGGGAAGGACGTGTCCCCAGTAATCCAGGCAGACAGGCACCCTCGCCTTCACAGCCCAGCGGGTCACAGGCAGCGGCTCAGCCACAGGATGACACTTTCCACACGACCTACACCAAGAAAAGACTGCCCGCCCCAGCTCAAGCCCAGGGAAGCCACAAAGCCCATGGATCCCCTGTGGGGTCCAAGCTCCTGGCTGATCAGGAGTCAAGGCTGATGAACCCAGACAGAAGAAGAGCTGCTGGAGAAGAGGGAGACGGGGCTGGGGAGAGGCTGAGACACACACCTGCCCCGGGACACCTCGGGCCAGCAGAGAAGGGGCCTCCCTCAACCGGGCACACGACACAGCCAGTCACTCTGCAGCATCAACTGAGCACTTTCTAATGCCAAGCCGCCTGTCAAACACCTCCCATCTGCTAACTCATCCTGACCCCAAAGGAAACAAAACTTAGGAGGCAAACACTGTTAATATGTCCCTTCTACAGATGAGCGGCTGAGGCCCAGGGCCACCCAGTGTCCTGCCCCAGAGCCAGCAGCCGGGGAGGCACAGAGCCCCACGTGCTCCTGAGTACTTGCTGTGCATGCTCTTACTACCGTCAGCGCCTCCGCCTCAGGCTGCCTGCCCATTTCCCAGGGTCCCCGGGACCCGGGCCTCCTCTCCAGGCCCTCAGGGCTCTGCCGAGTGCCAGGCCAGAGCTCACCAGGCCGCTGCCCTGAGCTCTGCACCCCGTAGGTCAGGCCCTCTCCTTCTGTAAATATTCTTTAGCTTTCTTTATGACGTTTTGACATCCTAAAAAAACCTTTCCAGTGGGGACAGACTCCCTTCTGGGGGCTAGTCAATTCCCGTCTTCTGCCTCCTCACTGCCCTGGGCCTCCCCTCGTGGTCCTGCCTGCTGGTCCTCCTTCTCCGGGACCTGTGCGCATGGTACACCATGTTTGTGTCCTGAGCTCCTCGTGTCTCCTCCTGTGGCCACACCTGACTGACCAGTCTTCTGCCGACTTCCTTCCTGTCCTCGTGCCCTCCCCACCCCTGCTTTTCAGGCCCAGGCCTCCAGGCTGTCACAGACTTTGAAAGTGTCCCCTCTGCCAGGAAGTAACCTCATGCTCTTTCCGGCTGGCCATGCTCCCTGGGCAGTCGTCAACACGCCTGTCTTGGCAGTGGCGGCCTGGAATTTTCTCAAACGCCTCAGGCTCAGTATGAAGGTGCAGGGGTAGCTGAGTTCTGCCCGCGGAGCATGGAGCCACCCCCATGAATGTAAGCCCTAGATCTGCTGGTCAGCCCGCCGACAGAGTGGCACTGCCCCCTCGGGGGCCCCCTCTGGAGCCGCAGAGGCTGCATCTTCCCGATCAGGAGACGAGGAAGGACTTGGCCATGCTCGGCTCAGAACCAAGGACCCGTCCAGGCTCCCGGATCTTCACACACAGAGGAGAGGAGACAGGAGGGGCTCCTGTGCTCCTGCCTGTGAGGCGGGACCATGAGCCTCTGGGCCAGTGTCCTGAACGTGGCAGGATCAGAGACCCCAGACGGTGTGTGAAAACAAGGGTCAGCAGTGGGGCTGGGGCCCCAGCGATGCTCGTGCTGGCCCGGGGCCTCCTCGAGGTGTGTGCACAGCCTCAGCCCCTCTCTCTGCACATGTGCTGGGTGGAGGGGAGCAGAGGACTGTGGGGGTGGGGGAGCTGTGAGGATGGCCCACAGGGAACCATCCCAGTGGTGCCAGAGGGAGGCCCTGACTCCCTTCCATTCCACGTGGAGCCTCACGGCTCTGAGCCCGGCAAAGGGAGGGACCAGCCCCTACACTGTCACCTCACCTCCCCTGCACCTCGTCCTCGTCTGTGAAAGGGGACAGGTGTGCCAGCCCCTCATGACACGGATGCATCATCTGGCCTCACGGCTGAAGGAGCCCTGGACTCCCAGGCAGGCCCACCTGGCACACCTGCCCAGCAGATGCCAGCTCACCTGGAGGACGAGGAAATAAGAGCTGTGGGGACTGAAACAGATGCTCCGAAACCAAGCAGCCAAGACAGCACCCTGCTCCAAAGAAGGTCCTGTGAGTCCAACTGATGCTCTGTCCCGTCCACTCCCTCAAACTGCTCAGGGACATTGGCTGTAGCACAGATGGCTTCTCCCGCTCTCCCCAGGGTCCTCCCCTGGAGCTGCCCCTCATGGAGACCCCGCTACAGACAGGCGAGAGGCAGGTGCAGGGCTGGAGGCCCAGGGTGACCCGGGCTGGCCCCTCCTCGTCAGGGCCCTCCCCTGCAGGGCCCGCCCACCTGGAAAAGAGGGAATCCCTGCGTCCTGCACCTCAGTGGACCCGGCTTGGACCTAAAGGACACATGTCAGCCACCACAGGAACGAATGCCATGCGCCGGACAGCATGACTCCCGTGCCAGGGAACCACAGGGGGCCACACTGAACGACAAGAGCCCAGCGCTTCCCCAGACGATGGGTTCCGGTCAGGCTTGGCCACTCCAGGCCGAGTGACCCCGGGCCCTCGGAGCTGCACTTCTCCATCTGTTCACCCACAAACGTGACACTCACGGAGAAAGATGTCGTGAGGACACAGAAGAAGGTGCGAGCACTCCGGAACCCACAGGTGCGTCTCCACCCGGCTGCCCTCCCAGCCCGCGGTGTGCTCAGCCTGCGCGGAGAGGGGACGGACACTCTCCAGGGTGCGCGCACCCGACAGGCAGGGCCCGGCCCCACGACCCCCAGGGAGGCGGGAGGGAGAGAGAGGCCGCAGGGGCCCACGCGGGACGCTGTCGCAGGAGGGCACGGGCCGGCTCTCACTCGGCAACTCGAAAAGTCCCAGGACAGCTCTGTGCGGACCACTCAGAGCTACACCTACCACACGCAAAGCGCTCCACCGAGTGCCAAGGGCGATCCCCACGGCCCCAGACACACAGACGAACCCCCAGAGAACCCGCCGACACACAGAGGACCCCGACCGCGCTGGTCACCAGGGAGACCCGGGGCCTGCCGCTGGGCTCCGGGGACCCCCGCCCACACCCTGGCGGGACGCGCGGCACCCCTGACCCCCGCCGCCCCACCCGAGGCAGCGCGTCCCTGCGCACGACCCACTCTGCAGGACGCGTCCCAGGAAACAGGCAGCAGGACGACCGTGAGGCACGAGGACGCGCGGCCCCAAACACGCCGCTGGGCTCGCGGACGACGTGAGCCGGACGCAAACGGAACCCACAGACGCAGGAAGACGCCCTCCCAGAATCGCCCGTCCAACCCAAACCAGCACTTCCTCCAAGGAGGGACGGCCACGAACCGCTTCTCCAGGGGAGTCCCACCGCCGTGAGGAGGATGAAGAGCCAGCGCCAAGACGTCCCGCGCACACACACCTGCCCTTCAGTTCCCCCAGGCGCCTCCACGGCCGTGCGCTGGAAGCCTAAAAATCGTTCACTATCAGACGCCTCAGAACAGCCGGAAATAGGTAACAGAAACCGGAAGTAACTGGATGCGGAAGACCTGCAGGGGGAGCTCTCTCCCCATCCCGTGGCCTCTCTTACTCCAAACAGGAAGTGGGGCGCTCTCATCTCCCGCAGGAAGCACAGCCACTCTACTACTCAGGAAGATCTCTCTCCCACCTAGCAACAGCCCAGCCAATGGGAAGCACCACAGCTCAGCCAATGAGAAATGCCATGGCCCAGCCAATGAGAAATGCCGCAGCTCAGCCAATCAGAACTCCCAGAGCTCAGGAAATGAGAAATGCCACAGCTCAGCCAATGAGAAACCCCATGACCCAGCCAATGAGAAATGCCAAAGCTCAGCCAATGAGAAATGCCAATGCTCAGCCAATAAGAAACTCATGGACCCTCTTCTCTCTCTCTTTGGCCGACGTGCCCCTGGGTGATCTCCAGTCCAGAGCTTTCCATGCCACACCTGGCTTACCCTGACATCTGCACCTGCAGCCAGATCTCTCTCCTTCTCCACGGAAAATTTAGTGGAAATCTCAAAGGAGCTCTTGGCTCCCATCGCAATCTGTCCCCAGTGCCCAGCGGGATGTTCCCTTTCAGTAAATAGGGCACCATCACCGCGCAGCTGCTCAAGCCCCAAACCCAGCTGTCATCTTCCCCAGCCCCCCTCCCTGTTACCAGGCTGGTGGAGCCAGTCAATTCTTTGGTGCTTTCTTGCACTCAATCTTTGGTCGCCCGAGGGCGCTCGCGAACCAGCAGGGCGCACCCTTCCCCTGGGGTCCGAGGGTGGAGCTGCGGGCGCCCCGAGCGCAGAGATGCGCGCTGTGCGGGGAATCCCAGCGCAGAGCGGCTTCCCCCGGGCCTCCAGGCCCTTCCGCCTCCGCAGGGCGCGGACCACGCAGGAGCCGTGTCCCCCGAAGCCCTGCGTGCCAGGGCCTGGGGTCCCAGGCAGTCGCGAAGGATGGCTGCCGGGACGCGCCATCCCTGCCGCACCGCGGTACAACAGCCCCGCTCGTAACTGTCCACCTGGTCACTGGGGGCCGCGAAGGGCTTCCTAGTGAAGGACCAGGCTCCGCTCTCGGAGTTCCCAGTCCCACCAGGCTCCGCGTTAGGGCCCAAGGCCACCTGCGAACAGCGGGGCTGCTGGGCCTCCACCGCTCCTCCCAGTGTCCCCGCCTCCCTGCAGCGTGGACGCCGCCTGAGGCCAATGGCACTCCTGGACGCAGGGCTCCGGGGCGGCTGCGTCCCGGCCCTGCCTGGCCCTGGGCCAATGCTCTAATCTCGCAGGTCTGCGTGCGCCCAGTGTCAGGATGTCCCTCCTGGGGGGTCATGGGGGTCGTGGAGCCAACAGCCTCGACCCCCCGGGTACAGCGCCCAGCCCGGTGAATCCGGCCCCAGATCAGCCTTCCTCAGTCTCCTCACCCCTAGGAACGCGTCTTATCAGCCCCTGTGGGGGCACACTCTTGTCCCCGCAGTCCTGTCTGGCCTGAATCCAGATCTTCGGTGCCCCCGGGCCTCTCCCCAGAGGGGAGGCCCCTTCACGCCCCCCAGGGATGTGACTGGGCTTGGTGGTGACTAGGGCAAGGTGGGAACTTCTGAGCCTCAGTTTCCCCATCTCTACAGTGAGGTTGCTCTGGGGGTTCTTCTGTCCAGGAAGGTCCTTTAGGGAGCACGCTCTCAGTAGGTTCCAGTGGCCCCAGAGTCGGTAGGGAGCAAACGCTGCGGAGTTTGCACCTCAGGGTCGGGGTGTCACCATGGGCATCAGGCAGCATATCCCGTGACCAACAGAGCCAGGGAGGGGCAAAGTCCTGAGCCTGACTCCAGCCTTCTGAAGCCCCCCTGCCCCGGGGGGCGATGGGGAGGGCAGGCAGCTTCCCCCCTCCCTGCTTCTGCGGGTCCCTCCCAAGATCTCAAAGGAGTAAATTCTGGAAGGAAGCATCCTGCTCCAGGGCGCGCAGCTGAGACCTGCCCCAGCCTGGGCGTGCAGTAGGCTCCCTCCGTCTGCCACCTATGGATCAGGAGACTGAGGCAGACGCACAGTCCCACCGTCCGCGCCAGGTGTGGTTCCACAGGGGTGCCCAGGCCGGGTCCGGGCAGCTTCTCGGAGACCAAGTGAGTGAGCAGGTGAGTAGCTGCCCACTGGGGGAAGGGGGTCACAGGCCCCACGCGGATGCGGTGACTCCTGGGCACATCTGCCTCTCGGTCGCACTGCCCAATGGAGGCGACTCCGTCCTGGTGTCACCGGGCCCTGGTGGGCGGGGGCCTGGCATGCTGGGCCCAGAGGAGACAGCTGGGTTCGTGGTGGTGTCCAGCCCCGTGGCCTTGGCTTTGGTTCAGGGAAGTCTGAGGTTGCAGATGGTCGGTTTGGTTCTCTGCAGGGCGGTTTGCGGTCTGAGCACATCCATAAGGACGAATTTCCGGGACCTGGGCTCGCAGACCTCCCTCTTGGCTCCCGGGGCAGCGTGGCCAGTGCCGGACCTGTGCACCTCAGCACATGGTGACTCTGGGGTCAGACGTCCCATCCACGCCCAGGAATGCTCAGAAGTTCAGAGACAAACGGTTTAGGCTGGGGAGTGCCCGCCTTTGAGAACTTGTGGGGGTAAAAATAATGTGTCCCGGGGCGACCCCATGGCCTAGTGGTTAAGTTCTGTGCTCCACTGAGGCCCGTTTGCTGTTTGGGATCCTGGGCGCCGGCCTGCTCCACGCAGCAGCAATGCTGTGGCTGCATCCAACCTATGCAACAGAGGAAGATTGGCACAGATGTTAGCTCAGGGACAATCTTCCTCACTGACACAAAGATATATATATATATGGTGTTGACTCCGGCTGTGATGGCTGGGGGGCGATTCGGAGGAAGTGGTGAGGGAGGCGGCAGGAAGAGGCCCGGGGAAGAGGTTGCCCAAGTCGAGATTTCCACAGGGGTGCTCTGCCCTGGGGTAAGAGATGGTGATACTGACTCTGATAGCAGTTTCCCCACGTTAAACCCAGCATATATGGGGTCAAAACCAAAACACTCTCCCCGCTTACTCCCTGGATTCCTGGCTCCAGAATCCACTGTCCTCCGTGGAGACAGACAGCCAAGGACCAGGACTTGGATTCATTATCTCCGCCCCGCAAAGAGATCCCGGCTGGTGGGAAAGCTCCGACCAGCAAGGCCATATGCTCCCCACTCCCCTACCTAAAATCCCAAATAAAAACCCTTCCTTTTAGCCTTTTGGGGAGTCTGGGATTTCAGCGTTAGCTGCTCTCTCTCCTTGCTCAGTGCTGTGCAATAATAAAATTCCTACTTTCTTCTACTGCACCCGGTGTCAGAGATTGGCTTGCTGCACAATGTGTGAGCGAACTCACTTCAGGTTCCATATCAATGGGCCAGCCCTCCGCGGAGCCCCTGTGCGTGCCTGGCCGTGTGCCCTCCAGGGGACAGCCAACAGCTGTTGCCCCGTCCTTCATGCTTGGTTACTATACTCGTTTATAGTAATGTCCTTTTCTGATTATAAAATTAGTACATGGCTACCGTGGACAACTTGGAAAATACAGAAAACCCTTTTTGTGTGTGAGGAAGATTGTCACTGAGCTAATATCTGTGCCAAGCTTCCTCTATTTTGTATGTGGGATGCCCCTCAGCATGGCTTGATGAGCGGTATGCAGGTCTCTGCCCAGGATCCCAACCAAACCCGGAAGCACTCCATCCGCCCAGGTGGAAGCAGAGCCTGAGAACTTAACCACTTCCCCTGAGGCCGCCCCCAGGAAACTGTTTTGAAAGTTCACGTCTCTTGGATCCGGTCACCCAGAGATGCCCACAGTGCACAGTGGCCAGTCCTTTCCAGCATCTTTCTTCTCTCCTGGGGTGGTGCAGCCCCTTTAACTGGGAATTTTCATTGCTGCTAAAGTGTGGAAAGGGTTAAGTGTTTCTGGGCCCACCCAGCCCACAGCCCAGGGCCTCAGTTCCCTCAGCCCAGCCCAGCCTCCCACGCATGTGTGACCTTCCGTGCCTCATGCCCTGCGTGGATGGGGTCACAGTCAGAGTAGGGGAAATGCTCCCTGCCCCGCTCAACCTCAGCCTCACCCCAGCTCAGCCAGCCTCCCGGGTCCTAGTGGTCAGGGTGGAACCCTCCCCCAGCATCCTCACCTCTGCCGGCCTTGTTCACCAGCCCAGCTGGGCTGGGCCCTGGGCACTTGGCCCTGACCCCGCTCCGTGTTTCCGGGCTCTGCTGAGAACTCATGCATTTCATCTCAGGTCCCGAGAGGCAGACCCCTCACCCGCATTTTCAGGACCAGCCCAGGCCATGCAGACGCCTGCCCAGCGGGTGTCCGAGACTGCAGTCCAGGCTTCCGGAGCCCAGCCACATGGGCCCCCACTGCCACCTGCCAGCTCTTCTGTGTGCCAGAAGCAAGACTGACCCACAGGGCCACACTGGAGAGGTGCCGCTATTTCCTTGAGAGAGAAAACACAAGAGAGAGAAGGAAGACAGACACTGCCCCCCTACGCCCCCCAGTCCACAAGGGCTTCTGGGGAAGGAGGGGAGATCTTTCTGGATTGGTCCTTCTGGGCTGACAGGCCAGCTCTGCTCTGGGACCCAGAACCAGAGTGTCGGGGAGGGAGAGAGGAGGAGGGGAAGCGGATGTGCAGAGTGGAGCAGCCACAGGAGGGGCAGAGGGAGGGAGACAGCCAGGATGCCTGCAGGGGTGCCAGGGGGACCCAGTGGGGCAGGCACTGGCACACCCACCGTTAGGGTTTGGTGGGAACTGGGGAGCTAGGTGAGGTCCTTCAGTCCCCTCTACGGAGGAGGAGGAGCCTTGAAACTGGCAGGAGAGGTAGGAAGAGAAGGTTTCAGAGAGAGACAGAGAAGACCCTCGGGGGCGGCTTCAGCGTGAGGTGACCCTGGTTCTGTTCTGGCCTCTGCCGTCCCCCTCTCCTTCCTCCCCAGCGCCATGTGCCTTCCGGGTCAGGCCCGGGGGGCCCGGGGCTCAGGGTGTGGTCTGTGGCTTTGTTGCCCAGCTGATGGTCAGACCTTCCCCCCACCGTCCAGAGTGTGTTAGACAGACACCTGGGCCAGATGTGGGTCTAGTGAGTTGGGCATGGACCAGCAAATCTGAAATTCTGGAGGAGCCGTGAGCAGGGGTTTCCAGGATCAGGTGTGTGGCTCCCCTCCCCCCACTGTCCTCACTCCCTGAGAATCACTGGCCCACGGCAGGGCCTGTGCACCTCTTGTCTTACTTATACCTCCACCCACTCTCCCCCCAGCCCACCCCGCCCCTGATTATTTGGAGGCAGATCTGACACATCATGTCATCTCTGAATATTTCAACATATGACTCTAAAGTACGAAGACTCTTTAACATAATCACAAAACCTTTATGAAACCTAAAAAAATTAACAATAATTTCTTAATATCATATGGTGCATGCACTGTGGTTGGTTGCTATGTCTCTCAGTGTTGGGTTGCCCAGGCCATGTCTCCTTTCTCTCTCTCTCTCTCTCTCAGAACTTGCAGTATCTTCTTGCCATCTTTTAAGTTCTGTGATAGCATCACAAGGTAGCTAGTGTGGGGACCTTTCCTCTTCCTCCCTCGGGCACGCAGTGGCTTCTTAATCTGGGTCCTTCTCTTGGATCTGGAGCTTTTCTTCTGTTGTTGGAGTGGCTCCTCCTCTCGCTTCACTCTTCTCTCCTCCTGGAAGTCCTGTGGTTGATGGATGTTGGCATCCAGGCATCTGGATGTGTCTTCCTCATTCCCACCTCTCTGTGCCCTGAGCTGATCCTCGTCGTCTCTCTGATTTGCTCTTGGCTTTTATCATTCTGCTCTTTAGTCCGGGTAATTCTTTTTTATTTCCACCCTCAGAGTCTGCATCCCTAATGCCTGGTGCGTCTCCTTTGGGGGTGCACTCTCCTCTCCTGGGTGCCAGTGTGCAGGCTGGTCCCCTCTCCTGGGGTGTGAGTCACCCCTCTGGGCACTGCCCTCCGTGGTTCTCTGTGCCCTGTGGGACCAGCCCCCACTTGGCCTGTGAGTGAGCCCCTCGGGGCTGCCACAGGCCTCTGCTCCCATTAGTTATTCCTCTCTTCACACGGTTGTGCTTCTCCCTGTGAAGGTGGGTGATGAATAGTGTGTCCCCTTCTCAGGTGTGTGGTTGCTCCTCTGATGTCCCTCCCTCGGGAGCCATGGCGGGGGGCAGAGGGGCTGGGGCTCATGGACCACATTTGGTGCAATCAGCCACACGTAACTGCTTCCTCCGAATTGCTGGCTTAGAACAGGAAGCAGTGTGCCTTCAGCATCGGCGTCTCTGGCTGGCTGGTGTCTTCCCAGACCTGCCGCAGCAGCCTGGTAAAGAGCAGAGCCGAAGCCCATCCCAGCCCAGCCGGGACGCCCCTGCCGAGGTCTCCGGGGCATCAAGCGGGGTGAGTGGACAGAGGCTCCTCTGTGTCCGGGCTCGTTGTTCTCAAGGGGAAGAGTTCAGCCCTGCAGCTCTTCCCCCAGGGAGTGGCTGCTGCCTCTCCCAAGGGAAGCAGCTCCAAGTGGCCCAGCCGTGGAGGGGCCCTGGTGGCCCTGGTCCATGTCACCTGCCCTCAGATTGTCCACTCCAGGCCTCCTTTTACCGAGGTCTAGCGAGGGGAAGTGCTGTGCTTACCGTGGGCAGAACCACGCAGAGCCCTGGGTGCCTTTGTAACAGAAGGGGATGGGACCCATCATGGTGGGAGGACATGGCACAGACCCCAGACCTTGGCTCCTGGGTCTGGGGTATGCTGACAAGCCACAGACAGTTGCTGAGCTGGTGATGTGGGGGCTTCGAGGGCCCACAGAGCCAGGAGGAGGCTGCAGGGGCCAGAAGGGACCCCCTGGCTGGTGGGTGCAGGGCCGGGAGTGGCCAGGGCTGTGCAGGATGGCTCCTGGGGCCTCCCCAGCTGCACCTTCCTCTTCCTTTCTGGGTCAGTCCCTTCCTGTCTTCATGCCCCCAAGGTCAGCTGTGCTGGTCTGTCCTCCAGCAGAGTTTGTGTGTATGTGTGTGTATGAGAGCATTCAGGTGCATTTGTGTGGGGGGGGGGTGTGTGTGTGTGGGGGAGGGTGCACGGTGTATGTGAGTACGTGTTGCGTGAACGTGGACGTGGTGCATTTTCCTGATGGTGGTCTGTTGGCTCTCTTGGATTCTGGAAGGTACACCAGTTGAGTTTTAGGTGGACAGGCATTAGGTGTGTGACCTAAACCTCCCATAACCAGGCTCCCAGGGGCCTGTCTCAAGGTATTCTGGGAGTGAGGAGACTGGAGCCACAACCCTGGACCCTGGGGTCCACCTGGATCCCACTGGACACTGCTACACCCACCTCCATTCCCTGTCTCCACCTCACCCTGGCACCCAACCCCTGCCTTCTTCCATTGACCAGGGGCTGGGATCCCACACTGCTGAGCCTGGCCAGAGTCCCTGAACCCACTTGACGAGGCTGTCCCCAGAGATCCCCTTCTCTGAGGCACCTGGGACCCCAGGGTGGGAGGAGGAGGGGCAGCTGTGATGGGGGAGGGAGAGCGAGCCCTCCCTTCACCGAGGGCACAGCATCTGTGGGAATCGGCAGAGAAGAGCTGCTGAGAAACCTCTGGGAGCTCATCAGTGCCCCAGTCGGTCTATACTGAAGGGACCCCCGCTTCTACCAGCGTCTGCAGTCTGCCACTGCTGAGTCTCGAGGACCTGTCAGCGGGCACCCCACCCACACCCCTGCACACCCTGCATTCCTGTAAGAACACTGGAGTCCCTCTCCTGCATGAGGTCCCGAGACAAGGGCCGACCATGACAGTGGCCAAGCCCACAGCTCGGTACCGCATCCTGAGCAGGGCCACAGGGCCTTAGTCTGTGGATGCCTGACCTCCAGGTGACCTGGGGCGGGTGACCGAAGGCTGGGCCAGCTCAGTGGAGCCCATTTCGGGTTTCTGTGAGGTTACAGTTTCAAGTTAAAAAGCAAATTGACCTGTTGTTTGAGCCACAAAATGACTTATTCAGGACTAGCCAGAGGAAGCGGGACCTGGGATAGCATGCTCTGGGGACCACAGGCCAATGTGGAGAACAAAGTGGGGGAGCTGCTTTCATAGGGAGTGGAGGAGTTGGGAGGGGCGGCAACAAACAAAGGGTCCATTGGGGGAAACTGGGAGTCCAAGGTGTAGAGGCTTCTCATTGGCGGGATTTTACAGCCTCCCATTGGCTGGACCATTGCCAGGTGAGGAGAGAACTCTTCCCTCCTCCTGCTGGGCAGGTCGGTGGTGGACACCATCGTGGGAGATGCCAGCCCCGGTCTCTTCCTGTTTGGTGTAACTGACAATGTGACAGTGTGAGAGCGCCCCTACAGGCCTCCCGAGTCCAGTTTAATTGAGATTTCTCATCAATTTTCAGTTTTTCCCTTTCGATCAAGGCTTTTCTCCAAAAGCATCACTGACCAACAGTCAAGCTCTCTGCGCCTAGCGGTTTCTCCCTCGGTGCCTGGAAGGACCTTTCCTCCTTGGCGTGTCCCACGTTGGAGGGAAAGTGCACAGTGGTTGGAAACCATTTAGGCCACAGGAGTAACAGGGAACGTTAAGAGGAGAACACCCAGGCACTTCCCATCTCAAGTCTACGTTTCGTCAAGTTTGTAAGTGTTGAAAGCATCCCCGAGCACTGAGCTAGCATCGCCTTCTTGGCACGTCGTTTTACAGAGTAGGATTAGGAGCAATACTATAGGGGCAGTTTGCAGGACGGTTCCAAACCAGGAGCCCAGACCCGAAGGTAACCAGCTGGACAGATCAAACACGGTGGGTTGTTAGGTGACATTTGTTGCAGCCAATGTGCCTGCTCTCTCATGTTATGCAATTGTGTCTCCACTTCCCCAGAGGCGTTTATCCATGTGCAACAGGAGGTGTTTGCTATTGCACAGATGGCTCCTTGCACAGCAAGTACATAATCGAGGGCTATACAATTATCCAAAACCGCCTTGGCCAATGAGTTAGGTGACCATTGCTGAGCTGAAACCGTTTGTCTGTGGAGTCGGCCAACTCTTCCAGAGTCCGGGAGAGAATCCTGACCATTTGTTCACGGGACTCACTCTGACCCGTGGAAAAAAGCTCTTCCCATGGGGCAAAGCCAGAGTCACACAGGCCTCCTGGGAGTTCTCATTTCAGGTGCTTATAGAGGTTTCATGGGACAGACCAGTGAGAGGCCTCTGTTTGGTTATGTAGAGAATATAGGACAGTGAATACAGCAAAGCCACACTGTCTATGTATTCTCCCGTTGTCAAGGCATAAAGCATAATGGCCATTTCCAAAACTTCCACACATGCAGGTGTACCCAGGGGGTGGACGTAAGTCTCCCGCTAAGTGATAGTATCTACACACCCATTTGTTGGTATAGAGGCGTTAGCTTATGTCACCAAGGCTCAGACATTATGTGGTGACACACTGAGAGTCTGCCTGAATATATGGGTATATCAAGAAATTTACAAATGGCTGGGGTTACATAGGCAGTCCCACCGAATGTTTTACACAAATATTCAAAGATTCTTCTTTTCCCCTCCAAGCCTGGGTTAAGTTAAAGCGACGAACAAGTTTAGGTGGGTTTAGGACCCCGTTTCTCTAAAATGGGCCTGTGGAACATTTTAAACAGACAATGGCATTTGGAATCCCAGTGAACTGCTCACAGGGTGAACTAAGGGGTCGTTATTGTCTTGGGCAGACCGAGGTTTCTGGTGGCCAATCCAGCAGCCAAGCAGGTTTCCCCCTTTCGCAAGGAATTGGGAAATGCAGGCAAGAGCCTTGTCCTTCCAGGAAAGAGAAGGAGAAAATAAAGTCAGAAACACAGTGGGAAGAGTGTGTGCAGGCCTGGTCCCGTCATCCTGGGAACGCTGTCTGCCCGGATGTCGGCTGCTCGTCTTCCTGGTCCATTTGACTTGGAGGTCTCCAGTGTTTGTACAGGACTAGGTGTCAGGTGGAGCCTCCCTTAGCTGTGAGATGTGCACCCAAGGCTCGAGTCCCTGAGGTTTGGCTGCCATCTGGGTAGTGAGGAGCGCCTAGTATAGTCCCTTCCAAAGAGCTTTCAAGGGCAGGAAAATTGGAAACATCAGTTTGGAGGATCACAGCCAGACATGTAAGGAAACCGGCAGAATTTAGGATCCAGTCCAGCTTACAGGTATACAACTAAACCTTAAAGACAATTAATGGGACTACAATTTAATATCTACAAAGGCCCAAACATAATTTCTCTGGCCACAATTACTCCCATTTTTATTATCATAGTAAAATTAATTTTTTATATTAAACATGGCCTCATTATTTATATAAATGCACTAAGAATAGTGCCTGACCCTATAATCTGTTTTTTTTTTTTTTAAGATTGCTTTGCTGGAACCTTGTAAGCAAGCTACTAGGCTGATTTTTTCAACAGTTCCCCATCTCTGGATCTGTGTACGTCTCTCTTGCACATGATAATCTAGTCAAAGACCTGGAAATATTAGCCAGTATTTCCTGTTGTGTCCTGTCTTGAGGAGAAACAATTCTCACTGAATTTATGCAAATACTTATATTGTCATGAAAAGAATATCTAAGAGTTTCTGAATTCTGGAGGGGTCAGGCAGGGAGGAAAAGATAAATGTTTCAGCCTTTGTTGTGAAGACACACTGTACCCAATTGCTGTAAGTTATAGCTAGCTTAGAGGAGAGGAGGAAAAGGGGTCCTTTACATCTGGGAAACAAAATGTTAAAGCAACCAGTATGCCATTAGAGTTTTAGAAATTCTTGCCCAGTTCACTGTTAGGATCTTGAAACTATCAAAAGTCTGTATTCCAGAGTACTTGTCAAAGTCGTTTCCCTGAATCTCTTTGGAGATGAAATATATTTGAAAAGGCATCAGGATAGAAAAAAAGCTGTCTATAACTGACAAAAGACTTCAGAAAAAAGGCAATGAGTAAGCATCAGATGAGGGTTCGTTATAATGCAATTGACCAGGAAATTTGGGTATTTTTGTGACATACATTTGTAGATAGTAGCTAGAATTAGAAGTGATAACATTCTATCTATTGACCATAGAAAAGATTTCAAAGGCAAATTACAAAGGTTACATAGTTATAAGCAAAACCAAACCCCTTTAATACGAAGGCTTAGCTTTCCTAAGTAATTAAAGACCTGATAACAAAAACAGAGGGAATTATTTTGATAAAAACCAAAATCTCTGTTTTCTAGGCGTGTTACTTAAAAGGTAAAGAAGCTTTCACAATCTGTTATCAAAAACAAATAGCCCAAGAAAACTTTGTCCTTTTGACAGAGAAGAAAGCCAAATTGTAATTTTGCATCAACTTATTTTTGATATTAAAACTCATTCATTCCGATCTTAGCCAGTACTGACCATGCGTAAAACTCTTCTCCCAAGATTCCTTCCCATAAAGCTTCTACAACTTTCTTCCTACATTCAGATTTTGTCCTTTGTTTTCCTCTTTCCCAGTCTGAAATAACTGGCTGCTCTTTATGACGACATTATTTTCTTTTCCCTCAACGAAATGTATTTCCATTCCTCACACCTTCTTTTACCAAAGCACAGATCTGACTTTGCTTGCTTATGGAGATGTTCGGTTTATCATTATATATCTTGGGTAGAATTCTTGGCCCTTAGAAACTTTCACTAAGAAGTAAGCATTCATAAACGGCCTGTTATTCCAGCATTCTTTAGATTGGAAAATTTAGAATGGATTTCTTAATTCCTAGAAATATATTTTCTCATAGTACAATCTTTTAATGTGGCACAAGACATCTTTACTAATAGGCCTAGTTTTATCTTTAGTTTTCCTTCAATAGGAAGCCAAAAGTAGATAAACCTATGTTCGGTAATTAATGTTGTAGTATTTTATTTTGTTTGGAACACGACCCAGATATTCAATGCAGTTCCATCATTTAATTTAACTTAGCAAAACTCTAAAGTTTCAAGTTACCAAAAAGATTTTGGGAGCTATACTTTCAAGCGTACATACCATAAAACATACTTATTGCACCAAAATACTCTTACTCGTGTTCGTCTGTCTAAGTCACTTGTTCCCAACAATTATGTTTAGATTACTCACAAAAACTTCACGTGACTTTGAAGCATTCAGCTATCATCTTATCTTATCTTTTTTCTCACTGACAAAGTTTGTAACAGAGATACATGAACTTAATAAACCCAGGTAGAATGAAAGTTGCACCTCTGCATTATATTCAGCACTGATAACTCTGAAGACGTGTGTTTCAATAAACCTACAACCTTAAGCTAGCTTTTATTTAGTAAGGATTAAGCCCAGATCATGTAAATCTGAAATGCATGTGGATTAGTTTCTATTATATTTCAGTCTTATAAGCACTTTTGTACTATCGAGCCTATTAAATAGAGGTCTTTGACAAACCACTTTTAGCAATACCATCCAGAGGTGGAGAAATAGCACCTCTCTATAACGTGCATACGTAGACACACGTAACCTACAGGCAGGCGCAGAGCGGGATCTCATAGCCTTCACTTAAAACAGTTTTAGCCACGTACAAAGCTCAAAGGAATAGTTGGATCCAAATTGTTCTTCTGACAGATGGACTAAGTTAAGGTTACTTGTTCGGATGGCCAAAGACATCTGCTAATGACTTTTATTTGCATGCTGTAAGGATGCTTTCAGGGCTGTTTCTGGGGTCACTTTGTCTTTTAGAAACTCCTGCGTACCAATCAAAGAAGGCATTCCATTGTCTCCCTAGAGGTTCAGAATCCTCTCCTTCAAGGGTGCTGCCTAAGATGGACTTAGATCAAATGACATTTCCCCAGGAAAACCATTACAATGCCCGGGCACACTGAGAACCCTCAACTCTAGGCGCTCTCCCCAGGGTGCTGGGCAATCTCTTGGTGATGTCAGGGGACGCCCACCAGGTGGGCCAAAACCAGGATGTTGACTATCGTCACTGTCCGTTTTTCTTTCCACGAACTGGATTTCAGACAGGAGTGTTGATTTTCTCATCATCTCACCCCAGACCCTGCCTGACTGGGGAGCTGAGGCCCCGATCACGGGCCTCTGCTGACCCCCCATGGAATGGAAGCAAGCAGCTGGGCAGGAGCAGGGAGCCTGAGTCTCAGGGGGCCCTGTGATCTTGAGCCCCTGCTGGTCCCAGCAATGCTGGCTGCCCCTCACCTGCCCTGGGCGCTAGGACCAGGCCTCGACTTCCCACATGGTCTTCACACAAAGTCAGCCTTGCGGGAGCTGGTGTTCAGCCACAGCCAGAGCCCCACCAGGCTGGGCCAGGGGCCAGAAGACGAGGGCCGGGCTGCTCTGTGTGCCTCAGGCCAGGAAAGAGCCCCTGCAGCCCCCCTTTCTCCAGGGCCTTCTCCTAGCAGGGCAGCCTGTCGGTGGAGTGGGAGTCCTTGGCAGGACTGGTGGTTTCCAGTCACTTCCGCCATTGGGGAGTGGGCATCGTGGTGACAAGACAGGCACAGTTGTGGTGAGGCAGCCAAGTCCTGGAGCTGCCCATCCTGTGACCGGGCAGGCCTCCCTGTTGGCCCAGAGTTACCTCCTCTGAAGCCTGAGGGTGTCCAGGCCGCCCACCCTCCCAGCAGTCAAGTAGCAGGGCCTGGGGAGTCAAGGAGCCAGCAGGCCCTGGCTTCTGCATGAGCATTCGCGTGGGTCCCCTGCTCAGCACAGATGTCCACACGTGCCTCAGCTCTGAGAGGGACGACATGTGGGCTCGGGAGGGAGTGTGAGGCCCCCACCACAAGGCTCTGATGCGGGGAGTTGAGAAACTGGTACAGAAGTTCCCTCGATGCCCCCGGAATATGTGGATCAGGAAACCAGGGCTCTGCCCACACACCTGGGCTCCAAGGTGTTAAAAACCCCTCTCAGGGCTGGCCTGGTGGCCGAGTGATTAAGTTCAGGTGCTCTGCTTCAGCAGCCCAGGTTCGCAGGTTTGGATCCCAGGCACGGACGTACACACCACTCACCAAGCCACACTGTGGCGGCATTGCACATACAGTAGAGGAAGATTGGCATGGATTTTAGCTCAGCAACAATCTTCCTCAAGCAAAAAGAGGAAGATCGGCAACAGATGTTAGCTCAGGGACAGTCTTCCTCAGCAGAAAACAAGAACAAAAACAAAAAAACATCTCTAGCAGCTTTCCCTGGACCTGGGGCACCTATCTTAGGATCTTTACTAGTCAGGCTTCTCCAGAGAAACAGAACCAATAAGACGTGTGTGTGTGTGCGTGCGCGCGCATGTGTGTGCACGAGTTTGTGATGTGTGTGGGAGTGTGGTGCGTGTGTATGTGTCTGATGTATGCATGTTTGTGGGATCTGTGTGTGCAGTGTGTGCATGTATGAGCACACACGTGTGTCACTGGCAGGAGGCCCACTCCCTGCTCCTCCCTGGAGGCCTGTGGGCTCAGCAGGCATGAGTTGTGCGCCCACGCTGCCCCGCAGCCCTGGTGCAGGGCTGTCAGAGACACTGACCCGTGCCGGCCTCACCCGGTGCTGAACGCCCCCTGGCAGCAGGGACAGGGCCCTCCCGGCTCTGCGTCTCCAGGCTGCCGTGGAGGAGTTCAGCACCGTGGACGATCCGCCCCAAGAGCCTGGGGTCCGAGGCCCTGTCACCACGTCCCCTTCCCTCCACAGGACATGCTGCGCCAGCGCTCCCTGCTGCTCACCCTGCTGGGTCTGCTCTCCCTCGGGTCCGGTGAGTTCTGAAGAACATTCGGGTCTGAAGAAAGGGGCCTGCCCTCCCATTCTCCTGAGGATCCTTTCTGATCCTGGGGGCAGATTAGGAAACACTGTGCCTGGGGAGCCGGTCCCAGATGCAGGCCTGTCTCTCCACACTCTGCCCCTCTGTGTGGGGCTGACGTGGAGGCCTCCACAGGGAGCAGCCTGGAGGGGACATGCTCCCTGGCTTCCTCCCATCCTTCCTGGTCCTGATGCTGACTCTCCTTCTCCACCCACCCTGCATGCGGGCCTCATCGTCCATTCACCCCCCATCCATGTCTCAGGCCCCCCAGTGCCTGCAGGCTCTCTGTGTGGGGAGGGTTGGTGCTGCTGGCCACGGCTCACAGGGCCCATCTTGTCTCACCCCCAGCCCTCTCCCAGGAATGCATCGGATACAAGGTCAGCACCTGCCGGGACTGCATCAAGTCAGGGCCTGGCTGCACCTGGTGTCAGAAGCTGGTAAGAGCCAGGGTAGATGGCATCAGCTAGCCGAGGGTCCTCACACTTGGCCTGCCCTTCCCACCTTCCCACCTCCTGGACTGGACCCCTGTTCTCTGCCTCTGGAACGAGGTTTTTCCTTACCCCCATCAATCTCTCTCTCTCTCCAGCATGGACGCACGGATTTCTATTTTATTTGGTAGTATATAATCTGTCACTACCATCTTGTCATTTTCATGCTCAAATTGTTCCAGACTTGGCCACTGGGAGGCCTCAGGTTGGTGCTGGGGCCTGTTGGCACGCCCCATCATAATTTGGGGGGCACTTTCTTACTCTCTGCAATAGCGGAATGCACTAGGCCCATCAGTACTTTCCTGTCCCCGGCCATAGAATCAGACATTTCTCTGAGGGCTCCTGGTTCTCCTTGCTGAGAAGCCTGGCTCCCAACATCCGCATACATTTCCTCATTTTCAAACCCACACCCACAAAGTGATTTCAGAGTCGAGAGCCGCTCCATGCCCGAGGTGGGTGCGGTCTGTGTCCTCTCTCCTTTGATGGGGGTTCGTCAAGCCCGGGGTGGAAATGTCGGGTTGGACTCCTCACTCCCCTGCGTGAGCTCATCACATTCATCTGAAACACGGTGGCTCGTTTGTTTCTCTGTGACTACAGTGTAGGGTCGTCCTTCTCCATTCCGCTGACTTAGTTTTGTTTCTTGAGCACGTACAGCACTCACAGGGTTCCAAAGTGAAGACAAGCAGAGGCAGCTCAGGAAGTGCGCCCCCTCTCCCGGCGCCTCACGGGCCCCACTTCCCCGGCACCGGCACCGAGCTAGCCTCGCGTGTCTGCGCTGCTCTTCCTGAGTCCCCGTCTGTGAAAGGAAGCAGAGATGTAGCTGTGCCTTTCAGCCACCATAGTGTTAGCTCGCCCTCCCTGGGACACAGCAGCCTTTGGCCAGGAGGGGGCCCCTTCTCTGTCCCTGCCACGTCAGAATCCGGGGGCCTCCATGGGGGCAGAGGGGTCACAAGGAAAGCGCCCCGGACCCAGGACCCCCATGCTCCTCTCTGGGCCAGTTCCCTCTGAACTGCCAGGAGCTTGGCCCAGAGCCCTGGCCTGTGATCCAGGATTCCTGGGAGCCCCAGGGTACCTCGGGGCTGCCACGCAGGCTGAGAGGGGACACTCATGTTCCCTTGGGGGAGAGAACTGCTCCCTCCAACAAAGGTTCTGCTGATGAAGGGCTTGAAAAGTGTGGGCCAGATGCCAGGTGATGCCCAGGCTGATCCAGGCTCGGGGGCCAGCTGAGGGTTCCAGCCCTCTGGCGGTCAGCCTGGGGCTGCAGATGTTGCTTCTTGAGTCGTTCCTGCTGCTGGAGGCTGTGGGGAGGAACCTGCCCTCTCCCAAGGCTCTGCTGTGATCTGGGAGCCCTCATGGGGGCGGGTCACCCTCTTGGGAGGCAGGGCTCATCCTGGCTGGCTGTCCAGCGCCCAGGCCCGTCTCCCACGGGGAGTTCTGTCTTGAGTCCTGGGTGCAAATGAGGAGGCTCAGCCTCACTCAGCACCCACAGTGGGCCCCTGGTATTTTCTCTGTGCTCCTCCTGACCCCTGACTCCCTCTGGCCCCAGAACTTCACCCGTCAAGGGGAGCCCGACTCCCATCGCTGTGACACACGGGAGCAGTTGCTACAGAAGGGCTGTGTAGCTGACGACATCATGGACCCCAGGAGCATTGCCGAGACCCAGCAGGACCAGAAGGGGGGCCAGAAGCAGCTGTCCCCACAGAAAGTGACCGTCTACCTGAGACCAGGTAGGCTTGGCCTCGGCTGGGGGTGAGCCGGCACCTGTGTGTCCGTTGTTCCGGGTGGGGGTCCAGCCAGGAGCACAGCCCTGCTCTGGGGCGCCAGGGATAACCGATGGGCATGTGTCCATGTGTCCAGGTCAGACAGCAAGGTAGGCCAGGTGAGGCCCAGGACTGCTGGGAACCTCGAGACCAAAGTCTGAGCTCCCCCACGGCCCTCTCCTCTCCGACCCAGGAGGATGCCGCCGTACCCGCTGTCCTGGCTGGGTGCCTGGTCTCTCTTTTTCCTTATGTTCTCTGTGTCCTTCTTTAAAAGGGAGAACAAACCATGTGGAAAACACTATTCCACCCCCTCTCAGAAGGCCAGGTACTCTTGGCAGAGTAAAGGCTCTGAGAAGTCCTCCAGCCAAGCAAGCTGCGTAATTGTTTAAATCCGCATTGCCCCAACTGGCTTGACCACAGAAGCCTGCTTCAGGACACAGCTCCCTGTGAGGGCTCCCAGAAACACCCTTCAGGAAGGCACGTGTGGGAAGCAAGCAGCACAATGTGGTTGCCTGGCTTGATCAGCACTGGGCTGGGCCTCCCACAGCCGGGCCTGCCCTGCAACACCGTCCCGTGAAGGGCAGCCCAGGGGGAGCTGAAGGCTGGAGGGTGGGCCCAGCAGGAGGGCCTGGATTCGCCCCTCCCTCCCTGGCTCGTCCATCTTCTTGTCACCTGTCTACTGACCACCTACTCTGTGCCAGGCCCCGTCCTGGGGCTGGGACATGGGCCATTTGTACTGACACAGGAACAGGTAACCACATGACTGCAGGTTGTGATTCAAATGATAACAACCAGAAAGCGAGGGGAGGCGGGGAGAACGGGGGCCCTTTGCCGCCAAGGCCAGGGGAGGCCTCTCTGGGACAGGTCGATTTGCTTGGTGGCTGCTGAGGGAGACGGGCTTGCGGGTAGATCCAGGTAGACGTGAATGTCAACCATGCCTCATAAGCCAGGAGTACACCTTGATGGAAGTACGTCCCCACCTTCTTCTACTTGGGAAAGGGTTCTCGATCAGATGTTCAGATCTAACTGGGCGCCCTGTGTCTTACCCGCAGGCCTCGGAGAATGCGGGAGCCATGAGGACTTCGGGACCTGTGGAGGGGTGTCCGTGCCCCCAGACACCCTCACTCTCTGCCCTCTCTGCCGGCAGGTCAGGCAGCAGCATTCAACGTGAACTTCCAGCGGGCCGAGGGCTACCCCATCGACCTGTACTACCTCATGGACCAGTCCAACCCCCTGCTCAATGACCTCATCCACGTCAACAAGCTGGGGGGCAACCTAGTGCAGGCCCTTAAGGGAATCACCGAGTCAGGCCACATCGGTGAGGCCAAGCTCCTCAGTCCCGCCCACAATCCTGGCCGCCCTGCTACCCACACCTCCACCTCCTCACGTCCCAGGGGCGCCCGCTGGGAACTCCAGACACAGTGTCCCTGGGGACATCCTCACTGGGGCCACTCCTGCTCACACACACCCCACAAGCCATCCTGCTTTCTCCCATGGCTGGCTCAAGGTAGGGAAACCGAGGCTCTGCCCTTGGGGGCTACCCAAGGCTCACGAGTACGCCCTACCACAAGCCTCTCCCACTCATCCTGCCCCCGCCTCAGGCTTAGGGTCCCTCATCAACTCGCACCCTGAGAAGATGCAGGACCCGTGCCCCGACCAGGAGAAGGCGTGCCAGCCCCCACTCTCCTTCAGGCACGTGGTGAAGCTCACCGACTCCAACCAGTTCCAGACAGAGGTCGGGAAGCAGCTGATTTCTGGACACCGGGATGCCCCCCAGGGCGGGCTGCACGCCCTGATGCAAGTGGCTGCGTGCCCGGTACGGCCCTGGCCGCCTTGGTCCCCATGCCGAGCTCAGTCGCCATGCCAAGCTCCACCTCTTCTCCTCTGCTCCTTGTGGGGGCCCCACGGGGGAAACGGAGGCAGGTAACCCCGCTGTCTTCTGATCAGGAGGAAATCGGCTGGCGCAATGTCACGCGGCTGCTGGTGTTCGCCACGGACAATAGCCTCCCTTTTGCGGGCGACGGGAAGCTAGGCACCATCCCGACCCTCAATGACAGCCACTGCCACCTGGAGAACACCACGTACAAACGCAGCAATGAATTCGTGAGTGCCACATCCCTGGTGTCCTGGGAGGGAGTGGACACAGCACAGGGGGAAACACCTGGGCCGTGGGGGGAATCCCGGGGCTGTCTGTGGCTCTGCCCCGGGGAGCCGGGAGGCCAGGGTCCTTACAGCCACCTTGCTATAATCCGGGGCTCCCTCCTTCGATCTAAACAGCAGATCTGTGTGGGAACCGGCGGAGCCCCCAGCGGGGCAGTGTTAGGTCTCTCAAGCCCCACGTGGGCTGGCCGCCCGCTGAGCCGCCCACCCTCCTCAGACTGGACACAGGCCCTGTGGACGCTGGCTGGAGCCGCTCCCCTGCTCTGGGCCTGTGAAGTAGCCGCTGCCCCCAGGCTGCAGCCCGGGCCTCCCCTGCCCTCCCCAAACTCACCATGGGCTTGGGGTCCCCACCCCTGGGGCATCACCCTGCCCTCTCAACCCCGTCTCATCTCCGAGATTCCCCAGGCACAGGGGCCGGGATGGAGGCACCCCCGGGTCCTCCACCTCCCCCAGCTCCCTCCTATGTGGTGCCTGCCAGCCAGCAGAGGGAGCACAGTTGGGAGTCCAGGGGTGAGGGGAGGGGCCCAGGGCTGGGGGCGAGGACAGGCTTGTTGTGTGGCGGTCTCCTCCCCTGGGCAGAGGCGCTGTATTAATGGCACCGGGCAGGCACACACCACCTGTCACGGGAGTTTGCCCTCCCCTCCTGTGAAATGATGTCTGCGCCCTGGAATTGTAAACTGTGGGGGCCGCAAAGGACTTTAGAGATGGGACCCCTCAGGGGTTCTCACCCGGAGCCCACAGACTCTTGGGGTGTGGGTGGATAACAGGAGGGATCCATGACCTGGACAGGAAATGTGACACCTGAGGTTCTGGTGAACCTCTGCCTGCAGTCGAGCGTGTGCTTCCAATAGGAAAATAGAGTGGGTGCTGGGGCCGTATCTGAGGTCTGCCCCCAGTAGGAGGAGGGGTATCTCCGCAGCACCCCTCAAGTGGGGACACCTCACAGTCTGTTTACTGTCCTCTCCACCTGGACGTCTGGGAGAGGTTCCCGGCCGCTCGATCTCCCTTTCAGTGCAGCGATCAAGAAGCACAACACTACCTCTAATACTTTCCTGTTTATTTGTTTATTTCTTGCTGTGGAAGATTGGCCCTGAGCTAACATCTTGCCCATCTTCCTCTATTTTGTATGTGGGACACCAGCACTGCATGGCTTGATGAGTGGTGTGTGGGTCCCCACCCAGGATCCGAACCCGTGAACCCAGGGCCGCTGAAGCAGACCACGTGGACTTAACCACTGTGTAACCAGACAGGCCCCTCTAATACTTTCTTAACTGTACTTCAGTCTCGTCGGTTTCCCTTATAATCTCATTGTTTTATGCACTGGGAACATCATTCGAATGGCCCTATGGGTGGCACTGGGCCTTGGGCAGTTGCTTCTGTCGGGCAGGAGTGGGTCAGTAGCCTTGATGGCTTGTCCCCAACCGCCGGGGCCATCTGACCTGTGTCTCCTCTCAGGACCACCCATTGGTGCGCCAGCTGGCCCATAAACTGGCTGAAAACAGCATCCAGCTCATCTTTGCTGTGACCGAGAGAATGGTGAAAACCTATGAGGTAAGTGGAGTCAGGGTCTTGAGCAACATGGGGGACGGGGCATTTCAGCCGAATGAGAACGAAACCCAGCGTTGCCACAGGCTGAGCTCTGCTTCCATGGGCTGGGCGCTGGGCAGTGGGTCCGCCACCTGGGCCAGCATGGGTTTCAGGCGTGAACAATGCAGGTGAGGAGCCCGAGGCCTCTTTGGGCCACGTGACCTTTACGTGGGGATGAAAGAAGGAATGTTTCTGTCCGCGACATTCAGTCAGGGTAACAGCGTGTGTCGCGGTATTAGCCGGGATCTTTCTGCTTTTGCCGCAACACAGCGCGTCCTTTGGGTCGGCAGAAGGGGCTGTGCGCTTTAGGGCAGCTTTCTCCTCTTACATCCCGTGTGTCTGAGCGCGACGCTCCTCATGATGCCCAAGGACGCACAAGAGAACTCGCCAGCCTTAAGCGGATATTGGTGCGCTTCTCGAGCAGCACACCCACATCACAGGAGTCCCGCGGCCCGAAGCGGCTGTCTCCCCGCGGAAACCAATACTTTTACAACAGACACTTCCTCCTTCTCTGCCTCAGGGGCCCGGCTCTGTCCCGCTGTACCGAATCACTGTTCTTACCAAATTCTTCTGCAGTGTGAAACTCGGGAGGGGAACGTTCTGTTCCTAGGGCGGTGTCTCTCCCTCCTTCCTTCTCTTCGGTCACTCTTGTGTTGGTGTGAGATGTGCTGTGTTTCCGTGTTTTCGTCTGCTGCAGTGTGGCGTGCTGGTCTCCTGTTTGCTCTGATGGGCTGTGAGTCTCCGGGCCCTCACTCTCCCTAAGTCCTGTGCACCTCTCTGCTGAGGGCTGGGGGCTGCTGCTGCCGCTGCCCGTGGGGCGGGGGGCGCTTGCTGGGAGCCAAGGGTGAGATCAGCAGTTCCTGCAGTCGGTTTTCCTGCCCTCCAGAGTGGGGACAAGACACTGTGGGGGGACACAGAGGAGGGAGTGGAGGCAGATGTCCGGGAGACCCCCTTGGGTGGGCAGTGGGAGCTTGCCAGGCCCCCGGGACAGTGGCTCCACTCAGCCCCTGAAGAAAGATCACCCGCCCACGTTAGTTTCGTGAGCACCAGCCGGTGAGGGCCTCACAGCCACCTTGTCCTCAACTCTGTTACAGGACATGGCAGTCCCCTCCTCCCAGGATCATAGGTCCCAGTAATTTGTTATCAGCAGCAGGATTTGTGTTCCAGAAGACAGCGTGGTGCTGGGGAGGAAGCTGCAGACAGGAGACTTGAACCCCAAACCCTGCCCCCGCTAGCGCAGATGGACGGTGTCCTGGGCAGGTCACAGGCCTTTATGAGCCTTAGTTCCCTGACTTCCACTCACGGGGCTCCTGGGAGATGGGCGTCAAGGAGACCTATAGGCTGTAGGGACGGCAGACGCTGGACCCTCCTCGGTACCAGTTTCTGCCCGGACTGGAGAGCAGATGGACAGGACAGGACGTGCAGGAGCCCAGCCTCCCTGAGTCACAGGGCCTGTCCCCAGGCTGGGACCGAGGGGAGTGGGCAGTGGAGGCTCTAGGGGGCTGTTGCCCAGGCTGTGACCATCCCCATGAGCTCTGTGGGGGTAACTGGACACCATTCAGGGGAGTCACGGAAGGACTTTGGGGCAGGACAGGACCCGACCATCAGCTCCGTAAGACAAAGTGACGCTGCAGTCTTTCGGGAAAGATGGCGTGACCCTTGAGCTCAGCTAAGGCGGGTGTGGGGGAGGATGGGCACAATTGTTCCCGCAGGCTGCCCCAGGCCTGTCTGCATTGCAGGTGCTCCGGACTGCCTACCCGCGGCATCCCTGGACCACTGGCCCTGGCCTGCCAGAGCCGATTGTCTTGTTGCTGCTTAGCACGGTCATTACTGAAATTCAGTTACATCAACTGCTTGAAGGGCTCAGAGCTCCTCCGTTCCTGACGGCTTTGGCATATTTTTTGATTACCTATGCCCCAGGGTGGTTTGTGCCTGTCACCTCTCCATGGTGGGGACACTGTTGAACGGTGTCGAGGCACATCTTCCCAGCTCTGCCTTCCGTGAGGTCACTGCTCGAAATACACGAAGGTGGAGTATTTAACCAAGGAAACGAGAAACCCTGCAACTCAGGGCTTTCTTTCTCCCAAGAACAGGTTGTTAAGCATTACCAGCACACCACTGACCTCGTGCTGAGTTAACTAAACACAGTCAGAGGTCTGGTGGGGGCTGTGTGAGCCACGTGCAAGCAGAAGGAAACCCCCGGGGCGTTAGAAATTGAGGGGAAGCTGAGCTTTCTGTGGCCGCGGATCCAGCCGTGACCACCTGGTCTTCTTCCCTGACAGAAGCTCACTGAGATCATCCCCAAGTCTGAAGTCGGGAAGCTGTCGGACGACTCCAGCAACGTGGTCCAGCTCATCAAGGCCGCCTACGAGGTGAGTGCCCTGGGGTGTCTCGGCAGGGGTCCTGGGCAGACAGCAGAGACGCCCTCCCCACTGCAGGTCAACAGAAGGGTGGTCTGGAGAGCAGAGCCTCTGCCTCCTGTGCCGCCCTCAGGCCTTCTGGACACACTGACCCTGGCACTTCCCGCAGGCCAGCTGTGTCCTCTCTCTGGTTGATGGCATGGTATGTGCCACCCCAGACCCTCAGCCGCGTCTTCCCCGACATGAGCACCAGGCCCCCTTCTCGGCCAAGGGTCCTGGTAGCCTCACCAGGCACAGCTGGGGGTCCTGGGTAAACACTGACACCGCTGAATTAAGTTAGAGCCTGTTGAGGAAGCTCCCTGTGCTTCTGCACCCACTCAGAGCCCTCAGCCCCAAAGCAGGTCTCCTGGCCTCCAGCCGCTGCCTGGGGGGTTTCCGTCTCCGCTCGATGGTGCCACCATCGTTGGCTCCTCCACCTCTCTCTCTCTATATCTCTGTCTCCCCATCTTTTGTTTTCTCTATCTCTGTCTCTCCATATCTCTCTCTTCCTCTGTCTCTATGTATCTCTGTCTTTTTCTGTCTCTGTCTCTCTGTCTCACTCTGTCTCTCCCTCTTTCTCTATCTCTCTGTCTCTCCCTCTCTGTGTCTCTATATCTGTCTGTTTCTTTGTGTCCCCATCTCTACCTGTCTGTCTCACTCTCTCTCATTCACTTACACAGTTTTTCCTGCTCCTGCTCTGTGTCAGGCACTGGGGAATCAGTGGTGAGGGGAGGGTCAAGCCCCCCCTTGGGGTAGGGGCTGTGATCTTTCTCCATGTCAGTCTCCTCGGGGGCCTGTCTTGGGGGGGTGGCGTTGGTAACCCCACCACCGCCTATACCGAGCACAGGACCTGGCACCTACCCAGCTCTCAGTGGGCGTGTGGGTGAAGGGAGGGAGATAACAGGTGTGCAAGCCATCGGCTGGGAAGGGCCAGGGAACAGCGGAAGGTCCTCCCTAATCGTGGCGGCTGCTCTTTGCCCACAGAAACTCTCCTCCAGAGTCTTTCTGGAGCACGGCACCCTCCCTGACACCCTGAGAGTCACCTACGACTCCTTCTGCAGTAACGGGGTGTCGAATGTGAACCAGCCCAGAGGGGACTGCGACAATGTCCGGATCAGCGACCGGGTGAGGTTCCAACCCAAACTTCTGGAAGGTTCTCTCCCAGTGACAGCTAGAAGGATGTGCACCCAGGCAGACGGCCTGGTGCGGGGACAAGCAAGGGGCAGGAGCCAATGTCCCGTCGGTCCAGTTTCCTTGCTTTCAAATCCTCTCAGGCGGCCACGGTCCCTGTGTGAGCTGTTGTCTTCCAGTCGAGGAAGGAGTAGGCAGTGCCCACACTCCTTGGCACAGGGCGTCCTAGTCGTAAGCACAGACTCCCCTGGTGCGGAGGGAACCACCAAGGGGATGGCAGTGCGCCCTGGGGGCAGACGCTGGACACAGCCCATCGCGGCTAAGGAGGGCCTGCTTCCACACACTACATGCTGGTTTGGGTTGGTTTCCCTGAGTTTCACGGGTTTTTTTAGGATTGGCGCCTAACATCTGTTGCCGATCTTCTTCTTTTTTGTTTTCTCCCCAAATGCCCCCAGTACATAGTTGTATATTCTAGCTGCAGGTCCTTCTGTTCTGCCATGTGGGATGCTGCCTCAGCATGGCCTGATGAGCGGTGCTAGGTCCACGCTCAGGAGCCGATCTGGCAAAACCCCAGGCTGCCACAGCAGAGTGTGCAAACCCAACCACTCAGACACAGGGCCGGCCCCATCGCTGCATTTCATAATACGACATTGGAATTCCTTCAGAAACGTTACTCACTAAATGTTGCATGTGAACTTCTACCAACATACCCCCCTCATACTGGGTGATGCACACGGGAATCCATTTGATCTTGTGATTGGCTGACTGCCTCTTACACACTTTCCTGACGTCTCTGGTCCTTCGCTCAGCACCTGTGGAGGTTCACCTACAGTGACTCGGGGTCTGCTTTGCTCTTGAGACCACGCTCCCTGAGGCTCTGTGCTGGCAGCTGCTTCCAGTGTGCAGGGGAGGCGGGGACTCTGCTCTGTCGCACTTGATTCCTCTTGGCAGGATCTTGACCCTCTCATTCAGGGTCAGGACACAACTCCAGATCCAGATCCTAGGACTTCCCGTGGCATTCTGGCATCTAACAGCCAGACTTAAGGACGAAGTGTATGTCCTTTACAAAGTCACTGTAAAATCCCTTTTAACGCATGTCTGATAAAGGTACTCTAAAAACCGCCCAGCCTGGAGATGGCGGTGCGGGGCCACCACGGGCTCCGCCGGGCCTGCTGCCGCCTGTTCCCACATCATGCCTCTGAGTTCCCAGCTCTCTCTCGTTCTCTCCTCTCTCATCTCAAGTCCCAATTCCTGGGGAATCCTGGAGTGCCCGTGCTCTTCCCCTCCCCCAACCTCAATCCACTCCCATCTGGGGCCCCTGCAGAGGCTGGCGCCCTCCATGCCTGGGGGCCAAGGACCCCGCCCTCACCCCGCAAGCCCTGGGGCATCCGTGTCCAGGCTGCTGGTTGAGCAGATGGGAGCAGGGTGACCCCAGTGTCCCAGCCTCGCCTGAGCCCTGCTGTTCTCCACGACAGATCAGCTTCCAGGTGAAGGTCACGGCCACCGAGTGTGTCCAGGAGCAGTCATTTGTCATCCGGGCCCTGGGCTTCTCGGACACGGTGACCGTGCAGGTCCTGCCCCAGTGCGAGTGTCAGTGCCACGATATGAGCCGGGACCGCAGCCTGTGCCGGGACAAGGGCTTCGTGGAGTGCGGCATCTGCAGGTGAGGCGGGCACAGGGCGCACCCCACCCCAGGGGCAGCGAGACGAGCAGGAGCAGCTGTTTACAGCCCAGGGTCTGGGGTCCTAGAGGAAGAGGCAGCGTCCCGCACCATCATCAGGAGGGGCCCTGACCTTGCGTCCCTCCCACCCCAGGTGTGACGCTGGCTACATTGGGAAGAACTGTGAGTGCCAGACGCAGGGCCGGAGCAGCCAGGAGCTGGAAGGAAGCTGCCGCAAGGACAACAACTCCCTCGTCTGCTCGGGGCTGGGGGACTGCGTGTGCGGGCAGTGCATTTGCCACAAGAGCGACGTGCCCAACAAGGAGATCTTCGGGCAGTTCTGCGAGTGCGACAACTTCAACTGCGAACGCTACGACGGCCAAGTCTGTGGGGGCGAGAGTGAGTGCGAGGGGACAGACATCAGACGTTGGGGACAGATGGGCAGACAGACAGACCCTCGGGGTTCTCCTTCAGCCGCACGAGAGCAGCAGCAGGTCTGGGCAGGCAGAGGGCCAGGTCACTGGTCTGGGGGGACGAGGGCGAGTCTGCAGCGACCCCCTGTCTTCCAGAGCGGGGAACCTGCAACTGCGGCAAGTGCCAGTGCAAGGAGGGCTTTGAGGGCTCGGCGTGCCAGTGCCCGCGGTCCACCGATGGCTGCCTGAACCAGCGTGGGATAGAGTGCAGTGGTCGGGGCCAGTGCCGCTGCAACGTGTGCGAGTGCGAGCCCGGCTACCAGCCTCCCCTGTGCCAGGACTGCCCGGGCTGCCCGACCTCCTGTGTCCGCTACATGTGAGTGCTCAGCTCAGTACAGTATAGCTCTCACCCCAGGAAGACCAGAGCCTGGCAGGGGGCCCTCTTCCATTTGCACCCCTGCGGCCTCCTTCAGACCCAGGTGTCGTGGGCCAGCCTGGGGCCACCCTGCAGGCTTCCAGGTCCCAGGGAATCTGCCCTTCTTCACTCCCCTGGGTACCTCCCCTCGGTCCCCACAGCCCCATCCCTGTTCCCACAGCCCGCCCCGACCACTCCTTTCCCAGCACCATGGAAGCCCCCCACGGTGCCCTGACACCTTGCACTGCCACCCCCATCACACCCTTACACACCCTTGACCCCTCCCACCCATTCTCACATTCTTTTCAGCACATGCTCACACTCTCACTCCCGCTCACACCCACAAGCCATTATACCCCCTCTCACACCGCTTCACATCCTGACAACCTCTCAGACTCCCTGACACTGTCTTAAACCCTCACACCACCCCACACCCTCATAAACCCTAACACGCCTGTCACCTCACACCCACCCTCTCCCTTTACCTTTATCCTCCTCACATCCTCACACCCGCTCACACCCCCTGACTTCCTCCTGCTCCCTCACCCCTCACTTGTACACTCTCTCTCACCCCTCACTCCTCTCACAGCACCAGATCCTCTCACACACCTGTTCGCCCCTCAGGAGGGGCCCTGCCCTTGCATCCCTCCCACCCCAGGTGTGACGCTGGCTACATTGGGAAGAACTGTGAGTGCCCCCTCCTGCATGTGTGTGCACTCCCTCTTGCACACACGCACACGTGGTTGCTCCTCCGCAGCTCCTGTGCCAAGTGCCTGAAATTCAAGAAGGGCCCCTATGAGAAGACCTGCCCTGAGGAGTGTGAGAGCCTGAGGCTGCTGCAGGAAGCCCCTCCAATGAATGGGCCATGCAAAGAGCGGGACTCGGAGGGCTGCTGGATGACGTACACCCTGCGTCAGCGGGACGGGATGGACAGCTATGACATCTACGTGAAGGACACGCGAGGTGAGACCCCGCACCAGGCAGGACATGGCAGCCAGAGTTCCAGGAACGAAGCCTCCAGAGGTGGTGAGGGTCTCTGTCCACTCAGGAGGGCCAGCCGGGCAGGGTCAGGCGAGCGTCCAGGACACGGTCCTCCCACCCCCAGGCCTCTCCCTCATGGCTGTGACCTCACACTGGGGTGCTGAGGGGCAGGGATGGCTTGTCCCCTTGCAGTAGAGCTGCACCAATCAGGGGACGGACCCAACTGCGTGCCTACGGGTTGTACGCTGGTTATCTCCCCCTGATGGTTGACTGAGGCTTGAAGCCTGTCAACTTTAAAAGCAAATAAGGCAAATGACTTTATCTAGGAATAGCCCAAGGAACTGCAATTTGACACGTGCACACTATGCTGAACCACAGACAAATCCAGGGAAGAATGGAGGGGACTGATTTTATAGAGAGAGAAAGGGGGAGAGGGCAGGGCTGTTCTAAAGGAAAGTCATTGGAGGAAAGTAGCAGTTCAGGGTGGCAGCAGCTTCTCATTGGCTGAGCTGTGGCATTTCTCATTGGCTCAGCTGAAGGGTTTCTCATTGGCTGAGCTGTGGCATTTCTCATTGGCTGAGCTGCAGGGTTTCTCATTGGCTGGGCTGTGGCGTTTCTCATTGGCTGAGCTGCAGGGTTTCTCATTGGCTGGGCTGTGGTGCTTCTCATTGGCTGAGATGCTGCAGTGTCTCTCATTGGCTGAACTGCAGTGTTTCTTATTGGCTGAGCTGTAGTGTTTCTTATTGGCTGAACTGCAGTGTTTCTTATTGGCTGAACTGCAGTGTTTCTTATTGGCTGAGCTGTAGTGTTTCTTATTGGCTGAGCTGTAGTGTTTCTTATTGGCATAGCTGCAGTCTTTCTCTTTTTTTGAAAAAGATTAGCCCTGAGCTAACTGCTGCCAATCCTCCTCTTTTCACTGAGGAAGACGGGTCCTGAGCTAACATCTGTGCCCATCTTCCTCTGCTTTACATGTGGGATGCCTGCCACAGTATGGCCTGACAAGCGCTGCCATGTCTGCACCCAGCATCCAAACCGGCAAACCCCGGGTGAAAAGTGGAACCTGCAAACTTAACTGTTGCACCACCGGTCTGGCCCTGCTGCAGTGTTTCTTATTGGCTGAGCTGGCTGAGCTGCAGTGTTTCTCATTGGCTGAGCTGGCTGAGCTGCAGTGTTTCTCATTGGCTGAGCTGGCTGAGCTGCAGCATTTCTCATTGGCTGAGCTGTTGTCTGGTTGGGAGAGAAGTCTTCCTTCAGTAGTAAAGCAGCTGTACTTCGCCTCCAAGAAGCAAAGTTATGTCTTCTCCCTTTTGGTGTAATTGCCCATGTGTCATAGGGGTGAGAGGTCCCCCTGCAGGATTTCCAGACTCCAACTTAGTTGAGGTTTCTCTTATTCACTTCATAAGCCACAGGTCCCAAGGGCTGGTCCACGGATGGCTGCACCAGGATCACCCGTGGGTGTGAGAATCCTCCTGCTCAGAACTCAGCCCTGGGGAGGGGATCCAGGGACCCGGGAAGCCCAGGCACTGGGGTTTCCCAAACACTGTTAGCCTGTCTGTCCCCTGGATTCCAGGGCTATATGAGGCCCCGTAATGGTCAAGGACTCGGAGATGCCAACCCTGTCTTCACAGGGTTCACGTTCCAAGGTGGGGGGCACCCTTCCCCAACATGTCAGAACACCAGTGCCCCAGACGGCAGGAGGCTGTGGCTGGGGTCATGAGGTACAAAGATGACTGCAGGTTGGGGTGTTCCCCAAGGACACAGGTCAGAAGGTCTCTTGGAGGAGGAGACATTGCAGCTGAGACCAGAGAACAAGGGTGTCCAGACAGACGGGACACAGGGTGTGCAGTCAGAGGCACCCAGCGCTGGTCATCACGGGGCTCAGTGAGTCCCGGGAGGCATTTGGGTCTCTTTTGAAACATACCAGGAACTGTTAGCAGGGTTTCAGAAGAGCAAGCCGCACAGCTGAACTGTGTTTTCAAAAGCCAGATGCAGAGCCCTGAGGGGCCGGGTGGACGCAGACCTATGAGGGGCTGCTTCGAGGTCCAGGCACTGAAGAGTGGAGATGGGTGGGGGTGGGCTGGGTTGGGGTCGTGGGGGTGGTGTGGGCAGAGCCTGCCCTTGGATGGAACATGGGGAGGGGATCAGGAGGAATGGGGACAGGCGGAGGATCCAAAGGTCCCCAACAGGTAGGGAGGGTTGGGTGGGTCGAGGTTCACTGGGTGACAATGACAAAGCATGTGTGGGTCTCTGGGACTTAGGGGAAACAGACCCACGACGAGAAGGAACTAAGGGCTTTAGACAAGGAGCGCCCAGGGGTGTGTGTGGCACACGAACTCTCTGCACCCCGACCCCTTCCCATCACAGAGGCTGAGGGGTCGGATCACAGGGCTGGGAGGCCTGGCCACTTGGGTGACGACACCAGGCGTGGGCCAGCAGTCCACCAGGGCCCTTGCAGGGCTGAGACCTGCTCCTAGCTCCCCCGCCTGGCGACGGGAACCCCAGGAGGGCAGGTGGGGCACAGGCCCTCCATGTGGCCTGAGCTCACGGCCTGGTCACAGCCAGTTCTCGTCCAGGCTCTGCCGTGGTCAGCCAGCAAATGGGGCCCCACTTTCTTTGTAAACAAGGGCCAGATTTTATTTGACACCACAAGGCCTTGCCTTGTCCCCAGCTCTGCCCTGTCCCTGCCCATTCTGCTCACCTTCCTGTCACCGTGAGTCCAGCAGTAGGAAGCTGAGCACTGTGCAGTGACCTGGGACGGGGCACACATGGGGCTGAGTGAGCCGGGGAGGGCCTGACACTTGGTATGCGTGTGCTTCCTCCCTACCTCAGAGTGCGTGGAGGGCCCCAACATCGCTGCCATCGTCGGGGGCACTGTGGGGGGAGTTGTGCTCATTGTCATCCTCCTGCTGTGCATCTGTACACCCCGGACCCACCAGAGCAACATGAGGGAGGACAGGTTTCAAGAGGGAGAATCTCAAGTCCCAGTAGGACAAAGTGAGTGGTCGTCCCCGAGGGTGAAGTAACTGGTCCCACCAAGAGGGGTGCATCCTCCTTGCCATGGGTAACCCCTCACCAAGGAGGAGGTGGACATCCACCCAAGGCTGCATACCTGTCCCCCTCCCCACCCTGGAGCTCATCCTCAGAGTGCACGCTGCTGTGGGCAAGCTCTGCCAATGGGGCCAGACCCGAGGGAAGGTGACCCCGCTCCCAGCTCCTCCTCCCCTGCACTGACAGTCATGTTTGCTTTTCTCACCAGGACAACCCCCTTTTCAAGAGCACCACCATGACAGTCGTGAACCATAAGTTTGCTGAGAGTTAGGATGCTCGGTGAACAAGGCCACCTGAACCGCTCAGATGGGACCACCCAACACCACACCCGTCCATCAGGCCGAATGTGACCTGCCTCCTGACGTGGCTTATGACACTTGACAGTTTCACCCATTAACCAAAAATCCACTATGCTTTTCTCTGCCCTCAAATGACTGTATGGCCCTGTGACTACATGGGCTCATAAGAAGGGACAGCCTCCCCTTCTGATACCTACGACCTTTTCAAAGAGACTTCAAAAAGGAATTGCTTGAGTCTTATAAGGTTAAATACGTGTTTTCTTGTGTAAAAATCAGGATGGCGTCTGTTTAAAGGCGGTGCAATTTTATTTCTATTTGAACCTATCACGGTGTAAGATTACATCCCATTGTTTATAGTGTTCCCCAATCAAGTTTATAGGAAAAGATCAATAAAACTCTCGTCGAAGCTGTCCATGGAGGCTGGGCTCTGCCCCCTCCCCACTCTCTACACACTCGCAGGGTCAACTGCGGATGCTGGTTCGGGCTCTCTTCTCTCCTTCCTCCTCTGTTGGCTGTGTGTCATAGTCCTCTCTGCTCAGTCCCTGCCCCTCTCCTCGGCGGCTGTCAGAAGACGTGGGGCAGCCCCACGAAGGGGAGCCCACTGTGGAGTGGGAACAGGGCAGAGGCAAGCCGGGAAACGGGCGCCTTTCCCGCCGTCTACACAGCTCTTGGGGGAATGGGGCGGTGGAACCCAAGCCAAGAGAGTTTTAAAGTGTGCTCCTCATGGGCTGTCTCATCAGGTGACCTGGAAGTCACGGTTGATCCAGGGCCACACGGCTGAGGGAACCAGCCCGTGTCTCATGTAACGACGGTATGTCACGGTATCCAAGTGTGATAATCCAAACACATGACGGCCCGCCAATGGGTACCGTCTCAGCAGGCGTGGTGTGGGCCAGGGCCGGGGGCAGCCAGTGAGAGCCCTGCAGGGTGAGGAGGTCCTGAGGAACCCAGGGAAAGGCTGGATTCCAATATTTCAACATCCTCGGCACCCACCACAGCGCTCGCTCTTTCCCTCGTCTCCATATCACACGGACTGAGCGAGGAGGGGAGGGGTGGACGCAGGGTGCAAGTTTGGGCGTCTTGTTCATGTAAGGAAACATACTTCCAGATGATGTTTGCCCTTATTTCTCCATAAAACTTTTAAATTCTTTTTTTTTCTTTTTTTTTTAAAGATTTTATTTTTTCTTTTTCTCCCCAAAGCCCCCCAGTACCTAGTTGTATATTTTTAGTTGTGGGTCCTTCTAGCTGTGGCATGTGGGACGCTGCCTCAGCGTCGTCTGATAAGTGGTGCCATGTCTGTGCCCAGGATCCGAACCAGCGAAACCCTGGGCCACCGCAGCAGAGCGAACAAACTTAACCACTCGGCCACGGGCCCAGCCCCCCTTAAATTCTTTACTAACATCCCAGCATGACTCTTGATTAGGAAGCATCCGTTCCTTCAGAAAGCACTCATGGAGTGCAGACCTGCTCCCTGCCACTCACTGTGAAGCAGACCCGGGCAGAAACAGACCCGTCCCTGCCCTCCAGGAGGGACACAGAGGGACCCCTCGGCCAGTGTGAAATCGTAACTGATACGAGTTGGGAAGGAAAAGCACGTGGCACAGAACTTAGAGCAAAGTTCAAAGAAACAAAACTGAGTACCTTGCCCACGACACTTCTACGGCTCATAAGCCTCACGCTGGATGTCCCTTCTGCCCTCCTCCTTCCAGAGAGAGGAAGCTCTTTCTGTCCCACCGGGGGGCTGACCTCAGCCTGTGGGGCTCCCGCCTGGCCCAGCTCCCAGCTGCTCCGCCATCACCACCCTTTCCTCCCTCACTACGTGTCTCGGGGGCCTCAGTGCCTCTCCTCATCCCACCTAAGGCCAAGAGTCATCCTCTTCCCGGGCCTCATGCCTGTCCCTCGCCAAGCCGCAGTGTGGCCAGGGCCCACGTGCACGCTCCCGCCTTGGGCCCATCACGCTGCAGGCACCTAGCATCACTCCTTCCTCACTCCCGGGACTCGCCCTACTCCTAAACAAGCGTATTCGAAACAGCACGGCCAAAGGGCAACCTTTTACCCTATCATGGTGCCACAGCCTCCATGCCTGGGAAGAGAATCAGGCTGTAACTGTCTATCCACAGTGTGGAACCTGACTGAACAAAATGGAACGGCTCTCAGACAGTGTTGGGTGTGGGCCATCCTCGTTCCTACCCTGTAAATGGTGGTGGCTCTGCACGTTCCTAGTCTCGACCCTTCCCTCTATAACCCCCTAGCAGACGAGCCCATCCTCACACGTGGTCTGCCTGCCATAGGTTCCCACTCTTCACTCCAGTCCCAAGCCCCTGCAGACACTGTGTCACACGGGCATGTCTGAGGGAAGTGCAGCATCTTCCCCCGAACTGCTCTCCTTCCTTTGGGTCCCCTCAATGGGCGCCCCCCAGTCCCTTTCAAGTGCATCCATGTCTACACAGATACTCAGTGGTAATCACAGCTCCCTTTCTTACAGCATGTGGAATTCTCTCACGATGCCCTGCACGCCCTCCGTCCCCAAACCTCCAGTCCCAGTTGCTCCCTTGTCTGGTTAACCCCGCAGGCCTGACGACTGAAAATACACCCTCCAGCTTTGGCGTCTTCTCATTCACCTTCCACTTCTAAAGACAGGTTTGGAGACTCAATTAGGACCAAAATCTTACACCATTTATGTAAGTAACCCAACGTTGGCCTTTGGAATCTTTCAGTGAACTAACCTTTAGTGGGTTTTGTTTTATCCGTTTTTAATGAAACCCGCATCGTGTACCATCAGTGTGTTTCAGCAGTTTCTCGTCACCAGGTCAGTCACGCGTCCACACGACCTGTCTGGGAACTGGGATGCTGCTGACCTCACAGATTACGTGGGATCTAACCCTTCCTCTACCTCCCGTGGGGGCGGCTCAGAGCGGGGGAGCGAGTGCTGCTTTCAGGGGTTTGTGTGCTAAACCACACTGAGCTGGGCCACAGCAAGCACACAGCCCAGAGCCAGAATTCAGTACCGAGCTCCCGACACAAGCAGGTCGCTGACCCAGGGCAGCAGGTGGCAAACATAGGGTGGGGAGGGATGGGAGGGCGTCAGAAAGACCTGGGAGAAGCTTTGCAGTCAGGCCCCAGTGACGAGCTATCCCGGTTTGTCTGGGACGTCCTGATGTTAACCCTGAAAGTCATTTATGCCGGGAAATGATGCAAGCTGGAGAAAGCCAGACGGCTGGCCACTCCAACGTGTGTGTTTTTTCCACACCACCAAGCAGTTAACTCAGTTCTCCGAGGACACTGACCGGGGGTCCCACAAATTTAACTCACTTCTGACTCTGCCTACCCGGAGACGCTGTCGGATCCCACAGGTGAAGGGCTCAGTCCTACAAGACTGCCGCTGTCCCCTTCAGGTGCCAGTTGCAAGTCCCGGTTGTCCCCGGTGCTTCTGAGGATAGGCTGCAGATCGGAGATGCCATTAATTTCCTAGAGCGGCTCACAGAACTCAGGAAACCCGTTCACTCACTAGGTTACCCGTTTATTACAAAGGACGTACATGAGCAGCCAGATGAAGTGAGGCCCAGGGCAAGGCTCAGGAGGGGCTCGGAGCTTCCACGCTGAGCACACCACCCTCCCAGCACCTCCACGTGCTCACCCACCCGGAAGCTCTGAGCCCCGTCCTCCTGGATTTTCATGGAGGTTCCACGACGTAGGCATGACTGACTAAATCCCTGACCCTTGGTGACCGATTCAACCTCCAGTCCCTCAACCCTCCCTGGAGGTTGGACGGTGGGACCGAAGTGCCAACTCTCCAATCACATAGGGGGTTCCCCTGGCGGCCAGCGCCACCCTTAGGTGTTCTCCCAGTGTCCTCATCCACAGAAACTCAGACGTGGTTGAGACGGGTTTGCTATCAAGATCAAGATACCTCTATCACTCTTACCACTCAGGAAATTCCAAGGGTTTTCTGTGCCAGAGACCAGTGAAGACCAATTACATCTTCTTATTACATCACAGTATCACCCACCCTACAGCCCCCACCCCCACTCCCACCACAAACCTGCCAATGGGCACAGGTGGGAAAGCACCTGGCTTTGGCTCTCCTTTTATTTCAAATTCTAACTGCATCAGGGCCTCTGACTGGATGTCACCTGGGACCCTTCACCCGGGCAGGTGAGGGAAGCAGACTAGCCCGAGGCCCCATCGCTGCCCCCTCAGCAGCTCTTCCCAGCTCAGGGGTCTCAGCCCCCCGAGTCTGGAGCCTTAAACAGCATGGCCCCGAGAGCTCTGACTTCATTGCGGGGTGGGGGTGGGGGGCGGCTGGCATCACTGCTTCTAAAGGTTCCTCAGGTGATGTCTGCACCCTGGTGGGTTGAGACCCGCTGACTGCTGCATGTGGAGTCCTCCGAGATCGCTAGCCGTGGTAACAGCCACAGGCGGCCTCTCAACCTCTGTTTCATGGTTCCCAAGAGCCGGGACCAGGGCCCAGCACCGGGGCCAGTTTTTTCTCAGCTCATCTGAGCCCAGGCTTTGTCAACTTGTGTAGCACAGCCCAGTCCCTTTCCTCTCGGTGACCCTGTTGGACGTTTATCCCAGGGCAGGGCTGGTTGAGTGTCCTCCAGTCCATCTCCAGGTGTGCATATGTGTGTGTCTGGGACGTTCGCGATGCGGCCGTCCTGACGGGGGCTGCTGAAGCGGTCGGGTTGCACCGTATATGGAAACTCTTGGTCCAAACTGAGTTCTAAGCTCAAGTGTGGAATGAAGTTTTTACCAAACAGAATGGATATCTGCTAGGAGTCCATGATTGAAGAGGAAGCTCTTTATTGTCAATGGCTCACAGGCGGGGGTAGTGGGGGCTAAGTTACCAGAGTGGGCGTCTCCTGACACGTCCTGTTTGGCTGCTCTGCCCTCCATGCTGCCCTGGACTTCTGAAGCTGCGACACCCCGTGTGAGAGGAGGGATGTCATGTGACAGTGTGGGAGTTAAACCAGACTGTCACCCCAGCATTCCCCGTGAAAGCAGCTCCTTCTCCAGCCACGTGGCATTCCACTTCTGCCAACCCACCCGGAGGCTGCTCTCATTTGCTTCGGCTGACAGGGACTCCCGTGTCTCCTGGGTACCCCCAAGTCCGCGGTGGCTGGGGGCGGACTATTTTTTCTCTTGTCAGCAATACTTTCAAACAGGAACAATGGTGTCCTGTGGGACGCTGTGTCCACCCTGGGGCCCTGGGGTCTGCGTTCGCCTTTCCTTGGACAGAGGCACTGTTCCAGCACAGACGTGCCCCACCCACACAGTATGCGCTCCGTGTGAGATTTTTACTGCTTGTCATCCTAGAGGAATGTGACTACACTATCTGAAACATTTTGCGGGCCGGCCCGGTGGTGCAGCAGTGTTCACATGCTCTGCTTCGACAGCCCAGGGTTCGCCGGTTCAGATCCCAGGTGTGGACATGGCACCGCTTGTCAAGCCATGCTGTGGCATCCCACATATAAACTAGAGGAAAATGGGCACGGATGTTAGCTCAGGGCCAGTCTTCCTCAACAAAAAGAGGAAGATTGGCTGCAGATGTTAGCTCAGGGCTAATCTTCCTAAAAAAAACAAAAAAACAAAGAAAAAAATCCTTTCGTCTTCCCTGTAAGGATGCTGTATGTATTAGTCAGGGCTCTCCAGAGAAACAGAAGCAATACGATAAGCACAGCTAGAGAGAAAGAGAGTTATTACGAGGGATTGGCTCACGTGACTGTGGAGGCTGAGAAGTCCCATGCTCTCCCGTCTGTAAGCTGGAGACCCGGGAGAGCTGGCGGTGTGGCCCCAGTCCAAATCGGAAGGCTGAGAACCAGGAGCACCGAAGTTCGAGGACAGGGAATATGGCGTCGCAGCTCAAGCAAAAACACTGAATCCGCCCTCCTCTGCTGTTGTCCTATGGGAGCCCCTCAATGGATGCGCTGATGCCCACGCACAATGGTGAGGGCGATCTTCTTTACCCAGCTCCTGGAAACACACCAAGTCAGGAGCCGAGGCATCAAGCCCATCTCTGCAGAAGCAGGGTCGTCCCTCACTCCTCCTCCCTGACCTCACCCCTCTTTGTGCCAGCGGGGGTCACCTGAGCAAAGAGCTCCAGGAGGGAGGTTCAGGTGGAACATCTCCCCACCCATCAGGGTCCCTGAAGAAGGGGCCCTCGGGTGAACCAGGGAGACGGGCATTGCAGCCAGGGGCACGGGAGGGGGCATCGGGCAGAGGTCAGCGCCTTCGATCAAATTCTCTTATTACATGATATGAGTGAGTGAGTAAAACAAGTGAACTCAAAATAGTAATCCATCCTGCGGTCCCAGCCGCCATAAGAAACCTTTCCAGCGGGGAGAAACGTCAGGTTAGAGGACGCAGGACACACGAACACAGGATGTTCCTGTGGCTGATGGAACACACACACTTGGTGGCTTAAGAGAACGGGAATTTATTGTCTCACACTTCTGAGGCTACAAGTCCAAAAGCATGGTGTCCCCAGGGCCACATCCCTTCCCAGGTTCTAGGGGAAAGCTGTTCCTTGCCTCTTTCAGCTCCTGGCGGCCGCCGGCATTCCTGTGCTCGTGGCTGCCTCACTTCGACCTTCGGGACCAGCATCTCCAGCTCTCTCCCTGCTCTGTGTTCACAAGGCCTCCTCCTCTGCCTGTCAATCAACTCTCTCTGCCTCTCTCTTGTATTTAGGGCCCACCCAGATAATGCAGGGTAATCCCTTCATTTTGAAATCCTTATTTAATCAATCTTTTGTCATAGAAGATAACATTCACACACTTCAGAAATTAGGAAGTGAATACATCTTTGGGGGCACTTCTCAGCCTAATACACAGGCTTTTATAACATATTTTCTAAATGGATGACTTCTGCAATGTAGACAAGATAGGGATTTTTAAAACTTTTGTAGTAAGACATCTTACGGGTCTTTCCCATTAGTTCTTATGTCTTTTCAGCCAGTTCTCTTGGGCACTTTAAGTAAGCAAGGATACAGCCTGCAGGAGTGACTCACTGGGTGTCTGTTCTTGGCTGTCTGAACCAGCTGGAACCCTGAACAATGCAAAGTAATGAACTGCGGGCCTCCTGGCCTGTGTCTGCCTCGCTGTTGGGTAGGATGTGGGCTGACAGTTCATGGGGGATTTTCAGACTTCCTTGAAGGGGGCCTCCCAATGCCTCATTTTCTAAAATTGTTTTTTAGGCAGAATTAAATGACCAGGGCAGGAAGTCTCTCTGTGTGGGGAAGATCGCCAGAATGAGCCCTTTATTTGCACAAACATGAACTGATACCCACTGAGTTTCTCCTGGAGAGAACTGTTAAATCCCCACTAGCCTGACTACGGACGTTCTACACCAGTGCGGCCCAACTCCTCTGTCACATTTGGGGAACCACAGATCTGGAAGCCAGCCTTCACGTGGGGAGGCTTCTGCAGAGGCAGATCTGGTGGATCCTGGGGCATGGGGGTCGGCCAGGAGGAGGAACATGCAGCCACAGGGCTGACCAACTGGTGAACGAGCCCACGTGGGGACACTGGAGGGGGCAAGGAGGCAGGGAGCCTGCCGGCCACAAGCCACCTTCACCTCACCTTACAGGTGGGCAGTGGTGAGGCTGCATCTAGCTTACAATTCTGCCCTTCCCACAAAGAACTCAAGAGAAGGATGGGCACACATTCCCAGAACCAGGGCCTGTGACATCTGCTGTGGCCATGCTGTGCTCGGCCAGGAGCCCCAGGGCCCGCCTGGTCACACCACTGCCCGCACGACTAGGGCCGAGTGAGCAAGGCAGGCAGAGGTCCCCTGTTCTCGTGGCAGCACTGCAGGAAGCAGTGAGGGCTGCTTGAAAAGAGAGCGGCACAGCCGAGATCTGCCTACGAGCCAGAGCCTGTGAACATCACACAACAACCGGAAACAACCCTGGCCTGGAAAACATTTCACACAGCCGATCCTCTAGCCACCAGCTTTTGGAGAGAAGACAGAGGAAAGTCCAGGCCGTGCTCATCCACAGATCCTCAGACCCAAGAGGGAGATCTCGTCTCATTTTGCTTCAGGTTTGAAAACAGGTGCCTCTGGGTCACCGTCCCTCGAGGCAGGAGCCATGCCTCACCGCCTTCCTGACTCCCGATGGCCTCCTGCGTCAGTCACGGTGGGCTGGGCCACGCTGCAAAACAAACAGCCCCCAGATCTCACAAGGGCTCCTTTCTCATTCGAGCTCCCTGCCTGCACGGGCTGCCTGGTGAGTCACTGTAGGCCCAGGTGGTCAGAGCAGGACTGCCTGAGACATTCCCACGCTGCAGGAGCAGAAACCTGGCAGAGAACACAAGGGTCGTATCGTCTCTGCCCAGAAGGGACACACTTCCTTCCCTCATGACCTTCCCCCAAAGCAGGTCCAAGGCCACGCCAGGGCAGACAGGACGCACCTGGAAGGAGGAAGCACTGGGTATCGGTCAACAGCCCTCCTTTCCCCAGGCTGAGACCTCCGGGACTCCTGCTGCCCGGGGGAGAGAGGCAAGTACAGCAGGGTCTGGATCTGTCCACTGGGACCGGAGAGAGTGGCAGGGGCGGGGGGCTCCTGGGATCTGAGCAGCTCATTGAGAGGGCCAGAGCACCACCTGAGAACCGTCCAAAGGGTCGGGGCCACAGTGGACCCAGGAAGGGGGATCAGGCTGGTTGGCAGTGAACGCAAATCCAGGGATGCTGGAGGGCCTCCTGAGTAAGGTGAGAGGGGGTGTGGCTAGGGTGGGGGTTGTGAGGGAGGAGGGCCCCGCCCACCTGGGTCTCTGATCTAGGGCACCTGCACTGCAGCAGACACCCAAAAAGAGGACGGCAAGGGGCGGGGGCAGAGAGGGCCCTGGAAGCTACCACATGGTCAGCCCACGTCACTCAAGACGTGACCGGCCCAGATCCTCCCCCTACAGTGGGACATGCGAAGGGTGGGGCCCACATTCCCCAAGCCCCACTTCCACAGGCTCTGAGCCCCACGTCTGCAGAGAGTTCAGGTTAGGGACCATGTCCGTGGGCTGCATGAACCACCCCAGTTCCACAGGAACCCCACCCTGGAGACCACGTGGGTCCCACTCTCCCCTAAGACCCTGCATCAGAGGTGAGAAAACAGAACAAAACATAAAACAGCCCCGATTTGCAGCTTTTGCCCCTGACTTTGGTGTAAATACTCCTGCTCTGGCCAACTTGGAAGCAAGGCTCCCGGAGCACAGAGCCGGGAAGAGATGCCCCTAGCGGCTCCCTCGAGCTGTACACGCGGGTCCAGCACCCTGTGTGTCACGGACTTTCCTGGGGTGAGGAGCGGCTGTGGGAAGGGGGTGCAGAAGCAGCTGTGAAGTCCCGGAGTGTTCTCCGCACCCACAGCCCAGCTTCTCCTTCCCGGTTGCTCCCCCAGGACCCTCCTCCATAACTGCACTGAACCGTCTGGTGAGCTTGTCTAAAGTCGCCCCCTCCAGCCGGGCTTTGAGCCTCCAGCCCCAACCCCACACTCTATCCTTTATTTGGGGGGGTTTTTTAATGTATTAATAAGTATATTTTTAATTTTTCTTGAGTTCATAATAGTTTACACCATTGTGAAATTTCAGTTGTACATTATTTCTTGACTGTCACTGCATAAGTGCTCCCCTTGACCCCCTGTGCCCACCCCCCACTCCCCTTCCCCTGGTAACCACTGAACTGTTTTCTTTGTCCATGTGCTTCTTTATATTCCAAATATGAGTGAAATCATCTGGTGTTTGTCTTTCTCAGTCTGGCTTATTTCGCTGAGCGTAATTCCCTGCAGGTCCATCCATGTTGTTGCAAATGGGATGATCTTCTCTTCTTTATGGCTGAGTAGTATTCCATTGTGTACATACCACATCTTCTTTATCCAGTCACCTGTAGAAGGGCACTTGGACTGTTTCCATATCTTGGCTATTGTGAATAGTGCTGCAATGAACACAGGAGTACACAGATCACTTTGGATTGCATATTTCAAGTTCTTTGGGTAGATACCCAGTAGCGGGATGGCTGGGTCGTACGGTATTTCTCTTTTTAGTTTTTTGAGACATCCCCATACTGTTTTCCATAGTGGCTGTACCAGTGCGCATTCCCACCAGCAGTTTGTGAGATACACTCCGTCCCTTATGAAAGTCCTCGTACAATAGCCTCCTCTGGGTGTCCTATGCAGAGTGTACAGGCAACAAACACCTGCAGCTCTGCCTGTCCCTGCTACACCCACTGGCCCCCGTCAGCTGGAAAGGGTCACCATGCATGAGGACACAAGACGGACAGCATTCCAGAAACGCCCACAGATCAACGGGAAGGAATCTCAGAAGACACTTTAGATGCAGCTCTGCAGAACCACGGACGCTGCTCGCCTCCTGGTTTCCTCTGTTCATTCATCCAACAAGCCCGTCATGGGGCCTCGCTGCCCCACGCAGCGCAGGCCCAGGAGGGGCAAAGGGGTCAGGGAACCGGCACAGGGACCACAGGGTAGGAGAGCGAGCGGCACTGTCTGTCCAGGGGCTCCCACCCCTGGGCCCTGTCCTGGCCTTGCCACAGCCCCAGGAAGCCCTGGCCTCTCCAGCTGCTCCCACAGCAGGGCGCCTGGACGGTCTGGTCACCGTGGACCCAGAGTGACAGGGTTGCCCCACTCTTTTTACCTCTCACTGTCTGCAGCTTCAAGGCCAAACAGAGACAAGCCTGGCCTGCCTCCAGCCAGCAAGGACAGTGGCGCCGGTCGGAACTGCTTCCCTCCCAGGTGAGTCAGGACTGAAACGGTCCTGGCTCTCAAGACTCGCTGGGCACAGCCAAGCCTCAGCGCCAACACCGGCCAATGTCCCAGAGACCCTCCCGGTTCACTGGCCTGAAAAGGCCCCCCACGGGGACCCCTACAATCACTCACCAGGTAACCTCGGGGTGTGAGGACGGGAATCTGGAAAGCCAAACACAGTGAAGAGATCGAGGTCCAAGGTCAGCTCTGCACGCAGGCCTGTCCCACCCACTCTCCTGCCCACAGCCAGCAGCCTGCAACCACAGACACGGCCAGCTCTCCCGGGCGGGCAACACACACCACGCCAAAGAAAGAGGTCTCGGCTCCCAAACAGGGTAAGTGTCACTGGCCATGGAAGCCCCACCAGAGCCCCAGGCCAGCTGTCCTCAGGGAGGCAGGAAGGCCAGGAGGAACCGAAACAGCCCCAAGGCCAAAGCCCCCACATGCAGCTGCAGAGAAGGAGGGACCCTGAGCTGGGACTGGCCCCTGGGAGCAGGAACGCCCCCACACACAACTACAGACAAGGAGGGACCCTGAGCTGGGACTGGCCCCTGGGAGCAGGAACGCCCTCTCCAGGTCACTCACACTTCCTCTGTTCCTGTTTTACACGGAGGGGTGGGGTGGAGAAAAGAAGGCTTCTCAGTGGGTTCTGTTCGACCCCCGACCTCACAGCTGCAGAAAAGTGGGGACAGTCTTGAAGGGGGAGCTTCACAAGCAGTCCCTGAAGACAGCCCCTGGAAAGCGCTCGGTTCTGTCCCCGTATCCTCATGTCCCTGTGTCCTGAGGCAGGCCTGAGGGCTGGCCTGGCCTCTGCAAATCCGGGCTCGGCATGAAGAGCATGCAGCTCTGCCGCCCTCTGCTGAGCAGCCCCCACGTCTGCAACGATCCGGATGCCAGACTCAGAGGAGACCTGGTTCAGAGGAAACCGCGGAGGTCTGCACAGAGGGATGATCCCGCCACAGAGAAACCCCAGTCACAGCTCTGCGGCTGTGCCACGTCGAGGCACAGGGCTCCCTCTGCTGGGGGCAGGGGCTCAGCAGCACAGTCCCCAGAGACAGGGTGGACTACGTGCTCCGGGTGCCCCTGCTCCAGGGTCTCTCTGCCATGGCGTCAGGCACGTATGTCCCCTCACCACCTCCACCTCCCCATGCCCCTGCCCCAGAGCCCCTGCAGACACGCTCCCACCTCCGCCTCAGGGTGGCCTCCGCGCAGTCCGGCTGAGCTCTCTGGCCATGTGATACTCCTCCCCTGCATCCCTCAGCAGGCCTGTCCTCCTCCAGGCCCACCCCACCCACCCACCTCTCTGGACCTGAGTCTGCGGCCTGACACGCAAGGCGCCCATCTGAGAACAGAGGGGACTCGTTTTCTGCAACTTTCCAGCACGAAGGAGGAGAGAAGGAGACACAGAATGGGCAGGGCGGCGCCCTGTGCAGGGGACGGACACAGGAGCCAGAGTGCTCACGCTGGACCGGCCACGCCCTCAAGACCCCACCCAGAGAGTGGACGCAGTGGGGCCCCACCGCCCATGGCCACAGAGCCCACGGGGCCCCCCTGGAAGCCCAGAGCACCTGTCTGGAATCAGAAGGCTGGCCCAAGGGGCAGGACGGAACCCAGGGGCAGACTGGCTCCTAGGCCAGCGGGGCTCCCTAAGGCTCCAAGTAGGAGCTCTGTGTAGAAACACAGCACCCAGAGGGTCCAACAGGCCCCACTGTGTCCAGGGGCTGCAGGAGAGGGGAGAGCACGTCTGCACGAGCGAAGGGGAGCACACAGTATGCACAAAGTGGGATGCAGAACGGACACTCGTCCACCCCGGGTGATGGGCCCACAACCAGGCCAGGGCTCCTCTCTGAGCGGGTTCTGTCTCCTCCGGACACAGCAGCTACATGGCAGGGGCACAGCAGCCAGACCTGCTAGGAGAAGTTCCATCAGTGACTCAGCCCAGGGCAAGGACATGTGGGAAGGACGTGTCCCCAGTAATCCAGGCAGACAGGCACCCTCACCTTCATAGCCCAGCGGGTCACAGGCATCGGCTCAGTCACAGGATGACACTTTCCACACGACCTACACCAAGAAAAGACTGCCCGCCCCAGCTCAAGCCCAGGGAAGCCACAAGGCCCATGGATCCCCTGCGGGCTCCAGGCTCCTGGCTGATCAGGAGTCAAGGCTGATGAACCCAGACAGAAGAAGAGCTGCTGGAAAAGAGGGAGACGGGGCTTGGGAGAGGCCGAGACACACACCTGCCCCGGGACACCTCGGGCCAGCAGAGAAGGGGCCTCCCTCAACCGGACACACGACACGGCCAGTCACTCTGCAGCATCAACTGAGCTCTTTCTAATGCCAAGCCGCCCGTCAAACATCTCTCATCTGCTAACTCATCCTGACCCCAAAGGAAACAAAACTTAGGAGGCAAACACTGTTAATACGTCCCTTCTACAGATGAGCGGCTGAGGCCCAGGGCCACCCAGTGTCCTGCCCCAGAGCCAGCAGCCGAGGAGGCACAGAGCCCCACGTGCTCCCGAGCACTTGCTGTGCATGCTCTTACCACCGTCAGCGCCTCGGCCTCAGGCTGCCTGCCCATTTCCCAGGGTCCCCGGGACCCGGGCCTCTTCTCCAGGCCCTCAGGGCTCTGCCGAGTGCCAGGCCAGAGCTCACCAGGCCGCTGCTCTGAGCTCTGCACCCAGTAGGCCAGGCCCTCTTCTTCTGTAAATATTCCTCAGCTTTCTTTATGACGTTTTGACATCCTAAAAAAACCTTTCCAGTGGGGACAGACTCCCTTCTGGGGGCTAGTCAATTCCCATCTTCTGCCTCCTCACTGCCCTGGGCCTCCCCTCGTGGTCCTGCCTGCTGGGCCTCCTTCTGCAGGACTTGTGCGTATGGTACACCGTGTTTGTGTCCTGAGCTCCTCGTGTCTCCTCCTGTGGCCACACCTGACTGACCAGTCTTCTACCAACTTCCTTCCTTTCCTCGTGCCCTCCCCACCCCTGCTTTTCAGGCCCAGGCCTCCAGGCTGTCACAGACTTTGAAAGTGTCCCCTCTGCCAGGAAGTGACCTCATGCTCTTTCCGGTTGGCCATGCTCCCTGGGCAGTCAACAACACGCCTGTCTTGGCAGTGGCGGCCTGGAATTTTCTCAAACGCCTCAGACTCGGTATGAAGGCGCAGGAGTAGCTGAGTTCTGCCCGCGGAGCACGGAGCCAACCCCATGAATGTAAGCCCTGGATCTGCTGGTCAGCCCGCCGACAAAGTGGCACTGCCCCCTCGGGGGCCCCCTCTGGAGCCACAGAAGCTGCAGCTTCCCGATCAAGGGATGAGGAAGGACTTGGCCGTGCTCGGCTCAGAACCAAGGACCCGTCCAGGCTCCCGGATCTTCACACACAGAGGAGAGGAGACAGGAGGGGCTCCTGTGCTCCTGCCTGTGAGGCGGGACCATGAGCCTCTGGGCCAGTGTCCTGAACGTGGCAGGATCAGAGACCCCAGACGGTGTGTGAAAACAAGGGTCAGCAGTTGGGCTGGGGCCCCAGCGATGCTCGTGCTGGCCCGGGGCCTCCTCGAGGTGTGTGCACAGCCTCAGCCCCTCTCTCTGCACATGTGCTGGGTGGAGGGGAGCAGAGGACTGTGGGGGTGGGGGAGCTGTGAGGATGGCCCACAGGGAACCATCCCAGTGGTGCCAGAGGGAGGCCCTGACTCCCTTCCATTCCACGAGGAACCTCACGGCTCTGAGCCCGGCAAAGGGAGGGACCAGCCCCTACACTGTCACCTCACCTCCCCTGCACCTCGTCCTCGTCTGTGAAAGGGGACAGGTGTGCCAGCCCCTCATGACACGGATGCGTCACCTGGCCTCATGGCTGAAGGAGCCCTGGACTCCCAGGCAGGCCCACCTGGCACACCTGCCCAGCAGATGCCAGCTCACCTGGAGGACGAGGAAATAAGAGCTGTGGGGACTGAAACAGATGCTCCGAAACGAAGCAGCCAAGACAGCATCCTGCTCCAAAGAAGGTCCTGTGAGTCCAACTGATGCTCTGTCCCGTCCACTCCCTCAAACTGCTCAGGGACATTGGCTGTAGCACAGATGGCTTCTCCCGCTCTCCCCGGGTCCTCCCCTGGAACTGCCCCTCATGGAGACGCCGCTACAGGCAGGCAAGAGGCAGGTGCAGGGCTGGGGGCCCAGGGTGACCCGGGCTGGCCCCTCCTCGTCAGGGCCCTCCCCTGCAGGGCCCACCCACCTGGGAAAGGGGGAATCCCTGTGTCCTGCACCTCAGTGGACCCAGCTCAGACCCAAGGGACACTTATCACCACCACAGGATCGAATGCCATGCGCCGGACAGCATGACTCCCGTGCCAGGGAACCAAAGGGGGCCACACTGAACGACAAGAGCCCAGCGCTTCCCCAGACGATGGGTTCCGGTCAGGCTTGGCCACTCCAGGCCGAGTGACCCCGGGCCCTCGGAGCTGCACTTCTCCATCTGTTCACCCACAAACGTGACACTCACGGAGAAAGATGTCGTGAGGACACAGAAGAAGGTGCAAGCGCTCCGGAACCCACAGGTGCGTCTCCACCCGGCTGCCCTCCCAGCCCGCGGTGTGCTCAGCCTGCGCGGAGAGGGGACGGACACTCTCCAGGGTGGGCACACGCCGACAGGCAGGGCCCGGCCCCACGACCCCCAGGGAGGCGGGAGGGAGAGAGAGGCCGCAGGGGCCCACGCGGGACGCTGTCGCAGGAGGGCACGGGCCGGCTCTCACTCGGCAACTCGAAAAGTCCCAGGACAGCTCTGTGCGGACCACTCAGAGCTACACCTACCACACGCAAAGCGCTCCACCGAGTGCCAGGGGCGATCCCCACGGCCCCAGACACACAGACGAACCCCCAGAGAACCCGCCGACACACAGAGGACCCCGACCGCGCTGGTCACCAGGGAGACCCGGGGCCTGCCGCTGGGCTCCGGGGACCCCCGCCCACACCCTGGCGGGACGCGCGGCACCCTTGACCCCCGCCCCACCCGAGGCAGCGCGTCCCTGCGCACGACCCACTCTGCAGGACGCGTCCCAGGAAACAGGCAGCGGGACGACCGTGAGGCACGAGGACGCGCGGCCCCAAACACGCCGCTGGGCTCGCGGACGACGTGAGCCGGACGCAAACGGAACCCACAGACGCAGGAAGACGCCCTCCCAGAATCCCCCGTCCAACCCAAACCAGCACTTCCTCCAAGGAGGGACGGCCACGAACCGCTTCTCCAGGGGAGTCCCACCGCCGTGAGGAGGATGAAGAGCCAGCGCCAAGACGTCCCGCGCACACACACCTGCCCTTCAGTTCCCCCAGGCGCCTCCACGGCCGTGCGCTGGAAGCCTAAAAATCGTTCACTATCAGACGTCTCAGAACAGCCGGAAATAGGTAGCAGAAACCGGAAGTAACTGGATGCGGAAGACCTGCAGGGGGAGCTCTCTCTCCATCCCGCGGCCTCTCTTACTCCAAACAGGAAGTGGGGCGCTCTCATCTCCCGCAGGAAGCACAGCCACTCTACTACTCAGGAAGACTTCTCTCCCACCTAGCAACAGCCCAGCCAATGGGAAGCACCACAGCTCAGCCAATGAGAAATGCCATGGCCCAGCCAATGAGAAATGCCATGACCCAGCCATTGAGAAACGCCGCAGCTCAGGCAATGAGACACAGGGCAGCTCAGCCAATGAGAAACACCAGAGCTCAGCCAATGAGAAACTCCCTAGTTCAGCCAATGAGAAGCCCCACAGCTCTGCCAATGAGAAATGCCACAGCTCAGCCTATGACAAACACCAGAGCTCAGCCAAAGAGAAACGCCACTGCTCAGCCAATGAGAAGCCCCACAGCTCTGCCAATGAGAGGCATTTTCCTCCCGAACTGCTGCTTTCCCCCAATGGATTTTCTTTTAGAACAGCCCCGCCCTTCCCCTTTCCCTATAAAAGCAGTTTCTCCGGGGTTCTTGGCCTTTCCCATGGTTCACAGCAGTTCCCAGGTTCCGTGTTGTAATTCTCTAGGCAAATCGTGAATCAACTCCTCGTGAGATAAAATAACGGCAGCGTTTTTTTTTCAAGCTGACACGGTGCCCCCCTCGCCAGGTCTCCGAAGCCCCAGCCCTGCTTGGGGGAGAAGACCGATAGCTGGTGCAGCAGCCACAAAAGCTGGGGGGATGGGGTCAGGGGGACGAGGCAGGGAGAGGGGCGGGGAAGGAGGTCCTGGGCGGAGGCGTCACCGGGGCCCGCTGAGCACAGGCCGGAGCCGCCGACCCGGAGGGAGCGCAGAGCGGCTCCGCCACCCCGGCCCTCCACGGCCGCGCCCCCACCGCCGGGCCGCCCGCTGTGCCCCAACTATACCTTCCCCGACTCCAGCGGCCGAGGCCTGCGGAGGGGCCGCCTCTCGGGCCGGGGGCGCGGGGCCCACCGCCGCCTCCCCGCGGGCCTCACCGCAGCCTGGCGCGCCTGGGCCCGCAGCCCCCGCACTTTCCCCGCGGCCTCGGCGAGGACCCGTGGGCGGCCGGAAGCAGCGGCACATGCGGCAGAGCGGAAGCTGGTCCCGCGTTCCGGGGGCTCGGCGGGGACAGGAATCCCCACCGCTGGCGTCCGCGCTGCCCCGAGCCCAGTGCGCACGCGCGGGGAAGAAGCACGGTGAGGGCGGGGGTCGCGCCTCCTGGCCCCGCCCCCGGGCAGGAGCCGGCTCGTCCCTGGGATCACCGAAGCCCCTCGCGACTTTCGGAACGAGGGGCCACTTCTCCGGACGTCGAGAACTGCGAGGAGGTGGGCGAGCCCGGCCTCAGCAGCGGAGAAGTCCCTGTGCGACCCCCGGAGACGAGCAGGGTCCCTCCGGCAGCTGACGCCGTCCTCGCTGCTCTGGACCGACAGCGCCGCAGTCTCGCCTCGTGCCTCTGCCTGCCAGATGGGAGTGATCGAGATGCTCCAGCACAAAAGCACGCCTGCTTCCTGGAAGCACCCAGTCGAGAGCACCCCCACTTCCTTGAGCCGTCCTCAAAACACCGAACAGCAGCCCAGCTCCGCGAGAGCCCTCCTGCTCCTAAGACGCCCGCCGCGCCCTGGGGTGCGGTCTCCACCGCAGCAAGTCGGTACTTCCCACTTCGGTTGTGCCGGGTCTGTTCAGGGTGGTCTCTGGCCACGCTGTGCAGCAGCCACCTGTCCGGGTTCAGAATGTCCAACAGTGGACGAGACCGTTTGTAGATGACGAAGGCACTTCAGAGACATCAGGCCAGAACATACCGGGACAGTCCACAGCATGGATCCAGGCTGAGGCCAGAGACAAATGCCCCTGGAAGAAACCGCAGGAGTCAGCTCTTGGGTGTGGCTCCCCACTCTGGAAGGACCACCCCACTGTCAGCGCCTGCCCAGTGGCCAGGGTGGGCATCTGAACAGCGCCTGCCACGCTGGTGGTCAAAGATAAACGCCCAGCTGCCATTGTGTAGACCCTCCTGCCCGGCTGGGAGCACGACCAGTGGAACTTCCGGGAGGAGTGAGTGTCGGCCCAACAGGAGACTTCTGGAGTGTGCAGAAGGCCGTGCCCATCCCCAGCCGTGTCCCCACCCATCCGGTGGCATGTGCTTCTTTAAGGGGGTGTCATGCAGCGTTGTAAGGGAAGCCTGGTTCTCTGGTTCTGCACCACAGCGCAGGTCCACAGCTGTGCCGCGATTTAAAGAGAATGCAGAGTAATCACTGTTCCATAAATGTGATGCAGGGGCGAGCTAATTGGTGAGAGCCCGCAGGCACAGAGAGAATGCTCAGCTGGCATCAAGGAACATCCCCCTGGCAGCCTGTGCAGAGACACTAGGAAGCATTCCAGACGCTGCTCTGTTTAGAGAGCCCCAGCATGGCCGATGTGATCTTTAATACACTTGTATCCAGCCAGCCACATTCCGGAGCTGTCTACGGCGGGAGACCCCGTCTAGGCTCCTGGACACGGGACTCGCTCCCCTGCCTGACCCAGCCCAGGATCTCAGCTCCTGGCCAGCTCCAGACTCCTGCAGGACAGCCTCGATTCCAGGGTGCTGTTTGCCTCTTCTGTGCCATCCACGCTTTCTCAGTACACGGTGGGGTGTCCAACTACTGCAAAATGCATCTGTCGGAGTGGTTGAAAGTCCTGGGCCCCCTGCTCTCTCCATCTGACCCGACGTGCCCCTGGGTGATCTCCAGTCCAGAGCTTTCCATGCCACACCTGGCTTACCCTGACATCTGCACCTGCAGCCAGATCTCTCTCCTTCTCCACGGAAAATTTAGTGGAAATCTCAAAGGAGCTCTTGGCTCCCATCGCAATCTGCCCCCAGTGCCCAGCGGGATGTTCCCTTTCAGTAAATAGGGCACCATCATCGCGCAGCTGCCCAAGCCCCAAACCCAGCTGTCATCTTCCCCAGCCCCCCCTCCCTGTCACCAGGCTGGCCCGGCCAGTCAATTCTTTGGTGCTTTCTTGCACTGAATCTTTGGTCGCCCGAGGGCGCTCGCGAACCAGCAGGGCGCACCCTTCCTCTGGGTTCCGAGGGTGGAGCTGCGGGCGCCCCGAGCACAGAGATGCGCGCTGTGCGGGGAATCCCAGCACGGAGTGGCTTCCCCCAGAGTTCCAGGCCCTTCCGCCTCCGCAGGGCGCGGACCACGCAGGAGCCGCGTCCCCCGAAGCCCTCCGCGCCAGGGTCTGGGGTCCCAGGCAGTCGCGAAGGATGGCTGCCGGGACGCGCCATCCCTGCCGCACCGCGGTACAACAGCCCCGCTCGTCACTGTCCACCCGGTCACTGGGGGCCCGCGAGGGACTTCCTAGTGAAGGACCAGGCTCCGCTCTCGGAGTTCCCAGTCCCACCAGGCTGCGCGTTAGGGCCCAAGGCCACCTGCAAACAGCGGGGCTGCTGGGGCTCCACCGCTCCTCGCAGTGTCCCCGCCTCCCTGCAGCGTGGACGCCGCCTGAGGCCAATGGTACTCCTGGACGCAGGGCTCTGGGGCGGCTGCGTCCCGGCCCTGCCTGGCCCTGGGCCAATGCTCTAATCTCGCAGGTCTGCGTGCGCCCAGTGTCAGGATGTCCCTCCTGGGTGGTCATGGGGGTCATGGAGCCACCAGCCTCGACCCCGCTGGGTACAGCGCCCAGCCCGGTGAATCCGGCCCCAGATGAGCCTTCCTCAGTCTCCTCACCCCTAGGAACGCGTCTTATCAGCCCCTGTGCGGGCACACTCCTGTCCCCGCAGTCCTGTCTGGCCTGAATCCGGATCTTCGGTGCCCCCGGGCCTCTCCCCAGAGTGGAGGCCCCTTCACGCCCCCAGGGAGGCAGCTGGCCTTGGCGGTGACTAGGGCAAGGTGGGAACTTCTGAGCCTCAGTTTTCCCATCCGTACAGTGAGGTTGCCCTGCGGGTTCTCTGAGGTCCAAGGGGTAAAGCTCCAGGAAGCCCCTGCAGGGAGCACACCCTCAGTACGTTCCAGTGGCCCTGGAGTCGGTAGGGAGCAAACGCAGTGGAGTCTGCACCGCAGGGTTGAGATGTCATGGTGGGCACTGGGCAGTGCGTCCTATAAATGCCAGAACCGGGGAGGGGCAGAGTCCTGAGTCTGACCCCAGCCTTCTGGAGCCCCCCTGCCCCGGGGGCGATGGGGAGGGGAGGCGGCTTCCCCCCTCCCTGCTTCTTTGGGACCCTCCCAAGATCTCAAAGGAGGAAATTCTGGAAGGAGGCACCCCGCTCCAGGACCCACGGCTGAGACCTGCCCCAGCCTCGGCACGCTGTGGGCTCCGTCCACTGCCTACGGATCGGGAGACTGAGGCCGATGCACAGTCCCACTGTCCCCCGCCAGGTCTGGTTCCTCGAGGGGTGCCCAGGCCGGGCCCAGGCAACTTCTCTGAGACCCACCGGGCAGAGCGGGTGAGCGGCTGCCAGCCGGGGGAAGGGGGTCACAGGCCCCACGCGGTTGCAGTGACTCCTGGGTGCATCTGCCTCTTGGTCCCACTGCCCGACGGAGGCGACTTGCTCCTGGTGACACCGGGCCCCAGTGGGCAGGGGCCTGACACGCTGGGCACAGAGGACACAACTGGGTTCGTGGTGGTCTCCAGTCCCGTGGCCTCGGCTTTGGTTGAGGAAAGTCTGAGGTTGAAGACGGTCAGTTTGGGTCTCTGCGGGGCTGTTTGTGGTCTGAGCATGTCCATAAGGACGAATTTCCGGGACTGGGGCTTGCACGCCTCACTTTTGGCTCCTGGTTCAGCGCAGCCGGTGCCAGACCTGTGCACCTCTGCACGCGCTGCAACCGTGGGGTTGCCCGGACCCGTCCACACCCAGGAAAGCCCAGAAGTTCAGAGACAAATGGTTTGGGCTGGGGAGTGCCTGCCTCTGGAAACTCGTGGGGCAGAAATAACGTGTCCGACTGGAGGTGTGATGGTTGGGGGGATTCGGGAGGAAGTGGAGAGGGAGGCAGGAGGAAGAGGCCCAGAAGAGGTTGCCCAAGGAGGTGGAAGCAGAGCCAGGGAACTTAGCCACTTCCCCTGAGGCCGCCCCCAGGAAACTGTTTTGAAAGTTCACGTCTCTTGGATCCGGTCACCCAGAGATGCCCACAGTGCACAGTGGCCAGTCCTTTCCAGCATCTTTCTTCTCTCCTGGGTGTGGTGCGGCCTCTTGAACTGGGAATTTTCACTGTTGCTAAAGTGTGGAAAGGGTTAAGCATTTCTGGGCCCACCCAGCACACAGCCCAGAGTCTCAGTTCCTTCAGCCCAGCCTAGCCTCCCACCCATGTGCCTTCCATGCCTCAAGCCCTGCGTGGATGGGGTCACAGTCAGAGTAGAGCAAATGCTCCCTGCCCTGCTCAACCTCAGCCTCACCCCAGCTCAGCCAGCCTCCCGGGTCCTGGTGGTCAGGGTGAAACCCTCCCCCAGCATCCTCACCTCTGCTGGCCTTGTTCACCAGCCCTGCTGGGCTGGGCCCCAGGCACTTGGCCCCGACCCCGCTCCGTGTTTCCAGGCTCTGCTGAGAACTCATGCATTTCATCTCAGGTCCCGAGAGTCAGACCCCTCACCCGCATTTTCAGGACCTGCCCCAGGTCATGCGGCCGCCGGCCCAGTGGGTGCTCAGGACTGCAGTCCAGGCTTCTGGAGTCCAGCCACATGGGCCCCCACTGCCACCTGCCTGCTCCTCTGTGTGCCAGAAGCAAGACTGACCCACAGGGCTACACTGGAGGTGCCGCTATTTCCTTGAGAGAGAAAACAGAAGAGAGAGAGGGAAGACAGACACTTCCTCCCTACCCCAGTCCACAGCGGCTTCTGGGGAAGGAGGGGAGATCTTTCTGGATTGGTCCTTCTGGGCTGAGAGGCCAGCTCAGCACTAGGACCCAGAACCAGAGTGTGGGGGAGGGAGAAAGGGGAGGGGAAGCGGATGTGCAGAGTGGAGCAGCCACAGGAGGGGCAGAGGGAGGGAGACAGCCAGGATGCCTGCAGGGGTGCCAGGGGGACCCAGTGGGGCAGGCACTGGCACACCCACCGTTAGGGTTTGGTGGGAACTGGGGAGCAAGGTGAGGTCCTTCAGTCCCCTCTACGGATGAGGAGGAGCCTTGAAACTGGCAGGAGAGGTAGGAAGAGAAGGTTTCAGAGAGAGACAGAGAAGACCCTCGGGGGCGGCTTCAGCGTGAGGTGACCCCTGGTTCTGTTCTGGCCTCTGCCGTCCCCCTCTCCTTCCTCCCCAGCGCCGTGTGCCTTCCAGGTCAGGCCCGGGGGGCCCGGGGCTCAGGGTGTGGTCTGTGGCTTTGTGGCCCAGCTGATGGTCAGACCTCCCTCCCTGCCCCCACCAGAGTGTGTTAAACAGACACCTGGGCCAGATGTGGGTCCAGTGGGTTGGGTGTAGACCAGCAAATCTGCTTTCTGGAGAAGCCTTGAGCAGGGGATTTCCAGGATCAGGTGTGTGGCTCCCCTCCCCCCACTGTCCTCACTCCCCGAGAATCACTGGTTTGGGGCTGTGTCCTGTGAACCTTGACCCACGAGCTGACCCTCTGCCTGTTTCTGAACACAGCCGAGCTCATTCATTTGCAGATGTCCTGTAGCTGCTCTGGTGCCACAAGGCGGAGTGGAGTAGTGGCAGCAGGGGTCATATGACCATCAAACCCAAAAACGTGTACCCTCTGCCCTTTCCAGAAAAAGTTCACCTGCCCCCTGCAGCGGACCCCGCATGCCTAAGGTCTGTTGAGTGCTTTGTGCAGGGCGCTGTTCTGTGTCTCATAATCTTACACCGGTGACATCAGCACAGAGAAAGTGGTCCTCACTGGGCAGGAGAGGACTCAGGCCTGACGGAGCTGCGTGTCATTGCGGCCACGCGTCTAGGGAGCACTAAGGCCTCCGTGCTTCACCTCTACACAACTGACATGACACATTTCTGTGCAAAGTGCCACCCTGGGGCCAGAGGCAGGAGCGGCTCCTTACCAGTTAGGGCTGCAGCAGAGAGGAGAGGGCCCACAGGCGGTGGCATTTGGGTCAGACCCTTCAGGATGGGAAATGTGAGAGTGGGCGGGACAGCACAGGTGAGTTCAGGAACGAGGCAGGTAATTAGACTTGGCTGCGGCTTGGGGTCCCCGGTCGGTGGGAAGGCTGCACTGGGGACTTTCTGTAGACCTTTCCAGGGGTCCTGGTCGGGGAGTGGTATGAGAAAGAGTTTCTCAGGCATTCCTCCAAAATCTCAACCCGCCATGAAACCCCCTTCTCCTGGGGATGGCCAGGGTCCATGCTGCCGTGCTCGCCCACCCGGGAAGGCCTCGGCTGCCACACTTTTCTCTGCATCCTTTTTTTTTTTTTTTCAAAGATTGGCACCTGAGCTAACATCTGTTGCCAATCTTCTTTTTCTTTCTTTCTTTTTTCTCCTTCTTCCTCCCAAAGCTCCCTGGTACATAGCTGCGTATTCTAGTTGTAGGCCCCTCTGGTTCTGCTATGTGGGGCACCAGCTCAGCTTGCCTGGCGAGCGGTGCCATGTCTGTGCCCAGGCTCTGAACCAGCGAAACCCCGGGCCGCTGAAGCAGAGCGCACAAACCCAACTGCTCGGCTCCGGGCCGGCCCCCCTCTGCGTCCTTCTGACTTCGTCCTCTCAAGGCTCAGGGAAGGGTTTCTATCTGCACTGCCTTTCAGGAGGGGAGGGGGAAAGAATTTGATTTCTATGCATTACATGCAAAGAGACCAAGGCAGAAAACTTAAATTGTCCCCCCAGTTTCCAAAGTTAAAATTTAGAAGAAGAAAATTCCATGAGAAGAAATTTCTCTGTCAATCCAGATTTAGACCCTTCCCTCAAAAAAAAAAAAAAAACTGCCATAATTTCATCAAAAGGTCCACAAGTGCTGGGACCTCGTCTCATTCGTCTTTTTACGATTTGCATCTTTACATTTATTGGGCACCTGCTGTGTGTCAAGCCCTTTGTGGGAACCTTTCACATGTCCTCATTTGTCTTCACAACACGGGAGAGTGAGGGAAACTGAGGCCCACGGGTGAAGAGGGGCTGAGTGTCTTGAGGGCACCACGACTACTAGTGGGCCCAGCAGTGGAACCCAAATGCAAGCTCCATCTCTAGCCTCAGCCTCCACGCTCCCCAGGCAGGCCCCTGGGGCGAGAGGAACTGAGAAAGCACCGTGGAAACTGAGTCTCATCGTCCAGGGTTGGAAGGTGCAAACTTACTTTGGCAAAGGCACGCATCCCCAAAGACGGCCTCGCACGGCTCCTCACTCAGCATTCGCAGAAACCACAAATTGAACAGGAAATGGCAATTTGATAAGGACTGTGAAGGAAAGGAGTGACCTGGAGCCTGGGTTAGGGTTAGGTGGCCCCCCTGGACTGCCGGAGCCCCACAGGTCAGCCTGGCCTTCTTGGGGAAGGAGGAGTTAGATTCGAGGGGTCGGGAGGGCGTTCTGCCCTTCCTGTTCTGGTGCATGAGGGCGTTAGTTCCTCACACCCCACCCATCCCTTCCTCTTTGTAGAGCCGTGTTGTGGTTTTGTTGTCAATCTGGCTCAGTGCTTTCGTTCTCCTACCTGTGTAAATGTGCACCACTGAGCCAAGTAGACATACTATGATTGCATTTTCTTCCTTGTACAACTTTCTGGTTTCCCCCCCGGAGTTGACCATTGCTTACACTTTTGCTGGCTCAATCTCCTTTGAATTTAGAGCCAAGTCTTCCATCCTCCAACAGGTCTGTAAGCCGCTTCTCAGTGCAACCTTCCACAGGGTCAAGCCTATCACTTGGTTGGGCAGCCCCTGCTCCCGCCTAAGGCCAGCCCCGCCCCAGCCTCCCTGGGGTGCTCTAACACCCTCCTCTGGGTGAGTCAGAAGCCGGAATCTTCCTGCTCAGCTCTGTCCCACTGAGGGAGGCCAGTAGGAGGAAGGCTAAGAAGAAAAGGCCCTCTGCATGATGTGGGGGTGGTGGCTGGCTGGGGTGTGGGGCTGGGGATGCCCAGGCCAGTTTTCGGGACAGCAGGTGGCTGGAAATGGCCCCTGGCCTCTTGAATCTCTTCCTTCCTTTCTAAGCTCACCTGCTGCCCCCTGCACCTACGTGGCCTGTGTTACAGTAAGGAACTCCATTGCCCTGGCTGGGTGACTTTCTGCCTGTTTGTTTGGGTTTGTTGGGGATCGAGTGAGAAAGAACTATCTGGAGCACCCACCACAGAAGCAGTGTTTCCTGCTCTGAGCCCCCACCCCCCCTGGTGCACCTGCCCCTTCCTCTGCAGCTGCCTCTGCCAGCTCCTCCCACCTCCTGCCTGCTGCCAACGGAGCAAACGCTACATTGCAGAAGGAAGTCACTGGTAGGAAAAAATTAAAAAGGGAAAAAAAGCAAAGATGGGGGAAGGATCAGGAGGGGTTGCAGGCCAGCTGGGAGGGAGGTGGTCAAAGGGATGCAAGATAGTGAAGATGTGAGAGCCAGGAGCTGAGCGCTGAGCAAGGGCTGCCGCAGGCTTGAGGTTCATCTGAACACCAGCAGGCAAGTGGGCGCCTTCTCAAGGGAGGAGACTGCTTCCTGACCTTCGGCTGACGGGTGACGGGTGATGGGTTGTTCTTTCTGCAGGCATCTCCTTTATGGGGCAGACCTCCGGCTCTCCAGCCTCACTCAGTCACACCCACAGGGCAGCAGCATCGTGGGCCACAGTGCCTGACTCTCCACCTTTCCCCAACTTCCACTAAAATACCGCAGCCCCGCCTGGGAATCTCTGTAAAGCGAGCCTGGAACCCCTCGCCTCACATTCTCCATCACTAGACTATTTCTTAATCTTCACACTGTTGCAAAGGAGCCCCCTTCTCGTGCTCTCCGGGCTGTGTGTTGGGGGGACGTGGCTAGGTGGGAAGTAGGACTGGGGGTGCCCAGGCTGGCATTCAGGACAGCAGAGGGATGGAAATGGGCCACCTCTCACACCTCTTCCTCCTTTCTACACTCACGTGGCTGCTCCTGCCCATGCCCCCTGCCCACGCCCCCAACACCTGGAACATTTGCAGGATCCCCTCTCATTCTGCCTCATATCACGGTGATATGCTTGTCTCCTGAACTAGCCCCTGGTATTCTGGAGGGCTTGTGCACCCTCTGGGCATCTCATTGTTGGGCTCAGGGACAGGTGTCCTCAATGAATAGCTGATGAAATACGGTCCATTTTATGGAAGATGTGGGTGAAAGTGACTGCAAAATGGAATTTCCTGGCTGACTTAGGGGAAAAGATTATTCCCAGAATCCTGCTCCAAAAATTCACTCAGTCCTGGCTTCAGTTTCCTTCTAAATGCAAAAGCTTGTCTCTCGCAATCACTCCCCACCAAGGCCTGAGGATGGTGTGGTCACCATTTCTCTGTTTCACATTCCTATTCCGGAATCTCCTGGAGAAATCCCTTCAGCAGGCATCCCAACCTCCCTGTCCGCCTCCTTGCTTGCACCGCAGGCTCCACCCCTTCTTTGCAGTTACTCCACCGCATTCCCCAGAACGATGCCCCATTGTTCATCTAGCCTTTTCTCTGTTGCCAGATGTAATTTAGTTACATTTTGTACAAATAATGTCCTGATAAAGACACAAACACTTCAGTAGTCCTGGTGGCAGATGTCAGGAAAGGGAACTGCTGAGCAGAACAGTGTGCACATTAACACTTAAAGACATATGCCAATGGCCCTTTCGGTTTCCTTGCAATCTTTAATTAGGCTTTTAGAATTTGTCCCTATGTTGGTTGGGAAACGGTACCTCGTTGTGGTTTGATGCTTATCTCCCCAGTGTCTACTGAGTTTCTGTTTTTGTTTTTGTTTTTTTAAGATTTTATTTTTTCCTTTTTCTCCCCAAAGCCCCCCGGTACATAGTTGTGTATTCTTCGTTGTGGGTCCTTCTAGTTGTGGCATGTGGGACGCTGCCTCAGCGTGGTCTGACGAGCAGTGCCATGTCCGCGCCCAGGATTCAAACTGACGAAACACTGGGCCGCCTGCAGCGGAGCGCGCGAACTTAACCACTCGGCCACGGGGCCAGCCCTACTGAGTTTCTGTTTTGCTGGCCTTCTGTATTTCCCCATGGCTCTCTTCACTTAGTGTAATGCTTGAGATTTATTCACATTGCTGGGTTTCTGATGTGTTCATTGAATGCCATAAATTTCCCTCTAGGCACTGCTTTAGTTACATCCTACAGTTACGATGTGTTGAATTTTATTTCATTCCATTCAGCATATTTTCTCATTTCCCTTGAGGCTTCCATTGACCCATGGATTAATTAGAAGTGTGTCGTTTCTTTGGAGATTTCCCTGCATCTTTCTGTTGCTTATTTTCTGGTTTAACTCCATTATGGCTAGAGAACATATTGTGCATGTTCAATTCTCTTAAATGTATTCAGGTTTGTTTTATGGCCCAGGATACAGTCTACCACCTTGGTGACTGTGTTGTGTGCACATTCTGCTGCTGCTGGGTGGAATGTCCTTCAGAGTCTGTTGGTTGATGGTGTTTGCTTTTTTTTTTCCCCAAAGATTGGCACCTGACCTAACAACTGTTCTTTTTAGAGCTGATCTGCTGGGGACTACTTTTCTTATTTTCCCTTCATCTGAGAATGTCTTTATTTCTTGTTTTTTTTAAGATTGGCACCTGAGCTAAGAACTGTTGCCAATCTTTTTTTTTTTTTCTGCTTTATCTCCCCAAATCCTCCCAGTACACAATTGTATATCTTAGTTGCAGCTCCTTCTACTTGTGGCATGTGGGACACCGCCTCAATGTGGCCTGACGAGCGGTGCCATGTCCGTGCCCAGGATCCAAACCAGCAAAACCCTGGGCCGCCACAGTGGAGTGCACGAACTTAACCACTTGGCCACAGGGCTGGCCCGCCTGTCTTTATTTCTCCTTCAATTGTGAGGAATAATTTTGAAGAAATAGAATTCAGGGTTGACAGTTCTTTTCTTTGAGCACTTTATTTATTTATTTATTTATTTTTGAGGAAGATTACCCTGAGCTAACATCTGCCTCCAGTCCTCCTCTTTTTGCTGAGGATGACTGGCCCTGAGCTAACATCCATGCTCATCTTCCTCTACTTTGTATGTGGGACGCCTACCACAGCATGGCTTGACAAGTGGTGCCATGTCCTCACCAGCGATCCAAATCAGCGAACCCTGGGCTGCCGAAGCGGAACATGAGAACTTAACAGCTGCACCACCGGGCCAGCCCCTCAGCTGAAAATTTTTACCTTTGCATTTGTTTCAAGAGCATTTTCCTTACTTAAGGGAGCATATTTATAATAGATGATTTAAGTGCTTTATGTGATGATTTCAACATTTGGATCATCGCAGAGTTGGCATTTGTTAATTATTTTTTCTGTTCGAGTTCTTGAGATTTTCTTTGTTGTTGTTATTGTTTGAGTAGTTTTGGCTTGTATTTTGGATATTATTTAATGAGACTGTGGGTCCTATCAAAATCTTCTCTAATGTTCTCTAAGATTGCTCATTTTGATTTTGTTGGAATTGGCCTGGTTAGGGTCAGACCACAAGTCCTGACCTGCCTCCTGTGGGCTGCGATTCCAATGTGAGTTCTGTTTTCAAAGTCTTTGCAGTGGTATTTGGATCCATCTCACACTCGAATCCCCTGGGTCCAGTTTTTGACCTTGGTAGTGGTCTATACCATGATTCAATTCCCAAAGACATTGACATGCTCTTTTGGGTCATTTCCACACACGTCCAGCTCAAGGGTAAGTCTAGAACTTCATACAAAGCTTTATGGGATCTCTTTCTTGATCTCCTTTTTATTGATTTCTCCCATATTGTCTGGCTTCCAGAGGCCTCCTTCCCTGGTCCTCTGGTTATAAAGCAGAAGTTTTAGCCTCCTTGCACTGTCACCTACTTCTTATGACTGGATCTGCCTCTGGGTCAAAGTGACAATTGCAATAGCTTCTGCTGCTACCCCATCCTGGGAGTGGAGCTTTGGGACAGGAATTTGCCTCTGAGGCAAGACAGGAGAAAGAAAATAAAACAGGGCACTCCTCCCACTATCTCTATCTTTCAGAACATCCCCCTTCCCAGCCTACTGACCAGGAAGGAGGGTTCCTCTTGACCGTACCCACTGTGCTGTCCTGGGGTTCAGGCTACCTCGAATCTAAGGCGGGAGGAGGGGGGTGAGGACAGAATACTTGCCACGATATCAGCCTGTCATAAGATTTTGATTTCTCACCCCAATCTGTCTGAAAGCTGCTTTGTTTTATTCTGTGTGGTGTTTTTCTTTGTGATCAGCGGTCGAGGTAGAGTGGAGTGTCTTAGCTGGCAGTGGAAGTTACTGATGTTTTTCTTCTTCTGAATATTCTTAATTCCTTTCATTTGTTACAGTCTTAGCAAGGTAGAATTTACATGTCAATATTTACTCATTTTAAGTGTACAGTTTAATGATTTTTAGCTAAATTTACAGAGTTGTGCAATCATCACCACAGTCCAATTTTAGAACATTTTCATTACCCCAAAAAGATCCTCATACTCATTTAGAGTCACTCTGTTAGTTCCTTTTTTAAAAAATAAAGTATTTCAAGACTACAGAAAAGTATGGGGATCAACGTCACCAACACCCGTGTACCCACTATCCAACTTTATCAAATCTTAACATTTTGCCTTCTTTTGCCCAGGATTCTTCTTCTTTCTTCTTAATAAATAAAACTTACAAATATAAAATTGAAGTCCTTTGAATACCTCTCCCAGGACTGTTGCCTTCTCCACCTTCAGAGGTGACCGCTATCCTGAACCTGAGGTTCGTGAGTAGAAGGCTGCTTTCCTGTAGCCGTGCAGGATATGTGTGCTGCCATATGCTGGATCCTTTTGCAACTTGCTTTTAAAAAGAACCTCAATGTTATGGTTTTGAGCTGTGTCACATGGATACATACAGCTTCAGATCAATATTTTAATTGCTACTTATTATCCCATTTTGTGAATGTGCCAAATGTATCTATGCATTCTATGTCGGTTTGTTTCCAGTTTTTTGGGGGGCTGGGTGTTTTTTTCCAATCTATCCTTTGGTCAGCATCTAATTTGATTATATTGTGAGCATGAATTTGGCCTCCTTATGATTCCTATGCTTTAGATATGTTGAGTTTTCCTTTGTGGGTTTGTAAATGATCTGTTCATTATGGTCCTGTGTGTTTTAACTTAACTGCATACAAGTTAGAGAGAAAAGATTATATGTATTCCTCAAATTCTCCGTAGGTCTAATTTTCTACTTGATCTGTTCCTTTCTGAGAGGTGTGTGAAAGACTTTTGCTGTTTGTGGCTCTGTCAGTTTGCTTACGTATTTGTCAGTTTTGTTTTGTAATTCTGTAGTTATTTTGTTCAGTACATAGAGATTTATGACTCTTAAACATTCTTTGTGGATTGTAACTTTCATTACCTCCATCTTTCTTTATCTATTTAATGCTTTTTGCCTTGAATTATATCTTTTGATATTATTTCTATATGTTTGTTAGTATTTTTTAGCACATAATATGTACATCTTCCATTCCTTTATTTTCAGCTTTCAGTATCTCTTTTACCAGTTTATCTGATAGACAGCATTTCTTACACTTCTTTTTTTCTTTTTAGTTGTGGTAAAATACACATGACACAAATTGAACCATTTAACTCTCCTTACCAGTTTTACGTACGCAGGTCAGCGTTGTTAAGTATATTCACATTATGTGCAACCAACTTCTGAATTTTTTCATCTTGTAAAACTGAAACTCTATCCCCATTAAACAACTTTACACTTCTTTTTAGAGTTAAAAAATTTTTTTACTACAGAATACTTCACACACATACTAAAGTAGAAGGAATAATTTAATGACCCCATATCTCCCCAATATCTGCTTCAGCAGTGATCAACTCATGGCCAATCTTGTTTTATTTATAGCTAGACCCACTCTCCCCCACCCCACCCCACCTCTGATTATTTGGAAGCAAATCTGAAACATCATATAATGTCGTCTGTAAATATTTCAATGTATAGCTCTAAAGGATGGCGGCTCTTTAACATAATCACAAAAGCTTTATCTCATCTAAAAAAAATTAACAGTAATTTCTTAATATCCCACAGTCCATGCATTGTGGTTGGTTGATGTGTCCCTTAAATCTCTTAATCTGTGGGTTCCTGGGCCACGTCTCCTCTCTCCCTCCTTCTCTCTTGTCTTTGTCTTGTGGGGTTCTCTGCAGCCTGGATTCTGTGATTGCATCCCTTCGATGTCATTTAACACATCCACCTCTGCCCTGTTTTTCCTGTAAACTGGTAGTTAGAGCTAAAGTCTTGATCTGATTCAGGTTCAATAGCAATAACTGTTATTTTTATTTTATTTATTTTATTGTCTTGATTTTTATTGCTGTTTCATCCAGACTCCTTCATAAACATGGGTGCGGTGTGTAATGTGTGCTGTGTGTCTGTGGTGTTGTAACCAGTGACATCATTGCTTTATCTCGTGAGTCACCAGTGAGTCTGACATGGTGACAATCTATCCTTCCTTCTTGGTTGTTTTCTGGAATAGTTCTCTTGATAGAGAACATTTAATTGGAACTTTTTCTGTCTCTTTATTTTTAAAACTGAATTCAACTATCTATTTATTTGAAGAGAGAGAATGTAACCCGTTCAGAGGTGCTGTGATTCCTGAGATTCTGGAATATTCTGGAACATTTGAAATTATTCCTATCTTATCTTTTTTATTTACAATCCTTTTGTTTGTTCAATTTCTCTTCCCTTTATAAAAAAAGAGTATTCATATTTCCTTTTTTTCAGATGTATATATTCTATTTATATTCTTCAGGGGACTTTTTAGTTGTTGTCACATATTAAGCTAAATATTTCCTACCAGAATGTCCTTTGATGAGTATCAGAAACAGCAGCATACTGCCCTGACCTCCTGCTCTGATGCTCTAGGATTTTTGTTTCAGATTGTTAATACGTTTACCACTATTTTTAAATCAACAGTTACTTAGGCTCAATAGTTTCTATTTATTCCTTGGCTCACCCGACCCTTGTATTCTTCTTGGATTTTTTGCTCTGTGTTTCTGTTTATTTCTGGGGTGCACCTTTCAAATAGAGTTTAAGGTCGCTGTGTGTTGGGTCCTGGTCCATCTGAGATGTCCGGGTTTCGTTCTTTGTGGAGATAATCAGTCTATGTCTTTGCTGCTGCTGCTTCCTTCATCTTCATCTTCTTCATCTTCTTCCCCATCCTAATCCTCCTCTTCCTCCCACTCCTCCGCTAGTATTTTTTTGCTATCTTTTATGTTCTGTGATAGCATCACAAGGTAGCTAGTGTGGGGACCTTTGCTCTTCCTCCCTAGGGCATGCGGTGGCCTCTTAATCTGGGTCCTTCTCTCGGATCTGGAGCTTTTCTTCTGTTGTTTGAGTGGCTCCTCCTCTCGCTTCACTCTTCTCTCCTCCTGGAAGTCCTGTGGTTGATGGATGTTGGCATCCAGGCATCTGGATGTGTCTTCCTCGTTCCCACCTCTCTGTGCCCTGAGCTGATCCTCGTCCTCTCTCTGATTTGCTCTTGGCTTTTATCATTCTGCTCTTTAGTCCGGGTAATTCTTTTGTATTTCCACCATCAGAGTCTGCATCCCTAATGCCTGGTGCGTCTCCTTTGGGGGTGCACTCTCCTCTCCTGGGTGCCAGTCTGCAGGCTGGTCCCCTCTCCTGGGGTGTGAGTCACCCCTCTGGGCACTGCCCTCCGTGGTTCTCTGTGCCCTGTGGGGCCAGCCCCCACTTGGCGTGTGAGTGAGCCCCTCGGGGCTGCCACAGGCCTCTGCTCCCATTAGTTATTCCTCTCTTCACACGGTTGTGCTTCTCCCTGTGAAGGTGGGTGATGAATAGTGTGTCCCCTTCTCAGGTGTGTGGTTGCTCCTCTGATGTCCCTCCCTTGGGAGCCATGGCGGGGGGAAGAGGGGCTGGGGTTCATGGACCATATTTGTCAATCAGACACACGTAACTACTTCCTCCGAATTGCTGGCTTAGAACAGGAAGTAGTGTGCCTTCAGCATCGGCGTCTCTGGCTGGCCGGTGTCTCCCCAGACCTGCCGCAGCAGCCTGGTAAAGAGCAGAGCCAAAGCCCATCCCAGCCCAGCCGGGACGCCCCTGCCGAGGTCTCCGGGGCATCAAGCGGGGTGAGTGGACAGAGGCTCCTCTGTGTCCGGGCTCGTTGTTCTCAAGGGGAAGAGTTCAGCCCTGCAGCTCTTCCCCCAGGGAGTGGCTGCTGCCTCTCCCAAGGGAAGCAGCTCCAAGTGGCCCGGCCATGAAGGGGGCCCTGGTGGCCCTGGTCCATGTCACCTGCCCTCGGATTGTCCACTCCAGGCCTCCTTTTACCGAGGTCTAGCGAGGGGAAGTGCTGTGCTTACCGTGGGCAGAACCACGCAGAGCCCTGGGTGCCTCTGTAACTGAGGGGGATGGGACCCATCATGGTGAGAGGACATGGCACAGACCCCAGACCTTGGCTCCTGGGTCTAGGGTATGCTGACAAGCCACAGACAGTTGCTGAGCTGGTGATGTTGGGGCTTCGAGGCCCACAGAGCCAGGAGGAGGCTGGGGGTGCCAGGAAGGACCCCCTGGCAGGTGGGTGTGGGGCCGGGAGCAGCCAGGGCTATACAGAATGGCTTGTGGGGCCTCCCCAGCTGCACCTTCCTCTTCCTGCCTGGGTCAGTCCCCTCCTGTCTTCATGCCCCCAGCGTCGGCTGTGCTGGTCTGTCCTCCAGCAGAGTTTGTGCGTGTGCATGTGTGTGTGTGTGTGTGAGTGTGCACGGTGTGTGTGAGTGTGCACGGTGTGTGTGAGTACGTGTTGTGTGAATGTGGATGTGGTACATTTTCCTGATAATGGGTCTGTCACTTCCCTCAGCTTCTAGAAGGTGCACCAGTTCTGGTCTAATGATGTGAAAGTGCTGGGTTACAGTTGAGTTTTAGGGGGACAGGCATTAGGTGTGTGACCTAAACCTTCCATAACCAGGCTCCTGGAGGCCTGTCTCAAGGCCCTCTGGGAGTGAGGAGACTGGAGCCACACCTCTGGACCCAGGGGTCTACCTGGATCCCATTGGACACTGACACAGCCTCCTGCATCCCCTGTCTCCACCTCCCCGTGGCACCCAACCCCTGCCTTCTTCCCTGGAGCAGGGGCTAGGATCCCACTCTGCTGACCCTGGGAAGGGTCCCTGCACCCACTGGTGGAGGCTGTGCCCAGAGCTCCCCTTCTTTGAGGGCACCTGGCACCCCAAGGTGAGAGAAGGAGAAGCAGCTGTGATGGGGGAGGGAGAATGAGCCCTCCTCTCACCGAGGGCACAGCATCTGTGTGAGCAGGAGGCCAGATGCTGGGGAATCAGCAGAGAAGGGCTGCTAAGAAAACTCTGGGAGGTGGATCAGTGTCCGGGTCGGTCTACACTGAAGGGACCCCTGCTTCCACCAGTGTCTGCAGTCCGCCACTGCTGAATCTCCAGGACCTGTGCCAACAGGCACCCCCACCCCACCCACACCCTGTAGCATTCATGGAAGAATGAGGGAGTCCCTCTCCTGCATGAGGCCTCGAGGCAAGGGCCCACCATGACAGTGGCCAAGCCCACACCTTGGTACCACATCCTGAGCAGGGCCACAGGCCCTACCTCTGTGGACGCCTGACCTCCAGGTGACCTGGGGCAGGTGACCGAGGGCTGGGCTAGCTCTGCAGGCCTGGGGTGGGGATGGGGGAATGGAACAGTGTGGTTCTGGGAGGTTAGCGTTCAGGTCCGTGGCGTGTCACTGCAGCTTGGCCTGCGCCGTTTCTCTTTCTAGCCAGTAAGGGAATAGATGAGTGATTGATGGAGGTGCCTGTGGACAAGCCTTTCGAGAGGGGCTCCTGGCCACCCTGGTGCTCAGCCCCTGTGGGAGTAAATTGAGACATTTCCCGAGGGGCTGGGCAGGGCAGCTGACACCTGTCCACCAGCCTCAGGGGTCTCCCAGCTGGAATCTGGCTGGGTTTAGCTGCCTCACAGTTGTCAGCTCTCACCACACGGGCACATAGTAGGCCCCGGGGCAGTTACAGTGATTACCGGGAGATTTCCTTGGGGGAGAAGCCCAGAGACAGCCAAGTGCCTTTCAGAACATTCTGCAGAGGAGGCCACCTGCTGTCTAGGGGATGGGAGGGGACTGTCTGCACCCTGCCCCAAAGGGTATGAGAGGAGCAGGCTGCTTGGCCTCCCATCTATGAAATGAGAAGGCAGGGCTGGGCTCGCCAGTATTTTAAACTCCAAATGACTCTGTAATCAAATGTATAATTCAAAACTCACCCACCTGGGGGTGGAGGTGTAGGGGGTCACATGGATATGGTGTGCCTGTGTCCAGAGGGGTCCCGCAGGTTCAGCTCAGGCCCAGGCCATGCTCTGCAGGTAACAGGGCTGTCCAGAGGTGTTTGCCCCTGTGGCTGGGGCAGCACGGAGCCTGTGGTGGCACTGCATGACTCAGGCCACCACCAGCTCTGTGGAACAGAGTCCTGGGAGGGCCTGACCTTTCTGCACACCTCTCACTTTATGAGTGTCAAACCATCCTGCCTGAGGCAGTGTCGTGGGGTGGCCTGCTCCATTTCACGGATGAGGACACTGGGTGCGAGGGGTTAACAACAGTTGTGTTCACCCAGTGTGTGTGGGACCGGGCCACACTGAGAATCCCCAATTCCAGGTGCCCTCCCCAGGGTGCTGGGCAATCTCTTGGTGATGTCGTGGGATGCCCACCAGGCGGACCAAAGCCAAGATGCTCACCGTGGTCAGTCTCCATTTCCTTTGCACAAACCGGACCTAAGACAGGAGTGTCCTCCTAAGACAGGAGGACAGGAGCTGAGCCACCATCGAGGGCCTCTGCTGAACCCCCCATGGAATGCAAGCAAGCAGCTGGGCAGGAGCAGGGAGCCTGAGTCTCAGGGGGCCCTGTGATCTTGAGACCCTGCTGGTCCCAGCAATGCTGGCTGCCCCTCACCTGCCCTGGGCGCTAGGACCAGGCCTCGACTTCCCACATGGTCTTCACACAAAGTCAGCCTTGCGGGAGCTGGTGTTCAGCCACAGCCAGAGCCCCACCAGGTTGGGCCAGGGGCCAGAAGACGAGGGCCGGGCTGCTCTGTGTGCCTCAGGCCAGGAAAGAGCCCCTGCAGCCCCCTTTCTCCAGGGCCTTCTCCCAGCAGGGCAGCCTGTCGGTGGAGTGGGAGTCCTTGGCAGGACTGGTGATTTCCAGTCACTTCCACCATTGGGGAGTGGGCATCACGGTGACATGGCAGGCACAGTTGTGCTGAGGCAGCCAAGTCCTGGAGCTGCCCAGCCTGTGACTGGGCAGGCCTCCCTGTTGGCCCAGAGTTGCCTCCTCTGAAGGCTGAGGGTGTCCAGGCCGCCCACCCTCCCAGCAGTCAAGTAGCAGGGCCTGGGGAGTCAAGGAGCCAGCAGGCCCTGGCTTCTGCATGAGACTTCGCGTGGGTCCCCTGCTCAGCACAGACGTCCACACGTGCCTCAGCTCTGAGAGGGGCAACATGTGGGCTCGGGAGGGAGTGTGAGGCCCCCACCACACGGCTCTGATGTGGGGGGTTGAGAAACAGGTGCAGAAGTGCCCTCGCTGCCCCCGGAATAGGAGGATCAGGAAACCAGGGCTCTGCCCACACACCTGGGCTCTGAGGTGTTGTTAAAGAAATACCTCTGGCAGCTTTCCCTGGACCTGGGGCCCCTCTCTTAGGATCTGTAGTCGTCAGCCTTCTCCAGAGAAACAGGACCAAGAAGATGTGTGTGTGTGTGTGCGCACGCACATGCGTGTGTGTGTGTGTGTGTGTGTAGAGAGAGAAACTTATTTTAAGGAATTGGTTCATGGAATTTGGGGGCCTGGCAAGTTCAAATCTGCAGGGCAGGCTGGAGACCCAGGAAAGAGCTGATGCTGCAGCTCGAGTCGGAGGGCCGTCTGGAGGCAGAATTCCACCTCCTCAGGGGACCTCAGGCTTTTTCTTAAGGCTTTCAACTGATTGGATGAGGCCCTCGCACGTTAGGGAGAGCAATCTGCTTTACTCAGAGTCCACTGATTTGGTGTTAATCTCATCTAAGAAATATCTTTGCAGTGGCTTCTAGATCAGAGTTTGAGCAAATATCTGGGTGCCGTGGCCCAGTGAAGCTGGCACATGAAAATCACCGTCACAGCATCCTTGGCACTCTGTCACAAGGCTCGGAAGGCTGAAATGACCTGTCACTTGGCAGCTGGGTGTAGGTTTGAGAGCGTCCGTCCCAGGGTCACACTGACAGAGGCTCCAGTCCCAGCATCTGTTCTGGCTGTGTGCCTTGAGCCAGGGACAGACCCTCTCAGAGCCATCCCCTGCAATGGTGAGCAGGCACGGTCCACCCCAGGGTAGATGCAGGGTGAATTGAGGCTTTGTGTGCACAGTGTAGCCAGGCGAGCAGAGTGGCTGCCATGGGCAATGCCCAGTCCTATTCCTATGGGACCTAGAGTCTTGAGTGGCAGTCCAGGCAGGGCCCAATGCCCACTGGCTGAAGCTCCCCCTGAAGGCTAGCCCTGTCTGCTGTGATCCTCATGGCTATGGCCCAGACCTTCCACAGCCACAGCCCTCCACCCAGGAATTGTCACAAAGCGAGTCACGGCCTATTTCCCACTGGCAGGAGATATGGGGTCGGTGGGGGTCAGGCTCCTTGGATGCTCAGATCTGGCCAGTCGAGATGCAGAGACCTCTGCACCCATGTGGCCTGATTCCACGGCACTGGAAGCTTCTGGGGAGAGGGTCATCTGGGGGGTTGCACCCTGGGCTGCAGCTGTAAGTAGTCTGAGGGGTTCCCTGGCTGGCTGAGGAGGTTAGCCAGGGGCTGAGGCCAGCCTCCTTGACTGGGGAGACCTCACCAAGCCAGGGCCCCTGCCTGGGGGGCCTTGGGGAGAGCAAGCCACGCTGAGGCCTCTCTGAGCGTCAGGCCACCCTGGGCACCACCCGGACCGGACCATGGGGGCACGCGTTCTCTCCCAGTGCTCCAGGGGCTAGAGGTACAGAGAGTCAGCCCCAGGGGGACTATTTAGACCTCAAATGGGTTTAAATAGCAGGGCTTGTAGGCATGCTTTGGCTTTTGGGGTGGTGGAGTTTTCTGGTGTGATGGAAATTCAGTAGAAGTAGGGGCGTTTGGGGAGTGCTGCAGGGTCTCAGCAAAGGCCAGAGTCCTGGGAGAGCAGAGCCCAGAGAAGAGACCGCCAAGCTCTTGTTCAGTGAGTGAATGAATGAGTGCATGCATGAATGAATGATTTATGAGCAGATGTCCCAGCACGGAGGTCCCCGAAGTCAGCTGTCTCAGCTCTTCCCACCACCATGGAGTCCTGTCCTCAGAAACGTCAGCAGCAGGAACAGAAAAACTAACCACTTTGGGAATCCAGAGAAGAAATTTCAAGGCAATTCATCAACTACCATGGAATTTAGATTTTTTAAATGTATGAATTTTTAAAAATCATTGTATAAGTTTATTGTGGAAGGTTTGAAAAATATAAACAAGAATAATGAAGAAAATTGAAGATAGTTATAATGCCACCCCCCAGAGAGAAATATGGACTATTTTAGTATATTTATTTTTACTGGTTTCCCATACATTCACTGTTTACCATGAAAATCGAGTTGCCCTGAGCAGGTGTTCACACATTTTCACTGCTGTGTGGATTCCCCTGGGAGGGTGTTATAAACGTTGTAAACATTGTCCAGTTCAATAGCTAGACAAGAAATCTAGTAATTTTGATTGTTACGCCTGATTGCCAGCCACAGTGACTTTTTCAAGGGTTTATTAACCACTGGCACATCTTCCTTTGTGAATTACCTATTCAGGCCCACAGCCTTTTCCATGGGGTTTTGCTATTGATTTTTAAGAGCTCCTTGGAGAGGAAGATTACTATTGCATTAGACAGATATTAAATATTTTCGTCTATTTAGTTTTTATGTACAAAATATGTTGTTTAGAGTCCATCTATCTTCTTGATATTTTCTCCCTTGGTTTTTATGCTTAGAAGATTTCCTTACTCGGAGATACACCTACTTCTATTTCTTTTATCATTTTATTTCCTGAAACTGAATTTACGTGGCCTGCAGTGTGCCGGGGGCTGACCTGCGTTTCCCAGATGGCGAGTTGTGTGCCATGGCGCGTGTGTGAGCATCCTGTCTTCCCGGGAAACATGCACTTCTGCTTGCCACCTTCGAAGGCCGGTGTCCAACTGCTCCATCTTCTCTCACTGGGCCAAGGGTCACACTGGCTCAAGTTCCAAGGCTTCCTAATGCGTTTACAACCCCGTAAATAACACAAACCACTGTCTTGACTCCCTTTCCAAAGCCCCTTGGAGACAGTCATACGTTTTCTCTTCCAGATGTCCGATTGTATTGCTCTTTCCAAGGGAACGCGTTTCGACGTATTTATCAATTTTAGCTTTTGTGTTTGTTTTCTGATTCATCGACGCCTGCCCTGGTCTGCATATTTCCGGCCTCCCTTAGCAAAGCTTTATCACTCTTTTTCTCACTTCTGAGTCCTCTGTCCCTGTGCATTTATCGTCATTCATTTGCATCCACAACAAAAGCATTTAGGGCGTTGCCTTCGTGTCTCCACTGGGACAGAGGGTTTTCATTGCATCGGACGGAGCATGCTTGCATTGTCCCCTTTTCTAGAGGGTCTGTAAATACAATTTTGATTTCCTCTTTGACTTAAGAGATATTTAACAGAGTGTTTAAAACTTTCTAATTAATGTGTAGGGTGGAGGTATCTTGTTTTGTCTCATTTGGTCAGAAGCTGTGGTCCTTAGAATTTCTGCTCAGACTCCACGATGGTAAAATGAACAGTTGTGACTGTGTCTCATAGACCCTGCAAAGTGTCTTTTTGTGGGGCTGGAGGTTCGGGGAACATGTAGGTTGTGTCCTCAGTCCTCTCTACCCTTCTGGTCCCCCAGATCTCTCTGGAACCTCTGTGATCTGCTGGTGTATTCTGGCCCCCGCTGGAATCAAGCTTCTGTCCGATTCCTATTTGTATTCATATAAAACAAATAAAAAAGCTCACATCTTGATACTCTGTGTTTCGGTTAAAAAGGCTGATACCTATTTTAGATCTGTTGTAAACATTTGCGTTTCTCTGCCTGAAACAGCCTTGACTCCCCCAGCTCCAGGAGGGCTGTGGGGACCCCCGCCTTCTCTTCTTTTTAACCTTTCCCCCCGGAGAGCTCGTCTGCCAGCACTTGTGCTCACGGCTCCGTGCTGCCTGATTCAGGCGTGCTCTCGTAAGCCAGCCCCCAGGTGGGTTTCTTCTCTGACCGGGTGGTCTGGGCCGGCTCCAAGGCACAGCGCTCGTGCCCAGTGAGGCCTGGGACCTCGAGCGGCCTCGTCGAGGGTTTGCACTCTGCTGAGAAGCCTGATCTGACACCAACTTATCACCCTGACTCAGATGCTGGCCCACCCTCTGCTTCTTGCTCAAAGTTTCCTTCTTTTTCAATGTTTCCTCTTTGTCTTCTGGGTTTTTGCCAAATAAGGATGATATTTTGTGCATGTGGGTGTGTGTGCTTTGGAAAGAATACATTCTACTTTTCTTCTAAGGCTCCTTCCGCACTTGAGAATGGGGCTGTTAAGAGCTTTATTCATCACAAGGTGTGATCCTGTCAGTGGAGGGGAGGGCGCCGGCCAGGTCTCGGGGAAGCTGGCCAGGGAGGTGGCGACGCGCCACTTCCTGCAGCAGTGGATTGCGCCAGCTCTCCCCTGGTGGGCAGGGCCGGGGTGAAGGGTGGCTCTGACCCAAAGTCCTCACAGGCGGTGGGGCCTGGGTTTCCTAAGCTGCCTGATTCAGGGTTTTGTCACTTGAGTCCTGGTGAGGGCCCGCCCTTAGGTCCCCACAATTGCTGCCTTGGGGCTGGTGGGGGAGGGCGCCTGCGCCTCAGGTCGTGGGGTGGCAGGGCAGGCCGTGGGGAGACGGCCGCTGGCCACAGCTCCACAGGGCAGGTCCATGGGCTGGACATGCCCTGTCTACTCTCCTCGGCTCAGCCCGGGGTCTCCCTCATGCCCGCCTGCCCAGCTGCCCTGGCTGAGTCGAGGGCCCACAGGGGCAGGTGCTGCAGTGCTCACTCTAGACACGAGTGTGACCCAAGCCTGTCCTCCCTGGGGGCTAGGAGCAGCCCCTCCAGTCACACAGAGGAAACTGAGGCAGGCTGCACCGCTGAGGCAGACTTGCCACATGGGCCTGGGCACTGCCCTGTCTGTCCCCGGGGCTGGCTCCAGGACAATGTCCAGAGGGTGCCTTGGTCTGTGTGGCTCCACGATGCTGGTTTCAGGCAAGGCCCTGGGCTTCTGAGGGCTCCTCCTAGCTGCCGGGCACATCCACTATGGCTCCCAACCACCAAGGCCCTGCTTGCCTGTGGCTGAGAAACCTGGCTGCTGGGCTCTGGGAGTGGCCATCTGTCCAAGCATCCTGCCCAGCTCGGCTGTGGGTACAGGGCCTGGGATGGGACCCTCCGCTGTGGCCATCCCAGCAAACAAGGTGAGGAGCAACAGATGACAAGAAGGCAGCCCACCTCCCCTGCACCTTGCTCTGCTTCCGGTGGTCAGGGTCAGGACCTGCGACCTGTGGGCCCTGCCTTAACCAAGTGCAATCGCCTCTCTGTGGCTGGGGTGCCCTGGAGGTAATTGGGGCCAGGTCCACATCCTGCTGCTGCCCACAGCCTCAGGCTCCCCCTGTGGGGTCCCAAGGGGTTTATGTACTGGTTTTTCTGGTTCCTGTGAATGTCTCGGGGAGCAGGTCCGGCCTGTCAGCACAGGAGAGAGGGCAGAGCTGCCTTTGCAGGCCCTGCCCCAGAACCGGTGGGGCCGCTCACCCTGACCGACCACCGCATGGCTGGGGTGCTCCAGGAGAGGATGCCCAGCCTGCTACTTGGGGCAGCCTCCACCTCAGAAGTGGGGCAGAGCTATCCTGAGGCCAACTGGACCTTGCACCCTGGGCAGTGCCCAGCTCAGCTGAGGGGGTCAGTGGGCACACTCAGGGCCCCACGGGCAGAACCCTGGGGGACCCAGATGGAGAGCTGGGAATGACCACGGCCAGCCTTGGCCTGAGCCCCAGGCCCCCACGATGGTTAGACATGGGGCTTTCACAATGGAGTGGGCCTGGAGTGAGCTGAAACCACCTCCCCTGCTGGCCACTGCTGTGAGCCCGGAAGCCCAAGCAGGACGTGAGTTCTGCTTTCGTCCCAAACAGGAAGAATCAAGGGTTCTCTTTTGAAATCTCTGGATCCTGATTATAATCTTCATGGGGACTTCCAGGGAGAAGGGTCACCTCCAAAAAGAAAGGAGCTTGGGGCTGGTGGGGCCTCTAAGTGGTGAGACCCCCGCGAGAGCTCCTGACTGGTCCTCCTTGGCCCAGGGGTCCTGATGCAGATGCAGGGGTTACGGGACAGCAAAGATGAGGGCAGGGCCCACCCACAGGTTGCACCCAGAACCCCACAGGGGACCACAGGCACCCACAGGCCATGGCAGGGACCGTGCCATCTCAAAACAGACGGGTTCTGGCTTAGGGCCTCTGCTGGCCCCGTCTGCCTTCCCAGACTTGGGGCTCTGACCCACCCTGCTGGCCCACCACCATTAGGCAGTGTGTTGTGGGGCAGGGGGCCCCAGGAGCCTCAGAGGCTCACCCTGGGTGAGCCATGTTGATCTTTGTTTCTGATAAAACACAGCCCCCTTCCTGCCTGCCACGTCCTGGCCGCCGGCTTCTTAGCACCCTCTCTGCTTTCTTGGTGTCAGATAAAATGTCACAGTCAGCTGCAGGGTTCTCAGACCTGGGGGCCCACCTGCCCCGGCAGCCCTGCCACCCCTCCCAGGAACTGACCTGGAGGGGGTGTCACTCTTGCTGGCCCCTGCCCAGCGGGTGGTAGGTTTGAAGGCCCTGCCTCTGCCTCAAAGAACCAGAACCAGAACCAGAACGCCAGGCCTCCTGCTCCCCCGGCCATGACTGTGCTTCTGGAGCATCAGCACCAGTCGGTGATGACTGAGTCAGCCACTGTAGCAAACGCCCTGTCCACACCTTGCCCCAGGTGCTGGGTGTTAAAGGACAGCTGGTGTGGATCAAGAAAAACAAAACAATGGTCACCTAGAGCTGGTGGCCTCGGACAAGGCAGGTGATGGCTCTGCACAGTCCTTCCTCAGCCTGGGGAGGCAGCTGGCACAGTCCTGGCGCCCATGGCTGCTCAGGGTTTTCTTCTCTTCCTAGTCCTCATTCTGCCACCCACCAGGAGGCCTGGGCCAACGACGTCTCTGCTCTGAGCTCAAGCCTCACATCACCGAGGACTTGGGGAGCACGAAGGCCACACAGGGCCCTGATCCTGACAGTGTGTGATGCCCTGTGTGTGGGTGTGTGTCTGGTTTATATGTATATGCATGTGTACACATGCATGTGTTTATGATGTGTGTGGTGTGTGTGTGTGTGCAAGAGTTTGTGATGTGCGTGGGAGTGTGGTGTGTGTGTATGTGTATGGTGTATGCATGTGTGTGTGATGTGTGTGCGTATGTGTGTGGTGTGTGCATACATGTGTACACACCTGTGTCACAGGCAGGAAGCCCACTCCCTGTTCGTCCCTGGAGGCCTGGTGGGCTCAGCAGCTGTGGCAGGCCACATTGCCCCACTCAGGCCTCCTTTCCTGCTGGCAGCACTGCCCTGGTGCAGGGCTGTCAGAGACACTGACCCGTGCCGGCCTGACCCTGGTGCTGAACGCCCCCTGGCAGCAGGGACAGGGCCCTCCCGGCTCTGCGTCTCCAGGCTGCCGTGGAGGAGTTCAGCACCGTGGACGATCCGCCCCAAGAGCCTGGGGTCCGAGGCCCTGTCACCAAGACCCCTTCCCTCCACAGGACATGCTGCGCCAGCGCTCCCTGCTGCTCACCCTGCTGGGTCTGCTCTCCCTCGGGTCCGGTGAGTTCTGAAGAACATTCGGGTCTGAAGAAAGGGGCCTGCCCTCCCATTCTCCTGAGGATCCTTTCTGATCCTAGGGGCAGATTAGGAAACACTGTGCCTGGGGAGCCGGTCCCAGATGCAGGCCTGTCTCTCCACACTCTGCCCCTCTGTGTGGGGCTGACGTGGAGGCCCCCACAGGGAGCAGCCTGGAGGGGACATGCTCCCTGGCTTCCTCCCATCCTTCCTTGTCCTGATGCTGACTCTCCTTCTCCACCCACCCTGCATGCGGGCCTCATCGTCCATTCACCCCCCATCCATGTCTCAGGCCCCCCAGTGCCTGCAGGCTCTCTGCGTGGGGAGGGCCAGTGCTGTAGGCCACGGCTCACAGGGCCCATCTTGTCTCGCCCCCAGCCCTTTCCCAGGAATGCATCGGATACAAGGTCAGCACCTGCCGGGACTGCATCAAGTCAGGGCCTGGCTGCACCTGGTGTCAGAAGCTGGTAAGAGCCAGGGTGGATGGCATCAGCTACCCAAGGGTCCTCACACTTGGCCTGCCCTTCCCACCTCCCCACCTTCCCACTTCCTGGGCTGGACCCCTTTTCTCTGCCTCTGGAACTGCTGGCACCAGGAGGGTCACTGCTCCATTTTCTAGTGGGGCAGGAGCAGCCGGAGGGCACAGGACATCTGACACGCAGACACACATGGCCCAGCCAGGGCAGCCTGGTGGAGGCAGACCCACGTGTGGCTGTACTGAGTCGGGCCAGGCACTGAGGCCCCGGGCCCCTGGAGGCAGGAGGCAGGAGCCCTGAGCAGAGAGGCAGGAACGGTCGCTGTGGGAAGGCCAGCCGCACGCCCCTGTGTCCCACAGCCCGAGGCCTGTAGGGAAGTGAGAGCGAGTCCAGCTCTCATGGTAGGAGAAGGTGGAGAAGGTCCCTACTGGGCCCTGGCTCCGGGCGGCCTTCAGTTTCTTTGTGCTTTCCTAGAGGCCCTCGGGGGAGAGGCCAAGGCCCAAGACAGCCGGGGCACAGGGGACTCCTGTGTCCCCGAGTCACAGCCTCTGTCTGAGGACACCCTCCTCCTGGAGAAGCCCCTCTCCTCTGGGCCCCAGATCCCAACCATGCCCCCCTCTCATGGAGAGCCCAGATCCTGACCACACCCCCATCCCATGGGCAACCATCAGATCCTGACCATACCGCCCACCCCTGGAGACCCCCAGACCATGACCACACCCTCCTCCCTTGAGAGACCCCCAGATCCTAACCACACTGCCCTCCCTTGGGGACCCCGGATCCTGACTGCACCCTCCTCCCGTGAGTGACCCCAGATCCTGACCACACCCCATCCCCTGGGTGACCCTCAGACCCAGACCAAGCTCTCTCCCTTGGGGACCCCTTGATCCTGACCACATGCGCTTCTCCTGGAGAGCCTCCAGATCCTGACCACGCCCCCTTCCCCTGGAGCACTTAGATCCTGGGCACACCCCCTTCCCCTGGGGACCCCCAGATCATCATCCTACCCCCTCCCCTGGGGGATCCTAAGGTTCTGACACTGCAGGTCTTTTTGGAAAGACACCCCCACATACATTATTATTTTTTCTCAACCATTTGAGAGTAGGTTGCAGACATGAAGCTCATTTGTCCCTCAATATTTCAAGCATTTTTGTTAAGAACAAGATACTCATTTAAAAATCACAGTACATTTATCAAACTCTGGAAATTCAACATTGGTACCTGACTCTGATCGAATCCATACACCTTATGCAAAATTTGCCAATTGTCCCAGTAATGTCTTTCATAGCATTTTTTCCCCTGGTTGATATTATAATCCAGGATCACACATTGCATTCAAATGTCACATCTCTTTAGTCTCTGTGAATCTGGAACATTCCTCAGCTTTCCTTGTCTTTCTGAAGGATCCAGGACAGCAGTGTAGTAGAATGCCCCTCAGTGTGGGTGGCCTGGTGTTCCGTCTGACTCCATCCAGGTGTGTTTAGGTGGGAGCCCTGTGCAGGGCTGATGCTGTCACTGTGCCCAAGGGTGGCAATGTTAGCTTGGTGGCGTCTGCCAGGCTTCTCCACCATGAAGCCACTCTTTCCCTTTTGCAGCCGATAGGTAATTTGTGGGGAGACACTCTGAGACTGGGAAACATTCTGCTTCCCATCAAGCTTACACCCACCAACTTCAGGATCCATCGATGACTGGGGCCCGAACAGCCATCACTGGAAAGCTTGCAAAATGGGGATGTCCCGGCTCCTTAACCCCGTCTAGCGGTTTCTAACGTAAGGAAGGGTTTTCCTTCCCCCAGTCTCTCTCTCTCTTCAGCATGGACGCACAGATTTCTATTTTATTTGGTAGTATATAATCTGTCACTACCATCTTGTCATTTTCATGCTCAAATTGTTCCAGACTTGGCCACTGGGAGCCTCCAGGCTGGCACTGGGGCCTGTTGGCACGCCCCATCATAATGTGGGGGGCACTCTCTTACTCTCTGCAATAGCAGGATGCACCAGGCCAGTGAGCACTTTCCTGTCCCCAGCCATAGAATCAGACATTTCCCTGAGGGCTCCTGGTTCTCTTTCCTAAGAAGCCTTGCTCCCAACATCCGAAAACATTTCCTCATTTTCAAACCCACACCCACAAAGTGATTTCAGAGTCGAGAGCCGCTCGATGCCAGAAGTGGGTGCGGTCTGTGTCCTCTCTCCTTTGATGGGGGTTCGTCAAGCCCGGGGTGGAAATGTCGGGTTGGACTCCTCACTCCCCTGTGTGAGCTCATCACATTCATCTGAAACACGGTGGCTCGTTTGTTTCTCTGTGACTACAGTGTAGGGTCGTCCTTCTCCATTCCGCTGACTTAGTTTTGTTTCTTGAGCACGTACAGCACTCACAGGGTTCCAAAGTGAAGACAAGCAGAGGCAGCTCAGGAGGTGCGCCCCCTCCCCCGGCGCCTCGCGGAGCCAGCCTCACCTGTCTGCGCTGCTCTTCCTGAGTCTCCCTCTGTGAAAGGAAGCAGAGATGTAGCTGTGCCTTTCAGCCTCCATAGTGTTAGCTCGCCCTCCCTGGGACACAGCAGCCTCTGGCCAGGAGGGGGCCCCTTCTCTGTCCCTGCCACGTCAGAATCCGGGGGCCTCCATGGGGGCAGAGGGGTCACGAGGAAAGCGCCCCGGACCCAGGACCCCCATGGTCCTCTCTGGGCCAGCTCCCTCTGAACTGCCAGGAGCTTGGCCCAGAGCCCTGGCCTGTGATCCAGGATTCCTGGGGGCCCCAGGGTACCTCGGGGCTACCACGCAGGCTGAGAGGGGACACACAGGTTCCCTTGGGGGAGAGAGCTGCTCCCTCCAACAAAGGTTCTGCTGATGAAGGGCTTGAAAAGTGCGGGCCAGATGCCAGGTGATGCCCAGGCTGATCCAGGCTCGGGGGCCAGCTGAGGGTTCCATCCCCTCTGGCGGTCAGCCTGGGGCTGCAGATGTTGCTTCTGGCGTCGTTTCTGCTGCTGGAGGGTGTGAGGAGGAACCTGCTCTCTCCCAAGGCTCTGCTGTGATCTGGGAGCCCTCATGGGGGCAGGTCCCCCTCCTGGGAGGCAGGTGTCATCCTGGCTGGCTGTCCAGCGCCCAGGCCCATCCCCCACAGGGAGTTCTGTCTTGAGTCCTGGGTGCAAATGAGGAGGCTCAGCCTCACTCAGCACCCACAGTGGGGCCCTGGTATTTTCTCTGTGCTCCTCCTGACCCCTGACTCCCTCTGGCCCCAGAACTTCACTGGTCAAGGGGAGCCTGACTCCCATCGCTGTGACACACGGGAGCAGCTGCTACAGAAGGGCTGTGCAGCTGACGACATCATGGACCCCAGGAGCTTTGCTGAGACCCAGGAGGACCAGAAGCGGGGCCAGAAGCAGCTGTCCCCACAGAAAGTGACCATCCACCTGAGACCAGGTAGGCTTGGCTTCGGCTGGGGGTGAGCCGGCACCTGTGATCTCTTGTTCCGTCCGGGTGGGGGTCCAGCCAGGAGCACAGCTCTGCTCTGGGGCACCAGGGACAACCGATGGGCATGTGTCCATGTGTCCAGGTCAGACAGCAAGGTAGGCCAGGTGAGGCCCAGGACTGCTGGGAACCTCAAGACCAAAGTCTGAGCTCCCCCACGGCCCTCTCCTCTCCGACCCAGGAGGATGCTGCCATACCCGCTGTCCTGGCTGGGTGCCTGGTCTCTCTTTTTCCTTGTGTTCTCTGTGTCCTTCTTTAAAAGGGAGAACAAACCATGTGGAAAACACTATTCCATCCCCTCTCAGAAGGCCAGGTACTCTTGGCAGAGTAAAGGCTCTGAGAAGTCCTCCAACCAAGCAAGCTGCGTAATTGTTTAAATCAGCGTTGCCTAAATTGGCTTGACCACTCACTCTCTCCCATCTCTGTTGGCAGGTCAGGCAGCGGCATTCAATGTGACCTTCCAGCGGGCCGAGGGCTACCCCATCGACCTGTACTACCTCATGGACCTGTCCTACTCCATGCTCGATGACCTCAAAAATGTGAAGAAGCTGGGGGGCGACCTGCTCCAGGCCCTCAATGAAATCACCAAGTCGGGCCGCATCGGTGAGGCCGACCCGTCAGTCCTGCCCTGAATCCCAGCGGCCTTGCTGCCCATACACCTCCACCATCCAACGTCCCAGGGGCGGCGCACTGGAGGCTCCAGACACAGTGTCCCCCGGACAGCCTTGCCAGGGCCACTTCTGGGCACTGGTCCCCTGGCACTGTGGAAACCATCTAGCCCCTCCACTTCCTCTCCTTTCCTTTCTTCTCCTTCTTTTGTTCTCTGCTTCCTGCTGAGCTGTTGTCTCTATGTGCAGGCAGGCATGCACACACACGCAGACCCCTGAGCATGTGCTCACACCCTTTGTGCACACACTCACACGCATACATGATCACAGATGTGCATACGCTTGGATGCACACATGTGCACACACACACTGTCCACCTGGCTTGCTCCCCTGCCCTGGTATGAAGGAGGGAAACCAAGGCCTGTCCCTCTCATCCCGCCCGCCCCTCAGGCTTCGGGTCCTTTGTGGACAAGACGGTGCTCCCCTTCGTCAACACACACCCTGAGAAGCTGAGGAACCCGTGCCCCAACAAGGAGAAGGAGTGCCAGCCCCCGTTTGCCTTCAGGCACGTGCTAAAGCTCACCGACAACTCCAACCAGTTCCAGACAGAGGTCGGGAAGCAGCTGATTTCTGGAAACCTGGATGCCCCCGAGGGCGGGCTGGACGCCATGATGCAAGTGGCTGCGTGCCCGGTAAGGCCCCGGCCTGGCTCTGGTCCCCGGATTTCCCCAAACGTGGGGGTCTCCATCCTGCAGCTGCGGGGCCACCTTCACTGGTGACAGATGCCCTTCAGGACTTGAACGGGGCCCCCACCAGCCTGGGCCTGGGCGAGCAGCCCCCCTGGCCCTGCCAATCACCCACAGATTTCACCAAAAGCTTGTGACTCTGGGCAAATATTTTCAAGCCTAAATCATAAGTAAATGATCTTGTAAAGCTAGACCACTGAGCAGCCTGATCCTGGCAGTTCCTAGAGCAGAATCACCCCTACCTCTGGGGCCTCTCAGGGAAGAGGGTGTCCTCGCCAGGCTCCCTCACATTATGTGATTAAGTGATGGTGTTCAGCCTGCCCCTCGTCCCAGTGGCCATCCCCCCGCCCCCTTGCTGACCCCTCGCCCACGTGGTCCAGTCGGGTCCTGTCTCACCATCTGTATTTATGATGGAAGTGCTACAATACCATCTACCCCCATGTGTGAAACCACACAGTCCTGCCACCTTCAGGAACTGGATGCCAATCTTCCAGCTTCTCTGTGGGTCCAGGGGCAGGTTGTCTTTATATCACAGATGCACACTTTCACTTTCATGTGACATCACAGATTGTGACATGCGTGTTGCTAACGTGTCCTGGTACACTCATCTCCCCGGTGATGGTGTCCCTTAGGCTCTGTCCTCTTTTGTGTTTGCGGTATATTTACGGTGTAATAAACATTTCCATGAGTGTGTTCTTTTCTTCTTTGGGAATATGTCCTTAGGATTTAGTCCCAGGTCTGAAGTCATCGGGCCACAGAGGATGTATGTTTTGAATTGAAACAGGCATTTCAACTCCTCGCAGCATCCCAGCATTCACTGGGGTCTTGGGCAGCTGTCGTCCAACAGACATTTCTGGAGCACGCCCTGGGCTCTGGAATCTGGACTGGACATGGGGACCTCGAGTCCAGAAGCTGGTCCCAGCTTGGGTCCTGCTCCCTGCAAAATGCAGTCTGGGGCGGGAACAGCGCCAACTTGAGGCTGCCATGCCAAGCTCCGCCTCGTCTCCTCTCCGCTCTGCAAGGGCCCCCAGGGACAAACCGAGGCAGGTAACCCTGCCGTCTTCTTCTCAGGAGGAAATCGGCTGGCGCAATGTCACGCGGCTGCTGGTGTTCGCCACAGATGATGGCTTCCACTTTGCCGGCGACGGGAAGCTAGGTGCCATCCTGACGCCCAACGACGGCCGCTGCCACCTGGAGGACAACGTGTACAAACGCAGCAACGAATTCGTGAGTGCCACATCCCTGGTGTCTGGGGAGGGAGTGGACACAGCATAAGGGACTTGGGGGGAAACACCTGGGCTGCGGATGGTGCCCCGGGGGTGTCTGCGGCTCTGCCCTGGGGGTGCAGGGAGGCCAGGGTGGGTCCCAGCTGGCAGAGAGAGCATAGCTGGGAGTCCAGGGGTGCGGGGAGGGGCCCAGGGCTGGGGGCGAGGACAGGCTTGCTGTGCAGGGGTCTCCTCCCCCGGGCAGCAGCACTGTATTAGTGGCACGGGGAGGGCAGACACCACCTTTCATGGGAGTTTGCCCTCCCCTGCCGTGAAATGATGTCTGCGCCCTGGAATTGTAAACTGTGGGGGCCGCAAAGGACTTTAGAGACGGGACCCCTCAGGGGTTCTCACCCGGAGCCCACAGACTCTGGGGGTGTGGGTGGATAACAGGACGGATCCAAGACCTGGACAGGAGATGTGACACCTGAGGTTCTGGTGAACCTCTGCCTGCAGTCGAGCGTGTGCTTCCAATAGGAAAATAGAGTGGGTGCTGGGGCCGTATCTGAGGTCCGCGCCCGGGAGGAGTCAGGGGTATCTCCCCAGTGCCCCTCAAGTGGGGACACCTCACAGTCTGTTTACTGTCCTCTCCAGCTGGATGTCCAGGAGCGGTTCCTGGCCGCTCAATCTCCCTTTCAGCTCAGAGATCAAGAAGCACATCACTACGTTTAACACTTTTCTAACTGTGTTTCAGTATCATGAGTTTCCCTGGTAATCCTGTTATTTTATGCATTTGTAAACATCATCCGAAGGGCCCCGTGGATGGCACTGGGAGGTGGGCAGTCGCTTCTGCCGGGTGGGAGACCAGGCTGTCTGACCCAGTGTCTCCTCTCAGGACTACCCGTCGGTGGGCCAGCTGGCCCACAAACTAGCTGAAAGCAACATCCAGCCCATCTTTGCTGTGACTGAGAGAATGGTGAAAACCTATGAGGTAAGTAGAGTCGGGGTCTTGAGCAACATGGGGGACAAGGCATTTCAGCTGAATAATGACAAAACCCAGTGTCGCCACAGGCTGAGTTCTGCTTCCATGGGCTGGGCGCTGGGCAGCGGGTCCGCCACGTGGGCCAGCACGGGTTTCGGGCGTGAACACTGCAGATGAGGAGGTCGAGGTCTCTTTGGGCCACATGACCTTTACGTGGGGATGAAAGAAGGAACGTTTCTGTCCGTGACATTCAGTCACGGTAACAGCGTGTGTCGCGGTGTTAGCCGTGATCTTTCTGCTTTTGCTGCAACACAGCGGGTCCTTCGGGTCGGCAGAAGCTGCTGTGCGCTTTAGGGCAACTTTCCCTTCTTACATCCTGTGCGTCTGAGTGCGACGCTGCTCATGAAGTCCAAGGACCCACAGGAGGGCTCCCAGCCTTAAGTGGATATTGGTGCGCTTCTCGAGCAGCACACCCACATCACAGGAGCCTTGGGCCCTGCAGCGGCTGTCTCCCCGCGGAAACCAACACTTTTACAGCAGACACTTCCTCCTTCTCTGCCTCAGGGGCCCGGCTCTGTCCCGCTGTACTGAATCACTGTTCTTACCAAATTCTTCTGTAGTGTGAAACTCGGGAGGGGAACGTTCTGTTCCTAAGGCGGTGTCTCTCCCTCCTTCCTTCTCATCAGTCACTCCTGTGTTGGTGTGAGACGTGCTGTGTTTCCGTGTTTTCGTCTGCTGCAGTGTGGCGTGCCGGTCTCCTGTTTGCTCTGATGGGCTGTGAGTCTCTGGGCCCTCACCCTCCCTAAATCCTGTGCACCTCTCTGCTGCAGGCTGGGGGCTGCTGCTGCCGCTGCCCATGGGGCCGGAGGCGCTTGCTGAGGGCCAACTGTGAGACCAGCGGTTCCTGCAGTCGGTTTTCCTGCCCTCCAGAGTGGGGACAAGACACTGTGGGGGGACACAGAGGAGGGGGCAGAGGCAGGTGTCTGGGAGACCCCCTTGGGTGGGCAGTGGGAGCTTGCCAGGCCCCCGGGACAGTGGCTCCACTCAGCCCCTGCTGGGTGCAGCAGGCAGAAAGACCACCTGCCCACATTAGCTTCGTGAGCACCAGCAGGTGAGGGCCTCACAGCCACCTTGTCCTCGGCTCTGTTACAGGACATGGCAGTCCCCTCCTCACGTAGTCATAGGTCCCAGTAATTTGCTATCAGCAGCAGGATTTGTATTCCAGAAGATGGCGTGGTGCTGGGGAGGAAGCCGCAGACAGGAGACTTGAACCCCAAACCCTGCCCCCGTTAGCGCAGATGGACGGTGTCCTGGGCATGTCACAGGCCTTTCTGAGCCTTAGTTCCCTGACTTTCCACTCACGGGGCTCCTGGGAGATGGGAGTCAAGGAGACCCATAGCCTGTAGGGACAGCAGACAGTGGACCCTCCTTGGAATGGGTATCTGCACCGAGTGGAGAGCAGATGGACAGGACAGGACGTAGAGGACCCCAGCCTCCCCGAGTCACAGGGCCTATCCCCAGGCTGGGACCAAGGGGAGTGGGCAGCGGAGGCTGCAGGCGGCTGGTGGCCAGGCTGTGACCGTTCCCATGAGCTCTGTGGGGGCAAATGGACACCATTCAGGGGAGTCACAGAAGGGCTTTGGGGCAGGACAGGACCCGACCATCAGCTCCAGAAGACAAAGTGATGGTGCAGTCTTTCAGAAAAGATGGCATGACCCTTGAGCTCAGCTAAGGCGGGTGTGGGGGAGGATGGGCACAAATGTTCCCGCAGGCTGCCCCAGGCCTGTCTGCATTGCAGGTGCTCCGGACTGCCCACCCGCGGCATCCCTGGACCACTGGCCCTGGCCTGCCAGAGCCGATTGTCTGATTGCTGCTTAGCACGGTCGTTACTGAAATTCAGTTATATCAACTGCTTGAAGCGCTCACAGCTCCTCTCTTCCTGACGGCTTTGGCACATTTTTCGATTACCTATGCCCCAGGGTGGTCTGTGCCTGTCACCTCTGCGTGGTGGGGACGCTGTCGAACGTTGTCGAGGCACATCTTCCCAGCTCTGCCTTCAGTGAGGTCACTGCTCGAAATCCACGAAGGTTCAGTATTTAACCAAGGAAACGAGAAACCCTGCAACTCAGGGCTTGCTTCCTCCCGAGAGCCGGTCGTTAAGCATTACCAGCACACCACTGACCTCGTGCTGAGTTAACTAAACACAGTCAGAGGTCTGGTGGGGGCTGTGTGAGCCACGTGCAAGCAGAAGGAAACCCCCAGGGCGTTAGAAACTGAGGGGAAGCTGAGCTTTCTGTGGTCGTGGGTCCAGCCGTGACCACCTGGTCTTCTTCCCTGGCAGAAGCTCACCGAGATCATCCCCAAGTCTGCAGTCGGGACGCTGTCGGACGACTCCAGCAACGTGGTCCAGCTCATTAAGGCCGCCTACGAGGTGAGTGCCCCGGGGGACTCGGCAGGGGCCCTGGGCGGACAGCAGAGACGCCCTCCCCACTGCAGGTCAACAGAAGGGTGGTCTGGAGAGCAGAGCCCCTGCCTCCTGTGCCGCCCTCAGGCCTTCTGGACACACTGACCCTGGCACTTCCCGAAGGCCAGCTGTGTCCTCTCTCTGGTTGATGGCGTGGTATGTGACACCCCAGACCCTCACCTGTGCGTGCCTTCCCCGAACCACGGGCGCCAGGCCCCCTTCTAGGCCAAGGGTCCTGCTAGCCTCACCAGGCACAGCTGGGGGTCCTGGGTAAACACTGACACCGCTAAATTAAGTTAGAGCCTGTTGAGGAAGCTCCCTGTGCTTCTGCACCCACTCAGAGCCCCCAGCCCCAAAGCAGGCCTCCTGGCCTCCAGCCGCTGCCTGGGGGGTTTCCGTCTCTGCCCAGTGGTGCCACCATCATTGGCTCCTTCACCTCTCTGTCTCTCTCTCTCTATCTCTGTCTCTCCATCTTTTGTTTTCTCTATCTCTGTCTCTCCATATCTCTCTCTTCCTCTGTCTCTGTGTATGTCTTTTTCTGTCTCTGTCTCTCTGTCTCACTCTGTCTCTCCCTCTTTCTCTATCTCTCTGTCTCTCCCTCTCTGTGTCTCTATATCTGTCTGTCACTTTGTGTCCCTGTCTCGACCTGTCTCTCTCACTCTCTCTCATTCACTTACACAGTTTTTCCTGCTCCTGCTCTGTGTCAGGCACTGGGGAATCAGTGGTGAGGGGAGGGTCAAGGCCCCCCTTGGGGTAGGGGCTGTGATCTTTCTCCATGTCAGTCTCCTTGGGGGCCTGTCTTGGGGGTTGGCGTTGGTAACCCCACCACCGCCTACACCGAGCACAGGACCTGGCACCTACCCAGCTCTCAGTGGGCGTGTGGGTGAAGGGAGGGAGATGACAGGTGTGCAAGCCATCGGCTGGGAAGGGCCAGGGAACAGCAGAAGGTCCTCCCTAATCGTGGCGGCTGCTCTTTGCCCACAGAAACTCTCCTCCAGAGTCTTTCTGGAGCACGGCACCCTACCTGACACCCTGAGGGTCACCTACGACTCCTTCTGCAGTAACAGGGTGTCGAATGTGAACCAGCCCAGAGGGGACTGCGACAATGTCCGGATCGGCATGCCGGTGAGGTTCCATCCCGACCTTCTGGAAGGTTCTCTCCCAGTGACAGCTAGAAGGAAGTGCACCCAGGTAGACGGGCTTGCATGGGGACAAGCAAGGGGCAGGAGCCAATGTCCATCGTTGGTCCAGTTTCCTTGCTTTCAAATCCTCTCGGAGGCAGCCACGGTCCCTGTGTGAGCTGTTGTCTTCCTGTTGAGGAAGGTGCAGGCAGCGCCCACACTCCTTGGCACAGGGCGTCCTAGTCGTCAGCACAGACTCCCCTGGTGCAGACAGAAGCACTGTGGAGACGGCAGTGCCTCCTGGGGGCAGATGCTGGACACAGCCCATCGCGGCAAAGAAGGGCCTGCTTCCACACACTACACACTGGTTTGGGTTGGTTTCCCTGAGTTTTGTATTTTGTTATGTTTTTTGACAAAGATATTAAAGAATGGGCCACAGAGATGAATAGAAATAGGCACAGTTATTTCCCTAATATTTTAAATTGATTATGACTACAACAATTAAATTTTTCTTTTTGCTGGCTGTGACCTCATATTCAGCAAAATACTTGCTTTCATTGCATTTCATAATACGATATTGGAATTCCTTCAGAAACATTACTCACTAAATGTTGCATGTGAACTTTTACCAACATACCCCCCCTCATACTGGGTGATGCACACGGGAATCCATTTGATCTTGCGATTGGCTGACTGCCTCTTACACACTTTCCTGACATCTCTGGTCCTTCACTCAGCACCTGTGGAGGTTCACCTACAGTGACTCGGGGTCTGCTTTGCTCTTGAGACCGCGCTCCCTGGAGCTCAGTGCTGGCAGCTGCTTCCAGTGTGCAGGGGAGGCGGGGACTCTGCTCTGTCGCACTTGATTCCTCTTGGCAGGATCTTGACCCTCTCATTCAGGGTCAGGACACAACTCCAGATCCAGATCCTAGGACTTCCTGTGGCATTCTGGCATCTAACAGCCAGACTTAAGGACGAAGTGTATGTCCTTTACAAAGTCACTGTAAAATCCCTTTTAACGCATGTGTGATAAAGGTACTCTAAAGACCCCCCAGCCTGGAGATGGCGGTGTGGGGGCACCACGGGCTCCGCCGGGCCTGCTGCCGCCTGTTCCCACATCATGCCTCTGAGTTTCCAGCTCTCTCTCGTTCTCTCCTCTCTCATCTCAAGTCCCAAGTCCTGGGGAATCCTGGAGTGTCCGTGCTCTTTCCCTCCCCCCACCTCAATCCACTCCCATCTGGGGTCCCTGCAGAAGCTGGCGCCCTCCATGCCTGGGGGCCAAGGACCCCACCCTCACCCCGCTAGCCCCAAGGCATCCGTGTCCAGACTGCTGGTTGAGGAGATGGGAGCGGGGTGACCCCGGTGTCCCAGCCTCGCCTGAGCCCTGCTGTTCTCCCTGACAGATCACCTTCCAGGTGAAGGTCACAGCCACCGAGTGCGTCCAGGAGCAGTCGTTTGTCATCCGGGCCCTGGGCTTCTCGGACACGGTGACTGTGCAGGTCCTGCCCCAGTGTGAGTGTCAGTGCCGCGACACAAGCCCGGGCCGCAGCCTGTGCCGGGACAAAGGCTTCATGGAGTGCGGCATCTGCAGGTGAGGCGGGCGCAGGGTACACGCTACCCCAGGGGCAGCGAGACGTGCAGGAGCAGCTGTTTCCAGCCCAGGGTCTGGGGTCCTAGAGGAAGGGGCGGCGTCCCGCACCATCATCAGGAGGGGCCCTGCCCTTGCATCCCTCCCACCCCAGGTGTGACACTGGCTACATTGGGAAGAACTGTGAGTGCCAGACGCAGGGCCGGAGCAGCCAGGAGCTGGAAGGAAGCTGCCGCAAGGACAACAACTCCCTCGTCTGCTCGGGGCTGGGGGACTGCGTGTGCGGGCAGTGCATTTGCCACAAGAGCGACGTGCCCAACAAGGAGATCTTCGGGCAGTTCTGCGAGTGCGACAACGTCAACTGCGAACGCTACGACGGCCAAGTCTGTGGGGGCGAGAGTGAGTGCGAGGGGACAGACAGCAGATGTTGGGGGTCAGATGGGCAGACAGACAGACGCTCGGGGTTCTCCTTCAGCCCCACAAAAGCAGCAGCAGGTCTGGGCAGGCAGAGGGCCAGGTCACTGGTCTAGGGGGACGAGGGCGAGTCTGCAGCGATCCCCTGTCTTACAGAGCGGGGAACCTGCAACTGCGGCAAGTGCCAGTGCAAGGAGGGCTTCGAGGGCTCGGCGTGCCAGTGCCCGCGGTCCACCGATGGCTGCCTGAACCAGCGCGGGACAGAGTGCAGTGGTCGTGGCCGGTGCCGCTGCAACGTGTGCGAGTGCGACGATCCGGCTACCAGCCGCCCCTGTGCCAGGACTGCCCGGGCTGCCAGTCGCCCTGTGGCAGCTACATGTGAGTGCTCAGCTCACTACAGCGTAGCTGTCACCCCAGGAGGACCAGAGCCTGGGCAAGGGGCCCTCTTCCATTTGCACCCCTGCGGCCTCCTTCAGAGCCAGGTGTCATGGGCCAGCCTAGGGCCACCCTCTGACTTCCAGGTCCCAGCGAATCCGCCCTTCCTCACTCCCTTGGGTACCTGCCCCCCGTCCCCATCCCTGTCCCCACGGCCCACCCGGACCACTCCTGTCCCAGCAGCACGGAAGCCCACATGGCTCCCAGTCACCTTGCAACACCAACCCTCTCACATCTCCTCATACTTCCTCCAATACACCCTCACACCTCCCCAACCCCATCACACCCCCTCTCACACCCTGACGCCTCACACCCTCTCACACCCTCTCACACCCCCTCACTTCCTCCTGCTCCCTCACCCCTCACTTGTACACTCTCCCCCCTCACTCTCTCACAGCACCAGATCCTCTCACACACCTGTTCGCCCCCTCAGGTACTCTCACAGCCTCGCCCCCTCCTGCATGTGTGTGCACACCCTCTTGCACACACGCTCACGTGGTTGCTCCTCCGCAGCTCCTGTGCCGAGTGCCTGAAATTCAAGAAGGGCCCCTACGAGAAGACCTGCAGTGTGGAGTGTAAGAACCTGACGCTGCTGCAGGAAGCCCCTCCGGTGAATCGGCAATGCAAAGAGCGGGACTCGGAGGGTTGCTGGATGACGTACACCCTGCGTCAGCGGGACGGGATAGCACAGCTATGACATCCACGTGGAGGACACGCGAGGTGAGACCCCGCGCCAGGCAGGACATGGCCGTCAGGGCTCCAGTCATGAGGCCTCCAGAGGTGGCGAGGGTCTCTGTCCACTCAGGAGGGCCAGCCGGGCAGGGTCAGGCGAGCGTCCAGGACATGGTCCTCCCACCCCCAGGCCTCTCCCTCATGGCTGTGACCTCACATTGGGGTGCTGAGGGGCAGGGATGGCTTGTCCCCTTGCAGTAGAGCTGCTCCAATCAGCGGACGGACCCAACTGCGTGCCTACGGGTGCCATGCTGGTTATCTCCTCCTGATGGTTGACTGAGGCTTGAAGCCTGTCAACTTTAAAAGCAAATAAAGAAAATGACTTTATCTAGGAATACCCCAAGGAACTGCAATTTGACACGTGCACACTATGGTGAACCACAGACAAATCCAGGGAACAACTGGAGGGTACTGATTTTATAGAGAAAGGGGGAGAGGGTGGGGCTGTTCTAAAGGAAAGTCATTGGGGGAAAGTAGCAGTTAAGGCATCAGCAGCTTCTCATTGGCTGAGCTGTGGCACTTCTCATTGGCTGGGCTATGGTGTTTCTCATTGGCTGAGCTGTTGCCTGGTTGGGAAAGAAATCTTTCATAATAAAGTAGCTGTACTTCCTGCCCAAGAAGCAAAGTTATGTCTCCTCCCGTTTGGTGTAATTGCCCATGTGTCATAGGGGTGAGAGCTCCCCCTGCAAGATTTCCAGACTCCAATTTAGTTGAGGTTTCTCTTATTCACTTCATAAGCCACAAGTCCCAAGGGCTGGTCCACCGACGGCTGCACCAGGATCACCCGTGGGCTGTGAAAATCCTTCCTGCTCAGAACTCAGCGCTGGGGAGGGGATCCAGGGACCCGGGAAGCCCAGGCACTGGGGTTTCCCAAACGCTGTTAGCCTGTCTGTCCCCTGGATTCCAGAGCTATATGGGGCCCCGTAATGGTCGAGGACTCGGAGATGCCAACCCTGTCTTCACAGAGTTCACGTTCCAAGATGGGGGGTACCCTTCCCCAACATGTCAGAACACCAGTGCCCCAGACGGCAGGAGGCTGTGGCTGGGGTCATGAGGTACAAAGATGACTGCAGGTTGGGGTATTCCCCAAGGTCAGAGGTCAGAAGGTCTCTTGGAGGAGGAGACATTGCAGCTGAGACCAGAGAACAAGAGTGTCCAGACAGACGGGACACAGGGTGTGCAGTCAGAGGCACCCAGTGCTGGTCATCACGGGGCTCAGTGAGTCCCGGGAGGCGTTTGCGTCTCTTTTCAAACATACCAGGACTGTTAGCAGGGTTTCAGAAGAGCAAGCCGCACAGCTGAACTGTGTTTTCAAAAGCCGGATGCAGAGCCCTGAGGGGCCGGGTGGAAACAGACCTATAAGGGGTTGCTTCGAGGTCCAGGCACTGAAGAGTGGAGACGGGTGGGGGTGGGCTGGCTGTGTGGGCAGAGCCTGCCCTTGGATGGAACATGGGGAGGGGATCAGGAGGAATGGGGACAGGTGGAGGATCCATAGGTCCGCAACAGGTACGGAGGGTTGGGTGGGTCGAGGTTCACTGGTGACAATGACAAACCATGTGTGGGTCTCTGGGACTTAGTGGAAACAGACCCACGACGAGAGGACTAAGGGCTTTAAACAAGTAGCGCCCACGGGTGTGTGCAACACACGAACTCTCCGCACCCCCACCCCTTCCCATCACAGAGGCTGAGGGATAGGATCACAAGGCTGGGAAGCCTGGCCACTTGGGTGACCGCACCAGGCGTGGGCCAGCAGTCCACCGGGGCCCTTGGAGGACTGAGACCTGCTCCTAGCTCCCCCGCCTGGCAATGGGAACCCCAGGGGGCAGATGGGGCACAGGCCCTCCATGTGGCCTGAGCTCATGGCCTGGTCACAGCCAGTTCTCATCCAGGCTCTGCCATGGTCAGGCTGGCAACCTGGGCCTCATTTTCTCTGTAAACAAGGGACCGAATTTCATTTGAAACCACAAGGTCTGGCCTTGTCCCTAGCTCTGCCCCAATCCCTGGCCATTTTGCTCACCTACCTGTCACCATGAGTCCAGCAGTTGGACCCTGAGCACTGTGCAGCGACCTGGGACGGGGCACACATGGGGCTGAGTGAGCCGGGGAGGGCCTGACACTTGGTATGCGTGTGCTTCCTCCTTACCCCAGAATGCGTGGAGGGCCCCAACATCGCTGCCATCGTCGGGGGCACTGTGGCAGGAGTTGTGCTCATTGGCCTCCTCCTGCTGATCGTCTGGAAAGCCCTGACCCACCTGAGCGACCTCAGGGAGTACAAGCGCTTTGAGAAGGAGAAGCTCAAGTCCCAGTGGAACAACGTGAGTGGCTGTCTTGCGGGCGAGGCAAGCAGTCCCACGCAGAGGGTCACATTATCCCCGCCCTCGGTTAACCTCCTCCCCCAGGAGGTGGTGGACATGCACCCAAGGCTGCATACCTGTCCCACTCCCCACCCTGGAGCTCATCATCAAAGTGCATGCTGCTGTGGGCAAGCTCTGCCAATGGGGCCAGAACCCGAGGGAAGGACACTTGGCTCCCAGCTCCTCCTCCCCTGCACTGACAGTCATGTTTGCTTTTCTCAACAGGACAACCCCCTTTTCAAGAGCGCCACTACGACAGTCATGAACCCTAAGTTTGCTGAGAGTTAGGATGCTTGGTGAACAAGGCCATCTGAACCGCTCAGATGGGACCACCCCACACCACACTCCTCCATCACACCGGATGTGACCTGCCTCCTGACGTGGCTTATGACGATTGACAGTTTCATCCATTAACCAAGAATCCACTATGCTTTTCTCTGCCCTCAAAATGACTGATATGGCCAGGTGACTACATGGGCTCATAAGAAGGGACAGCCTCCCCTTCTGATACGTACGACCTTTTCATAGAGACTTCAAAAAGGAATTGCTTGAGTCTTACAAGGTTAAATACGTGTTTTCTTATGTAAAAATCAGGATGGTGTCTGTTTAAAGGTGGTGCAATTTTATTTCTATTTGAACCTATCATGGTGTAAGATTACATCCCATTGTTTATAGTGTTCCCCAATCAAGTGTATAGAAAAAGATCAATAAAACTCTGGTGGAAGCTGTCCACGGAGGCTGGGCTCTGCCCCCTCCCCACTCTCTACACACTCGCAGGGTCAACTGCGGATGCTGGTTCGGGCTCTCCTCTCTCCTTCCTCCTCTGTTGGCTGTGCGTCATAGCCCTCTCTGCTCAGTCCCTGCCCCGCTCCTCGGTGGCTGTCAGAAGACGTGAGGGCAGCCCCGTGAAGGGGCGCCCGCTGTGGAGTGGGAACAGGGCAGAGGCAAGCCGGGAAACGGGCGCCTCTCCTGCCGTCTACACAGCTCTTGGGGGAATGGGGCGGTGGAACACAAGCTGAGGGAGAGTTTTAAAGTGTGCTCCTCATGGGCTGTCTCATCGGGTGACCTGGAAGTCACGGTTGATCCAGGGCCACATGGCTGAGGGAATCAGGCCGTGTCTTGTGTAACGACGGTATGTCACGGTATCCAAGTGTGATAATCCAGTCGCACAAGGGCCCGCCAATGGGCACCATCTCAGCAGGTGTGGTGTGGGCCAGGGCCGGGGCGGCCAGTGAGAGCCCTGCAGGGTGAGGAGGTCCTGAGGAACCCAGGGAAAGGCTGGATTCTGATATTTCAACATCCTCAGCACCCACAGCGCTTGCTCGCTCCCTTGTCTCCCTATCACACAGACTGAGCGAGGAGGGAAGAGGTGGACGCAGGGTGCAAGTTTGGGCGTCTTGTTCATTTAAGGAAACATACTTCCAGATGATGTTTGCCCTTATTTCTCCCTAAAACTTTTAAATTCTTTATTAACATCCAAGCATGACTCTTGATTAGGAAGCATCCGTTCCTTCAGAAAGCACTCATGGAGTGCAGACCTGCTCCCTGCCACTCTCTGCAAAGCAGACCCAGGCAGAAACAGACCTGTCCCTGCCCTCCAGGAGGGACACAGAGAGACCCCTCGGCCAGTGTGAAATCGTAAGTGATACGATTTGGGAAGGAAAAGCACGCGGCACAGAACTTAGAGCAAAGTTCAAAGAAACAAAACTGAGTACCTCGCCCATGACACTTCCACAGCTCATAAGCCTCACGCTGGATGTCCCTTCTGCCCTCCTCCTTCCAGAGAGAGGAAGATCTTTCTGTCCCACCGGGGGGCCGACCTCAGCCTGTGGGGCTCCCGCCTGGCCCAGCTCCCAGATGCTCCGCCATCACCACCCTTTCCTCCCTCACTACGTGTCTCGGGGGCCTCAGTGCCTCTCCTCATCCCACCTAAGGCCAAGAGTCATCCTCTTCCCGGGCCTCATGCCTGTCCCTCGCCAAGCCACAGTGTGGCCAGGGCCCACGTGCACGCTCCCGCCTTGGGCCCATCATGCTGCAGGCACCTAGCATCACTCCTTCCTCACTCCCGGGACTCGCCCGACTCCTAAACAAGCGTATTCGAAACAGCACGGCCAAAGGGCAACCTTTTACCCTATCATGGTGCCACAGCCTCCATGCCTGGGAAGAGAATCAGGCTGTAATTGTCTATCCACAGTGTGGAACCCGACTGAACAAAATGGAACGGCTCTCAGACAGTGTTGGGTGTGGGCCATCCTCGTTCCTACCCTGTAAATGGTGGTGGCTCTGCACGTTCCTAGTCTCGACCCTTCCCTCTATAACCCCCTGGCAGACGAGCCCATCCTCACACGTGGTCTGCCTGCCATAGGTTCCCACTCCAGTCCCAAGCCCCTGCAGACACCTCCACGTGGTGTCACACGGGCATGTCCGAGGCAAGTCCAGCATCTTCCCCCGAACTGCTCTCCTTCCTTTGGGTCCCCTCAGTGGGTGCCCTCCAGTCCCTTTCCTATGCATCCATGTCTACACAGATACTCAGTGGAATCACAGTTCCCTTTCTTACAACACGTGGGATTCTCTCATGATACTCTGCACGCCCTCCGGCCCTAAACCTCCAGTCTTAGTACCTCCCTCACTGTTTAACCACTCAGGCCTGTCGACCAAAAATACACCCTCCAGCTTCCTGATTTAAAGACAGGTTGGGAGACTCAAGTAGGTTCAAAATCTCACATCATTTAACTAACCAACCCAATGTCTCCCTTTACAATATGGGTGCACGTCAATGAACTAAGAACTAGTGGGTTTTGTTTTATCTGTTTTTAATGAAACCTGCATCGTGTACCATCAGTGTGTTTCAGCAGTTTCTCGTCACCAGCTCAGTCACGCGTCCACACGACCTGTCTGGGAACTGGGACGCTGCTGACCCCACAGATCAGGTGGGACCTAACCCTCCCTCTACCTCCCACGGAGGCGGCTCAGAGCGGGGGAGCGAGTGCTGCTTTCAGGGGTTTGTGTGCTAAACCACACTGAGCTGGGCCGCAGCAAGCACACAGCCCAGAGCCAGAATTCAGTACCGAGCTCCCAGACACAAGCAGGTTGCTGACCCAGGGCAGCAGGTGGCATAACATCAGGTGGGGAGGGATGGGAGGGCGTCAGAATGACCTGGGAGAAGCTTTGCAGCCAGGCCCCAGTGACCAGCTATCCCGGTTTGTCTCGGACGTTGCAGTGCTAACCCTGAAAGTCATTTATGCCGGAAAATGATGCAAGCTGGAGAAAGCCAGACGGCTGGCCACTCCAACGTGTGTGTTTTTTCCACACCACCAAGCAGTTAACTCAGTTGTCCGAGGACACTGACCGGGGGTCCCACAAATTTAACTCACTTCTGACTCTGCCTACCTGGAGACGCTGTCGGATCCCACAGGTGAAGCTCTCAGTCCTACAAGACTGCCCCTGTCCCCTTCAGATGCCAGTTGCAAGTCCCGGTTGTCCCCGGTGCTTCTGAGGATAGGCTGCAGATCGGAGATGCCACTAATTTCCTAGAGCGGCTCACAGAACTCAGGAAACCCGTTCACTCACTAGGTTACCCGTTCATTACAAAGGACGTACATGAGCAGCCAGATGAAGTGAGGCCCAGGGCAAGGCTCAGGAGGGGCTCGGAGCTTCCACGCTGAGCACACCACCCTCCCAGCACCTCCACGTGCTCACCCACCCGGAAGCTCTGAGCCCCGTCCTGCTGGGTTTTCATGGAGGTTCCACGACGTAGGCATGACTGACTAAATCCCTGACCCTTGGTGACCGATTCAACCTCCAGTCCCTCAACCCTCCCTGGAGGTTAGATGGTGGGACCGAAGGTGCCAACCCTCCAGTCACATAGGGGGTTCCCCTGGTGGCCAGCCCCACCCTTAGGTGTTCTCCCAGTGTCCTCATCCACAGAAACTCAGATGTGGTTGAGAGGGGTTTGCTATGAAGATCAAGATACCTCTATCACTCTTACCACTCAGGAAATTCCAAGGGTTTTCTGTGCCAGAAACCAGTGAAGACCAATTACATTTCTTATTACATCACAGTATCACCCACCCTACGGCCCCCTCCTCCCACCACAAACCTGCCAATGGGCACAGGTGGGAAAGTGCCTGGCTTTGGCTCTCCTTTTATTTCAAATTCTAACTGCATCAGGGCCTCTGACTGGATGTCACCTGGGACCCTTCACCCGGGCAGGTAAGGGAAGCAGACTAGCCCGAGGCCCCATCGCTGCCCCCACAGCAGCTCTTCCCAGCTCAGGGGTCTCAGCCCCCCGAGTCTGGAGCTTTAAACAGCATGGCACCCGAGACCTCTGACTTCATTGCGGGGTGGGGGTGGGGGGCGGCTGGCATCACTGCTTTTAAAGGTTTCTTGGGTGATGTCTGTGCCCAGCCAGGGTTGAGACTCACTCACCCCTCTGTCCTCTCTGCCTCTGTCCATCCCTGCTTCCACCCTTGAGCCCCACCGACCCCTGCCTAAGAGCTCTTACAAACCTTTCCAGACCTCTCCAAGGCAAGGACAAAGTCCAAGGCCCTCAAGAGCTCATTTTGTCTTCAGCTGAGCTGAAAATGAGATCTCCCAGAGTTAATGATCTTGGTGGTTTAATGTGTCCTGCCCGGGTGGCCATTCCACTCTTTTAAATGGCCTTTCATGGCCTTACTTCATGTAAAGAAGCAATTCTTTAACTTACTAAGGAATGTACTCATAATGATACAAAAACTAGATGGCACACTGACCACGAATAAAATCTCTGGTCAAAATACCCAGCATGTGACTCCAATTTGCAGAATTCCAGGGTGGAGGCCCTGGTATTTCAGAACCACCAAGACTTTGACCTCAGCCCACCAGGCTAGTCTGCGTCCATGGACAGCTCTTCCCATTGCACTCGGCTGGATGACTATTTCTCCTAAACTGACACCATTGTGAAGGTGTCACTGTAATTTCTTATCCATCTTTCTTCGTGGAAAAACCATACGCTCTTTCAATTCCTGACTGCAAACAGAGTGATCATTCTGTTTCTCTGGACATTCACTGTAGTTTGTACTTTCTCATAATGTGTCATTTGAATGTTTCCTACAAGCCTGAAGATCTTGACAACCAAATGTGTTAAGTTAAACGATGCCTTCCCCTCCTCCCCTGTTTTAAAACAGGAACTTGGGCTTAGTTACCAAAAATGTTTTGAACTTTTGCATGTCGTACTGTCCCAAAACTCGACTGTTTTAAAATGCCATTGCTGATGACACTGTTTCAAATGCAGTGGTGTTCACTGTTTCCTGCTTAATGCTTACAAAAGTCCCATGTCCTTCAACTATCATTAAATTAGTGTTGTGTGGTTGTGCTATTTGGACGAAAAAAATGTTGGTTTCCAAGGCTGTAGTTCTAAACTCAGGCTGGTGTTTACTCCGTTTCTAATGGCAAATGAGCTTTTAAACATCTCTTTATGTAGCAGAGGATCCAAACAGCGCTGTGAAGTATTTGAACTGGAAGAGGAGGATCGGCCCCAGTTTACCGCAGTCGCGGGTCCTTGCTGCCTCGCATGGACAGGAAGGAACTTTGTCACTTTATGAGGAGCCAGAGCAAAGCTGAAGCTATGCTCTTTAAAACATTTGACATTGGCACTGACTCAATGTCACGGGCCTGTGGTCTTTCTGCGCAAGGGGGCCAGTCTTCTTTCTGTGCACCACAGACCAGCACCGTGGACTTGGGCTAGCTCGGGTCTGCCCTAAAGGGGAAGATCAGGCAAGCTCACTCTGGGCTGTGACCTGCTGGTACTCTCTGTGCGATTCCGTGCTGTGGCCACTGACACTCACAGAGACTGAGTAGCTTGGCGCAGGCTGAGGAGGTAGGAATTGGTGGGGTTGGGATGCCAGCCTCACGGTCCTGCTGCACCACTCTTCTGGCCCTGTGACCTTCAGTGGACACCCACCCCTCTGGGTTCAGTTTACTGTAACTGAGTCACAGGGTGGGGATCAGGTGCGCTGTCCTTGCACATTGAAGAAGTCACAAACACACAGTGACCAACCATGCCCTCCTGGCCGAGAACAGACTTTCCACAATGGCTCTGGGGGTTGAGAGCAAGTTAAATTCTGAGCACTTTGGGACCCTCTCAGGGAGAGGAAGTACGGAGGATGTTATGGGCGTGCTGGAAGAGAGGAATGGATGCTCTGCTCAGTCTGGATCGTGCCTGCCTTCCCAGGTGTATAGATTCTCAGATTAGACTGCAGCCCACTGCCCAGAGTTCACCACAGTGCTTCCCTTGAGGGTTGAGGTAGCTGTGGGACAGTGGAGAAACATGACCCAGTAAACGATGTGGGGGCCCTGAAGAACATCAAAGATGGCAGACACCTCCCCCGTGTCAAACACTCCAAACCCCAACAGTCACACAGCAGACATCAGCAGCTGATCCCAGTACTGCTCCTACCAAGCCAGGGGAGGGCTCTTACCACTATGGTGCATCTAGCCATACTGACCAGCGAAGCTTAGGAGCGGGATCTCTTGCTTCCTTGAACAATTCCCAAATCCACTCAACAGATCCACTGAACGATTCTCAAATCCTCACTCTACTTTGGCTAGAGGAACATAGTCTTAAAAAGAAAGCAACTGGATTCTCGCGTTATATATTTTTATCATTTCTTGTGCACCCTTAAAAAGAAGCCAGCCTTTTGACGACTGAACTTAAAGACAATAAACAACAAGGTCCAATTCCACAGGGAGGGCACTACGTCACGGGGTGAAAAATGCCATGGCATGGGGAGCTCTCCGAAGGATTGTCAACTCAAGCAAATTTGCTGGTTATCTGATCTCAAAATGAGTGTATTCGAAAATAGCCAAAAGAACCGCAGTTCAGCACGTGAACGCTATGGCTAACCAGAGGCAAATCCAGAGAACACAGAACGGGAGCTGCTTTTACAGTGAAAAGGTGGGGCGAGGGACAGGCCGGTGTAAAGGAACATCCATTGGGGGAGAGGAACAGCTCAGGGCAGCAACGGCTCCTCTTTGGCGGCGCCGTGGCCTTTCCCACCGGCCGAGCTGCCGCGGGTGGCGCGGGAGAAAGCTTCCTCCAGCAGTAAATTAGTTGCGCTTCCCGTCTGAGATGCAAACATCCCCACTTCCTCTTTGGTGTAATGGACGATGTCATAGGGCGAGACAGCTCCCCCTGCAGGCCTTCCCCATCCAGTTTAGTGAAGGTTTCCCTTATCATTTTCCACAGGATCAAAGATGGGTCCTCGCAGGAGGGACCACTCAATCCCAGTGAGTTTGGGTTCGTGGTGTCCGTGGGAAAACGAGAGCAAGAAACGCAGCTCCTCTCAGGACTTAAATGAAAGTTCCGATAAGAAAAGTCTAAGCAAAGTTTGAGGTTGTTGGGGGCTGGCCCCGTGGCTGAGGGGTTAAGTTCGCGTGCTCCGCTGCAGGCGGCCCAGTGTTTCGTTAGTTCGAATCCTGGGCGCGGACATGGCATTGCTCAACAGACCACGCTGAGGCAGCGTCCCACATGCCACAACTAGAAGAACCCGCAACGAAGAATACACAACTATGTACCGGGGGGCTTTGGGGAGAAAAAGGAAAAAATAAAATCTTTAAAAAAAAAAAAAAGTTTGAGGTTGTTGTTAATGTTTTTTGAGTACATTAATAACGAAATCCTCAAATATTCCTATTTGAAGGCCGACAAGGTTTAGTATTAAGGGCCCGTTTCCGAGGCAGCGGGAGGATGCCCCGGCGGGGGCCCGGCCGGGGCGCGGAAGGCGGGGCGGGCGGGCTCCTGGGAGGTGGGCGTCCCCAGGGGCTTCCGAGGACCAAGGAGCCGGGGGCGGCGGTCTCCCGGGCGGGGGCCGGGCCGAGCGCAGTGGCTCTGCAGGGACTGCAGGACCAACCCAGGAGAGGCGGCGACATCACCAGTCCCTGGAGCCACCTCCCAGAGTTCCTCTCAAGTTTAGCGTCGAAGCCATGGCGCGCCCCCGTCCCAACAACCCGCCCCAGCCGCGCATGCGCACTGAGCCGCAGCGAGCCGCGCGCAGCCCGCCCGCTTTCAGCTGCGCAGGCGTACTGAGCGGCGCTGGGATGAGGGGAGAGCGAGCCGCGGGGGAGGAGGGCTGGGGGCGGGGGGAGGGCGAGAGGCGGGGCGAGCAAGGGCCTGCGGCTGCGCACTCGCGTCGCCGCCCCGCCCACTTCCGGCGCGCGGCGCTGCGGGGCAGAGGCTGCCTGGCCGGCGTCCGAGATAGGGCGTGTTCGGTCGACGACCACAAACACACCGACCGACCAGCAGGGCCGCAGCCACCATGGCGTCCGACGGGGCCCGCGGGCCGAAGCCGCGCTGGGGACTGTCCCTCGGCGGCGCCGCGCTGCTCCTGCTGCTCCTCCCGGCGGCCGCGGCGCAGGGGCCGCCCGGAGTGGGTGAGGACGGCCGAGGCGACGTAGGGACGGAGGGTCACGCAGTCATCGGGGCGGGCCGAGGGGGCGCGGGCTCACGGGGTCATGGGGTCGGGCGGGGGGCGGGCTTGGGGACGCGGGGTGCTGGGGTCGGCGGCGAGGCTCGGGGTCGCAGGGTCGTGGGGTAGAGGCGGAGGGCAGAGGGGGCGCGGGGCTGGGGGCGCGCGGTCACGGGGTCCGGCGGAGGGGGCGCGCCCTCACAGCCTCGCCCGCTCGCTGCCCCCCCGCGCGCCACGGACCGCGGTGACGGCCGGAAGGACCACCCAGGGGCCCCGTCGGGCGGATGGAGCCGCAGCGGGAGGTGCCCGCGGGGAAGGAAGGGGCCGAGCGGCCTTTTGTCTTGGCTGAGCCGCCGTGGCCGCCCCACGCGTGGCCGTGCCAGGGGGTCCAGGTGCCTGGCTGGCGGCCGGCCGTGCGGCGCGTTTCCGCGGGCCCGCGGGTTGGCCTGGCTTAGCACGCAGCCCTCTCGCTGAAGCTCACTGCGACCCGCGGAAAGACTGGGTAGCCGGTGTCCAGGCCGGGCCCCTCGAGGGCTGGGAGGGCCGGGGCTCGTGTCGCGGGGCCCTGCTCCACGCGGGGCGCCTGGGAGCGGCCCTTGCGTCCACCCGCACCGCGCACCTGAAGACCCCTCCAAGAATCTCCAGGTACAGCAGCCGGTTCCTGGCCTCATGTGAAGACAGGAAATAACAGATGTCCTCGAGGAGGACAGCTGATCGTGTCTACACTCCCCAATCCTGCGGTGCGCGTTCTTCATGCGTTTATCCCACCTGCTCTTGTTAACCACCTGTGCTAGGTGCAGGGACCACGGTTCGTCTCTGTCCTTGAGGAGCTGAGTTCCTGTGGAGACTGACCAGGGAGCAAGCCATTAGAGTGCTGGGTGGGTGAGGGGAGCGTGTGTAGGAAAGTGCACGACCTGAGGGCCAAGGAGTTCCAGAACCTGTGTATTGCTGGAGGGTGGCTTCCAGTGGGCGGGGCGGAGCCTGAGGGACTGCCTGGAGGCTGGTGGAGATCTGGGAAGCGTTTAAGCTGGGGACTGTTGTGGTTGGACCTGTTTCAGAAATACCGTGTTTACTGATGTGTGTGCGGTCCCCACGCGATCGCTAGCCGTGGTAACAGCTGCAGGCGGCCTCTCAACCTCTGTTTCATGGTTCCCAAGAGCCGGGACCAGGGCCCAGCACCGGGGCCAGTTTTTTCTCAGCTCATCTGATCCCAGGCTTTGCCAACTTGTGTAGCACAGCCCAGCGCCTTTCCTCTCGGTGACCCTGTTGGACGTTTATCCCAGGGCAGGACTGGTTGAGTGTCCTCCAGTCCACCTCCAGGTGTGCATGGGTCTGTGTCTGGGACACTCGCGATGCGGCCGTCCTGACGGGTGCTGCTGAAGCGGTCGGGTTGCACTGTATACGGAACTCTTGGTCCAAACTGAGTTTTAAGCTCAAATGTGGAATGAACTTTTTACCAAACAGAATGGATATCTGCCAGGAGTCCATGATTGCACAAGAAGCTCTTTATTGTCAGTGGCTCACAGGGGTGTGTGCCTGAGTTACCACAGTGGTCATGTCAGGAGACACCCTGAAGTGGACTTCTGAAACTGCAGAGACCCCATGTGAGATGAGCGGGAATGTCCTGTGACAGTTTGGGAGTTAAACCAGACTGTCACTAGTATTCACGTGAAAAGCAACTCCTTCTCCAGCCACACTGAGCACAGAGGCCCCTCCCACAGCATGGGCTCCCGTGAGACTCTTACTGCTTGTCATCCCGGAGGAATGTGACTACACTATTTAAACCCTTTTGTCTTCCTTGTAAGGATGCTGTATGTATTAGTCAGGGCTCTCCAGAGAAACAGAAGCAATACGATAAGCACAGCTATAGAGAAAGAGAGTTAGTATGAAGGATTGGCTCACGTGACTGTGGAGGCTGAGAAGTCCCATGCTCTCCCGTCTGTAAGCTGGAGACCCGGGAGAGCTGGCGGTGTGGCCCCAGTCCAAATCGGAAGGCTGAGAACCAGGAGCACCGAAGTTCGAGGACAGGGGAAGATGGCGTCCCAGCTCAAGCAAAAACACTGAATTCACCCCTTTGCTTTTTTGTTCTATGGGAGCCCCTCAATGGATGGCATGATGCCCACCTGCATTGGTGAGGGCATCTTTACTCAGTCTTCCAATTTAGATGCTCGTCTCTTCTGAAACACCCCCACAGACACGTCCAGAAACAGTGTTTTACCAGCTATCTGGGCATCCTTTAGTCCAGTCAAGTTAACACATAAAATTAACCATCACAGGTGTGTAAATTCAAAGAATACATTGCACCAATCCAAAATCAGCAATTTCTAATGTCTTCTTGTGTGCTTTGGTGAGGAGGAGACATTAGGAACCTGTGAGATATTGAAGATATTTGGAGCAAAATTCTTTAAAGAAGCCGCCTTTGTGGGCTTTGGACCCCACTAATTGTGAATGGGGTCAGACTGGATCCCAGAGTTTCATCTTTACATCTAGGGGGAAGACAGCCCCTCGAAGGACCTCAATCTGTTGTCCTAAAGAGGGATCCAAAGGGGCTCGGGGGTGGAGGGCCTACCTTGACTGCTCCTTGCAGCCGTGCTGGATTTGGGGTGTGGGGTGGGGTCTGCATTCCTTCTCCTGCCCACTTCCCTCCGAGAGCCAGGGCAGGTTGTCCAGGATGGTACGGTACGTATACACACAGTGTATATTTTTGTTCTGTAGTACACTCTCCACATCTTTCTTTTCTACTGAGATGGTAGGATGACCAGCACTCTCCCTGTCTCTGTCACTATGCAGTGTAGGCACAGTGCCCGATTTAAGGACTTGTTCTGCTGAGGGACATGGCCAGCTGCAGCCCTCCGTCTTGTGTGACATGTGTGATAAATAATATATTTATTAATTTCTTTATTTTTAAAAAACATTGGTCTTTACACATGCTAGTAGGTGTCTTTTTGTACTTAATCAGTTGACTCACCTGAAACTTTAGGAAAGAACTCAAAAATGAATCATGGGTTAGTGTATCTTAACAGAAGAACCTGTTTTTCTTTTCATTTAATTTCCAAAGTGAGACTGAAAGCTCCCTAATCATTGATGAATAGGCTCCAAGTTGAGGATTTTCCGCCCTAGGGCTTCAGCGGTCAGGACGCTCACTTTCAGCATTAGACTTACCAAACACAAGGGCGTTTTGTGCCTCTCGGCTTTGAGCACATGGTTTTCTCCGTCCGTGACGAGGTAAGATACGTGCACCGTTGGCGGAGTAGAGGAGTCAAGCTCCCTGTCTTTGGGGCAGTAGCAAATGGTTAATGTATTTTCCTTTCTAACTGCAAGACGATGTAGTGTTTTCAAGGGAGAATGACTTTTCCTGGCTTTGAGCTTGTTTTCTTGAGGACTGGATGTTTCTCCCCGTGGGGAAAACCTGCCCTGTTCTTGGCTTGCTGGGAGCAGGAGGAGGGGGCGGTTCCTTGGCCTTCTCCTCCCTCGCCTCTCTGTTGACTCATACTGACCTGTAATCCAGAGGCCCTGGGGGGACTGGGTTTATGATGTGTATCTTGGAGCTGAGTTCTTTTAGTTCACACAAGACCAGTTATCAAAAAGACTTTAAAAATGGAAATCCCCATGAAAAAGTTCCTGTACCTTGTCACGCCTGCTCCCTGTGGCCACTCTGTTAAGAGTGATGAGAAGGAAGTGCGTTCTTTCCTGTAGAATTTTTCAAAAAAGACTTGGAGTGGGTTTGTGCGGGTTGCACCGTGCCTCCCTGCCTGTGTAGGAAAATTCCAGAGCTGCAGAGGAGCTGACGGAATAAACACTGCAGTGAACTCCTGACCCTTTCTGTTCTCAGCCTTTGCCAGCTTTACTTTGCCGCTCCCTCTCTGTCTGCATGTTGCGTTTTTAACCAAACCATTTGAGAGTAATTGGTGTGGCCCCTTACCCCTAAATTCTTCAGGGTGTGTCCCCTGAGAATAAGGACATTCTTTTACATAACTGGAAACTAATGATCAAAATCTGGACTTTTACCATTGGTACGATATGTCCGTGTACAGTTTACCAGTTATCCTGGTAATGTCCCTCTGTCCCCCATCAAGGCTCACGTGGTGCTCTTCTTTGTGATGTCTCTTCATCTCCATTCACCTGGGTTAGCTGCTCAGTTTGTCTTTGTTTTCAGAAAGCCGCTGTGGAAGGACCCTCAATTTAGTCTTGCCTGGTTTCCTGTGATTCGATTTAGGCCTGTTTTGGAGGATTCAACAGCTCGGTAACTGTCCTCTCACCTCCCCAGGAGGCACCTGCTGTCACTTGTCCCATTGTCATGCAGTCACAGCTTACCATGCTGGTACTTTGGTCACTTCTAAGGAGCTATTTTCTCTTCATAAGTGATTACTAAGCTGAGGAGGTGCTTGGAAACCAAATATGCTGTCACTCCACCGCTGGGCATAGTGACCTTGCCGCCTGTGTGGACTGATGGTTGTGGAATGGGGCCTCTTCAACTCACACCTTCTACCTTTGCTCGTTGGCCTTTTCTGCATTTATTTCATGTCAGTGTGAAGTCGTGGACTACTCAAGAGGTTAGAGTCTATTACTGTCACTCACTCTGGTGTTTAAATTGTCCCGGTGTGGCGTGGAGGACCTCCCTGCAAGCTGGCTTCTGGGCCCTGTTGCCATTTACCCATAAGTTGGTGCCACTTTCTGGCACAGCAAGCTGTCCCAGCTCCTTTCTATGCCCTGGTTCTGGAATCAGCCGTTTCTCCGAGGAGCCCTGGTTCCTTTTAGTGGGGAACAGTGTCTAGAAACCAAGACCTGGGCACCATATGTGCCCTCTGCTGTCGATGTCGTCCTTTCTAGATCCTTTTGGTGGAAGAGCTAGGAACCGAGTTTCTCAGTGAGGACTTGGTCACCAAGTATCACAGGGGTCTTCACCTTCGCTCTACACTCGCTTCTCCCTCCCACAGTGCCAGGGCACCGGGGACTGAAACGTCAAGAGTGCAGTTCTCATCAAAGTGCCACTGTCACCTCTCAGCAGTGCTTTGAGAAGTCAAGGTATTTCAGGGGTTGTCAATCTTCTTTACCTTCTTAGGGCTAAATAAAACCTATCGTTCTGATGAAGCAGCTTAAAATCAGCTTCAGCATAAACGTAATCCCAGCCACTAGTCTCTGAAAAGATTGCTGTTAATACTGATTGTTGTAGAATCATGTGTGGCAAAATGGGCTTTCATTTCAAATAAAATAGGACTTTATTTAGAAACATGGAATGTGGAGGGACTGGACTGTTGACTCAGGCAACCCCACCCATTTCAGAGTAAGCACCAGTGTGTCTGTGGGTTAGTCCCTCCAGGAAACAGTGAGTACAGTGGGGGCTTAAAGTTCACGCTCCCCTACGTTTTGTTATGAAAGTCTTCACTCACACAGCAGAGCTGGGAGAATGGTGCAGTCAACACTCACACTCGACACTTGGGTTTTATCGTTCACGTTTTGCTGAACTCACCTGTCCACGTGTCATCCTGCATCCTTCCCCTAACATGTTGTAAAGTGAGTGACGTGCATCGTGCACTCCCCGCATGCCTGGCTGCATGCGTCATCTACACTAGAGTGCAGCATTTGTCTTTTCTCTTGAGACAGGTTTTGTAGACAGTGGAGTGCAGGGGTCTCACATGTGCCATTGGGTGAGTTGCACCCATGTGACCCTGATCCCATCAAGCGCCAGAACACCGCCTTCTCTCCAGAAGGTTCAGGCCTCTCCCACCCATTGTTGCCCAGGCTGCCACTGCCCTTTTTCCCCTGAGTTCACCTACTCCCAGACTGCATATCCATGGCATTGTGCGATGTGGTCTTTGTGGAAGGCTTCTTTTAGTCCATGCAATGTTGTCAAGACCCATCCGTGTTTTATGTATACAGTGCACTACTTTTTATGACTGCATAGTGTTCCACTGTTGACTGTACCACTTTTTGCGTCCTCCTGGACGTGGACATCTAGGCTGTTTGCAGCCTTTGACTATTGTTATGAAGTAAGTTGCTGTGAACACTCCTGTACAAGTCTTCCTGTGGGCGTGTGTGCTAATGTTTCTTGGGTGAAATACGTAAGCATGGAGTTGTGAGTCATGGGGTGGACATGCATCTGTCTAATGAGCAAGTGCCACACCTTTCCTTCACGTGGTTGAACCATTTGCACTCCCATCAACACCGGGTGAGAGTTCCCGTTTGCTCTGCATCCTCACATGCTCGCCACCATTTAGCATTGGCAGTCTCTTTAATTTTAGCCATTCTGGTGGGTGAGAAGTGGTATTGCATGATTTTAATCTGCGATTCCTGGTGACTAATGAGGTTGCACACAGAGCTCTTTTCAAAATGTGTTTGTTTTAAGGAGTGGTGTGGGGTAAATAGCAGCTACTTGATGGGGTACTGGAAATTCTTCATTCGTTCACTAGGTCTTCTGATTAGCTTGAGTTTCAGAGCTGTCAGCTGTGTGGGTTGTGACCCCCTTCCTGTATCAACCATCCTGTGAAGAACAGTGAGAGCCTCGGGGTGCTCCACAGGATTGGAACCCTCTGGTCCCGGGAGCATGTCCCTGCCTGGGGGGCATCGATCAGGGAGCTGGGGCCTGGCCTTGCTGGGGACTCAGTTTCCAAAGAGTGTCTCTCATGAGATGGGAGGCCTCGGGTTAGTGGTGGTGGTTCCCACAGCAGCTCGCCGCCTGAGGGCGGGACGGAGAAAGCGTTGCCTTTGTGTGCTGAGTCGTCTTTCCTGGAAGACCCTTGTGGGCAGGAACCCTGTGCGTGCTGTCTCTTGTCCTCCTTGGGGTGGGGAGGGGATGTTGGTCTCCGAGGTTGTAAGCAGTCCACCCTCCTGGCTGCGGCTCCCACGACATGGTCCTCACTGGTTGGTTTGTTCTTCTCCCCGCAGCTTGTTCTCAGAACACCAACAAGACCTGTGAAGAGTGCCTGAAAAACGTCTCTGTAAGTAGCCCCGGGGTCTGCCCAGGTCCTAGAGCAGCCCCCTTCCTCTCACTCCGGAGGGTCTCGTGGGTGCCAGGGGTTCTGCTCTTTGGGGTTTGTGGAGGTATTTTTTGTGATGGGCATTAAATACTGTTTTAGCCTTTCTTGGGCATATTAAACATCTCATGGACGCTGCAGATGCCACCTGAGCGTCATCAGTACACGTTATTGAACTGAAGCAGTGTTCGGGATGTTAAGATCTGTCAGTTGGGGCAGTGTAGCTGGCAACACGTGTGAGCTGGTTGGGAAGCCTCAGGCCTCGCTGAAGCCGGTGGGCTTGGTGTTGGGTGAGCATGGTGTTCAGAAGCAGGAGGGGGCCGGGGAGAGGGGGACAGGAGGATGCGCGCTGGGCTGAGGGGTTGTGCGCGGCCTCTCTTCTATGACTGTTAACCTGTGACCAGGGCTTTCCTGCAGGCGTCATTAGACCTTAGAGGCTCTAGGGGCAGGGGCTGCAGCTCCATTTTGCAGCTGGGCCCCCGAGACTTAGTGGGGAGTGCCCAGAGCCCTGCTCATCTGCCGCTGTTTGGACAAGTGTGTAATGACGTGTATCCCTCATTATAATATCACACAGTATTTTCACTGCCCTGAGCAGTGCCGAGGGTTCAGCTTTCCCAAGAGCCCTTCCGAGAGGAACATGGGCTGTCCGTAACGTTGACCCAGAGTCTTAAGCCTGTCCCGTGTTCTGCATCACTTGTCAGGGGTGGGGGTAGGTGCTTCTCTCTCAGCTCTTCATACAGGAAGGGAGAAAGGGGGCGAGAGCAAGGAGAGACCCAGGCCGTCAGATCTGTGAGGGTCTTAGAGGGCATGTAGTCAGTGGGGTCAGACTCTGTCCATAGCTCACCAGAGTTGTGAGGGAAGACTCGGAGCTGGCTGTTCAGATGTTGTCCCCAGTTCTGTTGAGTCCCTGTGTGACCTTGAGCAAGAGGGTAGCTGCTGTGGAGCACAAGCCTAAGGCTCGTGGAGGTCATGTCTAGCTGGGCCATCCTGGGATCTGACAGGTAGGTGTGTGCAGCTGGCCGTCAGGAGAAGTGCAGAGTAACCTTGGGGAAACTTGCCCCCTGGGCTTGTCAGAGGACTTGTGGGAACAGCTGCTTTGTTAGGGTCCTGCTGCTGCTCCCCTTGGTGGGCACCACTGCCCGACAGCTCCCGATTCAGCAGCGCCTCGCCACGAGTCTCCAGCCCTGTTTCACCGCAGCCCTGTGTGGTCAGCATGGAGAACGCAAGGCCTGGGGCAGAGATGGCTGGGAGAGAAAACAGCCTTCTGTGGGGCCTATGCCTGGGGACTCTGGGGGAGGGTGCCCCCCTCCCACCAGTCGGGTTTTAGAACTAACCACGTAACCTGGGTTTTTCTTTCCCTGGCAGTGGGACTTGATGAACGAGACAGGAGAGATATATCAGATGATTTCTGCTCTAAGATGTTAGCCATGTCTTTAAAAAAGAACTCTCATCCCACATGGCAGTGTTGTAGGTTCCAGACATCGTGTCAGGACATAGCACTTCAGTGCACACTTGCATTTGCTGAGTAAAAATTGAAAGAAGCTGTTACTGCAGTTTCTGATCTTGCCATTGATAGCACTGAATATGCTCATGTGGGTCTGGTCCTTACAGGTGGTGGGTTTTTTTTTTTTGTTTCTTGGTGAGGAAGATTGGCCCTGAGCTAACATCCGTTGCCAATCTGCCTCCTTTTGCTTGAGAAAGGGTGGCCCTGAGCTAACATCTCTGCCAGTCTTCCTCTATTTTGTATGTGGGACACCACCACAGCATGGCTTGAGCCGTGTGTGTGTCCACACCTGGGATCTGAACCCTTGGACCCCACGCCACCAAAGCGGAGTGCGTGAACTTAACCACTACACCACCGGGATGGCCCCAGCTGGTGTTTTTTTGATGGTGCTTCTTTACAGTCTGCGAATTTTTCTGTTGGAAGTCATTTCTGCCGTAAAAACAGCCCGGTGCTCTGCTTTGCTTTGCAGTGTTGAGAGCACTTCTGCGGCCTTGTCTCACTTGACTTGCCTTTCCTGGAGGGAGGTTTGATGGGGACGGCAGTATGATCGAGGCTCGTGCAGTACGATGTCTGAGGCTCGGTGCAGCTGAAGGGCGTGCCCAGACCACAGTGGGGTGGACACTTCCTCTGGAGGCCTGACCCCCACTCTGAACTCTGACAGATCAAGTCAGAAATGCAGGGAGCAGAGGCGCACACGAACGTGGGGGTGAACGCCAGGGCAAGGGATAGACCAGCCTGTGCCCAACCTCGAATCACACAGGTTTCTGGAAGGAGGTGCAGGTGCCTGGGAGGCCTGACGAGGAGCCTGAGCAGGCTGGAAGGGAGGCCGAGAGCACACTGTCCTGTTGGTGCCACCTGAGTTGCTCACATTTGCATATTACTTCATTAATCTAAAACAGAGAAATTAACAGCCACAGCAAAACCACAAGAGAGAGTTTGTCCTAGTGAACTCCTATGGCTTTTGGTGAAACTGTCATATAAAAATGGAAAATTAGGTATTTAAAACTTGAGCTATTTGAAAATGGAGGATTTACCAAAAATTGTTAAACCAGAACAGAACTGCTAAGATAGAAGATGGTCTCCAATGGCCACAATGAAGGTGTTTTCCTGCTCTTTATTTAGTGCGCGCCGGGCCTTGTTAAACACGAGGCCCTGAGGGGCCCAGGCCGGGGCTCCACTCCCTACTCTGTGATGGACTCTCCCCTCACTGGGACAGAGACACCATGAATTCTGTCCTGCTGAAAACTCAGAAAAACCCCATCAAACTGTTACCTGCAAGATTGAAAATCCCAGCGAAGTCCTGCCGGGGCAGCGTGTCAGGTGCGGCCTGTCCCGTGCCACCCTGGCTGCCAGCGTCCGCCTGGTTTGGAGCGGCGTCATGGCTGCAGCTCTGGACTCGCGCGCACTCGTGCGACAGCACTGTCTCTGCACCTTGCCCACCTCACCCCTCACGTCTTAGGGACTCAGACGGAGCATCTGCAAGGTCCCCTCCAGCTCTCAAGTTCTGAGCAGGTGCCTTTGAGCCTTAGTTGCACTGTCTTTAAGACGACCAGTGATGACACCAGTAAAACCGCCCACTCAGTGCAGTCAAAGGTCAAAGGTAGGATCTTTACATAGTGATTACCACGGTCGCAGAAGTCCACAAAACAGATCCTTAATGAGCTCTGCCAGGCTCTGTCCCGCCTGCCCAGGGTACTTCAGTAAGCACACAAATGCCTGCACTCCTGTAAGAACCAAGAGGGGCCTGGTACCATTGTGCATGGTGTGTCAGCACGTGGTGCTGTGGAAGGGGCAGAGGTCAGGGAAGCGGGGGGCAGTTTTAATGCAGGTTGCTCAGGGTAGGCCTCCTGGAGGACGTGAGGGAGCCACGTGTGTTTGGGGAGGAGCCTTCCGAGCAGAAAGAGCAGGCTGTGCAAAGGCCCTGGGCCAGGAGCCGCCTGGTAGCTTTCAGGACCAGCATGGAGGCCGCATGGCCAGGGAGGGTGCCTGGTGAAAGAGGTTTGAATAACACGACCTTGTTGAGCAGGATGGTGTTGGAGTGGGGGCCAAGGCCACTGCAGCCACCCACAGGGGAGCAGACAGTGTGGCTGGTGGTAGAGGTGGTGGAAGGGGTCGGATCCTGGGCAGTCTGGTCCTTTGGTGTTGATGTTGCATTTCTGACGTTATCGATCATCCATCTCTTTCAGTGTCTTTGGTGTAACACTAATAAGGCATGCTTGGACTACCCAGTGACAAAGATCCTGCCTCCTGGTTCTCTTTGTAAGCTGAGTTCTGCACGCTGGGGTGTTTGCTGGGGTAAGTCATTGTTTTCATTGGCTTCTTGCAAGATCAGTGCTATTTTGAAAATTCTGGTTGTGCTCTATTAACATAAGCTGCCAAAAAACACACTCCCGGTAGTTCTGTGATGCTCACACTGGGAAGGTGGAAAGCCAGTGAGAGCTTGTAGTGTCTGAGAAAGCAGCAGGGTCCCCGGGGTCTGGCGGCCCACTGTCAAGGCCATCAGCCTTGCTTCTGCGCTGAGTCTCTGCACGTCCTGGGACGGTGGAGAGGGAGAGGCGAGTTTGGAGACTTTTGGATGTCTCAGCACATTATGTCTCGGTGGTGTTCATGCGCCTCCTTGACACCTGCAGGTTCCCATAGGCGCTCCGACTTCCCTGAGTGAGGAGTCCCTGCCCAGAATGGGCACGGCCCTGCCTTTGTCTCGGGTGTCCCTTTCCGACCACGTGTGGTTGACTTTACAGGCATTCTTTCATCAGGGAAATCAGCCCTTTATGAGATCCAAATTCTTTCCTAATTTGCCTTTTAAATTAGTTTGTGGTGTGCTTTGCTATATGGAACTTATTTTTATGTAGTTGGGTTTATTAATCTTTTCTTTTATAGCCTCAGGTTTTGAGGTCATGCAGAGCCCGCTGGCCTCCTGGTTGTAAAGGAGCCATGTTGTCTTCGAGTACTTCGGTGATTGGTTCTGTGTGTTTGCATCTTGGATCCGTCTGCGGCTTATTCCTTATTTGTCTGTCTTTTTTCTAATTGATTTCCATCTCAGAATCCTTCAACTTCCATCTGAAACAGCTCACTTCCAGGGTCGAGGACCCAGGGATTCCAGAAGTTTGTGTGTGTGGTTTTGGGATGCCTGGTGTGTGTGTGTGTGCACACACTCCGTCACATCCACCCTGCTGGCCATCCTCTCTGCTGTCCTCAGACAAGAAAGGCTTCGCTGGGCCCGGCTGCCCTCTGCTTCCATCTAGATGGCTGTCTTCTCCATGGAACCTTCCTTACCGACAGTTCCACAGAGACAACGCCTAGACCAGGGAGCCCTTGGCATTTTGAGCATTAACTATTAAGATATTTTTAAATTGGAGCGTAACTTCTTTTTTTCTCCCCTAAAGATTTTATTTTTCCTTTTTCTCCCCAAAGCCCCCAGATACATAGTTGTATATTTTAGTTGTGGGTCCTTCTAGTTGTGGCATGTGGGATGCTGCCTCAGTGTGGCTTGATGAGCGGTGCCATGTCCGCACCCAGGATCCAAACCAGCAAAACCCTGGGCCACCACAGCAGAGCGCGTGAACTTTACCACTCGGGCACGGGGCCGGCCCCTAAATCGGAGCGTAACTTCTGATGAAGTGCGCGTATCTTAAGTCGCCCTCCCGCTCTATAGACTGCCGTCTGTAGAACATAAACGCGCGTGTGTACACATACATACAGTCGATGAGGCAGACTGGTAATCGCCACTGAGCAAAACATGCAGACCTTTCCCAGCACTCACAGCCTGTGCCTCTCAGGACCCGGGGGTATCCGCTGCACTGATGTTCCGTCACAGTAGATTCACGCTGCCTGTTCCCACCGTCCCTCTGAGGAACCCGCGTGCTGCTTTGTCTGACTTCTTCAGCAGTAGTCTGAGATGGGTGGTGTCGAGTGCCCCGGTTTGTCTCGTTGCTGTTCAGTGTTCCGCAGGAGTCTGTCCTTTCTGCTGCTGGTGGACATCGGGGCTGTTTACAGCAGTGCTGGAACTCCTGTGTGGGGTGAGCGCCAGCCCTCTCTTCCACTGGACATGTCCTTAGGAGCGGAATTGCTGGGTCCCTGCATGCATTTTTGTTTAGCCTTATTAAGTCTGCCAAACATTTTTCTAGAGTGGCTGTACCAATTTATACTCCTCCAAGCAGTGTGCGAGTTCCAGTTGTTCCATATCCCTGTCAACACTTGGGATGATCAGTCATCTTCATTTTAGCCCCTCTGGTGGGTGGGAGGTGGTATCTCATTATGGTTTTAATGTGCATGTCTCTGATGACTCATGTTGAGCACCTTTTCAAATGGCAGGCTTTTTTTTTTTTTTTTTGGTGAGGAAAATTCACCCTGAGCTAAACACCTGTTGCCAATCCTCTTCTTTTTTGAGGAAGATTAGCCTTGAGCTAACATCCACCACCAGTCGTCCTCTTTTTGCTGAGGAAGATTAGCTAACATCTGTGCCCATCTTCCTTTACTTTGTATGGGAGACGCCTCATAGCGTGGCTTCATAAGCGGTGCGTAGGTCTGTGCCTGGGATCCAAACTGGTGAACCCTGGGCCACCAAAGCAGAGCACGCAAACTTAACTACTACACCACTGGGTGGGTCTCCCCCTTTCTTCTTTTTTGCTCGAGGAAGATTAGCCCTGAGCTAACATCCGTGCCCATCTTCTTCTGCTTTGTACACAGGATGCCTCCACAGCATGGCTGACAAGTGGAGTAGGTCTGTACCCAAGATCTAAAACCGTAAACCCAGGCTGCCAAAGGGAGCACATAGAACTTTAACCACTCAGCCACAGGGCCAGCCCCCAAATGGCAGGTATTTTTTGATAACTCTCCTGTGAAATGAAATTCCTGCCCTAGGGCTACAGGGGTGGCTGAACACATGACACCCCACACTGGACAGATGGGATCCCTAGCAATTTATTAGTGATAGTCACAGCCCAAAGGAGGGGGACACTGCATACCACACAGGGGAAGGACCCAGGGCTGTGGGAGGCAGGCTCTGTAGTAACAAGAGGGTGGGTTGCCCCCTGGTTCCTGAGATAAGATATGATGGGCGTGTTTGCTTAATTCCGCAGGCTGCATGTCATTGAACCCTGCTGCTTGGAGATAAGGAGGCACTGCTCCTGGTCCCCATGGCGGGGAGTGTTGTTTGGCTAGGGCCGTACCTGCGGGAGCAGAGTGGGGAGGCGAACTGTGGTTGGGCCATTGGAGGCCCTCCTGGCTTCCCCCACTGTCAAGGCAGCACTTAATGCTCATTTCAGGCCTCACAACACAGGTGTCTTTTATTCTTACAAATAACGTAGAATCATTTTATCTAATTCTAGGCAACTTGTTCTGGGGTTTTAGTTGTAATAACCTTAAATATATATGCTCATTGGGATCTTTACAGTTTCGAACCTTTGTGCAGAAGCAGGATGTCATGGCCCTCCTTCTGGTCGTCTTTCACATCTTTAGTAGAATTCAGGGTTAACAGGGAAAGGAGCCCAGAGGTTGGTTTCCCATTATAATGGGACTTTATATATTTCATAGCTGATGTTTCATAGCTGGTTTCGCCTGCTAATCAGAAAAGCTATTTTGGAGTAAATAAATTTTAGAGCCTGTTATCTTATTGATCTCATTGGTTTTTAAAGTTGATTATTCTAGAGTTCTGTAGTCAAAAAACTATACCATCTGCTAGTGTGAAGGTCTCCTTTCTAATTATACCTTTTACTACTAGTTCTTGCAGTTCTGGCACTTCCGGAAGAGGTCAAAGGAAAAAAAACATGCTCAGAAGCTCAGAGGGCATTTGACCAGATGTAAGACCTGTTCCTGATTGTTAAAGTAGTCGAGTAGATGACGGAGGAGTGCTGTGCCGCCGGCAGCCGCCCTGAAGTGTGTCTCAGGGGCCATTCTGGGACAGGGGGATTTGGGGGCTACCAGGGCACCACTGTCGGCCTCTCTCCTCCAGGCAGAGCTCTCACCTTCTGGGCCCTGCCCCACCACAGCCAAGGGGCCCGTGGGGCAGAGCTGTTAGCTCTGTTTGGGGCACAGTTGTAGCTCCGGTTTCAGGAAGCAGTGGAACTGCTGTAGCATGTGCACAGTAAGGTGGCGCCGCTGTCCGGGCGGCCTCTGCCCCCGAAGGCCTGCAGTGGCTGTTTGAACTGCGTGCTTGGAAGCATATCTGCAAAAGCAGCGTCAGAGGGCTCTTTGATCTGCTCTGGCTTGAGTGGAATAGAAAAATACTGACTGGTTTTCATTTGTGAATCCTTAAGAGAAATTGAAAAGAATTATATATAGAACCTGTTTTAAGTTTGTATTTGTGTCTGAAGTTTGGTCTGGACGGGAAATAAGAAGGTCATTTGATGCTGGTTGGTCAGCCGTTCTCAGCCCCCAGCGTGGAAGATGATAGCCCTTCTGTCCTGCGCTGGGCCTGCCCCGGGGCCCTTCCTTCTGCAGGCCGAGGTCGGAAGTTTGTTCCTGCTGGAAACGCATGTTTGACTTGACTTTGATCTAAATAACCAAATAAGCCCATTGGGCTTGACTTTGTTTCTGTGAGTTTCATGAAATTCAGAGTTTAAATGTCTTAGGGGTGTCTCAATACACAGCTGAGTATTTTCTTCTTTCTGGTTTATTAACTTTTCTCAGGCTCGAAACATCTTTTCAGTGTCAGGTGACTACCCTGTGGCTCCCATCCGTTGCTTAGTTGATCGATTGTTAGTAAGGCAGGAACCTGCGGCTGAGAGAAGACTCGGGAAGGCCTTCCCGCTCCCCTCCTTGTGGGGGCCGGCCTTAGGCTCTCTGAGCCCAGCCGCTTGGGCTTGCGGCAGCTGAGGTGCAAGCCGCTTGTGCTCCCCTGTTCTCACACAGCTCGCTACGCGGAGGCAGCGGTGCCTTTAGTGGTGCGTTCCCTGCTCGAAGCGCTTCTAACCACACGTCTGAATTTCCAGTGAACTTCGAGGCGTTGATTATCACCATGTCGGTGTTGGGGGGAGCCGTCCTCCTTGGCGTCGCTGTCTGCTGCTGCTGCTGCTGCCGGAGGAAGAAGAGCCGGAAGCCCGACAAAAGTGAGGAGAAGGCCATGAGGGAGCGAGAGGAGAGGAGGATACGGCAGGAGGAAAGGTGAGCCACATGCCGTCCCTTTTGGGGCAGGTTCATTTCAAGGGAGCTCAGATCTGGAAGGCAGTGGAAAGTGACCTTTAGAAGTCACCATTTTTCTCCATTTTTACAAGTTAAGAAGGTGCTGAGTGTCTGTGGGGTTTCCTGGGTTGTGCTATACAGGGTGAGAAACTGGGGGGGCCGTGGCATGTAGCCACTACCTTGTCATCACAGGCTTCCTGTCTGTTCCTGCCAGTCAGTTAAATAAGGGCTGTAGCTGGCAGAACGTCCTGTTGACGATTTGGTGGCTGGTGGGTCTCAGTGCTGCCGGGGTGGGGGTTTAAAGGCAGTTGGTCCAGCCGTCCGTTTGTGACAAGCAGGTGGAGGCTCAGAGAGGGAGGAAAGCACTTGGTCCGGGTTGCCTGTCTGCCTGTGGCCAGACTGGCTTTCGTGTGTCGCCAGCACTCTGAGGAGCAGCACTCTGCTGGTGACAGCACTTTGGCGAGTGTGTGATGGGGCCGTGGGACAGCACTCGGCGGCAGCAAGGCAGGTCACTATTCCCTGCCTGACAAGGGACAGGGTCGTGGCTCAGCAAGGTGCTGACCGTGAGACTGACAGCTGGTAAGGCTTGAGACTGTACGGGTTCCCGTGCTGTCACCCTGAGGCCATATGCCCCTAAATAAAAACTAACAATCACGTGTTCCTGACTGTCTTCAGAACCCAGCATGAGGTTTTACTGATCTGTACGTTTTCTTCATATGAAAGAAGAATTTTTTAAAAATCACCTTATTGGGCACTTGAATTGCTTTTATTGAAATAAAGAATTGAATGACACAATATTGGAGCAGCCTCAGAAAACTGGTCATTGTCACCCTGCCTGTCCTGATGGGAGTGTGGCCTGATGGCCCAGCTCATCCCTGCCTGCTCTCGTTCTGGGGACGAAAGTAAACCCGCAGCCTCTCTGCTCAAGGGAGTAAAAGGTACATCTTTTCAAGTTACATTGTCTTTTGGTGCTAAACGAGATTTCTTTGTTTTTTAGGAGAGCAGAGATGAAGTCAAGACATGATGAAATCAGAAAAAAATATGGTAAGAGTGGATGGAATCTGTGCTGTAATTGGTTAGGAATCGATGCCAGGCCTCTCGTCGTTGGTGAAGCCCCGTGGGATCTGGCTGTAGGATTTGGGCTGTGGCCTCCTCCTCTGGGTTCATCCTCTGTAACAGAAAGACACCTCTGCTGGGAAGGCAGCTGGCTTTCAGTCCCAGTGGGACGGTAATGAATAATTCCACTGTGTGTCTGGAAGGACGGAGCCATAGACAGTTGTTTCTCAGCCAGTCTTCCTCCCGGCTGCTGGTGTGCTTGTGAAGTGCTGCAACTCGCTGAGGCCCTTCTGTTCTGTTGTCGTCTCCCCTGAGGTGGAGTGGGCCCTCGGACTGTGGGGCTAGCTCTCTGTGTCCCCTGCAGGCCCTTCACCCTATGTTTCTCCTGCTCTTTCCCCGCCTCTGGGTGTGGCGGGCACATTCCTTTTTGAAAGCCTTGGCCAAAACGGAGGCCCTGCCGCCACTTTCCCGGTTTCCTAGGTGTTTTGTGCTGGTTTGGTTTTGATTTCTGTGTGGCGAGTTTTGGGAGGGTGACTATTTTTTAGTGTTTGAGAGCATTAAATCTGCTCCTGTGTTGAGTGGGTTCTGTACTGATTGCCAAATCCATGGCTGACGTGAGAGTGTTTCTGCTCCTGCTCATGACCCCTCGGCCCTGTTGACTCCCCTGGTCCACCCGGAGGCACAGCACCTCGGGCTGGCTGATGACAGCCGGCCTGAGCCACTCTGCGTCCCTTGACCCCATGATCTGTCACCATAACCTGTCACTGTGTGTCACGTGTTAAGTAGTCCAGGCAGCTGTGCTAACAGCAGAATCGATCAGGAAAATGTCAAAATCTTTTCCGACTGATGCACTTACTTTGAAGTCTTCTATTTGCATAAGGAAATACATCTTTTACGGTCCTGCCCACTAAGGTGGTCAATCCCAAGGGCTAGGTTCCTTCTGTGAAGTTTCTGGGGCCCTGGGCTGTGCACGCTGATTCAGGCCAGCCCGCTGGCTGCACGTCCTTCTCCCCGTCTGTACAGGCCGCCTCTGAAGGTCATGTCCTTGTGCTGTGAACCCAGTCTCCGCCTCAGGCCTGGGTTGACCCTACCGCCTCCAGGTGTGGGTTCCGGCATGAGGCTGCCCCTGCTGCCTCTCTTCCTGCCTCTGGGTCTCCTCTGTTGAAGGCAGGTTGTCCAATGGCTGATGGAGCCTTCCTTGTGTGTCCCTGCCCGCAGCACCAACCCCAGTGTCCCATCCTCGCCTGCCCCCATTTCCCGGGTCCCTGGCTTGGGGGCTGATGGGCTCCCAGGTGAAATTCCCTTGTCAAGTAGCCTCAGCATGTTGCCTTTCCCCATCCCTGGCCCCTCTGCCTGCGTGCACGCTGGTGCCCACTGAGCAGCGGTGTGACTCCCCTGGGCTGGGGGAAGCTTGGTTTCCACAAAACTCAAAAGTGTCAGAAGGGGCTTTTGGCATCTGATTAACACTAATGCAAATAAAAGACAAGATGAATGGGTGCACGCACACAACAAAGTGCTTTTTACTGCCAAACTCAGGCAGCATCTGAGGTCTCCGACCTTTGCTGTGCCCCATGCCTGGGCCAGGGCTCTCAGTGGAGGTGGCATTTTCTGTAACAGTGCACCAATTGGCTTCATTCCTACTGTTTGGGTGGTTAATTTGGCCTTTAATTGCACTGGTGAAATGGACTTGTCGAGCCAGTTTATAATACAGCCCACTGAACGGCCTGGACTTTGGAAAGCCCAGCTACAAGGAAGACTTTTGGGAACCCCCTTGGAGAGGGGAAGAAGGCACGTGAACATGCTGGGTTCAGTTAACACCCTAAATACCGCACCCACGACAGCCTTCTCTGTGTTAGAAGGCGTGTGATTTCCTTATCAGAGCAGTTTACCTCTGTTGTTCCCTCTGGACTAGAAGGAGAGCTAGGAGCTGTTTGTTTTTTCAACCAGACCTGAACAAGACTGCTGTGCTAGGCATTTGGCACATGAGCGCTCTGTACCAAAGTGGGCTGTGCGCTTCCCCCCAGGCCCAGGGCCGCTGGTGCCCTCGAGAGAGGAGAGAGGCAGCAGACCGCGCAGCCCCTGCCTCCCGGTTCCTGCTCTGCTCTGCCCCTCCCCTCCCCCAAAGAACCTGCAGTAAGGAGATTTGTGGCACTGGCTCCAGATAAGTTTGGCACGCGATACAGATTTTTCTGCGTGTGTACTTCCTCAATGCAAAGAGAAAAGCACATGGATTTATTTTCATGGTTAAATACATCATCACACTTATGTCATAACACTTGACAGTTAAATTGACAGTCTCCTTAGTTCTTTCTGAAGACTTAATTCTAAAAGTTAATCACCATTTGTAAGGACATTTAAAGACAGGTGGTTTTGTTTTGTGTTTTTCTGTGTAGTATTAGCCGCCCACTGTGGGAAGAAATTTTGACTTATTTGCTGATTCTCTCAAAGAGACATTAAGAAATTTAAAGTCTTTTTTTTTTAGGATCTGTTTTTCTTAGAATCATTGTTTCCAGTAAATTTTATTTCAATTTTAAGGTCACCTGTGGTTTGACCTTCAAAAGAGGTTAAGCGTAGTATTTGAACCTGCTTATATTCGAACAGCATTTTTCTCATGGTGTCAATAAATCTTCACGTAAAAATTATATTGCTTTCTTGAGTTTTGTTTGCCATTGGCTGAACGCGTTTATAATCAATTCTCTTTCATTTTCAGGTTTGTTTAAAGAAGAAAACCCATACGCCAGATTTGAGAACAACTAGAGCGCACTCCGCGGCACGCCGAGCGCTCCGAAGCCGCGGTCGGGGCGGCGGGCCTGGCGGAAGCAGCCCAAAGCAGCGTCCTGCTCAGTCTCTCGGCCCCGAGCTTCTGCCCCTGTCCTCTCTGGTTCTCGATTTAGTCACTGAGACACGGAGCCTGTCGGGGTTTCGGTTTTTGTTTCTGTTTTTAATTTGAGGAGGAAACGTGCACATTCCGCTACCCTGCTCTGGTGGTGAGCTAGCGACAGCCTGACAGTGCCGGTGCCCAGCCGGCCCCTTCTCCGTCCTCCTGTTGCAGCCGCGGAAGCCTGCCTTCCTCTCAGCCCGCCGCATGCTTCACCAGCAGTGACGGAAGGTCGTCTTTACTTTTGTCAGAGCACGGACCAGCCCCTCGTCACCTCCCATAGAACCACGGGCAGCCTCTGTGCATAGCCTCCCGCGAGTTAGTTCAGCCAGCCCCGTCGAGCACGTGTCCAGACGGTCTGAGCAGGTTTCCTTCCTGACCTTGGGTGCACCGAGTAGCACTGTAGAGTAGTTAAAGTCACCTTAAATCTTTTTTTTCCTTGTAATAATTCTTTGACTTTATTCCCCCACCTAAAAGATTTCACCAAAAAGCTTTACTGTCAAATTTCAGACCACTTGCTGGATGATTTTTTAATTTGTATGTTTATTAGAATGTCAATATTTTTTCCCAGCGGAAACTTGAATGATAGATGAAGTTGTACAGCAGCGTCCCTCAGGCGTGGTTGGTGGCAGCGTGTGCCGGCGGTGGGCTGGGGAGGCTGTGGCTACCCTGCTCGTTCTGCTCAGCCCCTTTGACAGTCGCTGTTGGGGCCCAGGTTGCGGTCACACAGCCTCTGGAGTGCTCTCCTGAGTCTGAGACTCTCCCTGCCTGTCAGGCTGTCTGCTAGGTGGTCATTTAGGAGTTGAGGGTGACCACAGGTCTGCCCTCAGGAAGCAGAAGGGACCGTGTGCTGGCCAGCGTCCCTGCGGGGCTCCGCACTCAGGAGGCTGAAGGGGTTTCCCCACGCCACATGGAGCCCCGGTGGTCCTGCTTGGGAGCTGACTCCCAGCCCCCAGCCACGCCGCTTTGGCTCGGGCCTGTTGTGAGGATTCCCTCCAGGGCGGCTTCTCACACGGTGGTCCGGGGCCTCCAGGAGCTCTGTGGTGCCATATGTGGTGGTTCCATTTCTTCTCGATCAAAATATGTGCTCAGGAAACAGACCGAGCATCTCCTGGCAGGGGCAGCAGCAGACAATGAAGTAATTGTGTCATAGCCTTTCTTGCATCTGAAAATAGTTCCAGTGGCCAGATTGCTTTGGATCAGAACCACATTTAGCTTGGGGAAGGTAGGTCAGCAGGCACATAAAGCGAGTGACGTCCATTCCGTTTTCTCCTCGTACACCTCACTGTGGAGACAGTGCTCTTAAGATCAAAGTTCACGTGCAGATCAACGTCATCAAGACGCCTTGATGCACCTTTTTACCCACGTGATCTGTGCTGTGAATTAACATTTCTACCCTGAAATTTTCACTAATTAAGAAACTAATCTTGAGCACGTTGTTTAGTCTTATTCTCTGACTTCTTGGGCATTTGATGGCAAAGTATTATGAACCCTTCTCGGTATTTTCTAGCAGCCTGCACGTTCTGACTTTCTACTGTTGATTCAGAAAAGCAGCTTTGTCCTGGACTTCAGCGAGCTTTGTATTAATACGGTAGGTAGTGTGGGTGTGAAATCACACTGCTGCTGGAATCGAGGTTGCTGAGCTGGAAGTGGGGCGAGGACGCGTTAGATAGGAGCCTTCAGCCCTGTCACACAGTCTAGAGCCCAAGCCGGGGCGTCCGCAGGGCCATCTCAGGCCAGTTGCTTTTTCCTGAAATAGTACTAAGAACAGCCAAAAATTGTAGCCTCAAGGAAACCATGAAGTTTCGAGTGCCTTACTTTTTAACCAGTTTCCAATAAATGGTTTAATACTTGCTTTGTTGAATACTCTGTGTTGCGTGTTTCATTTCTTGGTGGTGGTGATGGTGGTGACACCGTTACATGGAGAGGGAGGGCAGTCAGATTTCTAGATCAACATAGACTTCTGGACCCGTCATGGAATATGTGCACTGTCTCCAAGTCTAATACCCGTGACGACAGAGTGGGCTGCGCCACGTGCTGAAGTCGTCCTCCCTGCCATAGGTTCTCCTGCCGGTGCACCCTGAAGACAGGCTGTCCTGCTGCAGCTGAAGGCGTGACTGTCAGCACCCGGGGTCTGCCTGCCCCACCGGGTTGTCCTTGTGCTTGGCTGGAATCAGATACGAAGAACCCGGGAGAGAGCAGTTCTGCCTTTGAGGTTTGCGCTTGGCGCCCCTGTTTGACGTGTCGCTGTGCACGGACACCTTCCTCCCCCGGGGCCTTCAGGGCCTGGTTTGTGGGGAGGGCCTGTCTCTCCTCTCAGTCGCTGCCAAGTTGTTTTTGCCATCACGTCAGTCGCTGGGACTCCAGACTTGATCTGTGCTGCAAGGGTTGGTGTTCATAGACATTCGCCAGCCTGTCGGTGCTGTGGTCCCTGTGCGATGTGGGAGCCCACCCCCGCGACCCAGCTGCAGTATAGTGGCTGCATCAGCCCACTTCCAGGTCAAAGCACACGGACGGGTCACCGCCGCTGCTTCCTTCTCGAATGTCTGAAGGTTACAGGCCTACATCTGGAACCGGGGAGGCGTGAGGTTGCAACTGCACAGTCGTGGGGTGGCCTCGTGCCTGGTGCATCTGAAGAGTCTTCAGTTTACATGAGAAACTTGCATTCGCCTTAGACTCATTGGAGAAGTGTGACGTCTTCTGATTGTGGGGAGATCTCTGCTTTGAAAGGAAGGGATGATCAACGAAGCACTTCCTTTATGATGTCTGCTCTTCAAGGAAAATCACTTTGCAGGGTTAAAAAGTGAAGAATCAGTTGTGTAGACGGTGGCATGGTCCCTATTTGCTGGTTCTTGATGTCCTTGCAGAGCTGGTCTGTGTTGCAGGGCTGCTGGTCTGCACCGCAAGTGTGCCGGGTCACGCACGTGGCCACCTCCCGAGTAGCCTTGGAGCCCCTCGTTCCACTGGCCCCTTCAGGAGGTTGTGTGGTGGTTTCCAGCTCAAGGCTGTTGGTGCTGCTTCGTGTGATGTGAGCGAGCTGCAGGCCCGTTCCTTAGGATTAGAATTCTGGATCAGTGTCCTGATGCTTCTTTAAAATGTTGGTAGAATCTGCCGAATTACCCTGCAGAGAGTATACACCTTGCTTGAAGGAATCTGTGACACTTTGCTCTATCGAGGTAAGTGGCCCCAGGGGCATTTTCCAGAACCCCATCTGGCAGTAAGTTACCCTGTGTAGACGGTTCTCAAGGGTGGTCCAGCTGGAAGCAGCAGGCTCTGCGTGCACACGCGTGTGTTCAGTACGGTTGAGGATGGACAGACTGCAGGTGGATGCCAGTGTGTGAACATCAGTGAGTGCCGGGGCCACTGGCTGAAGATGAGGCGAGAAGAGGAGTCAGGGGCGTCAAAGGAGACCACACTGAGGAAAGTCGACTCCATCCTGTTGCTGCTTCTGCAAGGTGGTGGCTGGCTGTCGCAAATTCTGAGAGAGGAGAGAGCGGGAGGAAGGGAGGGTGCCGGGGTCCCGCCCCGGCGGAGTCCAGGTTCCTGAGGGATGGACGGCGTCGGCGCGATGAGGGAGGGGGAAAATAAAGGGGACGTGAGACTTGGGTTGGTGTTAGCAAGTCCGACTTTACTGTGCACAAGTGTCGTTTATATATTTTTCAGGATTAGTACAGAAATAGTTTTACAAATATTCTCAGAGAGATAAGGAAGTAAGAAACGGGCACAAGAATATTTATTAGCATTCCATTTTATAGAGCATAAGGTTAATGATCGTCTTCTCTGCAATTAACTAGTGTTTGTTGTCTCTAAGCTAAAGGAGATAGGTACCTAGGCGTCTGTTGTAATTCATGGTAAAGTTAAATCAAAGAGAGAAGGTCCAGGCCTCCGGACAGGACAGCAGCCCGTCTGGTTACATCCTGGTGGAGCCATCCCTGCCTCCCTCAATCATTTACGCCATTAGTGTAGATGGTTAATGGGAACAAAAGGCGACTCCAGGGTGTCTTATCCCTAGGGCTATCTGCATTCTCAGCGGGCAGTTAAACATCTTTACTTTTTCGTGCCCTTTAGGGGGTGGAAGCATTCCTTTGTCTTTTAGATTGTAGAGCTAACGGTCCCTTAAGTACACTGCTGGAGAAAGTATCATATTGTTAGTAAAGTAAAGGGCTGAAAAGCTAAACTAAACTATATATCTTCAAGAATAAAAAAGAGAAATAAGTATACACATAACCTTGATAGAAAGCATGTATATAATTCAGAAAATATCAGGGGTGTTGGCCGGCCATCCTTCACCGAGGGGCATTTTTGCACCCCTCGGCCCTTCTACTCACCAATTATTTATTGTTTATTGCTTTTAGGAGAAAACCTCTATAACATTTTAACAGAAAGCAGAAGGTCAAGAATAATATATAGATACTTCTTGATCAACCAATTAACCAACAAACTTAGAAGGACGATGCATATGTATATTTAGACAAAGAACTGGAGGGAGAAGGAAACATTAACCAGATGGAGGCCATAAACCTAATTCAGCATCTTATCTGGGCAGGATTCCTTTCTGATTGTCTCAAATGGGACTGTGTGCTCCTCCATTAATTAACTGAAAAATATCTTGAAAGTTACCTGCAGGTGGTCACATTCTCTTACTATATCTAATTTTCCCGGGAGGTAGTGCCTCCCAAGCAGCCACCCAAAGGAGTGAAAACTGGAGGTTAAGATAGGAAGAGGAATGAAGGGCAATTAGAAGCAGCACAGGTTTCAGAACTGTGTGAGGGGCTGGCCGGTTATTCTTCACCAAGGGGCGGCCCTGCACCCCTCGGCGTTAATCGGCTGGACCCTGTCAAACAGCCGATCAATTGATGTAGCCACGGCTCCCAGCAGGAGGGAGGCAGGATGAGCCCTTGTTCCGCTGCTGCGGGTGAGTGGTCCAAGGCCCCCTCACCTCCTCCTGCCCCTGCTCCCCCTCTTCCCATTCTAGGCCCCCTCTCCAGCACCCCTGCTGATCCCGCTGTTTTCCACAATGCTGTGTGGTGCAGGTCGCAGACCCTGGTGACCATGCCCTCCTCAGGCCGGGGCTGATTTGGTGGCCATTCTTGGTGCTCGTGGTCCACTGGCTGGTGCCCTGTGAGGCCCTGGAGTCCAGACAAACTCGCTGTGGCCCATTACTTAGCAGAAACCTGCACGCCTCACAGTCATCGCTGCCACTGTCGAGCTTTCTCTGGCTGTGTCCACCACGAAGAGCGGAGTGACCCAGCGGCAGCCACAGCTTTGGGACCTTACTGTGTCCCCTGGTACAAAGGTGTCCAGCCATGCCTGATGGGACAGGAGACACTCCCCAAGTGGGTCGCTGGGAGTTCGACTGCCACCCCTCGTCCCCGGTCCCATGCATTCTCCTCGGGACACAGCCCCCTAAAGCGGCCTTAGTGTCAAAGTTTCTGCCCACGTTGAGAGACAGAAGCGGCTTGTTGACTTATGGACTGGAGTGGCACATTTGGTGCCCTGGGCTGCTAAAATGGGTGGATCCCAGCATGTCTGGGGGTTCAACCCCCGGACACTTACTTCCCAGTCGGCTGTGGCCATCCTCCCATGGTCTTGAGGCTCTGCATCCCCTGGGCTCTCTGAGCCCTGTGCCTCCTGCCAGCAGGTGGGAGGAGAGCAGGCAGCCCAGGCCAGGTGGGGAAGTGACTCTGTCACTTCCACTCAATTCCATTGTCAGGAGCTGGTCACTGCACAGGGCCTGAGAGCACTCCTGGCGGGGTAGCCACCTCCCTCGCAGGGGGCCGCATCTGAAGGCACGGCTGGCAGCAGAAAGTGAGATGATTCCCCGCTAACAGGATCTCTCCGTCTCCTCCTCAAGCCAGCCCTGTGCCCAGAGTCAGTGCCACCCTCGTGGAGAAGCAGAGGGGCTGCCAGTTCAGCCAGAGCCTTGCTGGACTTGAAGGATCTCCTGCTCCCCAGAGTGAAGAATGCTGTCTAACCCACAGTCATGAGGCAGATGCTTGGTGCTTTTAAACCCTGAGTTCGAAGAACCATTCGTCACTACAGACAAGTCACTAACCACAGTCCACGTAACGCTCCTGAGTAACTTCTTCCACTCCTGGTTCTCTAAGCTACGAGTAGTGGCACTTCATTGGCAAAACACAATGCGTTTCCTTTGAGAGCAGGCATTGCGATGGGGCTTTCATGGTGACTCAGAGTGAGGTTGGGGTGGTGGCCCTGCCGGAGGCGCCACGTTTACTCAAGTTTTCCAAGAACACGCTGTTCACCAGCAGCCGTCTCTTGGTGGCTTTGGTAGTGAGCCCTGTCCGTCAGCAGCCCTTGGGGCCCGTGCTGCCCACTGGGTGCCTGGAATTTCTTTCCGCTAATTCTCAACCCGTTATTTCACAGCCTCTCCATCGTCTCCGGCGCTGCTCCTCTCCCGGGACTGGATCTTACCTTCCTGCGTTTTGTATGTATTTGTTCCTTTTGTTTTACTTTATCAGTGATCCACATTTGGCCAAATTATTAGTATCTCAGACCGAGGGTAAAGATTGGCATTTTCTGCATGCCTCATGATTTCAACTTTGTATCCCTAATAAGAGCATTGCCATTTTTCTTTTTTTCAGCATTTTTACAAAATAACGAGGGCCACCTCCGGTGACTCATCTGGTCCTGATCAGAGAGACTCCTGCTCCCCAAGGACAGTAGGGAGGGGAGGGGCTCCACCCCAGTGTCAGCTCAGGTGCCAGCTGGTGCCGGTGGAGAAACCACAGTAAGGACTGGGACAGAGAGAACCTGACCTGCAGAGTCCTTGTCTCAGCGTGGAGAGTGGGTAACTCAGTCAGTATAAAGGGCAGTTAACCCAGCATGAAGGATTGTTAACTAGGCATGATCAATAATTAACCTCGCATAAATTGTTAACTAGGCATAGTGAATAGTTAACCCAGCATAAAAAATTGTTAAATGGACCTGCTCAGTGGTGCAGCGGTTAAGAGCACATGTTCCACTTCGGCAGCCTGGGGTTTGCCAGTTCAGATCCTGGGTGCGGACACGACACTACTTCTCAGACCACGCTGCGGCAGGCGTCCCACATATAGAGTAGAGGAGGATGGACACGGATGTTAGCTCAGGGCCAGTCTTCCTCAGCAAAAAGAGGAAGATTGGTGGCAGATGTTAGCTCAGGGCTAATCTTCCTCAAAAAAAAAACACAATTGTTAAACAGGCATAGCGGTTAACCAAACATAAAGAATTGTTAGCTAGACATAATAAATAGTTGACTTGGTATAAAGGATAGTTAACCCAGTACAAAGAATTGTTAACTAGACATAATGAGTAGTTAACTTGGTATAAAGAATAGTTAACTAGGCATAAAATAATTAACTTGATATAAAGAATTGTTAACCAGGCTTAAAGAGTAGTTAATCCACTATAAAGAATAATTAACCAGGCACAAAGACTAGTTAACCAGCTCTTCCTAGAGGGTTGCTAACTCGGTGACTGAAAAGTGGGAGCGGGCATGCAGGGGCACCAGCTGGCCAAGCGTGGCCCTCAGGACGGGCCCCCAGAGAGGTCGTCAGAATGATTCACACCTGGACCCTGAGAGGCCCAGGCAGGAGGCCATGGCCGTGCGGCGCCCGCGGAAGCCTCACCCCACGAGGCTGGGTTTTTAGGAATGGAAACCATGGGCGGGAGCGATGAGGTTGGCTGACTTGCTCAGGAGACCTGCGCCCATTTCCCAAGAAGATTCCCAGGGTGCCACCCCCTCCCCGTGTGGACCACCTCTCGGGACACTGGGTGCGGGAGGAAGACGGCACGAAGAGGTTGGGCCTGTGTGCTCAGCACAGGGCTGGGACTCTGGGTCGCAGGGGTCCAGACACCAAAGTCAGGAGGAGCTGTTTCAGAGGACGCAAGGGGAGCTCGGTCCTGTGGCTTGCAAGTGCAGCGGTGGTGGGTTCCAGGATCAGAGCCAGGCAGGCAGGGCATGGACAGGGGCTGCTGAGGGCCAGCGCCCCCAACCCTCCTCTCCTCCCTGGACAGGCTCCTCAGGCCCGGGCTTCAAGGCCTCCAAGTGACCCCGACTCCACACGCCTCCTCCGGCCGCTCCCTCCCTGACCCCATCGTGTCTCACAGGCCTCTGGTCACGGCCATCCTAAGCCAGACGTTGTCACCGGGCCCTACAGTGTGCAGGGCGCTGCAGTGTCCCTGCTGCCCTGCTCTCGTCCTCGCCACCATCCCCTCCGCTCCCTCGGAGCGCGGCTGGCCCCACTGCTCTCCCTGCTGCCACTCCTGCCCTGCGGCCTCTTCTCTACCCAGCAGCCTGGCCTGAGGGACCCCTCTAAACTGCAGATCTGATTGTGGGGACCCATTGAAACCCCCACAGTCCCCCCACACAGAGTAAGGCCTGAGCCCGTACGACAGCCTAGAAGGCCCCTTGCTCTCCTCCACTGGCATCTCCCTGCTCCTCCAGCACACCGGCTTCCTCCGTGCCGTGGCTGGAACAGGCCGAGCCTTCTTGGCCTCAGCCCTGCTGTGCTTGCTCCCTGGAGCACCTGAAGCACCTTCCCAGGCATCCTGGCAGCTTCTTCCTTGGATTCCGGAGCTCCCCCCTCTTTCCCTGGCCACCTACCTGAAGAGCCCTGCTGGGCTGCACTCTGTTCCCTAACTCACATCCACTCTTCTGTTCTTCTGGCCACCTAACTCAGTAGGGTTTAACTGGAGAAGCAGAACCAGTAGGATATCTGTCTATCTATCTGTCCATTCACCCATCCACCCACTCCCCCAATCCATCCATCCATCCACTCACTCCCCTCCATCCATCCCTCAGTCCATCCACTCTCCCCTATATCCACCCATCTACCCATCTACCCACTAACCCCCATCCATCCATCCACCCATCTACCTGCTACCCCCGATCCATCCATCCACCGCTTGCTAGGTCTGGACTTGCTCGGAACCCTTTCTTCTTTTTGACTTCTCCCTTTGCAATGGGAATTTCCATCCTGTGCCTGTCCCACTGTTTCACTTTGGAAGCACTTAACTTGTCTGGTTTCCCATGTTCAAAGCTGGAGAGGAATGTACCTCAACTTTGGATTTAGAGTTGATGCTGCGATGGGTGAAGACTTTGGGGCTATGGGAATGGAGAGAATCTATTTTGCTTGTGAAAAGGACACGAATTTTGGGAGCCAGGGGTGGTATGTCACGGACTAAATTGTGTCCCCCCAAATTCATACATTGAAGCCCTAGGCCCCAGTGTGACTGTATTTGGAAACAGGGCTTTAAGGAAGTGATTAAAGTTCAATGAGGTCATAAGGGTGGGGCCCTGATCCGATGGAATTGGTGGCCATTATAAGAAGTGATCCCAGAGAGCTTGGTCTCTTTCTTCAAGTGCACACACGGAGGAAAGACCACATGAGGACACACTGAGAAGATGGCCGTGTGCAAGCCAGGAAGAGAGCTCTCACCAGAAACCAAATCTTCAGGTGCCTTGATCTCAGAATTCCAGACTCCAGAACCATGAGAAATGGCTGTCTGTTGTATTAGCTGCCCAGCCTGTGGTATTTGTTATAGTGGCCGAGCTGACTAAGACACTGGTGACAGTTCCGCGTAAGGAGACGATGTGTGGGAGGCACCCAGTGTGGAGTTCCCCCCTGCAGGTGACGGCTGGTCAGGGAGGGTCTCCCTGCAGGTGACAGTTAAGCTGAGTCTCCTTTTTTATTCATGTTGTGCTAGAAAGTCATCCATTTAGTTGAAGGTTTCAAGTGTATTGGTGTGAGTTTGTAAATAACATTAACTTGAATTTAAAAACATCTCTATAGTTCTACCTTTTTTACTCTTTCTGCGTTTTGAATTTTTAAAATCAGACATGTAAACATTTTTTCTCCATTTTATTTGTCTTTTCATAGAAGCGATGATTGGGTCTGTTGATTGAGTCTGTTTCTTCTGTTTAATTCAAATGGTAGATCGCTACAGCAATGGCCCCTGTGGACCCTGCCTCGCTCAGTCCCTCCCACACCTGCACTGCGTGGCCAACAGAATGCAGTGGGAGGGACTTTGCAGGACTCCAGGGCCCTGCCTCTTCTGCTCTCCCTTCTTGGCACATTGCCTCTCGTGGAGAAGCCCAACTAGCCTGCTGGAGACGGGACCTGGCGACAGCCAGCACCGCACCCTGGACACGTGCGAGAGGCTGGCTCAGGCCATCCAGCCCCGGGCGAGGTGCCAGCTGACTGCCTCTCGGTGGAGAGATCCGAGAAAGAGCCAGTACAAGGACTGCCGCTGAGCCCAGCCCAAACTGTTGATCCAGGAAAACCTAGGCCAATAAAATGGGGGTTGTTTTAAGCCATCAAGTTTGGGATGGTCCATTATTCAGCAATAGATACTCGACACATTAGTTTTTGTTTTCATCTTTATTTCTTCCTTCAACATTTTCTATGGTTATTTTGCCTTTTTTAAAAAGAATCAAGTGCTGTGTCCCAGTCAGAGTTCCAGTGAGAAATAGGGCACAGTGAATGGGGAAAATCTAAGGAAGGAGCTGCACCGAGGGTGGCCAGGGTTCAGGCCAGGGCGATGGATGGTGTAGGCCCTCGGCGGCCCTAGTGGGCAGCTTTCAGGCCCGGGGACGGGGAGTCATTGAGATCAGCTGTGGCGCTCACTTGAGAGGTGTGGCCAGCTCACAGTGACCTGGCGGGGAGGGGGTCAAGGGACGGTGCCCTGTTGTGGCCTCAGCAGTGGCAGCAGCCAGACCAGGCTCCGTGAGGCAATGTCCGTGAAGGCCTCTATCGCGTTACCATGGCTATGCTACACCTGCACCCACGGAGCCGGCGACTGGAGTGGGAGGGGCTGGAGAAAGAGGCTGGCTGACCCCCAGAGGGCAGGTCACCTTGTCCAGCTGATGGAGCGCCTCCTCTGCAGTGGGTGCCCTTCCATGGGTGTTTCACGGGACACAAAGATGGTCAAGCTCTGTGCCCATTCTGGGAGGTACACACGTACCCCTGCCCAGGCCCCTGGGTACCAGCTGTCCGCTCTGTTCTATCCAAGCCCCTGACCGTCGGCCAACCTGGCAGCCGCTGCCCACGACCAGTGTAGATCCATTTCTCAGTCGCATCTCCTCCACACCAGGAAGACAACCAGAGGGGCAACCTGGAGGTCTGCGCGGGGAGGGTCCCTGTCCCCTTCCTCTTTCAGGGCCACCCTGAGCCCAGCTCTCTTGCAGCAACTGCCCACTTTCGGGGGTGCTGGCTGCCTGCCAGCGGAGCTGTGGGTCGAGAGGAGGCGGCAAGCCTGTGGGACGGGGACCACGGGGTCTCTGCCCCGGCTCACGCAGCTCCTCGTGGCCCTGCAAGCAGGTCAGAGCCAGTGCCCTGTGGACTGCAGACTATGTTACCTCCAGAATCCAAAGAGGCCCACCCAGCATGCTGGCCAGTGCAACGTGTGGCAACTGTCCTTTCTTGAGGGGGCATTCCAACACCTTCCAGACAGCCAGTGCCCTAGGAACCTGCCCGTGTGGCATGCCCCTGAGCGGGGAAGGTTCATGCCTCACCCCAGGGCACACAGGTACTGACTGACTAAGCACACAGGTACTGACTAAGCATACAGGTACTGACTAAGCACACTGGTACTGAGTAAGCACACTGGTACTGACTAAGCATCTGGACTTCTCCCCGCCTCCTGTTCACCAGGCTTCACAAGCTCAGTGTGGTGTCGAGGCAGCTCGTGCTCTCGCCACACTGCACCACACAAGAGAGCGAGAGGCACGACCCGCATGAGGTCAGAGCAAAGGACGCGACCTCTGAGGACCTCTGCTGGTGGGACCGCGAGAGAAAGCGCAGCCTGTGCCAGGCCCGCTGTGCTGGGAGCCGGCCGATGCACTCCAAGAGCTGCGGCCTCGGCTGCACGGTGCTTGCCATTGCCCTCCGGGGCGCTCACTCGATAATCCGCAGTCGTTCTTCAAGACCATCCAGCTTTGGCAGCAGCAGTCAAGGTGGCTTCAGTGTGTGGGTAGTGTGTTAGTTTTCCTCAGCTGCCATATAAAAATTCCACAGATGGGGGTTTGAACAACAGAAATTATTCCCTCAGCCTGGAGGCTGGATGTCTGAGATCAAGGTACCGGAGGGGCTGGCTTCCCCCGAGGCCTCCCTCCAAGCTGGACGGGGAAGGCGTGCAGAGGGAGCTCTCACCCCATCACATGGCCTCAGTCACACCAAACAGGAAGTGGGGCGCTCGCATCTCCCGCAGGAAGCACAGCCACTCTACTACTCAGGAAGACTTCTCTCCCACCTAGCAACAGCCCAGCCAATGGGAAGCACCACAGCTCAGCCAATGAGAAATGCCATGGCCCAGCCAATGAGAAACGCCAAAGCCCAGCCAATGGGAAACATCACAGCTCAGCGAATGAGAAATACCACAGCTCAGCCAATGAGAAATGCCATGGCCCAGCCAATGAGAAACGCCACAGCTCAGCCAATGAGACACATGGCAGCTCAGCCAATGAGAAACACCAGAGTTCAGCCAATGAGGAACGTCAGAGCTCAACCAATGAGAAATCCCACAGCTCAGCCAATGAGAAACCCTGCAGCTCAGCCAATGAGAAATGCCACAGCTCAGCCAGTGAGGAACGCCAGAGCTCAGCCAATGAGAAATGCCAGAGCTCAACCAATGAGAAATGCCACACCTCAGCCAATGAGAAATGCCACACTTCAGCCAACGAGAAATGCCACACCTCAGCCAATGAGAAATCCCACAGCTCAGCCAATGAGAAATGCCACAGCTCAGCCAATGAGAACTGGTTGCCACCCTGAAGCGCTACTTTCCCCAAGTGGACTTTCCTTTCCAACAGCCCCTCCCGCTCCCCCTTTCTCTACGAAAGCTGTTCCCTCCTCTTTTTCTGGATTTGCCTATGGTTTCCCAGAGCATTCTTTTGGCTATTCCTGAATAAACTCATTTTGAGATAAAATAACAGTCAAATTTACTTCTAAGTCGATAGCTTGTAGACAGCCATCTTCTCCCTGTGTCCCCACGTGGCTGTATGTCTGTGTCCCGATCTCATCTTCTCATAAGGACACCAGTCAGACTGGATTAGGGCCCACCCTGGTGACCTCATTTTACCTTAGTCACCTCTGCGAAGGCCCCGTCTTCAAACACATTCTGAGTTACTGGGGATTGGGCTTCAACATATGAATTTTGGGGTGACACAATTCTGCTCATAACATGGGGGAACCCTACATCTTCCAAGCCTTGGATAGCGTGTGCATCCCTGCAGCATTTCCAGGGATGTGGTGCTTCTGGTTTGCCATCTCGGCAGCCGGCTGGGGCAGTGAAGCTCCACGGGAGTTCCCTCGGCCCTTTCTATGACAGCAGCCTTCCCTCTGGCCACCAGTGAACAGTGAGGAAACTCCATCAGGCACTAGATGCATTGGTCCCCACTGCACAGTCTGGAGCCTCTGGTTCCCACTGGGCCCACTGTGAGCTAGACTCAGGGTGAGACCCCATTTTTCATCTGGCCTCCATAAGCTCCCCTCTGGCCAGTGGGCCTCAATGGCTGACCGAGGTCCCTTCAGAGCCAGTATATAATAACCCCAGGAGGTCAGGAGGTTTCCTTTTCCTCAGGAGCCGTGGCTCTGGGGAAGGTTTGGGAGCCAGTTCATGGTCTTCACCTACCACTAAATTGCAGGGTCTGTTTTTTCCCAGCCCAGCAACAGGGAAGAGGTCAGGAGTCTCCATTAAGGCAACTTGAGGTGGGCTTTTGCCTGACAGACCTATAAACTTGCTGCCTGTAGATAAACAGCTGTGTGTGGATTTCACTCCTAGGGACCCTATGATCAATTAGCCATCACAATCCCCCCAAAATTCTGATTTCCTCTCCTTCTGGGTGACTTATTACAGTATTTTCTCCCACTTTGTCTCTAGCGTGAAGTGCTGACACCTAGCACCCACCACACCAGGACCCTATTGTCCCCACTGAGACCAGGTAATCCAGTTCCACGGCCACATCTCTGGCCTGCAGAGGACGGCCGCCAAGGGTGCTTCCCCGATGCATTTCTTAATGACCTGCTGCAGGGAGCGTCCTAAATACGGCTAGAGGGGAGGTGAGCAGGCTACACTGAGAGATCCATCCCAACAGCCCCGTTTCCAGGAGCCTTTTCGTCCACAGCGGTGATTTGCCGTCCTGGATGCACACTGGAATCACCGGAGGTGTTTTTAAACCCCCCGATGCCAGACTCCATCTCCGGAGGCACTGATTTCATGGATTCTTGAGTACTTTTCTTTTCAAATGCTCCAAGTGATCCTAATTCACAGCCAAGGCTGAGAACCAATGCTCTAGAGGCTTGCTCTCATGTCCTGGCCCCAATTTAGTAGTTTGGTATCACCTGAGAGCTTGATAAGAATGCAGAGTGTCAGTCCCCACCCAAGACCTGTTGAATCAGAACCTGCATGTCCCCAGGATTCCCTGACAATTCATCTTCAGTTTCCTGTCCATGCAGCAGACAGGAAAAGCCGCTCTCCACCAGTGGTTCTCAAACTTGAGCTCCTTCAGACTCAGCTGGAAGGCTTGTTAAACTACACATCGCTGGGCCCCCTCCCAGTTTCTGATTCCACAGGTCTGGGAAGGGGCCCAAGATCGTGCATTTATGACACATTCCCAGATGATGTTGATGCTGCTGGTCTGGGGACCGGACTTGGAGAACCATTGCTCTACAGAATGCCAGGAAGTTCATCATTTCAAGCTAAGTGACTTTGGTGAGGTCCAAGATTCTATTGGCCAGAAAAGCGACGCCATCCCCAGGTGCTTGAGGCAACACATTAGAACCCGAGTCCTGGGCTGGTGCTCGCAGCCCAGTCAACCCTCTGTTTCATCTCCTTGGTCTCACAGGCTTGGAAGCTGTTTCTACGATGTTCTCCAGACCCTTGCCAGTACAAACTGCTGAGGACTGCCCGTCCTCCTGGTGTGCTGTGAAGGCATCTGACCCTTGTTTGGAGCCAGCAGGCAGTCAGGAGTGGAGGCCCCACCTCATTAGGGAACGGCCCCAGATGGAGTCATGGCAAACTGCTTCTGCCGAGAAAGGCCACGCTTCCTCCACTGCCTCTACCCCTCTGTCAGGGTGTTGATCACTTGGCCAAATTGTGAGTGGCTACTTCTGGTTCTCCGGTCTGTTCCAGTGATCTCTGAGTCTGTCATTTTGCCGTTTGATCACTGTGGCTTTATATTAAGTCCTGAAATTGGGGATGGTGAGGCCTCTAATTTTGTTGTTCTTCTCAAAATTGTTTTGGCTATTCTAGTTCCTTTAGTTCTTTGCCTTTCCATATAAATTTTAGAGTCAGGGTGTTGATTTCTACAGAAATTCCTGCTGAGGTTTTGATTGGGATTGCACTAATCTGGCCCACGTGTGCCCCTCGCAGGTGTGGACTTGGGATTAGTGTGGACTCCTTCACAGAATTAGGGGACCTCCTTCTCCAACTCTCTTCTCTCTCAGGTTTCCACACATCCACCAGCTCCCAGGGGCCCCTTTTACTGGTTATTTGGTTACAAAGATGGGGGGGTTCTCTGGGAGCTTTAACCACCCCCACTGCCCCACAGTGTCATGTGACTGGGGTTGCCCCAAGGCTAAGCAGCAAGAGGGAAAAAGATAAGGGATTTTCTTGCACTTTACGGACTATAGGGTCCCCTCTCCCTGGTTTCCGTGCCAGAACAATGGGTTTTCCTCTTGAGGTTCCGGGTGCCCATTCTGCCGCCATAGTTCAGCTCCACGATTGGGATCTCTTTGGGAGAGGGTTGGAGGAGCAAAAAAGCAAAAAACAAAACAAAACAAAGACCTTGGGTTCAACCCACACATTTGGCTTATAGGGTCTCTTCTTCTCTGGCCAGAGAGAGGATTTCTTTTGGAGTTTTTGCTGTCTGCACATGGGGTGCAACCACACATTGGGTTGCCCTCAGGTCAAAGCTGGGAGATAAAAGAGGAAGAACGTTTGGAAAGTTGCCCCGCTAAGTCTTTCTTTAAGTTTTGGGGACGTCTCTAATCTGCCTGCTATTATTAACCTTCAAAGCCCTCGGATAGCTGCTTCCTCTGTCTTGTCCACACCAGGAGTCTCCGCTTCATTTTTGAGAGATATTTTGCTGGGCTTAGAAACCTGAGTTTAACGCCTTTGAAGGTGTCCTTCCATGGTTCTCGGTGCCTTCTGGTATAGTTTCTGCATCAGGCGTGCTGTGGTTCTTATCCCTGTGCCTCTGTATGTCACGTGTCTTTTCTCCCCCTATCTGCTTTAAGATGTTTTCTTTATGTTCGGTTTCCATCAGTGGAATATGATGTGTCTTGGCATGACTTTTCATTATATACATATACTTTAAAATTCTGGCTGGGGTTTTCTGAATTTGGATCTGTGTTGTGGTATCTTTCATTATATTTGGAAAATTCTTAGCCATTATTTTTTCAAATATTTCTTCTCTTTGCCTTCTGTTACTCCAATTACATGTATGTTAGGCCATTTGAAATTATCCCAGGGCTTTTGTTTGCTCTGTTCTGTTTCCCAACCCCCCTCCCCCCATGAATTTTTTCCTTTTTGTTCTGAGTTTGGGTAATTTCTATGGACTTATCTGGAAGTTTGCCAATTCTTTCTTGTCTGTGTTAAGCCTACTCATGAGCCTATTGAAGGCATTCTTCATCTCTCTTACTGTTTTTTTATTTCTAGCATTTCCATTGGAATTTTTCTTATAGTCTCCATCTCTGTGCTGAAACCCTCCCCCTGCCCTTTTCATGGTATTTATCTTTTCCGCCAGAGCCTTAACATAAATCCTCTCTGACAATCCCAGCATCTGAGTCAAATGTATATCTGGTTCTCTTAATTTGGTGTCTTTTTTTGCCGAGAAAGATTTGCCCTGAGCTAACACCTGTTGGCAATCTTCCTCTTTATTTTCCCCCCCTCAAACTCCCAGTACACGGTTGTATATTCTAGCTGTAGGTCATTGTAGTTCTTCTAAGCAAGCTGCTGTCACAGCAGGGGAATTGACAGAAGAGTGGTGTGGTTCTGCAACCAGGAAGCAAACCCAGGCCACCAAAGTGGTGAGTGCCAAACTTTTAACCACTTGGCCATCTGGGCTGGCTCTGATGTTCATGTCTTGATTGTGGGTTTTTTTTCCTTCTTTTTTGTATGTCTTATAATTATTTACTGAAAGCTAGATATTGTCTGTAGGACTATAGAGACTGAGGTTAATAGTATTTATATCTGAAAATGGACACTCCTCTTCTGTTTGGCTGCCATTGTAAGGGTCAAGTCAGGCAGGCTACGAGTTGACTGGATCTGGGTTTTGTAGTGGCTGTGGTTACCTTTAGTGTCCACTGGCCTCAAATTCCTCCAGCAGCACCTTGTGCTGAGGGTGGAGGATGGTTTGCTGGAGGGTTTTTCTTAACGTTCCTGCTCCATCTTCAACTCTAGGCCTTCCCTGTGCACCTGCACCCTGGGGAGGGTCTCTCTCCAGGCTCTCGCCCCTGACTCACTATGATGGGCCGCTCCAACCCGTTCCTTGGTGCTGCTATCCTGGAAGCGGGGTGGCAGGTACAACTCTGTTGCCCTGGTCCAGGCCCACTTTTAGGCAGGCCTTATGTCCTTAGATCTTGGTGTGGGACTTAATCAGTGACCCTGTTTCCTCTTCAGAGACAGAAGACCCCCCAAAGGGCTGGGTCCAGAATGTCTTCTGACAATGAGAACAATGAAATGATACCTTTAAAGACTTTAAACTCTGATTTCTATACCCAGCAAAATATATTTCAAAAATGAAGGCGAGACTTCTGGTGTGGACAAGATGGACTAAGCAACTATCCGAGGACTCTGAAAAGTTGATAATAGCAGGTGGATTAGAGAGGGGACCCAAAGCTTAAAGGAAGACAAGAAAGCTTCGATGCCAGCTCTCTGAATTTATACAATGAAGTTTTCCCTGTATTTTATATAACAGTCTTATTTGGTATAGAGCTGTACGTAGGCATTTCCTTTCAGCACTTTGTAGATGCTATTCTGCTGTCACTTGGCTTTCACGTTTCTGTTCCAAAGTCAGACATCTTTGTTTCTCCTCTAAATATCTGGCTGACGTTGTCTTTGTCTTTGTTTTCAGCAGGCTCACTGTCATATACCCAGGTGTGGCTGCCTTTGTATTTATTCTGATTGGGGTTGGTAGTTTCCCTGTAAAATGTGGTTTATCTTTGGTGAATTTTGCAAAATCCTCTTTTACTCCCTCTTCAAATACATCTTCTGGCCTCTTCTTTTCTCTCCTTCTGGGACTCCATTTTACAAACATATTAGATCGTTCCACCATATTCTATATGGCTCTTAGGCCTTTTACTGTATTTTCCATACTTTTTTTCTCCCTCTGCTTCTGTCTGAATATTTTCTTCTGACCTATCTTCCAGTTCACAGCCATCTCTTCCACTGTGTCTAATCTGTTGTTAAAACCATCTACTGAATTCATAATTTCAGAGATGGTATTTTTGTTTTCAAATTTCCATTTGATTCTTTTTTATAGCTTCCACTTCTCTGCTGAAAATTTCCATCTCGTAATCTATTTCCCTGAACATATTATTTAAAGTTACTTTAAAGTCAGTGTCTGATAATGCCACTATCCTGCCCCTGTGGATTTGTTACTATTTTGTGTATTTTTTCCTTGGTTTTGGATAATTTGTCTCCTGGTTTCCTTTTAAACTTTTATTTAATTCTGGATACTGTGTGTGAAGGTATTTAATGCCATTAGATGATGCCATTTTCCTCCAGAGATTTTCTTTGCTTCAAGCTGGTGATGGGAAGGAGAACAGGTCAGTGTACTCCAATTTGGGAATGAGCTGTTTGGAAGCTGGGTTTCAGTCTTTGTGAGGACTGACCTATTTACACCTCAGCCTTACTCCTCTGTTGTAGGCGCCAGTGCTCCATTTGAAGGTCTGGGTTATATATTGGAGCCTATCTTGAAATGGGCCATGCCAACTGTTGTCTCCCCATCCCATGAGACTCAAAGGCTCTGCTCAGTGTCTCGACTTCTTGTCCACTGCATCTATCACGGACTGCATTGTGTCTCTCTCTTTTCCTCTCCCTATATCCGTGCACACGCAGAGGAAAGGCTGTGTGATGACAGAGAGGTGGCAGCCCCCTACAAGCCAAGGAGAGAGCCCTCACCAGAAAGCAACCCTGTTGGTGCCTTGATCTTGGACTTCTAACCTCCAGAACAGACAGAAAGCAAATGTCCATTGTTTAAGCTGCCCAATCTTTTGTATTTTGTTATGGCAGCCCAAGCTAACACATCATATTAATCACCAAATGCCTCAGAGGGAAAACCCACTTCACTTCTTTCTGAGATCTTCACGCCTCAGAAGAAAGTCTTCTTTGTTTTGGCAGCTATTTGATATCTTCAAACAGATTTTCAAAATATTTTACACAGAGTTTCCGGTTGTTCAAAACCACAATAGTTTTGTAATTTGCTTTCCAAAATTCACCAACTTTATATGAGCTCTTTTCTTGTTATCAGCTACTCTTTTTCTACACAGTTCTTTAAATAGTGACAGCCTTTCATTATATGAATGGACCATAGTTTAACTAATTTTTTATTGTAACACATTTAGATACTGTTTCACTGATTCTAAGTTACTTTTTTTCCCCACACTTTAATAAGTCTGAAACCAGCATATGTCTTCCATCCATAACCTGTCATAGTTTAACGTGTTTGTGGCACACACAATGTCATGCTTTATAATTGATGGTGTCTTAGTCAACGACGGATGATGGGTACAAACACTGCCCACCAGAGCCAACAATCTTGTGGGGGTGCTGGTTCTGATCCCCCTTGTCCATCTCTGTCCTGGAAGGCTCTGGTTCCTGGAGGCTCCCCTCTCCTAGGAGCACAGCTAGAGCTGACCGTTCTACCTGGAGAGCCTTTCACCAAGATGAGTCACGGTCCTGATTCCAGGATAAAAGAGACCTTGGACCTGACTGACATAGGAGGTTCGCTCTGACCACACCTTTCATGGAGAGACGTCATCAACCTGTGACATGGCAGCCCAATTTTGGGGAGCCCCCTTCTCCTCTAGCCAAGAAATTGGATTTTTAAGAGTCAAAGATGGTTTGTGAAATTAAAGTCCATGAAAACTTGGCTCCATGGCTTTGTGATTTTAACAGGAAATGAGGGGAACCTGGTCGGCTGGGCCTTACTCAGACGGGATGCGAACTGTTCAGCCTCTTAGGTTCAAATCCAGACCCTGCTATTTCCTGGCTGCACGACTCTGTGCTGTCCGTCTTCCCCCAAACCTTCGTTCCCTAATTGACAAAACAGGGATCATGAGGGTCCTTGCTCCAGAGTATTGTGAGGCTGGAGTGGGATGATGAAAGCTTGGCAGCACATCTGGTCCACCCTCAGCATTAGATAAATTTCAGCTGTCACTGGTCCACTTCATCTGAGGGCCTGAGGATTATGAGAGGGAGGACAAGAAGAGCCAGGGCCTTTCAAGGATGCATGCCTCAAGCACTGAAAGGATGTCCCGACTAAGGCCCCCGTTCTCTAGCATGTTCCCCGTGGCCGCCTGAGTACCCGTCTTGGGGGGGTTTCACCCTGGCTTAGCCCAGACAGGCAGGAGAGCACACTGGTCAAGCTCACTGATCAACTGCTTGTGCTCGAATCCCAGCTGCACCACTTACCAACGCTGGGACCTCAGGCATGTAATTGAAGCTCTGAGTGCCTCAACTTCCTCACCTGCAGAACGGGTTATTTCGAGGACTAGGTGTAGAGCCCTGGCACCTGGTGCAGTATGCACTCCTGAAACGTTAGCAAAATGGTCACAAGAGGGCCTCCTGCACCCCTCCCGCCATCTTCCCCAGGGGCTCAGCTTCCAATGGCCAGGTTCAGAAGGCCCAACGGGACTAGAAAAGGGGAGAAAAGGAAGCCACAGAGAGTGAAGCCTGGCTAAGCTTGGAGCGAGAAGTTGACAGAGAGCCATTCCACATCCCTGATCCGTCTTAGGTCTCTGTCCCCCTGCAGCTCTGGATGAAGGACTCAGACTTAGAAGTGTGTGTGCCTGCGAAAGGAACAAATGCAATGTGTCCTCAGCGCACGGAGCCCATGGGGCTCAGCATTGAACTGCTTTCCTCCTCCACCCCACAGGTCTTCATGCCCTGACGTTTGGCTCCTGCTCCTCCGTGAAGGTGAAGAGAGCCTTTTCAAGGGTTGCCTCTCAAGGTACCACTCACTCACCCAGGTCCCCTTTGGCCACTGGAGATGGTTCTCCAGACTGGCCTTATTTTCTTTTTTTCCTCTGACACAGGGAAGAACGGGGTGCGCCCGCGCTTGGTGGGCTGAGCTACAGTGGGCGCGGAACCAGGTCGGTGGACTAGGGCACTGAGGAGGCGGACAGGCTCTTCTCAGGTCCGGAGATAACGCACCAGTCCTGGTCCCTGACCCCACAACTGCCCCAGCCTGATGGCCGCGACTCTCGGAGCGCCCCCCGCGCTGCCCAGAGCTCCCCCCAGGCCCCTGTGTGACCCCCTGGGAACCTAGCTGTGCTGAACGCCACCCAGGGCCTTCGGTGCTCTAGCGCCCCCAGGTCTCCGTGCGCCCCGGTGCCCCGTGCACCCCCAGGTCCCAGTGCGCCCCCGCTGCTGTGCGCACCGGAGCGTCTGGACGGCCGGGATCGCGCCGGCCCCGCCCCGTGACGCATTTCCAACGGTCTGGAACTTCAGCCCGGCTGGGCGCGCGCCCGACGCCCAGGGGCGCGCGCATCGTGCACGCGCACAAACCACGTGACCCCGCGCCGGCCAACCGGCGCGCCGGGATTTGGGGGGCAAAGCGCGGCCCCGCGAGCAGTTGCGGCGGGAGAGCGGCGGGCCGAGAGCGAGACTCGCCCGCTCCGGCGCTACCTGCTTCCCCGCCGCCGCCTCCCGCCGCCGCGCGCAGCCATGTCCGAGGAGAAGCCCAAGGTAAGGACCAAAGGGCGCGGGCCGGTCCCCAGGCTCGGCCCCCCGCCCGCGCCGCCACCGCTCGCGTACCAGGCGCCTTCCGCCGCCCCGCGCGGCCTCCGGGACCCGGGAGAGCGGCGCCGGCGGGGCCTCCAGCGCCCCCTACCCTTCGCTCCCCTCCCCCTGCGCCGCGCCGCTCGGCTCCCCTCCCCCCGCCCGGCGGCGCCCTGCCCCGCCCAGGCTCCGCCCCCGCCTCCCCGGCCCCACCCCGCCCTCCGCCCAGGCTCCGCCCCCGCCTGCCCCGGCCCCACCCCGCCCTCCGCCCAGGCTCCGCCCTCCGCCCAGGCTCCGCCCCCGCCTCCCCGGCCCCACCCCGCCCTCCGCCCAGGCTCCACCCCCGTAAGGCTCCGCCCCCGTTTGCTCGGGCCCCGCCCCCGGCTAGGCCCCGCCCCGCCCCCGGGAGCCGCGCCCGAGACGGAATGGGGACGCGCGCGGTCTGGGGTGGGACCGACGCGGCGCTCCGAGGGCTGGGCGGCCGGGGTGGGGGGGCGCCGGTAACCCAGAGCCCCCTCGCAGGGAACCTCTCCTTCGCCGAGATGCCCCGCCACCACGGCCCTCTCCCCGCCGGCACCCGCCGACTCCGGGAACCCTGCGGCATCTGGACCCTCCCGCCCCGGGAGCCCTTGATCGGGTCCCCCGACCCTCACCCGCGCTCGGACCCCGGAGTGCGGGGATCTCGGACGCTGCCACCTCCTTCGCGGAGAAACGGTCCCCCGTTCCCCGCCGCTACCCCACTCCCGGGCGTCCCCTAGCCTTGACGTAACCCCACAACGCCCCCTTCGACTGGAACCCCGCGTCCCTATTTTCTCTCCGGGCCGCCCTCCCTCAGGACCTCCTCCCTCGCCGAGACCCTCCCCTACTGCAGCCCCTCACGTTGGGACCGCGGACGCGAGTCGGGCCCTGGCCGTGTCTGCCGAGGCGTGTCGACGCGGCCCCCTCCCCAGTCCTCACTGCGGAGCGCGGAGAGGGCGCAGGCTGGGGACAGGCGGCGAGGCCTCCTGACTGTCCGCGCACACTGCCGGCCTGGAAAGTCCCGCCGCGGCGCCCTCGGGTGCGCACCCACCGTTCCGCCCCTCCCCATCGCGGTCGTCAGGTGTGCGCCCACCCCTCCCCATCACTGTCCTCAGATGTGCGGCCCCCCCAAATCACTGTCGTCAGGTGTGCACCCACCAGTCCCCATTGCTTTCTCAGGTGTGCACCCACCCCACCTCGTCTCCTGGGGATTTTCGCCCACCCCTCCCCGTGGTGCCTTCTGCTGTGCTGCACGCGTCCCCATTTGGCTCTCCCGTGTGCTCTTTTCACTCCGAAGCATTGGCTCTCACTCCTTGGGGAGGTCCACGGTTGTAACTGTTCTTATTAAAAACCAGTTCCTGAAGCTTTTCATCTGCACTGGAGGGTCTGTTTTTTGACGGGGTGGCAGATCTGCTGTTGAGTTGAATGCTTTGCACAAAGGCTTCCTCTGATGCCAGCCTGGTGCTGGAGATTGCCCCCCCTCTGCAGCTGAGACTGGGGCCCGGCGCTGACCCAGCGCGCAGGCGAGGCCGAGCTGTGGTTGGGATGGACCCGAATGGAGCCCATGGTCTCGGAGCCCATGGTCAGGAGGGAGACTGGAAGCCTGCACTCCCCTGCGGTGCTTTGAGAAAAGGTCACACTCCAGGAAAGCCTCCAGATGCAGTTGGAGCCGCCGTGGCTCTTTACATTTTGGTGCTAACTCAGCTTTTTATACCACTTCTCCTAGGCCAAATATAAATGCCTTTCTTTGTTTTTCTAGGTGGCTTCCTCTTATTGAATTTTAGATACAGTGAAATATATATAATACTCATTTCTTCAGTGTGTTTAAACTTAATTCTCCCACATCTTCAACATCTTTGGTCCAATTCAGTTGAATTAACTTTTTTAGCTACTTTCAAAACGACCAAAGGTTGTGCCTCACATGCCTCGTTCTTGCCTACCACGCCCTCGCTGCCTGCTGAGTCGCTCGCTCCTGGCTCCAGGAGCTGCTCTCTACCCTGGGCCCTGAGAGGAGCGGGAAGGGGGTGCACCCCCAGGCTATCATCGGGCTGGAAAGAAAACCTTGTGGTTTAGTTGGGAAGACAGTTTCTGCCTCCTCTGGACAGCCGAGGAAGGGGACTGACTGTAGTGAATTGCGGTCATTGTTTTCAGGGTTTCTTTCTTTCCTTTTACTCCTTGTTTATTAGGAATTCACCAGGGGTCAGGGACAGGCCATTGGTTCTTGGTTTCCCTCCGTTAGAGGGGAGAGGCGCCTGGGGCCTTCCCTGCCTGCACTAGTGTGCCGAGGGGGCTGGAGCCCATGGCCCTGTGAGCCCCTCCTGCCGCTGCCTCTGCCCAGTCTGCAGCCCCTGCCCTGGGCTTCTGCTTGTTATGTGTCCTGGTCCCTGCATCTGTGTGTTTTGAACACACCCATATCTTTTCATTAAAAAGCAGATGCATCCTCTCTCTACCTGCCAAAGAATGATGTTGGATCCTCCTTGACACCACATACCAAAATCAACTCGAAATGGATCAAGGACCTAAACGTAAGACGTAAAAGAGTAATAGTCTTAGAAGAAAACATGGACAGAAGCTTCACGGCATGGGATTTGGTAAAGATTTCTTAAATATGACACCAGAGGTGACAAAAAAATAGACAAATTGGACTTCATGAAAATTTAAAAATTTTGTGCATCAAAAGACACTATGAACAGAATCAAAAGCAGCCACAGAAGGGAGAAGATATTTGCAAGTCACATGCCTGATAAGGGATTAATATCCAGAATATAGAGAACTCCTACAACTCAACAACAACAGAAAAACAAGCAAACCAATTCAAAACTAGGCAGAGGACTTTAGACCTTTTTCCAAAGAAAACGTGTAAGGGCCAAAAGGAACACGAAAAGATGCTCAACATCAGTAATCATTAGGGAAGCGCAGTTCACAACTGCAGTGAGGCACCACCTCACATCTGTGGGAATGGCTACTATCCAAAAAACAGAAAAGCACTGGTGAGGATGGGGAACTCTTGTTGTTGTCCCACTGTTCGTGGGAATGTCACATGGTACAGCTGCTGTGGAAAACAGTACGGAGTTTCCTCAAAAAATTAAACCTAGAACCACCATGTGACCCAGCGGTTCCATTCTGAGTATTTATCCAAAGGAACCGGAAGCAGAGTCTCAAGGCGACGTCTGCGCAGCCGTGTTCATCACAGCGCTACTCGCAACAGCTAAAGCACGGAACCAACGCAGGTGTCCACTGACGGACGAATGGGTAAACGAACCGTGGTCCATCCGTACAATGGAATGTGTACGATTCAGCTTTAAAAAGGAGTGAAATTCTGACACGCACTATGACGTGGAGGAACCTAGAGAACACGGTACTGAGTGAAATAAGCCAGTCACAAGAGGACAAATACTGTATGATTCCACTTACATGAGGTTCCTAGAATCATCATATTCACACAGACAGAAAGTAGGTGGTGGGTGCCAGGGGCCGGGGGCGGGGATGGGGAGTTTGTGTTTGATGGGGACAGGGTTTCAGTTTTACTAGGTGGGAAGAGTTCTGGAGATGGATGATGATCATGGTTGTACCACATTGTGAATATATTTAATACCACTGAAAATGGTTAAAATGATAAATTTTATGTTACTTGTATTTTAACACAATAAAAACATTGAATAACAATCATCTCTAAATGCATTGTGACACTGTGGTTTGGCTCCTGGAACAGAAAAAGGACATTAGTGGAAAAACTGGTGAAATACCAAAATAGCGTGGGGTTCCGTTGCTAGTGATGTGCCAGTGTTGGCCTCTTAGGTGTGACAGGTGTATCACAGGTGTGTGCTATGTTAACATAAGGGGTAACCGGGCCAGGGTGTACAGGAGCACTCTCCATCTCTGTTTTGCAACTTTTCTGTGAACGTAAAATTAGTTCAAAATGAAATCTTTATTTGGAAAAAAAAAAAGCAAATGCATCCTTTGTCTCTGGGGTGGGGACCCCAGCTCCATCCTGTCCTCAGGTCACCAGGTGCCCCTTTTTGCATTGCCTGGTTCTCCCCACATTAGAGTCCGCGGTCTGGAAAGGGAAGGCCCAGCTGGTGCCTGGCTGCAGTGGGGGGTAAGGGTCGCCCCAGGATGTCCACCTTCAGCCCCATTGCTTGAGTCTTGCCTCCTGGGGCCACTTCTCGGCCACTTGGAGCTCTGGACAGAGCATGCCCACTCGGGATCTCTGGGAACCACAGCATGGATGTGGCCTCAGGGACACCCTGGTCCCCTCTGTGAATGAGGCTTCACAGGGGCACAGGGAGGGGACCCAGGGCCCAGCCCCCCGCAGGGGAGAAAAGGGGCAGGGACACAGAGGGAGCGCGGAATCCTCCCGGAGCTCAGCACTCAGCACCAAGGGTAGGCGGCTCCTTCAGCCACAGGACAGATGACCACACGACAGGTGACCCCATGACAGATGACGCCCAGGAAGAGATGGGAGTGTCAGTGGGAGGACATGCGAAAGACACGTGATTTCCATCACAACCTACTTTCAGATGGACTCGGATCAGCTTCATGGTTTTGTTCAGAAATAAATGGCTCCTAGTCCCACGCAGTGCAGGTAAGGGAGGCCCTGGCCCTTTGGGGCAGGACCACCGGGCGTTGTGCTCGGGTCACAGGCATCACTCAGCCTGGGCCTTCCTGCGTCACTGCCCGTTGTATGTCCTGGGGACAAGGAGCCCCAGTTATGTAATTGTTTCGGAGCTTTGAGTATATCGTGAGTCACGTGAAGGTAAAATACCCTGAATGACTCCCCTTGAGGTCGCCTGACTGAAACTAGAAGCTGCTTGAGGGCCGCGGCCCCCGCAAGGTTGTCATGAGTGCCAGGAGGGGAAAGCTCAGCGAGCTGGGCCTCCTGGCACCACTGCACCTGCTGTAGTTTCCTCTGTCCTAAAGGTTTTTGTTTTACTTTACTAGTCCTATGTAATCATAGATAAGCTACGAGTATGTGTTTTTCCTGGTTTTGTGAGAGTAACCTTATAAAAGATGGATTTCTCTCAGTTTTGTTCTAGATTTGTGAAGCAAATTTTTTCTTTGAATTAACAATCTGTGAAAACTCTGTAGATTTGCATTGCATTTCCTTACATGTGGATGCTTAACAAGTAGAAGTTAAAAATAAATTCTGTGTAAAAATAAAACAACTGCATGAGTGACTGGGAGTGCTGGAGAATTTTAAGAATTAGGTTGGTTTTAATGACTTAAAAAAAACCCCAGCAATTACCTAAAGACTTGCCCTTTAAAATGGTGGTTATTTTGAGACATGGCGTTGAGGCCCCGTTTCACATCTCTTTTGCAGGAGGGAGTGAAGACAGAGAATGACCACATCAACCTGAAGGTGGCCGGGCAGGACGGCTCCGTGGTCCAGTTCAAAATCAAGAGACACACCCCACTGAGCAAGCTGATGAAGGCGTACTGCGAGAGGCAGGTGCGCCGGGCCCTGGGAGCGGCCCCCAAGGCTGAGCAGGGACTCCTTTAACTTAGATTAGCAGTGACTTAATGTCACCAAGTGTCCAGGCTGTTCAGAGTTCCATTGTCCTGGAAGCATCTGTGTGCACGTGTGTCAGTGCACTTGCACGTCTGTGTGCATGTGTGCATCGGGGGTGTGTGTGCACTCCTGCGTGTGTCTGTGCACGTCTGCGTCAGTGTGCGTGTGCTCGCGTGTGTGTCCCTTGTCCACTGGCTGGTCCCCTGTCTCGTTCTCTTTGCTGTTTCTGCCCTTTTTCTTTATGTTTTTTGAGTAGGGCTTCAGGGGGGAGCAGAGATGCGTGTTTTAATTCTGTCTGTCCTGTTCAGTGAAATCAGAACTGCTCTTGAAAAGGAAATGTTTCTGCACCTTGACCATGTCCCCATTCCCGGGATGCAGAAAGGCTGCATGAGCTCCTTTTCGGATGCAAAGTGCCCTCCTGCTGCCTTTCTCAGGGCCAGAATCTTTGGGACTGCTTCCTAGTTTCATGCAGTCTGCTTATCACATGCCTCATTGTCACCTGACCTGTTTCTCTCTGAGAATTTTTTAAAGGGTAGGAAATGGTGGTGCCGACAGCGTAGAAATTCTGCTTGGCTTCTGGAGGGAAGTGAGAGGGGTGGCTGAGGGCAAGGGACCAGGGGCCGGAAGATGTTGGAACAGTGGTGTCTGAAAGTATTGGTGTTGGAGCAGCACATGAAATAGATTGTAGGCCCACTGGTGAGTTTTTATAATTAACCTCATAAATCTGTATATTCAGAATTCTGATATAAATATTTGGGTTTTTTTGGATTAATATGTTATCTGGAAATATTTAATGATAATTGCTTTTTCTTTTCAGGGCTTGTCAATGAGACAGATTAGATTCAGGTTTGATGGGCAACCAATTAATGAAACAGATACCCCAGCACAGGTATGAGCGCCGGCTTTGTGCACACTCGAGGCTGCCTCTGATTTGCAGTGACCATTTGGATTACTCTTATTTGAGAGTTACTGATTGGTGCTCATATAGCATACCTTATATTTTCCTAATGGGTTTAATTATTAGATTATTTAATTTTGAAGTTCAGTTTTTCAAATGTGAAAAATGCACTTTGTCAGAAATCATCCTCCGTGTCAGGAGGGTGGAGCAGGAGGGCCGGGTGCTCAGCAGAGGCGGTCCAGGCTCACAGACAAGGGTGTGGGACAGACGCAGTTCCCATCCACCTGTAGTCTGGACACTGAATTTGCAACGTCAGTCAATTTGTAGCTAAATTACTGGCTTGATTCTTATGCTCTTTAAGCACTTATGCATGGGGGTGTGGGCGGAAAGGAGAATGCACACACATGGTTGTCAGTCAGCAGTTTTTCTTAAGCATGTGCCCACCACACACGCAAATCCGCAGGCATCGGTCCCTTGTGTGGTGGTGCATCCCACTGTGGTGAGAGCATCTGGACTTGGAAATAGACGGCTGAGCTTCCAGCGGCAGCTCTAGTCATCTGTCAGTGGGGTGACTTTGATCGAGAGCCCCTGGATCTCTTGGAGTCTCAGTCTTGTCTGACTGTAAAGCAGAGATGATATGTTTTTTCTCCTTTACAAAGTTGTGAGAATTGATTGTTTTGTGTGAAAGGGCTGCAGATCAAGAGATTTTACACCTGCCCACTTTAGGAACTCCTCCACTGCTGAGACAGTGTCGGCCCTGGGAGGATTCCTGGGTAGGGCTTGCCCTGGGCGGTGTGGGGAGCTTGCTGGCTTTAGGAGCCCAGCTATCCCTCCAGCCTGTCACTCTGGCTACCGCCCAGGCAGTGTCTGCAGCAGGAGAGGGTCCTTGCCAGCCCAGACGGTACTTCTCTGCATTTCTGAGAACCATTACTGCCTCTGGCCTTGGTTAGTCTCTGTATGAAATTGGCAAAAGCTTCCTTTTGTTCAGAGAATGACAAAGATCAGGGAGATATTCGCGTGCCTGCTGTGTGAGAAAGAGAGAAGCAGGCGGGAGGTGTTCGCACTGTCTCCGCCCTGGTTGTGAGGGAGCGGGCAGGGGAGCCAGCAGTGGATCCCTTATGCTGGTGGATCCTTTGTGATTTCGTTTGCTCTGGATTTCACAAGCGTGGTCTACTGCACTTGTTAGAAAGTGCATGGCCCCTGCTGGTCCCTAGGATTCAGTGCTGCTCATGGGATATTTCTAATGGAATCTGACTTCGTGTAATTTTCAGTAAAAATTTTAGACACTTGTTTATTTTTTTAATGAGACTCAGTTTTTCTCTCTGTTAGTTAAAGTCCTTAACTTAGGATGTTCTTGTGTGAGTTTGTTAGGGAAAGCGTGGTGAATGAGTAGGGCTTATTGAAATCCAAACCTAAGCCGCTTTGCCTGCGCGTCACCCGTGAGGGTGGCACGGAGTGCGTCAGGCGGCGCTCTGGCCCAGGGAACAGCTCAGTGAGCACGGGAGTCGGTTGTGCATCATGGTGAGAAAACTAACAGCTTCCCCCTCTCTTGCTGTGCCCGTCACAACGACCCTGCCAGCTGGAGATGGAGGACGAAGACACCATTGACGTGTTCCAGCAGCAGACAGGGGGCTCGAGGGAGACCAGCTGCCTCTCGGGGTGCAGCCTCTAGAGGGACCATCCCCACGTGACGCCGTCCTTGCATTTGCTATTGAATAGTGAACACGTGACCATGCCAATCACAAAGGAGTCTGCAGAAGCCCAGGACCTCCACCAGGATTACTTCCCACTCTGACGTACTGCGAGCGCAACTCCGCTCTGCAGGGATGAAGCCACCGCCAAAGGCGGGCCAATCTCAGTTGTCATCTTTGTTTAGGCAAAATGAGTTGCAAGGTTTTGGGGTTTATTTTTGCTTTCATTTTTGTTTTTTCCCCCTCTCCTATAAGATGTCCCCCACACTCGTGGTCTGAATGTCTACTTTGAGTCCAGAGGGGGATCTTGTCCAGGTATTGATCCCCTCCCCACCCCCACTGCTTATTCCAATCATGTAGAGAACTCCACCACCACAATGGAGGTGCTTCCGTTGGACAAGTTTTGGGGGCATGGTGGAGATGGGAGACAAACTTTCACTTACTATTTCTTGTAGGTACAGGTTTTTTTAAATGCTAAATATTGCAAATTTAAGTTTTGTCAGAATATGGTAAAGTTGAAGGGAAGATACTGGAGTGCTTCTTAAAAGGTAAAAAGTCCTTCAGTAACATGGGCCTGGGCGCCCTGCTCCTTAAGCATCCCTTGGGTGGGTCAGGGGCCCAGGACCCATCACCTACTGCCCAGTGCCTAGGAGATGCTGCATGGGCAAAGTGTGGCACAGTGCAAATTGGCTTTTCTTCACATAGAACAAAGTAATCCCCACATTGCTCACTTGGTAATAGTGCCATGGCCTCAGATTTCTTCTAGTATTTGCTTCTGATGAATAATTATGGTCTATATATAAACACATAAGATTACGTATTGCTGAATTTGCAGTTACGTTTTTGTGTAAAAGAGCTACTTCAAAGTAGCAAATGAAGCCCGTGGACAGATGACTTCATGCTCTTCTCATGGACTCGTGTGGCGCCGCCTTCCAAGTAGGTATGGAGTTTATGCGTTAGTATGCGATTTCAGTTCTGTGAAACATTTTGGGATCTGTACCAATTAAACTTTGATAGTTCTGCTGTTCTTCTGTATGGACCCACTGCTGCCTGATGGCCTTCTCTGCCTTGTGTAGTCACCTGGACAGTGTGACCACGACCGTCACCTCTTGCTTGCCTGAAATTTTGCTGAAGATGTTCTCATTTCGTTTGTGTTTTGCTGTTGGGGTGTGGGCAGGTCGTCTGCTGGCTCTGTTGTGTTTATTCACCAATTTATACATTATTTGTTGTCCTTTACTACTGTAAACAGTAAATATAGTTTGGTATTCTGTCTCTTGGCTTATATTAAATACTACATTTGGAGGTCGAGGCATACTGTCACAATTCAGTATTTGCAGTGACCATTCAGTGATGCCACACAGGCTCATTTAAAAGCTAGTTGCTGAAAAGTAAGTAGTCCCCTGCTGGCTCCCCTCCGCACCCCTGGCAGATCACCCTTGCTGGGCCCAGCGTGCTCCTCCCACAGTGCAGCCTCTCACTCCTCACCGAGCTCTCGCGGCTCTTGGCTGAGCTGACCCAGCATCATGACCACCCTTTTCCTCTCCTGGACATGTGTAAAGAGAGGGTACATTTTAGAGGCAGGTGAATCTGGACAGTAGTGTAGGCCTCTCAGTTTTTTGGTGTTTGACTATAACACTGTTTTCCTTTGTACAGTCAACAGCCTGCTCACTTACCTGCTTTGAAACTGAAGAGAACTGACACTAATTTGACTGAGAATTTCCTAGTGTACTATGCTGTGACAAAACTAGGGTTGAAAATGACTGAGCTGTTTTAGTTGGTCCATCAGGTGAGGTGAGCACACGTTGAAAGATGAAGGGCAGCTGGGAAAACAGAGCTTGTCCACTCTAGCACTTGATTCATTGACACCAGTAGAAGTACATGGTTAAAGCTCATTGCAGAGATGGAGTCATTTGCCAGATGCCCTGGAGAGTATGGAGGGTGGGGTGGTTAAATCCAGCAGAGGAGCCCCTGCATTGGTAAGGAGAGGGATGCATTGAGGTGTGTTAAATTCGGAGAGCAAGGCTGAGAGTCTGGGGCCATTAGAACAGAGCTGCTTGAACTTCCACCCACAACATCTGACAGTAGAAGAAAGTGGATGTCTTTGAGGTTGTCTTTTATCTTAGAAATTTATGCAACTTGTGCATTAGGAATAATAGATCTGTTGGTATTTATATTTTTAAAAATATTGTTACATGAACCTAACTCTCAGTCTTTGGGTTAATGATTCTTCAGGAGGAGATATACCCTATTTATCCTGTTATTGGTGTCCTGGGTCCCAACTAGCACTTGCCACACAAAGCCCCATGTCCCAGGAGCCTCTCGGTCCCAGGCAAACCAAGGTGTTGTCACTGTAGTTGTGCTGCACAAGTGCACAGCTGGGGAAGCACGGTATTACTATGAAAGCTCCACCATAAAACACAGGTTAAGCTGTGAGATCCTTTTATGCTGCAGAGCTTTAGTTGCCAAAGATATAAAAGACACTACATTTATTCTGAACTCACTGGCCTGCCCAGTGCATGGTGCTTAGAAAGCCATTAAATATCACAGGTCTGCTCAGAACCCCTGGGACACTAGTTCCGACTGATCCAAGTTGAGAGTTGCCAGATTTAGCAGATAAGGGAAAAAGACTACCCACTTAGACTCAAATCTCAGATAAAGAGGAGGACCAGCCATGAGGAGGAAGATGTGTTGAGAGCCTGGTTCTCTGGAGGTGAGGCCATTGCACAGCTGCATTGAGGTGAGAGGCTTCCATCTTGTTTCAGCGACTCATATTGTGGGTTTTTGTCAATTGAAGCTGAAATCAGTCCCGATACGAACTGTAAGTCACATTTCTGAACATAATAACTGAAAAACACACACAGCACTCTACCAGAAAATGATATCTGGGAAAAGACATCTGCAACACCAAGATTGATGCAATTGAGAAAATACGACACGCCTGACAGGCTCAGTTATTTTGAGTGTCCTTGTGTTGATGACAGTGCTTTTTGATCACCCACATTTCCTTTCAGTGGAAAAGCAGAGTTATCTCCCATTAGTCACCATGGAACCACACCCCTGACCCCTGACTGACTTGGGGCTTGGGCTGTGGTTTGGTCAGAGGACAGGGCAGCTGTCTGGAACAGGAGAAGGAAACTTCTGTATTTGTGCAAATCCATTATTCTTTGAAACTGCCTAAAAGTACCATGTCATTTTTGCAAGTCACCATGGTCATTTGAGAAGATAGTGTTGGAATGAATTTTTGTGACGTCTCTACCCTAAAATATGTACACCTGCGAGGTTGGTTTGTTCAATTTCATTCAACAGACACTGCCATGTCCAGGTACTGAGGCTGCATCCAGGAACAAGTGAGACCAAACTCCCTGCCCTCAGGGAATATGTTTTCCGGTTAGAGGAGACAGATGAAAATAAGCTGTGGAAATTACTAACAGAAACCGGAAGTAACTGGATGCGGAAGACCTGCAGGGGGAGCTGTCTCCCCATCCCGCGGCCTCTCTTACTCCAAACAGAAAGTGGGGCGCTCGCATTTCCCGCAGGAAGCACAGCCACTCTACTACTCAGGAAGACTTCTCTCCCACCTAGCAACAGCCCAGCCAATGGGAAGCACCACAGCTCAGCCAATGAGAAACGCCAGAGCCCAACCAATGAGAAGCCGTTGCCACCCTGAACTGTTACTCTCCCCCAATGGACTTTCCTTTAGGACTGCCCCGCCCTCTTCCCTTTTCTCTATAAAAGCAGCTCCCCGGCTCGTTCTCCGGATTTACCTATGGGTCACGGTGGCAGGCTTTTCCGTGGTTGGAAGCGTTTTGGCTATTCCCAAATACAGTCGTTTTGAGATAAACTACCGGGCAAATTTGCTTTTTGAAGTTGACAAAATTATGTATTATACTAGAAAATTACACAGGACATCGTATAATAAATTCTGTAGACTCGTGTGTAGGATAAGTGTTGTGGAGCTGAAAACTGTTTTAAAGGTGCGCACAGTACTAAAAGTGTTTACTTTCTTTGAAGGCAGTGAGAAAGGATTCTAAGAAACATAAGTAGATCACCCCATCATGCGGGTCAATCGGAGTAGAACCACCAAGAATGTCAGGGGAAAAGGACTCGCTAGTTATCCGGATACACGTACACAAACCGTGGGAAGCGGGCGGAGGCTGCAGGGCCGGCCGGAGGAGGACAGTCTCTCCACGGCCCCCTCGACCAGCGGCAGGTGCACCCATCTGAGCCCGGGGCCTGCCCAGGGTCGGGCGGAGGTCCGGGCGCCCGTCGCCTCGGGTCATTCGGGGTCACGCCGTCTCCGTCCTCCATCTCCGACCCCGAACCCCGTCCCTGTCCCCCTCGGAGGCCCCGTCCTGTGATCAGACCTTCCCGACGCCCGGACGACCTAACGGGCGGTTGAGACATTCAACCCGCGGTGGCCGCTGCTCCAGAGTCCTCTGGAACATCCGGGCCATACAGGAGTTCGGACGTTCGGAGGCGGTGTTACCCCACAAGGCGGCTGAAGGCCCTGGTCTGGCGCATGGACACCGACCTCGGGCTCAAGGCCTGCTGCTGCCCCTCCGCGCTGCTCTCTCACAGCCACTGCCCGCTCTCGCCCCTCACCGCGCATGCGCGCCCCGCGCCCCGGAAGGGCTTCTTGCCCCGGTGGCGACCCGGAAGTAGCCCCGGGCGTTGGGCGGGAGGGACGAGCGTTTAGGAGGCGAGGCCAGACGGCGCAGCTGTTACCCGGACGATGGCGGGGACGGCGCTCAAGAGGCTGATGGCGGAGTACAAACGTGAGTTCGCGGCCCTCCCGGAGCCCGGTGGAGCGCGCTGAGGCCGTGGCCCCGGCCCGCCCGCCCCCGGACGCGTCAGCTTCCCAGCCGACCCTCCCGTCGGTGCCGGCGCCCTGCTCCATCCGCCCGCTTCCCCCGGCCCGGCCCCGCGCTCCTCGTCCCGGCCCCGCGCCCTCTGCCCCCGACCCGGCGTCCCCCGGCCCGGCGCCCCTCATCCCCCGTCCCAGCCCCGCGCCCCCCGCCTCCGGCCCCTGTGCCGGCCTGCCCGCCCCCGGACGCGTCACCTCCGCCGCCGAGCCTCACGTCGAGGCCGGCGCCCTGCTCCGCCCGCCCGCGCCCCCTTTCCCATCCCCGCGCCCCTGCCCCTCGCCTCTCTCGCGCCCTTCGCCTCCGTCGCCCGCGCGCCCGCGGCTTCGGAGCTCGGGTCGTGGCGCTTCTGGGCGGGCGTCCGCGCCTGAGTTCGTGGAGGTGCGGGCGGTGCGGGCTCTGCGCCGGAGGGAAGGGATTGTTCCGGAAAGTTGTGAGCCGTCGTCGAGGCTTCCGTCGCCCTGCTCTGCCAACGGCCTCCCCTCGAAAGTATAAGTAAACTTGTAAGGAGGACTCTAAAAAGTGATAGTCGGCATTACTACCTTATTAGTTTAGAAACGCTCAATTACGTTATCTGTCTCTGTAGTTTGTTTATTTGTGTCTTTGGTCCCTTTAGTAATTTAGAGGACTTCCCAATTCTGGCCTTGCAAACATGCCATGAGAGGGAGGGGAGGAAAACCTAAATTGCTTGCTGAGAACTTAAAAGAAAAACCTGTATTAAGAGAAACAGCGCATTGTGAAGACTTTGAGGTGAAAGGTTAGATTTTGCTTTTCTCTTTAATGAGGGGACAGACTTTTTGAACAGTGCCACCTGTCCCTCTTCCTAGGTAGTGTTAAGAAAACTTCCTTAGTGCTTTCTTAGCCAGTAAGATTTCCCAGTATTTGAGGAAAACACAGGGAGGGAGGAGGACCGAGGACATACCGTGTTCCGCCGTTTTGCGGCGGAGTGCTCCCTTGGCCGAGCGGCCCTGAGAAGTTGGGGGTTTGAAAGTGTTCTGATTAGCTGGTGCAGACGAGGTGGTGGTCTGGTGTGGGGAAGAGCGGGGCCTCTGGAGCCGCAGACCACGGCTCAGACCCTGCGTCGTCTTACTACCTCTCTGACCTTGACCTCGCCCTCATCCTCTGCATTTTCCTCCTCTGTGAAGATTCGTGCTTACCAAGATGCCTAACGAGTATCGCTGGAGAATGTTAGCTGTTACCGTTATCATTACATTGAGGATGCTTTGAGAAGAAGGCGGAAAATAAGCCAAAATAGAGTGCAGTAAAACTACCTGGGAACTATGCATGCAGCCTAATTTCCTGGACCATATTGGTGGCACTGCACAGGGGGAGTTGATGTTTGGCATGAGCACACCCATGCAGGCTCGTTAAAAAAACCGTTTAAACAGTGCTCACCACCCAGTGTCCTTTAAAGTAGAAACAGGTTTCCAAGAGAGGCTTTTGGTGGGACGGTGAGAGACATGGTTCACTCTGAACGGAGGGTTGGTTGTGGGGGAGCTGTTGCCTCTGTCTCCTGGTGGAAACCTGGCTGAGGGGTCAGACGTGTGAACACCTACCATTTCCTGCCATCCGGGTCTTTGTTTCTGTATCTGTCTGTCTGTTTAGTGCTGTTTCTAGACTGCGAACATGTATTATTTTCTCCTTTCTATAGAGAAGGAATCTTAAGCCCCTGCGTGGGGAATTATGTTCAGGCTACAGCTTCAGTCCAGTCTTTGCGTTGTTGGATTTGTATTTCCTAGGGATATTTGCATTAGCAAAGATTATTTTTCCTTTTATTGTAGTTACAAAAGCCTCATCCATTATTTAAATCATATTGTCAATGAGTTTGCAGTAGTAAAATGTAAATAACGGTTGGTTTCCAAAGATGTATCACAGAAGTGTATTCTCTGTGTTTTATGTGTTAATTTATGAAATCCTGGAGTCTGTGTGGAAGGCAGAACTCTAAGGATGTCTCCCTAAGATTCCTGTCCCCTGGTTACTGCATCAGACACTAATCTAGGCATTGCCTTGAAGGGACTTTGGAGATGTAATCAGTAGGTTACTAAATAGCTGATCTTCGGATGGGGAGATTATCCTAGATTGTCTTGTAGGACCAATAATCACAGAGGCCCCAAAACGGGAGAGATGAGGCAAGAGGGGAGACCAAAGGCATTTGAGGTATGAGAAAGACTCCACCTGCCATGACTGGCTTTGAAGATGGAAGAGGAGCCAGGAGCTGAGAAACGTGACAGCAGTAAGGGACCTGGAACCTCAGTCCTGTAGCCTCAGGGAACCGAATTCTGCCGACAACGTGAATGGACTGGGGCAGCAGCCCTGCCAACACCTTGACTGCTGCCTTGCGAGACTCCAAGCAGAGACTCAACTGCCCCATGCTGTGCTCAGCCTTCTGACACTGGAAACTGAGATCATCAGTGGGCTGTTTGAAGCCACTGAGTTTGTGGTAGTTTGTCACATCAGTGATAGAAAAATGAATGCAGTGTGTTATCGAGGAGGGTTTTCTTACTGCTGTTGTATCCTAGTAATGTGGTAAAATTCTGTTCACTGTTGCAGCATCTAGTTTGTCCTCCTACCGTGTTTGAAGGTGGCACATCCACTGTAAAGGTAGACTTGACAGCAACAGCCTCTGTGTGGAGTGGGGTTTGGAGAGATTTGGACAGGTGTTGAGGCACACTGTGTTGTGTTTGGGAACAGTCATAGAACTTCAGAAATTTAGAGCTGGTAGGACCTTGGATATCGTTTTGTTCAGCCCTCTGATTTTACAGGAAATTCAGTAACAGAGAGGCAAAATGATTTGCCTGGATTCTTAGAACCAGAGAAAAGGAGAGCCAGGAAAAGAACCCAGATGTTTTAAGCTATTTTTTTCTTGATGTTTTATCTTCACACCTCATCTAGCTTTTCCTAGGAGTGTCAGAGATAGACTTGGGTGTTAGTTTTCTGGGGTTGTCGTAACAAAGGTCGCACAAGGCAGGTGGCTCAACATGGCAGAAGTTTAATCTGTCGCAGTCTGGAGGGCGGGAGTCCCACATCCACGTGTGGGCAGGGCCATGCTGCCTCTGCAGCTCTAGGGCAGGGTCCCTCCTTGCCTCTTCCAGCTTCCGGTGCTTGCCGCCAATGCTTGGTGTTCCTTGGCCTCTGGTAGCGTAACTCCAGTCTCAGGCTCCATCTTCACATGGTCTTTTTCCCCCTTATGAAGGTATCAGTCATTGATTTAGGGCCCACCCTTACCCAGTATGACGTCATTGTAACTTGAGTACATCTGCGAAACCCCTATTTCCAAGTAAGGTCAATTCACAGATTTGGGGGGACATTGTTCACCCCAGTACAGTATCTAATAGGAACCCCAGTTGAGCTCCTGCTCTTGCCACACCGTTGTTGCTCCCACAGTCTTCTCCTTCTTAGTTGGTGGTAGCCTCTTTCTTCCAGTTGTTTGGGCTCAAAACCTTAGATTTGCCATTGATGCCTCACTTTCTTGTATATCCACGTGTAACCTGTTGTCCTATTTTCAGACTTTCTCCACAGTCCCGTGCTGGCCCAAGCCACTCACCTTTGGCCTGGATTACTTCGGTACAGTCCTATGTTCTTCTGCTTCAGCTCTTCAGGTCTTGGTCCTCTTGGTTCTATTCTTAACACAGCAGAGAGATCTTGTTAAACCCAAGTCAGATCATGTCACTCTGCCCAGGACCCTTCGTTGTGGTAAAAACCAAAGTCCTTGCTGTGACCTATCAGGCTCTGCATGCTCTGGCCCTTCTGCCTCTCTGACCTCATCTGCTCTACCCTGGCACTCTCCCTCCAGCCCCACTGACTCGTTGTTGGCACACTCCTCTCGGCGCGTGGGCGCTTCCTTTGCCTGGACATCTTCATCACTTGTGCTCTGCTCCCTGGAGAAGCCTTCCTTGAGCCACCAGACTCAGCCTGTCCTCCCTGGTACTGTCATCTTTCCCTGTCATTAACCTGTTTTAGCTATTTAAAACTTTTTATTGTGAAGTGTATTATATGTGTAAAAGTATATAAAAGGTATATGTTTAGGTGAAATAGTAAAATGAATGTCTGTACCTGTGACACCTGGCTTGAGAAATAGAACATTAGCAATAACTTAGAAATCTTGTGCTGCTTCATGTCACCACCAGAAGTTCCTGCTACTGAATTTTGTGTAAATTGTTCTTTTCCTTTTCTTTGTAGTTTCGCCATATTGTTTGCTTTTGCCTGTCTTTGTCGTTAGCAGAAGTGGAATTGCACAGCATGTGTTCTGCAGATTGTCTCCTGCTCAGCGCTGGTTCTCTGAGATTCGTTTGTGTTGAAGCATATAGCTGTAGTTCGTTTTCACTGCTGAGTGAGTTCATTTTATGAATAAGCCAGAATTTATCCTTTACATTGCTGATGGGCATTTAGGTTATTTCCAGTCTTTGATTCTTATACAGATAGTGCTGCTGTGGACATTTCTAGTGCGCATGTGCAAGGTGTATCCCTGGGGTGTGCTGTGGAGTCTGGGAGCACTCACATGGTCAGCTTTACTGCATGATGCCAAGCTGGTTTCCGGTGTGGGTGTTCTTGTGTATATTGCTTTGAATGTTCACTAACACCTTGGTGTTGTGCAAGGTCTATTTTACCAACCCAATGGTTGTGACAGGGTTCCTCATGGTTTTAGTTTGTACATCATGATTATGGATGAAGTTGAGCATCCTGTCATATTTATAGTTTTTTCTTTGTGAAATGTCCGTTCATGTCTTTTACCAAATTTCCATAGGGTGGTTTGTCATTCTTATTGGTTTGGAGGAGTTCTTTATAAATTTCCTATCCCTTTGTATATCCCTACTCCTTTGTTGGTTACATGTGCTACAAGTATTTTATCCTGGTTTGTGCTTTGTCTGTTTAGCCTTTGGTGTGTTTTTTTCTAGCTACCTTTATTAAAAAGGCAGTTTTACTGGGGTGCAGTTGGCATAGCATCAGCTGACGTACTTCGTGTGCAGTTTGATGAGTTTTGATGTGCGTACACACCCACGAAGTCCTGCCCACACTGGGGATGATGAGTGGAACCATGGCCTCCGAAGTCTCCTCCTGCCTCTCTGTCATCCAGCTCTCCCTTCTCCCTCCTGCAGCCCAGGGTCCCAGGCAAGGACTCAGCTGCTTTCAGTCACTATAGGTTGTTTTGGATTTTCTTTGTCAGACTTCTTTCTTTCAGCATAATTATATTGCAATTTGTCCGTTTGTTGCTTGTATCAGTGGTTCATTCCTTTTCCTTGCAGGCTAGCATTCCCTGTATAATTTTTAAAGAAAAAGCCAAACTGTTTTCCCAAAAGGTTGTACCATTTTACAGTTCTACCAGCAGTATATTGAGACCCATGGCTCTACTCGCTTGCCCACATTTGGTATGGTCAGTTTTTACATTTTTCGCCATTCTGTTGGTTGCGTAGTGTTATCTCATTGTAGTTTTAATTCACATTCTGTAATGACCAGTGATGTTGAGTATCATTTTATGTGTTTATATACCATCAGTGTATCTTTTTTGATGAAGTATCTTGAGTCTTTTGCTCTTTTTTTTTTTTGGTGAGGAAGATTGGTCCTGAGCTGACATCCGTTGCTAATCTTCTACTTTTTGCTGAGGAGGAAGATTGTCGCTGAGCTAACATTGGTGCCCATCTTCCTCTATTTTGTGTGTGGGATGTCGCCACAAAATGGCTTGTTGAGCAGTCCATAGGTCTGCACCCAGGATCCAAACCTGCAAACCCCCAGCCGCCAAAGCGGAGTGCACAGACTTAACCACTGTGCCGCAGGGCTGGCTCCAATTTTTGCTCATTTTTAAATTGTTTATTGTTTTCTTATTAAGTTGAAAGAGTTCTTTATATAATGTAGATACAAGTCCTTTGTTGAATGTTTGTAAATATTTTCCCTGAGACTGCTTCCTTTTTTTTTGTGGTAAAAAACTCATAATTTTACCCTCTTAAGTTTGAATTCTACATTACGGTATTGTTAACGATATGCATATTGTTGTACAGATCTCTAGGACTCTTTGATTTTGCGTGACTGAAACTCTGTATCCACTGAACAACTGCTGAGGCTTGCCTTTTAATTTTCATAACAGTGCCTCTTAAAGAGCAGAGTGTTTTTTAAAAATCTCCATGAAGTCCAATTTATTGACTTTTAAAATATTTCTTGCCTTCTGTGTTCTGTCTAAGCAATCATTGCCTCACACAAGATCACTAAGATTTTCTCCTATGAGTTCTTCTTGGTGTTTTACAGTTTTAGCTCTTACGTTTAGCTCTGTGATCTGTATCAAGTAAAGTTTTGTGTATGGTGTGAGATAAAGGTCAAGGTTTATTTGCACATTATTTGCAAATGGCCACCCGGGTGTTTGAGCACTATGAGTTTGCTCGGGCTGCCAGCACAAAGTACCACGGACTGGGAGGCTTAAGAAACAGATTATTTTCTCACAGTTGGAGATCAAGGTCTCGGCAGGGTTGGTTTTTCCTGAGGCCTCTCTCCTTGGCTTGTAGACTGGAGTCTTCTCTCTGTGTGTGTGTCTGTGTCCTGATCTCCTCTTTTTATAAGAGCACCGGTCACATTGGATTAGGACCCACCCTAGGGACCTCATTTAACCTGAATCAGCTCTTTAAAGACGCTAGTTACGCCCTTTTCTCCACTTTGCTTTTTTTCATTTGGTGTGTCCTGGAGTTCATTCTGTACTAGTACATCGAGGCATCCATTGTTCCTTTTCACAGCTGCACAATGTTCCGTTAGTAGGTGGATTGTGATCTGCCTGGCCCCTTACTGATGGACACTTGGGTCATTTCTAGTTTTTTGCTATTACTAATAGTCCTGATGTGAATAGCCTTATCTATGTGTCTTCTCTCATTTTTACCAGTGTGCCTCTGGGATAGATTCTGAGAAATGGGATTGCTGAGTCACAGGTTAAATTTATATTTCATTTTGTGTGGTGGCTATTTTTTAAGCCACTAAAAAGACCCAAAATCTTTTTTTTTAGATTGGCACCTGAGCTAACCTCTGTTGCCAATCTTTTTTTTTCTTTTCTTCTTCTTCCCAAAGCCCCCCAGCACATAGTTGTACATTCCAGTTGTAGGTCCTTCTGGTTGTGCTGTGGAGGATGCTGCCTCAGCGTAGCTTGATAAGTTGTGCCAAGGTGTGCCCAGGATCCGAACTGGAAAAACCCTGGGCTGTCGAAGTGGAGCACGTGAAGCTAACCCCTTGGCCACAGGGCTGGCCCCCCAAAAATGTTACATTGTCAAGGAATCAGTGGCAAAGAATGATCTTTGCAATGTTCTCTGATGTTAATAGTTTATTTCTCTTTTTGAAATTATTTTTATCAGTGAACATGACAGTTCATATGGTTTTGTGTGTGTGTGTGTGTGTGTTTGTGTGTGTTTGGAAACAAAAGACAAGGAAAGAGTGTAGTCTAGAAACCTTCCCTCCGTCTGGAGAACTTGGCTCTTGTAATTATTCACTGACCAGTAGGTGCCGCTGTTGAGTAAGGCTGCTGGCTGTGGGATGGTTCTCCAGCGGCAAGGTTTAGACTCCCCTTTGCCTCTGCCTAAGTGGAGGGTGTCACAGAAGGAAGTTCTGCGTGAGATCTCCAGAAATGAAGAATAAAGCCAGCTCTTTTTTTGTATGTGAGGAAGATTGGCCCCGAGCTAACATCTTTGCCAGTCTTCCTCTATTTTGTGTGGAATACCACCACAGCATGGCTTGATGAGCAGTATATAGGTCCACGCCTGGGAGCCGAACCTGCAAACCCTGGGCCACCAAAGCAGAGCGTGCAAACTTAACCAACACGTCACCTGGCCTGCCTCGAAAGCGAGCTCTTTTTGGTGTAAGCTCCTCCTCAGGGTTCCAGGAAAATGACTGATGTAACTCTTGTCTCTTTGGCGTTAGGCATCCTACTCCCTTTCCTACTGACATTGTGCCCCCTCCCCTTAGCAGTTGAGAGTTCATCTGCCTTACTCTGTGTGGTTTTCTTTTTCTTATAATAAGGAGATGTGACTTCAGACACAAAAACCGGAGTAGATGTCAGATGACTGGGTGTATAAAGCCTGGTGTGCTGGTCCGGGGGTTACCTCCCCCAGTCTACTACTGTGAAGAGACACAGAGGGACTGAGACAGTTAGCGTCTGTCTCGCCAAATCCAGGGGTCTCAGCCTGCCTGGCTCTTGATCTCGCTGGCACTTGATTCCTCCCTTGAAGTTTTTTTGTCTTTTTTTTTTTTTTGCAGGGAAAGATTTGTCCTGAGCTAATATTGGTTGCCAATCTTCCTGGTTTATTTTTTCCTCCCCAAAGCCCAATGCCTGCTTTATATGCTAGTTGTAAGTCTTTCTAGTTCTTCTATGTGAGCCTCTGCCACAGCAGGGCAGCTGACAGACAGGCGGTGTGGTTCCGTGACTGGGAAATGAACCGGGCCCACTGAATCAGTGAGAGTGCTGAACTTGAACCACTAGGCCGTCAGGGCCAGCCCCCCTCCTTCAAGTGTTTAATGCACTTGGCTTTGGGGACTGACACTCATTTGTTCTGCTTCACTGGCCTCTGTTTAATGTCTCTCGCTGTCTCTTTCTCTTCCCACTTCCGTGTTAGCACACCCTCGACAGCAGACTCGGCTCTCCTCTGTGCCTTTACTTGTCTGTTCCCTGCGTCAGGTGTTGTTGGCATTTGAGTGAAATAGTGTTTCCTCGTGTAGCACTTGTTTATGACAGAACGTTAAGCATTCCTGGTCCCTTCCTACTGAATGGCAGTGGTATTCCCCAGTCATTGTGAAAACCCAAAAACGGCACCGTGTATGTCTGAATGTTCCCTGAGATACACTGCTCTAGAGAGGCCCGTCACTCCCCTGGGGTTCCGTAGGCTCCCTATGCGGATAACGCCCGACTTCTATCTCCAACGTCTCTCTCTCCCTTGAGCTTCAGACTCATTTCTCCAGCCGCCTGCCCAGCCTCTCTCCTTGTCTGTTTACTAGCCGTCTCAACCTTAGTGTGTTTAAATTAGAACTCCTACTTTCCCCCTCAAACCTCTTCCTTCCCCCTTTCCATCCCAGTGATAGTGCCACCATTCACTCAGTCATTTGGGCCAGAAACCCAGAAGCATTCTTGTTTCTCCTCACATAGCACACCCGCTTCATCAGCGAGCCCTCCATCTCCACCTACAGAACAGATCTCCGCTTTCACCATCCCTTACTAATTCTCTGGTTACCGCTCTGGTTCAGGCCACCGTCTGCCCTGCCTGGACTGTTGCAGTAACAACTTTTAACACTGTTTATTAGCTTGAAATAGAAGTGGCATAAAGAAAAGTGCAAAGAAAGACATGTTCAGCTCAGTGAGTTCTCACAGAGCGTGTCATCACCCAGGGTAAGCAAGAAGGCCACCACCTTGCCAGAACCCTCGAGTGGGGAACCCCGCAAAAGTAGCTCTTCCTCCCAGGATAATCCCCTCCTTGCTTTGCTTAGTTTTTCCACCAAAGCATTCATTCTTAAGCACTCTAGTGTAGCTTTGCCTGTTTTTTGAGGCAGTGTAATCGATCTGTAAATGTAATCATGTATTGTGAATTCTATATTGTGTATATATGTGTGTGTGTATTCTATTTTGTGTGTATATATATATATACATATTGTGTGTTATATGTCATGTGCATATTGTGTAGGCCTGGCTTTTGCACAGTGATGTGTGGTGTGTAGCTGTACGTCATTTGTTTCCATTTTTGTTTTATTTTATGAATATACCACAATTTAGTGTTCTCTTCTACTATTGATAGATATTTGGTGGTTCCCATTTGTTGACTGTTATGAATAATGCTGCTGTAAATATATAACATATCATGATGGGGTATTATTCAGCCATAAAAAAAGGAAATCTTGCCATTTACGACAGCATGGATGAACCTTGAGGGCATTATGCTAAGCAGAATAAGTTAGGGAAAGATAAATACCGTGTGATCTCACTTATATGCGAAATCTTAAAAAAATAAAGCAACTCATAGATACAGAGAACAGGTTGGTGGTTGCCATGGTGGGGTAGATGAAATGGATGAGGGTGGTCACAGGGTACAAACTTCCAATTATGAAATAAATAAGTCCTGGGGATGTCATTTACAGCATGGTGACTATAGTTAACAATACTGTATTGCATACTTGAAAGTTGCTAAGAGAGTAGATCTTAAAAGTCCTCACAGCAAGGGGTCATCATTTTGCAATATATGCAAATGTTGAATCACTATGTTATACACCTGAAACTAATATAATGTTACATGTCGATTATATTTCAATTAAAAAAAAAGAACCCACCTCCAGTATCACCTCCACAGCAAGGCCTTTCTTGGCCTCCTCGGCCACGTCTGTCTGTCAAGTTTTTCACTATAGTCATCAGGCTTCTGAAACTATCCTTTTATTTATATGTTTCCTTGTTTGTTACCTGTCTTCCTTCGCTAGAACTGAAGCTCGTTGAAGGCAGAGACCTTGTCTTTCTCTTTCATCACTGCATCTGTACCGCCTAGAATAGTGCTTGTCAGAGAAGAAGTGTAATTGATATTTGTTAATTGGTATTTGATTAGTGGTTGGCTGCTTCTAGTTGTGTTGACCAAGTAGGGGTGCTCAAACCACTTCCCCATGGCTTTGTGTAGCTCCTCACATCTTTAGATATGACCAAGAAGCAAATGTAAAGAGAAAAAATACCACCTGAAATTGAATGATTTTGTGATTAGAATTTTCACTGTGTACTTTTCAATACGTAAAATTGGATAGCAAAATAGAGATGCATGACACAATTTTTTTTTTAATGACACACTTTTAAACTGCCAGTTAGAACAATATTTTCACGGTGACAGTGAAATATTTAAGTTGTCTTTTGTTTATGAGATTTAGGGTCATCGTGGCCCTTAATCAGTGATACTGCTGAATCCTCCCTTTTGCCCTTGCTTAAGCTTTTGTCCTTGATCTAAGCCTACTGTCTCTCTCTGTCTCTTTAGGGAGAATGCCTAATGTCACAGTATCAAATGCCGTAATTACATCTAGTGACATTTTACCTGCTCTTTCCCCATACTTTTCTAGAGGTCAGTTCACAGGGGGATTGTTGAAATTTGTTATAAGTTGCTCTGTACCGAAACCTGTTGCTTGCTACCTAGAATCTGAAGCTCTTCTAAGTGATGACATCAGCAAGTAAAAAAAAAAAGATTCTTAGATATCTCTTGGTGCATATGGGTGTGCACATTTCTGAGAGGAATTTCTGGGTCATAGGAGATAGCAGCAACCTCGTTTCCGGAGTGGTTGTACCAATTTGTATTCCTGCCAGCACTGTATTTCTGTGGCTTTTTGTCTGTGTGGACACTTGCTATTGTCAGTCTTCTCAACTTTGATTACTAGATTATTCTGGGTGGGGGTGGTGCTATCTCATTGTGCTTTTAGTTTGCATTTCCCCACAGTTAATGAGGTTGAACACCTTGTCAAATGTTTATTGGCTACTTAGATACCTCTTTTTGTGTGACGTGCATGTTGAAGTCTTGTGCTTGTTTTTCTTTTGGGTTGTTTATGTATTTTTATTGATGTGTAGGGCGTTCTTTAGAAGTTTGGGTATTAGCCCTTTGTTGGTTATATCTGTTGGAAATATCTTCTTCCTCTCTGGAGCTTACCTTTTCATCCTCTTAAAGATATCTTTTGAATATTTTTTTAAAAAGGGATGTCTTTTGATGTGGGAAGCTCTTAATTTCAGTGTTCTTAATTTTATCAGTCTTTTCCTCTATGGTTAGTGCTTTCTGGTTATTAACTTTATGTCAGTCTTATTTAGGAAGTCTTTATATTGAGAGCATGAAACTATTCTCCTATACTGTCCTTTAGGAGATTGTTTCGTATTTCATAAAACAACTGAAATTAATTTTGAGGGGGAGTCAGCTTTATTGAGATAAAATTTACACACAATAAAATGTGCCAGTTTCTAATGTACCATTCTTTGAGCTTTGACAAGTGTGTCCTGTTGTATAGCCATCTACACAACCATGATACAGAACATTTCCATCACCCCAGAAAATTCCTTTTGCCTTTTGCAGCCCCATCCCACTTCCTCTTGGCCCCCAGCCTCTGGCAACGTCTGATTTGCTTTCTTTTACTATAGTTTCTCTTCTTCTAGAGTATCATATAAATACAATCATAGAAGGGAGCCTTTTGCGGCAGGTGTCTTTCACTTGGCTAGTGCTTTGAGAGTCCCCTGTGGTGTTGTGTGGGCCATGTGGGTCGGTGGTTTGGTGGTTTGCTCCCTTCCTTTGCTGAGTAGTGTCGTTCCTATGGATGGATCACACCGCGTTCATTTACCTTGGCTGGACACTTGGGTTGTTTCCAGGGTGGGGCTGTTAGAAGTAAAGTTGCTGTGGACATTGGTGTGAGTCTCTGGGGACATGAGTTTTCATTTCTCTTGGGTGGATATCCACTAGTACAATTGCTAGGTCTCTGGGTAAGTGTATGTTTAAACTGTTTTTGTTAGAAACCGTCAAACTGTTTACCAGAGGGTAACCAAACCATTTTCCATTTCCACTAGTGATCCAGGAAAGATCCAGTTGCTAAACCTGTCAACAGTTAGTATTGCCAGTCTTTTTAATTTTAGCTATTCTTTTCTGACTAAATAAAGATATTTTTACTGACACAGATGTATAGCTATCTATTTTTTTGTGGTTTTTTCATTTCCCTTGTGACTCACAAGGTGGAGCATCATTTGATGTGTTTACTTGCCTCCATATCTTCTTTGGTGATGGGTCTCTTCAAATGTTTTGCCCTGTTTAGAAAAGCTATACTTGACCTCTATTTCTCCTTCACTCTCACACTACTACCACACTCACAACACTGCTGACATCACGTGTGTGGGGATTTGTCTCACACCAAGCTGTTCCAAGACACCAGCTGGGTGTCATACAATTTAACTCAATTCTGATACTCTACCTGGAGTAAGCATCAGATCCCACAGGTTAAGGGCTCAGTCCCACAGGACTGCCTCCTCCCCCTTCAGATGCCAGTTACGAGTCCACGTTGTCACCTGTGCTTCTTACTGATGGGTTAGAAATCGGAGGTCCCCTGACCCCCTCCTTGTGTTGGATTAATTTGCTGGAGTGGCTCAGAGACTCAGGAAAACAGTTTACCAGTTTATTGTAAAAGGATATGTTAAAGAATACAGATGAACATCCAGATGAAAGAGATGAGTAGGGCGAGGTGTCAGGGAATGGGTGCCCGCTCTGCATGCGCCACTCTCCCAGCACCTCCGTGTCTTCACCAACCTGGAAGCTCCTCAGACCCCATCCGATTGGGATCTTATGGAGCTTTCCTCACGTAGGCATGATCAATCACTAATTCTCTTTCCAGCCCCTCTCCCCTTTCTGGAGAATGGCAGGGTGAGGCTGAAAATTCCAAGCTTCTGATCATGGCTTGGTCTTTCTGGTGAGCAGCCTCCATCTGGGAGGCCATCAAGAATCACCTCGTTGGGACAAAGGATGCCCCTATCACCTGGGAAATTACAGGGATTTAGGAGCCCCGTGGAAGGAACTAGGGTCACAGACCCAATATTAGAACAAAAGATGCTCCTAGTGCTCTGATAACTTAGGAAATTACAAAGGTTTTTAGGAGCTCTGTGCCAGGAATTGGGGGCAGAGACCAATAAATGTATTTTCTATTGTTTCACATGCCCCTTTCCCCCTTTTTTCTTATATATTTTGATTTTTGTATGCACTGTGAGATAGGGGAAAAGTTTTATTTTTTTGGCTTTAAAGATGAGCATCATTTGTGGAAAAGACTGTCCTTTGCCTCTGTTCTGTAGGGCTGCCTTCATGGGAAGTCAAGGGTCTGTCTTTGCATGGGTGTGCTGCTGAGCACGCTCTCTTCTGTTCCACTTGTCTGTTTAACTTTGTGCCAGTGTCTCACTGCCGTAATCCATATAGCTTTATAATAAGTCTTGATAGCCTTTTTCATGGAGTTCTCAGTTTATTCTTTCTAAAAAATGTTTTGGCTCTTCTCAGTTGTTTGCATTTTCGTATATCTTTTAGAATCATCTTGTCAAATTCAAACAAAATCTGTTGGGATTTTGGCTGGGGTTGTATTGAATCCATAGATTCAGTTTGAGGAGGATTGATAACTTTAAAATATTGAGTTTTTAATCCATGAACGTGATATAATCTCCATTTATTAAAGTCTTTTTAAAGTTTGCTAATAGTATTTTCTGTTCTGTTGCAGATCTTGCACGTCTTTTAAAAACTTATTTGTACGTGTTTCCCACTGTAATTGGTACCTCTTTTAGACTTTCCTTATCTACCTTGCTAATATATAGAAATAACAGTTCAGTTATATTTATTGACCTCGCATTCAGCAAGGCAAGTTCACCCTTTCTCATAGTTTACTGTATCTTTACATCCTCTTGGACTTTCTGTGTGTGTAAGCATAGCATCTGGGAATAATGAAATTTTATTTCTTCTTTTCCAACCCTTAGGCCTTGTATTTACTTGGCAAGGATTTGTTACTTTTATTTCTCTTCAAAGAGTCAACTTCTGTGGTTCATGGATTTGCATGTTTCTGAGTATTTTTGTGTTCCCCTGACACCCAGCCCCACGGGGAAAGCATTTGGGGCCTGACTCCCATGTTGCCACGCTCCTTGCCCGTGACTTTTTTTAACTTCCGCTCTTCACCTCGCCAAATTTGTCCACAGGTTTGGTTTCATTTTGGAGCCTCCTGAATAAAAAATCAGGAGGCTAAGAATTGAAATGATACTTAGTGTCAGCTTCCAAGTGGCCGAGCTGGGACTCAGGTCTTTCAGCAACCACTGATCTTCTTAAATTGCTGAGAAATGATGCTGCTGACTTGTTTCCTGTTATTTTTATTCTCAGTGCTGAAGTCTGACGTTCTGCAGAATGTCACCTCTGGGGGATTTGCTCACAGATTTGGCAGTGGTATTGGAGATGGACAGCTAGCCTGTACTGTGATAGATGTATTTGACAATAGCAGGCTTGAGAAACCTCAGGCGGGTTCATAGCTCTAGTCAGTCACATTCAGAAAGGTTTGTGCCAGCTCTCAAAGGGACAGGAAATGCCATTCAGTTGGAAAATAGTATACTGTGTTTGATTTTATGAGCTTTAATCAAAATAACCAACAGGGGTGTTTTGGAAGGGCAGTTAACCTCTTTTGTTTGTTTCTTCATTTGTAAAATGAAAGTGTACATTGCTCTAAAATTCTCCTTTTTGCAGGTGTAAAGAACTGTTCACATAGTCTTTATCAGAAATGTAACTGGAGCAGGCATTCACTTTGAACAAACAGAATTTTAATCTGTAAATACGTATACTGTATAATTTATAGTCTTACGTTTTAAAGTTTTGTTAAAATGCCAACATAATACTCATTCTGTTTTGTAATGGTTTTACTTTTTAATTTTACAGAATTAACACTGAATCCTCCGGAAGGAATTGTAGCAGGTGAGTTCCTAAAGTTAGCCTCTTTATAACTTACTTCTAACTGTCAAAGCTGCCTTCAGGGTTAAAGTGTGGAATTTGTTCTTTCCTTGCAGGCCCCATGAATGAAGAGAATTTTTTTGAATGGGAAGCATTGATCATGTAAGTTAATCATGTGTGCTAATAGTTCTGGAGACCTCATTGGAATTTAGACCTGTGAGTCACGTGTAGCAGTGGGACTGTGATCAGCGTCCGTGAGAGAAAAAGGCTGAGTGCATCTCTTAGGTTGAGCTCTTCTCCAATCTGTTAATGTTAAAGCAGAAAACAGCACAAACGTCTATGCGAAAGAAATAAAAATGCTTCCTTAGTAGAAGGTTTAGTTGTGAGTATTAGATATTTATAGAGTTTTAAAATAATAAATTTCAAATGTTGTGTGGCTGTGCTGGGTTAGCCTCAAACAGTATGTGTGGCTTTGGCTTCAAGAAGCCTAAGAGCCTGAGGCTTTGACAGTGGGAAAGGCTCCCCAGGGTGTGGGTGACGCCCTGGGCCTGTTGGCGCAGCCCCGGCCCTGCCCCACCTGTGCACCTGAACTCCTTTACCCCCAGCCCAACTGCCCCCCCAATTTGGCTCCTCCTCTGCTGTCTTTTTCTGTGTGCCTTATGTGGCCTTCCACTGCCCCTGATCCCGAGACATGGGTCCTTCTCAGGTGAGCAGTGTGGTTCCTGACGCCATTCTGGAAAGATCGTGACTGCATTTCATGATTTTTCACTTATAGGTGATGTTGCTTGGAAAGAGCCACAGATGGACCCCTGCTTCTAGAGTCTTCTATGGCCCTATGACCCAGGCCTTGTGTTTGTCTTTCTACTTTAGATGTGCAGTTTTGGGCCAGTCTTAGACTTACTGTATTTTCAACAAAATGTGGTTAGGTAAAATTTAGGAAGTTGAAGTTTATAATCAGTCTCTCAGTTTTCTCATTAGTAAAATGAAATCTTTCAATTAGCTAGAAGGTTTTCACGTTGGAGCTTGTTGGACTGAGAAGTGTCTAGTGGGCAGGAACTGGAACAAGTTTACTGGAGCAGGTGTGAACGCTGGTTTGAGGAGGTGACTTAAACATTGTCAGACTTTCCGAATTTGCCCAGTGCTTACATCACATTTAATCTGAGAAACAATTGCTGTTAAATGCTGTTTGTTAGAGGTTAGATTAGTGCATGAAAATTGATGTGAAAATCGATTTTTTTGATAAGAAAAACGTTTAAGAAATCATCAGTAAACACTATCCAGAGGCGTATGGCACACCTAACATTTCCTGATCATTTCAGTACTGTACTTGCTTGGGCCTCTGACACCCATTTTCCTCCTGTGTTTCCATGTTTCTGGAGTGAGGCTGTCTTCCCGGTCTCTGTCTGTATCTGCTGTGGTGTGTCTTTCATCCCCTAAAGTACCGATGGAGTGGACACTGGGTCTCCTGGTCAGCAGCGTCCTGCCTTCAGTGGAACACAGCCTTGCACACTCATGGCAGCTAGAGCTCTACTTATTTTTAAAGAAGCAGGAGACTATATCATATGAACTTGAGTTAGCACCTGCTTTTTTAATTTAACGTGTCACGTGCATTCTTTTTGTGTTAACACAGACACATATGCACGCCACCAGGGCAGTAAGCCTGCTTACAGGGGGCACAGGTTATGGGCTGGGCTTTCTGAGTGCAGAGGTTGGTGGCAGCTGACGGTTCTTCCGTCTTTGGAAGATTGGCTTGTGCATCTCCACAGTAGGCATGTTTAGAAGCCCTTAAAGGGATACTTGAGCCTTCCAGTATAGTTTTTTTAAAGTGTTTATTGTTAAGAATCTGTTAGAGTAACTATTACTAATTTTAGATAAACATTATAAAATTAAACCAATATTTTGAAAACCTGTCTTAAAAAGTAATTAGAACTATTTTTAGGTAGAGTACTTTTATGTTTGAATAAGGCTTTTGCATTAGTGTGGAATTCCCCTGCTTCAAGATCTGGTGAGATTGTGAGTTTTGGTCCTCTTCCAGATCCTTTCCCAAACAAGAGGCCGTTTACAAATGTACTTAAAACATCTATTAAGGAATTAACTGTCCTCCCGTTGACTCGTCTCACCTTGCTATTTTGGCAGACAGCTGGCTGAGTTTTACTCCTTAGTGAAAGGTGTTCTTTTCCCTCTTTGTATTCTTCGATTTTTTTCAGAGTTTCTTCCATGGCCTAGTGTTTCTGAAACCACGCTTGCCTCCTTTTCTGTGAGTTCAGCGCTGTAGAGTCTGCAGCAGTGCTTACCCACGAGGCCTCCATCTCTTCTCAGCTGTGCAGTAAAGAAAACCTCTTTTCAGATGTTCACACAACACATGCTGAGAGCCTGTTATATTAGGGGCCTCGTCTGAGGATACAGGCATCATAGGTGACCCCATAATTCCACCCTGAAAGAAGAAGATTGAGGGACTAGGATGGGCACCACAGCAATTAGTGAAGAAGAGAAGAGCTAAGTAATAAAATTGCCATGGCCTATTCTCTGATTAAAAGTAGAAAATAACTGTGTGACTCCCAGCTGAGCTTATGGTGGAGTTCAAGCGTGTGGCCCAGTGGAAAATGGTGGAGCTTCTGGGCAAACTAAGGGATGTGCACCCCCAGCGCTGCGTGTGGTGGCGTGGCTCGTGGTCTTGGGCAGTCACTCTGCCTCTCTGACCCTCACTTATTCAGTCAAAACAAAGAGGTTCAGCATCCTTTTAGACAAGTGGGTTTACCTTCTCCCTCTTCCAGCTCTGGAGCTCTGGCCTGTGTGACCTTGTTGGCCCTTGGCCGCAGTGTCAGCGGTCCTTTACTGTGGAGGTTGGACACGCTCTTCTGTTGGAGCCCTTCTGTAGGACAGAATGGGCCCTGGGGTGCAGGATGGCTATTCATCCTCAGTGGCTAGAAAAAGTGTGAAGTCCTCTGGAATCTTGGTGCCCCATTTCTGCCCTATCCCACTGTTCTCAAGGCAGCTGGCATTGGTGACTTTCCTGCCTGGTCCGTGGCCAGCTGCTGTGCCCTCTCCAGTCCAGGGGGCTCTAGTGGCTGTGGTAAAATAAGGACCTTCCCCTTCCTGAATGGTTGGGGACCCTTGGCTGACTCCATCCCCCTGTCACTGCCAGCATGTTTGGGTCCCAGCTGGTTTACAGCCATGGGTGCAAGGATTCCCAGGCTGATGCTTCTCTTAGGACTGTGCACGGCCTATGCCAGGTGTGAAAGTCATGGTCACAGCAGCCACCCTTATAGCAGGCTTTCTCGTTTACAGAACATGGTCACAGAGCATCTCTTGTCGGTACTGCACTTGCTAAGATAAACCTGAGATGTTGAATAGAGGTTTATAATTTTTGTTGTATATTCTCTGACCCAAAATCTCAACCGTAGGGGCTTCTTTTTCTTTTTCTTTCTTTTCTTTTTTTTGCTGAGGAGAATTCCCCCTGAGCTAACATCCATGCCAGTCTTCCTCTGTGTTTTAGTATGTGGCCTGACAGCACAGCACGGCCACTAACAGAGTGGTGTAGGTCCGTACCTGGGAACTGACCCTGGCTGCTGAAGTGGAGCTTGCCGAATGTCACCACTAGGCCACTGGGGCTGGCCCCTAGGGATTTCTTTAACAGAAGTGTTATGAAGATCTCTATGCGAGGAAGTTTATTGCAACATTCACTGCTGTAATAAAAAAACAAAAGGAACTGTCATTGTTCAATGTAATTTATGGAACATCCATACGGTGGAATGCCATGTAGCTCTAAAAAGTTTTTGGCAGAATCTATGGACTGCCATAGAATGATGTCCATATTGTGTTATTGAGTGGAAAAAGCAAATTATGGAACAAGAGGTATACATCAGTGTTGTCTGCCAGGGATGATCTTGCCCCCTGCGGGACATGTGGCAGTGTCTGGAGACATGGTTGGTTGTCATAACTGGGGAGTGGGGGGAGCTCCACTACTGGCATCTAGTGGGAGCCTGCTGGACCCCCCGCAGTGCACAGGACAGCCCCTCATAGACATCACAGAACTGCCCAGCCTGAGATGTCAGTGGTGCTGAGGTCGAGAAACCCTGGTGTGGCATGAAATGTTCCCCCCAGTGTAAAAATTTTTAGCAGCTTTATTGAGATATATACCATAAATTTTACCTGTATTAATTGTACAAGTCAATGATTCTTAGTAAATTTATAAAGTTTTGCAGGCATCACCACAACCCAGTTTTAGAACATTTCCAAAAAGGTCCTCATGCCTATTCCCCACCCCACCCTCAGCCATAGGCAACCTCTGGTCTGCTTTCTGACTACAGATTTGCCTCTGCTGGACTTTTCCTACAAATGGGATCATAAAGTACTTCATCTTTGTGTCTGGCTTCTTTCACTTGGCATAATGCATTTGTGACTCCTCGTGCTGCAGCATGTCATAGCTCCTTCTTTTATGGCTGAATAGTATTCCACTTGCTGGATGGGCCACAGCTGGTTTATCCCCTCCCCCATTGATGGACATTTGGGTGTTACCACCTTTTGGCTGTTGTGAATAGTGCTTCTGTGAACACTTGCATACCATTCTGTGTGGACATGTTTTCATCTCTCTTGGCTAGAACATAGGAGTGGAGTGCTGAAGTATGGAGTAAATTGATCTTCACTGTTTTAAGAAACTGCCAAATTGTTTTCCAGAGTAGCTCCCCATCTTACATCCCCCAGCAGTGTGTGTGTGTTTTCGTTTCTCCTCTTCCTCACCCACGCTTGGTGTTGTCTGATTACAGCTCTCCTGGTGGGTGGGAGGTGGTAGCTCACTGTGGATTTGATCTTCATTGCCCTAATGACTAATGATGTTGAGTGTCTTTTCATGGGCTTATTAGCCATTCATATATCTTCTTTAGTGAACTTCAGAGCTTTTATCCATTTTTTAATTGAGATGTCTTCTTATTGTTGAGTTGTAAGAGTTCTTTATCTATTTTGGATATGAGTCCTTTATCAGATGTATGATTTTTCAAGTGCTTTCTCCCCGTCTGCAGCTTGCTTTGTTGTTTTCTTGATGGAGTCTTTTGAAACTTAAAAGTTTTGAATTTTGATGAAATTTTTTTCTTTTATAGATCATGCTTTTTTTCTTTTATGGATCATGCTTTGGTGTCATATAACCCAAGGTTACTAACGTTTTCTCTTATGTGTTCTTTTAGAAGTTTTATATTTATAGCTCTTACATTTATTTTGATGCATTTTGAGGTAATTTTGGGGTGTGGTATTAGGTAGGTAGGAGTCCAACTTCATTCTTGTGTATGTAGATGTCCGGTTCTCCTGGCACCATTTGTTGGAAGGGAAATCCTTTCTGCCTTGAATTATCTTGGCACCTTTTTCAAAAGTTGGTTGACCACAGATCTAAGAGTTTATTTTGTGCTCTGAATTCTGTTCCATTGGTCCGTGCTTATCCTTACACCAGTGCCGCACAGCCTTGACTTTTGTGGCTTTATAGTGAGTTTGACATTGGGAAGTGCGAGTCCTCCAGCTTTGTTGTTCTTTTTCAAAACTGTTTTGCGTGTTCTTGGTCCCTTGCATTTCCATCTGAATCTTCGCATCAGCTTGTCAGTTTCTGCAAAGAAGCCAGCTGGAATTTGGGTAGGAAGTGCATTTGAGTATTTAGATCAATTTGAGGAATATTGCTGTTTTAACGATCTTGAGTGGACTGTCTCTCCATTTATTTAGGTCTTTTAAAATTCCCCTCAGGGGCTGGCCCTGTGGCCGAGTGGTTAAGTTCACGTGCTCCGCTGCAGGCGGCCCAGGGTTTCATTGGTTCGAATCTGGGTGTGGACATGGCACTGCTCATCAAACCACGCTGAGGCGGCGTCCCACATGCCACAGCTAGAAGGACCCACAACGAAGAATATACAACCATGTACCGGGGGGCTATGAGGAGAAAAAGGAAAAAAAATAAAATCTTTAAAAAAAACAAATTCCCCTCAGCAATGTCATAATACATTTTTAATTTTAAAATATCCAGTTTTGTGGGTGAAGGTGTGTCAGTTTACATGCAAAAAGCCTGGGAGAATAACCAGACTTAACTGTGGCTACCTTGGGGAGGTGATTCAGGAAGAGGGTGAGGGAGGTATTTGCTTTTTATTTTATGTACTTAGGTATTTGAGTATTTTCCAACGTGCGTATATATTTCTAGTTAAAGTCAAAGTTTATGTCGTGATAGTTATTGTCTATGTCAGAATTCACTATAAAGTTCTTGTAATTGATGTAGTTATGTAGTGCACTTTTTTCTTTCAAAGGTTGGCCCTGAGCTGACATCTTTTGCCAGTCTTTTTTTTTCTCTTCCTCCTTCTCCCCAAAGCCCCCAGTACATAGTTGTACGTTCTAGTTGCAGGCCCTTCTAGCTGTGCTATGCAGGACACCACTCAACCTGCCTTGATGAGCCAGTGTTAGCTCCACGCCCAGGATCCGAACCGGGGAAACCTTGGGCCACCGAAGCGGTGCACGCAAACCCAACCTCTCGGCCCCTGGGCTGGCCCCTAGTGCACTTTAAATATAGTTGAAATATATTTGATTTAAAGTTTTCAGAAATGTCTGTATTGCAAAAAAAAAATTAGAGCATGACTGTAGTCTTCTTTTGAACAGATTTAATGATGAAAATAATTATATGGAAGAAAATCTGTATTTGCTACTACCGTGATTTCCTGAAGTGGAAGGCATCTTTCCTCTTCCTCCTCAGAGTTCTGAGCATTGGTTCCTTATCTTAGAATCACCTGGGGCACTTAGAATACAGCAAAAGGAAAAAGCGCAATAAAATGAATATCTGGGTCATCCCCAGAGATGCTGCGCTGAGGCAGGCTCGTGCCGGGCTGGGTGGCAAATATATAGTTTGGGTTGAGGCTGCCAAGTGCCCATGGAAAGGTACTCGAGGGCACTTTCCCCGGCGGTCACAAGTCCCTACAGTCCGTGTAGTCTTCCTGCAAGGGTGGGAGGTCCTGTGAGCAGGAACCTTCCCGGTCAGTTTATGTGCAGTTCCCCTGTGCCTGGCATGGTGACCTTCAGCAGCAGGCACTCCTTCAGTCTTTGCCTGGGGTGAAGCCCAGTGACTTGAGCGTTAAAGGCACAGCAGAGCAGAGCAGAGCTGGTGTCCCTGGGCTTCTAAAACGCCCTAACATGGGGGCTGTTCGTGTAGCCCACCTGCATCACTGTGGCAGGGGCATTGGCAAGAAGCATTTGCTGAACCTTGGGGCAGAGATTGCGGGAAGGGGATGGCACTCCTGCTGTGACACCAGGTGCCCCTCAGGGCCCTCCCTGCTGGGTGCTCTATGTGGTTTGTGCAGCGTGAGGGCAGGGACCTCTGCCCCTGGAAGTGGAGGGTGTTTAAGAAGCAGCACGTCTTTCCTTTTTATGCTTCAGGTCCTTATGACTTCTGGGAAATTGTGGTCCCTTAGTAGTCCAGTTTAAGTTTAAATGCTAAGGAATGGGTTTACAATCTCCATTATTTAAAACCTTGTCATACGGATGAGATTTTTTGTCTATGTGCTGTGACATACTTGAAAAAGAGGACAACAGCAAAACCCGTCAGCTTCTTCAACACTTGCCGCAGCTGGAGTGGCATGCAGGCTGCGGTCCTGCACACGCCTGGCGGGCGGATTGCTCACTGACAGCAGAGACACCTACGCTCCACGATAAGGCACTCTGGTCTCCCCATCACCTTTGCCTTCAGGATGAGGCCTGTAAGCTGCTTTTGTTACTAGATAGGGTTTTAGAAATGAAAAGCAAAGAGAACAGTTTTTCACTGGAGATTAATGTTGAGAGACTAAATGAACATTTTCCCAGCTTTCATTGGCTCCGCGAGGGTCCGGGTGTTAGGATGGTGCGCAGTTGCAGGTGTGGTGCAGCTCTGGGCGGAGGGCTGAGTTAAGCAGTCGTCCTTCAGTCGTTCTTCTCGAGGAGCGACATTGCTAATCAGTGGTCAGGTTTAGACTGTCAGTGTTGCTCTCTCAGTATTTGCTCCTTAGCATCGAATTCACCTAAAGCCAGTGATTTGAAGCGAACTGTTTGAAATGTGATTGCAGAGTAGAGCATGGTTATTAGGCTTTACTCTAATACTTGTTTATCTCTGAGCTCTGAAATCATTTAGGCTGTTATTTTAATCAATAGGATGGAAAATAATTTGCAGGCTTTGAAGAATTTACATTGGCTTTGGGTAAATTTGTTTTGTTTCCTTTCTTCTCTCTTTCCTCTGCTTTTTTCTGAAGGTTTTGAGATGATACCTTCTTTAGTGAAAGAGAAGTGAGGCCATCCTGGAGTAAGGCAATAAAACTTGTCCAAAAATAACACTAATTATGCTCCCTGTCTTGGTTCAGGAATTTACTCGATAGCGTTTTCCATCAAGTCAGCAGGCACGCCGCTGCACCCGTGGGCCCACCTGCATGCCTGTCCCAGGCACCAGGGCATTCTGGAAGAGAAAGAAACCCCAGTTTCAAACCGGTAGCAACCCAGAGCATTTGCAAATAGCTTTGATATTTAAGATGTGGGAGCACTGTAGGAAATGTTTGATCATGCTTCTGAGTCTACAAACGACCCAGTGGATTTTCTTTTTTTAATTAAAAAACGCCCTATTATAGGAAACAAAGAACTGTTATCAAAGTATTGAGCAAATACCACTTGGCTTATTCCAGAAACGCTACCCAGACATTTTTTCCTCTTCTAACTCATAGGTGCCAGAAACACCGAGGCACTGGCAAACATTCCTGGAGTATTAACAATGTTGCTTTTAAAGATCTTTTCTTGGCCCAGCTTTCTGAGTTAGCAGTTTGAACTGTGTTCTGCTCCGAACTGGTACTGAACTGCCTTAGGAACTTGGTGAAGTCAGTTAATCCTTGGTCTTCCCAGCTTGGCTTCACAGTGGCGTGAAAGCAGTGCTCCCTGGCACCTTTCCTCAGGAGGACCTGTGGTGTACTAACGGAGTGGCATTTACCATCTGCTCTGAGCTGGAAAAGCAGAAATTTCTATGGAGCAGAGGCGTGGGGTGATCGGAAATCTCTCACCTGTGGTCGGTGCAGAGGGAGAGGCTTCAAGGGCGTCCTTTCAGGAAGAGCAGCACAGGGCTCGAGCCGCCGCAGGGAGCTGCCCAGTGTGGGTGGTGCTCGCTCCTGTGCGGCCTGCAGCCCCTTCCCCGGGACGGATGCCCTCCCTGGCAGGAGCCAGCCCCACACTCAGCTCTTCTTCGTGTGGCTTTCCCTGTCCTGGCTTCCTGCCAAGGCTCCAGGCCCTGCAGCACAGTGACACTCACCGTCCAAGACAAGGCAGCCGTCCACTCTCGTTTCCCAGAAAGTAGCGAGGACACAGTTTTCAGAATCGAGATTTGTCTCTTAAATTGAGAAAAATTCTGCCACTTCTTTTCGCCTTGTTCTCGTTTTGACCATTTTGCTACAGCCCAGCCCTCTGGGCCCCACTGTGGTGGCGCTCTCAGAAGCCCTCAGTGTTGTCACCGAATGAAAGCACACTCTCTGTTCAGTTTCTTTGGGAATTTTTTGGTCTTTATCCTTTAATTGTGGAGATAAATATTGTTTCTAATATTTGCAAATCTATATTTTTATTTCATGGAATCAAAATAATTTTGTCAAGATTTAAACCAGATTTGTACTTTTAAAAAACAATTGAAAAAAACGAAGATTGGTTTGTTAGAAAAATATATTTTAATTATTTGTTTTCCTGTGCCATATCTTGTATTCGTTGTGAAGGGCAGCAAGTCTCCCGTGTTGAAGTGCTTCTGTGGTGACCGAGGTCCCCGTGCCCTGTGATGGTCCCCTACGTTGTGTTGTAGAGTTAACATGTTGCAAGCCATCACGTAGGGAGACAGAGGTGTTTCTAGGGGACTGCTCCTCTCAGCTCTCATAAGTAGAAGGGGGTTTGCTTTCTTATTTATTGGATTTGATGGGTTATGCCCAAAGTAGTTGCTACTGTTTCAGTGTCTGTAGCTGTCATTCAGCAGTTCTCTTTCCTTCTAAGAATTTCCATAGTAAAGATGGTCTAAGATTTTTTAAAACTACTCTAATGCATGTTTTATAAATGGAATTTGTAAGAGGAGGAGGAGATCATCTCTTTGTTAAGATGTGAGCTGGGTGGCTCTCTTCCTCTCCTGGCCTTTGTGTCTTGTATGTTGGTCAAGACAGTGTTATTTTATTATGTATGGAGTTTTAAAATTTGACAGGACTTTTGAAATGGTTTAGTCCATTTCTGCCATTTCCCACAAGGAGGCTGTAAACCCAGGCAGACAGGCGTGCACGTGCCTAGTGATGGTGAGGCTCAGGAGACCATGTGCGGAGGCTGTGGCCCCGGGCTCCGCCCACGGGTCAGGGCTTGCAGCCCTGGTACATGCGCGCACGTGTGCACGCCCGGCCTGCTGCAGTGAGTTCACTGATCACGTGTGTGCTCTTTATCATCTGTTTCTTGAAGGTTACAAATAGCACTTCTAAGGCACATTTAAAAATTAAAAATAGCCTTTGAAATAACAACCCTTAACCCCTCGTTTATTTACTACAATAGAATCTTGCTCTAACATGTGCCATAATTTATATTTTTATCCTCAAATGTAATTGTACCACATAACCAGAAAAACAAAACCCCTAGGATCTTGCAATGTTGGCATTAGTTCTTTTCTCTGATCCCATTATTGCGGATTTTTGCTGCGCACTCTCACCTTTACTGATGTGAAGACCGTGCCTGTGATTCACTCCTGGTGCTCGCACCTAAGATAAACCGGATTGGAATGGGACAATGAGATATTCCTTGCTATTCATCAAAAAGTACCCTCATGGTTATTATTTAGATAATCTTTTCATGTGCATTCATAAAGCTGCAGGAATTTCCTTGACCCCTTTCTAGAGTGTATAGACATGGAAACATCTGCCCTGAAGCTCTGTCTTTGCTTTGTGTCTTCCAGGGGCCCGGAGGACACCTGTTTTGAGTTTGGTGTCTTTCCTGCCGTCCTGAGTTTCCCACTTGATTACCCATTAAGTCCCCCGAAGATGAGATTTACCTGTGAGATGTTTCATCCCAACAGTAAGTGCTTCTGGGAGTAGTTTTGATGGAACCTGGAGAGGCTCAGAGCTGCAGAACTGTGTGAAAGGCAGTACGAGTGGTGTGGGCCGTTGAGACTGCGGCAGGTTGGTCATGGTGTGGTTGACGTCATGATTGCAAGTTTGAAGGACAATTTAATGTAGATAAAAGAAAAATGTGGCCCTCCAGCTGGATGCCAGTTGTCCCGGCCCTCCTTTGTTTAGTGGAATCGTTGGAGGAAAGGAGCGTGGTGTGCCCTCAGAGCGGGTCGTGCGAGTCTCCATCACAGCGTTCATTTCAACAGTGGGAAAAATTGAAAGCAGCTTAGGTATTCAGCAGCAGAGAATTAGTTAAGTTATACTAATTCATTTGGTGGAATACTATATAGATATTTTAAATGATCTACAGTAATATTTAATGATATGGAATGATATTTGTGCTATTTTTGAATGAGAAAAACAGGCTACTAATCAGTAGGCCTATTACAATTTAATTTTTTTAAAAAAATTCACATGTAAATGTATATAACTGGAAATGTAATACAAAGATGTTAAAAATGATTCTCTTTCAATGGTGGGATCATTTCTTTCTTTTTATAAATTTTTTCTTTTTTTACGATTGGCCCTGAGCTAACATCTGTTGCCGGTCTTTTTTTTTCTTCTTGTCCCTAAAGCCCCTCAGTACATAGTTGTATATTCTAGTTGTGGGTCCTTCTAGTTCTGCTGTGTGGGACGCGGCCTCAGCATGGCTTGATGAGCGGTGCTGGGTCTGCACCCAGGATCCGAACCAGCAAAACTCTGGGCCACCAAAGCGGCGCGCACCAACTTAATCTCTTGGCCACAGGGCTGGCCCCAAATTTCTTTCTAAAATAGGTATTACTTTTAAAAAGGGGAAAAAAAGCTCATTTAAATAAATTTACTATACTTTAATGAAAAAAAAAAAGTGGTAGCACGGATCGGAATTCCTGAATGGCTGTGGTTTTTACTTCTCTCTTTTACAGGTGGGGGATTATAGATAAGAGAATTAAAGAAGGAAACATATTTTCAGTGATCATATTTAGAATAGTGTCCTTTTTTTAAATGATTATTGCTACTAATAATCATGATCTTAATAATTGTGGAGAAGAAGAGCAAGTAAGATATACTATTTTGTAGAAATTAAATATTTACTTATTTGAGACCAATTCCTTTTCCTGTAATTCTCTGTGTATCAAATACCTAAAGGCTAATTTAATACATGAGACATTTTGTAGAATTTCCTGAGCCGTTGAGGTCTCACTTGGTTTACGAATGAACCCGCTTGGCACACCCTCCTCAGTCTGCTCCTAGACTCCTCCCGCCCCATGAAGGGTTTCACGATGGCCAGCCAACCTGGTGGGACGCACTCTCCCCTGTTGCACTTGCCGCCCAGACCTTCATCTGGAGCATGTCGTTCGCATGTTGTTACATGCAGATAATTAGCTTCCTCCTCAGAGAGACTGTTTTGTACCTTTTTCTTATCTCAGCATTAATTCAGCTCCATGTGCCTGTTAGGAGCTCAGAAGAATCATTCATCCTTTCCAGAAGCTTGGCCATGAGCTGGCAGTTGTTGAGGTCAGGTGATGCGTGTATATGGCATTCATCATACTGCTGCCATCATACTGCTGCCTACTTTGGTGTCTGCTTGGAATTTGGCATAATAGAAAGTTAAAAAATTTATTATGGTTTATAGAGTTGACTGAAGAGGCCAACAATTTCAAGTAGATTAGCCATAAAATGCACCTATAAAGAGGATTGTGGGTAATTAAAAAAATGAAAATAAGATTATATTGAAGATAAATACATTCTTTAGAACAATGCCTGTGACATAGAGTTACAGGCAAGTATGGCCAATAAACTGATTAAACTAGTGAGTATATACTAACAGTAGTCTGATAATATTATTTTTAATGATCAAATAATTAATACAACTAGTTTTTAAATTTGGCCTTACTGTAAGTGGGTATATATTATTTTTGTAAAAATTATTTTGGAGAAGAACTATTGGATTAGTCTACCAGTATCATAAAAACTGGTCAATCCATAAATACTTTTAAAAAATAATTCAACACATTTACTGAGAGTTGCTGGGGTGCAGTGGTGAGCAAATAATGGACGGGGCTTGACCATCCGGAACACCCAATCTGCAGGCAGGGGTGGACGTTGCTGGGAGAACCTTGCAGGTGGGCATAAGGTCCCTCACACAGGGAGGTCGGGGAGAGTGCCCTGCCGGGGCAGTGGTGGACCTGGCCACCTGCAGGGAGAGCAATGGGAGCTCCCAGGCTCTGTGGGGGTCGGGCAGGGGTCTAGTGTGTGCAGAGGCCCTGTGTGAGGAGAGTGGGGGACAGGATGGTGGGGACCAAACCAGTTCAGGCCTTTGAGTCCATCTGAAGGATTTTGATGTTTCTCCTAGGAGCAGTGGGGACCCCCTGAGGGCTTCTGAGTGAATGTGTGGGAGCAGCATGACCGGCCCGGTCTTTGAAAGGGTTATTGTGGTGTATTCTAGTGTAGAGGGCAGATCAGAGGGAGCTGGCTAGGACACTGCTGTGTGGTCCAGAGGAGAGCGGCTGGCAGCTTGGAACCGAATGTGGGCGTTGCTGAGGAACAGATGTGGATGTGGAGGGATTCAAGGGGGCTTTAGGAAGCAAAGCTGATGGGGTTCAGTGAGAGAGAGGGTGGCAGGGACATGTCCGCTTTTTGATATTTCTGGAGTGTACAGTGTCACCGCATTATGTGCACTGTAGACGGACATCCTGATGTCCACGACAAATATGCGCATAGTTTCCTAAACTCTTTCCTTCAGTGAGAATTTGTGGTAGTTTCTGGATAGCCAAAGAGCCAAAACCACTAGAGCAAGGGATGGATGAAGAAAATCAGAGACTAAGTATCAAAGAAAGGCTTTTGGGAGGTAAATGAGAAGTACTGGTCACATCTCTAAATTTTCATGAAATTCTGAGCTCATGAGTGAAGGTAAATTAAGTAAATTTATTTTAAATTGTCCATTTTTATTATTATAACTTAATAGCCTTATAATTTTACAAGTGAGTCTATCCAAATGGATTCCTGTATATCTGAGTATATACTGAGCCATCTGAGAATTTCCCCAAGTGTGTGTAAAAGAAAAATAATACAGGCTTTTACTTTCTCGATAGGACCAGTTACATACTGTGACTTCAAAATTCATTTTTCTCTGATCAGACCTTGGGTATCTTGTTAATGATGCTATTTGTTGGGAGATGGATTAGATTTAGGCACAGTTGATTTCCAGAGAGTACAGATCATTTTTCCATTAGAATAAGTTACCAAGAGAAATCACAGTGCCTATCTTTTTCTGGATATTTAAATAATTCCAGTTACCTTTGTCCTAGCCACGTGAACATATATTTTACACAGTCCAGTTTAGAGATTTAATGGTAGAATTAGAGATACCTAAGAAACTAACTCTGAAAAATGTGGTGAATAATCCTAATTATGAGATATTTTGGTGAAATATTTGACGGCCAGATAACCTTCATTTTCTCCTTTTGGATATAATACTTTAAGCAAGCCATGTGAAGGTGGAATCGTCCCATGACTGACTAGCACAGACAGACTAGCCCAGAGCCCTGTCAGTGAGTGCGCAGTGAGTGCCCTGAGAGGCCTGCACAGGCTCTCCGGGACCAGTGGATGTGGGCACGATGCTCAGGCTGCAGGTTATGCTCCATTTGTGCGAACAGCTCACTCCCTGTGTCTGCACCACTTGTCCCCTTTTCTCTGTGGGACCTGACCAAGTACTGCGTCACCCCGGCCCATTCTCTGTGCTCAGCTGCTGTGTTCTGATCCCTGCAGTCTACCCTGATGGGAGAGTCTGCATTTCCATCCTTCACGCTCCGGGCGACGACCCCATGGGCTACGAGAGCAGCGCCGAGAGGTGGAGCCCCGTGCAGAGCGTGGAGAAGATCCTCCTGTCGGTGGTGAGCATGCTGGCAGGTAATGCTGGGCGGTCCAGGCTCCTAGGGTGCTGGGCGCTAACCTCTGGTAGAAGAAAGCGCTACTAGAACCAGACAACACGGGGCTGCTGCTCTTTCCTCGTTTAATCCTTACAGTTCCCTTCTGTTCCGTAGTCATTGCTGTATATATACTGTTTTCTGCTTTTCCATTTAATGCTATTTATATAGACTTTTACAAGTGTAAGCGTACTTTATATAATTGTGAATTTGAAGGTGGTCTTGTGTCGTGTATATCATATTGCTGACCATAAGTAACCATGCTCTGCTCCTTGGGCATTTCATTCGTTCATAGGCACTTTTGGGGGGACCTGCTGTATTGGAGACACTATTCTGGGGTGTAAAACTCAGTGTGACATAACTCCAACTTTAAGGCCCCACATCCTAAGGGAACTTTCCAAATCCACCAGCAGTTACAGGCCACTGTGATAAGTCGTGAGATGGGCTTTTGGGCCAGTTTCAGAGATGGGACTGTCTGGGCTGGGTTTAGAACATGTAGGCATTCACAAGGTGAGGGGGAGGGAAAGGCATTTGGGGTGAGGCAGCTAACCCTCGTGGGGGCGCTGCCAGGGCTTGTTACGGCTGGAGCCCAGCTGGGGGCGGGGGAGCCCTGGGGAAGTGTGCTTGGCCAGAGCCTGACCCTCCATGGGGATGTTAGATATTCAGGCTGTGCCTCAGAAGGATCGTCCTTGCAGCAGAGTGCTGGTCTGGAGGAGGAACGAAAAGTTGTTGATTGGGTGTACAGTGGCCTGAGAGAAAAGATCAGGCTTAGAGGAGGACAGGAATGGTCCTGGGGCCGAGAGGAAGGGGTGCGTTGAGGAGACTCAGGCTCACTGGTGTGCAGGGTGGCTCCTCTGTTTCTGACCTGAGCGCCTGGATAGAGGGGTGCTGTCTTTGGGGACAGAAATCCAGAGGGAGCAGGATTTGGGGAAGAGAAGAGTTTGGGGTCTGAGTGTCCACCCTCCGCGGCTGTCTGGGAGCCACTCAGCTGAGGGCCAGTGGTGGAGAGTGTGGAGTGGTCCCTGGATAAGTAGGTGACGAGTGGGACAGGGGATAGTGTAGAAAGGGCTTGTGGAAGGAAAGGAGTTCTCAGAGGAACGTAGGAGGAATGGTCTAGAAAACCAGCAAGAGAAAGAGGTTACAGAAATGGAGGCTCGGCAAAAGGAGAGATTTGACCGTGCTGTGGGAGGCCCCAAGGAGGAGGCTTACCTCGAGCGGCTGCTTGGGCTCTGGCGGAGTCAGAGGAATGTGGGGTCCAGGACTTCAGCGCGCGCACGTGTTCTAAGGTAGAGACACAAGGAATCGGGTGAGGGGCATTTGAAGATGGAAGAGAGGCAATGATTGACTGTCTTCAGATGGCAGCTATAAAGTCTACCATTATGCACAGTTTTGCTGTAAATTGCTTTTTTTTTCTTTAGGTTTTATTGTATTCTTTACATATGCCTCTCTGATTACATGTCCTTTGCTCTGAGCTGCTTTTCCAGCTCCATCACCACACCCAGCTTGGCCGAGTGTGCCTCTCCCCTCCTGCCCTGCCTGCTGCCCTGCTCAGCCGTGCCCTCTGGCCTGACCTGCTCTAGGGGCAGCAGCTCTCTGACCCTGTGCTAGCCATCTGGGCACTGGGGCTCTCTCACAGATGCTGGGTGGGAGCAGGGCTGGCTCTGTCCATGCTCATGTGCTCCCTGTGCACAGGCCCAGTCGGGGGTTCCCTAAGTACCACATCCTTTGAGAGGCCTGCAGGACCCCCTGTCATTCTGCCTCCTGCCATCTCCTTCCTTGAAATGAGGCATTTGTGGGTGTGCAAGTTCTGTCAGCCCACTAGACAGTGTCCCTCTGAGGGGCCACATCTCTGTGCCCTCGGCCTACCTAGAGTCCAGCATGAGGCCTTGCGCATCAGACCTAGTGAGGAAGGGTTTGCTGAGTAAATGGAAGGAGGGAGGGGAAAAAGTCATTTGGGTTAGAGAAACAGACACCATGGCAGCGTGGGGCAGCAGGGCTGGAGTGTGAGGAAGCGGCCTGGGGCCACAGTGGGGCAGGACTGTGTTTGCTGCATGTTGACCTCTTGGCCACCTTTTCTGCCTTCACAGCATTCTGACCCGCTGCACGTCTGCGCTTACTCACACCTGCTGCTCAGCAGTTTGTAATTCCAGTTCTCCCGTCCCTTCCTGGCAGACCCCGGCTGCCTCTGTGTTTCCTGATTCCAGTTCTGAAGGGACTGCTGGCCCCAGCAGGCCAGCATATGGACTGACCAGCCTGAGATCAGCAGGCCACATGTCCATGGTGGGGCATGTCTGCCTTGCACTGTCCTTTGATAGTTCTGGGAAGGGAGCTGCACTGAGCAGGAGCTCTGAGGGGGAGGACGGGTCTCCGGGTCTCCACCAAGTGCCTCCGAAGGGGGCATAAACAGGCAGATGGGTTGCCTGTAGCTTGCTCTCTGGGGTGAGGTCGCAGGTCATGTGTAGGTTATTCTAGTGTTTCTAGAGCAAGCCCGAGATAACTCTTGTGGGCACTTTTAGACACTCAGAAGGTAGGAATCATGAGAGTGGATCTTCCTCACACCCCTTCTCAGTCTCTCCCTCAGGTGAGAGGGCTCTTGTTTCTGGGATACATCTCTGGAAAGAGCCATCAGCATTCTTAAATGAATGGAACGTCAGGCCAAGTCCTTATTCTTTAGAGTCCCTTTCACGTGGAGAATGTCTCTCTTCTCTTTCAGAGCCCAATGATGAAAGTGGAGCAAATGTGGATGCTTCCAAAATGTGGCGGGATGACCGGGAGCAGTTTTACAAGATCGCCAAGCAGATCGTACAGAAGTCACTGGGGCTCTAAGGCCTCGCCCACGCGTGCGTGCCAACACACACCACCAAGCAGTTTCCAGTGTTTCTTCTCTGGAACACTTAGTGACATTGGCAATCTGTGCTGGTACCAAAAAAGGCAAGCTTACAGAACCACAGCATCTATTTTTTTTTCCCAACCTTTCCACCCCAAACATGCTTCTCCTCTGAAACAGTGATTTATGTAGGATCATGACAGCTGGATGCAGTTTCAGTGTTCCTGGCTCGGCAGTTTAGGTGGATCATCCAGGCTGTCACCACTACCTCTCTCAGATGAAGCCCCTACGAACCCAGCAGTCAGTGGCTTCCCCTCCCCCCCGGAGTGCTGAGGGGGTCCGTGCCGGATCCCAGGGGACTAGAACCAGTAATGCTTCTTCTGAAGAAATGGGGTCTGTAGCCAGAGCAGAGGGCCAGGGCCAGGCGTTTCTGGGCCCTCTGCTTCCCTGGTGCCCGTGAGGAGTATGCAACTCTGTTTCAGTGCTTTATACTTTACAAGCAGGTATTTTCTTACAGTCTGGTTACATCTTTTTCATTTGTTGTGTATTACAAACTATCGCACTTAGAACAACTTTCAGGAAATAAATACTTTTTACAAAGGTGGATTAATGAAAAAAATGGAGTACATGGAAAAGAAGTTTATTGCTGGTCATAAAGGCCAGTGTTTTTTTCTAATCATATTTATCAGAGATGTACATTTATGTCTTGGTTACTTGGGCATTGCTAGAGCAGCAACATGAGAGACTGAAAGTTTTAGTCAAAGTTTCTTCTGGAGCTACTGGAGTTTGTCTTTTCCAGTCTTAAAACTGGGAATTTCTAAGGTTTGTACATGTTGTTGGACCGGGAACTTTGTAGAGGATCCTCCTTCACAACTTGGGGTTGGAAGGGAGTCTGCTGTTAGAGGAGAGCGGAGCACAGAGCGTGCCTTATCCCCAGACTTGACCGGCGCTCGTGGAAGGGTGGCATGCGGGACCCCGGCCTCAGAGTGGGGACAGAGCACTTACTTGTGGTTTGTGATTTTGACGTGGTCTGGATGTTCCTGGCAGCTCAGCAGCACAGGGCTGGGGCCTCCACTATAAGCAATAACAGATCTGTTGCATGCAGAATCAGATAGATGTTCAGCCTGTTTCAAACAGGTTAAATTTAAGTAGGAATTTCTATTTTTGGAATAAAGGACAGTCTACAAGACTCACAATAGATTTCATTTTGCATTGCCCTCTCCTTCCCTTTTACGACAGGTCTGGTGTACAGCAGTCTGATTTACTGAAGCCTCACGCATAATTTCTTAGTGTTAGCAAGGGCTCCATATTGGGTTTCTGTGGAAACCGGATTCTTTCCTTCTCAGAAGGGAATCATTTAACATTTGAAATTCAGTACAAGAACTTGTATTTGGAAGCAGCTGGCGAAAGGAGAGGTATTGTACCTAAAAAGTATTTTCAGGACTATTAAGTGAGATGCTGTCCTCTCCATAGAGAGGAAAGAAGTGGTTGTGGGGGGTGGGTGTGGTTCGTGGACACAGCTGTAGCCACACTAGCAGGCAGCCGCAGGGAGCTTCCATGACATCCGGGGAAGGAAGAGAGGCAGTCTCTTTGCAAAACAAAGTATTTTTATTCATTTGTATTTATTAAATGGAAAAAAAGAGAAAGAATCCCATGGTGTCCTTATTCTGTGGTGGAGTTTAAGTACTATGTTAAAAATAAAGTTATATATTTTCCCCCTATTCTGCGCTATATTTTTCTTTGGATTTTTATATAATCCTGTGGAAACCCAAGACCAGATTGCCTGCCATGGACCCCAACAGAGGCCCTGCAGCAGAGGCACCTTCCCACAGGCCGTGTGTGTGGCACGGGATTCCCACAGAGGAACTGACTAAGTGCTGCTTTATTCTGAAGACCCATGTCAGCTTCGGGAAGTTTCATTCGCTTGCTTCCCTTCCTCCATTCTCGGTGTCCTCTTCTCTGGAACTCTCCGGTTTCCCAGTCGGAGTCTGACTGGGGAGCTCGGGTCGGGGGGCTGTACGTTTCCAGCAGCCTGAGTGGAGCTCAGCGTTTCCTTGGACTGAATGAAGCAGCAAGCTGCAGTCGCGTGCGGAGGAGCCAGGATGTTGAGACCACACTTCAGTCGTGCAGATGGCAGGGGCAGTTGGTTCTTGTCAGGACTTTGAAATCATGGTCGCATTGGACCTGCCTCTGAAGGTTGTTGGTTAATGTCTTAGGCAAGAGGCACAGAGGGGCCGTTCAGTGGTGTAGTGGTTAAGTTCGCAGGCTCCACTTCGGCAGCCTGGGGTTCATGGGTTCGGATCCCAGGTGCGAACCTACGCTTCGCTCATCAAACCATGCTGTGGCAGCATCCCACATACAAAATAGAGGAAGATTGGCATGGATTTTTAGCTCAGAGTTAGTCTGCCTCAAGCAAAAAGAGGAGGATTGGCAACAGATGTTAGCTCAGGGCCAATCTTCCTCACCAAAAAAAGGCAAAGGTGTCCATTTCAATGATTTGCTGTTGCTGTTTTGGTGACTGTCATAACTGGCTTTTCTTTGCCATCCCCTGTGATTTTGTTCTGAGACGGGTCCCCAGGCCTCCCCAGAGCCAGGGCTGGCACCTTCTTTCTGACTCCAGGCTCTCTGCCCCGTTCTGTGCTGTATTCTGAGTGAAGATCTCGGCCCCTCTTTGAGCAGTGTTCATTGTGCCTTTTGTTGAGGCTTTTGCAGTCATACTTTTAATATTGAAGATCTCTGATGGGATGCTGAGTTGGGGTCCCCAGGACCACCCCTAGGTTCAGTGATTTGCTAGGACTCAGCTATGATAACATGACAGTGAAAGGCCACAGTGCAGGAATAAGGCGCGTCCCAGGAGGTCGGGGACAACAGGCGCATGCTTCCAGAGCCGCGCCCAGGAGTCACGCAGGACGCGCTTTACTCCCCAGCATGGAGCTGTGATGACACATGTGAGGTGTCTACCAGGGAGCTCATCAGAGATCAGTGTCTGGGGTTTTTGTGGGGGCTGGTCCCGTGGCAGCCTCTGCCTGACATGTACCAAAATCCAGCCTCCTGGGGGCAGAGCAGGTGTCAGCACAAGTCGTGATGTTTGTACTAATGGTTTAGGCCCAGTGAGTCACTCTTCTCACTCAGTGGTGGGGACCCTGCACAAATGCGCGTTCCCAGATGCCAGCCAAGGGCCAGCCTTGTGAGCAGGGTCAAGGGTGGCCATCCCTGCCTGCTGTGCACAGATAGACTGATTCTCCTCCTTGGGGATTTTAATTAGATTTATTTCATGTGAGTTGCTCTGTTAAATAATGTTTCCTTGTGTTTCTTCTTTCATTTGCTGCGTTTGGTGCCCCTTTCCTGTGGTGTTGGTTTTCTCAGATATTTGGATATTTTGGGTAAATGTCCACTCTTATTTTCCTGTTTGCCTGTCTGGTTCCAGGGACAGAGAGGGGAGTTCTGAGGTTTTATCTTCTGGGTTCGGGAGCTTCACACGCTTGTGGGGCTCAACAGCCCCATTCCCTGTGTTTGCCTGGGGTCAGCCGCGGCCTGTGCCCTGCGGCGGGGGTGCGTCTCGCAGGCTCCATGGCCCTGGGTCCCCCGTCTCTTGCACCACTGACTGGAGGCGGAGCTCGCAGGGCAGGCACTCTGCCTTTTCCTCCTCTGTGTGTGGGCCGCGCCTTCTTCCAGTTCACTTTCTGTGCAGCCAGATTGCTCGGTTTTCCACAGTAAGTACTGGTCTGATGCATTCTTTCTGTACATGAGTCAGAGTTCCTTGGTAGAATCCAGAGCCCGCTCTAGTACACAGAAGGGGAGGCCCAGGAGTGCCTTCTGCCGCCTCCCTGGCCCTGGACTCCGTAATGCCGGCAGCAGGACTGTGGCCACCCCTGCCACAAGCCCCCACTGCAAGCTTTCACCCCTTCCCCATCTGAAGCCCATACTCGAGCCTGGCCGAAGGCAGCCACGCGTCCAGGGGTTAGAGGCAGGGGACCCTGGATGCCTAGCGTGGGGATTCCACCTGGGGACTGGGAGAAGAATACTAAGGAGAATTGAGGTAGCCACGGGGGCCAGAGAAGCCAACTACGTGGTCCTGGGCTGATTCTTAACAGTCCTGTCCTGGGACAGGGTGGCTGGGGTGTATCCTGGGGTTTTCCTCTGCTGCCTCCCCAGCTTGTCACTTAGGCCTCACAAGTCCTGCCAGTGTGACTCCCAGTTTGCAGGTGTGCAGCAGAGGATGTGGCCAGCAGGGTATCCCCGAGGCCTGTGGTGCTGTCCTAGCTCTTTAAAGCACATCACAACACTGGGGGCTTCCTGGGAAATGCCGACTGGTCCCTGGGAGGGCAGGCCATGCTGAGGTTCGTCCTGTGGGGCCTGTGGAGGTGGCTTGGGGCAGGTTGGGAGAGGCAGCTTAGGCTGATTCTGCTGGATCCTTGGACCAGTCCCAGGAGGAGGTCTGATTACAGGGGAGGTGCCCCACGTGGACTCTGCCACGCCACACATCCCCTCCCTGCAGCAAATGGCATTTCTCGGCTGAGCAGTGTAGAAGCTGGAGGCTCACTCAGTATTACGGCCCCCCAGATCTGTCCAGGTCATGTGCCCCCATCCCCCCAAGACTGGGCTTTGTAGAGGGGACAGTACGTCTGTCCACTCCCTGCAGACGAAGAACATGTCTGCCCTTTCTACCCCGGAGCCCTGCTGGGAGCGCCTTTCAGGCCTTGTGTCTGGGCCCCCTCCTGCCCTGGCCCCTTGCAGCATCTGGCCCTGAGTCCTGGGTATGAACTCACCTCTGCCCACCACCTCCCAACTCGAGTGAAGCCCCAGCCTTGGTAACGAGGAGGCTGCCCCTCCACCCTGCTAAGTGTGAGGCCTGCCACCCTCCCCTGACACCCCTGAACCTCAGGAGCCTTGGTTTTAGGAGTGGCTTGGGCACCTGCCTCCTGGGGGTGCTGCAGGGTCCTGTGGACGACCAGCTGAACACTGTAGCCAGCAGCCCCAGGCTGCCCTGGGCGCACAGACTCCCACAGTGCTCACGGGGGTTCCATGAGGCGAAGGTTCCTGCCCAGAAAGCCTGGGCTGGAGGTGGAGACGTCTCTGGCCGCAGCGCTGCTGCCCGCAGCGCACTCCAGCTGCGTGTGGCTGGAGGCGGCCACAGCTGTGTGGGGTGCGCTCCTCCTGGCTGGGAGCCTGGGTGCTGTAGCGGGGCTCCTCCGACATGGATGGAGGGCTGCGCCAGGTCGGGCTGGGGTCCTGCAGCTGTGGGCTTTCCCTCGGGTGCTTTTTGTGAGCTGACTCATCAGCGGCCGTGCAGGATGGGGAGTTGGGAAACCCCACCCTTTGGGACCGTAGCTCCCTCTGCCCTCCACAGTGGTGGGGCTCTGCATCGCCACCCGCAGCACCTCCCGTGCAGCCCAGGCCCAGGCTCAGCTCCTGGACCCAGGGGCCTACAGGGCCCTTCCACCTCCTCAGCTTCTGCTGCTGCCCTTCCCGTCACAGCCACCAGCTGCACAAGTTTGCTAGCCGCCCTCTGCTGCTGGCAGAGCCGGCCCCTAGCGCCCTCCCCTCTCCTTGTCTCCCCTCCTCAGAGCCCAGCGGCCTGCTCTGCCCACGCCTCTCGGGGAAGAGTGCCCCAGCCCCAGGCCTGGCTGCCCCCTCCCTTGAGCTCCTGCTTCCTTCCTCCTGGGGTGGGGCCTTGGAGCTGACTGCTACGTCCCAGCTGCCCTCACTGGCTGGGGACCTGGTCAAGTCACCAGCCCTTCCGTTCTGGGTTTTCTCCTGTGAACAAGGGGATAGTAACGCCCGCCCCCGTGGTGCTGTGGTGGGGGTGCAGCCGGTCCTGTGGACTCCGTGGGAGGGAAAGCCAGTGCCCAGGAGGGGGTGGCACTGCTGCTGTCCCTTGTCTTGCCATCCTTAGGACACAGAAAACAGACAGTTGCGTTGTTTTGCTCTCACTTTCTTTTTTGACTGAATTTACCATTTCACATGAAGCTAGGACAACTGTAAGGAAAGGAACCGATGTTGAAACTCTAGAGAGCATAGAATGTACAGATTCCCCCCAGAGTCAGGGAAGTCGCAGGGTTTAGTCTTTGCAGTGACATCGTCCATGGTCACCTGACACAGTGAGGGTGTGGCCGGCCCTGAGTGACCCCTGTGGAGCGAGCATTGGGTGCAGCCCCCAGGCTGGGCAGCCCTGCATGCCCCTCCAGGCTGCCCGCCCCTCCAACCTGCCCTGGGTGCTGCATCATGGGAATCCTGCCCTCGCTCCAAAAGTGGGTGTCTGTAGTCGTCAGGCGGTTCTATGTAAACGTTTTCCTAGTGCCAAGGAGTCTGGTGGTGTCATCTTTCAAGAGTGGAGGGGAGGGTGAACATGTCCACGGGCCCCCGCCAGGCCTCACTCGGAACTGAACTCAGCACTGGTGCTGGGCAGGGGCTGAGGGGGGCACATGGTACCTGGAAGGGTGGGCTGTGAACTGAGGTGTGCAGAGGGCAGAGCAGGTGGGGAAGCAGCAGCCTGGAGAGGGTGGGGAGTGGGAGGTCAGAATCAGGTGAGACAAAGGAGCTGCTCCATCCCTCTGCAGGTTGCTGGCGTCACCATTGCAGCCTCGGCAGGCAGGCATCTTCCTCATGGGAGGGCCCAGCTGCAGCACCCCGTGCCCGGCTCCTGCGCTGAGCTGGCCCGGGTACGGCAGCAGCTCCCACTAGGACTCTCGGCATGCCTCAGGGAGGGCGTGCGCACAGGGCTGTGGGTGTAGCCTCAGAGGCTTGCCCCATGCCTGCCTTCTCCCAGCCAAGGAATGAGGCCTGTGGGCCAGGTTCAGTGAGCGTATCCTGGGCCAGGCCCTGTCGAGTGGGAGCCACAGACCTGGAAGCTGCCATGGCACTGCCAGGGAGGTTGTACAGGCTCGTCCATGTACAGATGAGGGCAGGTGGGACCTGCTTGGGGCATGGGGAAATGGACTCTGGGGAAGCTAGACCAGAGCATGAATCCCACACAGTCCAGGTGGCCTGTGCTCAGTGCCCGACCCTGGGGACTCCATGGCGAGCTCCGCCTGTGAGTGTGTTAATGGCACCTACCTTGTATGCCCACCCCAGTCCTCCTGACTCCCATTTGCTCCAGGGAAATGGTGGTGATGAGTTCCTTCCAAGTTATGTGTGCAGGTGTGCACGTGTGTGTGTGAATGCGCATGTGAACTTATGTGTGTGTGTGTGTGTGCATGTGCGTGTGGGTTCACCTTTCTGGCAGAGGACCTGACGTTGGAACTGATTCTGATGGAAACAAGAGACTGAGGGATTGTCTTTTGCTAATGGCTCTTTGAAATCCCGGATAATATACTAACTGAGTTGGAACCACATTAAACAGTGCAGCTTAAGGGCAGAGCAGACTCGGGGATTCTCACGGGTTTCTCCGTCTTGGACTGGTTCCCGCCTGATGGGGCAGCTAAGGGGTGGAAGGTAGCGTTGGCAGCACGGTCCAACCCACCAGACCTCTAGGCACCAGCACCGAGCATGTCCCCCACCTTTGTCAAGACCTGTGCACTCATGCACACGTGTGCACTTGCTCTCACATGTGCACAACACAATGCTTGTGTGCACACATACTTGTATTAGTCACACACGTGTGTATGCACTCACATATGTGTGCACAGTACTCATACATCCACACCCACACGTTTGCACTCACACCGTTCCTCCAGGGCAAGAAGCCTCTGTGGCTTTGGGGGCTGGTTGAGTGATGGGCAGCTGATCCCCACGCCCCCTCTATTTCCTGGCAAGTGCAGTCTCATGCTAAGAGCATCTGAGGTCTGACCATGCAGTGGGGGATGGAAGTTGGCCTTCACTTCCCACTGCTGCAGACCCCTGGGCACTGCCCAGAGCCCAGTGGGTGGGTCCTGGCAGGGGCAGATGGACGCTTGATGGCTTGTGGGCATACAGATGGCTTGTGGGCACAGGTGTGGGCAGGCTAACGGGGACCAGCCAGGGGGTGGGCCTGGGCTGCAGGGAAGAGGGAGGGAGTGTGTCTCAGATCTGCTGAACTCGAGCTGAGGGAGAGGGGCTGCAGGGGAGGGACCAGCCCCAGCCAACCGGAACCCAGTGATTGGGGAGGCTGGGGGTGAGTTCCTTGTCCACTCTCCTCCTGCCCATAGGGACACACTGGGCCTTGTGTTGGCCAAACTTGGCCCAAGGCCGGAGGGCAAGGGCACCCTGGGAATGCAGGGCCTGAAGTAGGGTGGCAGAGGGAGGAGGGGTGGGCTGGGCACTCGGGCTCAGAGGACCCAGCATGTTGGGCCTGCAGCAAGGCGTCAGGGCAGTCTTCTCCAGGGCTGGGTCCTGCGGGCGGTCGCAGGAGTGGACATGTGCGCTTACTTGACCCAAGGTTCCATTGGGGGTTTTAGAAACACACTCAAAGTATGGAGCCTGTCCTTTTGTGCAGATCTTCCTGCCTCTCTGCCTGTCTTTCTGTCTGTCTCTGTCTCTGTCTCTCTGTGGAGGTAGAGTCAGGGTGAACCAGCCCAGTGGCTCCCAGGTGTGGTTCACGTGAGCACCCCAGTTCTGGAGCTGGGTATGGATGGTAGAGGCTGCGCCAGAGCAGGGCTGGAGCAGGTGCCGTGCCAGATGCCTACTCATCCGGGACCTCAGAGCAGCACAGCCTGGCGGCCTGCTGTTGGACCATGTTCCTCTCTCCTCCCACAGTGGCTGCCAGGATGCGAGTGTGGCAAGAAGGCAGCCCCTGAAATCATTGGGGAGTGGGTCATGATACACACATGCCCTCAGCAAGTCTCTTGTGGGCCTGTCTGCAAAGACTGCAGGGCTCGCTGGAGATGCCGTGTCCCATGTGGGCCTGCAGAGCTGTGTTCCTGGACTGCGCAATGGGGGCGCGGGAGGGGTTAGAGACTTTGCCTCTGCTGCCCCGCCATGCCCTCCCGAGAGCCGCTGAGGACCTCAGGCCTCCCCATGCACCGCCAAAGAGTGTCTTTCCTACCCAAACGCTGTTCCCCTTCTCCTGGGCATTTTCAGGGCCCTGCTGAGACATCACTCCCTCCGAGATGCCCGCCCTGCCTGCCCCACTCACCTGCATCCATGGGCATCCTTTTCCCTCTGTTAATCTATTAAAGTGAGTTACATTTCTAGATTCTCTGTATTTAAGGCATTCTTGTATTTCTGGAGTAATCCAGTTTGTGGTATATTCTTCCTGAAATCTCTCTGTTCAATTTGATTGGCTAGTGTTTGTTGAGTGGCTTTCTATCCACGTTTCTGAGTGAGCGAGGACTTGACTTTCCCTGTCTTGTGATTTCTTTGTTTGATTTGGCATTAGAGTTATACGGGCCTCAAGGAGTGATCTGGAGATTCTTCATTCTTTTTTGTTATAGGATAACCTGTTCCTTGAAAGTGTAGTAGAACGCACCTGTTAAACCGCTTGGGCCTGCTGCTCTCTTTGGGGAAAAACTTTTTTTTTTTAACATTTAAACCATCTATAGTATTATATTTAAAGTGGGTTTCTTATACATAGCATATATTTGGGTCTTGTTTTTATTAGTTTTGATCCAATCTGACAATCTCTCTTTCAATTACTGTCACGCATCGTTTAGTGACGGGGACACATTCTGAGAAATGCATCCTTAGGCAGTTTCATTATTGTGGAAACCTCATAGAGTGACTTACACGAACCATATGGCACAGCCCGCTACACACCTAGGCTCCATGATACTAACCGCATGGGACCACCGTTGTCCATGTGGCCCGTCATTGACTATAGTGTAGTTGTGTTTAAGATGATGTTAAGGTGTTTGGGCTTTGGTTGACTGTCCCATTATTTACTTTCTGTTTGTCCCTCTGGTTTCTGTGACTTTGTTCCCACTTTCCTGCCTCCTTTTGTATTATTTGAATATTTTTTAGTATTTCACTTAGTTTATTAGCTTTTCAAACATATTTCTGTGTCTCAATTTCTCAATGATTGCTCTAGGGATTGTAATATACATAGCTCACTTTCCACGGTCTACTTTGAGTTAGTACATTTTACCACTTTAAGTGGGACCTAGAGCCCCTGCCACCACACCAGCCCCTCCTCTACGTGTCATCTGTGTCATGTCTGTGCACCCTGGACCACCCCAGACCACGTTCTAGTGTTTGCTTTCAGTATGTAGTTAATTTAAAGAATTTGAAGGAGAAAAGGAGCATATTGCACTTACTCAGTTATGTATTCCTTCTGTTTCCATCCACGTCTGAAAGCCACTGTCCCCTCTGGTGCTATTCTCCTTAGCCTGAAGGACTTCCTCTGTTTCTTTGAGAGCAAGTCTGTCGGCACCAAATTCTCTGTTATTTCATCTGAGATTGTCTTTATTTTACCTGTACTCCTGAAGAACTTTTCACTGTGTGTAGAATTCTGGTTAACATCTTTTTTCAGATGTTAGAGCTGTTGCTGCTCTGCCTGTCGGCCTCCCTGGTTCTGAGGAGAATCCATCCCAGCCCCCCACCATCCTCGTCCCCCAGCTGCTGTCAGGTTGTCGTCTCCGTCTTGGGGTTTTAGGGGTTTGATGACGATGTTTCTGCCCATGGCTTCCTTTGAGTTTATCCTATTTAGGTTGCACTAGTTTGTGAGTGTATAAATTTATGTCTGCCAAATTTGCGAAGTTTTCAGTCATCATTTCTTGAAATCGTTTTTCTGCACCAATCATTTCCTGTCCTCTGGGACCCCATGACAATAATGTCAGGCCTGTTGATGTTGTCCCCTAGGTCTCATTTTGAAACCTTTGTTTCTTCAGAATGGATGGTTTCCATCAATCCATCTTCAAGTTCACTGACGTCTCCATTCAGCTACTAAGCCCTTAGAATAAAATTTTTATTTTATCTGTTGTATTTTTTCAGTTCTAAAATTAGGTCTTTTTAATGCTTTCTATTTTTCCGCTGAGAACTTCTGTCTTTTCACTCAGCTTACTTGTGTTCACCTGGACCTCGTGGAGGGGGTTGTAATAAACATGTACAAGTTTTTGATAATTCCAGCATTGCCCTCATCCTGGGGTTAACATCTGTGGATTATCTTTTCCCTTGGGAATTGTAGATTTTTTTTTTCCTTCTTCTCCCCAAAGCCCCCGGTACATAGTTGTATAGTCTTAGTTGTGGGTCCTTTTAGTTGTGGCATGTGGGACGCCGCCTCAGCATGGCTCAACGAGCGGTGCCATGTCCGCGCCCAGGATCCGCACTGGTGAAACCCTGGGCTGCCGAAGCGGAGCGCGAGAACTTAACCACTTGGCCAGAGGACTGGCCCCGGGAATTGTAGATTTTTAAATGTATGTTGAGTAACTTTTTGTTTTGTGTGGATATTTTGAATAGTATGTTTTCAGAGTCTGGTTCTGCTAAATTTCTCTGTAAATTTCTGTTTCAAAACAGGGCCGTGATGTTGTCAGTTCAGACTGAAGTTCTGTCTTGCTCTCTGTGGGTGGTGGTTCCAGGCCAGCTCGGCATTCAGAGCCTTTGCAGGATAGTCTGGATTTGCATGGAGCACACACCTTCAGGGTCAGGACAGGGCTGGAGGCCTGGGTCACAGTTTAGTTCTCAGTGTTCTGTGCTTCTTTGGGTCCATTCTGTGTGTGCGGCTTGGGGGAGCCCAGGACTTGTGTTGGCTGTACACGGGGTTAGGGGAATTCCCCTTCTCCGGCACTCCTCTTTGCGGTTTCCCCCACCCACTCCAGCCCCAGGGGCCCCCATGTCCCTGGGCCAGAGCCTGGAGTCCTTTCAGCACCAGCCCCCCTGTGCTGTGCAGCTCATCACAGCTGGGCGCCCTGGGAGCGGAGCCAGGCACAGGAAGAGGACAGACAGCAGGCTTCCCCTGCCAGCTTTGGGCAGCAGCGGCCTTTCCTACCCGTTCCTTTGGCCAGAGGTAGGCTCCTCTCTTGGGGTTCGGGCGCCTGCCCTGCTGTGGCTGCAGAGGGGCAGCCAGTGACAGGTGGGGATGCCCGCATTCCTTGGCACCAGCCTCGCCTCTGCCGGCCTCAGCTTGGCCCCGGGGCTTTCTCCGGGGATTTTGCCCTCCACTCTCACTGCAGCGTCCCAGGTCAGCTAACCTCCGGTCCCAGCTGGGGACAAAGGCGGGTCTTGGCCCAGGCCTGGGTCCACCCTCTGTCCCCCACGCTTCATTTCCTAGCACTGCGCTGCTCCCGTGGTTGGGTGTGGGGTTTGGGCCGTGAGCCCTGGGAGAGGCCAGCACCATGGCCCGCGACATGTCCAGGGCCTCGTCGTCTCCTCCCCCGGCTTCTCAGCTGGGCCCCTCGGTCTCCTGTCTCAGTGACAGCTGCCCCGCTCACAGTTCGAGTCCTCGGGTCACTAAAGTCTCAGGAGTCCTTAGGGCCCCGCCCCACTGCCACCTCCTGGCCATGGCTCCCACGGCTCCGTCCCACCACTGTGCGTTTTGCATCAATGTGCGGTACAAACCCCCGACTGCGGGGTCGTTCAGGCTGTAAGCAGACAGTTGTCTTTGAAGGAAATTATGAGAAGAGGACACCCCAGTGCCTCTGCATCCACTTTGCCATTTACTCCCTATTTTTGAGTCTTCTTTCCTTAGTGGTCTGCGTTCTGTCTCGTCTCCATGTCAGCATTTCTCAGGGGGCAGGTCCGCGCTCAGCACTGTTTATCTGACTTTATTTCCTCTTCCACCTGGACCATATCTTTTCTGGGCAGAGGATTCTGAGTGGACTGCTTTTTCCTTTTGCTCTTTAAAGATGTCCAGCATTTTCTTCTTGCCTCCATCGCTTCTGAGGCAAAGGCAGTGGTCACGTGTGTCAGTGGTCACGTGTGTCGGTGGTCCCTGTGTGTCAGGTGCTGTTTTCCTCTGTCTCCTTTTGAGATTCTCTTTTTGTTTGGTTTTCAGCAGTTTGACAGGTGTGTGCCTCTGTGGTTTTCTTTGTACTTATCCTGCTTGGGTTTGCCGAGCTTTTTAGATATGAGATCTTTAAGTTTTCTGTCAAATTTGGGAAATTTTATTCATTAGCTCTTCAATATTTTTCTGTTCTGTTCTCATTCTTTTCTCTTTCCAGGACATAATTACATGTGGGTTAGAACCTTCAAGATTGTCCTACATGTCCCTAAGTTTCTATTTCTCTTCAGTCTTTTTTTTTCTCTTTTCCTCAGATTGATTCCTTTCTATTAATCTGTTTTCTGGTTAAATCCATCCAGTGAATTATTCATTTTGGATATTCCGGAACTGAGAAGTCTAATTTACATTTTTTTTATTTTTTTCCTTTTTCTCCCCAAAGCCCTGGGGTACATAGTTGTATATTCTTTGTTGTGAGTCCTTCTAGTTGTGGCATGTGGGATGCTGCCTCAGCGTGGTCTGATGAGCAGTGCCATGTCCACACCCAGGATTCGAACCAACGAAACACTGGGCCGCCTGCAGCAGAGTGCATGAACTTAACCACTCGGCCACAGGGCCAGCCCCGTAATTTACATTTTTATAGTTTCTATTTATCTGCTGAGATTCCTTATCTTTATCCTTCTATTTTCCTGTAACTCTTTGAGCCTGTTTATACCATCTGCTTTATGGTCTTCGCTAAATCCAGCGTCTGTACCATGTCAGGGTTGTTCCTGTCGGCTTCTTTATTCCCATGGGTCATATTTTCCTCTTTCTTCTCAGGTCTGGTACTTTTTATTGTCTCCTAAACTTTGCTGCTGAGATGCTGGAGACCCTGGGCTCTTGCCCTCCTCTGAGGAGTGCTGAGTTTCGATCCACTTGGCCCATGGGTTTGTGTGAGTTTGGTTTCATGCTTTGTTAGATTGGATCTAGGGGTGTCCTGGGTGTTTCCCCAGCTCCTATAACTTGGCAGACTCAGCATCCAAACTGCCCCCAGCGGGGGCTCCTGTCAGGGTTTTACTTTGGGCTCTGCTGGCTGAGGGGTGAGGGGTGTCCTCTAATGTGGACCTTACTGAATGATCTCACCCTCACTACAGGGCATGGCCTTTCTGGTCTCAGCCTGCCCGGGGGATAAGCGAGGGGCTGAGGAGGTCTCCCCATGCTGCTGGGCCAGCAGCACTTGATGCCTCAGTCTCTTCCCATCCACCCCGGAGCTGTTTCTCCTTGGGAGTTCCCGTGTGTTCATACTGGCAGGTGCAGACAGCCCCCAGCCAAGGATTCGGGGGCCGTGGGTTCTGGGCCCCATCTCTGTGCAGCTGCCTCCCTGGTGCCCTCCCTGCACATTCGACTCTGATCTCTACCTGTCACGCTCTGCCTGGGGTCCAGCTCTGTGCCGCCATGGGAGATGGTCCCCAGGAAGGGATCCATGGCACCCTCTGCTGGGGGTCACAGTCCTGTGCCAGTCCTCATCCACCACCCAGAGGCAGGTGCCTGTTAGCTTGTGCTCTGTGATAGCAGTGTAGGGTACAAGTGCTGGCCCAGGCCGAGTTGCCATCACAGCCATGGTGGGACCCAGGCCATGGCCATCTTTGCTTTGTATCCATCCCCTTGCTACAGCCAACATGTGTTACTTTTTAAAACAAAGATTAAAACATTGGTAAAGCTGTTACCACCCTCATCCGCACCCCATGCAGGCGCATCTGTAACTGTGTCTCAGGCTGTTGAGCTGACTCGCTCACATGTCCTCTAGGGGAGGGGATGAGGGCATTCCGTCATTCCTCTAGTCCGCCGTAGGGATGAATCGTGTCTAGGGAGGGGATGCGGAAATAAGCACGGTTTTATTTGATGCCAGTTCTTCACGCTTATAGAGATAACTGTTAAAGTGTAGTCTCCGTTACTTTTTGGTTTTAGACCATCCTCTGTTTGAACACGCACTCTGACACCTTGGTGTCAGGCCTGTCCAAAGCAGCAAGAAAAGCCAGAACCCTGACCCGGCAAGGCCACCATGCCAGTGTGCCTGGCCCACCGGGCAACGGGGGCTATGGTCAGTGACTCTGTGCTAGGAGGGCGTCCACCATCTGTGGGGCAAGCCCACCCAGGAGGTGCGGTCCCTGGGGAGCAGGGCAGGGTCTCCGGCCACACTGCTGGCATGGTATGCACGGGGGAGAATGGAGTTTACAGGGGCAGCCACAGGGCAGCAGGGGCCCACTCGGCTTCGGGAGCATTCTGAGTTGATGCATGGGGAGAGCATGGAGGAAGTGCAGCATAGCCAGCGCTCTCTGACTGTGGCTTTGCTGTGTGCCACTTAGAGCTCTCCTGCAATAGGAAGGGACCTCACTTCCGTGGTCAGCTGGGGAGCCAGGCAGTTCCATCAACCACTGTGAGCCAGAGTGATGGCTGAGCCAATGGGTGGCCCAGAGCGGGGCTCCAGCCAGGGCGGGGATCAGGGAAGGCTGAGGTCTCAGCAGAGGGAGCCAGGAGAGGGTGCTGGGATGGGGCAGAGGGTGCAACAGTGTGTTCTAGAATGAGGGCAGGGCTCAGGGAAAGGCAGAGGGTTTGAGCCCTACCTGGTGGAGCTGGGGGCTTGGGGTTGGGAGACTGTGCTAACAGCACAGTGCAGGTGGGCCCTGCATCCCAGGATTTCCAGATTGACCTTCTGGAAAGGTCAGGTGTAGTGCTGAGTAGAAAGGGTGGGCAGAATGAGGAGCCCGGGAGGAACTGTGTTGGGATCCCAGGCACATGTGAGAAGGGGCCTCCAGGTCTCAACGTCCAGGCTTATCAGGTGAGGGGCCACAAAGACACTCGGCCCCGGAGGTGAAGGGGCCGCAGGGCTGGGTGAGCAGACAGGCACCCTGTGAACACACGCGTATCCAAGAGGAAATCCCACGCCTGGGCCACTGGCCTGCAGGCTGGATCAATGGCACGTGAGGCTCCCTCCAGCTGGCCATCCTAGTTCCCTCACGGAGCAGGGCAGAGGCCCGGGCCTGCCCCACCTCCCCCTGCACCCGCCGCACTGCGCCCGTGCTGGCATCTGGTCCATCAGATAGCGCCCGCTTACCTGGCAGCGCTCCCGTTTGTGGACTGGCTTCAAGTATTTTCATGTACCCTCGAGAGAATGATTAAAAAGTAATTAACCTAAATTTAGCCTGATTGTCATAAATAAATTAGCCACATGAATCATCTGTGATTTGCCGGCCTGCACATGCTTGGCTTCCAGGTGCACATCCCCTCAGGGAGACAGCTGCCCCCCGCGGGGGGAGAGGCCCTGCAGCCTCATCAGGGGGACACAGACCTCTTCCCACACCGGCTGCCGTCTTGTCAAACTGCAGGTGGCAGAGGAGGTCACCAGGTGTGTCGTCACACCCCAGGCTGCCTCGGTGGCTGAGACCATGGCTCCTGCCCGGCTCCTGCCCGGCTCCTGCATGCTGGCACAGAGCGGAGCCCGGTGGGTTGGCCTTGGGCACTGGCCAGTCCCTCTGCCCAGCTGACGGCTGAAAGGAGCCAGTGCTCCAGGAAGGGGCATCCTCTGTGTGGGACCCTGCGGGGTCTCAGGATCTGGCCTTGACAGCGGCTCATGCTGCTGTCAGACATCTCTGACTTGCACGTGGCTCTGTGGGAACCCACAATGGGACATGCTTCACTTAGCCAGCATGGGCCTGGCTTACGACGCAGACACCCCAAACCTCAGGTCTCGGGGAGGCCTGCCGCTCACTCTTCCCACCAGGCCAGGTGGTCTGCGGGGGGCTGTGCTGCACAGAGCTGGGAGCCCCCACCCCCGCCACAGGCCCTTCGGGAAGAGAGCAGAGGGCTCAGAGCAAGAGAGATGGCAAAACCCAAGCTGAGAAACTGGGAAATGAAACAGGTTCTGTCCCCCATCTTGACAAAAGATGTATAAAGCTGTGATGTTTCTATGACTGACTGCAAAATATCAAAACACATTGTGTTTAATTGTTAGTGCACAGAGCTGGGCGTTCTCTTCATGGGCTGGTAATGTTGGACATGTAATAAAATATAGATATACATTACTCACACAGTTATATATTTATCCCATAAAATTTATATTCCTTATCCTCATTTCCACAAAATCACTAATTATGTTATTCAAGATTTTTATTAAATTAGTATCTGTTAACAGTGTTGGTCTGAAATATTTTTAAAACCTGCAATTGTATTCAAAGTGTACAAAGTTTGAATGTATTTCCATGAACTATGTAAATTAAATATAAAAATAAAAAAATATTTTTCAGTGTTTTCAAAAAGTTATTTTTTTCTGAGGTATTCAAAGGTATAAAAATTAAAAATGCAAATTATAATTGATTTGCAAAATACAAATTATCATTAATGGATATAAAATGTGAATCAAAATTATTAAGCTTAAGCTTTTGAAAATTTCATTCTTTTGACAATGCAATGAAATCTTATTGCATATGCTTTAAAGGAGTGATTCGTGACGTGGACGTTCAGTGTGAAGATGTCCCGGTGTCGGCATGCCAGTCTAGACCTGCGCCATGGGATGTTTCATAATGTGAGAGGTTCTCAGACGACAGGAGCCACTGCTTCAAATCCCGCCCTCACGCCAAGGACCTAACACCATGGTGAGAACTCGAAAGCAGGACGTAGTTGGCCCTGCACCGCCTTGTCACCAGGAGTTGACAAGTGAATTCCCTTGTGTCTTCTCTTGCCCAGCACTTCCTCCTGTCCAGTCAGGGTCCGTGTCCAGCTCTGCAGCCGCACAAGCCCCAGGCCTGAGGCCCTGGCGCCTGGACCGTGTTGGAGCCGAGAGCAGGTGTTCAGGACAGCTGGGTGGGGGCTGGGAGCAGATCCCAGCGATGGACTGCCTTCCCCATTCTTCAGTAAGGGCGTTGTGTTGTCTGTGACTGCAGGTGTCTGAAAAGTGGGCCCAGGGTGTGCATGGAGTTCTCTCCTGCTCTTCCGGGAAGCGGGTCACCTCCTTCACAGCCCACTGGTCAGAAGTGGTCACACACAGGCCCCAGACGAGGAAGGGTGGCTTCCCAGGCCTGGAATGATTGGGAAATGGTGGTGTCAGATCGGGGTTCGCCTCTGAAACCCTCCCTCGCTGGTGCATCCCCCTGCTCTTGAGAACCGCGGGCTCACCTGAGAACAGTGGTGTCTTCTGGACAGGAACATACCAGGATTTTGCTCAGCTGTATTTAATTTTTTATCTTCATTATTTCCTTTTAGATTTTGCCAGTGCACATAATCAGTATGACTGTTCAGACCCCCTCTGTGTCCTCTTCCCCTGCCAGGAGGTTGGGTGTGTGTCGGGTGGGCTGGCCCCTCGAAGGGCATCTCTGCTCCAGCAGGGTGGAGGGGCGGGGGCCCCTGTGACTGGGACCAGAGCATCCTGCTTCCCCAGTGCCCTCCCTGGGAGCAGGGCGGGACCTGGCTGTGCTCGAGGGGTCCTGCTGGCACCTCTGGAGCAGGCTCCTTCTGGGTCTGGGGGCTGTCAGGAAATAAAAAATGACTTCCTCCCCTGTTTTCAAACACAGCAGGCACGGTTGTTCACAGAATGTCTGGCAATTCCCGCGTCTCGGTCTGCTGGGCTGCCTCTGCTCTGTTGTTGCTGTGGCTCCTGTTTGCGGGGCTGCCCCCTGTGCTCGCCTCTGGAGGAGCTTCCCTTCGGGGGGGCCTCTGCCTGTGCTTCTGCCAGGGAAGGGACTCCACCATCACAGTCCTCTGCAGACTGCCTGCACTGCCCAAGTTTTGGGTTGGTTTGGGCTGGTTTGGCTCTGATCACCCAGATGGCGGCATGATGCTGCTCACCTGCTGTGCTCCCTGCTCCCCCAGGATCGGTCCCCAGCCCTGCTCAGGGCGGGGACTCCCAGACTCCCCGTGGTCCGGGACTGTGGACCACTGGCTGTGGACACCCAGAGGGTGAGCCCTTTGGAGGTCCCAGCTTCAGGGGGGTAAGAGCTATGAGACACCCCATCTTGGGAGCCCTGGGACCTGCCTTCTGTCCCGTGAGCTCGGCCAGGCAGGGAGAACTGGAGCCCAAGTTCACACGTCCTGGTTCAGACATCCTTGGGAGCAGGCAGGGTTTTGCCTGTCTGGGTCCTCGCATCCCCGTCCGTCAGGCCTGTGGGCTCCCACTACTGTCGGCCTTGGCTGTGTTGAGGAAGGTGCTTTTCCCATTTCGCCCAAGACTGTCCTCATTTCAGTGTGCAGGGAGTTCAGGCTCTGTCCCAGTTCCCAGGCAGCCTGGATCCTGGTCCCCCAAGGTCTCCCGCTGACACTGCAGTCTGCCTGGTGGCAGCGCCGCCTCTAGCTGCCTCTCGCCGCGGGCTTCACTGCGGATCTGCCATGGGCCCTCTTGCACTCAGCCTTGCCCCCAGTCTTCTGGTGGGTTTCTCGTGAACATCTCTGCACACGCTCTCCTGCCCCACACCTGAGCAGCAGAGCAAATGCCCCGACCCTGTGGCTGAATCTCTAGCTGCCTCACGTGGTCAGCAGCCCCAGCAGCCCCGCCAGAGCCCGGGATCCGAGTCTTCTCCGTCAGGCCCCTCCCGGACGTGGCCCTGGGACGCTCTGAGCACCCACTCACGCCCTCATTTGCTCTCTTGTCTGTCACCTGGACCATGGCCGTGGCCTCTGATTAAAAAAAAAAAAAAAAATCGAAAAAAGCTTTTTAATTCTTAATGCAAAATCAATTTGTGATCATTTTGGAAAATCTATTTGAAAAATTAGGAAGGTAAAGATTAGCAGAAAGCAGGAGCTGAAATATATGCACAGGCCTGGATCTGCACTAATGACAGGTACGTCCTGGCCTTTCCCCCAGTCTGTGCGCACGCCTGTTCTGTTTCGATAAATGGCACAACCCTCCCTCAGGACTCCCCTCATGGGAGCCCCTCCGAATCAAGTGGGGGCTTTTTCCTACTGTGCGGGCTGCCTGCTGGGGCCCCGATGCTGAGGTGGGGGTCTTGATGGAGCACGTTCCTGACGGCAGAGGGTGCCTCGCTCTGAGAGTCACCAGTGCACTTAGGGCCCCGTAGCAGTGCATTTCCCCAGAGCCTAGACTGAGGGCATTTCACAGCATCTGTGCACCTCCCCTCCAGCTGGCTTCAGGTATCTGGGTGGCCTCCTACCACAAACCCACCACCATCTGCTCTGTCAGCCCTCCATGTGGAATTCAGTCTTTGCTACCACAAAACCCATGGCAAATGATATCTCTGTGCATATTCTTGATGGTTTCCTGAAGACGACGGGACAGCTGTGGGAGGGACGCAGGGAGGCCCAGGAGCATCACAGGCCAAGTCTAGGCAGATCTCCTGGGAAACGTTTGTCTGCAGAGTTTGTGCTTGGGTCTCGTGGCCCTGCAAGGGCAGATCACGGGTCCTTGGCCTTGCCTGTCATCTGAGACCTCCCTGTACCTCCAGGGTGCTTTGGTGCACTAGCCATTGGTCTTCCAGAACCTTCCCACATTCCTGAACTTCAGTAGGAATGCCCTCCCTCTTCTCCATCTCCCATCCTGCCCATTCTGAAATAAATTTTAAAAATTAAAAAAGGAATTTGAATTTTGATTGGGGAATCTCAAGGAAATTACAAAGAAGGTCAAGAGGATATTTTTAAATCCTTGCAAAATACTGAGAAAGATCCTCCCCACGTTCCTTAACACCCTCCTCAGGAGCCAGCCTATTCTTCCAGACCCACCACACCCAGGGCCTTTGCACTGGCTGTTCTCTCTGCTTAGCCTGTTCCTCTTTGCCTATCTAGTGGGTCATTACCTCGCTTCCTTCAGGCCTTTCCTCAAATGTCCCCAACCACACTCCTGGCTCAGACCCTCCCCTGGCACCCCCACACCCATTTGTCTTGTTTGCCGTCTGTCTCTGTCTACTGCACGAAGAGAGGGCGTCTGTCTTAGTTGGCTCAGGCTGCCTTACAGAATACCGCAGACAGGGGCGCTTAAACGACAGACACTTATTTCTCGCAGTTCTGGAGGCTCTGAGTCTGAGATCAGCGTGCCCACACGCTGGGGTTTCCTCGCCCCCGAAAGGCCGGCAGGACTGGGTCCTCTGGAGGCTCCTGGGGGGAATCTGCTTCCTGCCTTTTCTAGCTTCTGGGGGCACCTGCATTCCTTGGTTCATGGTCCTGCATCTCTCTGACCTCTGCTCCCTTGTCACGTCTCCTTCTCCGACTCTGACCCTCCTCCCTCTTTCCCTGGTAAGGGCCTGGTGATGACTCTGGACCCACCTGCGTGACCCAGGACCGTCTGCCCAGCTCACGGTCCTTAACTGGATCACATCTGTGAAGTGTGAGGCAGTGCATTGCGAGTTTGGGGGTTAGGATGTGGGCATCGTCAGGGGGTCTTTATGCTGCCTAACTTAGTAGCCAAAATTAAGGACTTCATGTAAGTCATTACGTTTGTAAGCAAATTTAAATCACAGCTGAAAACAGAATTAGTAAAATAGAAAATAGATCAGAACAAAATGTATATCCAGAAAGATGCAAAGGAAGATAAAAGGATGGAAAATAGGGAGGACTGGGTGTGAGACACAGGGCACCGTGAGACCCAGGTTGGACGTCAGGCCTCCGGAACTGTGACGGCATCAACCGTGTTGTTTTAAGCTTGTGGCAATTTGTTAATGCTGCCACAGGAAACAGATAGAGCTACTGTGTTTTTTGTGGCGCTTTTTTTGTTGAGGAAGATTGTCCCTGAAGATCTGTGCCAGTCTACCTCTATTTTGTATATGAGACGCTGCCACAGCACTTTGGCTTGATTATCAATGTGTAGGTCCGCACCGGGAATCTGAACCTGTGAACCCCGGGCCGCTGAAGTGGAGCATCCGAACTTAACCACTACGCCGCTACTGTATGTTTTATTGTATAATTTCTATGTGGGGTTTCAAACCTGAAAATTTCATTTTTCATCGTTTCCAGTTTCCTGCTAAAATTTTCAAGCTTGTCCACATTTTTCCATCTATATCTGACTATTCCAGTGTTAGGAGTCTTTATGGGTCTGCTTTGCTTTCCATTGTCTTGTCCAGTTTCTTCTCACGTGGCTCTGTGTCCTTGCACGCCTGTTATCTTTGTATGCTGGGCATTGTTTGAAAATTTATTTGTAAACATAATTTGAGGCCCAGGATGATGGTATCTTCTTCTAGACACGACTATAAATCATACTTGCTAGGCTCCTGCAGGCAGTAGAATTTGGGGATCGTAATTTCTGGCCTGTGGTGTCCTGGGCCGAGGGACGACTGGAAGGCTACCTTGCTCTTGAGTCGACCCTTCTGGGTCTGGGGCACTTTCCAGGGTGCCCCCCCTTGTAGGATAGGCCCTGCCTCCTGTCCTCCCAGCCTTGGGGGACTCCCAGCTCCCTCCCCCAGGCCGGCAGATGCCCCCAGAGCAGAGTGGCTCTCGGGGCTTTCCGTCCTCTCTTGGGTCTCGGCCTTGTCATGCCCTCTGGCTTGTTACCTCTTTGGGGACATTCCTGACTTTTTCTTCCTAGCTCTGTGAGTGGTCCTCAGCATGAAGAGGGCTCAGGCAGCCTGGCCTGCACAGCACAGAGGCAGAGGCAGAGGCAGAGGCGCAGCTCTTTCATTCCATCTGCCCCGCAGGGCTCCACGCCAGAGTGAGCTGCTTCCGGTCAGAGCCTGTGGCTGCTTACCTCCTGCGTCCAGGTCCCCCAGAAGCCGCCCTGCTGGCTGTGAGCTGACTTCTCGGAGAAGCTGCAACCACAAAAACAAAGTGTCGATGGAACCTGACCCTCAGCTGACTCTGGCGTCCCCATCAAGGGCCTCGCAGGGCAGCCTGGGGGCTGGTTAGGAACTTGGCTTGGGAACCAGACCGCCCTGGGGTTGGTCCTGGATCTGCCTTGCAGGAGCTGGGCCTGGCTCTAGTGGGCATTTGATAAACTGAACCCATGATTATTATTGTTGTTGTTGTTATTGTTACCATCCCCGCCCCCTGTGGCTCCCGGAGCAGGGCCTCCCCCAGGAGCCCTCGAGGGTCTGGTGCTCTGACAATAAAAGGCAACTTCTACTAAGGTGCCTTCCAGGCGCCGTCCTCCCCTCGATGACCGCATGGCACATACCGGCCTGATGAGACGCTGCAACAGGGACCGGGGCTCTGAGTGCCGGTGACAGTGCAGGGTGCGAGTCCCACAGGGAGCTCTTTTTCCATCTCTTATGAGCACAGACACGTGTCGGGACGGGTCGTGAGCCGCCTCATTAGCAACGGCACATGGCGATGTCGCTCCCGGTGCTTTCCTTCCGAAACTGGGAGTCACACTCGGAACGTGTCCAGCTTCCTCCCCTTCAGCCACCTGGAGATGCAATCGCTCACTCTGTCGGCTAGATTCTATCGCCCTGTTCAAAGCCACGGGCCTGCCCCAGCTTTCATTCCCCGCGGCGGGAGGTGACTCACACAGCCCTGCATCTAGTGGCGCCGTTGTGTGTACTGGTTAGACGGCCACACACTCGCGTGTGCACACACGCATACACAGGAATACACACACCCCACACACATGCATGCATACACACCACGTACCACACACACCCCCCACACTCATCACATACAGACACACACATCCTCTCATACACCCCACACACAAGCACACACCTGCAGAGAGGGCTGTGCTGTGTTTGGAGTGGCATCTGCAAAGGGCTCCTCCTGCTGGTGGCGGTTGGAGTCGGGTGGGAGGCGTGGAGGCCAGGGGTCAGCTGGAGGCTGTGGTGGGGTGGCTGGGACTCAGGGGCGCTGTGAAGATGTAGATGGTGGATGCACTTGAGATGGGTTTGGAAAATCGACAGGATTTGCTGATGGATCAGAAGAGCGCAGGAAAGGGACTAAGGGTCTTGGCTGGAGCCACTGGGTGGGCAGGGGGCCGTGGGGGAGGACTGCAGGCTGGAGCGGGCGGGGCAGCGTGACCTGTGAGATGCCGCAGGACAAGCTCTTTGTCGCTCTGTGCCCCTTCTCCCCTACTTTCCTTTTGGGAGTTGCCTCTCTCCACAGCGTGCGGTCGGTGGGATGTGGGAGCATGTAACTCACGCCTCAGCCACTAGGGCGGTCCCTCTTGGGATTTGAGCCCTGAGCCGAGGATCCGGGGACAGACACACCGGGAGCACGTTCCCCTCTCAGGATGGTGGTCCTGGTGGCTCTGTCACCTGGGAACCTTCCACCCACTTGAGGCCTCCAGGGACCGATTTTGTTCTTTGCAACGTGAGGAGCCCAGCACTGTGCCTCTGAAAGCTTCACCCCAACCAGGGCATGGCACACGTGTCCCCCGCACAAAGGATGGGGGCAGGGACAAGCTGCAAACCCCAGTGAGTGAAACTGCACAGAACGTGTTCTGTCACTGCAGGAAAGGGCCTGGGCTTACATGGGGACATTTCTGTTTCTGATGCTCACCCATAATTCTGATGCTCTGCAGCTTTCCGGTGAATTCTGTGGGAGCGCTGCCGGCCACGCTCTGCTCCCTTGGGTATGTCAATGGCATGATGCATCCGTCACTGTCTCCAGGGCCGGGCACAGCTCGTTTGACTCCAAGGAGCAGCGAGTCGGTCATCTCTGTTCCTGCCATTGTCACCCTCAGTGCCCTTGCAGCTTCACTGCGTGAGCTTGGCTTGACTGTCTGGCAAACGGACACCTGGCATTTGTCTACCTGTTACAGAACTCCGCCCAGCCACGGTGGAGCGAGGAATTAACACTGCTTTGAAACAACTGCTCTGGTAGAGGAACAAGAAACCAGCGGGTGTGTGTGCTGCCCTGTGAGCGCCAGTGTCTGCACAGATGCTGTCATCTGGACAGGCTGAGCGCCAAGCATGGGAAAATGCAGCTCAGAGCCATGGTCAGACATCAGTGGAAACCTCACGGGCCAGAGTTGTCAGGTGGCTTTGACCCTCAGCGCCACACGGGCCCCGCTGCATTGTCTAGATGCGCAGTTGGGCAGCCTGACTCGCGGCCCCTCTGCCACTCAGTCCCCCTGAGAGCCAGGCCCCTGCCTCAGACTGGGGTCTGGGTCCTGGGAGATGCAAGGGTGCAGTGAGGCTGCAGCAAGGACTCGTCGGGCTTAAGGGGAGCCCCAAATCCCAAAGGAGGCAGGCTATCACCCCAGGCATCCGCCAGCTGGTTAGTATGGCATGAGCTGGGCAGGCAGGGACAGTCATTCATTCACCTGTTCACTCAGTGGGAGCATGTGTTCTGCTCAGGCTGGTGGTGCAGGTGGTGTAAGCCCTAGGACCATGGAATGAGATTTCGGAAAGATTTGCAAAGTGCTTCAAACCTCTAATGGCAGGGGCTGGGCCCATGCCATGCCTGGACACAAGCTCCAAAGATAGAGCCGCCAGACCTAAGGACTGCTTTCCTCAAGGGTCAGGTGGACTCTGGGCGACGAAAAGGCTGATGGAGCACAGACGATGCAGGATGCAGCCCCCAGCGTGGGGCATCAGAGCAGGCACATGCCATTGGGTGGGAGATGGGGATCTGGTGGTGGCGTTCCACCTGGGGCCTCCTTGCAGGCACCCGGGGCAGGGGTGCAGGTGCCCGGGCGAGGCTGCAGGAGTTCCTGGGACGAGCCTGGGAGGAGTCAGGGGCCGGCTGGGTCAGCAGTGAGTGTCCCATGTCTGGGGACCCCTGATCAGGCTTGGCCACACGGGCAGAACCAGAGCTATCCACACTGAAGTGGATCCGGGCACCCTGGCCCCCAGACCTGGTCGACATCTGAATGGAGCAGTGGCGCCTGGCCTTTCCTGTTCCTGGTGTTCCTCGTTTAGCCACCACAGGCAGTGCTTGAGGACAAAAGCATTGGGTGACAGCTCCCAGTGGGTGAGGGCCCCCGAAACACTGTGCCATTCTGGAAAGAAGCTCGGAGCCCAGCCTCCCCAGCTCCTGAGCCAAGAGCGCACAACGTGCCCCCTCCAGCCTGAGCGACCCCATGGAGGACACGCCCCACGGCCCCTCCCACGGGGAGGGGGCGAGGCTCACAGTGCAGGTGTCACAGCTGGCCGGGCCCACTGGAGCACCCTCTCCTCCACACAACCTTCAGAGGCTCTTCCAGCCCAGGACCTCTGGGGATGTGGGGTGGGGTGAGGGGGTGCCTGGCCGCAGCTCAGCAGCCCCAGGTGGGCTGTGGCACCCCGCTCTGAAGGCAACCCCCAGAGGCTGGCTGGCTGCTCTTGGGTCAGTGGTATTTGGGCAGCTGTGTTGACTGGGAAGGCTCTCAAATGGCTCGTGAATGAACTAGTAACAAAGTGTGGACGGCTGATAGAACAGAATCACCCTACGGCACCATGCGTGTTCGTTATTTTTTTGAGATAAAATTCATATAACATCGAATCAACCATTTTAAAGTGAACAGTTCAGTGACATAAGTACATTTACACTGTTGCACAACCATCACCTCTGTCTAGTTCCAGAACATTCCATCACCCCAAAAGAAAACCCCGCATGGATCAGCAGTCACTCCCTTCCCCTCCCCCAGCCCCTGGCAACCCCTAATCCCCTTTCTGCCCCTCTGGACTTGCCTGTTGTGGACGCTGCATGTCATGAGAATGATGAGCTATGAGCTCTCATGTCCGCCTTCCCTCTCTGAGCATGGGGTTTGAGGTCCATCCACGCTGTGCCGAGCACAGTTTCTAAGAACAGCTTCCTTAAGGGAAATCACAGAGCGTGGTGTGGCCTCCTGAAGGGGCTGTGGGATGGGGGCTCTGCCTTTTTTTCCCTGTTTCTCCACCTTTTTTTCTGACCTCCCGGCTCCCTGACATCCTCTGAAGGCCACCTTGTGGTCCTAGTCCACGCCTCTGAGTGCCTGTGGGTCTTGGGGGAATTCTTGGCCTTGCTGTCCAGTTACTCAAATTCTGCTCTTTCTCCTTCTGCCTCAGGCTTTAACCCCCGCTTCTCCACCTCCCCCCACCCCCACCCCGCCCTGTTACTCTCTTCCATTGCTCCCCCTTTCTAAGGCCTCAGGCCACTGGCATTTCTCAATCCTTATCCAGCATCAGAACCAGAGGGCTTGTTAAAACGGGGGTGGGGCCTCCAGAGTATGGGTGGGGCCTGAGAATTTGCATTTCTAAGGAGGTCCCAGGTGATGCCCCTGGGGCTGCTCCCCGCGGTGGGCCCCACCCTGGCACCTGGGAGAATCAGCTGCAGATGAGAGTGCTGCTGGGCCTGCGGCCTCAGGTCTGACTCAGGTCTGGGCGGGGCCCTGGCTGTCATAGAAGCCCCCCCACACTCCATGGTTCTAACAGAGCGGGGGGCTGCGGGTGCTTCAGCAGAGGGAAGACAAGATGCTGAGACCCAGAGCAGGGAGCCACGGGGCTGGTTTCCCACAGCCGCACTCCACAGGCCCACATTCACAGTTTATCGATGTTGCATATTTTCATTCTGAAAAGGCTTTTGTGGTTCTTTCTATCGTATTTCTCTGCAACAAAAACAGGTATGCCAATCAAAATAAAAGTTTAAAAAGTTCTGTGAGTATCAGGTGCTATGTGCTCAATAATTTCTTTTGGATTTTCCTTTAATAGTAGTACAAAAATGCATAGAACTGCACATATTATAATTATCATAAATTTTGATAAAATATTTTAAAACACAATAGGCAATTTTTTGGAAAATGCATCTCTTGCTTCGATGGGTCTTTGGGTTTTCTCCTAGTTCGTGTATCGTTTACTGATGGAATGAAACGGTGCTCAGTGGACCTTAAAATCACATTGACAGTAATGCTTTGGGCCACTAAGAAGTCTGGGCTTATATGAGTATTTCCACAACTGGTTAAATGCCTTATTTAAACTGGAATTGACAGTGTATTGGTGTTAATTAGATTAAATCAAATCAGTATGTGATAGGACTGAACAGGTAAGTAAAGATAGTGACAGGGAACAATAGAAAGGCAGGTGCCCAAATAGAAAGTGGCTTCCGGTTTACAGTATCAGCGTTAGTTGTCTACGGCTGTGTAACGTGTATTACCCCAAAACTTAACAGCCACTGTGTATTCTTTCAGTTTCTGAGGACCAGGAATCCAGCAGCAGCTTAGCTGGGTGGTTCTGGCTCAAGGTGTCTCTCAAGGTTGCAGTCAAGATGTCGGTGGGGCTGCATCATCTGAAGGCTCAACTGGGGACGGAGGGTCCACGCCCAAGGAGGCTCCCTTGCAGGGCTGGCAGTCGTGGTTACTAGTTGTTGACTCGATGCTTTAGTGCTTTACCACGTGACCTCTTTGGCAGGATAGCCTGGACTGTTTCACGTGGCAACTGGGCTCTGAGAGGGAGAGGGAGAGACAGAGAGAGGGAGAGACGGAGAGAGGAAGAGACGGAGAGACGGAGAGAGGGAGACAGAGAGAGGGAGAGACAGAGAGAGGAAGAGAGAGGAAGACACGGAGGAGAGAGAGGGAGAGAGAGAGGGAGGGAGAGGGCTAGAGAGAGACAGAGGAGTGGGGAGGTGGGGCGGGGGACGGGGTGGCGGGGGGAGTTCTGATATGCATCCTTGTCCTCAAAGGTGCATCACTGATCCATCGGAAGTAAAATGTGAGACTTCTCCCTCCTCCTTGAATTCTGCAATCAGGCGGCTGACAGGAGGCTGAGGATGAGATGTGAAGGCAGAGCGGTGTGCGTGTGGGAAGGAGAGTGGAGCTCCTCCTCCCTGCCCAGAAGAGGGAGGAAGCGAGAGGTGTTTCGTAGAGTGTGGTTTGGATACTTATGTCTCCTAGTTCTGAGAAACTTAGTGGACGGACAGAGGGAAGGACGCAGAGACTTGCCCTAGTGTCTCCTAGGTGGACTCAGGGACCCCCCATGGCCACCTTTGCGTTCTTCCTGAGATTGTCATCACTCACACAGGACTGTCCCAGGATCAATGCGTCCTTGGGCAGGTGCAGGGTGGAAGAGATGTGGTCAGAGGGGACTGTCAGCCTGCAGTCCTGCCTTTCGGCCCTCCCACTGTGGCCCCAATGCTCCCTTTCTCACACCACGCTTTCACTTTTCAGTTCCAGGACCGAGTCCGTCCCTTGAAGCTCTTGGCCTGCATCCCCCGAGGGCTGCCTGAATGCCCCAGGGGAGTTGAGGACCCTTGCTTTGGGGTCACATCCCTTGTCTGGGCGTGGTTGTCTCTCCTCTGCTCTTGCTCCTCTCTCACAGGGATCGTTGCTACCTCCTCTGAGGGCTGTGTATGGCCTTGGCCTGTCCGGCGCTCCTCACTTTGCCCTGCTAACAGCTGCCCACCGGCCTTGGGGCTCATGCCTTTGCCGGGAGGAGGCTCTGGGACAGGAGAAAGCTCAGGCGCAGCATGGGCCCTCCTTATCTCACGTGGGCTGGGTGGAAAGGTGAGACGGGCCAAGTTCCCCCAGACCGCAGGCCGGCCCTTGTGGAGGGACATCGAGCAGCTGTGCTCAGCAGCCTCTGCAGGGGGGCCAGCCAGCCCACTTGGGCGGTGCCTGCCAGACCAGAGGCTGGACTTTTAAACTTAAAATAGATTGTTTTGAGTAGGCAATGCGTGCTCGTGGCTGGGAGTTGCGTAGAGTGATGGTGAGTTCCTCTCACCCGTGTCTGCTGGCTGCTTGCTTTGTGCACGTTTACCAAGTGGTGCCCTGTGATCTTCACCATCCTGATTCCTCTTGAGGACCTAGCTGGGCACTTGTGTCATGGAAAACATGCAGATGCGCCTCCTTCCTTTTAGTGGCTGGAATGTGTCCCTCACGTCGACATTCTGACCTTTACTCAAGTCCCCTCGTGACTGACAGTCAACTTGTTTCCGTCTTCTGCTCTTGCACATGACACTGCCATCATAGTCTTGTTCACATGTCTTTGTGAATATGGGGCGTAAATCTGTAAAAACATCCTAAATGGGAATCACTGAGTCAGAAGGGATTGCTGTTTTAAATACTGAAGGACTGCCCCCAAACAGGATGTACTGACTCATGCGCCCACCAGATGCAAGAGAGCAACATGGCCCCACACAGCAAAGACAGCAGCACTCGGCTCCGGTCCCACCTTCCCAACAGTTGTGGGGGACCTCTTAAGGCCTCTACTGGACTTTCTGGTCAATGGCAGCTCCTTTGTGAGCATATCAGGATGAGATGCTCCTGTACGTTCTTCTCTGCCTGACGCTCCCGTCCTCTCCTTTCTCCACCCAGAAACTCCATCTCATCCTTCAAGGCCTGGCTCATGCACATTTTCTTCCAAGATTCCCTCCCTGATGTGCGGTGAGGTCTCCCCTCTAACTTTGTGTACAGACTCCTCCGTTCCAGGGGGCCATTCAGTAGAAGAGGCCTGCCTCTGCTTCACAGTGAGAGGACACGGTGCAGGGCTGCAGGCTCATTTATTTTCCACATCTGTTTAGAAACATCTTCTTTTATTCTTCAAAATGCTTTATCTGGAATATGACACTTTTTAAAGACTCATGTCTCCCTAAATCACTCTTGATGCTGCATTATTATTATTTTTTGAGGAAGATTAGCCTTGAGCTAACATCTGTGCCCATCTTCCTCTATTTTATATGTGGGACGCCTGCCACAGCTTGATAAGCAGTGTGTAGGTCCACACCCAGGATCCGAACCGGCAAACCCTGGGCCGCTGAAGTGGAGCCAGTGAACTTAACTGCTATACCACCGGGCCAGCCCCTTGATGCTGCATTTTTGACCAACGTGAGAAAAATGCAGAGGCCATACAGCAATTCGTGTCTTGTCTTCAGTCTGGCTGAGCAGTGGCATGTAGGCCCCCTGCCAGCTCTCCCACACACCCGCATCTCGCCCTTCTGCATCTCTGTCCACTCTGCCTTCAGAACGTGTCTATTCTGTCCAAGCCTCACCTCTCCCCAGGACATCCCAAATCCAACTAGCAAAAGCTTTCACCTCTGCCTCACAGGGAGGGGTAGATGTGCCCCTGGCCTTGCTGTGGCTCCTGAGGACAGAGCTGAGATGTCAGTGGACTCAAGGACCCAGGGATGTGGCAACAGGAGTGACACACAGACGTCCCCAAGGTGAGGCTTTCCTGGAGAGCCATGGAGGCTCAGGCACAAGGCACAACAGCTGGGAGCAAGGCCCCTGTGCCCGGGGAGAAGCTCCTGGCTGTCTCTGCCCCAGCCAGCCCAGCTCACCACTGACAGGCTGGACTTCATGACCTCCGAGGTCAGCTTGTAGAAGCACCCCCGGTTCTGGGTGGTGTGAAAGGTAATAAACAGAAATCTCATTTCAAATGGAGTCGGGAGGACAGAAAGGGGAGCTCCTACACCCTACCACTCCATGTCAATCGCAGACCCGACAGGAAGAAGCCTGCTTTGCTACCCCAGCAGAGGGAGATTTTCTCCCAGCTCGGCAACAGCCCAGCCAGTGGAGACTGTCACAGCTCAGCCAGTGAAGAGCTACCAGGCTTAGGCTCCCAGCTTCCTCCAGTGGACTCTGTTTACAACAGCCCCTCCCAGCTCCCTTCTCCTCCGTAAAAGAACAGACCTCTGCTTTGTTCTCCAGACTTGCTTGTGGTTCGCCGTAGGTTGCATGTCTCAGATTGCAATTCTTTGCTGTTCTCAAATAAACTCATTTTTGCCAGTAAAATAACTGCCTGTTTTATTTTTAAGGTCAACAGTGGTCACCTACTGTGGGTTGAATTGTGTCCTCTAAAAAGATATGCTGAAGTCCGGACCCCCAGTACCTGCAAATGTGACCTTATTTGGAGATAGGGTCAACACAGATGAAATTAGTTAAGACAAGGTCAGACTGGAGTAGAGGGGATGCTAATCCAATGACTGGTGTCCTTATGTGGGGGCTGAGTGAAGACACAGACGCAGGGAGAAGCCACATGATGGCAGAGGCAGAGGTTGGGGCGATGCTGACACAAGCCAGGGAACTCCAAGGGTTGCTGGCAAATGCCAGAAGCTGGAAGAGGCAGGAAGGATTCTCCCCAGAATCTTCAGAGGGAGTGCGGCCCGGCAGACACCTTGGTTTCAGACTTCTGGCCTCCAGGCTTGTGAGAGGATAAATTTCTGTTCTTTTAAACACCCCATTTGTGCTCCTTTGTTACGGCAGCCTCAGGAAACTAACACACCTGTCATCTCAGGTCTCGCCACTGCCTACTTGGCCATCACATGGAAAGAACCAGCACCTCTCTTCCCCGCAGTGCACTTCTCCTGCCCACCCTGTAGGTGGTGCCCCCCGGTGACCCCCGTGCGAGGATGGAGACCCCATGCGCTCTGAGAGCACATGACGCATCCGATTGAGAGATGAGGATCAGTCACTCCCCTCTCCACAAGGTGAAGGATCCTAACTTCAACCTGGGGGCTCTGAAGAAGCCAGCAGCACGTGTGGAGGGTCTCAAGTGGGAGAATGCTCGATGGGTTCTGCCATGCCGGCTGTCTTGGGTCGCAGCCAAAAGACACGGCTTATTTTTCTTGCCTTTCAGTGGTGAGCTGCTGTCAGAAGGCAGGGCCTCCCTGGGGTAAACACGCCTGAGATGGGTGTTTACTCGCAGGTGCTGGTCAGGCTGAGGGATGCTGGACAGGGAGGTGCTGGAGCCCCAGGCCTAGGGCCTCAGAGACCCTCGCCCACTCTTTGTCCAATCAGAGCACCTCTTCAGACTGTGCCCTAATGCCACCTGTCTTTCAGATAACTTCAACAGACTCAGGGCTCATTGAATCCCACACAGAGTTTCTGGGCCCCCATTTTCACAAGCATTTATCCCCATTCTGGAGTAGTAACTCTTCCTCCCTGACAAGACAGAGAGAACCGCAGCTCTGGCCCCTTCAGGACCAGGAGCCCACACTAGGCCGGCGCCCAGCGAAGCCCCTGCTCGCCCCTCCCCCAGCACCCGCTGTGCATAACTGCTCCAAGGTGGCCTCCCACCCGAGAGGTGCCACTCTGTCCGACGGTGTCCCAGGTGGCTCCTGGAGTAGCTCCCAGGCCTCTGCTCCTGGGGATGAGCCTCAAGACCCCAGGACCCTCTCCTAGCACTGCACCACCAGGTCTGGGAGAAGCAAAGGGGCGCCGGTCAGCAGGGAATGTTCCAGCTTTGGTTAGAATGAGAAGGCTCAGGGGACGGGCGCTGGGGGCAAGGGCTGGAGGGCCGGAGGCTGGGAGAGGGCAGGAGTCCACAGAGATGTGGCCACCGTTCACACTCGGGCCACCTTCCTCCCCAAACCGCCAAGTGCGAGGAAGCACGAGGGTTAAATGCATTTGTCCTAAAGGCCTGGATCATGTCCTACACCTGACGTGTGGGTCAGAAGCCCCCAAATTAGACTTCAAGTCCACGCAGAGAGAGGCCCTACCGTGTGCCGGGCCCTGCTCCACAGAATGACGGAGGGTGGGTCTGCTTTCTGCTTCAGGGGACCCCAGGATGAAAGGTGCGAGTTCCCGGAGGCTGCGCGGCGTTAGAGAGTGTCTGCTGCAGCTTATACCACCGAATCCATCCGTGCCTTCGTTCTTGGTGACTACGAGTCTCCCGGCCCAGGGGAGGGGGCTGGGCGAAGACCCTCCCATAATGGGCCCTGGTCACCTGCTTTGTACCAATTCAGGGAAGCAGGGCGGCGGCCACCACTGGTGTTCCATTGTACAGACGAGGCAATGGCAGCTCAGTGAGGTGAAGGGGTTCACCCTCCCTCTTTCATCCACCGGGTGGTGTACACTCAGTCCAGAACCCTGACTTGGAGCAGTGACATACAGAGGCAGCAGGGAGCCACAGGGCTCGGTAGCAGGCCAACTTCAGATGGAGTGGGTGCTTCCCCTTTGAGGAAATGCTCTCCACCCCGCAGGGACTCGGCCCTGGGGGCGGGGGTTGCAGGGAGCATGTGCCTGCCTCTGACCTGGCAGAGGGACGCCTGGGAGCCCTGAGCTCACTCAGACCTGTGTGCCAGCTCTGCACGGCCACCTGGAGGGGGAGCCGGGGCCTCTGGGCGCCCAGATGGACAGCTCCTCCCTGAGATGTCCTTAGGAAAAGGGGGATCCAGCCTCTCCTCTTCAGGAGCCATTTATAAGGATGATCTCAGTGCTTATGGCAACTCACATCGCCGGCGGTGTCGCCAGCTAAGAAAGATGGCAGAGAGAAGAGTGTGTGTCCTTATGTTGATGCCTTATATATCATGTATCTATGATTCTTGCTGCAGTATACCAAGATGCTAAGTGATTATCTCTGACAGTAGGATTATGGATAATTTTCATTTTCTTCTTTTTGTCATCAGTATGTGATGAGGTTTCAACAATGAACCTATTTTTACCTGTGTAATAAGAAAAACAAAGTTATTTTTAAAAGCAAATGTATGTCTAAGTGATGTAATTTGTTTGCTGGCCAGAACAGACTAGAACCGTGGTAGGCCACTGCAGAGCCTTTCCTGCTGACAGCTCCCCTCAGATCTGTCAGCGGGGATAAAGCTGTACACGCTCAGTGGCCTTTCTGTCATTGTTATTTTAACAAGTTACCCAAATAAGACATGAGTAGTGCATTCCTGTGGAACAACACAGAAGTGTATCATCTGGCCTGGGGAGGACCCGGCCACAAACTCGCTGTAATTTCAGAATTCTACTGAGAATCATGCATTTCTTCAAATCACAATTTGACCAGCATATTTCTCCTATTTGACCTGAGTTAACATTATGCAATGGGAAAGGGACATGCTTAACATGGGGTCTGCGATGCCCACTCTCCCACAGCCCCCAACAAATGCACGGCTCAGTGAAAATGAATATTTAGTTATTCTGTTGCTGATTTGATTACCGACACCAAAAAAAGGACCAATACTGTGACATGCTTTATGTATCTACTTTTATCTTAAATAATGACTTAACATGTCTTTTCTGTGATGGTGGGGTTTTTTTGTTGTTTTTTGGGTTTTTTTGGTGAGGAAGAGTGGCCCTGAGCTAACATCTGTGCCCATCTTTCTCTATTTTGTATGTGGGGCGCCTCCACAGCATGGCTTGATGAGTGGTGTAGGTCTACACCTGGGATCCGAACCCGCTAACCCTGGCCGCCAAAGCAGAGCACACCAAACTTAACCGCTATGCCACCAGGCTGGCCCCAAATGATGATGGTTTTTTTGGGCTGAGTTATGTCCCCAAAATTCATACATTAGAGTCCTAACCCCAGTACCTCTGAGTGTGACTGTATTTGGAGACAGGGTCTTTAGAGAGGTGATTAAGGTTAAATGAGGTCATTGGGGTGGGGCCCTAATCCAATAAGACTGGTGTCCTTATGAGAAGAGGCGATCAGGACACAGACACACAGAAGAAGACCATGTGAGGACCCGGGGAGCAGACGGCCATTTGCCAGAGGCAGTGTTCCATGTGAACCTGAGCCCTCCACACTGCCATGGCACTTTGGGTGGCAATTCGCCTGTGGCCTCATGTCCTCAAAATCTGTGTTCCTCTGACTGTCTCCTGCTTCTCTTCCTTTCCTCTCCACACGGGGCTCAGTTCTTTCTAGAACGCTCAAGCTCTTTCCTGCCTTGTGGCTTCCCACTGCCTGAGAAGAACATGCTGGCTCCAACCACCGTCCTCAGAGAGGCTTGCTGCCACCGAGTTGAGGGCCGACCCTCTCCTGCCACCATCTCTACATCTGATCTCGCTCACTGCTGGGCTTACCTGTCTGAGCACTGCGCTCAGGTGCCCCTCTCCCAGCTCCTGCCATGACCAGTGAGCAGAAGTGCCTCTTGTCCATGGCTACAGCTCAGCACCTAGACTGTGGCTGGCACAGAGTAAGTGCTCCATCGGGATAATCACTGAGTGCACGAATGACTCGTTGCTTCGGAAGTTATCAGCAGCTCTGCTGGAAAGCACCATGATGCAGTAACATGCATGCCCATTGAGGCATCTGTTTCTTTGGGGAAACCCATGGGGTCTTGTGACAGGAAGGCCTCAGTCACCCTCCAACCTCTTGACCCAAGTATTGCAGTTAGGCCCAATCTTGCATCCAAGCACGCGCATCACACGTTTCCTGGGCACCTCCTGGATGCTGGGGGCTGAGGGATCAAGGCTTAGTGGAGCAAGGAGCTCACAGCCTGTGCCGAGATGGCAGGAGAAGCTGGAGGAACAAGAGGGGGAGAGTAAAGAAAGGGAAGAGGCACAAGTCCTCAGATGGGCACAGCATGAGGGCATGTCTCCTAGGATGGAGAAGGAGCCCAGAGGGAACCAGCACCTGGGTAGTGGGTGTAGCTGAAGCATTTCTCAAAGTGGGGTCAGGGCACTCCTAGTCTCAAACTGGAAGCCCCAGGAGTTCCCGTGCACCAGACTTTGAGAACCACTGTCCTGGAGCAGTCCCTTAGCAGACGGAATAAATGGCCCTTAGAGGGAAGAGGTGGTAGGGCTGAGCAGAGAGGGGACACCCTTAGGAATGAGGACCTTGGAGAGGAGGAGGAGGGTATGGACAACCAAGGTGGTCCCAGTGGCTGTGGACTGCAAAAGTGAATGGTGTCATCCACAGTGCAAGAGGGCAATGCAGAACTGGGCAGTGTGTGGGTCTGGTCACGGAAGGAGCAGGCATTGCAGGCTGTGGATTCCTATTTCCCTTTGAAAGTGAGGTTGCTCAGCTGTGGGTGAAGAGAGGAGAGTGCAGAGAGCCAGTCAGGGAGGGCACATGAGCCTCTGATCTTTGGGGGTCCCACAGGTCAGCTCGTGGGCGTGCAGCAGGCGGGAGTCATGAGGTCTGCAGGGGAGTCTAGGAAAGAGGCTGATGATGAGAATAGTGTTGGTGGTAATAACAACGAGACTGTGCGTTCACTCTGATCCCCACAGCTCCCCACCCCCACCACTGAGGCAGGCTCCATCATGACCTCATCGGTCGCACTGACCAGGCAGAGCCACTCACCCAAGCCCACATGGGCAAGAATATATTGCTAAAGGAAATCTTAATGCAGGGCTAAGAAAATCCACAAGTGCCCCAAACTCTATTTCTATTGAAGCTAAAACATTGTGTGCTAAAGAGCCTTGCTGTCACTGACTGCCCCCAAATATATTTTAAATTGAACACACGGGTCCCTGACAGCATTTGCACGTCCTGTGTCCTTGGAAAATGTGACTTTAAAAATGTCTTATAAGGACATAAGGATAGGAGACCACCAACAGAGGCTAAAATACTCTGATTTGGAGCCAGTATGGGGCCAATTGACTATCCGGCAAGTGGCCAGTGGGCAGCCACCACGGATCTCACACTTTCTTCTCTCCCGGTAGCTCTTTCTGGAGGCGTCACACGTCAGCAGCTTCCCCTTCCCAGCTCCCAAGGTCCCTGTGGCAGGGAGGGTGGCGTCCCTTCTCTCCAGACCCCTTCCTACACAGGCGCCCAGGATACGCCCAGCCCCAGCGAGGCTCTGTGCTCTGCCGGCGGCGAGCGCGGCTGGGGCGCACCCGGGCGCAGACCGGCCCCGGCCCCGCAGATTGCCCCAGATCCCACAAGCGCGGGCGGGCAGGCCTCGTTCATCTTCATCCCGCTTCGGGGCGCTTGGGCGAGCGCTGGCAGAGAGCGGGTGCGTCCCGTCGGTCTCCCCAGAGCCTGGCCTCCTCGTTGCATCCCTGAGTCTGCAGGGAACCGGCAGAGGGATGGCGCTCCGCCGGGTCCCCGGGTGCAGGGCGGAGGTGCGCGCCTCCCCTCCGGGACTCCGGGTGATTCACATCAAACAGTGGGCGCCTTTGTTCTTGCCGGCTCTGCGTGCGCACGCGGGGCTTTCTTGCTCCTCGGCGGCCTCGAGGCGTGAGCACGCCCGTGGTCGCCCGGCGGGGCCACGCTAATTACAGCTCTGCCTGCTCCCGCCCTCCGCGCCTTTGAAGTGGGTGCCGCTGCCCCGCCGGCCTCGCACCCCGGTAATTGCAGCTTCCCTCCAGGGCCGGCTGCAAGTTTCCCTTGGTCTTTTCAGCAGGTTGTTGGAGGAAATTACAATGCAGCTCCCAGTAGAAGGTAAAACCTATGCTTTTATCGGGTTTAGATTAATGTGGGTTAATCTGTAAAGAATTTTAAGAACATGCTTTGTGTGGTAAGGATGGGCTTTGCCTGGAGGCGGGAACTGGTGTCCTGGGCAAGTTGAAAATGACAGGCTTGGTGAACCAGGCAGAGGAAGCAGCCTGGTGGCCTCAGCACCGAGGCTGAGGCGGTGCCCTCTGTGGTGCCTGGGAGCAAACCTGCCCCACATTCCTCATCCTGCCTTTAGAGCATTGTAGTCAAGAATAGCACCAAGCAGAAAGCCCTCACTAGTTCGCCGTTTTTGCATCTGCTCCCTTTTTTATAACTAGTTAATTAACTTGAGTGATTAAAGTCATTCGGCTTTTGGTTTTTTTAAATAAGCCAAAAACCAATTAATGGGGGGAAAAGGAGGGAAATGTTTCCTTCTAACCGCCCCCCTCTTTGGTTCTCTGTAAGAAAACATAATGGGTGAGGCCTTTAGAGATGACCACTGCGGCAGTAAATGTGCTTCTAGAAATCATTATTTGGGGTAAGGACAGAGAGTTGTGGTGCTGAGAAAAGTAATAAATAGAAATTCAGTATGGCTTCCCCTGGCCGTGCTCCTAGTAACAATGAGTTGCCTTCCTTCTTTCTGGAATGGATGGCTTCCCTCAGCCCTGTCTACATCTGCTCTCCACACTCTTACATGAGACCCACTGTGAGCAAACCTGGCTGAGCCCAGAACCTTCAAAGGAAAACTCCCAGGGCCCTCCTTGAACCACAAATATGACACAATTTACTGAACCCTTGGACAGGGTTTATCTGGGTGGAGTCCATACTAAAGAATCTCTTAGAAGCTTATGGGATGTTATTAGAGGTCAGAAGAGTGTAGAAACAGTAAATAAATGCCTAAGGCCTGTCATAACCTACTTAGGGAATAGAGGGGCCCCCTGAAAACAGATCCTACCATCTGAATCCATGTAAATGGATCCCATTGAAATTCCGTAGAAGTGGTTTCCAGACTTAAATTTTAATTTAGAAGAATCTTTCTCTCCTAGAGTGACATTGCCTGGAACTTCAATTTCTAAGAATAATAAAAGCAGAACTCCCCCGTTTGCAGAGAGGCCAGGAGCCGGGAGCTTCACCTTCTCAGCTCAGATTCCTCCCCCTCCTCCTCCCCTCTCCTCTTCTTCCTTCTCCTTCCTTTCCTCTTCCTCCTCAACCTCAGCTCTCCCCTCCCCACCCTAGGGTGTGCCTTGGAAGACAATTTAAGAAGCATTGCCTTAGGTGTAGTTAGCTTCTCCGGAGAAACGGATATATATACATATACATATGGAGAGAGATAGAGAGAGAGTTTAAAGAATTGGCTCATGGGACCATGGAGGCTAGCAAGTCCAAAAAGTCGAAAGTCGGCCAAGTGGGCTGCAGGCTGGAGACCCAAGAAAGAATTGACACCGCATCTCAAATCTGAATGCAGACTTCTGGCAGAGTTCCTTCCTCCTGGAAGGAACCTAGTCTTTTTCTTAGAGACCTTCAACCAACTGGATGAGGCTCACTCACATTAGGGCAGATCCAAATGCTAATCTCATGTTAAAAATGCCTTCACAAAAATATCCAGACCTGTTTGACCAAATATCTGACTACTGTGGCCCAGTCAAACTGACACATAAAATTAACCATCACACTAGCGAACTTCAGAGCGTCATTCATTACCCAAATGAGGGCACTTTCTCCCAGAACATTTCCTGACAATAGTCAAAGTATTCTAGACCGTGGAAAAGCATGGGAAGCACCCCAATTAATTTTATAAAGCTAGCATAACCTTAGTATCAACCCACAGTCAGGATAGGAAGTTTATTAATTCATTACAGATTATTGAATGCTGTGTACAAGGGTGAGTCCAAAGAGGCATGGTCTGGGCTTGTGGAGCTTCCAGTCTGGGGAGAAAGACAGACATCATGCAGAGGATCACCTGAGTGAGTGATCAAAAGCGCCCTGGAGGAGAGGCGCACTCCCCAGAGGAGTTAATTGGGCCAAGGAAGGAGGAGGGTGTCGGGGAGAAGGCCGAGCCTGGGAACAGGCCCAGTAGGAAGAGGTACATCCTGCATGGGGGTCTGAGACAAACCCCATAGGCTGGAGCCCAGAGGGAGGGCGTGTGTGTGGAGGGGTGAAACTGTAGCCGGGTGGTGGGCAAGGCCAAACCCCAGGGCCTTGTAGGCCACACCCTGAATGTTATCTTTATTCTGGAAACAACCTGAAGCCACTGAAGGGAAATCAGTCCGGCCAGGTTTGAATTCTGCAGAGACTGCTACGGGCAGGTACAGGAGGCCTGGAGGGGTGCCGGCCACAGCAGCGTGGAATGAAGGTGGCTGGACCAGAAAGGCAGAGGGGGCAGGGGGCAGACGTGTTTAAGGGTGAACTCAATGGGACTTCCTGAGGGAGGAGCCAAGAATGAGTTCCTGGTTTCTGGCCTGTATCCCTGGGAACGCTGGGACAGTGCCTTTGAGACACCCAGGAGGATGTCAGGTGGGTAGCTGCAAATAGAGCCTGGTGCTCGGCACAGAGGGGCAGACTGTGACACGTGTTTCTCTGCCTTATGCATCCAAGGAAACACTGGGACCCGAGGGGGCTGCCTGGAAAGAAAGCAAGGAGAAGAGAAGAATGTGAGTGTGAAAGCAAGTGTTGCAAATGAAACATCGGATCCAATCCAGCAGCATGTTAAAAGAAAAATGCACCATGACCGCTGAGCCTTACTCCAGGTGTGTAAGGATGGCTCAGCATCGAGAAAGAGACCCTTGTGATTAATTCCATTGACAAATTAAAATAGAAAACGTGAAATCCTATCATGTGCAAAAGCATTTGAGAAAATGCAGTGGCCATTCCTACTTTAAGTAAAAGAGGAAAAGAATAATTCTTTAATATGATGATGCTACCAAACCTCCCAGCCATTCCCACTGAAATCAGGAATGAGATGAGCCCACTGTCGTCCCCGTTTCCAACATTGTTTGGAAGGCTCTCGTTCATCCTATAAAATAAGAAAACAAAGTGGTACCCAAAGAAAAACAGAAGAGCCAAAATTATTTTTATTTGCAGACAATGTTTGTTTACTTAGAAAAACAAGAGACTCTAAAATCCCTTAGTAAATTTGAGGTTGCTAGATACAAGATAACTGGACAAAAAGAACCAATTTTCTTTCTACTAGTAGTAACCAATTACAAATGGAAATGAGAGATTATGTTCACAATGATGATAAAATTATAAGTAAATTTATAGGATATTTATAGGAACAACTTTATAGAAAAAGTGCAGGACCTCTAGAGTCAAAACTATAAGTTTTTTTTTTATGAACTTAATTCAAGATTGGAATAAACAGAGAGATCTACATGTCCCTGATTGGGAAGACTTCATGTCATGCAAATGCTCATTATTCTGAAATTATCTATACATTTATTACCATTCCTATAAGTATTGCTTTAATTTTTTTTTGCTTTTTTGTTTGATTTTGGTTTGGGAGGTGGTGATGAGAACCAATAGTTTTTGAAGTTCCTGTGGAAGAGCAAATATGTGAGAATTGCTAACACAATTTTGAAAAGGGGAAACTGGTGCGTATGTCCTTTATCTACAGATATGAACCCTGACTATATGCACTGAGATCAACGTAACATACTGGCAAAGGAAACAGACAAAGAGATTAGCAGAATGGAGGTTAGTGGAATGGATCCAAGAGTCTGTAGGAGCCCAATTCATCACGCGTGTGGCAGGTGAGGGGGAAAGCAGAGGTATGTAATCAATGGAGCATTCATAACAGCTTTCTGGAAACAGAGTTCAACTCACTGCATTCCACATATCCGAGATCACACTCCAGATGGGGCAGAAGTAAACAAACATGCAACAGGACAGCAGAGAAATGTAAAGATTGTCTTTAAAGACCCATAAGTGTTAAGGAAAATGTTGCTGACTAAATAAAATACCTGGCAAAAGATAAAAGCATCAAAAAGTATGTTAAAAAAAAAAACCAAAAACATTTAAACCAAAGTATCAAGAAAGAAGTGGTAGGGAGGAAATATTAGTGGCAGCCCTTTCTCAGAAGAAAGGTGGATGGCCTAGCCTACTATCCAAAGAGCTCTCACTCTCCCATTCAATAACCCTAAGAGACCTCTCTTACGGAATCCCTCTCCACATGGAATTCCAGCTGCGCGTCCTGGAGACAACAGCCTCTTGTGCCTCTCCAGGAGCAGTGGGCCCCCGGCGCTGGCTGGCCCTCCTTGTCCAGGCTGCCAAGAATTCAGAAGTCTTTCTAGACTCCCTGTCACATGTCAAGTGCTCTCTTCTGTTCCCCAGAGACCTTTTCAAACATCCTTAGAATAGTGGTCATTAAACACCAAGTTATGGTATATTGTGGAGGAATTTTGTGTCTTTAAATTATTGAAAAGCACTGAGGTTCCACAGTCTGCCTGAGTGACAGGTTAGTTTAATAGAGCCCCAAACTCGGGGAACTGGATGGCATCAGCGTTGTATTTTTGTCTCATGGAGTTCTCCTTTCAAATTTCTCCTTTCCCAGCCACTTCTCCTCACTTCCCTGGAGAGAGCGTCCTTCCCGGGAAGCCCAGGGCGGCCCGCTTGTGGTGTTCGCGTCGGTGGACTCAGTGAAATAAGCGGAGTTGTCAGCAGGGTCGACGCAGGCCTCCTGTGTGTCGCTGCAGTGGACAAAGGGGAGCAACGGTCTGCCCCCGAGTTAAACGGGGTGTGTCTGCGGAGCGTCTCAGGAGATTTTCTCTATTTTCGTTTGGAGGCAGACCCAGGACGGGCTGGCGGGCCGGCCTGAAACTCCAGGGCTGGTGGGGCCTGTGTCTTGCTAACAACTGGGGGTTTTCCCAGCCTGCATTCCGGGAGTGAAGTCCCGACTCTGTGAGGTTCGGGCAGGCTCTGAACAAACCCCGAAAGAGCTCTGATCTCTGGTCTTGTGGCAGGGACATGCTTGTTCTTTACACATGCATCTGTCTTAGTGGGTCTTTGGGACACGTCCCCATGACTTTAGTGCGTGTGACGTGGGGAGAAGGATTTCCATGGCAAATGAGCTCGGAGAGAACTGGGGGAGAAAGCTGTAGGCCCGATTCCTCGCTGCTGTTGCCTCAGGGGCTTCAGTGTGGGTGTGCTGGTGTGTCCCCCAGGGAGGGGACGTCCTCCCTCTGCTCACTGTGCATCTCAGAGTGCGTGTGCCCAGGACATGTGTGGAGAGAGGCTGCTTCCTGTCAGTTATATCATCATTTAATTTACAGGGTGTCCCCAGGTGCAGGTCTTACAGGGCCGGTCTATAGATGTGGAAGTGAAATTCAGAGCACTTAAGTGGCTTGTCCAGGGTCATAAGGGGACCAGTCTAGAGAAGGAAATTCTGACCTTTTTTGTGCATTCGGTCACATGTTTCTGTAGTTTTGAATACAAGCAAGGTTTCCACTGATTAACCCTGGTTTGTCATCGAGCATATTATGGGTATTACTGGATCAAATGTAATAGAAGGTACATGTGATTTCAATTCTTCAGATCTGGTTGTTATAAAACGACACATGATTTCATTTTTATCAACCAGTTAAAGGTCAGCAAGAGACCTAGGGTCAGAGGTCAACAGTCATGTGGCAAGGTCAGCAGGAATCACAGTGACACTGCCTGGGTTTTTGTCCCTACACAGGTGCCACCTGCCCATCCTGTGGGGAGTCACCCGCCCTCCTGACCTGCCCCTGCCCCTCCCAGGGCCTCTGGCCCACAGAGTGCTCACCAGTTGGAAAGAAGGGAGGAAAGCTCCATGTATTCCATTTACACAGCTGTCCTTCCTTTCACCCACTGGTGGTGAGGAGTTGTACCGTGCACATGAACGTTTCACAGCCCCCGAGATCCAGTGAGGTCAGAAAGTCTCTGTCCTACACCGTGTGCTGGCCGCGCCGGGCTGACACAGGAGCCTGGGGGGTGAGGAGGCCCACCGCATGGGTTCGCCTGGCGCTCCGAATGGGGCTGTATGACCCCAGGTAACTGACCCAGTGACTAGCGCAGAAGCCATTGATCGGTTAGTATCTGTGGGAGATGTATATATGTCTATATCGACAGACAGACAGACAGAGACAGAGACAGAGAGAAAGAAAAGGAATCTCTTCAGTCACAGGGGTGCTTTTACGGACAGAGCCTTTGACTCACCCTCTCTTACCTTCCCACCTCTCTCTCTCTGTCTCTCTTTGTCTCTGTCACTCTCTCTGTCTCTGTCTCCCTCCCTCTCTTTCTGTCTCCCTCTGTCTTTCCCTGTTCTCTCTCTCTGTCTCTCTCTGTCTCTCTTTGTCTCTGTCTCTCTCTGTCTCTCCCTCCCCCTCCCGCCCTCCCCCACAACAAGCCCTAAACCCAGGGTCCCTGCTCGTCACAAGCACCTTCTGTGTCAGACCAGCTGCTGCCCAGACCTCAGAGCTGGGGCTTCCCCCGGGGGAACTCGGAAATCACAGTCATAACACCGTCGTTCTGAAATGAGGACAAATGTGCATTTTAGGAGCCTATGAAAGGGGTCCTCCTGACCCAGGGAGAGCTACCCATGAGGGACCACGATGCCAGGGGTCTCCATCCAAGGGCATAAAGCGGGCACGGGACGCCCTCGGAGCTCTCTCCCAGCAGGTCCTGTGCGCTGTAGGGAGGGGCTGGCAGGCAGGGTGTGCTAAAAAAGAATAATGGCACTTAGGAGCCGTCCTGCCTGGAGCAGCGCTTCACCTTAACTGCAGTTTGGGAGGGCAGACTGAGTGACCCTGGGCCTTGAGGACATGGACCAGCTGTGGGCACGCAGGCGCAGCCGAGGGGCGCGAGCTCCCCTCCCCGGGGCGACGCTTCTCCTCTGTCTTCTCATTAGCTGTTTCCTTGAAGGACTGACTTCCCTCCGCAGGGAAATTCCTGAAACCCAACAGTTGACAAACCCACACACCCTCGGGAGGGCTGGGCACCAGATAAAAGCCCTCTGCGGTAGCCGACTCCTCCTGGGGACAGCCATTGCCGAGCTTGGGGACCGCCGCTGCCGCCGGGTGCCCAGCAGAGCACGGGGACCTGCGCCCAGAGCCTCGGGGCACACACCCTCGGGGATCTGCTCCTCCGCAGCTGGTGGCCGGCCTCGCGGTCCTAAAAGGCAGGCAGTGCCGGAGTCTACCCCGAGGAAAACAGGTTCTCTGAGTTTTTCTGGTTTGCTCTCAGCTCTCCACTGGACGATCTATTTCTGTCTTTCCTTCGGGAAAAATGCGCTTTGACAATGACTAATCGCAGCCGTGCGGAGATTTTATCAGCTGTCACCTGCACAGCAGGACCCAAGCCCGTGCGGAAATGAGCAGATAGCCAGGCAGCCGCAGCCCCGACCTGCCAGCACACCTGCCTCCCCTGGCAGAGCCGCTAGAAGCTTTCCTGCTGTGGGCCGTGGGCATGTGGCCATCACAGTGACCGCCCTGGGGCCCCGAGGCAGACCCAGGTGTCTGAGGAGCAGCTGCCTCCCCGTGGGCCGAGTGTGGAGCCCCTGGATGGAGCTTGGGACCCCAGCCCCTCATGTCTGTCCTGCTGACGCTGTGTGTCGCACTCCTGCCCCTGGCGACCCCAGGCCGAGGTGCCCAGCAATGGGAGCCCTGCACAGGTAATGGGGTGACACGGGGACAGGGGCGGGGCACCGTGCCAGGAGCCGGGAGGGTGTCGTGCGCGTTGAATGCTGCTTTCTATTGCCGATTCAAGGCCACTGGGGGTCCAGTTGCTTTAGGAGCGCCAGCAGGTAGCACCCTGGGGAGAAGGGCAGAGGTGGGCCCGTGGCGGCAGAGATTAGAGGGAACAGCTTGGCGGTCACAATAGAAACGCGGTTCCTTAAAATGCTAAGAGGGCGGGGAGAGTTTCAAAGAGTTAACCAGCTGCCGCCTGAAGCCCTTCACACGCGTTTACCTGCTTTGCCTCTGGGAAGGAAGGAAGGCGCAGAGGCAGGTCCCCCATTCCCTCTCTGGACAGAGAACCCCAGGTCTGCACTCAGCAAAGCACAGGGCCCCCCAGGCCTGATAGTTCTGTCCCAGAGAAGCAAGAAAGGTGGGAACAGCCTCAAACACACCGACAGTGGAGCCAAGAGCAGGGCCCTTCGGGGTCAGCCCCCACCCGAGGGGAGAGTGCCACTGGGGACAGAAGGGAAGCCGAGGGGAGATGCTGCCCCCCTCCTTTTTAGAAAGGCCATGTGGATTTGCTAATGACCATGACATTATCATACCTTTCTGGAGTTCCCACCTAGAGATTTTATTTATCGAACCTCACCTTAAAAAGCATACTGACGGGAAGGAGACCTGGCCGATAGAAGCCGGTTTCAGGACGTGAGCGAGCGGTGCAGCACAAATGGCCTCGGCAAGAGGTCGGGCGGTGTGGGTGTCGGAGGTGCTGGGGTGGTTTGCTCTGTGGATCTGGTTTTATTTGTGAGTTACTCATCCTGGGTCCCTGGAATCCTCTGAAGTCCCCTCCATGTATGGTTCTTGGCTCTGGTGGCACTTGGTTCCCAGTGACGTGACCAGGAGATGACCAATGATGACCCAAGTTTGGAACACTGACCTGGGAGGGGTTCTGTAAAGGTCCCCAGCCCCCGGGGAACAGCCAGGGCAGAATGGGGGGAGGTGAGCAGGCCCTGGGGGGCTGGAGCAGCCACCATGTGGGAATGTCGGGGGAGCGCCTGCTCCTTGTCTCCGGGGGCTGCTGCACCTGCCTGTGGGGACTGCCTGGGGACGAATGATTTTACAAACAGTACAAGAGCCAAGTCCATCTGCGGCCAAGCAAAATCCCCTGGATTGCCGTGCTTCCTTCCCTGACAAAGGCCAACACTTGGAGTCCGGGGTGCACGGCAGGAGGACCCCATGCGGCACCGGAGCCCACCGTAATCCTGAGCGCACGGCAGTCTCCGTGGTGGGAGATGAGTCACTGACATGTATCTTCATGTTCCCCTTAGCACTGGGAACAGAATCAATCTGCATAAAATAATAATAAAGGTGATTTATAAAGCCCGCCCCCTCTCCCCTGAAGGCGTGTTGCAAATAGTTAAAAGATGACCCAGTTATAAATACCGAGAACTGGGGGGGAAAGATAAAAGTCAAGTCAATAATATTGCACTGAATTTGGACCGCTCCCAAGACACTTGCATAAAGCTGACTCAGGGTGTCAAACAGTTAACAAGGTCACTTTGATTCCATCCAGTTCTGAAAAGCACACGAATTTCCAGTGTGGGGCTGTGTGTGTGGGGAGGTTGGCTCCACTTTCCTTTAGGCCTTGTTTGTGGGTCTGCGCTGCTGTGTATGTGAAGTGCCAGGGGCCCAGGCTTTGAAGTCCTGGCCCCCGAGCCTGTGACTGCTGACAACATCACCCTGGAGCAGTGATTGGTGGCGAGCAGGCTGTTTGCAACGCAGCTGTTGAGGTGCCCCTTGGCGCCACCCCCCTTTCTCATGAGGGCATCGTGCTTGGGAGAGGGGGCCCCTTTGATTGGCAGCAGCATCCCATCTCTCTCTGTCCTGTGTACAGACTCGCTCCGTGCTATTAGGTTGCAAATAACTCACTGTAGGGCTGAGGGAACCTTACAGTCGGCTGGGATTTTTGGGAGTCCCGGACCGGGCAGGGCAGTAGAGGGAAGAAAATCTGTCTCTTTATAGCTGCACCTTAGAAGGAGTTAACTCATGGGCAATGGCGGGGCGGCCAGAGTGGTCCAGGAGCTAGAGAACAGAAGGGATGATGGCTCAAGGGGACTGCATGTCTGTAGGGCTGGTAGGGCTTCAAGTTCAGCGTCCAGGAGGCCTGGGGAGGGACAGTCCTGGAGGCCTGGGGGTTGGAGGGAGGGCCTTGTCTGGATATGTTGCGGCCACTTCTGCCCGGCTTTCTTAAGAGCGGGACAGCAGCTGTGTCCTGGCCAGCTGAAGTGGGCGGGGGAGCTGGCAGTGCTCGTGGGAAGCTGTAATAGTCAGGATCACGCAGGTGGCAGGTTGCAGACGGAAGAGCGGCTCACCAGGTGACTAGCATGTGGGTGAGCAGCAGCTGACCAGTGCCCTTCTCTAAGAGGTGTCTGCGGACACCTCCTCCAGGTAGGGGGTGTGGCCAGTTGTGCTGATGGGAAAATAGGGGTTAAATGTCTGCCCAGTGTCTGGCATGGACCCTCCAATGAGGGATGGGCCAGGGGGTGGTGCTGGCCCTTCTGCGCAGGTGCGTCTGAGGATGGGTCAGGTCTGAGAGAGCCTCAGCCGAGCCAGAGAGATGAGCCCTACAGGCGGTCAGTGTGAACCATGCTGCCGGGGCTTGGAGCAGCCTCGGCAGGAGGGTGGCAGGGGCTTTGCAGCAGAGTGGCTGGGGGCTGAGGGTGTGAGTGGGGTGTGTGGGGTGGGCTCCTGCTGGGTGAGTGTGGCAGGCAGGATTTTAAGGCGAGATGCCTCTTTATGAGCTGTTGGCTTCCCTGACCCCAGGTGCCAGGCTTCTGTTCCTTGGGCCTCTCAGCCACTCCACCGAGCTGGGCCCAGCCACCTCAGGACAAAGAGGTTGAAATATGACTGCTAAGATCTCCCAGCTCCTGCGAGAATCCTGTGACTCTGGGTTGCATGGTGTGTGGTGCCAGGGGAGTGGCTGGGGGTGTCCTGCGGGGAGACACCTGGGTGGGCTGTGTTCTAGACGTGGGCTCTCAATCAGGGAGTGAGCAGCAGCTGTGGTTGGGGGCGGGGGAGGTGCTGGGGCAAAATCCCTGTGGGCCGTCCCCAACTCAGCTTGTCCTGACCCAGCCTCGTCTTTACATGGACGGGGGCCAGGGCAGAGGGATTCTGTGGGAACCAGAATGGAGACAGCTGGACCCCAATGGGACGGGGTCACCGGTAGGCTCCAGAGGGGCTGGGCAGAGAGAAGAGGTGGGGTGAGGCCTGGGAGGCACAACTGTCACCTGCTGCTGGGCGTCAGGATAACAGCCTTCGGATGTATCTCCGGATTGTGCCCGAGAGTGTCGACCGCTAACTCTGGGGAGGGTCAGACGTGGGCTCCACACCCAGGGCTTAGGGCCTTGGTGAGGCGTCAGGACTAACCCACATGGCACCCCTCCATTTCCCACTCCTCCCTCCTTCATTCGCTCAATACCCCTGCAAGGAAGGCACCGCGCCCACCGCTGGGGACGCAGCACAGGCAGTGTGGTCCCTGCCTGCTTGGAGCTCGCACTGCAGTCAAATCACAGCTGTGTGGTGGGCAGTGAGGGCCCCGGCAGGCTGTGACCTCCCCTAGGCGGGAGGGATCCAGGAGGGCCATTGAGGTGGAAAGTTCAGGGAGCCAGAGCCTCCAGGGCAAAGACATGGGCAGCGCGGGGGCCGTGTGCAGGAGTTGGTGGGTGGTCAGACCTCGGGGGCTGGGGGCAGGAGGGCTGTGTGCATCCCCGGAGCTAGAGAAAGTACTCAGGAAACGATGAGAACAGATTTCCATGTTCAAAGCTGGCTGGGGTGTGAAGGCCACCGGGAGGCCGCCCAGCAGAGGCAGCTGGCCTCCTTTGCAACTGCGGGGCCAGGAAGCTCCTCAGGCCAGGCTTCCACAGCGGTTCCTTCCTGGTGGTTCAAATGGATGGACCGCCCGTAAAGCCTGTGAAGCGGCTGAGAAGCCTGTTTGAGTGTGTCCCTGTCAGCCGTCCTTTGTCCACGTGGGCACGGCTTCCCACTCCATCCTTGGGTGCTGGGGGCACAAGGCTGAATCTGAGGCTGAGCCTCATGAGACCAGCCTCCTCTGAGCTCCACACCCCTAGGTGACCCCTCACACCGCACTGGGACGTCGGGGACGTCGTAGGGGGACAGAGGCAGAAAGGCCCGCCTCACTGGCTTGAGTGATTTTGCAGGGCTGGGCTGTTGGCAACTGGGATGCCAACCACAGCACAGCCTGCCAAGCGGTGCCATGTCCACACCCGGGATTCAAACCGGTGAACCCTGGCAGCGGAAGCAGAACGTGGGAACTTAACCGCTGTGCCACCAGGCCGGCCCCAGAATATTCCTTTTTATAATGTAACCATACACTATATGCTGCTTCTATGGTTTTAATCTTTAAGAGTTAATCATGGATTTCCTGGCAGCCGTTTTCCAGGATAAAATCTAGGAAGCCACCAACGCAGGCTTCTGGGTCTGGGCTGGGTTTCCAGCTGGACCCCCACCGGCCCCTGCAGCACGGAAGACCCTCCCTCAGCCTGGACCTCGCAGCATTCCGTTCCTGGTCCCCCCTGCCTCCCCCTGTCCTCTGCTCCCCTACCCCATCCTCCCGGATGGATCCTGAATTCCCTGCTTGGAGGAGACCTCCCCCTTCTCTCCGAATCCTGAGAGTCTGGGGGAGCGTCGGGGGTCGTGGTCCTCAGCTGTTACCCTCCCCCTCCTAATCTTGCATCTGCGCCTGAAGGAGCACCCTGGGCCCGGGCGGGGGGCTCACAACCCCTCCTCACCCCGCACCCGACGTGAAAACCCGGTGTCTGTGTCCTCGGAGGGGCTCGGGGCTCCAAGGTGGGACTCCATCTGTTAACGGCTCACTCTTCATCTCACCCCCAGTCCGGGGGCCGCGCCGCCGCCGAAGCCCAGAGAGCTTTGCCCTGGGGTGGGGACTTTGTGGGGGTCTCAGGCGAATCCAGTCTACCCAGCATCTCTGGCCACTTCAGTGGAACTTGGCCCGCCGCTGGGAGGTGGAAAAGGAGAGGAAACGCCGACCTTGCTTCCAAGGTGACCCCAGGGTCGGTTTGCAGCCGGGCGAGCCCCCACCGCCCCCGCTCCGGCCGCGGGCGATGGAAGGGGAAGGGCGGGGCGACCCCGAGGGCTGGAGCTGCCCGCTTCTGGGAGGGTGAGAAACAACGGACCGCCGGCTCTTCCCGGGCCCTCACCCTGGGCCTCGCCGCGCACCTGCAGGACGGGACCGTGTGCGGCCTGGGGGGACCACCGCCGGGGAGCGCGCAGGACGTGCGGGCGCGGGCCGAGCGCGGGGTGGCCGAGGGGAAGGCAGTGAGTGTGCGCGCGCGTGTGCGTGTGCCAATACGCGTGAGTGTGTGTGCACGCACGCGCCGCTGAGGAGAGACCGGTGCGTACCCACCCACCCAGGTAGGAAACCGTTTCGTCTCCTCGTCTTTGCGGCCGCGTGCGTCCCCGCGGTCTGCACGGGGCCCGCTGCGCCGCTGGCACAGCGAGGTCGCCGTCGTCCGCCACGGGCGGCTCAGGTCCGGGTGCGCGAGGAGCGCGCGCCGGGCTCTCGGGTCCGCGGGCGCCGGGCTCGGGTGCAGCCAGTGGGGACGGGGCTCGGGGACACCCTGCGCTCGGGACCGCGACCCTGCCCGGACGCCTCGCCCCGTGTGTGACACGTCTGGGGGTCGGGGGCGGAGCTTGGGGCGCACCGCGGAGGGGTCACCAGTGTTGGACGACCCCGCGGGACGGAATGCAACAGCGTTCAGGGGCGTCCGCAATTCGGGTCTTTTCTGGTTAACCCGGGCATTCTTCGCCGCGCGCGCGCTTTCCGACGCAGCGGGCCCCGTCCGGTAGGGGTGGAAGTCAGGGGCCGGGAACTGGGGCGGGCCCCGCCGACCCGGCCGCAGCAGCTCCGCAGGCAGGGATGGGCTCCGCGGCGTCCGCAGCGCCGGGCCTGAGCCCCGTGGAGCCGCCGGCAGCCTCGCGCCCCATCGCGGCTGCGCGGGGACGTCCTGCCCCATACGCGGGGGGCTCCTCAATCAGTGCCGTGACGAAAAAGTGTGCATCTCACCACATCGTTTGTTTTAAAAACATTTTGGTGACTGTAGTTTCCCACAACGGTCTCCAACTCTGGAGTATTGTATTTTATGCATTTCAATACGTGTTTCTGAGCAAGGGCCTATGGGTTTTCACACAGGACGTTGGGGCTACCCCGTCCGCTAGTCTCTGGGTGGCCGTGAAGTTGGTCAGGAGGAGAGTACTAAAGGCACAGAGGGGGCCTGCGGTGGCCAGAGACCCAGGGAATTCCCTGGCGGCCTATGACACCTGGGGAATTGACTTCACACACCCTCTCTTCCATAGTTGGGACCCAGGAGGGAGGGGCGGGTCCCTCAGGAGAGGGGGAGGGCGGGGACCTCAGGGGAAGCAGGGGTCAGGACTCCCACCTGCCTCCACAGCCCCAGAATGTAGCAGGAAGGACTGGGGGGGGGGGGGGCGGTTAGTCTGTCTGCACCCGTATACGCCACCCAGTTCTTTTTTTTTGAAGATTGGCCCTGAGCTAACATCTGTTGCCAATCTTCCTTTTTTTTTTTTTTTTCCCCCTCTCCAAAGCCGTAGTTGTATATCCTACTCGTGGGTCTTTCTAGTTCTTCTATGTGGGATGCTGCCACAGCATGGCTGGATGACCAGTGCTAGGTCTGCGCCCAGGATCTGAACTAGCAAGACCCTGGGCCATGGAAGCGGGAGCCGGTGAACTTAACCACTCGGCAGGGGGGCAGTCCTGACACCACCAAATTCTAATTGCAGGAGGGTAGTCCTACTTTCCACTGACAGGTTCCCTGAAGACCCTCCCCCCACTTTTAGGGGGGTGGCACTGGAAAAGCTGACCCAGCTTGGGGAGTGTGGCCCAGGTTCTGCAGGGGAGCGGCTGAGGGGCAGGTGATCTCTTAGACCTGCTCTAAGGGGGGTGTTGACTGTTGACCTGCCTCCCTCAGGGGGTCGCCTTGCTGGATTTCATGGCCTCCTGGGAGGCATCAACAGCAGGGCAGGATCAAGAGCTAGGAGGTGGCACTGGTGGGGGTATGGAGGCAGGGGGCCCACAGGTTAGGAAGCAGCGCTGTCTGAGAGTGAAACCTGGGCGTGGGAAGCTCAGGGAAATTGGGGACCTGTCCAGACTGGCCCCAAGGGAAAATCCCCCAAGGGCAACAAGCCTGGGCCTCAGACCCCAGAGTGGGCCCTTGAAATCACCTACCCCCTGTCTTCTTCCCCTGACCTCTCCCACATCCAGGCTGGACCTGGGGCCGGGGAAGGGGTATTGTCATCGGCCTGCACGGGCACAGACAGACAGGGTTGGGACGTTTGAATAAAGGGCTAAGATTCAAGGGGAGATGGAGGGAAAGGCTCAGGAAGCTGGTGGTTGGCAGAAATGCTCCTTGTCAGCTGTGCCCCAGGGAGGCCCTAGACCAGCTGGTCTCCTGGCAACTAGGGCCGTGCCCTCTGGGTGTCGGCAGACTGATGGGGAAAGCCAGTTCTGGGGCGACAGGGCCCTCTTGCCACCAGACCTACTGGCCAAGTGCCTATTGGCTGCCTGAATCCTGGACAGGCAGCACAGCCACCCCAGCGCTGCCCGGAGATACAGATGCAGGAGCCAGGGGCCGCAGGACAACTGGGGTGGGCCTCAGATCTCAACGCCATTGGAAATGCTCCCAAGACATGGCTTATCTCCAAGGTTGCTGAGGCCAGGGGTACGTGGAGGGCTGGAAAAACGAAATGTAAAACTGGGCCGGGAGAGAGGACCAGCAGAGGCAAGGACGGCGAGTTTATTCATTCTGTTCAAGACACGTCCAAGGTGGGGAGGGCAAATGGCTTCCGGGTAGAGGGTAGAGGCCCCAGTAAGGCTATGGGGAAGGGCTGGGGCCATGGCCATCAGAAACAACCAGGGAGCCACCAGTAATAGGGGAGGGCCGTCTCAGGTTCACCCGGGCCTGATGTGGAGGCTGCAGGCTGAACCCTGGTTGTTGGGGTCTGAGGTCAGCGAGCATTCACGCTTCGATGAGTGCTGAAGCTTGTGCTGGGGTTACATCCTGACAGAGGCAGTGGGAGAGGTGCGGTGTCCCATAGTGCCCGGCTGGCCCTGGAGGACGTGCCCAGTCAGTAGCAGGACTTCTGGGCCGAGGCGGGGCTGCAGTGGGCCACGCGGGAGCACGTGGGGCGGCAGAGCAGGGACACGCAGGAGGAGGGTTTGCACACAGGCCGGCAGAGCAGGGACACGCTGGAGGCCAGGCGGCAGCAGCTGGGCTGGCAGGAGGTAGGGCCGCAGCAGGAGGGCACGGGCACGCAGCAGGCGGGCCTGCACACGGGGCGGCAGATGAGGGACACGCAGGAGGAGGGTTTGCAGCAGGACGGGGGGCAGGGGCTGGGCTGGCAGCACGAGGGGGCTGGGCAGGGGGAGGCCTTGGAGCAGGCCGGGTGTGCAGGAGACGGGCACGCAGCAGGCCTGCTGGCAGGGGGAGGAGGTGCAGCAGGACGGCTGGCAGCTAGACTGCTGGCAGCATGAGGAGTCTGAGCAGGGGGAGGCCCCAGAGCAAACGGGCACACAGCACACGGGCTTGCAGCAGACGGGGGTGCAGCAGACGGGCACGCAGCAGCGGCCCAGCAGGCCTGCTGGCAGGGGGAGGAGGCGGAGCATGAGGGCTGGCAGCTAGACTGCTGGCAGCACGAGGTGTCTGAGCAGGGGGAGGGCCCAGGGCAGACGGGCACACAGCACACAGGCTTGCAGCAGACGGGGGTGCAGGAGACGGGCACACAGCAGTCCTGCTGGCAGGGGGAGGAGGTGCAGCAGGAGGGCTGGCAGCTAGACTGCTGGCAGCATGAGGGGTCTGAGCAGGGCGAGGCCCCACAGCAGTCGGGCACACAGCACACGGGCTTGCAGCAGACAGGGGTGCAGCAGACTGGCACGCAGCAGGCCTGCTGGCAGGGGGAGGAGGCACAGCAGGAGGGCTGGCAGCTAGACTGCTGGCAGCACGAGGGCGTGCAGGAGCTGGTGCAGGCTGCCTGGCAGGGGCTGTACACACAGCTGGCGGGGGTGCAGATGAGGCTCAAGCAGGGGGCCGGGACGCAGCAGCTGGGGGCGCAGCAGGGGGGCTCGCAGCAGCTCTCTGGGCCGTCGTCCACCTGCCAGGAGGAGTCGGGGCAGGAGTCCCAGGAACCGGGCTGGCAGACCCGGCTGCCATAGCTGAGGTCGCTGGAGCAGACGGACAGGGTGGAGGCGGCCATGGTGGGGCGGTGGGGCTGGAGGCGGGTGTGTGTGAGTGTATGTGTGTGTGTGCCGGAGAGGGTGGTTGAGGGTGTGTGAGCTGCCTGGGGTGCTTGGGGCTTATATACCCCTCAGGGGTGCATGTTGTCCATCGTGTGTTTCTAGAAGAGTCTATTTCCTTATTGTTGTTGGAGCAGGTCCCTGAGGACGCGCGTCCTGGATCCACAATGGGTAGGTAGCTCAGCTCATTAAACTCCCGAGAGGCTGAAGCCCAGGGGATGCAGGGAGCTGGGGGTGCCAGCACAGGGGGAGCATCGACCTGAGGGTGGACCCAAGGGGGCCAGTCGCTCCTGACGGCCCCTGTCTGAGCATCTTTCTGGGGCTTCTTCCTATCATTCCCCGTAGTTCTCAGCACTCAGTTGAATCATAGCGTATTTTGTTTTTCTTTTGTTATATCCTCTTTATTCTGGAGTGTAATCCTCTCCCGAATCCAGAGGCTAATGAATGGCTCGGGAGCTTTATTTATTTTTACGGTATTCCCCAACGCTTATATAATAGGTCTTGCTATGCCAGGAACTATTCCGAGCAGCTCTATGACGATTAACTCACTAACCCTCACAAGAACCTTGTGAGGTGGGTGCTGCTGTTATGCCCACTTTACAGATGGGGAAACTGAGGCACAACTGAGAACTCACCCCAGAGCCCTCGTGAGCAATCAGAAGACCCTGTATGGGAACCCCGATGGGCCTGTGTTCTTAACCGTAAATTCTGCTGCCCCAGACAGCAGAGAGACACTAAAGTCAGTGAGAAATCTGGATTCTGTCCCGGGGCGGAGGGGGGAGGGCGGGCAGGATGAAGTTTGATCTAGAAACGGTGGCGTGAGATTTATGTGAAAATATAGGGTGGGTGCTCAAGCTAGGACTAGCTCTGAACAAGGCTCTGCGTCCCTCGAGGGAGAGGATTTGCATTTATTTACATGCAGGAATGCGGACACACGAGACTGAAGGGAAGCCACCCTTCGGAGGGGTCACTGGAGCGGCTGGAAGGTTTCCTTTTGGGAACTGGGTTGTTTTTAAGTTAAGAGCAAAGACATTCTACAGCCTTCTTTCTTGAGAACTCTGCGGCCCTGGGCTGGGGCTGGCCAGGAGGGGACTGAGAGTAAGGCAGGGCAGCTTGGCTGGACCCAAAGGGCCGGGGGAGCCTGACTCCCCCAGGCGGGGCGCGGGGAGACTCTGCGGTGAACAGCCCGATGGGCCGCGTTTGCCAGCGCCCGCGGTGTAAACGTTGTCCCCAGGGCCGGTTTCAAGCTCTCGGCGGTGGGACAAGCGGCTTGCGGAAGTCCCGAGTGTTGAGCACTTGGCTCTCATAAGCCGCGTAGCGGGCACACCACGGGGGCGCGGACTGGAGGAGAAAGGGACCCAGGAAAGGGGTCTCCGGTGGTGGGGGTCCTGGCTACCCCGAGGGAGTCTGAGCCAAGCTGGGGCATGGCCAACCGGGGTGTGACCTAGCCAGCACTGCCTGCTTTGTGCCAGAATCGCCCCGACCCGCACCCTGCAGCGGGCAGCGTGAGAAGAGGGGCCGGGCGGACGAGGCCCGGGGCCGGGCTCCGTGCTGGGAGGCGGCTCCGCGGCGGCGCTTCCAGCCCAGAGGCGAGCGTTGGGTCAGTCGGGGCGCAGGGGTCGAGGGAGGGACCCGAGGGTGCGAGCACCCAGCGGCTGCAGGAATGGGGGAGGGCCCCACTTGGATGGCGTCTCCGGGAACCAGGGAGGCTCCCAGGTCGCCAGCGGGCCCCATGGACGGGCGTGGGAGGGGGACGTCGAGGTGACCCTCTTGGCCGACACAGGCACTGAGGACACGGAGGTGCTGGCCCCCGCGGGCCCACCTTTCCCACGCTGCTGCAGGACAGGCGCGCCCGGGGCTTGTCTGAAGGAACCGGCCCTCCCCGAGCCTGGAGGGACCGCGCCCCCGCTTCCCAAAGGCGAGGACTCCGAAGGCCGAGTGTCCTCCCCAGGGCGGGCCCCCTGCCTGCCGCACCTCCCCAGGCCCGGCCAAGGCCAGGAGCCTTGTGCCCTCGCGGTGTGAGCAGATGCCACGATGAGCAGGGAAGCGTGGCATCTACCTGGCGCGCTCCTGCGCGCGGTGCCGGCTAATTCACTCCGCGCCGCTGCGGCCGCTCTGCAGGCGCAGTGTCCTTCCTCGCTCCCTTCCCTCACCGCTTTCCTGTTCCACCTGCAGCCTCGAGTGTATATTTTTTTATTATAAGCACTCAACAGTTATGTGTTATTGTATTTATCATTATGTGTGTGTCAAAACAATATATTCTTCCATTGGATTTTCTTTAAACGTTTTTTTATTGCGGTAAAATATATGTAACATAAAATTTGCCGTTTCATCCATTTTTTAAATGTGCAGTTCAGTAGCGTTAATTCCGTTCACATTGTTGTGCAACCATCACCATCCTCCATCTCCAGAGCTTTCCATCTCCCCCAAAATGAAACTCAGTCCCCCTTATACACCAACTCCATCCCCTCTCCCCAGCCCCCGGACGCACCATTCTACTTCCTGTCTCTATGAATCTGACTGCTCTGGGGGCCTCGTGTAAGTGGAATCACACAGTGTTTGTCCTTTTGTGACTGGCTTATTTCACTCAGCATAATGTCGTCAAGGTCCATCCGTGTTGTAGCAGGGGTCAGAACTTCTTTCATTTTCATGGCAGAATAATATTCCATCGTGTAGATAAACCACATATTGTTTATCCATTCATCTGTTGATAGACACTTGGGTTGTTTCCACCTTTTGGCTCTTGTGAATAATGCTGCAAAGAACATTGGAGTCCCTTTTTTTTAGTTCTTTTGGGTCTACTTTTAGGCGTGCAATTGCTGGGTCATGTGGTAATTCTATGTTTAACTTTTTGTGGAACTACCAAAATATTTCCACAGTGGCTGCACTATTTTATATCCCTACTGGTAATGTTTCAGAGTTCTGATTTATCCACATCCTTGCCAATACTTATTTTCCTTTTTTTTTTTTTAATTACAGCCATCCTAATAGGAGTGAAGTGGTATCTCCTGGTGGTTTTGATTTGCATTTCCCTAGTGACTAATAATGTCGAGCACCTTTTCGTGTGCTTGTCGGCCATTTGGATATCTTCATTGGAGAAATATCCGTTCACGTCCATTGCCCATGTTTCAGTTGGGTTGTTCATCTTTTTCTTGTTGAGTTGTGGGAGTTCTTTATATATTCTGGATATTAAACTCTCATCAGATATATGATTTGCAAATGTTTTCTCCCATTCTGTAAATTGTCTTTTCACTTTCTGGATAGCGTCCTTTGATTCACAGAAGTTTTTAATTTTGATGAAGTCCAATTTACTTTTTTCTTTTGTTGCTTGTGCTTTTGGTGTCATATCTAAGAAACACTTGTCAAATCCGAGGTCATGAACATGAAACATTCCCTGTATGTTTTCTTCTAAGACATTTTTGGTTTTGCTCTTACATTTAGGAGTTAATTTTTGTATATGGGGTGAGGTGGGAGTCCAAGTTCATTCTTTTGCATGAAGCACTTTGTGGAAAAGATGATTTTTTTCCCCTGTTGAATGGTCTTGGCACCCTCATCAAAAATCAATTGGCTATAAATGTATGGGTTTACTTCTGGACTCTCTTTTCTATTCCGTTAGTCTGCGTGTCTGTCCTTATGCCAGAACCACGCTGTTTCAATTACCGTAGGTTTGCAGTAAACTTTGAAATCAGGATGTGTGAACCCTCCAACTTTGTTGTCCTTTTCCAAGATTATTTTGCTACTCTAGGTCCCCGTCAATTCCATATGAATTAGAGGATCAGCTTTTTCATTGTTGGAGAAATGGCTGTTGGCGTTTTGATAAGGAGTGCATTGACTCTGTAGATCGCTTTGAGTAGCGTTGTCATCTTAACGATGCTGAGTCTTCCTGTTCGTGAACGTGGAATGTCGTCCCATTCATTTTGGTCTTTAATTCCTTCAGCATGTTTCGCAGTTCTCAGCGCACAGTGTCTCGCCCCCTTGGTTGAATTCCTTCTTAGGTATTTTATTCTTTTGGATGTGATTGTGATCCTTGTTATTTCTGTAAGGTCCGTGGTAATATCTCTACTTCCATTTCTGAATTTAGTTATTTGCACCTTCTCTCTTTTTTCCTTGTTAGTAAATTTTATTGATTTTTTTCAAAGAATCAACCTTTGGTTTTGCTAATTCTCTCTGCTGTTTTTCTGTGTTCTATGTCATTTATTTCCACTCTTATCTTTATTATTTGGTTGGTTCCCCTGGTGGCCAGCTGCCATCCTTAGATGGAAGTCCAAAGTCACCTCATTAATACAATGAAAGACACCTTTATTGCTCTTGTCACTTAGGAAATTCCAAAGGTTTCAGGAACTCTGTGCCAGAAATGATGAAGACTAAACATATGCTTCTTGTTATAAATCACAGTATCACAATTTCCTTCCTTCTTGTAGCTTTGGGTTTAGTTTGCTCTTCTTTTCCTAGTTCCTCAAGGCATAAAGTTTGTTGATTCAAAATCTTTCCTCTCTTTCAACGTAGGCATTTACAGCCTTAAATTCTCCTCCAAGCTCTGCCTTGACTGCATCTTACAGGTTTTGATATGTTGTGTTTCAATTTTGATTCACCTCTAAGAATTTTCTAATTTCCCTGTGACTTCCTCTTTGACCCACACTTTTTTTTTTTCAAAGAGTATGTGGTTTAATTTCCACATATTTATGAATTTTCTAGTTTCTTTCTGTTACCGATGTCTAGTTTCATTCCATTGTGGTTGGGAAAGACCCTTTGTATGATTTCAATCTTATTAAATTCATCGTGGCTTGTTTTGTGGCCTAATGTGTGGTCTCTCCTGGAGAATGTCTCACGTGCCCTTGGGAAGAATGTTGTCCTATGTGTGGCTGTGACTAGTTGCTCTGTAGGGTTGTTCAAGTTCTCGTCTTCCTATTGATCTTCTGTCTACATGTTCTATCCATTGTTGAAAATGGGGTACTAAAGTCTTCAACTGCTGTTGTAGAACTCCCTGCTTCTCCCTTCAATTCTGTCAGTGTTTGCTTCATGTATTTTGGGCCTCTGTTGTGCGGTGCATGTATGTTTATAATCGTGAGATCTTCTTGATGAATTGAATCTTTCCTCAATATATAATGTCCTTTCCTTGTGCGTTTTTGCAGTTGGTACAATACGGTTGAAGAGGTCCTTGGTAAATATTACGTCTGTCAGTTTTTAGGGTCTTAGTGTATTGATGGGAACTTAAGCATTCTTGAAAAATAGGTTTATTATAGAGAAAGTCAGCTGTAAGTAATGGCTGGTTCATCATACTGTGTTAACAATTTTAAAACGTTAGAGACATAAGGTGAATGCCATTCTTTCCTGTCACCTCTGCTCTCTGGTACCCAGTGATGTGCGTGCCAATTCCATGATCTCTTGAAGCTTGGAGAAAGAGAGGGACTCAAAGAGACAAGGTTTTAAAACCACGTTCCGAGGAGACGTATCAGAGGCCACCTAGGTAAGGATGTGTGTCAGTGAGAAAGGGAGAGAGGGGTGTGAGGGGGAGAGGTTTAATTTTCCATCCAAAGCAGGAATCCCATTTGTGGTTTCTATTTTTTTATGAACGTTTTTATTATTTTTAACTACTTAGCTCCTAACCATTAATTTCAACTATCTTTTTGTTCATTTTGTTGTGAAAAATTTCAAACATACCCAAAAAGTTAAAAGAATTAACGGGTGAGTATCCGTATATCCCCTCCCAGACTCTACCTCGAACTCTGTGCTTCATTTACTTTCTCAGATGATCTGCCCATCAAACACCCTCTAGCCACACTTCTTATTTTTTGACGAATTTCAAAGCAAGTTAGAAACAACAGTGCACATCACTCAAACACTTCAGGAAGCACGTCGTTAACTAGAGTTCAATATTTGTGTCCCAGTCTCCCCTCTTGCCCCACTGCTATCAGTTTCCCCCCACCCTTCAGAAGCAGCCGCTGTTCTGATGTTTTATAGTCATAGTTTGGTTCAGCTTGCCTTGGAACTTCATTTAGAGGGAGTCTGCGGCAGCCCCTCCTGCCTGGCCCCCTTCAGCAGCACCGTGTTTCTGAGATCCATTCATGCCGTTGCATGTGTGGGTAATGCGTCTTTTTATTGCTGATTTGTATTCCATCGTCTGACTATATCATGATTTGTTCATCCATTCCCCTGCTGATGGGCATGCGGGTTGATGCCAGTTTTTGTCTGTTATGAAGACAGTGGAATAAATGTGCCTTCTCTTCCAGCCTTCAGCACCCAGGAGCTGGGACAGCTGCCAGGGGCCCATGATGCTGCAGGTAGCTCTGCCTTTCAGGGAGCTCTTCTGTTGAGCCGAAATCTGCCTCCTGTCACCCTGGCTCCTTGGTCCAGCCTTTGGGGCAACATAGAGTGAAGCTCCTCCACTCGAAAGCCCTTCAGAAAGTGGCAGGCAGCTGCAGTTGCTCAGGCTCCGCCCCCTCCTCCATCCGTCATTCCTCATTGGCTCAGTTTCCAGGCTCCCAAAGTCCTGGATAAAGATCCTCAGTTGAGACCATTGGGAAGGAACACCCTCTTTAATTTCAACAATCTGGGCCACCCCTTTGCCCAGAGGGGCTCCCCGACGTCCCGAGGGGCATGACTATCCCAGGAGAACCACCCTAGGACAGGAGCTCCACGCTGTCATTGGCTTGTCCAAGACAGCAAACTACAAGGAGAGACAGCTTCGGGGAAAATCACGAAGAAGAACAAACAGCTCTGGGGAGCAGAGGGATTTATTGTTTCTCAAGCACCAAGCTCTCATGGAGAAGGAAACTAAGGGGGCGATTCCAGCCCCTATGGCGTGTGGGTCCGTCATTGATCCCATAGTGACATGTGCAGGCAGGATCTTGAAAATTAGACAAAGGGAAAGGCTTTCAGATCAATAGCAGAGAATTGATTTTCCAGATGATTTGTCAGCAGCACGAAGGGGTGCCACAGGGAACAGGTCTGCAGACCAGGGTAGGGCAGGACGGCTGGCAGCACCTGGAGGACTGGCAGGAGGGGGCCAGGTACACAGTGGGCCTACAGTTCACAGGTGTGCACACGGTGGGCCTGCAGCTCACAGGTGTGCACACGGTGGGCCTGCAGCTCACAGGCACACACACATGGGCCTGCAGCTCACAGGCACACACACAGTGGGACTGCAGCTCACAGGTGCACAGCAGGCTACCTGGCAGGGGCTGGGCACACAGCAGGCCGGGCTACAGGAGGAGGCCTGGCCACAGGTCGTTGGGCAGCATGGGGACAGGCAGCCGCACGCCGACTGGCAGGAGGTGGCAGAGCCGCACACGGGCCGGCACAGCAGAGACACGCAGGGGGCCGGCTGCCCGCAGGAGCTCCCGCAGACCAGGGGAGGACAGCAGGGGGCAGGGCAAGCTGGCTGGCAGCCTGTGGAGCAGCTGGTGTGGCACATGGTGGTGTGGGGCTGGGCTGGGGTCAGGGCAGAGGACGGGCTGGTCTGCAGGCTCCTGGCCCAGGGGGACCTTTATACCTGCGGGCTGTGGGCGTCCTGGCAATGAGCCACCAGGTGCCTTCCTCGTGGATATCTGGTTGTTCTCCTCTTCGTCTCCATGGGTCTCTTCCTGGAGTTTCTGGTTGAAGTGACGCCGTCTAGGAGGTTCCTCCTCAGCTGGAGACTCCCTGTGACTCAGTGGCCACGTGACTCTGGAGTCGAGTCCAGGATGGATGATGAGGGGCCGTCAGCTGGGGACAAGGGGCCACACACCATGATTTTCAAGATCCTTCCCAATTTTGAATACCTTGTCCTCTGTCGGCACAAGCACAGTCACACTCGCCACACCAGGGTCCCCATTTTGCTTTGGAAACTGAGTGATACAGAAGGTCTTCCCAGGGGACGGGAGCCACGGGGCTGGGTCCTCACTGTGCAGGGTCCACGTTGTTGCAATAACAGCAGTAACAACCGAGTTCCAGCTTTGTGCCGGGTGCAGAGCTAAGCGTTTACATGGACAATCTCATCACTGATTAATGATCTGTCCTGCCACCGTTCAAGGGGTGGTGATACCCCACTGGTACAGATGTGCGATTAGGAGGATCTAGAAGGAGCCCATGACGTGGGCACGTTCTTGCCACTGCACACGCGGAAGCGGTGTTTGAAGCTGCCTGGTTTCCCTCTGGAATCTGTGGTCTTTACCATGGTGTCAAATTGTGTTGGGGCTTTAGGGGTTTTCTGATATTCTTGGATATGTATGCTGAAAATTAAAAAATAAAATAAAATTTGGGGATTTTTGTCTTTTATTCTTCAAAACATTCTTATGCTCCAGTGTCATTCTCCTTTCCTTCTTCCGTTGAAATTACTTGTAGGTTAGACTTTCTGATACCGTCTCATAGGCCCTCCTCCTTTTTCTTACTCTTTTTCCCTCTTCCTCAGATTGGATGATTTCTACTGATGTGTCCTCAAGTTCACTGACTCCTTCTCCTTCTGTCAGCCCAGGGTTGTGATGCCTGGTCCTCGGGTTGCAGGATCTGAGTCTGTCCACCGGCCCCTGCACCCTCGCGCCCCACACGGTGGGATTTCCCATGGCTCCTGGACCACACCTGCTTCTGCAGCAGTGTCCTCACCTCACCCCCATGGTTGCCTCTACTGGAAACTGTCTCCTCCCCTCTTCACATCCCCTGTGCCAGCTCTGCATGGCCTCCTCACAGAGGCCCCCAGACCACCCCCCAGCACCCCCATCACTCTCTATCTGCTGAACCTGTTTCCTTCCCGGGACTCAGCCCTCTCTGGAATTCTTTCATGCATGAATTTCTTCATTCACTCGTTTCTTCATGGCCCTGGAAGGCTCGTGGGGCCAGGACGTCTCCATGGCCAGCACACAGGATATAACTGTTGCATGAACAAATCAATTCTTGTGTAGACGACCATGAGGCAGGAGTTGGCAAATGCTCCGTGAAGAGCAGGTGTAAGCATTTCAGGCCTTGCGGTCGCATGGTCTCTCCCATCACTGCTCAGCGTTGCCGTGCAAAAGCCACCCCGGACGACATGTACATGCATGTGTCCAATAAGACTTTATTACAAACGGGCAGCTGACCAGCTGCGTCCCTCAGACTTCAGTTTGCGAGCCCTGCTTTAATGTGTTCCTGCACAGAATAAGAGCTGAAATACATGATTGCCTCCAGGTCTCCACTGATGGCACGAGACAAACAGGATTGAAAGGACACAGTCCTCCGAGTGGAGCCAGGGGGCTGCGTGCACAGTGATGGCCTGGAGAAACCCTGCGTGGGGTCAAACCCAGATGTCCTTTCACAGAGGAAGGAATCGGCCTGAAGCCAAACTGATTTATGGTGGAGCATAACACAGAGGAGTGCGTCCCCGGACAGGAAGCTGCAGGGACCATGGTGGAAACAGCCAGGAGGAAGTCAACAGTGTGCTTCCGTGTTGCCGGGACACCCACTATCGGGTATAAAGGCTGCCCTGGGAAGGAGCCTGCAGACACCACCGCCTCCACCCCACCACCAGCCCAGCCCCACATCACCATGTGCCACACCAGCTGCTCCTCAGGCTGCCAGGCCGCCTGCTGCTCGCCCAGCCCCTGCCAGGCATCCTGCTGTGTGCCTGTGAGCTGCAAACCTGCCGTGTGCACACCCGTGAGCTGCCAGCCTGCTGTGTGCACACCCGTGAGCTGCAAACCAGCTGTGTGTGTGCCCGTGAGCTGCCAGTCAGCCGTGTGCACACCCGTGAGCTGCCAGCCTGCTGTGTGCACACCCGTGAGCTGCACACCAGCTGTGTGTGTACCTGTGAGCTGCCGGTCAGCAGTGTGCACACCTGTGAGCTGCAAGCCCACTGTGTGTGTGGCCCCCTCCTGCCAGTCCTTCGTGTGTGCCCCCGTGAGCTGCAGGCCTGCCGTGCTTGTGTCTGCCCCCTGCCAGTCCTCCGGGTGCTGCCAGCCGTCCTGCCCCACCCTGGTCTGCAGACCCATCTCCTGTAGCTCCCCTTGCTGCTATTGACCACGAGTCCCTTCTCAGCTGCATCAGTGCAGATGGGTCCTCACCTGTACCCCTCCCTGAAAAATCCTCAATGGCCTTGCTGGTTCTGCACATGGCAGATGAAAAGCGTGCTCAACGGACCCTCAGAACTCTGATCGGGATCCCTCCATGACCTTGCACATCCCCTCAGGGAAGCCCTGGGTCTTGGGGACCTTCTCTGTCTCCGGCAGGAAGCCAAAACCTATGTGAACCAAATAAATCATGCTTTCCCAATGCAGCTTCTCCCTCTATTTTCTCTTCAGATATTTGTGAAGTTTTTTCCTTGCAGTTTACAAATCACAAGCAATCTTCCTGATGGCTTCCTCTTCCTGATGGCTCAGCTGAAGGTGTGGGGCCTTTGGTGGGTGGAGGGGGAAAGGAGATGTCCCCACCTTGGCCACCAGAGACTCACATCGTGGATAGGGAAGAGCAGAGGAAAAAAATTCTATCCTCCTGAGTAGGGGATTGGAATCAGGCCTGGGCCCCAAGTCCTCTGAGGAAACCTAGAGGATTACTACAAGACGGAGGGCAGGAAACTCTCACACAGTCCCCCCACAAATGCAAAGCGGAGTCTGGCATCCTAAGGAGGAGCGTCAGGGAGTGAGAGAGCCTCCTGCTCTAGGTCCCAGGCACAAGGGCCTGCTCAAGACTGACACTGGGACAGGATGGGAGAGGGCTCCCCTGCCTCCCGACTCGCCCGGCCAGCACAGCTGTGTGAGCAGCAGCCTCCACCTGCGAGGGGCCGCTGTGTGTTGAGGTTCCCTGGGGGTGCCAGGCACGCAGGGGCAGCTGAAAACTTAGGAAGGAGCAAGAATGCTCTGCCTCCAGCCCTGGCCCTAAGCACAAGCCACCGGCAGCCCACCATAAGAGGAATCTGAAGTCTTAGGTGTCCTGAAGGTCATCAAAATAACAACAAAAGCCAAACCAAGGTCAGCATCTGACCAAGTTGCTTCAAACCACACACCCCTGCCCCCCACTGATGACCTGACAGAAGAGACACACCTATTTCCAGGAGGAAACAGTGTTTGTGTTCATTTCAATTAATATGTGATGTCTGCTATTCAATCAAAACTTAGAAGATGTTTGGAAAAGCAGGGAAAAATCAGTCCACTCTCAAGAGACAAAGTAATCAACAAAACTGGGCTAAGAAATGACCCTGATGTTGGAGCTATCAGAGAGAAATCTTAAAATGACCATGACTAGCGCAATGAGCCAGAGAAAGACAAATACTGTATGATCTCGTTTAGATGTGGAATTAAAAACAAGAAAACTGTTGTCTTAGATCCAGATGCCTTCCTTGTGGTACCTGCTGCTTCTCCTCTGCTCCGTCTCTGTGGTTTTCTTCCTGGAGTTTGCAGTTCAAGTGACGCAGTTCAGGAAGCTCCTCCTCAGCTGGAACTCACTGTGATTCAGTGGATATGTGGTGTCTGGAATTGGAGCCCAGATTGCATGATGAAGGGCCGTCAGTTGGGACAGGGGGCCCCACATCATGATTTTCAAGGTCCTCTGCAATTTGAATACCCTGTCCTCTGTCTGCACAGGCACAGTCAGCCTTGCTTGACTGGAGGTCTCCCATTTTGCTTTGGAAACTCAGGGATCCGGAAGGTCTTCCCAACTGATGAGAGCCAAACTGTTGTATTCTTCACTGGGGGGTGCTGGGACCGTGTTATTGCAATAAGAATAATAATAACAAAGTTCCAGTTTTGACTAGGTGCTGTGCTAAGCACTTTATGTGGATTATCGAATAATTGATTAGGTACCAACCTTTACTACCATTCGTTGGTGATACCCCATTGGTATAGGTACTCAATTAGGAAGATTTAGAAGGATTTCCTGATGTGTGCATGTTCTCATCACTGCACATGGGGAAGTGGCGTTTGCAGCTCTTGGTTTCACTCAGGAATCCATGGTCTTTATCATTTTGCTAAATTATGTGGGGGCTTTAGAGGTTCAATAATGACATATCCTGAAGTCCTGAATCAGCTGGGACAGACGAGAGCAAGGGGAAGGCAGATGACAGTATCAATCATTTTGGGTCCGTGGGGAGCATGGCTTCGGTGGATGAGCACCGTAGACGCCCAGCATCACACCTCAGCATTGCCCACCTAGTCAGGCAGCACTAGGTGGCTGCAGACAACCCCTCTGCAGGGGGCGCCCAGGAGGACGGAATGTGGAGCGAGGGGCTGAGCTGGCCATGCCGGATTCCTCTCCCCACCCAAGGATCCCATCATCCTGGCCCCTGCACAGCAGGTTTGGGAGAGAGTGGAGACAGCGTGGAGTTCCCTGATACTCCTCCACAGGGTGGGAGGCAGTGGGCTGGAGCGTGGATTCCGTGTTCCTCCTTGCCTCCCCTGGCTCTCTCTCCTCTTTCCACGTTGAACACAGCAGGTTCTCCATGGTGGGTGCCATTTCACAGGAGGTGGCCGTCCCTTGGGGCAGTGCTGCTCCCTCCTCCAGGGTCGTCTCTTTCGCACGATCTCCCTTTGACTGTGACCACAGGTCAAAACCATATTTAAAAGAAAGATTTCGGGACAGCCACACGTGACCACATGTCCAAATATGACCTAGTTACTGAGAAACACATTTAAATCAGTCAGTCTCCTTCAAGTTCATTACTAGATGAGCAAACACGATGCTCTCTTTTTGGCTTCCTGCTGTTTCAGGCTCTACCCGGGCCCGTTTCTGGTCTACCCAATGGGCATCCTTCGGAATTGCTTGCAGCGCAAGTCAGCTCTTGAGGAATTCTGTCAGCTTTTGTTTATTGAAAATGTTTCATCTCACCCTCGGTTTTGAAGGATTTTTTTCCAGGGCCTCGCTATAGACTTCTTGATTGCCATATTTGTCTTCAGCGTTTTACTGATGTCCTCCCACGGCCTCCTGGCCTCCATTGCTTCTGATGAAACGTCAGCTGTTGTTACGGTTTTCCTTGTACGTCAAGGGTTTTTTTCGTTCACTGCTTTGAAGATTTTTCTGTCTCTTTTTGATTTTCATCTTTTGAACTAGTGTGTGCCCATATGTTTTTCTTTGTATTTGTCTTGCTTCAGGTTTTCTCGGATTCTTGGATCTGTAGGTTAGTATTTTTTAAAATCAAGTTTAGAAAAACTCGTCATTATTTCTTCAAAACATTTTCATGCTTCCCTATCATTCTCTTGTTTTCTGAGGATGCAGTTACATATGTGATAGACTCTTTGATATTGTCTCACAGGGACTTTTCATTTCTCTTACTTCTTCTTTCTTTCTCTTCTTCAGACTGGAGAATTTCTATTTACGTGTCTTCAGCTTCACTCACTCTTCTTCCGTCTTCCATCTGCTGTGAGTGCCCCCCCAGTGGACATTTAATCTCCAGTCTTGTGCTTTTCTGCTCTAGAATTCTCCTTTTTCACAGTCTGCATTTGTCTACTGAGATTTGCTGTCTGTTCCCTCATGGAAATGATGTTCCTTTAATTCGTGGAAGATAGCGCCTTTGATTCTTTAAACATATTTATAGTAGCTGCTCAAAGTTATTGTTTGCCAAGCCAATCTCAGGTCCTTTCTATTGAGTGATTTTTTCTTTAACTGTGAGTTACATTTTCCTTTATCTCCTTATGTCTAGTGATTTTTGATTGTATATTGGAAATTATGATAGTACGTTTTGGGAGCGTGTGTTCTATTGTCTCTTACTGACCATTGATTTTTTCTACCAGACAGTCTGTTACTTAGTGCTCGCCTTGAACTCCTGCAGGCTTGGTTTTACACTCTGTTAGGGTGGATTGGAGGTAAGTCCAAAGTGCTTCCTAAGCTCGATACCTTGGTGGGACTCAACTTCCAAACTGTGTTCCTGGGAGAATCTGGCTGTGGGTTGGCTGGGCTTTGTAGGGCAGGTCTAGAGTATGTCTTACCCTGGGCTGTGGTCCCTCCTCCTTAGCTACGACGGTACGGGTGTCAATGGCATGCTAGGGGCGTCCACTCTCAGTCCTACAGCAGCTCCTCAGTGTTAAGCCTCTGGAGATCTTTCCCTGAGTATAGACAACCCACCTTCTTCCAAGATTTACAGGGGCCTCTCACCCAGACTCCTGCACAGGTCCCTTCTTTTTGACGCCCCCACTCTTCTCATTCTAGGTGCTGCCACTGCCCAACGCTGAGCTCTTTCTCCTCAGCAGAGCAGGGTCTTCATATTCTGCTCCAACTCAAGCTCACTGTTCTGCATTTGGGAAGTTGGCCCCAGGCAGAGACCTGGTCTGGGTGCCCGTGGAGCTCATCTTGTACGCTTCTTTTCTCTCAGGAGTCACAGTCTGTTCTGCTTGTTGACCACGGCCTGAAAAGGATGTCTCTTCATTTTCCCTGAGTTGTAGAGTTGATGGGAGGGCTTGTCTGGTACTAGTCATTCTGTGAAGTTTTCCCAGTATTGTTTTGTTCTCCATATTCATCTTCTGGGTAGTCTCGAAGGTTCGTGGTCCATGCAACAGTGGTAGTGGTTTGAGGAGGTCTTTGGGTACCATTCCTCTTTGTCTCAGTGTGGAAGCAATGGAGAGAGGCAGCTGTCAGGCAGGTGGAGCAAAATCCACCTGCTGTCACTGAGATAACAGTTGGAGGACTTGGCTGGGAGCGTGATTTCTAGAACTGAATGAAGCGGATTCTTCCATTGGGACAGGCCATCCTGGAAAACCACAGACCACCCACGGGGTCCGACTCTGTGTGTTGAGATTGCCCTGGCCAAGCAGTGCAGACCAGTGTTCCCTGCAGGGAGGCAGGCAGGTCTCACGCCTTTTTCCAGGGTCACCCCTGTGGTGATCCTCGCCCCTCTGCCAGGGGTAGTGAGGAGTGGGTGGGTGTAGGGTGGGCCCAGAGTGTAGTGGGTGTCTCCCCTGTGGAGAACTCAGGAGTGGGGCACAAACAGGTCCTGCCCATGAGTGTGTGTCTGGGCCCAGGCGGCTGTGCATTTGTGGAATGCGTGCACCACACTGAACTGTGTGTCAGTGTATAGGGACCTGCTGCAGAGAAATCTTGTAAATCCAGCCCTGGGTCTGTCACCTCAGGAGCTACTTGTTCAGAAATACCATCTACTGCATTAACTTCTCAAAACTCCCTCACTCAAGGGTGGAGTGGAGGCGAAGTAAAAGGGACCTTGAATTGTAAAAATGGTACAGAGGGTTATCCAACTTCATAATCCATGCTTTACAGTCGGCAGCACCGGGGAGGGCAGACTGTACTGCATGAGACTCACTCTGCCACCCTCCCTGTGGGCTCCACGGGGCTGTGGAAGGACAGGAAGAGCCCCAGGGAGGAGGCAAGAGCATTGCTGGACTCCAGGGACTGTGTTCCCTCCCCTTGGCTGTCCCAAACAGGCAGTGCAAAGACCCGCTCCCAGACAAGGCACCCCCATACCCAGGTCCCAAGTGACCCCGTGGTGACATCCGCAGGCCACACAGCTGCCTGGGGTGCTCTGCTGGAAATGTCCAGAGTCGGACCTTCCACATCCAGCCCACATCTCTCCAGCCGCAGCCCCCAGGTGCCCTCCACTCGCCCCTGCACACATCCCTGGGGAGTGTTGGGTCGAGCTGTGCTCTTTGTGGGGCTGTGTCTCCATGCAGGAGGTCACTGGCTTTCTTCATCTCCCTTCTCTAACTGTGAGGCTTCCTCCAGACAAAGATCCAAGGTCACCCCTCCCACAAGTTCTCTGTGACCACACCCTTCAGTCTGCACTTGCCCTTTAGGTGCGAGGTCTCCGTCTCCTTCCTGTGCAGCCACCAGGCCAGCCCTCAGTACAGCTCGAAACCCCAGGACACACTCCGGTTTCCGGGTGTAACAAGAGCTGGAGGAAGGGGCAATTAGTCATGAGGTTAGAGCCAAGCCAACAACACAACGTCTACACCACAGACCAAGTTCTGGGAGCCAGGCTGGAAGAAGCAAAACAAGGAAGACAACATCGTGTCCCGTGTTGTGTAGACACCTGCCGCTCGGGTATAAAGGCCGCCCCGGGAAGGAGCCTGCAGACACCACTGCCCTCCTGCTCCACAGCAGCCCAGCCCCACGCCAGCATGTGCCACACCAGCTGCTCCTCAGGCTGTCAGCCGGCCTGCTGCACACCCAGCCCCTGCCAGGCGTCCTGCTGTGTGCCCGTGAGCTGCAAGCCAGCCGTGTGCTCACCTGTGAGCTGCCAGCCGCCGCCTCCGTGTGTGTGGCCCGCACCTGCCAGTACTTCTTGCGCGTGCCTGTGAGGTGCAAGCCCACCGTGCTTGTGGCTGCCCCTTGCCAGTCCTCTGGGTGCTGCCAGTCCTCCGTGTGTGGGGCCCCCTCCTGCCAGTCCTTCGTGCGTGTGCCTGTGAGCTGCAAGCCTGCCATACTTGTGGCCCCCTCCTGCCAGTCCTCTGGGTGCTACCAGCCGTCCTGCCCCACCCTGGTCTGCAGACCCATCTCCTGCAGCTCCCCTTGCTGCTATTGACCGCGAGTCCCTTCTCAGCTGCATCAGTGCAGATGGGTCCACACCTGTAGCCCTCCCGGAACGAGTGGGCCTCCAGCTTCTGCACACGGCAGATGGAAAGCGTGCTCACCGACCCCTCTGAACTGCGTGGTGAGGATGTGGCAGGATGATCTGGATCCCTCCTTGACCTGCCCATCCCCTCACGGAAGCCCTGGCTCCCAGGGTCCTTCTCTGTCTCCAGCAGGAAACCAAACCTCCTTGTGAGCAAAATAAATTGTGATTTCCAATGCAGCCTGTCTGTCTATTTTATCTTCATATACATTTTTGGAGATTGACACCTGAGCTGACAAGTGTGTCCAATCTTCTTTTTTTCCCCTGCTTTTTCTCCCCCAATTCCCCCCAGTACACATTTGTATATTTCAGTTGTGGGTCTTTCTAGTTGTGGCATGTGGGATGCAGCCTCACCATGGCCTAATGAGCAGTGCCATGTCCACGCCCAGGATCTGAACTGGTGGAAACCTGGGCCGCCGAGGAGGAATGCACAAACTTAACCATTCAGCCACAGGGCCAGCCCCATTGTGTTCACAGCAGAATGTGTGAACTTAACCACTCCGCCACGGGGCCGGCCCCATTGTGTTCATATATTTTGAAGTTCTGTCCTTGAAGGTGTTTACAAATCACAGGGACAGTAGCCCCTCCACTGAGCCCCCTTCCCGATGGCTCAGCTCATGGTGGGGTGGTCCTCGGTCGGTGGAGGGAGTGAGGAGGAGGTGCTCTCCCCATGCTGAGCCCCCTGAGACTTGCAGTGTGCATGGGGAAGGGCAGAGGGAACAATTGCCTCCCCCTCAGTGGGTCCCGCATGGTCCTTAAAGGATTACTACAAGACGGGGTGCAGGAAACTCTCACACACCCCTCAAATACAAAGCAGAGTCTGGCCGTCCCAAGGAGGAGTGAGAGGAGTTGAGAAAACTTCACCCCCCAGGTCCCAGGAACAATGGCCTGCTGAAGATGACACTTGAACAGGACACCAGAGAGCCCTCCTGCCTCCTGTCTCACCTGGCCAGCACAGTGGTATGAGCAGCATCCATCGCCACCTGGAAAGGCTGATGGGTGTTCAGTGCCCCTTCATGTGCCACCTCTCAGGGGGAGCTGACAACTTCGGGCAGAGCAGGAGGTCTGTTCCCCCAGCTGTGACCCTAAGCAGAAGCTGCCAGAAGCCCGTTGCAGGAGGAATCGGAAGTCCTTGGTACCATGAAAGTCATCACTAGAACAAGAAAACCCAAACCAAGGCCACCATCTGACCAGGCTGATTCAAACCTCCCCACAGAGAAACTGCTGACCTGACAGAAGAAGAGACACACCCACTTCCAGGAGGATAGTGTTCATGTCCATTTAGATTAATACACGATATCTGATATTCAGCGAAACTTAGAAGCCATTCAACAAAGCAGGGAAACATCAGTCCATTGTCAAGAGACAAAGTAATCAACAAAACTGTGCTCAGAAATGACCCAGATGTTGGAGCCAACAGACCGAAACCTTAAAATAACCATGAGCAGTGAAAGAAGCCAGGCCGAGAGAGACAAGTAATGTTTGCTCTCCCTTCTGTGTGGGATCTCTGAAAACCCCGAACCCATAGATACAGACGCCTTCCTGGTGGTTGCCTGGTTGTTTTCCTCGTCTTCCTCTACTTGGGTCTCTTCCTGGAGTTTCTGGTTGACGTGACCCAGTTCAGGAAGCTCCTCCCCTCTGGAGACTCCCCGTGGCTCAGTGGCCATGTGGTTTCTGGAATCGGAGCCCAGGTGTGATGGTGAAGGGCCGTCATTGGGGACAGGGTCCCCACACCATGATTTTCAAGGTCCCTCCTAAGTTTAAATGTGGTGCCGTCTGTCTGCACAGGCACAGTCATACTCTCCAGGCTGTGGGTCCCCCATTTTGAGTTGGAAACTCAGGGATCCAGAAGGTCTTCCCAGCTGACAAGAGCCACAGGATTTGGCTTGTCACTGGGCAGTGTGGGGACCACACTATCACAGTAACAACCATGTAGTGAGTTCCCGCTTTGTGCCTGGCAGTGTGCTGAGAATCTTATGTGGATTATCTCATAATGCAACAGTTACCAATCTTTAACACCATTCAAGGGGTCAGTGATGTCCTATTGCACACACGTTCAATCAGGAAGATTTAGAAGGATTTCCTGATGTGGGCAGATTCTCATCACTGCAGATGGGGAAGTGGCATTTGCAGTTCTCGGTTTCACTCTGGGATTCCGTGGTCTTCATCATTTTGCCCAATTATGTGGGGGCTTTAGAGGTTCAATAATGACATATCCTGAAGTCCTGAATCAGCTGGGACAGACGAGAGCAAGGGGAAGGCAGATGACAGTATCAATCATTTTGGGTCCGTGGGGAGCATGGCTTCGGTGGATGAGCACCGTGGACGCCCAGCATCACACCTCAGCATTGCCCACCTAGTCAGGCAGCACTAGGTGGCTGCAGAAAACTCCTCTGCAGGAGGCGTCCAGGAGGACCGAATGTGGAGCGAGGGGCTGAGCTGGCCATGCCGGATTCCTCTCTCCACCCAAGGGTCCCTTCATCCTGGCCCCTGCACGGCAGGTTTGGGAGAGAGTGGAGACAGCATGGAGTTTCCTGACGCACCCCCACAGGGCGGGAAGAAGTGGGCTGGAGCGTGGATTCCATGTTCCTCCTCACATCCCCTGGCTCTCTGTTCTCTTTCCACACGGGCCACAGCACATTGTTCCATGGGGGGTGTCATGTCGTGGGAAGCGGTTATCTCTCAGGGCAGCAGTGTTCCCTCCTCTGAGGCTGTGCCCATAGGACCCTCTGCACCTGGTCTGGGCATGGGGACTCCCCCACGAAGCCCTGGGTTGAGTCACACATCCCAGTATTGTCACTCCAGGGTTGAAGACCACTTGGGCTAAAGCATGGTCAGAAGTTGGAAAACCAGGGAACCAGAGCCTCCGTGAGACCACACAGTGGGATGACCTTGAGCTTGATGGACAAGCCACAAGTCCACGAGGTCAGCTCTTCCATGCTCCTCCTGTGGCCCTGACTACAGGTCAAAACCACGCTTAAGGAGAATTTGGGGCAGCCACATGTGACCACATGTCCCAATATGCCCTAGTTCCTGAGGGACACATTGAAAACAGTCCATTGCCTTCTGGTCTATTACTAGCTGAGTGAACGGGAGTCGTTGATATTTACCCTGCTGAAGGTTTGGATGCACCTGCGTCCATTTCTGTCCTCCCTAATGGGCATCCTTCAGTGTTTCTTATAGTGCAGATCTGTTGGTGAGGAATCTCTCAGCTCTTGTTTATTGAAAATGTTCCATTTCACCCTCAATTTTGTAGGATTGTTTTTTATCCTAGAGGTTAGATATAGAAGTCTTGCTTGGCACTTTTGGCTTCTGCATTTTAGTGATGTCATCCCACTGCCTTCTGGCCTCTGTTACTTCCAATGTCAGGTGTTGTTATCTTTTTTCTTGCATGTAAAGTGGTTTTTCTCTCATCACTTTTTAGATTTTTCTCCTCATTTTTGGTTTTCATCGCTTTAAGTACAATGTGCCCAGATATATTATTCTTCGTATATATCTTTCTTTGGGTTTCCAAGATTCTTGGATCTCTAAGTAGGTTTTTTTTAAAATCATGTTTAGGAAAGTTGTTCATTATTTCTTCAAAGCATTTTCATGCTTCCCTATCATTCTCTTGTTTTCTGAGGCTGAAGTGACATATCTGATGTACTCTTTGATATTGTCTCACAGGCTGTTTTCATTCTCTTAATTCTCCTTTCTTTGTCTTCTTCAGACTGGAGAATTTCTATTCAAATGTCTTCACATTCACCTCTCTTCTAACACCTTCCAGCTGCTGTGCCCCCCCCACCCCCGCGCCCCCACCGCCACCGCGTTTACTTTCCACTCTTGGGTTTTTCTGTCCTAGAATTCTCCTTTTTTCATGGCTTCCATTTCTCTGCTGAGATTTTGTATACGTTCACCTGTGGAAATCGTATTTTCCTTTAAATCTTTGAAGATATCTCCTTTGATTCTTTAAACACAGTTAGAATAGCTGCTCTAAAGTCATTGTTTGCCCAGCCAATATCTGGACCATCTCAGGTTTCATTTCTATGTATTGATTTCTTTCTTTAACTGGAAATTACATTTTCGTGCATCTTTTTATGTCTAGTGATTTTTGAGTGTGTACTTGGAATTGTGGCAATACATTTCAGAGAGTGTGCAGTCTGCTGTCTTTCCTGAGTGTTGATTTTTGTTCTAGCAGACAGTCTGTTTCCAGGTGCTCACCTTGAACTCGTGCAGGCTTGGTTTTACGCTCTGTGAGGGTGGATCTGAGGACAGTCTGAAGTGCTTTGTAAGCTCTGTACCTTGGAGGGACTCAGCTTCCAAAGTGTGTCCCCAGGAAATCTGGTCATGGCTTGGCTGGGCTTCGTTAGGGTAGGTCTAGGAGTAGGTCTTACTCTGGGGCCTGGTCCCTACTCCTTAGATGCAACTAGGTGAGATCTCAGTGGGCTGCTGGGGGAGCCCACTCTCAGTCCTGTAGAAGCTTGTCAGTGCTCATCCTCTGGACGTCTTGCCCTGAGGACAGACAGCCTGCCGTCTTGCACAGATTTACAGGGGGCTCTCACACACTTACACAAAGGGTCTAGCCCGAGGGAGGACGGAAGAGACATTGCTGGACTTCATTGAGTGAGTGACTGTGTTCCCTCCCCTTGGTTGGCCAAAACAGGCAATGCAAAGACCCAGTGCCTGACTTGGCAACTCCTTGCCCTAGTCCCAAGTGACCCCATGGGGGCATCTGCAGGCCAAAGGGGTTCCAGTGGTGCTGCCCTGGACATGTGCAGAGACGGGCCTTCCACTACCAGCCCACACCTCTCCTCTCCCCTCTCCCCAGGGCACCCTCCACCTGCCCCTCCACACATCCCTGGTGCACACTGGGTCTGGCTCTGCTCTTTGTGGGGGTTCCTGTCCATGCAGCAGGACCACTGGCTGTGTTCATCTCCCTTCTCTAAGTGTGGGGCTTCCTGTGGACATGGATCCAAGGTCACACCTCCCAGAAGTTCTCTGTGACCACAGCCTTCAGTTTGCACTTGTCCTCTGGACGATGGTCTCTGTCTCCCTCTTGGTTGCCTGCTAGTGCTGGACTCGAGCTCGAAGCTGCCATGAGACGCTGTGCTCTCCTTGGTCTTCCCTAGACCCTTCCTGACCCACTGAGGACGCTGTTCCAGGACCATCGTCACACAGAGAGGGAAATTGGGAGATGCACATTTTTGGATTCACACAAACTAATTCATGTAAAATGTTAAGGAACAAGGCAGAATCCAGATGGGGCCAGTAGGACGTACAGCAGGTTTCCGGGTGCAAGAAGAGCTGGAGGAAGGGGAAGTTAGTCATGAGGCGAGAGCCAAGCCACCAACACGACGTCTACACCACAGATCAAGTTTTGGGTGCCAGCCTGGAAGAAGCAAAACAAGGAAGACAACATCATGTTCCATGTTGTGTAGACACTTGCCGCTCGGGTATAAAGGCCGCCCCGGGAAGGAGCCTGCAAACACCACTGCCCTGCTCCTCCACAGAAGCCCAGCCCCACGCCAGCATGTGCCACACCAGCTGCCCTTCAGTCTGTCAGCCGGCCTGCTGCACACCCAGCCCCTGCCAGGCATCCTGCTGTGTGCCAGTGAGCTGCCAGCCTGCCGTGTGCACACCTGTGAGCTGCCAGCCAGCTGTGTGCACACCCGTGAGCTGCCAGCCCTCCGTGTGTGTGGCCCCCACCTGCCAGTACTTCTTGCGTGTGCCTGTGAGGTGCGAGCCGACCGTGCTTGTTTCTGCCCCCTGCCAGTCCTCTGGGTGCTGCCAGCCCTCCGTGTGTGGGGCCCCCTCCTGCCAGTCCTTCGTGCGTGTGCCTGTGAGCTGCGAGCCTGCTGTGCTGGTGTCTGCCCCCTGCCAGTCCTCCGGGTGCTGCCAGCCATCCTGCCCCACCCTGGCCTGCAGACCCATCTCCTGCAGCTCCCCTTGCTGCTATTGACCACGAATCCCTTCTCAGCTGCTCTCCTTGCTGATGGGTCCACACCTGTACCCTCCCGGAACGAATGGGCCTCCAGCTTCTGCACGCGGCAGATGGAAAACATGCTCAGCAACCCCTCTGAACTCCGGGGTGAGGATGTGGCAGGATGACCTGCCCGTCCCCTCAGGGATGCCCTGTCTCCCAGGGTCCTTCTGTGTCCCCAGCAGGAAACCAGCCCCATTGTGAGCAAAATAAATTGTGCTTTCCCAGTGCAGCCTGTCTGTCTATTTTATCTGCATATGTATTTTTAAAGATTGACACCTGATCAGACGAAGGTGTCCAATCTTCTTTTCTTTTTTTCCCTGATCTTTTGCCCCAAATCCTCCCAGTACATACTTGTATATTTCAGTTGTGCGTCCTTCTAGTTGTGGCATGTGGGACGCAGCCTCAGCATGTCCTAAGGAGTGGTGTCATGTCCGCGCCCAGGATGTGAACCAGCGAAACTCAGGGCTGCCACAGCAGAATGTGTGAACTTAACCACTCGGCCACGGGGCCGGCCCCATTGTGTTCATATATTTTGAAGTTCTGTCCTTGAAGGTGTTTACAAATCACAGGCACTGTTGCCCCTCCACTGAACCCCCTTCCCGATGGCTCAGCTGATGGTTGGGGTGGTCCTCGGTCGGTGGAGGGAGTGAAGAGGAGGTGCTGTCCCCATGCTGAGCCCCCTGAGACTTGCAGTGTGCATGTGGATGGGCAGAGGGAACAATTGCCTCCCCCTCAGTGGGTCCCGCATGGTCCTTAAAGGATTGCTACAAGACGGGGTGCAGGAAACTCTCACACACCCCTCAAATACAAAGCAGAGTCTGGCCGTCCCAAGGAAGAGTGAGAGGAGTTGAGAAAACCTCACCCTCCAGGTCCCTGGAACAAGGGCCTGCTGAAGAGGACACTTGGACAGGACACCAGAGAGCCCTCCTGCCTCCCGTCTCACCTGGACAGCACAGCAGTGTGTGCAGCATCCATTGCCACCTGGAAAGGCTGATGGGTGTTCAATGCTGCTCCATGTGCCACCTCTCAGGGAGAGCTGAGAACTTCGGGCAGAGCAGGAGGTCTGTTCCCCCAGCTGTGACCCTAAGCAGAAGCTGCCAGAAGCCCGTTGCAGGAGGAATCGGAAGTCCTTGGTACCATGAAAGTCATCACTTGAACAAGAAAACCCAAACCAAGGGCACCATCTGACCAGGCTGATTCAAACCTCCCCACACAGAAACTGCTGACCTGACAGAAGAAGAGACACACCCACTTCCAGGAGGAAAGTGTTCATGTCCATTTTGATTAATACACGATATCTGATATTCAACGGAACTTAGAAGCCATTCAACAAAGCAGGGAAACATCAGTCCATTGTCAAGAGACAAAGTAATCAAGAAAACTGTGCTCAGAAATGACCCAGATGTTGGAGCCAACAGACTGAAACCTTAAAATAACCATGAGCAGTGAAAGAAGCCAGGCCGAGAGAGACAAGTAATGTTTGCTCTCCCTTCTGTGTGGGATCTCCGAAAACCCCGAACCCGTAGATACAGACGCCTTCCTGGTGGTTGCCTGGTTGTTTTCCTCGTCTTCCTCTACTTGGGTCTCTTCTTGGAGTTTCTGGTTGACGTGACCCAGTTCAGGAAGCTCCTCCCCTCTGGAGACTCCCCGTGGCTCAGTGGCCATGTGGTTTCTGGAATCGGAGCCCAGGTGTGATGGTGAAGGGCCGTCCTTGGGGACAGGGTCCCCACACCATGATTTTCAAGGTCCCTCCTAAGTTTAAATGTGGTGCCGTCTGTCTGCACAGGCACAGTCATACTCTCCAGGCTGTGGGTCCCCCATTTTGAGTTGGAAACTCAGGGATCCAGAAGGTCTTCCCAGCTGACGAGAGCCACAGTGCTGGGCTCCTCACTGGGGAGTGTGGGGACAACGTTGTCACAGTAACAACCATGTACTGAGTTCCCGCTTTGTGCCTGGCAGTGTGCTGAGAATCTTATGTGGATTATCTCATAATGCAACAGTTACCAATCTTTAACACTATTAAAGGGGTCGGTGATGTCCTATTTGCACACACGTTCAATCAGGAAGATTTAGAAGGATTTCCTGATGTGGGCAGATTCTCATCACCACAGATGGGGAAGTGGCGTTTGCAGTTCTTGGTTTCACTGTGGATTCCGTGGTCTTTATCATTTTGCCCAATTATGTGGGGGCTTTAGAGGTTCAATACTGACACATCCTGAAGTCCTGAACCAGCTGGGACAGACGAGAGCAAGGGGAAGGCAGATGACAGTATCAATCATTTTGGGTCCGTGGGGAGCATGGCTTCGGTGGATGAGCACCGTGGACGCCCAACATCACACCTCAACATTGCCCACCTAGTCAGGCAGCAGTGGGTGGCTGCAGAAAACCCCTCTGCAGGGGGCGCCCAGGAGGACGGAATGTGGAGCGAGGGGCTGAGCTGGGCATGCCAGATTCCTCTCTCCACCCAAGGGTCCCTTAATCCTGGCCCCTGCACAGCAGGTTTGGGAGAGAGTGGAGACAGCATGGAGTTTCCTGACGCACCCCCACAGGGCGGGAAGAAGTGGGCTGGAGCGTGGATTCCATGTTCCTCCTCACATCCCCTGGCTCTCTGTTCTCTTTCCACATGGTCCACAGCACATTCTTCCACGGAGGGTGTCATTTCGTGGGAAGCAGTTATCTCTCAGGGCAGCAGTGTTCCCTCCTCTGAGGCTGTGCCCATAGGACCCTCTGCACCTGGTCTGGGCATGGGGACTCCCCCACGAAGCCCTGGATTGAGTCACACATCCCAGTATTGTCACTCCAGGGTTGAAGACCACTTGGGCTAAAGCATGGTCAGAAGTTGGAAAACCAGGGAACCAGAGCCTCCGTGAGACCACACAGTGGGATGACCTTGAGCTTGATGGACAAGCCACAAGTCCACGAGGTCAGCTCTTCCATGCTCCTCCTGTGGCCCTGACTACAGGTCAAAACCACGCTTAAGGAGAATTTGGGGCAGCCACATGTGACCACATGTCCCAATATGCCCTAGTTCCTGAGGGACACATTGAAAACAGTCCATTGCCTTCTGGTCTATTACTAGCTGAGTGAACGGGAGTCGTTGATATTTACCCTGCTGAAGATTTGGATGCACCTGCGTCCATTTCTGTCCTCCCTAATGGGCATCCTTCAGTGTTTCTTATAGTGCAGATCTGTTGGTGAGGAATCTCTCAGCTCTTGTTTATTGAAAATGTTCCATTTCACCCTCAATTTTGTAGGATTGTTTTCTATCCTAGAGGTTAGATATAGAAGTCTTGCTTGGCACTTTTGGCTTCTGCATTTTAGTGATGTCATCCCACTGCCTTCTGGCCTCTCTTACTTTCGATGTCAGGTGTTGTTATCTTTTTTTCTTGCATGTAAAGTGGTTTTTCTCTCATCACTTTCTAGATTTTTCTCTTCATTTTTGGTTTTCATCGCTTTAAGTACAATGTGCCCAGATATATTTTTCTTCATATACATCTTTCTTTGGGTTTCCAAGATTCTTGGATCTCTAAGTGGGTATGTTTTTTAATCATGTTTAGGAAAGTTGTTCATTATTTCTTCAAACCATTTTCATGCTTCCCTATCATTCTCTTGTTTTCTGAGGCTGAAGTGACATATCTGATGTACTCTTTGATATTGTCTCACAGGCTCTTTTTATTTCTCTTAATTCTTCTTTCTTTCTCTTTTTCAGACTGGAGAATTTCTATTCAAATGTCTTCACATTCACCTCTCTTCTTCCACCTTCAATGTGCTGTTGGGCCCCCCAGTGGACATTTACTTTCCACTCCTGTGCTTTTCTGTTCTAGAATTCTCCTTTTTCACGGCTACCATTTCTCTGCTGAGATTCTGTATACGTTCACTCATGGAAATTATATTTTCCTTTAAATGTTTGAAGTTATCGCCTTTGATTCTTTATACGTATTTACAATAGCTGTTCTAAAGTCATTGTTTGCCCAGCCAATATCTGGACCATCTCAGGTTTCATTTCTATGGATTGATTTCTTTCTTTAACTGGAAATTACATTTTCCTGTAGCTTTTTATGTCTAGTGATTTTTGATTGTGTACTTGGAATTGTGACAATACATTTCAGAGAGTGTGCATTCTGCTGTCTTTCCTGAGTGTTGATTTTTGTTCTAGCAGTCAGTCCATTTCCAGGTGCTCACCTTGAACTCATGCAGGTTTGGTTTTACGCTCTGTGAGGGTGGATCTGAGGACAGTCTGAAGTGCTTTGTAAGCTCCACACCTTGGAGGGATTCAGCTTCCAGAGCGTGTCCCCAGGAAATCTGGTCATGGCTTGGCTGGGCGTCCTTAGGGCAGGTCTAGGGTACGTCTTGCTCTGGGGCTGGTCCCTACTCCTTAGATGCAACTATGTGGGATGTCAGTGGGATGCTGGTGGAGTCCACTCTCAGTCCTGTAGAAGCTTGTCAGTGTTCATTCTCTGGACGTCTTGCCCTGAGGACAGACAGCCTGCCGTCTTCCACAGATTTACAGGGGACTCTCACACACTTACACAAAGGCTCTAGCCCCAGGGAGGACGGAAGAGACGTTGCTGGACCTCAGTGAGAGTGGCTGTGTTCCCTCCCCTTGGTTGGCCAAAACAGGCAATGCAAAGACCCAGTGCCTGACTTGGCAACTCCTTGCCCTAGTCCGAAGTGACCCCATGGGGGCATCTGCAGGCCAAAGGGGTGCCAGTGGTGCTGCCCTGGACGTGTGCCGAGTCGGGGCTTCCACAACCAGCCCACACCTCTCCTCTCCCCTCTCCCCAGGGCGCCCTCCACACATCCCTGGTGCACACTGGGTCTGGCTCTGCTCTTTGTGGGGGTTCCTGTCCATGCAGCAGGACCACTGGCTGTGTTCATCTCCCTTCTCTAAGTGTGGGGCTTCCTGTAGACTTGGATCCAAGGTCACCCCTCCCAGAAGTTCTCTGTGACCACAGCCTTCAGCCCGCACTTGTCCTCGGGGCGATGGTCTCTGTCTCCATCTTGGTCGGCTGCTAGTGCTGGACTCGAGCTCGAAGCTGCCATGAGATGCTGTGCTCTCCTTGGTCTGCCCTGGAGCTTTCCTGACCCACTGAGGACACTGTTCCAGGACCATCGTCACACAGAGAGGGAAATTGGGAGATGCACATGTTTGGATTCACACAAACTAATTCATGTAAAATGTTAAGGAACAAGGCAGAATCCAGATGGAGCCAGTAGGACGTACAGCAGGTTTCCGGGTGCTACAAGAGGTGGAGGAAGGGGCAGTTAGTCATGAGGCGAGAGCCAAGCCAACAACACAACCTCTACACCACAGATCAAGTTTTGGGTGCCAGCCTGGAAGAAGCAAAACAAGGAAGACAACATCATGTCCTGTGTTGTGTAGACACCTGCCGCTCGGGTATAAAGGCCGCCCCGGGAAGGAGCCTGCAGACGCCACTGCCCTCCTCCACAGCAGCCCAGCCCCACGCCAGCATGTGCCACACCAGCTGCCCTTCAGGCTGTCAGCCATCCTGCTGCACACCCAGCCCCTGCCAGGCATCCTGCTGTGTGCCCGTGAGCTGCCAGCCAGCCGTGTGCTCACCTGTGAGCTGCCAGCCAGCCGTGTGCACACCGGTGAGCTGCCAGCCAGCCGTGTGCACACAGGTGAGCTGCCAGCCAGCTGTGTGCACACCTGTGAGCTGCCAGCCCTCCGTGTGTGTGGCCCCCACCTGCCAGTACTTCTTGTGTGTGCCTGTGAGGTGCGAGCCCACCGTGCTTGTGTCTGCTCCCTGCCAGTCCTCTGGGTGCTGCCAGCCCTCCGTGTGTGGGGTCCCCTCCTGCCAGTCCTTCGTGCGTGTGCCTGTGAGCTGCGAGTCTGCCGTGCTTGTGTCTTCCCCCTGCCAGTCCTCCGGGTGCTGCCAGCCGTCCTGCCCCACCCTGGCCTGCACACCCATCTCCTGCAGCTCCCCTTGCTGCTATTGACCACGAGTCCCTTCTCAGCTGCTCTCCTTGCTGATCGGTCCACACCTGTAACCCTCCTGGAACGAATGGGCCTCCAGCTTCTGCACGCGGCAGATGGAAAGCATGCTCAGCAACCCCTCTGAACTCCGGGGTGAGGATGTGGCAGGATGACCTTCCCACCCCCTTAGGGATGCCCTGGCTCCCAGGGTCCTTCTGTGTCTCCAGCAGAAAACCAGCCCCATTGTGAGCAAATTAAATTGTGCTTTCCCAATGCAGCCTGTCTGTCTATTTTATCTTCATATTTATTTTTAAAGATGGACACCTCATCTGACAAGTGTGTCCAATCTTCTTTTCTTTTTTTCCCTGATCTTCTGCCCCAAATCCCCCAGTACATATTTGTATATTTTAGTAGTGCGTCCTTCTAGTTGTGGCATCTGGGACGCAGCCTCAGCATGTCCTAAGGAGTGGTGTCATGTCCGCGCCCAGGATGTGATCCAGCGAAAACAAGGGCTGCCGCAGCAGAATGTATGAACTTAACCACTCGGCCACGGGGCCGGCCCCATTCTGTTTATATATTTTGAAGTTCTGTCCTTGAAGGTGTTTACAAATCACAGGGACAGTTGCCCCTCCATTGAACCCCCTTCCCGATGGCTCAGCTGATGGTTGGGGTGGTCCTCGGTCGGTGGAGGGAGTGAGGAGGAGGTGCTGTCCCCATGCTGAGCCCCCTGAGACTTGCAGTGTGCATGGGGAAGGGCAGAGGGAACAATTGCCTCCCCCTCAGTGGGTCCCACATGGTCCTTAAAGGATTACTACAAGACGGGGTGCAGGAAGCTCTCACACACCCCTCAAATACAAAGCAGAGTCTGGCCATTCCAAGGAGGAGTGGCAGGAAGTGAGAAAGCCTCACCCCCAGGTCACTGGAACAAGGGCCTGCTGAAGATGACACTTGGACAGGACACCAGAGAGCCCTCCTGCCTCCCGTCTCACCTTACCAGCACAGCGGTGTGAGCAGCATCCGTCCGCACTTGCAAAGGCAGATGGATGTTCAGTGCTGCTCCATGCGTCACCTCTCAGGGGAACTGACAACTTCGGGCAGAGCAGAAGGTCTGTTCCCCCAGCTCTGGCCCTAATCACCACCTCCCAGAAGCCCGTTGCAGGAGGAATCGGAAGTCCTTGGTACCGTGAAGGTCATCGCTAGAGCAAGAAAACCCAAACCAAGGGCACCATCTGACCAGGCTGATTCAAACCTCCCCACACAGAAACTGCTGACCTGACAGAAGAAGAGACACACCCACTTCCAGGAGGAAAGTGTTCATGTCCATTTTGATTAATACACGATATCTGATTTTCAACGAAACTTAGAAGCCATTCAACAAAGTAGGGAAACATCAGTCCATTGTCAAGAGACAAAGTAATCAACAAAACTGGGCTCGGAAATGACCCAGATGTTGGAGCCAACAGACTGAAACCTTAAAATAACCATGAGCAGTGAAAGAAGCCAGGCCGAGAGAGACAAGTAATGTTTGCTCTCCCTTCTGTGTGGGATCTCTGAAAACCCCGAACCCATAGATACAGACGCCTTCCTGGTGGTTGCCTGGTTGTTTTCCTCGTCTTCCTCTACTTGGGTCTCTTCTTGGAGTTTGTGGTTGACGTGACCCAGTTCAGGAAGCTCCTCCCCTCTGGAGACTCCCTGTGGCTCACTGGCCATGTGGTTTCTGGAATCAGAGCCCAGGTGTGATGGTGAAGGGCTGTCATTGGGGACAGGGTCCCCACACCATGATTTTCAAGGTCCCTCCTAAGTTTAAATGTGGTGCCGTCTGTCTGCACAGGCACAGTCATACTCTCCAGGCTGTGGGTCCCCCATTTTGAGTTGGAAACTCAGGGATCCAGAAGGTCTTCCCAGCTGACAAGAGCCACAGTGCTGGGCTCCTCACTGGGCAGTGCGGGGACCCCATTATCGCAGTAACAACCATGTACCGAGTTCCCACTTTGTGCCTGGCAGTGTGCTGAGAATCTTACGTGGAGCATCTTATAATGCGTCAGTCTTCACCCTTTAGCACCACTGAAGGGGTGGGTGATGTGCAATTAGGATGATTTAGAAGGATTTCCTGATGTGTGCCCGTTCTCATCACTGCAGATGCGGAAGTGACATTTGCAGTTTTTGATTTCACTCTGGATTCTGTGATGTTTGTCGTTTTACCCAATTATGTGAGGGCTTTAGGGGTTCAATAGTTACATATTGTGAAGTCGTGAACCAGTTGGGATAGACTAGAGCAAGGGGCAGACAGGTGACCATACTAGTCATTTTGGGTCTGTGTTTTGCATGCCTTAGGTGTGTGAGCACCCTGGACGTCCAGCATCACATTTCAGCGTTGCCCAGCTAGTCAGGCATCAATAGGTGGCCACAGACAACCCCTCTGCAGGTAGAGCCCAGGGGGCCCGAATGTGGAGGGAGGGGCAGAGCTGGCCATGCCAGATTCCTCTCCCCAACCATGGTCCCCATCAGCCTGGCCCCTGCACAGCAGGTTTGGGAGAGTGTGGACACAGCATGGAGTTCCCTGACACACCCTCACAGGGCAGGAAGAAGTGGGCTGGAGCGTGGATTCCATGTTCCTCCTCACATCCCTCGACTCTCTGTTCTCTTTCCACGTGGGACACAGCACGTTGTTCCATGGTGGGTACCATTCATTGGGAGCCGTTATCTCAGGGCCTTGCTGCTCCCTCCTCCAAGACTGTGCCCACAGGACTCTCTGCCCCTGGTGTGGACGTGGTGCCTCCCCCAGGAAGCCCTGGGATGACTCCCACATCACAGTGCTTAAGTCACTCCAGGGTTGAAGACCACCGTGGTCTTGGGCTAAAGCCTGGGCAGAGCTTCGAAAATCAATGGACTGGAGCCACCGTGAGACCTCACAGTGGGATGACCTGGAGGCCTATGGACAAGTCACACGTCCCTGAGGTCAGCTCTTTCATATGCTTCTCCTTTGGCTCTGACCACAGCTTAAAACCATGCTTAAGGAGAATTCGGGGCAGCCACATGTGACCGCACGTCCAAACATGACCTGGTTACTGGGGAACACATTTAAAACAGTCAGTTGTCTTCAGGTCCTTTACTAGATGAGCAAAAACGAGTCCTTTCTATTTCCCTTCCTGAAGATTCAGCCTCCGCCTTGGTGCATTTGTCTTCTCCCTACCGGGGGCATCCTTCAGTATTCCTCGTAGGGTGTGTCAGCTGGTGAGGAATCTCTCAGCTTCTGCTTACTGAAAGTGTTTTATTTCACTCTGAGTTTTGAAGGATGTGTTTTTTCAGGGGCTAGACCTAGAGTTCTTCATTGGCACTTTCCCCTTCTGCATGTTAGTGATGTTGCCCCACTGCCTCCTGGCCTCTGTTACTTCTGAAAAGTGAGCTGTTGTTATCTTTTTCCCTGTATGTCAAGTGGTTTTTCTCTCACCACCTTTTAGATTTTTCTCTTCATTTTTGGTTTTCATCGCTTTAACTACACCGTGCCCAGATATATTTTTCTTCATATATATCTTTCTTTAGGTTTCTAAGATTCTTGGATCTCTAAGTGGGTATTTTTTTAAATCATGTTTAGGAAAGTTGTTCATTATTTCTTCAAAACGTTTTCCTGCTTCCCTATCATTCTCTTGTTTTCTGAGGCTGAAGTGACATATCTGATGGACTCTTTGATATTGTCTCACAGGCTGTTTTCCTTCTCTTAATTCTCCTTTCTTTGTCTTCTTCAGAGTGGAGAATTTCTGTTCAAATGTCTTCACATTCACCTCTCTTCTAACACCTTCAATCTGCTGTATACGTTCACTCATGGAAATCGTATTTTCCTTTAAATCTTTGATGATATCTCCTTTGATTCTTTAAACACAGTTAGAATAGCTGCTCTAGAGTCATTGTTTGCCAAGCGAATATCTGGACCATCTCAGGTCTAATTTGTATTGAGTGATTTCTTTCTTTAACTGGAAATTACATTTTCCTGTATCTTTTTATGTCTAGTGATTTTTGCGTGTGTACTTGGAATTGTGGCAATACTTTCAGAGAGTGTGCATTCTGCTGTCTTTCCTGAGTGTTGATTTTTGTTCTAGCAGACAGTCTGTTTCCAGGTGCTCACCTTGAACTCGTGCAGGCTTGGTTTTACGCTCCCTGAGGGTGGACCTGAGGACAGTCTGTAGTGCTTCCTAAGCTCCACACCTTGGAGGCACTCAGCTTCCAAAGTGTGTCCCCAGGAAATCTCGTCATGACTTGGCTGGGCTTCGTTAGGGCAGGTCTAGGATAGGTCTTACTCTGGGGCTGGTCCCTACTCCTTAGAGGCAACTATGTGGGATCCCAGTGGGATGCTGGTGGAGTCCACTCTCAGTCCTGTAGAAGCTTGTCAGTGTTCATCCTCTGGATGTCTTGCCCTGAGGACAGAGAGCCTGCCGTCTTCCACAGATTTACAGGGGGCTCTCACACACTTACACAAAGGCTCTAGCCCCAGGGAGGACGGAAGAGACATTGCTGGACTTCAGTGAGAGTGGCTGTATTCCCTCCCCTTGGTTGGCCAAAACAGGCAATGCAAAGACCCAGTGCCTGACTCGGCAACTCCTTGCCCTAGTCCCAAGTGACGCCATGGGGGCATCTGCAGGCCAAAGGGGTGCCAGTGGTGCTTCCCTGGACGTGTGCCGAGTTGGGGCTTCCACAACCAGCCCACACCTCTCCTCTCCCCTCTCCCCAGGGCGCCCTCCACCTGCCCCTGCACACATCCCTGGTGCACACTGGGTCTGGCTCTGCTCTTTGTGGGGGTTCCTGTCCATGCAGCAGGACCACTGGCTGTGTTCATCTCCCTTCTCTAAGTGTGGGGCTTCCTGTAGACTTGGATCCAAGGTCACCCCTCCCAGAAGTTCTCTGTGACCACAGCCTTCAGCCCGCACTTGTCCTCGGGGCGATGGTCTCTGTCTCCATCTTGGTCGGCTGCTAGTGCTGGACTCGAGCTCGAAGCTGCCATGAGATGCTGTGCTCTCCTTGGTCTGCCCTGGAGCTTTCCTGACCCACTGAGGACACTGTTCCAGGACCATCGTCACACAGAGAGGGAAATTGGGAGATGCACATTTTTGGATTCAAACAAACTAATTCATGTAAAATGTTAAGGAACAAGGCAGAATCCAGATGGGGCCAGTAGGACGTACAGCAGGTTTCCGGGTGTAACAAGAGCTGGAGGAAGGGGCAGTTAGTCATGAGGCAAGAGCCAAGCCAACAACACAACGTCTACACCACAGATCAAGTTTTGGGTGCCAGCCTGGAAGAAGCAAAACAAGGAAGACACCATCGTGTCCCGTGTTGTGTAGACACCTGCCGCTCGGGTATAAAGGCCGCCCCGGGAAGGAGCCTGCAGACGCCACTGCCCTGCTCCTCCACAGAAGCCCAGCCCCACTCCAGCATGTGCCACACCAGCTGCCCTTCAGTCTGTCAGCCGGCCTGCTGCACACCCAGCCCCTGCCAGGCGTCCTGCTGTGTGCCCGTGAGCTGCCAGCCAGCCGTGTGCTCACCTGTGAGCTGCCAGGCTGCCGTGTGCTCACCTGTGAGCTGCAAGCCCTCCGTGTGTGTGGCCTCCTCCTTCCAGTCCTTCCTGCATGTGCCTGTGAGCTGCAAGCCTGCCGTGCTTGTTTCTGGCCCCTGCCAGTCCTCTGGGTGCTGCCAGCCCTCCGTGTCTGTGGCCTCCTCCTGCCAGTCCTTCGTGAGTGTGCCTGTGAGCTGCCAGCCCTCCTTGTGTGTGGCTCCCTCCTGCCAGTCCGTCGTGCATGTGCCTGTGAGCTGCAAGCCTGCCGTGCTTGTGTCTGCCCCCTGCCAGTCCTCCGGGTGCTGCCAGCCGTCCTGCCCCACCCTGGTCTGCAGACCCATCTCCTGCAGCTCCCCTTGCTGCTCATAACTGCAAGTCCCTTCTCAGCTGCATCAGTGCAGACGGGTCCACACCTGTATCCCTCCCAGAATGAGTCCTCTGTGGGCCTGCAGCTTCTGCACGTGGCAGATGGAAAGCATGCTCACCAACCCCTCTGAACTCCGGGGTGAGAATGTGGCCGGATGACCTGGATTCCTCCGTGACCTCCCCATCCCCTCAGGGAAGCCCTGGCTCCCAGGGTCCTTCTCTGTCTCCAGCAGGAAACCAAACCCCAAGTGAGCGTAATAAATTGTATTTCCAGATGCAGCTCTGTATGCCTTCTTTCTCTTTACATCTGTTTCCTGCCTCTGTGGCCGGTGTTATGCAGGGTTTCGGGCTAATACCCCCTTCAGGGATCACCTTCCACAGAGCTCCGTGGAAGGGCCGAGCTCCTGGGTGGAGGGAATGACCCATGTCGTCAGGCTTCCGGAGGCTCCATGACCCAGGTGCACGTGGCCTTGGGCAGTGACATGCCCTCTTTCAGCAGGGGCTCTTGCTTCCTCGTGGCTGTGGATTCCTGTCTCCAGGGCCAGCGAGCACTGTGGCTGATGTCAAATGTGTCCGGTCGTGAGGATTTGCGTTTCCAGTGTGAGTGTAAGATGCTCTGTCTCCCACGTCGTGGAGCTTTCATCAGCGCGGCAGCTTTGGACTCCTTTGCACCTCAGGGTCGCAGCACTGCGTTCGTTCTTGTCCTTGGCTCAATACTCACTTGCACCGCTGGTCCACATGTGGCCCATTTTTAAGTGATTGATTGATGATCAATTATTGATTATTATAATAAACCACCCTGAACTCATTACCTAACTTGGAACCTAGAACATTAATAATTTACCCCTAACTTTCCAGGGTAACCATTGTTGGAAGTGTGTGCTCGTTATTCTGTTACCTTTTAAAAAGATAGAGTTTCTCTATGTATTCCGGGAAAGCATGCCTTCTAATTTCGTGGTTTTGCATTATCCTGATATTAGAAGGGCATTATCCTGAATGCTGTCTTCTGGAAGCTGCTTTTTGCGCTGCGTACAATATTGCTAAGATTCCTCTGCAGTGTGGTCCATTCCTCTACCGCTTCCACTGTTCTGTTGGAGGCTACTTCAGGTTAAACTTGCTCCAATATGTAGGCTAGTGTGGGTGCTGAGGGAACTGTGGGGCAGGGGCACCTGGTTGAAGATGTCCCAGCCCCTCCTTTTGGCATCCATGATCTTTCTGTTTGGGGTCAAGCCAGCTTCCCACCCATGCGAGGTGCTGGTCTTCTGTTTGTGGTGGCAGAGAGAATGGCAGCACCCTGGAGGTGCTGGCTCTTCAGGGAGTGCCCGGTGTGCAGGGAGCAGCTGGCCAGCCCGTGAGCACCTGGCAGCCAGCTCCACCCTCAGGAAACGTGCCCATGGCCCGGCGTCTGGGTGGAAGCCCCAGGCAGTGGCCGTAAATGCAGGAAAATGCACTTCCCACACCCTGTCTCAGAAGCAACCAGATTCCACGCCTTTTGTCTCTGGGGGTTTATGTAGTGATGAATTTTCCTGGGAGCTTTTTTAAGACGGGGAGCTGGGTGCGGTTCGCGATATGCCAGCACCATGGTGGCCACTGGTCTCTTCTGCTTTGTTCCCAGCTGAGGTCGAGCGCCCAGCCCTGGGGCAGGAGCTTGACCGTTCACTTGCCCAGGGAGCAGCCTCCGGGTGCCTCTCAGGTAACCAGATGTCACAATACCCTGGACTCCACCCCAGCCCTACTCCCTGGACCCCATTGTCCCTGAGGTTCCATACGGGGCCAGTGCGCATGGGGGAGGCCCGTCAGCTCTCTCGATATGCGTCTTGAGTCCTGGGGCTCCCTTCACCCACTGTCGAGGGCAGCACCCCATGTGCTCCCCTGTGGGCGGGGAGGGAAGACTGTCTCTCTGAGGATGTTTCCACTACTGGCTGCCTGGGATTTCCACCTTTTCGTTTATGAGCTGGAGGCCGGTGATGAGCTTAGAGTTGCAAAACTGGTTTTATAATCTTTCGGTTGAGGTGGTCGGGAACCTATTGTAGTGTTTGAGTTTGGGGGCTTTAGATAAAACTGAGCTGGAAATGGAACCAGTCAACTTGGACATATACACTCACATGCACACAACCAATGTAAGCACATATACAGCATGCACACACAAACACACATCAATACAGACATGCACATGCACACACACATGTACATGTACACTCATGCACCTGCACATGCGCAAACATACACATGAGTTTTATTGGGTTTGAAAAACCCTCCCTAGTACCCTGCAGGAACCCCCCACTCGAAGTTGGGTTTATCACCCCAGTGCATTTCTTCATCCGCATTCTGAAACAATACATTATATTCCTTGGGGTGTTTTTAAAGTTTAAATGTTGTTGTAAGCTGTGTACCCTTTTATGACTTGCTTTCTTTTCTTTTCTCAAAATTATGTTGGAGCAATTCATCCCTGCTGATATGTGTAGCTCTTGGTCATTTCTGTTCATGGCTGTATAATATTCCACTGTCTGAATATACTGTAATCTATTTATTCTCCTGTCACAGGCATTTAAGTTGTTCTTAATTTTTGGCTACTACCTAAAATTCTGTAAATACTATTCTTTTGACTTTTTTCTTGTGCACATGTGCCAGCGTTTCTCGAGGTTATCTATCTAGAAGTATTCCCGCTCGTGTATAGCTATGCACGCCTTCACCTATAGCACAGGGTGCAACAGTCTGCTACGTGGTTGTTCCCAGTTTACACCCCAGCAGGTGTGAGATTGGGCTACTCCACATCTTAACTCACAGACGCCATTGTCAGATGTTCAAAATTTGGGGGGATCCTGATAGTTGTGAAATATGTCTTGGGAATTTTATTTTCTATAGAATGACCCCCACACAGAAAAATACACAACACGTAAGGATGCAGTTTGATGAGTATTCATCAAGTGGTCACTCTCTGTGACTGCCCCCAGGTCCAGGAAGGGAGCTCGGCCAGCCCCGACACCCTCGCTGCCTCCTCCAGTCTCCCCCATCCTCCCAGAGCAGGCACCACCCTGACTTCTAGCACGATTGGTTAGTTTCGAGATTCTTTAACTTCGGTCAGCAGAGTCCACAGTACCCATTTCTTTTCATCTTGCAGTCTGTAACTGGTCTTGGTGCTCAGGTTAGTGTCGCCTCATAAAATGGGTGAGGGAGCTGCCTTATCTTCGTATTCTCTGCAACAGTCTGTATAAGTTTAGAGACATTTATTCCTTGAACGTTTGTCAGCCGGCACCTATAACTTGATCTGGATCTAGTATCGTCTTGGTGGCTGGATTTGAACTCCTGATGCAATTTCTTTAATGGTTAAAGGTTATTCATATTTCTAAATAATTCATTTTGGTAAGATGTATTTTTATAGAATTTGTTGGGATAAAGTTTTTCATTATGGCCAATGATTATTTTTAAGATCTCTCTCGTATCGCTGGTTCTGCCATATTTTTCATTCCTAATTTTCTAATAGTCTTCATTTGTGCTTCTCTTTTATTCCACTGGCGAGTGTTTCAAAGCTTTGTCTTTCCGTGGAACCGTGATTTGACCTTGCTGATCTGTGTGGTAGTGTTGTTTTCTGTTTCATCAATTTCTGCCCATGGTTTTGCTATATATATACTGAATGATTTTAACAACTTTGCCATGACACTTTTCACAGAAAAGCTTCAGAAAACTGAGCACAAATATTTTCAGTATGTCACATAGTGGAACAAAGCAAAAAGGGAAACATCAGTCCCTTGTTTTAAAATGACAATAAATCCAGATTTTTGCCCTGTCCTCCGTGAGGATCACCCATTGTCATAGAAAGCACTTTTTTTCTATTTGGCTGAAATTCCTCTTTGCAAAAGATTCAAATGTGTATATACCAGGAGCACAAGTTTTTAGATCATTAATTGACATTTCCCCATACAATTGGAAGTTCTTTAAGACAAAAATGTACCCTAAATATTACTTAAGCCACTGTCTCATTCCAGCATGACTTGTCTAAAGCCATAAAAAATATTTGCAATTTTTCAAATTTTGAATAAGTTGATCTTTAATGTTGTCGGTCTGCTTGCTCTGTCATGTTCTGAGAAAAGGGTGTTACAGTCTTTCCCTGTGACTGAGGATTTGTCTTTCCTCCTCTGAATCCACCAGATTTTGCCATTTGGAGGCTGTACTCTGTGATACATGGAAGTTGAGGATTATTGTATGTTTCTGGTGAATTGAACTTTATTATCATTTTAGAAATTGTCTTCACTCATAATAATATTTTCTACCTTGAAGTATATTTAGTCTATTATTATCATTGTACTAGATATCTTTGGTCAGTATTTGCTAAGTGTGTTTTTTTCTCTCTTTTTACTGTCAGTCTTTCAGTTCTTTATGTTTAAGACCAGGGATTGACATCCTTTTTCTGTAAAGGAGGAGACAGTAAATATTTTAAGCTTGCACGCCTTATGGTCTCTGTCACAACTACTCAGCCCTCAAGCTACTCAGCTGTAGCACAAATGACCCTAGGTCATTTGTAAACAAAGGAGCATGGCTGTGTCCAATAAAACTTTGTTTACAAACAGGCAGAGGCCAGATTTGCCCTGAGGGAGCGATGTAGTTTGACAATCCCTGACAGACTGCAAACAGCATACAGCCGGATTTTGTTTTAAAAGAAAATCCAATCTCAAAGAAAAAAAAATCCAATCTCTGTCTTTGAACTGGAAGATTTTAATCTATTTACGTTTATTGTAATTCCTAATATATTTGAAATTATTTCTATCATCCTATTTTGTGATTCTCTTTACTCTGACTTTCTACACTTCTTTTAAAAGTCCTTTCCTACTTAGATTTGCGTTGGTATTTCACCATTTTTTGTTCCTTTTCCTCCCTTCTCTGGTTCAGAACGTCACATGATTTCAGTTCCTTTACTGGCGATCCTAGGATTTCAGCAGGTAACCTTTATGTAGTGTGGGGTTGATCACATTCCCTCTCGCCTTGTAAATGAAAGCAGATCCCTTCCATTTACTTGCAACGTCTGTTCAGGACTCTAGTTTTACCTTGCTTTGTCCCCCTAAACCCACTAATTAGTCAGCATTGTTGTTGTTCTACTCAGTTAATATTTTTTTATCCACGTGTCTACCAGCTTGTTAAGTCGCTACTGCCCTCTGCCTCTCAGGTCTGCCTCCTGGGATATTGGCCTTCTTCCTGGACTGCATTCTGCAGAATTTCCTTAGTGAGTGTTTGTTGCCGGTTAATGCTGTTTCTCTTTGTCTGAAAATATCGTAATGTTGTTCCAGTCCTCACCCGAGAGTTTCTTGGGGAATGCGGTTTGAGGCTGAATGTGATCGTATCTCGGCGTTTTGGCCATTCTGTCTGCCTTCTCGTGTTACTGCTGAGAAGTCCACTCTTTGTTCTCCTTTGTGGGCAAACTGCTCCTTTCTTTGGCTACTGTCAACGTGTTCTCTCTTCTGAGTTCTTAGTTTTCACTACGTGGATCTAGGCATGGATTTCTTTTTGCTAATATGTGTCGTGCTTTGTGACTCTGAAGTACATGTTTTTCATCATTTCTGGAGAGCAGTTTGTATCTCTGAGTGTTGCTGGTTCTCTCTGGTCTCTTCCTCTGGAATATCAGTTAATTGAATATTGGCCTTCTCCTTCTATTTTGCAAATCTCTTAGCAACTTTTTTTTTCAGTTTTTAAAAAATATCTTTTGTTTTGGTACAGTTTCTTCAGGTCAGCGTTCTAGTTCATGTCCACTCTGTGTGGCCTGCCTAATCTTCCGTCTCCTCTGTGTGCAGTGGGCTTTTATTTCAATGATTTTGTATGTTTTCGCTATAGAAGGTCTATCGGTTCTCTCAAATATATTTGATTTTTGAAAGAGTGTCTTGTTCCTGTCTCCTGTTTGTTGTTCTATCGTTCAGTTCTACAGATGTTGTAAACACACTTTTTTACAAGTCTGTAATCAAGAATTCCACAACATGAAGTTCTGGAATGTCTTCTTCTGTTGTTTGCCATTTCTGACGCCTTTTGCTTGTGTGGACACGTGCTCTCACGTGTTTTGTGTTTTGGGTTGTGAGCTCGGGCGTGAGGTTCTTCGGTTGTGTTAACTCTGAAAAGCCCGGATGGCAGGTACAGGCCTCTGGGGACACGTGCCTGGGACAGCGTCCCATTGAGCGCTCATGGCAACCTCTGAGTCAGGCACCGGTGAAGTGCCAGTTTTACAGATGGGGACACCAAGGTCACAGACAGGCAGATCATTGCCCCAGGTGACAGTTTGTAGGTGGCAGAGCTGCAACTCAAACCCAGCCCCACCTGACAGTGCAGCGCGTGCCCTTGACGCTGCCGTGCTGGTGGAGACGGGTGCTGAGCTCCAGACAACACAGACGCCACCCTTCATGTGAGAGAAAGTGGAAGAGGGAGGTTGCTGTGAGTCCAAGGTGTGCAAGGCATCACTGGCTAGACCACAAAAGCTGAGAAAAGGCCAGCAAAAGAGAACAGCAGAGAGAGACACGCTCCAGCACATGCACTGTGACACCCTCTCTGTTCTGACTGCAGCTGCACATTTACTGTGACCTTTGTGGTCATCCAAGGGTCATCTTGTCCCCCACTGGACAGGGGTGGGGCTCTGCCTGTGATGGCTCACAGCCGTCTGCCCTGGGGCCCCATGGAGGTGCTCAGGAAATATCGAATGTGGTGTCAGATATAAGAGGGGGCTGGTGTCCTGCTGCTCTCTGTCCCCGAGGGAACGATGGCCAGGAGCACCTCCAGCCAGGCGATGGTGATGGCTGGCACACTGGCACACTGCTCAAGGAGCTAGCCGAGGAGCCCAGAGGTGGTATGCTCAGACAGGAAGGTGCTGCTTCTGTCTGCCAAGGACCGGTTGGTGGCAGGAAGCGGTGGCTTGGGGATGTCAAATGTCCCAGGCTTCGTGAATAAGGACAGCATGGCGGCCAGCCTGGTGCTCGGCCTTGCGGGCTGCAGCAGGAGTTGCGAGGGCAGAGAACAGGCCAGCAGGCTGCACGGGAAGGTGGACATCAGGCTCAGGCCACCCTCAGGGCATACTCATGAGGAGGGGCCAGCCCCCAGCCCCTCATCCCAGACCCTGCCTCTACACAGCGAGCCACCCCTCCCAGCCCCTGGGCGCTGTGCTAATGGCAAGTCCCAAGGAGAGAATGCTAGATTGATCAGTTTGTTAACCAGCCATAGAGGTGGTTCCTGGTTCACACCCTGTGGGAGCCGTGCAGGGTCCTTGGTAACTGGCCAGAGACTAGTGTGGAGCCTGGAAAGCTTGTTCCTGTGGAGGGCAGAGCTGGAGGGTCCAGACCTTTGTAGCACAGCTCGGCTGTCTGTGACCAGGGAGACGCTGGTTTGTGTGCCACAGCTTCAGCAGCAGGTGGGGGTGCCGCAGGGGACAGTGGGTGTGCAGACCAGGATAGAGTAGGAAGGCTGGCAGCAGCAGGACTGGCAAGAGGTGGCCTCACACATGGCGGGCCTGCAGCTCACGGGCACGCACACAGTGGGCCTGCAGCTCACAGGCACGCACACAGTGGGACTGCAGCTCACAGGCACGCACACAGTGGGACTGCAGCTCACAGGCATGCACACGGCGGGCCTGCAGCTCACGGGTGCCCACAGTGAGACTGTAGCTGTTGGGCACGAAGCAGGCCTCCTGGCAGGGGCTGGGCATTCAGCAGCCCGGGCTGCAGGAGGAGGGCTGGCCACAGGTTGTTGGGCAGCATAGGGACGGGCAGCTGCAGGCCGACTGGCAGGAGGCTGCTGAGCTGCACACGGGCCGGCACAGCAGAGCCACGCTGGAGGCTGGCTAGCTGCAGGAGCTCCTGCAGCCTGGGGTAGGGCAACAGGTGGGGAGACAGCTCAGGGGACCGGTGGAGCAGCTGGTGTGGCACATGGTGGCGTGGGGCTGGGCTAGGGTCAGGGTGGAGCACGGGGCTGGTCTGCAGGCTCCTTCCCCGAGTGGCCTTTATACCTGGGCTGTGCATCCCGGCGAGGTGTCCACCGTGTGCTATTGCTGATTTCACCTCCCTGTTCCTGTTTAGGGTGCCCCATGAAGCCAGTCCAACAAGGAAACCCCGATGCAGAGTGGAGTCTCTGAGCTGGGAGGGGCCAGTGCCAACAGTTGGCTGGGCTCATGTTGGGTTGGGTGCAGGGTCCCGTTGGCACAGAGTGGTCAAAGCAACCCCTTGGAGTCATTGTCCCCATGCATCCATCCACCTGCCCCATGGGTGTCCCTGGTGGGCACTGACACTCGCCCTCCACAGCGTGTCTACACGTGCCTGTGGGCGTGGGGGTGACACTGCCCCAGCAGCGAGGGGCTCAGGTCCATTGGCTGCCAGTGACAGCCCCCCACTTTGGGCTTCTTCCTGCTGGGACATTTGGGCCACTGCCCACAGGTGTGGGACCCTGGCCTTGTGAAGGAGCAGAGGACGCTGGCTGAGATGTGCCCTGACTTCTGCCTGCAGGGGCCACCCAGGCTGGGCCCACAACAGGACTGTGCACCTGGGATCGCTGGGGTGCGAGGCCCTGCAGACCCTGGGGAAGAACAGACCATGTTCTGCCCCAGCCCTCAGGCGGCCGCTGAGAAGGACAGAATTTAACCCTGTGTGTCCCTGCCAGCCCCACCCTAGGCCCTATGTGGGGTCTTTCCACACACAATCTGATGAAACTTCACTTTGATTCTCCAAGGAAGCAATTTTTGTTCCTGAACCTTACTCAGTCAAGGCTCCTGAGAATCCAAGAGCTGGTTCCAGGCCAGACGGTGGCTGGTGAGGGCGTCTCGATTTGAGGTCACATCGCGCTGTATCCCTGGCCGGCGAGTGATCCTAGCTCGCAGTGGATTCTGAAGGATCCTCATGTCCAAGACAGTGGAGTCTTGGGAGCAAGGGGCAGGGGTTGGGGCGAGTGGGGTCCCCATGGTGTGTGCAAGGAGGCCTGGCCCCCGAAGGCCTGGAGTGCCGTGTCTGGCCTCTACAGAATTGTGGACAGATGTTTGCCATAAAAGCTGAGTGAGAAGGTGCGGTTGACACCCTGTCTGATGCAGAGATGCCCAAGGCTACTCTTTGATGAGTGGACATCAGTCCCACCTGCTCACAGGCAGGCCTGCACTGATTTCAGCCTGGAACATTCCGGAAGAGGAGTTAGCAATGACCCCCATGTTCGCCTGGCCTTCCCAGTGAGGCTGAGTAGCAGAACCGAGGGACACAGTCCTTCAGTTTGATCTCGCTGGCTGCCCTGGGGGCTGTTCGCTGGGAGGGTGGTCAGGGATGATGGTGGGGCGTGAACGGAGCTGACTGAGGACCTTCTCTTGGGGGCGGTTATCATGAATCTGCTTTCCTGTTCATGACATTCCCCATCTGAGGCAACAGGCTGTGCAGGGCAATGCTTCTCTCCATATGGGCTGTGCGGGGAGGGTGCAGCGCTGGTGTGGTGGTCTCCCACCCGCACCCAGTGCTCTCTGGGGCCTGTGAAGGAGGAAGCCTGCTTTGGAGACCCCTACGGTGCGGAGCACAGGCATCAGGCCGCTGCAGTGGTGAGGCTGAATAAAAGGCACTGCCTGCAGGAGCTAAAGCCAAGCTCACCACCACATAGGATGGAAAGTTCTAGCAACACCTGTTGGGGACCCAGGCCAGACCTGTCCCTCTGCCTTGACCCCTCCCTCCCCTCAGTCACCTCAGGGACTTGACCACGTGCCCCACCGGCCATTTCTCCACTTCCCATCCCCATGCTGCCCAGCGGCCTGGGGCCCAGCCTTCTGATGCAGCTGGCCTGCTGTGTGCCCGTGAGCTGCAGGCCGCCTGAGTGTGGCCTTCCGGCTCTTCCTCTGAGTGCTGCTGGCCTCCTGCCATCTGACCCCTGTGGTCCCTGCCTGTGCTGAACCTGCTGTGAGGCTCTGACTCCTGGTCTCTGTCACCTCTGTGATGCCCTGTCATGGACCTCACCTACGTTTTAGGGTTCAACCTCCTTTGCTACCTGCATGTGCCCTTGCTGCCCTCTGGGAGAATTCTGCACGTCTGCCACGCCCAGGGCAGCATGGCTCATTTGCCCTCACCTTTCTGTTTCTGGGGCCCAGGGTCCCTGTCTCAGCTTGATGGCTAAGCTGTCACTCCACAGCTAATAAAACGAGGACACAGACCCAAGTCTGGGTGTGCCTGGCTGTCTTCCTTTCTCCCGCTCCTCCTGAAGTCCCCTCCATGGTCAGCCCCCGCTCTCCTGGGCCCACCTTTGGTCCTGCACAGACATGTACCGTGTCATCTCTGGTGGGGTGACAGTGCCCCAGCCGTCCCAGGTTGGCATTACTCATGTCCTCAGGAGCAACCCATGAGGCTGGTCACCACCCTGAACCCGAAACTCTGCCCTTAGCCCTGCATTCCAGACTTGGGGTTCAGGTCCCAGTTCTCTTGAGCCAAGTTGCCCACACGTCCTAGTTTTCCCAGGCTGGTCCTGTGTAATTATTAATAATGGTCCTTTCATTCAAAATTGCCCCAGTTTTAATGGTAAATTTCAAGGGCGCCCTACCCAGAGGCCTCTGCCCCATCCCACCTCTGCACTGTCAGTGAGTGACCTATGACCCTGGCCATGGTGACCCTCACGATGCAGCTGCACCTGCTTCCCTCCGTCTTCGGGCCTGTCCCCATGCACGCCCGGAGCGCAGTCGCCGTGGCCCCGTTCCTGTGGTTCCCGCGCACAGCACACCTCGTCCTTCTAGGACAGTGGGGAGCTTGTCCGCTGAGTCTTTAATTCCCATTACTTGATTTTTTATTTCTAGAAGTTTTACTTGTTTCCCTCAGGTCTGTTTTTTTCTTTTATTCTAATAGATTCTCATTCTCTTCTCATATTTACAATAATCTCCTTTAAGCGTATTACCTATGTTCTTTTAGTTTTTCTCTTATAGTCACCATGCTGTACGTTACATCCCCAGGACTTATTTACTTTATAACTGGAAGATTGTAACTTTTGACCCCCTTCACTCATTTTGCCCACACCCACCCCCACCTCTGACAACCACCACCGTCTTCTCTGCGTCTCTGGGTTCAGTGTTTTTTTGGATTCCACATATAAGTGAGATCATACAGTATTTGTTTTTTTGGTCTGACTTATTTCCCTAGTCATAGTTGTTTTAAAGTTTCTGTCTAATGGCTCCAACAACTGGATCATTTCTGAGTCCAATTTTGTTGATAGCTTTGTCTCCTGACAATGGATTTATTTTTCCCTGCTTTTAAATGTCTTCTAAGTTTTGTTTAATGTCAGATATTTTATATTAATTAAAATGGACATCAACTAGTTTCCTCCTGGAAGTGAGTGTGTCTCTTCTTCTGTCAGGTCATCAGTTTGTGGGGCAGGTTTGAATCAACCTGGTCAGATGTAGAAGTTGGTTTGGGTTTTGCTGTTACTGTGACGAACTTCAGGGTACCAGGACTTCGGACTCCTGCTGTGGTGGGCTGCCGGCAGCTTGTGCTTAGGGTAAGGGCTGAGGCGCAGAGATTTTGCTCCGCCCTAAGTTTTCAGCTACATGTGCAGGCTGATGCTGCTCACGCAGCTGGCCAGGTGAGTTGGGAGACAGGAGGGCTCTCTTGCCTCCTGTTCCAGTGTCATCTTGAGCAGGTCCTTGTGCCTGGGACCTGGGGGGCGAGGCTTTCTCACTTCCTACCACTCCTCCCTGGGATGGCCAGACTCTGCTTTGTACTTGCAGGGGATTGTGTGAGAGTTTCCTGCCCTCCTTGTAGGAATCCTTTAAGGGACCATGTGGGACCCGCGCCCCAGGCCTGTTTCCCGTCCCCCACTCAGGGGGAGGATATTTTTCCTCTGCAATTCTCCATCCACAGTGTGAGTCTCGGGTGGCTGACGTGAGGAAGCCCCTGCCTCCCACACCAACACACCAACCAAGGGCCCCCCACCTTTAGCTGAGCCGCCGGAAGAGGACTCTTTGAGGAGCGGCTGCCGTGCTTATTTGCATACACCTTTAAGGAGAGAACTGAAAACTACAGGAGCATAAAATGCACAGACGAGCTGCGTCAGGAGAGCACGATTTATTTGGCTCACGTGGAGTTTTGCTTCCTACTGGGAACAGAGAAGGACTCTGGGAATCAGGAATTCCCTGAGGGCATAGGGAGGGTCACGGAGGGATCCAGGTCATCCTGCCACATTCTCACCCCAGAGTTCAGAGGGGTCGGTGAGCATGCATTTCATCTGCCACATGCAGAAGCTGGAGGCCCGCAGAGGACTCGTTCTGGGAGGGCTACAGGTGAGGACCCGTCTGCACTGATGCAGCTGAGAAGGGACTCGTGGTCAATAGCAGCAAGGGGAGCTGCAGGAGATGGGTCTGCAGACCAGGGTGGGGCAGGACGGCTGGCAGCACCCGGAGGACTGGCAGGAGGGGGCCACAAGCACGGCAGGCTTGCAGCTCACAGGCACACGCACGAAGGACTGCCAGGAGGGGACCACACACGTGGAGGCCTGGCAGCTCACAGGCCCGCCGAAGGACTGGCAGGAGGGGCCCACACACACAGTAGATTGGCAGCTCACAGGTGTGCACACAGCAGGCTGGCAGCTCACAGGTGTGCACACAGCTGACTGGCAGCTCACAGGTGTGCACACAGCAGGCTGGCAGCTCACAGGTGTGCACACAGCAGGTCTGCAGCTCACAGGCACACAGCAGGATGCCTGGCAGGGCCTGGGCGAGCAGCAGGCAGCCTGGCAGCCCGAGGAGCAGCTGGTGTGGCACATGGTGGCGTGAGGCTGGGCTGGTGTTGGGGTAGAGGCAGTGGTGTCTGCAGGCTCCTTCCCGGGGCGGCCTTTATACCTGACAGTGGGTGTTCCCAACAACACGGAAGCACACTGTTGACTTCCTCCTGGCTGTTTCCACCACGGTCCACAGCAGCTTCCTGTCTGGGGACGCACTCCTCTGTTATGCTCTACCATAAATCAGTTTGGCTTCAGGCCGATTCCTCCCTCTGTGAACAGGACGTCTGGGTTTGACCCCATGTGGGGTTTCTCCAGGCCATCACTGTGCACGCAGCCCTCCACTCGGAGGACTGTGTCCTTTCAATCCTGTTTGTCTCGTGCCATCAGTGGAGACTTGGAGGCAATCATGTATTTCAGCTCTTATTCTGTGCAGGAACACATTAAAGCAGGGCTCGCAAACTGAAGTCTGAGGGATGCAGCTGGCCTGCTGCCCGTTTGTAATAAAGTCTTATTGGACACATGCATGTACATGTCATCCAGGGCGGCTTTTGCACGGCAACGCTGAGCAGTGATGGGAGAGACCACTCAACCACAAGGCCTGAAATGCTTACACCTGCTCTTCACGGAGCGTTTGCCAACTCCTGCCTCATGGTCGTCTACACAAGAATTGATTTGTTCATGCAACAATTATATCCTGTGTGCTGGTCATGGAGAGTCCTGGCCCCATGAGCCTTCCAGGGCCATGAAGAAACGAGTGAATGAAGAAATTCATGCATGAAAGAATTCCAGAGAGGGCTGAGTCCCGGGAAGGAAACAGGTTCAGCAGATAGAGAGTGATGGGGGTGCTGGGGGGTGGTCTGGGGGCCTCTGTGAGGAGGCCATGCGGAGCTGGCACAGGGGATGTGAAGAGGGGAGGGGACAGTGTTCCAGCAGAGGCAGCCGTGGGGGTGAGGTGAGGACACTGCTGCAGAAGCAGGTGTGGTCCAGGAGCCATGGGAAATCCCACCGTGTGGGGCGCGAGGGTGCAGGGGCTGGTGAACCAGGCATCTCAGTCCTGGGCTGATAGAGGGAGAAGGAGTCGGTGACCTTGAGGACACATCAGTAGAAATTATCCAATCTGAAGAAGTGGGAAAAAGAGTAAGAAAAAGGAGAGCGGTGTCAGAAAGTCAAACCTACAAGTAATTTCAACCAAAGAAGGAAAAGAGACTGACACTGACGCATAAGAATGTTTTGAAGAATAAAAGACAAAAATCCCCAAATTTTATTTTTTTAAAAAAAATTTCAACTTACAGATCCAAGAATATCAGAAAGCCCCTAAAGCCCCAACACAATTTGGCACAGCAGTAAAAACCACAGATTCCGGAGGGAAACCAGGCAGCTTCAAACACCGCTTCTCTGTGTGCAGTGGTGAGAATGTGCCCACGTCATGGGCTCCTTCTAGAGCCTCCTAATTGCACATCTGTACCAGTGGGGTATCACCCACCCCTTGAACGGCAGCAGGACGGATCATTAATCAGTTATGAGATTGTCCACGTGAATTCTTGGCTCTGCACCTGACACAAAGCTGGAACTTGGTTGTTACTGTTGTTATTGCAACAATGTGGACCCTGCACAGTGAGGACCCAGCCCCATGGCTCCCGCCCACTGGGAAGACCTTCTGGATTACTGAGTTTCCAAAGCAAAATGGGGACCCTGGTGGGGTAAGTGTGACTGTGTCTGTGCAGACAGAGGACAAGGTATTCAAAATTGGGAAGGATCTTGAAAATCGTGATGTGGAGCCCCTGTCCCCAGCTGACGGCCCTTCACCATCCATCCTGGACGCGACTCCAGAGTCACGTGGCCGCTGAGTCACAGGGAGTCTCCAGCTGAGGAGGAACCTCCTAGACGGCGTCACTTCAACCAGAAACTCCAGGAGGAAACCCATGGAGAGGAAGAGGAGAACAACCAGGTATCCACGAGGAAGGCACCTGGTGGCTCATTGCCAGGACGCCCACAGCCCGCAGGTATAAAGGTCCCCCTGGGCCAGGAGGCTGCAGACCAGCCCGTCCTCTGCCCTGACCCCAGCCCAGCCCCACACCACCATGTGCCTCACCAGCTGCTCCACAGGCTGCCAGCCAGCTTGCCCTGCCCCCTGCTGCCCTCCCCTGGGCTGCGGGAGCTCCTGCGGGCAGCCGGCCCCCTGCGTGTCTCTGCTGTGCCGGCCCGTGTGCGGCTCTGCCACCTCCTGCCAGTCGGCCTGTGGCTGCCTGTCCCCATGTTGCCTAACGACCTGTGGCCAGGCCTCCTCCTGTAGCCTGGCCTGCTGTGTGCCCAGCCTCTGCCAGGTGGCCTGCTGCACACCTGTGAGCTGCAGGCCCGCCTTGTGTGTGCCCGTGAGCTGCAGGCCCACTGTGTGCGTGCCCGTGAGCTGCAGGCCCATTGTGTACCTGGCCCCCTCCTGCCAGTCCTCCGGGTGCTGCCAGCCCTCCTGCTCCACCCTGGTCTGCAGACCTGTCCCCTCTTGCACCCCTTCCTGCTCCTGAGCTTATGGCCTCCTTTTATGTGTGGGGTCGGAAGCAGCCAGCTCTGAACTCCTATGAGACGCCCCTGTCCTCATCCACTTCAGACCTTCCGGACCCAACTAGACCACCTTGCAGCAAGGCTGCTCCATCCCAGCCAGCCAGGCTGCGGGGCTCACCCCCCAGTGTCCCCTGACAGCAGCCCAGGTCATCCACTTGGCACCCACACTGACTGGTGTGGCATGTGCACATTCTGCAGCCTCCAGCATCAAAGGTCTAATAAACACCAGAGTGGACACTTGTCCCAATATGTGCGACGTCTCTCCTCAGTGTCTTTCCCTAACTGCTTCCCCAGGGGTGGTTTCCTAAGGATTCTGGAAAGTTCCTTCTCTGCAGAGAAGGCCCAGCTTACCAGGTGGCCGAGACCAGGCAGCTGACCACTCAAAGGTGGCCTCTTGCTGTGAGATGATAAATTTGTGTTGTGTTAGCCACCACATTCGGGGTCCTTTGTCACAGGTGTCACAGGACCCACCCAAGTTCTCTGTGGCACAGCCTGCGATTCCCACCCTCCCTCCGTGGTCCTGCCACCTGCAGCCCTGACCGCCAGGTAGGAGGAGGCGGGAGCCACCGAGGGAAGGAAGGCGGGCGCCTCACGCGGGCTGTGAGGCTGGCTCCTCCGTGCCCTGCTGCGGGGTCTTCCAGCCCATCCTTCCTGCGTGGGCTCTTCCTGCTGCAGTTCGGCCCCTCGGCCCCAACCAGGGAGGCGGCCTCGCTCTAGCTGGGCCTTCCTTTCTCAGGTGCTCGGCAGCTGGAGCTCCTTCTGCCCAGGTCTGCCCGGCTCCAGGCTCTTCCCCAGCCTCAGTCCCCCATCCTCTCTCCCGAGGGTCCACATCAGACCTATGGGGACACTCAGCGGCATCGCCCTTAGTCCACCCCACCCCCACCCAGAGCGTCCAGCACAGATTCTAGGCTGACTCGGACTGAGGCCGTGGTGGCCCTCCCTGGGCCCTCCCTGCAGGAACTCTGTCACCCTCCTGGTGATCCCCTGGGAGCCCCTCCTCCCTTGGCAGCTGAGGACATAACAGCCACAGTCCCTGCCCCTTGGAAGGCTGGGGGTCATGGCACAGCTCTCTCCAAGGAAATGCTCTCCTGACCCCCGGCACCCGCAGGCCTGAACTCCCGACCTCATCATCCCCAGACACCTTCCTCTTGGCCTCGCCACCCTCTTTAGGGGCTGGAGTCGGGGGATGTGTAGTAACTTCCTGGAGTTCAGGCAACAAAGTGCCCTGACCTGGTGACTGAAACAACAGAACTTTATCCCCCACAGTCCGGGGCCAGAGTCCGAGAGCAGGGCGTGGCAGGCTGGTTCCTTCTGAGGGCGGTGAGGGAGTCTGTCCCGTTGTAACTGAACTTAAGTGGTCCATCCATCTCTTGGTGAGCGCGGAGCCAAAAAGCACAACCAAGGCTGAGGCGGGTGAAGAGAAAAGGTCTGTTGCTTGTCCAAGCAAATGGGGGGCACGAGGGATGGCTCCACAGCGGTGCCCCCCGCCCCTCAGCTTAGTGCAGTCGGAGGTTTTATACACCAGAGCGCAGAGGATGTGTTACAACTGCGTAACAACTGGGCCCACTCAGGGCGCATGTGCAAGCCCTTACACAGCCAGCTCGTGCAAGAAGCCACTACACAGCAGGTGCAAGGCAACTCCTGGATGCTTAGAGCCGGAGCAGTTTGTGGGGTCCTCCTGCAACTGTGTAAGTTTCACTTAGGATGGCAACAGCTGCAAAAACGACATGAGCTTCTGAAAAACAGCACATTTTGTGTTCTCCTTGTCTGGAAAGCATCTGACATACTGTGTTTAGTTATGGATCAGATTGTTGCTAAGCCTTTCCTTTCCTGGTGCCTGGTCACACCGTCCTCTCCTGCTTCGAGGTTTGCTGGTGGCTTTGCCATCCCTTGGCATCACCCTGACCTCTGCCTCCATCTTCACAGCGTCTGCCCTCTGTGCCCGTCTCTGTGTCCACAGTGTCCTGTTTTTCACCGCCCCCGCCCTCATTTTATCTTGATCACATTTGTGAAGACACTGTTTCCAAATAAGGTCAGGGTCATAGTGCTGGGGGTTAGGATACCAACATCTTTTTTTCGAGGAGGACACAATTCAACTCCTGACAGGGAGTCAGCTCAAAGCTGCAAAACTACACCGGCCCCTCCTTTGCCCACCTGCCTGGCGGTGCTGGGGCTCCCTGTGGATCCGTGGCATCTGTGGTCCCCTGGGAACAAGGGGACAGGAGAGTCCAATCTGGGAATCCCAGTCCGACTGACACTCGCTGTGACACAGACAGAGCCCGAGTTCACAGAGAAAGGCCAACCCCCGGCCTGTGGGTGGGCCTCTCTTCCATCAGAGGCCTAGGGTATAAGTAGACATCCAGTGCTGACCTGGTCGGACTGACTGGTACCCCTGGTGGCCCACTGAGACTGAAGGCTCACCCTCCCCCACTATCCCATGGATTTGTTCACAAGGTGACTGTTTGCTCTGGGCCTCCTCAATCAGACCTTGAAAGCTTGAGCAGAACAAGTAATGTGGGAACTGACATCCATGCCCCTTTTGGGACCCATGGGAACTTCCGGATGTGTCAGCGCATGCAGGAGTCGGCCTCAGGCCTGTGCAGGACCAGCGCACAGGTGCTCCCCCTCTCTGTGGGCACCTCTCTCCAAGGGGCGTCAGCAGGATCCCCAACCACACGGGGTTTCTGCTGCTCCCCACTCAGCTGCACGCTGCATGGGCAGGGGGACGGTGTACACAGGAGGCCCAAGGCCCCTCGGGGTCCAAGCCTCCTGCACCCACGCCCGCCTTGGGGGCCAGCCTTGGAGGGCTCCCCACAGCAGGAGGGGGCTGCAGGGCAGAGCAGGGGACAGAGCAGGCGGATGCGACCGCTGTCAGCTCTCAGTGTCCCTCAGCTGTTTGAACCTGGGTTTGAGACCACGTCTTCACTGTCTGGTTCTATCAGATGGGGACCCGCTGCCCACGTGGGGAGTGGCCGCGGGGGGTGGGGGGCTCAGGAGGAGGAAAGAGAGACAGAGGGCCAGATTTCCTGACACAGACGTTGTATTGATTATAGCCATGGACGTTTGTCACACCGAATGCCGGCAACCAATCCGCACAGGAGGCTCCCGGGTCCCCCAGGTCCCTGCCTTGAGGGATCTGCGGGTCATCTCTTCTCAGAATGGGACGGCGGCGGGGTGTGCAAATCCCCAACACAGAGAGAGAGATCTTGGCATCTGAGGGTCGGGCTCTTGGGAGGGACCTGTGCTCAGGAGCAGAGACAGCAGCTCGAGAGGCAGGAGCCGGAGCAGCTCAGCAGCAGGAATTCTGGGCCGAGGCGGGGCCGCAGAGCAGGGACACGCAGGAAGAGGGTTTGCACACAGGCTGGCAGAGCAGGGACACGCAGGAGGAGGGTTTGCACGTGGGGCGGCAGAGCAGGGACACGCAGGAGGCTGGGTGGCAGCAGCTGGGCTGGCAGGAGGTGGGGCCGCAGCAGGAGGGGACGGGCACGCAGCAGGCGGGCCTGCACACGGGGCGGCAGATGAGGGACACGCAGGAGGAGGGTTTGCAGCAGGACGGGGGGCAGGGGCTGGGCTGGCAGCACGAGGGGGCTGGGCAGGGGGAGGCCCCAGAGCAGATGGGGGTGTAGCAGACGGGCACGCAGCAGGCCTGCTGGCAGGGGGAGGAGGTGCAGCAGGACGGCTGGCAGCTAGACTGCTGGCAGCACGAGGAGTCTGAGCAGGGGGAGGCCCCAGAGCAGACGGGCACACAGCACACGGGCTTGCAGCAGACGGGTGTGCAGGAGACGGGCACGCAGCAGGCCTGCTGGCAGGGGGAAGAGGTGCAGCAGGACAGCTGGCAGCTAGACTGCTGGCAGCATGAGGGCGTGCAGGAGCTGGCGCAGGCTGACTGGCAGGGGCTGCACACATAGCTGGCAGGGGTGCAGACGAGCGTCAGGCAGGGGGCCGGGGCGCAGCAGCTGGGGGCGCAGCAGGGGGGCTCGCAGCAGCTCTCTGGGCCGTCGTCCACCTGCCAGGAGGAGTCGGGGCAGGAGTCCCAGGCACCGGGCTGGCAGACCCAGCTGCCATAGCTGAGGTCGCTGGAGCAGACGGACAGGGTGGAGGCGGCCATGGTGGGGCGGTGGGGCTGGAGGAGGGTGGAGTGTGTGTGTGAGTGTGTGTGTGTGTGAGTGTGCATGGTGCCAGGGGCTGTGGCTTTTATACCCCTCTGGGGTGTGTGTTGTCCCAGCAGGAGGCCGCATACCCTCCCTTCCTTGTTGGTGTTTTGCACTGTGAGGGCCTTCATTATGGCCGGTCCAGTGTCATGAAATGTCCTTCCTCCACTCGTAAAACGTGGACCATGCTGGGCAGGGCTGCTGTCCCAGTCCTGAGTCTGCCCTGCAGGGACACCTGCCAGAAGGAGCAGCCTCCCTGTGGCTGACCCTCCAGCTTCCACGGGGCGGGTCATATGTCAGGACGCCTGGTGACAGTGGCTCTGGGCCCATGGGGACGCACTCCATGTGGGTCCAGGCTCTGTGTGCACGTCCGGACCTGGGCCAGCCGGCCTGGCCTGTGACTGGGGGACAAGTGGCCGAGGTGCCTGTTTTGGGGACAAGACAATGTGAGGATGGCCCTTCCTGGGCAGGCTCTGTGAACTTGATGGTCCCAATGTCGGCTGAGGGCAAAAAGGAGGATGCGGCCCAAGGACTGGAGAGGGCCTCCCCTCTTGCTAAAAATCAGTTGACCGTAGATGCATGGGTTTATTTCTGGACTCTCAATTTTGTTTCATTGATCTGTATGTGTATCCTTATGCCAGTGCCACTGTTTCGATTACTGTAGCTTTGTAGTAAGTTTGTTTCTTCCTTGTTAAGTTGGATGTCTTTTATTTCTTTTTCTTGCCCAGCTGCTCTGTCTAGAACTTCCAGTACAATGTTGAATACAAGTGATGAAAGTGGTCACCTTTGTCTTGTTCCTGACCTTAGGGGGAGAGCTTTCAGTCTCTCACCATTGAGCATGACGTTAGCTGTGGGTTTTTCATGATGCCCTCTAATATGTTGAGGAAGTTCCCTTCTATTGATAGTTTGTTGAGTGTTTTTATCATGAATGAGTGTTGGCTTTTTTCTGCATCGATTGAGACGATCACATGATTTCCCCCTTCATTCTGTTACTGTGGCACGTTACATTGATTGGTTTTTGTGTATCGAGTCACTCTTGCCTTCCTGGGACACATCCCACTTGGTTGTGATGGAGAATCCTTTTAATATACTGCTGCATTTGGCTTGATTGTATTTTGCTGAGGACTTTTTACCTTCAGAAGGAATATTGGTGTGTAGGGCTTTTTGGTTTGTTTCTGTGTGGCTTTGACGTCAGGCGAATGCTGACCTCATAGAATAAGTTAGGGAGTGTTCCTCTTACTCTGATATTTGAAGGAGTTTGAGATGGATTGGTGTTCATAGTTCTGTAAATGTTTAGTAGAATTCAGCATTGAAGACATCTGGTCCTGGCTTGTTTTTGGGGAAGTTTTTGATGACCCATGTCATCCCGTTACTTATTTTATGTCTGTTCAGCTTGTCGATTTCTTCCTGAGTAAGTTCACTCACTTTATATCCAAAGATACAAATAGATTGAAAGGAAAAGGATGGGAAAAGGCATTTCATGGAAACAGTAACCAAAAGGGAGCCGGAAGAGTATAATAACATCAGACAAAATAGACTCTGAATCAAAAAATTGTTGTAAAAGACAAATAAGGCCATTAAATATTGATGAAAGGGTCAACATAGCAAGAAGATATGAGAATTTTAAACATATATGCACCTAGCCACAGACCTCCAAAGTATATGAACTAAAAATCGACAGAACTGAAGAAAGACAGTTGTAGTTCTAAAATAATAATTGGGGACTTCAATAAACCATTTCCTCCAATAAAAAATGAAATAAAAGAACTACTCCATCCAAGATCAGTAACGAAACGGAGGACTTGAAGAACACTATAAACTAACTCGACCTAACAGATATATACACAACCTTCCACTCTAAGCAGAATACACCTTCTTCTTAAGTTCCCGTGGGACATTCTCCAGATTAGACCACATGTTAGGCCACAAAATAAATCTCAATAAATTTTAAAAGATTGAAATCATATAAAGTATCTTCTCTGATCACAATGAAAAGGAAACTAGAAATCAGTAACAAGGTAAACGGAAAAATTCACAAATATGTGGAAATTAAACAACACACACTTAACCAATTTGTCAAGAAGAAATCAGGCGGGAGGTTGGAAAATACTTTGAAATGAATGAAAATTAAAACACAGCAAACCGATACTTATGGGACACAGCAAATCAGTGCTCTGAAGGAAATTTATAGCTGTCAACACTTACATTAAAAAAAAAAAAGATTCAAATGCATAACCTAACCCGTAAGGGCCTAGAAAAAGATCAGAATAAACCTAAAACTAGCAGAAGGAAGGAAATAAAGATTAGAGCATAGATTACTGAAAAAGAGATGAGAAAAACAGTAGAGAGCATCAAGCGAACCAAAAGTTGGTTTTTTGAAAAGAGCAACAGAATTGACAAACCTTTAGCTAGACTAAGAAAAGAGAGAGGAGACTCAAAAGTTACTAAACTCAGAAATGAAAGTGGGGACATCACTAGTGACCTTACACAAACAAAAAGGATTATGAGAGAGAACTATGAACAATTGTACACCACAAAATTAAATAATCTAGATGTAATGGGAAAATCGTTACAAACGCACGAAGTACCAAAACTCACACTTTATGGCATTCTTTATTTTTTCTTATGGCTTCAAGTGACTGCTTAATACCATTTTACTTCAGCTTGAGTGATCATTTCTTATAGGGCGGGTCTACCAGTGATGAACTCTTTCAACTTATATTTACCTGGAAATGCCTTAATTTCTCCTTCATTTTTGAAGGGTGCTTTTGCTGGATATAGACTTCTTGCTTGACAGTTTTTTCTTCCAGCACTTTAAACATGTCATCCCACTGCCTTCCACCCTCATGGTTTCTGATGAGAAATTGGCTGTTAATCTTCTCTTCTGCGGCATGTAAGATACTCTCTCTGTCTTTGTCTTTGGATAATTCGATTGAATGTGTCTCAGTGTGAATTTCTTTGAGTTTGTTCTACTTGGAGCTCATTGAGAATTTTGGATGTGTAGATTCATGTGTTTCCTCAACTTTGGGATATTTTCAGGTCTTCTCACTCTCATTTTTCTGGGACTCCTCTTCAATGTGTGTTGGTCTGCTTGATGTGGTCCCACAGGTCTCTTAAGCTTTGTTCATTTATCTTCACTCTCTTTTTCCCAACCACTCCTCAGACTGGAGTATTTCAGGCAACCTACCTTCAAGTTCACTAATTCTTTCTCCTGCCTGCTCAAATGTGCTACTGAGCCCCTCTAGTGGAGTTTTCCTTTCAGTTATTGTATGCTTCAACTCCAGAATTTCTATTTGGCTCCTTTTGGTATTTCTCTTTATTAATAATCTCTATTTGGTGAGACATCAGTCTGTTGGTTTCTCTTAGTTCTTTGTTCACAGTTTCCTTGAACTCTTAGAGTATTTTAAGAGAGTGGGTTTAAGGCTTTGTCAAATAAGTTCAATGGCTGGGCTTCTTCAAGGATAATTTTCTGTTAATTGCTTTTTTCTCTCTCTAAATTGGCCAAGTTCCTTTATTCCTCCTTTGTGTGCCTCGTAATTTTTGTTGAAATGGGTATTTTGAATATTATAATGTGGTAACTCTGGATATCAGATTCTCTTCCCTCCCCTGGAGTATGTTTGCCTTTGTGTCTTCCGTATCTCAATGTCATGGGGTCATGGGTTCACACTGACATGAGGAGCAGTAGTTCAGTCATTTATTTGCTCTAGTATTCCATCATATGGATGTAACACCGCTTGTCTGTTCTACTGTCGACAGACCTTTGGGTTGTTCCCTGCTTATGGCTGTGATGCAAACGTATCTTAAGCTCATTCATGCACCCGTCTTTCTTGCTGTGTGTGCACACATACTCAGGAACAGAGTTGCTGGGTCTTAGGATATACACATGTTCAACATAGTAGATAAGGCTCAACATAAATAATTTGTCTGTAAGTTGCATAAAGGATTTCCACAAAGGTATGCTTCAGTCAGCAGGTATGAGCTTCTGGTTCCTCACCCTCAGCACCTGCCGTTGAAGCTCTCCTTTGTTTGTTTGATTTTTTAAGTCAAATGTATTGAGGTATAATTTGTGTACAATAAAACTTAGTCTTTTTAGGTGTACTTTCAATGAATTTTTATAAATGCATATGGTTTATATATACCACATCTGCACCACATCATGATACAGAATATTATCACTCCCCCAAATTTCCTCACACCCCTTTTTTGTCAGTCCTCTGCCTCCACTCCCAACCTCTGGCAGCCATTGATTGGGTCTCCATCCCTCCAAGTGTGCTTTGTCTAGAATGACATATAAATGACACTGATAACAGGAAGGCTTTCAAGCTTGCCTTCTTTCACCCTGAATAATGCATTTGAGGTCCACCCGTGCTGTTGCGTCCATTAATAGTTTGTTTGTTCCTTTTATTTTGCTGAGTTTGTAGTTTGTTTATGCACTGATCACTTGATGGACATTTTGTTTGCTTCATATTTTTGGCTTTTGTGAATGAATCCACTATAAATTCGTGTACAAGCTTTTTCGTGGACATAGTTTTGATTTCTCTTGGGTAACTGTCTCAGGGTGGAACAGCAGGGTCATAAGCTACGTGTCTGTCCTCTTGCTAACACCATCTTACCTTGATCAACATAGATTTCTGGTGAGTGTTTGTTCTCCAACTTTTTCCTTCTTCTTTAAGAAAGTTATTCAGGCAATTCTAGCTTCTTTGTCTTTCCATGTAGATATTAGGATAACCTTATCAATATCTACAAAAAAATTCATGTTGAAATTTAGATTGAGATTGTGTTTAAAGTATAGGTCAATTTTGGGGAAAATGGACATATCTGGCAATCCGTGAACATGATATATTTATTTATATCTTCTTTGATTTCTCTCACCAATGTTTTATAGTTTCCAACATAGAAATTTTGCACATTTTTATTCCTTTTTCTTTTTTTTTGGTGAGGAAGATTAGCCTTGAGCTAACACTCATTGCCAATCTTCCTCTTTTTGCTTCAGGAAGATTGTCCCTGAGCTAACATCTGTAACAATCTTCTTTTATGTTGTATGTGGGATGTGCCACAGCATGACTTGATGGGCACTGTGTAGGTCTGTGCCTGGGATCTGAACCCACGAACCCCGGGCCACCAAAGCAGAGCATGTGAACTTAATCTCTATGCCAGTGGGCTAGTCCTTGCACACTTTTTTCACAAGATTTATCCTTAAGTATTCTATAATTTTTGATGCTACTGTAAATGGTGTTCTTTATCAATTGTCATTTTCAATTATTCATTGCTATTGTGTAGAAATAGAATTGATTTTGTATATTAACCTTTGTTCTTTGAATTGCCCCACTTATTAGTTCTAGAAGCTTTATTACAGAATTTTCAGGACTTTCTAGATAAATAGCAATGTAATATGTTAATGGAGACTGTGTTATTTCTTCCTTTCCTTTCTGTATGCCTTGTACTTATTTTTATACCCTTGTTGCACTGTTTAGGAACTCCAGTTTGAAAATGACTGGAAGAGGTGAAATTAGAAATCCTCACTTTGTTCCTGATTTTAAAGAGAAAGCATGCAATCTTTCATCAAGTCTGACGTTAGCTGTAGGTTTTTGTAGTGTCCTTTAAAAGTATTCCTTTTAATTCTAGTTTGCTGAAAGTTTTTATCCTGAATGGAATTTGAATTTTGTCTGACGCTTTTCTGAATCTGTTGAGATGATATGTCTGTTGATATGGTGAGTTACGTAAATCAATTTGAACACTGAACCAACCTTGTATTCTTAGGATAAATCCCACATGATCATGAGCTTTTATCTGTTGTATATATTTCCAGATTTGACTTGCTAATATTTTGTTGGGTATTTTTGCAGCTTTGTTCATGAGAGATATTGGTCTATAGTTTTCTTGCAATGGTTTTGTCTAATCTTGATGTCAAGATTATGCTGGCCTTAGACATGAACAGGGAAGAGCATTTCCCTCTGTCTTGTGGAAGACTTCATGCAGAATTGGCAGTATTTCTTCCTTAAATGTTTGGTGGAATTTGCTAGTGAAGCTATTTGGTCCTGGAGTTTTCTTTGTTGTAAGATTTTTAACTGCAAATTCAATTTCTTTGATAGACATGGGACTATTTAGCTTAACTATTTCTTCTTGAATGAGCTTTTGTAGTCAAGTCTTTTAAGGAATTTGTTCATTTGAACTAAGTTATTAAATTTATTAGCATCAAATTGTTGATATCATACCCTTATACATTTTTTAAGACTGGTCGAGTGCAGTAGTGAGAAGGCCTTCTAATCTTTTACTGACTGTAAGATCTGTAATTCCTTTATTCCTAATATTGGCAATTTGTGTCTTTTCTTTCTTTTTATTTTCCTGATCAGGCTAACAGTTTATCAATTTTATTGCTCTTCTCAAAGAAGCAGCTTTTGGTTTCATTGTGGTTTTTTTTCCCCATTGTTTGTATTCACTATTTCATTGTTTTCTGCTGGTATTTTAAATTATCTCCTTGCTTTTACTCCTTTTGAGTTTAATTTCTTCTTTTCTAGTTTAAGATGAAAACTTAGATAATTGATTTCAGAATTTTCTTCTTTGTGACTATAAGTATTTAATGATGTAATTGTCCCTCTAAACACTGAGCGGTGTCTCACCTATTTTGACATATTGTCTTCTCATTTGTATTCCATTCAACATATTTTCTAATTTCTCTTGTGACTTCTTCTTCAACCTATGGATTATTTAGAAGTGGGTTGGTTAATTTCCAAATACGTGGGAGGGTTCCAGCTATCTTTTTATTATTAATGTTTAATTTAATTTCATTGTCGTAAGAGAATTTACTGTATTAATTCAATTCCTTTAAATTGGTTGAGGTTTATTTTGTGGTGCAGAATGTGGTCTTTTTGGCATACATTCTATGTGCCCCTGAAAAGAATGTGTATTCTCTTATTGTGGGTGGTGTGTGGTATCAGTATCCATTAGGTCAAGTTGGTTGATAGGATTGTCAGACCTTTTATATCCTTATGATTTTCTGTCTACTTGTTCAATTGATTACTGAGACGCTGAAGTCCAATGGTAAATGTGGGTTGGTCTGTTTCTCACTTCAGTTCTATCTATTGGTTTTTTGTTTCATGTGTTTTGAACCTTTGTTGCTAGGTGCATACACATTTGGAATTGTTGTTTTGTTGGTGAATTAGCCCCTTTATCATTATATAATATCCCTCTTTATCCCTGATAATACGTATTGCTCTGAAATGTACTTTTTTGGATGTTAATGCAGCTAGTCCAACTTTGATTAGTGTTTGTGTGGTATATTTTTCCATCTCTTTACTTTTAACCTATGTTTTATATTTAAAGTGGGATATCTGGTAGATAGCTTATCATTGGGCCTTACTTTTTTTAATCTAATTTGAAAATCTCTGTCTTTTGATTTAGATATTTAGACACTTTACACTTAATATAATTATCGATATATTTCAATGTAAAATATCATCTTGCTGGTCATGTTCTATTTGTCCCATCTGTTCTTTTCCCCTTTTCCTTCTTCTTAGGTTTAGTCCTGTTAATGGTTCCATTTCATCTCCACTGTTGGCTCCGTAGTTATACATCTTTTCAAAGTTGTTTGGCCTAGAGTTTACAGTATACACCTTTAACCTAACAGTGTAGCTCTGAGCGATACCATGTCCTTCACTACAGTGCAGGACTTTACAGCAGTGTGGTTCCATTTCCCCCACGTCCTTAGTGTTTTGTTGTCGCATTTTACTTTTACGTGTGTTACAAATCCCACAATGGATGGTTACTATTTTTGCGCTAGATGGTCAATTATGTTGCAATGCTTTTTCCATTTCTCTTCTCTTTAAAGCATTTCTAGAGCCCATTCTTTTCCTAGTGTAGAGCCAGGGTTCTCTAAGCTGTCATAGTCCTTGGCTTGAAGAAATTTTCTTAATATTTCTGGTGGTGCATGTCTGCTGTTAATCTCTTTCAGTTTTTGTTTATCTGAAAAGGTATTTATTTCACTTTCATTTTGAAAGATACTTCAAGTTTCACAGCATTGACAGCTTTTTCCCTTTGCATTTTAAACATGCCGTTCTACTGTGTTTCGGATTGTATGATTTCGAATTCTAGCTCTGATGAAATTCTTATCTTTGTTTTTCTGTATGTAGCATGTCTTTTTTCATATGAATGCTTTGAAGATTTCCTCTTTTGGTTTTTGACAGTCACTGTTTTAGTATGAGGTGTCCAGGTCATTTTTTTTTGTAGGAGGGACATATTATGCTACTTGAGATGCTCTGAGCTTTTTGGATCTATGGTTTTATGTCTTTCGTTAAGTTTAGAAAACTTCTAGGCTATACCTCTTCAAATATTACTTCTGCCTTATTCTCTCCCTCTCCTCTCTTTGTGGGAGTCTACAGGCATTAATGATGATTTTATTCTCCTAAGCTGTTTGATGTCTTGTTCTTTCTGCTCCCCCTCACCCCCCCCCCACCCCCGTCTTTCTCCTTGTGTTTTAATATGGGCAATTTCAACCTGCTTATCTTCAGATTCAATGATTCTGCACTTGGCTGTCTCAGTTCTGCTGATGTGTCCATTGAATTCATCTTTGGTACTGTATGGTATTGTATTTTGAGTTCTACACTCTCTGTTTGACTTTCTTTTCATTTCCATCTCTCTATTGAAATTCCCCCTTTGTCCATATATGTAGTCTGTGTTTTGCATTTGATCCTTTAAAATATTAATTTTAGTTATTTTCTCTCTCTCTCTCTCACTCTCTCTCCTCCTCTCTCTCCCTCTGCCTCCCTCATTTATTCCATGAAGCCCCATATATCCCACTTAATCCAATGCTTCACTCCATCCATGGGTAATGCTTATCCTAAATTTAAAATTTTTCATTTTTGTGCCTTTATTTATGGATTTACCACACACGTGTCCCCTCTAACCATTCTACCAGATCACTTAACCTTTCTTACTTATTTGCCACTTCTTTGACTCTTTTTGCTGTATTCTGGATACTTTCTTCAGATCTGCCTTCTGATCTTTCTAATTCTCTCTTCAGCTGTGTCTAATATTCTGTGTAACTTGTCCACTGAGTTTTTCATTTACACTACTTGATTTTTTGTTTCTAGCAGTTCTATTTGTTTCCCTCAGGTGTGTTTCTTTCTTTTATTCTAATAGACTCTCATTCTGTTCTCATGGTTCCACATCTCTCCTTTATTTCTTTACGTATATTACTTCTTTTCTTTCTTTCTTTTTTTCTCTTATAGTCACTATGCTATACATTACATCCTAAGGACTTATTCATTTTATAAGTGGGAGTTTGTACCTTTTGACCCCCTTCACCCATTTTGCACACGCCCCACCCCCACCTCTGACAACCACCAATCTGTTCCCTGTGTCTATGGGCTCATTGTTTATTAGATTACACATATAACAGATAATACAGCATTTGTCTTTCTTGGTCTGACTTCTTTCACTAGTCATAGTTATTTGAAAGTTTCAGTCCATTGGCTCCAACATCTGGGTCATTTCTGAGTCCAGTTTTATTGATTGCTTTGTCTCTCGACAATTGATTGATTTTTTCCCCCTGCTTTTTGTTTTGTTTGAATGTCAGGTATCATGGACTAACTGAAACGGACGTGAACAGTGTTTCCTCCAGGAAATGGTTGTGTCTCTTCTGTCAGGTCATCAGTTTATGGCGGAAGTTTTGAATTAACCTGGTCAGATGTTGACCTTGGTTTGAGTTTTATTGTTATTGTGATGACCTTCAGGGTACCAAAGAATTCTGATTCCTCCTGTGGTGAGCAGCAGCTTGTGCTTAGGGCCGGAGCTGGGGGTGCTGTGTTTTAGCTCCTCCCTAACTTTTCAGCTGCCCTGCGTGCCTGGCGCACAGAGGGGACCTCAACACCCATCTGCCTTTCTCGGGTAGAGACTGATGCTGCTGAAGCAGCTGTGCTGGCCAGGTGAGTCGGGAGGCAGAAGGGGTCTCGAGCTGTCCCATAGTCAGACTTGAGCAGGCCCTGTGTGCCTGGGACCTGGAGGGCAAGGCTTTCTCACTTCCTGCTGCTTCTAGCTGGGATGGCTGGACTTTACCCTCTATTTGTGGTGGGATTGTGTGAGAATTTCCTGCCCTCCCTGTTATAGTAATCCTTTAAGATACTATGTGTGACGCAGAGCCCAGGACTGTTTCCCATCCCCTACTCAGTGGGAGGGAACTTTTTCCTCTTCCCTTCCCCATCCACAGTGTGGGTCTCCGATGGCCGATGTGAGGACAGCACCTCCTCACACCCTCCGCTCACCAGTGATTCCCCCACCATCAGCTGAGCCATGAGGAAGCCGGCTGCTTGAGGAGGGGCTGCTGAGCTTACGATTTGTATACACCTTCAGGGAAAGAATTTCGGAAATAAAGGAAGATAAAGTCGATGGACAAGCTGCATTGGGAAAGCACGATTTATTTAGCTCACATAGGGTTTTGTTTCCTGCTGGAGACAGAGAAGGACCCTGGGAACCAGGGCTTCCCTGAGGGGATGGGCAGGTTCACGGAGGGAGCCAGATCATCTGGCCACGTGCCCACCTGAGTTTACAGGGTTCAGCAGATGCTTTTCATCTGCCACGTGCAGAAGCTGGAGGCCCACTCTTTCTGGGAAGGGTACAGGTGTGGACCTGTGTGCACTGAGAGCAGCTGAGAAAGGGACTCATGGTCAGTAGCAGCAAGGGGTGCAAGAGGGGACAGGTCTGCAGACCAGAGTGAGGCAGGAGGGCTGGCAGCACCTGGAGGACTGGCAGGAGGGGGCCACACAGACAGCAGGCCTGCAGCTCACAGGCACACACACGAAGGACTGGCAGGAGGGGGCCACACAGACAGTGGGCCTGCAGCTCACAGGTGTGCACACAGCCGGCTGGCAGCTCACAGGTGAGCACACGGCAGGCTGGCAGCTCACAGGCACACAGCAGGATGCCTGGCAGGGCCTGGACGAGCAGCAGGCAGCCTGGCAGCCTGAGGAGCAGCTGGTGTGGCACATGGTGGCGTGAGGCTGGGCTGGTGGTGGGGTGGAGGCGGTGGTGTCTGCAGACTCCTTCCCGGGGCGGCCTTTATACCCGACAGTGGGCGTTCCAACAACACGGAAGCACACTGTTGACTTCCTCCTGGCTGTTTCCACCACGGTCCACAGCAGCTTCCTGTCTGGGGACGCACTCCTCTGTGTTATGCTCCACCGTAAATCAGTTTGGCTTCAGGCCGATTCCTCTCTCTGTGAACAGGGCGTCTGGGTTTGACCCCACGTGGGGTTTCTCCAGGCCATCACTGTGCACGCAGCCTCCACTCGGAGGACTGTGTCCTTTCAATCCTGTTTGTCTCGTGCCATCAGTGGAGACCTGGAGGCAATCATGTATTTTGAGATTTTATTCTGTGCAGGAACACGTTAAAGCAGGGCTCACCAACTGAAGTCTGAGGGACGCAGCTGGCCTGCTGCCCATTTGTAATAAAGTTTTATTGGACACAGGCATGTACATGTCGTCCGGGGCGGCTTTTGCACGGCAACGCTGAGCAGTGATGGGAGAGACCATGCAACCGCAAGGCCTGAAATATTTACACCTGCTCTTCACTGAGCGTTTGCCACCTCCTGCCTCATGGTCATCTATACAAGAATTGATTTGTTCATGCAACAATTATATCCTGTGTGCTGGCCATAGAGACGTCCTGGCCCCATGAGCCTTCCAGGGCCATGAAGAAATGAGTGAATGAAGAAATTCATGCATGAAAGAATTCCAGAGAGGGCCGAGTCCCAGGAAGGAAACAGGTTCAGCAGATAGAGAGTGACGGGGGTGCTGGGGGGTGGTCTGGGGGCCTCTGTGAGGAGGCCATGTGGAGCTGGCACAGGGGATGTGAAGAGGGGAGGGGACAGTGTTCCAGCAGAGGCAGCCGTGGGGGTGAGGTGAGGACACTGCTGCAGAAGCAGGTGTGGTCCAGGAGCCGCGGGAAATCCCACCGTGTGGGGCGCGAGGGTGCAGGGGCCGGTGGACCAGGCATCGCAATCTTGGGCTGATAGAGGGAGAAGGAGTCGGTGACCTTGAAGACACATCAGTAGAAATCATCCAATCTGAAGAAGTGGGAAAAAGAGTAAGAAAAAGGAGGAGGGCCTATGAGACGGTGTCAGAAAGTCAAACCTACAAGTAATTTCAACCAAAGAAGGAAAAGAGACTGACACTGACACATAAGAATGTTTTGAAGAATAAAAGACAAAAATCCCCAAATTTTATTTTTTTAAAAAAAATTTCAACTTACAGATCCAAGAATATCAGAAAGCCCCTAAAGCCCCAACATAATTTGGCACAGCAGTAAAAACCACAGATTCCGGAGGGAAACCAGGCAGCTTCAAACACCGCTTCTCTGTGTGCAGTGGTGAGAACGTGCCCATGTCATGGGCTCCTTCTAGAGCCTCCTAATTGCACATCTGTACCAGTGGGGTATCACCCACCCCTTGAACGGCAGCAGGACGGATCATTAATCAGTTATGAGACTGTCCACCTGAATTCTTGGCTCTGCACCCGACACAAAGCTGGAACTTGGTTGTTACTGTTGTTATTGCAACAACGTGGACCCTGCACAGTGAGGACCCAGCCCCATGGCTCCCGCCCGCTGGGAAGACCTTCTGGATTACTGAGTTTCCAAAGCAAAATGGGGACCCTGGTGGGGTAAGTGTGACTGTGTCTGTGCAGACAGAGGGCAGGGTATTCAAAATTGGGAAGGATCTTGAAAATCGTGATGTGGAGCCCCTGTCCCCAGCTGATGGCCCTTCACCATCCATCCTGGACGCGACTCCAGAGTCACGTGGCCGCTGAGTCACAGGGAGTCTCCAGCTGAGGAGGAACCTCCTGGACTGCGTCACTTCAACCAGAAACTCCAGGAGGAAACCCATGGAGACGAAGAGGAGAACAACCAGGAAACCACGAGGAAGGCACCTGGTGGCTCATTGCCAGGACGCCCACAGCCCGCAGGTATAAAGGTCCCCCTGGGCCAGGAGCCTGCAGACCAGCCCGTCCTCTGCCCTGACCCCAGCCCAGCCCCACACCACCATGTGCCACACCAGCTGCTCCACAGGCTGCCAGCCGGCTTGCCCTGCCCCCTGCTGCCCTCCCCTGGTCTGCAGGAGCTCCTGCAGGCAGCCGGCCCCCTGTGTGTCTCTGCTGTGCCGGCCCGTGTGCGGCTCCGCCACCTCCTGCCAGTCGGCATGCGGCTGCCTGTCCCCATGCTGCCCACCCACCTGTGGCCAGGCCTCCTCCTGCAGCCCGGCCTGCTGTGTGCCCAGCCCCTGCCAGGTAGCCTGCTGTGTGCCCGTGAGCTGCAGGCCCACTGTGTGTGTGCCCGTGAGCTGCAGGCCCATTGTGTACCTGGCCCCCTCCTGCCAGTCCTCCGGGTGCTGCCAGCCCTCCTGCCCCACCCTGGTCTGCAGACCTGTCCTCTCTTGCAGCCCTTCTTGCTGCTGAGCCTGTGGCCTCCTAGGACCCCTCCTCCACGTGTGGGGTCAGAAGCAGCTGGCTCTGAACTCCTCTGAGGCAGCCCAGACGTTGTTCACTTTAGACCTTCCGGACCCAACTAGACCACCTTGCAGCAAGGCCGCGCCGTCCCAGGCAGCCAGGCTGAGGGGCTCACCCCCCAGTGTCCCCTGACTGCTGTCCGGGTCATCCGCCTGGTGCCCACACTGGCTGGTGCGGTGTCCAGACTCTGCAGCCTCCAGCATCAAAGGTCTAATAAACACCATAGTGGATGCTCATCCCAGTGTGTGCGACGTCTCTCCGTTGTGTCCTTCCCTAATTCCTTCCCCAGGGGTGGTTTCCTAAGGATCCTGGAAAGTTCCTTCTCTGCAGAGAAGGCCCAGCTTACCAGGTGGCCGAGACTTGGTGGCTGACCGCTCAAAGGTGGCCTCTTGGGGGAGTGGGCATGCTCCTGGCACTCAGTCCGATGGGACACCCAGGGCTCCCTTTGTCCCACTTTTTCCCTCGAACTTCGAGGTGAGTGCTTGCCCTGCTCTGGGTGGGATGGAGGGCAAATCTCTAATTTTCCGATCTGACCCCTTTTAGGTGCAAAGGTCCCCTGCTCAGCAATCACCATGCGGAGCCCACTCTAGTCTAAAAATGAAAACTCTTTTGCACTGAAAAGTGCAGCTCCTCCTTCTCCCAGTCGGTGGGAAGGAGCCTCCTGGGTGGCTTCTGTGGTCCCCCAGAGAGGTCCACGTCCTAATCACGGAACCTGGGAATACGTCCCCTCACAGGCAGAGCAACTGTGCAGACGGCAGTGATTAAGGGTCTTGTGATCGGAGATGGTCCTGCATCACCCAGGTGGGCTGAGGGCATCACAGGGACCATGAGACGGGGGCAAAGGGAGACCTGGCTACAGCAGAGGTGGCCATAGGAGGATGGACACGGAGCAAGGGGCCACAAACCGAGGAATGGGGAAGCCTCTAGAAGCTGGAAGAGACGAGGAACAGATTCTCCCCGGAACCTCCGGGAGGAGACAGCCTGCCCACACCTTGATTTAGCCCCGTGACACCCATTTCCGATTCCATCGTTCACAGCTGCGAGAGGATAAATTCGTCTTGTGTTAGCCACCACATCCGTGGTCCTTTGTTACGGGAGCCACAGGACCAACCCAACTTCTGTGTGGCACACCCTCCGATTCCCACCCTTCCTGCGTGGTCCTGCCAACTGCAGCCCTGACCATCGCGGGCACAGGGAGGAGGCAGGAGCCGCCAAGGGAAGCAAGGCGGGCGCACCACACAGGTTGTGAGGCCGGCTCCTCCGTGCCCTGCTACGGGGTCTTTGAGCCCATCCTTCCTGCATGGGCTCTTCCTGCTGCAGCTCAGCCCCAGGGCCCTAACCGGCTTAGCCCCCATGGTGTGAACACGGGCCACTCCAGAGCAAGGGCCATCATGGCGACAGGTGGGAGATACCCAAGGGGGCGCCGTTCTCATCAGAAGGAAGCTGTTGGCGCACCAGTGTGCCGGGGGGGAGCTCTTTGGGAACCAAGAAATAGTCTAAGAGGAACACCGTCCGGGGGGCCCTTCCTGCAGGAAGACACACATCTAGAAACTTCCATTATGGTAATGTCACACGACAGTGAGGATGCGAAAAGCAGGAGGAATTCTTAGAGTTCCCACTATGTGAAACTGTCTTATCCGTCGTTCCATTCAAACCAGGCGGCCTCGCTGGCTGTTTCATCATCACCTCTGTCTAAGCCATGTCATCTCACATCGCGTCCTCGCCTCCCAGACACCCTCCCCGACGCCCCCGGGGGCCGCCTTCGCTGGCCACCAGTACCATGCAGGTTTCTCCTGTGACGCCTTTGAGGGCGGAGACTGTCCTGGTCTCAGTCAGGATGAGTCAGGATGATGGGGTGTCACGGGCTTGGGGAGCAGGAGTCGCGTTCGCTGCCGACAGAGCGGCCCCGAGATCTGGACGGTCTCAGGGCGTTTAGAGTCATCACTGCATCACAGACACGTATTAAATAAACCTCTGAAGGTAAAGACCGCCTGTCGTCCCTGACTGATCCTCTCTGTCTGCGTCAGCGCTGCCGACGTGACCCGTGTAGACACCCACGGCCGCCAGCAGCTCAGCCTGTTTTTCCACTGGTGTCACATGGGCCACACGCGACCACGTGGTACCTGGCTGTGCCCGTCTGTGGCTGTAACTGACTTTCCCAAGAGGGTTCTGGATGTTCTGGTGCCGTGGGGGTCAAGGCAGGAGCACGTCCGTGCAGATGACCCGTCCGTCCGTCCTTCTGTTGGACTGTTCTGGTGTCACCGTGGGTGGTAAGTTGCTGGTCTCCACGTGTGTCAACATCCCTGCACTTCACTTTTTTGGGTTGGGGGTGAGGTGGGACCTTCTTCTGTGTCTTTCCTAACTCTTTGTGCCATGAAGAGTCCATCAAGGCCTTGTCCATCTATCTATAGAGAGGGCCCCACTTTTCTTAAAATTCAGTGAACAAGTACGGGTACAGGTTTGCATAGACTCGGGCAAACTGAGGGATTTAAGAGTGAGGCAGGGTTACAATGCAGCCACTTACTCTTTAAGTCCCTCTTAGGGTTTTTGCTCCGTCCCCTCTTCCTGGGGTACAGCTCATCTTGGGTGGGAGAGGGACCTACAGCCCTGGGGAGGTGCCTCCTGTTCCGGGCCCATCTGCCGCCCGCCTCTGCTGTTTTCCTGCTCCTGTGGGCCTCCTCTGTCTGTTCCTGGCCCAAGGGATGAGTACGGTACCAATGCGGACCTGGTCCCTCTGACTGGTACCCCCTTGACTCTCTAGTGCTAGTGGTCCACTGAGACTACAGGCTCATCCTCCCCAACTGTCCCATGGATTTGTTCACAAGGTGACTTATTGCTCTGGGCCTCCTCAATGAGGCCTTGAAACCTTGAGTAGAATGAGTGATGTGGGAACTGACACCTATGCCCCTCTTGGGGCCCATAGGAACTTCCGGATGCTTCAGAGCATGCAGGGGTCGGCCTCAGGCCCTGTGCAGCACCAGCATGCAGGCGCTCCTCCTCTCTGTGAGCCCCTCTCTCCAAGGGGCGTCAGCAGGATCCCCGACCACACGGGGTTTCTGCTGCTCCCCACTCAGCTGCACACTGCACCGGCAAGGGGACGGTGTGCACAGGAGGCCCAAGGCCCCTCGGGGTCCAAGCCTCCTGCACCCACGCCTGCCTTGGGGGCCAGCCTTGGAGGGCTCCGCATGGCGGGAGGGGGCCACGGGGCGGGGCAGGGGACCAAGCAGGCAGATGCGTTCGCTCTCAGCTCTCGGCGTCCCTCAGCTGTTTGAACCCAGGTTTGAGACCACGTCTTCACTGTCTGGTTCTACCAGACGGGGACCCGCTGCCCACGTGGGATGTGGCGGCCGGTGGGACAGGGGGAGGCGCTCAGTAGGGGGAAAGAAGAGACAGAGGGCCAGATTTCCTGACACAGACGTTGTATTGATTATAGTCATGGACGTTTGTCACGCCAAGTGCCGGCAACCAATCTGCACAGGAGGCTCCCAGGTCCCCCAGGTCCCTGCCTTGAGGGATCTGCGGGTCATCTCTTCTCAGAAAGGGCGGCTGGGTGAGCAAATCCCCGGGCAGCTACTATGTGTCTGCGATGGGGAGAGAGAGGTCTTGGCATCCGAGGGTTGGGCTCCTGGGAGGGACCTGTGCTCAGGAGCAGAGACAGCAGCTCGAGAGGCAGGAGCCGGAGCCGCTCAGCAGCAGGACTTCTGGGCTGGGGTGGGGCTGCAGCGGGCTGCGCGGGAGCACGCGGGGTGGCAGAGCAGGGACACGCAGGAGGAGGGTCGGCACGTGGGGCGGCAGAGCAGGGACACGCAGGAGGCCGGGCGGCAGCAGCTGGGCTGGCAGGAGGCAGGGCCGCAGCAGGAGGGGACGGGCACGCAGCAGGCGGGTCTACACACGGGGCAGCAGATGAGGGACACGCAGGAGGAGGGTTTGCAGCAGGACGGGGGGCAGGGGCTGGGCTGGCAGCACGAGGGGGCTGGGCAGGGGGTGGCCTTGGAGCAGACGGGTGTGCAGGAGACGGGAACACAGCAGGCCTGCTGGCAGGGGGAGGAGGCACAGCATGAGGGCCGGCAGCTAGACTGCTGGCAACACGAGGAGTCTGAGCAGAGGGAGGGCCCAGAGCAGACAGGCACACAGCACACGGGCTTGCAGCAGACGGGGGTGCAGCAGACGGGCACGCAGCAGGCCTGCTGGCAGGGGGAGGAGGCACAGCATGAGGGCTGGCAGCTAGACTGCTGGCAGGACGAGGCCGTGCAGGAGCTGCTGCAGGCTGACTGGCAGGGGCTGCACACACAGCTGGCGGGGGTGCAGACGAGCGTCAGGCAGGGGGCCGGGGCGCAGCAGCTGGGGGCGCAGCAGGGGGGCTCGCAGCAGCTCTCTGGGCCGTCGTCCACCTGCCAGGAGGAGTCGGGGCAGGAGTCCCAGGCACCGGGCTGGCAGACCCGGCTGCCATAGCTGAGGTCGCTGGAGCAGACGGACAGGGTGGAGGCGGCCATGGGGGGGCGGTGGGGCTGGAGGAGGGTGGAGTGTGTGTGTGAGTGTGTGTGTGTGTGAGTGTGCGTGTGTGTGAGTGTGCATGGTGCCTGGGGCTGTGGCTTTTATACCCCTCTGGGGTGTGTGTTGTCCCAGCAGGAGGCCGCATACCCTCCCTTCCTTGTTGGTGTTTTGCACTGTGAGGGCCTTCATTATGGCCGGTCCACTGTCATGAAATGTCCTTCCTCAGCTCGTAAAACTGGCACCATGCTGGTCAGGGCTGCTGTCCCAGTCCTGAGTCTGCCCTGCAGGGACACCTGCCGGAAGGAGCAGCCTCCTTGTGGCTGACCCTCCAGCTTCCACAGGGCGGGTCATATGTCAGGACGCCTGGTGACAGTGGCTTTGGGCCCATGGGGACGCACTCTGTGTGGTCCAGGCTCTGTGTGCAGGCTCCGACCTGGGCCGGCAGGCCAGACCTGTGACTGGGGGACAAGTGGCCGAGGTGCCTGTTTTGGGGACAAGACAGTGTGAGGACGGCCCCTCCTGGGCGGGCTCTGTGAACTTGATGGTCCCGATGTCGGCCCAGGGCAGCGAGGAGGATGCGGCCCAAGGACTGGAGAGGGCCTCCACTCCTTAAGAAGGAGATGGAACATTCCAGCAAGGCCTGCGCTCCCTTGTTCTTAGGAGGATCAGATTCAGGGACTGACCTTGGGGTCCTAAATCTCATCCCCAGAGCCCATGGTCAGTTGTCCTGAGGGAGGCAGGTCTTGGGTCGGGGCCCGAGGGTCAGGGCGGGATTTAATCTGGAGGAGGAGGCAGGGCACGAGGCTGGTGTGGAGAAGCTGGAGGACAATCCATCATCAACGTGATTTCAAATGAAACCCAAAGGGAATCTCTTTGGTACATAAATTGGGACTATTGAACTGTCAGAAAATAGTGGTGTGCATGATGGATGAAAGGTCATATGAAAATTAAACAGTTCTTACAACTAAAAAGGGTGAGATACAAGGTATTCAATATGAAATTCAAAACACTCAAATTTCCAAGAAGCGTATGAAATGCTAGTTGATCTCATTAACAATTAAATTTCTCAGATTACAACATAAATGTCCCACCTGTACAATCACCCAAGATTTAGGATCTTAGGGCGATTGGGCATGGGGGCCTCACTCTTAGGATCCTTTAGTAGCCATGATTTTTTAAAATTGTGATAACACTTAATATAAAATTTGCCTTTTTATCCATTTTAAATTGTACAATTTAGTGGCATTTAGTACAGTCACAATATTGTGCAACCATGAGCACTACCTAGTTCCAGAACATTCTCATCACTCCAAAAGGAAATCCTATGCTGTTAAGTAGCCCCTCTCCAGCTCCTGTCAATCACTGCCCTGGTTTCTGTCTCTATGGATTTGCCTATTCTGCATATTTCATATGAAAGGAATCATACAATATGTGGCCTTTGTCTCGGACTGTTTTCACTTAGCATGATGTTTTCCATATTTCCAGATACATTGTAGCGTGTATCAGTGCTTCATTCCTTTTTACGGCTGAATACTATTCCACCGTATTCATGTACCACATTTTATTCATCCAATCAGCAGTTGATGGACATTTGGGTTATTTCCACCTTCTGGCTAATGTAAATAATGCTGCTATGACAGTTTTTGTTCAAGTTTTTGCTTGAACACTTCTGTTTGATTCTCTTGGGGTATCTACCTAGGAGCTGAATTGCTGGCTCAATTGGTAACTCCGTGTTTAACTTGTGAGGACCTGCCAGATTGTTTTCCACAGCAGTGGCACCATTTTACATTCCTAGCAGCAGTGTATCAGGGTTTCTATTTCTCCACGTGCTTGCTGACATTTGTTATTTATTTATTTATTTTTTAAATTCTAACCACCCTATTGGGTGTGACGTGGTGTCTCATTGTGCCTTTGATTTGCATTTCCCCAATGACCAATGACAGTGGGCTTCCTTTCATGTGCGTGTTGGCCATTTGCTTATCTTCTTTGGAGAAATGTCTATCAAAGTGCTTCATCCATTTTTAATTGGCTTGTTTGTCTTTTCGTGTTGATTGTAGGAGTTCTTTATGTATTCTGAATACAAAACCCTTACAGAATTATGATTTGCACATATTTTCTCCCATTCTATGAGCTGTCTTTTTACTCTCTTGATAGTGTCCTTTGATACACTTTGATAATTTTGATGAAGTCCAGTTTATCTGTAGTTTCTTTTGTTTCTTGTGCTTTTGGTGTCATATAGAATAAACCATTGCCAAGTCTAAGGGCATGCAGGCTTCTTCAAGAGTTTTATAGCTTTGGCTCTTGTTTTTAGGTACTTGATCCATTTTGAGTTAATTCTTGTATATGGCGTGAGATAAGGTTCAGCTTCATTCTTTTGCATGTGGAGATCCAGTTGTCCCAGAACCATTTGTTGAAGAGACTATTCTTTCCCCATTGAATGGTCTTGACTCTCTTGTTAAAAATCAGTTGACCGTAGATGCATGGGTTTGTTTCTGGACTCTCAGTTTAATTCCATTGATCTGTATGTGTATCCTTATGCCAGTGCCACTGCTTCGATTACTGTAGCTTTGTACTAAGTTTATTTCTTCCTTGTTAAGTTGGATGTCTTTTATTTCTTTTTCTTGCCCAGCTGCTCTGTCTAGAACTTCCAGTACAATGTTGAATACAAGTGATGAAAGTGGTCACCTTTGTCTTGTTCCTGACCTTAGGGGGAGAGCTTTCAGTCTCTCACCATTGAGCATGACGTTAGCTGTGGGTTTTTCATGATGCCCTCTAATATGTTGAGGAAGTTCCCTCTATTTAAAGTTTATTGAGTGTTTTTATCATGAATGAGTGTTGGCTTTTTTCTGCATCAATTGAGGTGATCACATGACTTCCCCTCTTCGTTCTATTACTGTGGTGCATTATACTGATTAGTTTTCATGTATTGAATCTCACTTGCCTTCTTGGGAGACATCCCACTTGGTTGTGGTGGAAAATCCTTTTGCTATGCTGCTGCATTTCGTTTGATTGTATTTTGTTGAGGATTTTTAAAATCTTTATCTATAAGGAGCATTGGTCTATAGTTTTTCATTTGTTTACCTTGTCTGACATTGATATCAGGGGAATGCTGACTTCATAGCATGAGTTAGAAAATGTTCCTCATCTTCAGTTTTTTGGAAGAGTTTGAGAAGATTGGTGTTAATTGTTCTCTAAATGTTTAGTAGAATTCGTCATTGAAGCCATCTGGTCCTGGGCTTTTCTTTTTGGGGAGGTTTTTGATGACTGATGTCATCTTGTTACTTGTTTTAAGTCTGGTCAGTTTTTGTATTTATTCTTGAGTCAGTTCACTCACTTTAGATCAAAATATACAAATAGATAGAAAGTAAAAGGATGGGAAAAGGTATTTCATGGATATAGTAACCAAAAGAGAGCTAGATGACTATAATAACATCAGATGAAACAGACTTTGAGGCAAAAAATTGTAAGAGACAAATAAGGACATTAAATATTGATGAAAGGGTCAATATATCAAGAAGATATGATAATTTTAAACATATATGCACCTATCAAGTGATCTCCAAAGTATATGAAGGAAAAATAGGCAGAATTGAAGAAAGAAATAGACAGTCGTAGTTCTACGATAATAGTTGGGAACTTCAATAAATCATTTCCACTAATAAAAAATGAAACAAAAGAACAGCTACGTTTAGATGAATAATGAAATGGAGGACTTGAAGAACACTATAAACCAGCTGGACATACACACAACGTTCAACTCAACAACAGCAAAATACACATTGTCTCAAGTGCACATGGGATATTCTCCAGATTAGACCACATGTTAGGCCACAAAATAAATCTCAATAAATTTTAAAAGATTGAAATCACACAAAGTATCTTCTCTGACTACAATGAAAGGAAACTAGAAATCATTAACAAGGAAAACTGGAAAATTTGCAAATATATGGAAATTCAACAACATGTCCTTAAACAACCAATGGATCAAAGAAGAAATCTCAAAGGAAATTAGAAAATCGTTTCAGATGAATGAAAATGAAAACACAGCAAACCAATACTTATGGGGCACAGCAAATTCAGTGCTCTGAAGGAAATGTATAGCTGTCAACACTTGCATTAAAAAAGAAGAAAGATTTCAAATGAATAACCTAACTTTATATGTTAAGGAACTAGAGAAGAAGAGCAGACTAAACCCAAAGCTAGCAGGAGGGAGGAAATAAAGATTAGAGCATAGGTTAATGAAATAGCGATTGGAAAAACAATAGAATCAAGGAAACCAAAAGTTGGTTCTTTGAAAAGAGCAAGACTAAGAGAGCGGGCTCAAAAATTACTAAACTCAGAAATAAAAATGGGCACATCACTGTTCAAATTAAGAATTATTTGAGAGTATTTTGAACAACTGTACACCAAAAAGATAGATAACCTAGATGTAATGGGAAAATCCGTGCAAACATACACACTACCAAAGCCGACACCTTGACTGGTGGTGTTTTCATGTGGCTTCAGGTTGCTCCTTAGTGCCCTTTTATATCCGCCTGAATGATCATTCCTCATTGGGCAGGTCTACTGCAATGAACTCTTTCAACTCATATTTCCCTGGAAATGTCTTAATTTCTCCTTCATTTTTGAAGGGTACTTTTGCTGGATATAAACTTCTTGCTTGACAGTTTTTTCTCCCAGCATTTTAAACATGTCATCCCACTGCCTTGCAACCTCATGGTTTCTGATGAGATATCGGCTGTTAATCTTCTCTTCTGCGGCATTTAAGATTCTCTCTCTGTCTTCACGTTTGGATAATTTGATTGAATGTGTCTCAGTGTGAATTTCTTTGAGTTTATTCTACTTGGAGTTCATTGAGATATTTGGATGTGAAATTTTCAGCTCTCTTCTCTCTCTCCTTTTTCTGGGACTCCTCTTCCGTGTATGTTGGTATGCTTGATGTGGTCCCACAGGTCTCTTATGCTCTGTTCATTTATCCTCCCTCTTTTTTTTCCAACCACTCCTCAGACTGGAGTGTATCAGGCGACCTAACTTCAAGTTCACTAATTCTTTCTCCTGCCTGCTCAAATGTGCTACTGAGCCCCTCTAGTGGAGTTTTCCTTTCAGTTATTGTGTGCTTCAACTCCAGAATTTCTATTTGGTTCCTTTTGATATTTCTCTCTCTCCTTTTTTTTTAAACATGAGTTTCTTTTCTTTTTTTAAGATTGGCACCTGAGCTAACATCTGTTGCCAATCTTTCTTTTTTTGTTGTTCTTCCTCTTCTCCCCAAAGCGCCCCCAGGACATAGTTGTGTATTCTAGTTACAGGTCCTTCTAGTTCTGCTATGTGGAACGCCACCTCAGCATGGCCTGATGAGCAGTGCTAGGTCCATGCCCAGGATCCAAACCGACGAAACCCTGGGCAGCCGAAGTGCAGTGCATGAACTTAACCGCTCGGCCATGGGGCCAGCCCCGATATTTCTTTTTATTGATAATCTCTCTTTGGTGAGACATCAGTCTCTTAGTTTCTCTTAGTTCTTTGTTCACAGTTTCCTTGAACTCCTAGAGTATATTAAGAGAGTTGATTTATAGGCTTTGTCTAATAAGTTCAATGTCTGGCTTCTTCAGGGATAATTTTCTATTAATTGCTTTTTTCCCTGTGAATAGGCTATACTTTCTTTCTTCTTTGTGTGCCTCATAATTTTTGTTGAAAACTTGATATTTTGAATACTATAATGTGATAACCTTGGCTATCAGATTTTCCTCCCTCTAGAGCTTGCTGTTGCTGACTGTTTGTGGTTTGTAGTTGTGTTTTTGCGTAGTGACTTTTCTGAACTCTCTTTATGATGACTGCACTCTTTGTCATGTGTGGTCACTGTTCCATTAGCTTAGTGGCAGATGGTGATTCAACAGAGAGTTTCTTAAACACCTTGGGCCAGAATATATCTTCCCCAGTCCTTGTAGCTGGGCTCTGTTTGTGTGTTGGGGCCCACCTTCCACCCTCAGCTGTGCAGTTTACAACTCTGCCTTCACCTTTATTTCCTGCTTGCTCAGACCTGGAAACACAGCCAGAGGTGAGCACCGAGGGCCTTCTCAGGTTCTTTCTGAGTGTGTACCCCCTCGTGTGTATCTATGGGGACCCTTAGACTTCTAGGAATCTGTGGAAGTTTTGAAAGCCCTATTCCTCAAATCATCTCATTTGCCTGCCTTTCATCCTAGACTTTTTGGGGTGTCTTCTGTTTGCTGTAACTTGTGCCTTTCCCAGGCACAGTGACTGACCCATTTGACAAACATTCTCCACATAGCTGCTTCCCCACCTTTGGAGAGTTCTGAGTTAGGAGAAGTAAAGGCAAGCCCTTTATGTGGGTCCTTGAAGAAGCCACCAGGGAGGTTAAACAGACAGCCACACTTCTTTCAGAACAGGGTCCACACTGCTCCCTCCAGCACCAGGACCTCACTGGGACCCAGGCTGCTGGGGACAGGAAAGGGGTAAGGTCACCATAATGGCACAAAGCTCTTCCTTCTGCTTCAATGGCCTTTTTTCTTCATGAAGCATTCCCTTGGTTGTTGTAAACCTTTGATCATTTTCCAGAGTTCAGATAAAGTTGATTCTGATGGCGTTGCTAGTTTCTCAGTGTTTCTATGGGGGGTGGGCCCTTAGAGTTCCCTATTCCTTATCTTTTCACACATCACTCTTAGCAGGCACAATTTTTTTTCTTTTTGTTTGCTGAGGAAGATTCTCCCTGAGTTAACATCCATTGCCAATTCTCCTCTTTTTTTGCTTAAGAAAGATTAGCCCTGAGCAGGCACTATTTTGAAAACTCCTTTTGAGGGCATCTGTCAGTATCTCCCAGAATTTAAAATCAGCAAACACTCCGACCTGGAAATCCCAACTCTAGGAATTGAGGCACCGTGAAAACGTACACTTGTGTACACAAGTATATGGTGAGGACCCTCACAGTGGTGTTTGTCATAATCAAAACTAGAGAAACTTGAAATGCCCATCTACTTGGTTCTGCATAAATCAGTAATGCTCTGTCCATGATTTGGGATGCTATGCTCCTGGGCAAAAGAAACCACCATGAGATATTTTTCCTCGTCAAATTGGCAAAGATAGAAAAATGTGAGCCCCTATGTTGCAAGTCTATGCTGTTATTAAGAAATAAAAATCCAGAGCCTCTTGTGTGCCACACAGATGTTCACATCACCAGTGTCTGTGCCCTTTGCCCTACAGTTCCAGTTCTCGGAGTCTATTCTCAGACGCACTCAGTTGTGTGTGAAACTGCACCTAGCTACAGCTTGGCCCATGTTCTGGATACCTTCTATCACTGTCCTGGGCTTTCTCCACCATCCCCGCTCGAGATCTCCCCTTTCCCACCTGCTCTCCATCAACCTAGCCCAGCAGGCGGAAGTCAGGCTGCATCTTGTTCTCTGTCCGCTGCATCCCAGCAGCTGGCACAGTCCTGGAGTACGGGGCAACCCAGGGCCTCTGTCTGTGTGTGGGAGCCCAGGATGCCCAGCCATCGGAGAGCGCTGTGTGGGCGCTGGGCCAGGGACTGCCAAAGTCTTCCTCGTCCCCATCTCTCAGCTCAACTGCGGTCCAGGATGTCCCCCAGGAAGGAGCTGCTTCTACCCACAGTGAGTTGAGGGGCCTCTGGTCAGAGCCCAGGTGGTGCCCATTGGACCTGCCCAAGAGCAGAGCTTCTAGAACCCCACAGGACCTGGGACAATGGCCAGACAGCAGAATGATGCCATGAGGTAGACATGAGACTCCAGGTGTCACGTGATAGAACCCCCAGGCACCCCGAGTTGGTGCTATAGAGAGAGTCTGAGGAACCCAGGCCTCACTACGGCCCCCTCTCACCCCAGGTGTGTGCACAGTCAGCACAAAGGGCCAGTGAGGGGAGCAGAGTTTTTATTGGTGCTCAGAGGTTAAGAGGGACATTGCTCGGTGCACGACCAGGGTCAGGAAGGGCCCAGCCCTGACCAGAGGAGGGATGTGGCTTGGAGCAAAGAAGCACAGTGTAGAGTGGCCAGGGTGCCCACGGATCAAGGTCAGGAGAGGAGCTCCATGAGCATTTTAGGCCCCACACCTGGGCTGGACTGGGGCAGGCGGGGCTGGTCTTTCCTCTGTGCTGAGAGACACCTGGGTGGGGTGGGCCAAGGAGGCTGGGAGATCAGGGGCCTCCAGGGGCTGGAGGGGAGGAGGATCCCTGGAGCCTGGCTAGCCCAGGGGATGTGCCCGGTCAGCAGCAGGTTTTCTGGGCTGGGGTGGTGCCGCAGCGGGCCATGTGGGAGCACGCGGGGCGACAGAGCAAGGACACGCAGGAGGCCGGGCGGCAGCAGCTGGGCTGGCAGGAGGCAGGGCTGCAGCAGGAGGGGACCGGCACACAGCAGGCGGGCCTGCCCACGGGGCGGCAGATGAGGGACACGCAGGAGGAGGGTTTGCAGCAGGACGGGGGGCAGGGGCTGGGCTGGCAGCACGAGGGGGCTGGGCAGAGGGTGGCCTTGGAGCAAATGAGTGTGTGGCAGACGGGCACGCAGCAGGCCTGCTGGCAGGGGGAGGAGGCGCAGAGGGAGGGCTGGCAGCTAGACTGCTGGCAGCACGAGGTGTCTGAGTAGGGGGAGGCCCCAGAGCAGATGGGCACACAGCACACTGGCTTGTAGCAGACGGGTGTGCAGGAGACAGGAATGCAGCAGGCCTGCTGGCAGGGGGAGGAGGCACAGCAGGAGGGCTGGCAGCTAGACTGCTGGCAGCATGAGGAGTCTGAGCAGGGGGAGGCCCCAGAGCAGACAGAGACACAGCACACGGGCTTGCAGCAGACGGGGGTGCAGGAGACAGGCACGCAGCAGCATGGGGGCTCGCAGCAGCTGGAGGTACAGCACGGGGGCTCGCAGCAGCTCTCCTGGCCATTGTCCACCAGCCAGGAGGAGCCGGGGCAAGCACTGGGTGAGCAGACCCGGCTGCCACAGTTCAGGTCGCTGGAGCAGACGGACAGAGTGGAGGCGGCAATAACGCAAGTCCTGGAGCAGCAGGTGTCGGCCATGTTGGGCTTCTGTGCTGGGAGGTGAGCGGGTGGAGGGTGAGTAGTGGGGAGTGAGTGAAGTGCTCTGGGCATTGGTGCTTTTATCTCCCTCCCTGGGGTGCAGGGCCTCACCTGATCTCGACAAGCCTTCCCTTTCCTTGTTGTTGCTCAGAGTGTGTTATTTGCTGAGAGGTGTTCGTAATCTAGTCCCCAAGACTTCTGAGTGTGTCTGGTGGGCTGATCACTGGAGGTGCGTTTGTGTCCTGAAAACAAGTGCTGAGATGCAGCGTTTCTGTTGGCGAATGGCTCCTGACTTGGGTGTGTCTGTAAAACCTTGGCTCCTCTTTCCATCTCTTTGCTTGTGTATCTTTGGGATGAATTCTAGTCCCAGGATGTTTTGTACCTGCAGATGCTGCACCCGTGTTCCTGACCCTCTTCCACTGAACAACGGGTGTCTTGACCTGAAGGGGTGCCCCATCTCGCCTGCTCTGTCTGCAAACCTGGTGGGGTGTCCACGGCTCTCCTCTGTGCACACGACTCCCAATGTCCATCTCAGATGCTGTTCTTAGTTCTCCTATGTATCGCACAATTACCAAATCGTGTATATTCTGTTATTTCTTGAGTTTTCAGTTTCAGGTGTGATCTAATTTCCTGTTGTGGAAGAAAGCGCTTTCTCTTGTTTTCCACCAGCCCCATGAGAAGTTCCTCCTTCCTACCCCAATATTTGGTTATATCAGTGTTCAAAGTCTGTACTCTTTTAACCGAGTGAGTGTTGTTCATAGTCTGCGTAGTGGAACCAGAGTTAATTTCCTTACTTGTACATGTTTTGTCTTTGCTTGTGTTTTTCTTAGAGTTAACAATTGCTTCTTTTGTTTGTTTGCTTATTTTTCTGTGTAGCTATCATTAGATTATCCCCAAGCTCTCTGACTAATTCATCCCCAAGCTCTGCTCAAGATGTTCAAACATATCAGGTAATCTGTCAGCTTCATTTATTTTTAGAAACATTCTCCTAGAGCCCTCTTTATTTATGGTCCAGCCTTTGTTGGTCATTCCCTCAGCCTGAGGCACAGGTGTCATCCAGGGATCTCCCTTCACTATTATCTTTGGATTTCCCTCCATCTCTCTCCTATCATGGATCTCTTATTTCCTGAATGCCGTGTTGTTTTCTTTCTGGGTTTATGCCCTTATTTTGGTGGAGTACATTCTCCAGTAGCTTTCTGAAAATGGATGCATAGGAGATAAATTTTAGCATAACTGAAAATGCCTTTATTGTGCCCTATACCAAGTTGATAGTTTAGCTGGGTATAGTCTCCTGGATTGGAAAAGTTTCCCCTTAGAATATTTAGTTGGAGAAATAGAACATTTCCAGAATTCTAAATGTTCTCTCGTGCTGTTTCTCAGTTAACCCAGCACCCCCCCCCCCCACTGCTCCAGGAGTCGTGGCTATTCTTCCTTCTCTCTCTGTTGATTAGTTCTGCCTATTCCAACTACTCTTTTGTTGATGGCTCCATTTGCTCAACAAAATGTCTGTGATAAGCACCCATGTTGCTACATGCATCATAGTTCATTCTTTTTTGCTGTACTGTACATCATTGCATCAAAGCATACCACACATTATTTGTCCAGTCTCTTTCCCAATGACACAGATTTAGATTATTTCCAGATTTTGGTTAATATTAATGCTGCTATAAAAATTCTTGTACATTTTGTTTTTGGTGAATATATTTACTAATTTCTTTTCAGTGTACATCCAACAGTGGAATTGCTGGGTCATATCTTAGCCATACATTTAGTTTAGCATATCTTGCCCAACAACTTTCTAAAGAAGCTTATATTCCTACTAGTCAACTTTATGAATTCCAACCACTCTATGTCCTTTATAAAATGAGGTGTTCTCAGTCTTTTAAAATTTTATCCATTTTGGAAAGCACATAGTGATACCATATCATTGTATTAATTTGCATTCCCTGATGAGTAAAGCTACTCATTCAACATCTGGATATCTTTTCTTGTGAGGTTTCTGTTCATGTCATTTGCTTTTACTTTTAATTGAGATTTTTGTATCTTATTGATTTGTAGAAATTTATTATATATTTTGAATATGAGTTATTTGTTGTATATATGTGTAGTGATGTGCTGGTAAATGTTTAATAACTGGCTGCCTGTAAAACAAAAACAAACCAGCCCTGATTTGTTGTGTTTGCCAGTTTTCATGGTGTAAACACTTTCACCATAGCTACCAAGGTGACGTCACTGAACACCGAGCCGGGGAGAGGTCACAGTCAGCTCTCGAGAGCTCCTGCGGGTTGGCTCAGGTTGCCCCCAGATATGTGCATTGCAAATTACTCATCCAAGTCTGGGGTCCTGTTTTGCTTCCTCTCGATGGGGTCCTTTTTAAAAAGTGAGCTTTTTTGAGGTATGATTTACATATTTTAAAATGTACCCATTTAAGGTTTCCATTTGCTGAGTTTTGGGAAGTGTGTACACCTGTGTGGCCACTACCACAAGAAACATAGAGAATTTTTCCATCGTCCCAAAAGTTTCCCGTGTGTTCTTTCACGGTCAGTCCCAGCCCCTCCTGACCCTGGTCCCAGGAAACTACAGCTCTCCTCCCTATCTACATCAGATTTGTCTTTCTAGAGTTTCATATAAATCAAATTATGTAGTATGGACTTTTCTGGTGTGGTTTCTTCCCCTCAGCACATTGAGATATGTCAGTATATGTGTGGTTGCAGGTGTCAGTGGGGGGTTCCTTTTTGTGAGCTGAATTCCACTGCGTGGATATAACACTTGTTTATCCATTCAGCTGTTGAATGGATAACATGCATGGCTAGTATGAGAAAAGCTTCTCTGAACATTGTGAACAATTCTTCGTGTGTTTTCGAACCCAAGCCCTGTGTTTTCACTTCTTTTGGGGAAATAGCCAGGAGCAGAATGGTTGGGTCACGTGATAGGTGTGTGGTTTACGTTTAAGAGACCGCCAAACTGTTTTCGAAGCAATTGTACCATTTTACATTCCTGCCAGCAAATGTATGAGAGTTCCAGCCCCATCACATCCTTGTTGACCCTGGGTGTTGTTAGTCTTTTTAATTTGAGTCGTTCTTATTGGTGCATGGTCATAGTCATGGTGTCTTTTAATGAATCGATGTTCTTAATTTTAACAAAGTCCAATTTATTGATTCTTTTCTTTAATGATTAGTGTTTCCTATGTCGTATTTCCAAAGTTGTTGCCCACCACAGCATCGTGAAGACGTCCTCCTCTGTATTATTCTAGATCTTCACTATTTTACCTTTCACATTTAATTCTATGGTCCACCTCCAATTAATTTTTGTGTTCAGTGTGAGGTAGAAGTCAAAGTTTATTTTGTTCCATGCAGATATCCAATTGCCCAACACCATTGCTACCCTCTGATTCTCAGGGGCCCCCTGATGGTGAATCAAGTGACAATGCAGGTGGGGTCATTACTGGGCTCCTTTGGGTGCCATTGTTCTATCTGTCTCTCTTTGTAGCGATATCTGGATCTGGTACTTATTGTGACAGAAAATACTCCCTTTTCTTTTCACGTTCTTCTGGGATCGCTGACCTATCCAAGTTTTATCCCTCGTCTTGCATTGATTCCAGTGAGGACATTTTCCTAGAAAATTATCCTCTTCATCTAACAGTCTCAATTGCATTGAATTATAGATATATATTTTTCTCATAATTTAAAATTTTCTCCATCTTCAGTTGTGTGCCTGTTTCCGTATTTAATATTTTTTCTACCTCTTGGAGATTTGCCATTATTTTAATTCTTGTATAGACCTTTTAAAAAACAAATGTTTCATTTGATTGATTGTATCTACTATTTCTTTGATTTTAATTCACTAATTTCATTAAGTTATTTCTTTTACTTTCTTTTGGAAGTTTTCTGAATTCTGAAGCGAAGTCTTATTTATTCTCAATCTTGCTTAGTTTCTGCTGTTTGTCTTTAAGGATTTAGTCTATTCGCTGAACACGGATCTCCCAAGCACTCACCTCCTCCCACGCAGGACCTCCTCCCTTCATCTCCTGAGTTTGCCGTTGGGTTTCCCTTTTCTGTTCAATCTGAAAGAGCACCTTTAAATTTTCCAAAGGAGACTTCCTTTTTATAGTTATAAGTTTGTCTCATCGCATGTGGCTCAAGAATGTGGTCTATGCCACTTCTTGTTACCTGCCCAGATAGTTTTTTATTATAAAATATTTCAGATAGTATAGAAAATAATATAATAAGCGCCCATGTATCTACGAATCAGTGTAAACAAATCTTGACGTTTTACCATATTTACATTTGCCGTATTTACAGAGCACTACAGATGCGCACCCTCCTGTTGCATCCCTGCCCTCTGCCTCGGGGGCACTGTTCTGAGGCTGGTGTCCGTCAGTCCCGCATATGCCTTTGTAGTTTTTATAGAGGTGTTACAGCCATGGAGACAAAGTATTGCTTTGTGTTTTTGACCCTTAAATACGTATTATTCTGTTTGTATCGATCTGTGGCATGATTTTTTCCTTTTACTTAATGTTATGTGTTTGCGATTCACCCAGATCGATGTGTTTCCCGGCTCAGTCATTTTAACTGCTGTGTACTCTTCCTCTGGGTGTGTGCACTATGGTTTAACTGTCCATTCTCCTCTTGAAGGGCATTTAGATTATTGTTCTATTTAGATTTTTCAAACAATGCCATGAGATGCTCTGTGTGAGTCTCTCGTGCACGCATGTGAGATCTTCTCCAGGGGAGCCATCCCCAGGGTGTAGGGGGTCCCAAGACCCAACCTCTGCATCCCCAGGTTTGATGATTTGCTAGAACTCCTAGGACTCAGCATGCAGAGCTGGCTCAGTGCAGAGAGAAGACCCTTGGTGGGAGGTCGGGGACACCAGGCGCACCCTTCCAGAACCCCTGCCATGGAGTCATGCAGGACGCGCTTAACTCCCCAGCAAGGAGCCATGATAACACATGTGAGGTGTCGTCTACCAGGGAGCTCATCAGAGACCAGCGCCTGAGGTTTTTATGGAGGCTGGTCCTGTGGCCGCCTCTGCCTGGCATGTACCAAAATCCAGCCTCCTGGGGGCAGAGCAGGTGTCAGCACAAGTCGTGATGTTTGTACTAATGGTTTAGGCCCAGTGAGGCACTCTTCTCACTCAGTGGTGGGGACCCTGCACAAATGCGCGTTCCCAGATGCCAGCCAAGGGCCAGCCTTGTGAGCAGGGTCAAAGGTGGCCATCCCCGTCTGCTGTGCTAGCTCCTTCCTGCACAGGGCCCGTGGGTTCATCCTTCTGGAGTGGGGGCACTGCAGGCAGTCTGGGTTCAGGGAAGTCACCCCTGAAAGGTGGCCCCCCTCCCTGAGAGCAGGCATCGCTGTCAGATTATTCACCTTTTGTGTCCTTGAAAGTGTGTCCATCTCTTGGATATACATGTAGCCAGAGTGATGGGGGCATTTGAAGGGGTAGGAGCATAGTGGCCCCGGAGAGCTACCCAGGACCACCTTACGTGGGGGAGCGTCAGGCAGGGGTCTTGGTTATAAACAACAGGAATGAATTGTGGTTAAATTCATCAGGAAGGGAGTTTATTGGAAGGGACTGGCAGCTCACAGAACGAGGGGCAGGTAAAGAAACCAGCTCAGGAACCAGTGGAGGAGCCAGGGCCACACCGGGATCCAGTGGCAGCGATGGGAAACCCACTCCAAGTGGTTCATCTTCTCTGCTCCACTCCACGGGACCTTCAAAGGCCTGGGGGAGTCCGGGGCCTCGCTGGGTCTCTGCCAACCCAGGCTGGGGGCAGGGCACGTTGATTTGGGGAAAGTCAGTCCTTGAAGAAATGGGTGAGCTATTCTGTGGAGGACGACTGCACATGTGTGGCCAGGTGGCCACAAATGCCCACTGCAGGGGCCCACGAAGGGGGCTTGACAGCTGTTTTGGCTCTTGGTAAAGAATCCAGGGGCTGCAGATGGCAGTGAGCTCTCAAGCTTTGGGGTGGCTTTAATCACTCAGCAGCAGGACTTCTGGGCCGGGGCAGGGATGCAGCAGGCCACGCGGGAGCACGTGGGACGACAGAGCAGGGACACGCAGGAGGAGGGTCGGCACGTGGGGCGGCAGAGCAGGGACACGCAGGAGGCCGGGCGGCAGCAGCTGGGCTGGCAGGAGGTGGGGCCGCAGCAGGAGGGGACGGGCACGCAGCAGGCGGGCCTGCACACGGGGCGGCAGAGCAGGGACACGCAGGAGGAGGGTTTGCAGCAGGACGGGGGGCAGGGGCTGGGCTGGCAGCACGAGGGGGCTGGGCAGGGGGTGGCCTTGGAGCAGACGGGTGTGCAGGAGACGGGCACGCAGCAGGCCTGCTGGCAGGAGGAGGAGGTGCAGCAGGAGGGCTGGCAGCTAGACTGCTGGCAGCATGAGGGGCCTGAGCAGGGGGAGGCCTCAGAGCAGACAGGCACACAGCACACGGGCTTGCAGCAGACAGGGGTGCAGCAGACAGGGGTGCAGGAGACGGGCTCACAGCAGGCTTGCTGGCAAGGGGAGGAGGTGCAGCAGGAGCGCTGGCAGCTAGACTGCTGGCAGCATGAGGAGTCTGAGCAGGGGGAGGCCCCAGAGCAGACGGGCACACAGCACACGGGGGTGCAGGAGACAGGTGTGCAGCAGACGGGCACGCAGCAGGCCTGCTGGCAGGGGGAAGAGGTGCAGTAGGACAGCTGGCAGCTAGACTGCTGGCAGGACGAGGGCGTGCAGGAGCTGGTGCAGGCTGACTGGCAGGGGCTGCACACATAGCTGGCAGGGGTGCAGACGAGGCTCAGGCAGGGGGCCGGGGCGCAGCAGCTGGGGGCACAGCAGGGGGGCTCGCAGCAGCTCTCTGGGCCGTCGTCCACCAGCCAGGAGGAGTCGGGGCAGGAGTCCCAGGAACCGGGCTGGCAGACCCGGCTGCCATAGCTGAGGTCGCTGGAGCAGACGGACAGGGTGGAGGCGGCCATGGTGGGGCGGTGGGGCTGGAGGAGGGTCAAGCGTGTGTGTGTGTGTGTGTGTGTGCGGGAGAGGGGGTTGAGAGTGTGTGAGCTGCCTGGGGTGCTTTGGGCTTATATACATGTTGGGGTGTGTTGTCCCAGCGGGCGGCCCCCACGCCCGCCCTTCCTTGTTGCTGTTTGGAACCCTGAGAACTCTCATTAGGGCCCGTTTGTTTTCAGTCCTGGGAGATGTTGCTCAGCTAGAAACTCCTAGTGTATTTGGGGTCTGTTGACACTTCCTCAGCGACCTTTGGTCCAGAGCACAGCGTTGATGTAGAAAGGGTGTGTGTTGTCTACACATAGTGTGTCCTGGGTCTGCATTGGTGGCAGGAGAGTTCCGTCTCTCCCCGTCCTGACGGCCCTTTGCCGATACCTGGGATGGGTCTAGTGCACACCTGGGATGGGTCCAGTGCACACCTGGGATGGGTCCACTGCACACCTGGGATGGGTCCAGTGCACACCTGGGCACTCTGCTTGTCAGGGTGCCACGGCTTCCTGAGTGGCAGGCTGGAGAAGCCCAGGTCGAAGAGGCGCTGAGGCCAGGACACTTCCCACAGTGTCTCCCCTGCACTCTCTCTGGTACAGGGAGCTCCCCTGAGGGTGCAGGTGGCAAAGAGGAAAAGGTGTGACAGTCGGGCCATGGCACTTCCCATTTCCCTGGTGGGCAGCGCACACCCTGCCTTCTGCCCGACAGCTCAGCGAGGCCCCAGATCCTGCGGCTGTCCACAGCCTTGCCATCTCCATTTGCATTCACCGCACACCGCACAGCCACGAGTGTAAGCCAGAGCTGCCTGTCCATCTCCCCGCAGAAGGCACAGCCACGCAGCAAAGCTTCGTACAAATGCCAGGGATCGCTGTTGTGTTTCCTGTTGGTTTTTCTGATTGTTAACCGAACAATTTCTTGTGTCACCCCAGCCAGAGACCTGAAAGGTCACCCAGGCCTCTCCCTTCCTTCTGCAGATAATATCCAAGTAGCCGCCACATCATTTTGGTTCTCTCTGCTAAATATGTTTCAAATCCTCTCTGGTCCTTTTATTCCCAAGCATGGATTTATTCCCTATGTGGCAAATCTTCCCGTGAGCTGGAAACAGTACCAGGCTGGAGGATGTGAAGATGAACAGGTCGCAGCCCTGCCCTCTGCATCCCTGCCAGCCCAGGAGAGCTGGGCTCGTGGTACCCTGTGATGCAGTGATGACCGGGCACGGCACAGCATGCACTGGGCCCAGAGGGGTGGGGCCTGACCCAGGTGGGAGGGCTCTGGGGGCCTTTCTGGCAGAGTGCGATGCTCCTGCTAAGCCTAGGGCCTCGAATTTTCACCCTTCCCAGCCGTTTTGTTTCCAACACTGATTATCAGCCCAGGTCTCTCAACCCCTGGGATATTTATGAAAGGCAAGAAAAGGGTTCTAGGAATTCAATTGAATTTATATTTAGAGACACAAAAATAAGATAGATTTGAGCCTGGCCTCCTGTGCTCAGCTCCTGGCCCCTTGGGGGTATAGGAACTCATCACGGAGACTGGACAGGCATTAAAGAGAGAAAGAGAGGGAGAAGATATTTCTGCTTCCGTCTATGACTAGGTAGCTTGTGCCAGACATATACGCTTGCTGAGAATAACTTGAAAACCTGCATAAAATACAAAAACATCTGTTGAAAGCTTTTTGAAGGCTGCCGTTAAAACTAAGAATTGAGGGGCACACATTCTGGAGATGAGAAAGCTTCAGAGAGGTGAGCCAGCATCTCCAAATGGCTTTTCCCTTAAGAGCAACTGATGAATCTTCAATGGGGGGATGGCAAAAGGCTGCAACTGAAACGTATAGAAGCCAGCAGAGCTTCTAGAAATTTCATGGGGCTGGAGTAAATTACATGGGAATTTGTGACTGCAGAGGCAGCAAGGACTCATGGGGACAAGATCCTAGACAGATGGGAGGCACCAAGAAGAGCTCTAGAAGAGGAGGTTGAACCCTCAAGGCATTTGCCAGATTTTCATGCTCTGCAGGGAAGATGCTAAGAAGGCAAACAGAAAGCCACTAAAAAGCCAAGCACAGTTTTTGCAGCCTCATTACCGAGGAGTCAAAACCTGGAGTTAAGACCAGCCAAGGAGGAGTGGCTCTCAGTTGGGGTCTCTGGAGAGCTAAATCCTAGGAGTGGGGAAAAACAGACCCTACAGAGACCTCAACTCCCAGCTTCATGTCAATAAAGTGCCCTGCCTCTCAGCAGGCCGCCTGCCAGAGGGTGAGGTGAAACTCTCCAGAGAGGAAAGGCTCATTCAGAGCTGCTAGAATTTTTCATACACAACGTCAAACATGCAATCAAGAATTACAGTCATGCCAAGAAATACAGCCAAGAGACAGATAGACAATAGAAACAGACCCAGAGACGACACAGTGCTGGAGTTATCAGACATGGATTTTTAAAATAATTGTGATGAATATGCCCAAGAAAATAGATGTAATGATGGAGAGTTTTATCAAAAAACTGAAATACATAAAAAAGAAATGAGTAGAAATTCTAGAACTGAAAAAATATGACAATGGTATTTATGACCCGATAGATGGGTTTAATAACAGAATGGACGGCAGAGACGGGATTAGTGAACTGGAAGCTGTGAGCATCTAGGAAGAAGCTGGAGAGTAACAAGGAGGGAAGGTAATTGAATATGTGGTAGACCATGGGGAAGGAACTGCATATTTTTCTTATTGTTGGAGTCCCATCTGGGAGGAAAGAGAGAATGGGGGAATATTTGAAGAGAGAATGGTAAAGAGTTTTCCAAAACTAAGAGTCAAACTTCATATTCAAGTAATGGCATAAACCTTAAGAGAATAAACACTAAAGAAACCCACGTAGACATCATAATGAAACTCATGAAAACCAAAGACAAAGACAAATTGTTGAAAACAAGCAGAGGAGAAAGAAACATCAACCTCAAACTTGCAGCAATAAGACTTATAGTAGATATCCCAAAAGAGGAAAGCAAGAAGGCCTTGGCGTGGCATCGTTAAGGGGCTGAGAGAAAAGAACTGCAAACCTGGAATTCTAGCCCAGCGAAAGTACTGTTCAGAGATGAAGGCGGAACAGAACATCACCAGACAAACGAGAACTGGGCCCACTCAACACCAGAGGACCCACTGTGAAGGAAATATTGAAGGGGGCTTTTCAGGCAGGATGACTGAGTGACAGAAATGCAGGGAGAAACGAGGAGACTCTGAAAGGAAAAAGAAGAGGACAAATAGAGGTGAAAATTGACCTACATTTACAGTCACAATATTAGGATGATATAGATTCCCTTACAGTTTCTTGTGAGGTCTAGACCGTAAGTATCAATCAAATGCATGACAACATTAACAAGAAAAGGTGAGAAGGAAAAAAGGAGTTAAAGTGTTCTGAGGTCTTAGCGTGGCTTTGGAAGAGGTAAAAGTACTAAGTCTGCCTGAATAACCCAAGAAGGCGTGCTCTAATCTCTGGGGTGACCACCGAAAGAAGAGTAGAAACCATGTGTAACCAATAACAAGTAGAAAAGGGAAACTGAATAATAAAAACACTTGATTAATCTAAAGTAGTCACAAAGTAATTTTTAAAAAGGACGTGTTGGGACAAATAGAAAACATAATCAGATAGTAGATATAAACCCAATCATCAATAATTAAATTAACTATTAAGTATTAAATATTCCAATTTACAAATAAAGATTGTTAGTCTGGATTAAAAAAAGATGGGAAACCCCTGTGCCACTTAAAAGAGCTAGATCCCAAATATAAGGGCCCAGAAAGGTTGGAAGTAAAAAGCTGGAAAAGGCTATATCATGGAAACACTAAATAAAAACAGTTGGAGTGGCTTATTAGTACCAGATAAACTAGATTTTAAAGCAAGAAGCATTATTTGGGATAAAAACAGACATTCCAGAAAGCTGAAAAGGTCAACCCGCCAGGAAGCTGTAACAATTCTAAACGTGTATACATCCGATAACATAGCTTAAAACACAGAAATCAAAAACTGACAGGACTAAAAGGAGAAATAGAGAAAGGTAAAGTCATAGTTGGGGACATTAATACAGCTCTCTCAATAATTGATAGGAAAGGAGACAAAATAATCTCAGAATAGGAAAGGCTATTCTGAGTTTAGACATAAAAAAAAGGACTGGTAAATTTAATTACATAAATTCTTAAAAATTGCATGGGATAATACATCATTAACAAAGGCAAAAAACAGTATGGAAAATGTATCTGTCATGCATATCACAGAGAAAGAGCTAATCGATATCCAAAGAGTTCCCGCAGTTGCTAATAAATGCCGACAACATAAAAGAAAATGAACTAAAGGATGCAGAGAGACAACTGACAGAGAAACACAAAAGGTTCTTAAACATGAACATGTGTTCAACTCCGCTCGAAACGAGAGAAAACAAATGTATGACCACGTGGGATCATTTTTCGCATGTTAAGTGGGAAAGGATGAAAACTGTTGCTGCTGTGGACTCAGGTTAGGCAGGGAGGGGGCAGCTCAGCGTTGCTGGCCTGCTGTGGGATGTGGACGTGTCCAGAGCTCTGGAGGGCAATTTGCCATTATGCGTCAAAATTTAAAGCCTCATACCTTTGTGCCACAATCATTAGGCACTTATTCTACAGGTGTTCCTGAAAAGCCATGAGGTCTGTGCAAAAGCGTCACAGCGGTGAGCTTGTGCAATAATCTGTGACACAGACTGCAGGAGACAGACACTGGGTGGCCCACGCCCCCCACCTCCTGGTGTCCCGGGGCCATGTGCCCCCTGCCCCTTGAGTGTGGTCAGGACTCGCTACATGCTTACAGGCACAAAGACTGCAGCAAAGGCGATGGGATGCGCATGATTACATCATGTAAGATGGTAATCCTGGTCTGCGGGGAGACTCTCCTATGCTGTTGGTAGAGAAGCTTGTGAGCTGCCCATGGAGAGGGCCACATGGCAAGGATGTGAGGGTGGCCTCCAGGCAACAGCCAGCAAGAAACTGAGGCACTCATCAGACCACCTGCACGGAACTGAATTCTGACAAGAACCATGTGAGCTCGGAGGTGAATCCTTCATCGGTCAAGCCTTCAGATGACAGCCTGTGATGTGGCCCCACAGGGAAGCCAGTTCTGCTGCGCCTGAGCTCCTCACTCACAGAAACTGGGAGACAGCATGTGTACCAAAGCTTGTGGTGATTTGTTACACAGCAGAAGAAACAAACACACAGACCAGTGTGGAATTCTATGCAGCTGTAACCAAGAAAGAGAAATCTGTATGTATTCGTAGGAACGGAGCTCCACATTAAATTATATTTAAAAAAAAAAACATAGTGAGTAGAATATCATACAATTTGTATTTTAAAAATTTATGCACACAAAGACATTAGATATGTATAAATACATATGGAGAATAGATAGTACATAGGTACATAGATACATAGAATGATATACATAGTCAATCCTCATTATTCATGGTTTCTTCATTTGTGAATTCACCTACTCACTAAGATTTATTTGTAACCCCAAAATCAGTACCAGCAGTGCTTGAGTGGTCATTTGCAGACATGTGCAGAGCAGCCAAAAATCCGCGTCTCCTACGGCCCACGCTCCCAGCTGCAGTGGGACAAGGAGATGGTCGCCCTTGTTTCAGCTCTCAGTCTGTAAGTGTGTCCTTTTCCCAGTCTCTTTATGCCACATTTTACGCATTTTGGGGCTTTATGCTTCTGATTTTGCCGGTTAAAATGTCCCCCAACTAGAGCTGAGTAGCTGTCTAGTGTTCCTGAGCGAGACAAGGCTGTGACGGGCCTTACGGAGAAAATACGTTAGATGGGCCTCGTTCAGGAGTGAGTTATAGCGCTGCTGGCTGTGAGTCTAATGTTCAATGAGATGTGCATTAAATATATATTAAACAAAATGTCTTTGAACAGAAACACACATCAAACAGGGTTACGTATTGATCAGTTGATGAAAATGCGCCCGGAGGCTGGCAAGAACCCAGCCCCATGTTTCCCCCTGAGCCGCTGGGCCGGTGCTCGCCAGTTCAGGGTTCGTGCTGACTTTATAGAATACGATTGTGAGTAACGAGAATGGACTGCATGTGCAGGGGTGTGTGTGTGTGTGTGTGTGTGTGTGTGTGTATGTACACAGAGAGAGACAGAGAAACAGGGACACAGAGAGCGAGAGAGACGGGGAAGAGAGAGGCAGAGAGAGGCACAGGTTAGAGAGAAGACAAATGGGTGGAAGCAGCTGCTTCAAGAGAGGAGGGTGCTGGCAGGCAGGAGTGAAGAACACCTCTCCATGGCGACATTTCGTGCCTCTTTGCGTGTTCTGTGGTCCTTTGCTACTTAGTGACCCTGTGGGTTGTCTGGTGTCATGTGGGGAAGGCAGGTTGGGTATCTGGCCTGCAGGAGGTCTGGGTAAAGGCCGCTGGTCTCAGAGGAGAGGCCGGGCCGTCCAAACAGAGGAGGCTGCCCAAGGCGGGGACGAAGGCTGTGACGCCTCCGCGGTCCAGCCTGGGTGCTCCGCGTGGCTCACACCCGGGAGCCAGATGCCCAGGAAGCTGTCATCGTCCTGTGAGGGAAGGGAACCACACGATTTGCCCTAGAAGACAAAGTCCTTTGGTCTCCCAAGCTCAAGAAAGCAGGCAAGTGGACACAGAGACAGGAGGCCTTGGACAGAGGCACTGTGGTGATGAGACCTTAGGCCAAGAGCTTCGGGTCCTGTCACAGATGTGTGGCCCTGAGAGGGCATTGAATGCCCCTGGCCTCCAGGTTCCTCCTTCACAAGGTGGTAACCGTGCTGCATCCCCATGGAATGAGGTGCCTGAGCCACAAGGAGACACGTCCTTGTGCTAGCTGCCCGCAAAAGGAGGGATGCCGGGGGCGGCCCTGGCCGGTGACTGGACGAGCTCCCAGCACACCCAGGATGGCCCGAGGCACCACGGACACCCACCCTCCCCGAGCTCCCAGCACACCCAGGATGGCCCGAGGCACCACGGACAGCCACCCTCCCAGAGCTCCCAGCACACCCAGGATGGCCCGAGGCACCACGGACAGCCACCCTCCCAGAGCTCCCAGCACACCCAGGATGGCCCGAGGCACCACCGACACCCACCCTCCCCGGCTCTCAGAACCTGGGTCAGGACCCCGCCCATCCCCACTCCTCCTCCCGGGGCACACAGTGGGACACACTCCTGAGCCAAACAATGCCAGGAGATTTACGAGCTGGACAACATCACAGGCAAACAAACATCCCTGATGCCAGCCTGGGAGCCGGAACTGGAGCCTCGTGGGCCTGGGACTCAAGAGCCAAGAGGGGTATAAAAGTCCACGTTCCCGGGCACCGGGCACACTCATACACACACACACATACTCACACCTACCCTCCTCCAGCCCCACCGCCCCACCATGGCCGCCTCCACCCTGTCCGTCTGCTCCAGCGACCTCAGCTATGGCAGCCGGGTCTGCCAGCCCGGTGCCTGGGACTCCTGCCCCGACTCCTGGCAGGTGGACGACGGCCCAGAGAGCTGCTGCGAGCCCCCCTGCTGCGCCCCCAGCTGCTGCGTCCCGGCCCCCTGCCTGACCCTCATCTGCACCCCTGCCAGCTGTGTGTGCAGCCCCTGCCAGTCAGCCTGCACCAGCTCCTGCACGCCCTCGTGCTGCCAGCAGTCTAGCTGCCAGCCCTCATGCTGCACCTCCTCCCCCTGCCAGCAGGCCTGCTGCGTGCCCGTCTGCTGCACCCCTGTCTGCTGCAAGCCCGTGTGCTGTGTGCCTGTCTGCTCTGGGCCCTCCCTCTGCTCAGACTCCTCGTGCTGCCAGCAGTCTAGCTGCCAGCCCTCCTGCTGCACCTCCTCCCCCTGCCAGCAAGCCTGCTGCGAGCCCGTCTCCTGCGCCCCTGTGTGCTGTGTGCCCATCTGCGCAGGGCCCTCCCCCTGCTCAGACGCCTCCTGCTGCCAGCAGTCTAGCTGCCAGCCCTCCTGCTGCACCTCCTCCCCCTGCCAACAAGCCTGCTGCGAGCCCGTCTCCTGCACCCCTGTCTGCTGCACCCCTGTGTGCTGTGTGCCCGTCTGCTCTGGGGCCTCCCCCTGCTCAGACGCCTCCTGCTGCCAGCAGTCTAGCTGCCAGCCCTCCTGCTGCACCTCCTCCCCCTGCCAGCAGGCCTGCTGCGTGCCCGTCTCCTGCACACCCGTCTGCTCCAAGGCAACCCCCTGCCCAGCCCCCTCGTGCTGCCAGCCCAGCCCCTGCCCCCCGTCCTGCTGCAAACCCTCCTCCTGTGTGTCCCTCATCTGCCGCCCTGTGTGCAGGCCCGCCTGCTGCGTGCCCGTCCCCTCCTGCTGCGGCCCCGCCTCCTGCCAGCCCAGCTGCTGCCGCCCGGCCTCCTGCGTGTCCCTGCTCTGCCGCCCAAGGTGCCGACCCTCCTCCTGCGTGTCCCTGCTCTGTCGTCCCACGTGCTCCCGCGTGGCCCGCTGCAGCCCCGCCTCGGCCCAGAAGTCCTGCTGCTGACCGGGCACGTCCCCCAGGGCCAGCCGGGCTCCAGGTCCCACCCTGTGACCGTGGTCCTCCCAGTCCCCTCAGTCCAGTCCTGACCTGTTAGGTGGCTGCCCCCACCCAGGACAGGGTCCACCCAGGTGTCCTCTGACCTGACCTCTGCCTCCCAGGAACCCTGACGTCGCTGCTCCCCAGCTGCTGCCTCCAGGAGGCTCCTCCATCTGCCTCTGGGTCACCTGTCCTCTCCCAGGTGCTCTGCTCGGGTCACCTGTGGACTTTCAAGTGTCAGCCCCTCCTCGGCACCCAATAAACTCCCTTCCTCACCTGATGCGCTTCCTTCATCTGACACCTGAGGGTGGGGTTGGGGTGACACATGGTTCTGACCAGACATTGGTCTCCTCCAGCCACGAACATTTGTGAGAGTGAGTGACTGAGGAATCCCGAAGGGCAGTGGCGTCCCTCCTCTGGGCCGGGTCATCCAGTGGACCCGTGCTCTCACCCAGGAAGGTCAGTGCCTGCTCAGGCGGTGCTCAGCACTTCCCTGAGGCTGGTCACCTACAGACGTGTTGTGGTCTGGGGGTCTCAGGTCTCCTGGACCATTTCCACCCATGTCCCATCTGGGCAAACCAGACTCCCAGAGTCACCCGCCAGGAGGTCGTCCTGGGGACTCCACGCAGCACAGCTCCTCGGGGCCAGGGGTCACCCTTGTGGTCCATCTTCAGGTTCTACCCACTTAGCAGAGACGTGATGGAGGGAAGACGTGATGGAGGGAGAGAGGAGCTCCTGCAAGCTCACGGGAGTTAAGCGACTGATGTGGGAACAAAAGATTAAGGGGTGGGTGGCAGGACCTGCAGGATGCCGTGTCCTGGGCCTGCACCCCCACCCTGGCCCTCCTCTGGTGCTTCTAGATTCCATCTGGGAGTGGGAGGGACACAGGTGTCACTGCTGCAGGGCCTCCCCTGTGACCTGAACGCCCCATCAGGTCTGACGTGCCGAGGAGCCGTGGACAACAGCCCGCTCTGACGTGAGGACGACATTGGCCTCACGTGAGGGCGTACGTAGACAAGGGCACAAACATCCCAGGAAGATGACCCGCTGGGGCACTGGCCAGAGCTGTTGTAGGAAGTGGACCACTGTCCCCAGCCCATAAAGGGTCAGTCAATGATCAGCCCTCCCCGAGCTCAACACGTGGACCAGGAGCTGCCTCCCTGCCCGTGAGCCCCTCCCTCTTCCTGCGGCCTCTGTCCGTCGCCAGAACCCACAGAGGGAGCCCCTGCCATCCCCTGAGGGTCTCAGGCTTCTCCCCTGATCCACAGCCCCCTTCCGCCCCACGCTGCCTGCCCCACTTGCTGCATGTTCCTGAGCAAACTCCTGCCTTCCCCTTCGGACCAATCTTTCACCCACCACTTCTGTTTAAAATCAGCTTTGTTGAGGTACAATTTACATGTAACCGAACACATCCAATTTAATTATACAGTTTGATGAGGTTGCAAAAGATCTACATCCTGCAGCCTCCACCTATGTCAAGACATATAACGTTTCCTTCACGCCAAAGGTTCCCTCCCATCCCTCCCCAGTCACCAGCCTCCGCCCGTGGCCCCGGCAGCCACTGCTCTGCTGGGTTCCTATGGATTGGTCTTTTCTCCAGTTTCTCATGACGAGAATCACACAATGCGTACTCTTGGTGTCTGGCTTTGTGTGCTTGTCTCTTTTGTTGTATATATCCGTAGTTGATTTCTTTTTAGTTGCTGAGTAGTATTTCAGTGAATGGATATGCCGCCGTTGTTGACCTATTCACATGTGGAGTATACTTGGATTGTCTCCAGGTTTGGTGATTATGAAGCAAGCCACTGTAAACATCGCACTCAGCGTGTTTTCACTTCTCCTGGGTCAATCCCAAGGGGCAGGGATGCTGGGCCGTGTGGGAAGTGTCCCTCTGTAGGGGTATTTGCATTTCCCTGATGACTAATGATGGGATGGTCTCGTGTGCTTGTTGGCCATTTGTCTGTCTTCTTCAGTGAAGTGTCTGTTCAAAACCTCTGCCCATTTTCATCAGATCAGATTGTTTGTGTTCTTATTTCTAAATTGTCAGTGTTCTTTATATACTCTGGATACGCCACGCATCATATACATGTATCGCAAGTCTCTCCATCTGTGGCTAGCCTTTTCATTTTCTTACCAGCGCTTTTTGAAGAGCTGACATCTTTCATTTTGATTGAATCCAATCAGTCCGTTTTTTTTCGTTGGTGCTAAGAAATCTTTGCCTAAGCCCAAGGTCGCACAGATTTTGTCCTATTTTTACTTCTGAATACTTTATGGTTTTAACTTTATGTTTAGTTCTAGAATCCATTTCAAGTTAATTTTTGAATATACTGAGAGTTGTTCCAGAATCATTTGTTAGGGGAATATCCTTTCTCCCGGGTACCCTTGCCAAAAACTCTATTGACCATCTACGTGTGGATCTATCTCTAGACTCCCCGTTCTATTCCGTTCTTCCGTGTTTCTTATCACACCAATAACACAGTTTGACCAATGCGACTTTAAATTAAATCTTGAAATCAAGCAATGTCAGTTCTTCACTTCTGTTTTTCTTTTCCAAGATTGGTTGGCTAATCCAGATCCTTGACATTTCCATAGAAATTTTAGAATATATTTTAGAATGAGTTCACTCGTTTCTACAGAAAAGCCTGCTGGGATCTTGATTGGCATTGCATTAAATTTGTAGATGAATTTGGAAAGAATTGACATTTTAACAACGTTAAGTCTTTCAATTCATAAACATAAGGTCTCTCTAGTCATTTGCGGGTTTTTTTTTTCCAGCAATATTTTGTCATTTTTAGTACATAGACCTTGTACATATGTTGTTAAGTTTATGTATTATTTCATTTTTAATGCTTTAGTTATGGTATGTTCCATTTCATTTCCCGCTATTCAATGCTACTAGGTAGAAATACAACTGACCTTTGTATATTGACCTGGGATCCTGTAACCTTGCTAAATTTACTTACAAATTCTAATAGCTTTTTTCTATACTATTCCTTCCTTAGGATTTTCAGCAGTCAGGCCATTTGGGCTTGGCATTTTCTTTGTGGGGAAGTTAATTATGAATTCAATTTCTTTATTTGATAGAGGGCTGTTCAGGTGTTCTGATTCATCTTGTATTCATTTTAATAATTTATATCTTTCCAGTTATTTGCCTATTTCATCAAAGTTGTTGAATGTATCAGCATAAAATCAACATAAATGTATCCTTTATTGTTCTTTTAATGTCCGTAGAATCTGTGCTGATAACCCTTGTTCATTCCTGATATTTGTAATTTCTTTCTCTTTTTTTCTTGACTGGTAAAGCTAGAAATTTATCAATTTTATTGGTCTTTTCAAAAAATTAGATTTGGTTTCATTCATTTTTGCTCTTGTTTGTCCATTTTCTATTTGGTAGATTTCTACACTTGATTATTTTCTTCCCTCTGCTTATTTTTGAGTTCAACTTGTGCTTCTTTTTATAGCTTCTTAAGGTAGAAACTTAGATAATTGATTTCAGTTTTTCCTTCATTTCTAATATAACTTATTAAAGCTCTAGATTTCCCTCTATACACTGTATTAGCAGCATCCCACAAAGTTTATTTTCATTTTATTCCAAATATTTTCTAATTTCCATTGTGATGTCTTCTTTGACTCATGGATTATTTTGAAGCGTGTTGTTTAATTTCCTAACATTGGACAACTTTCCAGGTATCTTTCTGTTAATGATTTCTGATTCTTTTGTGGTCAAATAACATTCTCTGTATGATTTCAATCCTATTCAATACACTGAGACTTGTTTTATGGCCTAGCCTAAACTTATTTTGGTGAATGTTTCATACGCACTTGAAAAAAAAAAAGAGAATTCTACTCTTTGGGGAATGGTATAGTGTGTAAATGTTAATTAGGTCAGTTAGTTTATAGTGTTTTTCCATTTTTTATATACTTATAGATTTTATCAAATTCAGAAAATATTTGGCATTATCTCTTAAAATATTTTCCTGCCCTTCCTCCACCTATTTTCCCAGATACTCCAACTGTATGTATGTTAGACCACTTGCTATTGTCACTGAGGCTCTGTAATTTTTAATTTTTTTTCTCACTGTCCTCTGGTTTGGATAATTTCCATGGCCATGTCTTCGGGGTCACTGATCTTTCCTTCTGCAGTGTCTAATCTATGTTTAAGCTCATCTTTTTAATGTTTTATTATTGACGTTGTATGTTTCAGCCTTGGAGTTCTATTTAGTTCTCTTTTGTATCTTCCATTTCTCTCCTCATTATGTCCATGTTTTCCTTTAAATCTCTAAACACATTTACAGTGGTTGTTTCAACTTCCTTGTCTGCCAGCCCCATCAACTCTGTCATTTCTGGGTTTGCTTCTATAAAGGGTTTTATCTCTTGGGTACGGGTGACATTTTCCTCTTCTTCATGTGTCTAGTAATTTTTTATCAAATGCTGGACTTCTGTGAAACAATAATGTAACACTGCTGAACTCTGTGCTTTGTCTCCTTCCTTTAAAGACACTGGACTTTGTTCTGGCTGGCAGTTGCTACCTGTGGATGAGCCTGATGCTTCTGACGCTCCCGCACTTGTTTTTATCAGGACAGATCTAGAGAGGCCTTGGCTCTGGGGCGGGTTTAGTGCTGCTGTTCAGATGGGACTCTCCTGAGATCTGCACTAAATGCCTCTGGAGTTCAGCGAACTCACGCTGGTTGTCTGGAACTCTGATGTCACTCGGCCTTGGGTAAGCTCTTGTAATCGTTCACCTTGTGGCGCCACGCTTGTTCTTGTCCAGCCTCACGTGGCTCTGAGCTCTGAACGAACAGCTTAGGGAACCCCATGGAGCTTGTCTCTGTATCTCTCCCTCTTCTGTGTCTGCCCCACAAATCCCAGCTGCCTCAGGCTCCTGGGACGCTAGCTCCTGCCTCTTCAGTTCAGCAAAACCACTGTGCTGTGGGTGTTGCCCTCTGTGTGCTGCGACCTGGGAACTCTCTCAGCCTCTGGGCTGGGCGATCCCAGGACTCAACTCCTTTGTTTCCCTCCTCTTGGGGACCCACATTCTGCACTGCCAATTGTCAGTGTCTGAAAACAGGTGCTTCATATCTTTTGCCTCATTTTCCAATAAATTCAGGTGGGAGGATGAGTCAGGCCCATCGTGGCCCAGAGCCAGGTCTGACTCCTTGTTTTGAAAGCTCTGTTTCTCGTCCAGCCAATCCCCTGCTTCCCTCTCTGAACACTCACGTCTTCCCTGACTCTGAAACTGAGTCCACCTCCTTCCATTCTGGGAAGTGCTCTCGCTAAACTCAAGCCCAACCTGAGGCATATCTACTGCCCCGGGGACTGACGCATGCCGCCAACATTCTCCAAGTAGGGACTCGAAAAGTGGGTCCTAGAGAGACATGAGAAGCCTCAGCCTAACTTCTCTGGCGCTCTGAGCTCCATGAGAAACATCACCACGCCCCACTCCAGCTCAGGTTTGGTGGTGTCCTATTTGCACAGACCCCATGGTAAACAGGTCTGTGGAGAAGGAGAAGTTACAAGGTGAAATCGAGGGAAAGAACCATTCAGTGAATAACAGCACAGGAGGGTGAAGGATGAGCCAAAGGTGGCCCCAAATGGCCAAACGGCTGGAAAGCCCACTCCCGCACTCTGTCACCCCGTTGGGACCTCTGGGAGCCATAGGAAACCACACAAGGTCCTGCAGGACGGCAGAGTGTTGTGTACGGAGGGGAAACGTGGACGTGTGGTCAAGCTGAGGACTAACAAGAAAGACAGACGTCAATGGCTCACTCAGAGTCACGGGCGTTTATTGGTCACTTTGCTGACGTGCGTCCAGAGAAGGCTCAGGGTCACGGAGCTGAGGGGACAGAGACACCGTAGATGGAGGCGGAGCTGACTCTGAGGGGTGGTAGATATGGAGCGGGGGCCACTGCCATGAGGACTTCCTAGGAGCCCCCTCAAGGGCCACAGCATTGAGTATGGACGTCCCGGTCTTCCACAGCATCCAACTCAACAGCAGACTGGACCTCGGGCTCTAGGAAATGGTCTGAGTGCTGGAGCACTTCAGGATGTGGCAGTCAGCCTCCAGAGGGGACCTCACCCTGTCCTGGGTGGGGGCAGCCACCTAACAGGTCAGGACAGGACTGAGGGGGCTGAGAGGACCACAGTCGCGGGGTGGGACCTGGGGCCCGGCTGGCCCTGGGGGACGTGCCTGGTCAGTAGCAGGACTTCTGGGCTGAGGCGGGGCTGCAGCGGGCCACGCGGGAGCACGTGGGGCGGCAGAGCAGGGACACGCAGGAAGAGGGTCTGCACGTTGGGCGGCAGAGCAGGGACACGCAGGAGGCCGGGCGGCAGCAGCTGGGCTGGCAGGAGGCGGGGCCGCAGCAGGAGGAGACGGGCACGCAGCAGGCAGACCTGCACACGGGGCGGCAGATGAGGGACACGCAGGAGGAGGGTTTGCAGCAGGACGGGGGGCAGGGGCTGGGCTGGCAGCACGAGGGGGCTGGGCAGGGGGAGGCCTCAGAGCAGACGGGTGTGCAGGAGACGGGCACGCAGCAGGCCTGCTGGCAGGGGGAGGAGGTGCAGCAGGAGGGCTGGCAGCTAGACTGCTGGCAGCATGAGGAGTCTGAGCAGGGGGAGGCCCCAGAGCAGACAGACACACAGCACATGGGCTTGCAGCAGACAGGGGTGCAGCAGACAGGGGTGCAGGAGACGGGCACGCAGCAGGCCTGCTGGCAGGGGGAGGAGGCACAGCAGGAGGGCTGGCAGCTAGACTGCTGGCAGCATGAGGGTGTGCAGGAGCTGGTGCAGGCTGACTGGCAGGGGCTGCACACACAGCTGGCAGGGGTGCAGATGAGGCTCAGGCAGGGGGCCGGGACGCAGCAGCTGGGGGCACAGCAGGGGGGCTCGCAGCAGCTCTCTGGGCCGTCGTCCACCTGCCAGGAGGAGTCGGGGCAGGAGTCCCAGGAACCGGGCTGGCAGACCCGGCTGCCATAGCTGAGGTCGCTGGAGCAGACGGACAGGGTGGAGGCAGCCATGGTGGGGCGGTGGAGCTGGAGGAGGGAGGATCTAAGTGTGAGTGTGTGTGTGTGTGTGAATGTGTGAGGTGCTGGGGGCCATCTGGCTTTTATACCCCTCTAAGGCTGTGTTTTTCCCCCAGGCTCTCACCACGCCCTCCTTCCTCGTTGCTGTTGGGGCCGGGTCCTGCAGAACAAACAGAAGCTGTTTATTCCCTGGAGTCATTGCTCCGCTCCCAAAATTCTTCAAATTGACTCGGGGTGCCTTTCCTTGTTTTAGTCCTAGAAAGAAAACTTGGAGTGGAGTATGGCTTACTTGTTGTTCTAGCAGGAGTCATTGAGGGGCCCGGGCAGAGCTCATGTCTGTGGAGTGCCCCTGCTCAGGGGTTAGCTGCTGTGCATGCCCAGCTGAGTGAGCAAGGCCAGGTGCCTCTGTGGTTGGAAGGTTGGAGAAGAGGTTCACTTGGTTCCTAAACAGAGGTAGTGTGAGTCACGATTCGTGTGCAGCACTGTGTCAGTGTCCAAGGGCTGTCACAGCAAAGGCCCACAGGCAGGCCGGCTCGCTCGACACAAGTGTATTCTCTCCCAATTCTGGAGGCAGAAGTCCCGGATCCAGGTGTCGGCAGGCTGCTTCCTTCTGAGGCCGTGAGGGGGAGTCTGCTCCAGGCTCTCCCCCAGCTTCTGCTGGTTGTTGGCAGTCTGGCTTTCCTTGGCTTGTGGAATCTCACCCCCATCTCTACCTCCATCCTCACATGGCTTTCTCTCTGTGTGCGTGTCTGTCCACATTTCTCCTTTTTATAAGGGCCCCGGTCAGACGGGATTAAGGCCCACCCTCATGACCTCATTTTAACTTGATTACATCTGCAAAGACCCTATTTCCAAATAAGGTCACATTCACAGATTGGGGGAGTTCGGGCAGCAGCCTCATTTTAGGGACACAATTTAACCCATAACAGAAGCAGACCTAGTGCCAGAGTCTGGGACAGAAGGAAAAGTGGAGCAGGTCTCATTTCCCAGGACCCCGTCCGCAGCAGCCGGTGAAGGACAGGTGCAGGTGGCACATGGCATGACAGCTTCGGCAGCACACGCATGTCTTCTGCTTGTCTAGGCAGGGCTTGAGCTCACGGGATGATTTTTTTTTTTTAGTTTAGTTTATGGAATAATCGTAAAGAGAGTACAGAGAATTCACATAGGTCCCTGGCCCAGCTTCCTCTAGTGTTGACATCTTCGTAACCAGAGATCAATTGCCGATTCTTAGAAATCAGCCTCGGTGCATCGCCATTCACTCCAGGACAGACGGTGCTTGGGTTCACCAGTTCCTGTAAACGTCCTCCAGCTGTTCCAGGACCCCACGCTGCATTTGTCAGGCCTCCTTGGTGTCGTCTGGTTTGGGACAGTTGCTCAGTTTCCTTGTCCTTTGTAACCTTGACACTTTTGGGGAGCACTGGTCAGGTGTGTTGCAGCACGTCCCTCGATTTGGGTTTGTCTGCTGTTTTCCCGCGATTAGACTGGGGGCTGCCGTGTGTTGGGAAGAAGCCCCCAGGAGTCACATGTCCCGTGAAGCCCAATGTTGCTGAGTCTTGTCACTGGGGATATGACTATTTTTCCCTTTGTAATCACAAAGATTGGGGAGAGATTCTTTGTCTTGGCAAATATCTAGTTTCTGCTGAAATGTCTGCCCGCTGGCTTTGGCGCCCACCCTCTGGGAACTGTGCCTGCAGCCGCGGTCGCTGTGGTTACTGTGGTGGCCTCACGGTGATTTTCCCCTTCCACATTCCATCTCCATTTATTAATTCAAATTCTTCTGTAAGAAAGAGTTGTTCCTTCTCTTCCATTTATTTATTTGTTCGGTTATTTATTTCCATAAGGACCGAAGAATATTTATTTTATTGAGTTATACTGCGATATTATCGTGATCTTGTTGTTCAAATCATTCCAGCTTCCACCACTGGGAGCTCTTTCATTTGGCCCCTGGACCCCTTCAGCGTGCCTCCCCTCCCTGACTTCTCACATCTGCACGAAGGGCACAAACGTGCAAAGCTCCTCTTGAATTTTCCCTGTCACTTCCCTGGGATCACCTGCTTCTCCGAGGAGCCCTGGTTCCTTTTAGGGGGCGATGGCCTTTGGAAACCAAGATCAGGATCTGGGTGTGCTTGTTGCTCCTGGGGCCCCCGGTGGGTAGAGCAAGGAGGCCTGTGACGTCCACTGACACGCAGGGGACACATCTAGTCTTTCACCGTTAAGGATCATGTTAGCTGTGGTTTTTTCTAGTTCGGCTTTCTCAGGCTAAAACGTTCCTTTCCTTTGCTGAGGGATTTGTCATGAATGGATGTTGGATTTCATGGAATGCTTTCTATGCATCTGTTGAGATGATCATATAGTTTTCCTTTTAAGTCCATTAACACGGTGAATTACATTAATTGATTTTTTAAGCTTTTAATTTTGAAATAGTTATACATCCACAGGAAATTGAGAAGCTAGTACGGAAAGGTGCTTGACTGATTTTTGAATGTTGAAGCCGTCTTGAATTCCTGGATAAACCCCACTGGGTTGTGACGTGTTGTCCTTTTTAGACGTTGCTAGATTTGATGTGCTAATATTTTATTTGGGATTTTCGAGTCTGTATTCGTGAGGATATCGGCCTGTAGTTTCCTTTTATCGCATTGTCCTTGGTTTTGGTAATGCTGTCCTCAGGAAAGGAATTGGCAAGCGTCTGCTCCTTTTCTGTTTTCTACGAGAGATGGTGGAGAGTTGGCATTTGTCTTCTTTAAATCCTTGGTAGAATTTTCTAAGAAACCAGAGTTTTCTTTACCAGATATGGGACGTTCCAGTTTTCCGTTTCTTCCTTAACGAGTTTCAGCCATCTGTGCCTGTTGAGGAGCTGGTCCCTTTCATCTACGGTTTTGAATAGCCAGGCGTTGTGTGGTGCGTAAAGTTCCCTTATTAACATATTAATTCTTCAAAAATGTTTAGTAATATCCCATTTTTCCTTCTTGACATTGATAAACTTGTTTCTTCTCAGTTTTTTCCCCTGGTCCCTTCGTGGCTACAAGTGTGTCAATTTTCTTGATCTTCTCAAGGAACCAGCTTTGGTTTTGGGGACTTTTTCTTTTGTGTTCGGTTCCCTTGATTTCCGCCTTGTCCTTTTCTCTGCCTGCCGTGGGTTCCATTTGCTCTTCTTTTTCAAGTTTCTTCAGTCGAAGCTCAGATGGTTGATTTGATATTTTTCTTCTTCGCGAATGGCAGCATTTAGTCCTATAAGGTTCCCCCTCCTTTCACCGCGTCCCACCATCCTCTCTGTGCCGACGGTCCTGCCCATAACCTGAGGCTTTGAATGAGCTGGTCTGGTTCCGACTCCATTATTCCTGGATCCAGGACACATGTTCTAAGGGTAACAGAGTCGATGTGGACTCACACGCAGTGGGGTTTCAAGGCAGGTGCTAAGTGGTTGGACTTTCACATCCTGCAACCGGAGGCTGTTGCAGCTGGAATCTGCTGTACGTGTTTTCACTCGCCAGGAGGACGTGAGGTAAGGGCACGCGGAAAGCTGGCCGGATCGCAGGGATAATCATGCCTGGCAGGAGAGAGCGTGCTTTCATTGCAGAGGTCCCCTGGGGGCAGGGACTTCCCCTGCTTCTTCACCTCCCCCCCACCCCCCACCACCCAGCTCCTGGCAGAGGAGAGCAGCAGGAGGCATCTGGGATCAGAGGAGGTGCATTCTGTGGGTGGGACCCTGAGGGTAGCTGAGCGTCCTGTGCTGGAAGAGCTCGGATCAAGCCCCTGTCCCTGTGCCAGCCCTGCAGCCCGCATGATGCACGCACTGTCTTTCGCCTCCAGAACGTCTGCGTGCCCAGCGAGGCCAGGCGGTTGGTGAACCTAATGGACGACATTCAAGAAAGACGAGAAAAGGTTCCAGTTTGAGCTGGCAAGCGTGGGGCCAGAAGATGGACTCGTTCCTGCTCTGTGTGTGGACCTCTCTGCGTCAGCTCTGGGGCACCCCTGCATGCCCTATTGCCTATTTACGTAAAGTGAGCTTAACATCAGCTGTTTTCCAGCCACATGGATCTTACTCAAGAGAGCCTGCTCAGCCAGCCCTGGCAGCCTGCCCTCCTGCAGGCACAGATCCTCCTGCAAACTCAGGCGGGAGTTAAAAATTGACCTAAAAAGTGGCCCAGTACAGGGGTGACTGCGTCATGAGGGATGGGCAGTCCATTTCCCATCTAGTCGTTGCGAGGCAGTCCATTCTGGGGGAGCAACTTCTACTTGCCAGACAATACTTCCAGTCCCTCCCACAGCCCTACAAGAAAGGGGGTACCATCTCCCATGGCTGATGAGGAGACCGAGCCTCCGAGAGGTCAGTTACAGAGGCTGGGGACACTGCGGGTCCCAGGAGAGGCGTCCGTCCTTGCTGTACCCTCTGCTTGGCCCTCTGGACAATGTCGTGCACTCTGAGAGCCCTTGACTCCAAGGAGCTAAGGCGGACTTTGGAGGATGATTGAAGGAGTGGATGTGTGCGGATTTAAAAGCGTGGATGTGTATGAAGAGCTGAGCCTGTGCCGGCCCAGGGAGCTCTCTGTTGCGCGTTTGCTGGGATATTGTTGGTGTCGCTGCTGTTTCAATGCCTCTGTGGCTGTAGTGGCCTGGTCACCATGTTGCCTTTGGCTTTCCAGGCTGTGGACGTACCCACGCTCCAGCCCCAGAAAGCCCAGCGGTCCATTCAAAGCCCAGCGGGCCGCGCTTTTTCCACATCCCTTGACTTCCTTTTAAACAAGTCAAGAAAAGCAGCTTTGAACATGTAAAGGGAACATAAGTCGTTTTCCCATTTATGCTGCATCATCACATTTTTTTCCTATTTCCATTTTTAAGCAGTATAATAGGAGGAAAGTGCTGTCTTGCTGCTGTTTTAGTTGGCACTTCTCTGACTCACATTGACTCGAGCGTTTCATGATGTCTGTGAACCCTTTGGGTTTATTCTCTTGTAGTTTGCCTGCTTTTTTTGAGAATTGCTGTTACATTTTCCTTGTTGGTTTTCGGGGCCTCCCTGCCCCTTCTGTCCCGGGTCAGTTTCAGGCATGGCAAACTGTTTCCCATTCTGTCCTGTGACCTTTGGCACTGCCCACAGTGTCCCTCCTGAGCGGAACTTCTTGTTTTGATGTGAGCAAATGTACCAGCTTCTTCCTGACAGTTTCTGTTTATTGAGAAATCTCCTCCACCCCGATGTCACCAAGACAGCCCCTGATTCCTCCCTCTAACTCGCAAGTTTCGCCTTTCACCCCTCCTGGAGTTGAGGACGATGTGTCCTGTTCAGGAAGGATAGGCTTGAGTTTTCTCCCACGGAAACCCGGCTTTCCCATCACCATCCGCTCATCAGTCCATCCTCCCCATTGATCCACATGGCACCCGGACCGCTCACCTGAGGGTCTCTCTCTGAGCTCTCGCATCTCTTCTCATCATTGGTCCCTCTGCCTCTTCTTGGGCCCAAACTGGGCTGTTTTGTTACTGTGGCTGTATAGTCAGTCTCACTGTCCCGTAGGGCAATTCTTATAATACCCTACCCTAAATTCTGGGTTATGAACTATTCCTGGCTCCTGGCACAGAATTTAAATCAACGAAATCCACAGAGTAAAGAGGATTTTCTTAGCCATTACTTCTTTCTCTCTTCTCACCCCCAGCGGAGGAACCCCTTCCAGAGCCCGTCTAAACTGTGGCCGGGTGTCCACCTGGCTGGGGGCCTGTGGCTCACCCCTGCACTTGCAGCGAAGACCTTGGCTCCTCCAGAACAACCTCCGTCTTCGTGGGCTCCAGTGCAGATAACCTTCCCAGGGGACAATTCGGGGCACGAGGAGCCTGGCTGCTGGCCAAAAATCCGTAGGCGGTCACTAAGGCTTCGCCCGCAGGCCACGGGAGGAAGCTGTTCCGCCCGCCAGGCTTGGGGCACAGGCAGGGCCCTGCTGTCCTGGAGGGAGCTGCATCACTACCCCGGCCCACGGCCACGGTCCTACTACATCCGCGCTCCCAGCCCCACACCTCCTTTCAGAGGCCTCCTTGTTGGGGCTTGAGGACACTCATCCAACACTGACTCAGTATCTAGGGCCGTTCCACGCCTAGCCCGTCCTCCTCATCCATCCCCTTCCACCCCATCCAATCGCAGGAGGCTTCTGTCCTGGGGCTCCATCTGTGTGGCCCCCACCACGCCCCCCCGTGGGGCAGGAGGGAAGGGGGCCCACGCCTCCTTGGATTCTGGCTTCTCGCTTATACCATTGTAGTAAGTAACTGAGGCCTTCACGGTCCTTCTGTTTGGGATTGCTGCTGTAAACCTGGCAGGTCAGCTCTTTGTCCAGCTCGGCTGGACCCCTGGCAGGGGGGGAGTCACCACGCTCCCACTTCACAGACAAGGAAACTGAGGCTCAGAGAGGTTCCGTGCGTCAGTTGTGGGCCGGATCTCAAGATCTTGAGGTCCACTGTGTAGCCAGCTCTGAGGTAATCTGTTTGTGGCTACCATGGCCCCTCTGCTAAAGTGGAAGTACCTTGAGGGCGACAACTATTGATTTCTGAACTGCCATTTCAGGAAGCCTTGGTGGAATAAAGGAAGGCCACCCAGAGGAGAACCAGCAGAGGCCGTTTATTCAGAGCGGCTGTGGCACGGCGTCCGCAGCCATCACCTGAGTTTGGCAGAGACTCAGGCAAGCAGGGGAGGACACAGCTTATGGTAGAAGAAAGGAAGGCTCAGCTGTGCCCCGGTGGAGGCCGCGGTGGCTGGCTACAAGCTGGGCATCCTGTGCGATGGGTTAGGGAGCATATCTGGCTTTTCTGGTTGGTGCTGAATTGGAAGCGGGGACAAAAATTAGGGAAGCTGTCAGTCACTGGCCAAGTCCTGGCTGTTCTGGGCCAATGGCAGCAGAGGCTGTGGTCCGGCTTCCCCAGCTGTTCACTGCAGAGGCTGAGGGTCAGTGTTCGCTCCACACGCACCTGGCTTGGCCATTGTCCTTTGTATACTCAGTCTCTCAGTATGAATACAATAGGTGCTAATGGATGTGTGTCGAATTGACTAGAATTAATTGGCAGGACTGTATCACTTGCCTGTATCTGAGTGTCCAGAGAGAGCTCTGACTTTCCTGGACTCAGTGCCTCCCCCATTCCTGCAACCGGCAGGAACTTTTCCGAGAAGGTGCAAAACTCGCCGTGTCTGGGGGCCGGCCCCATGGCCGAGTGGTTAAGTTCACGCGCTCCGCTGCGGCGGCCCAGGGTTTCACCGGTTCCGATCCTGGGCGCGGACATGGCACTGCTCATCAGGCCACGTTGAGGCGGTGTCCCACATGCCACAACTAGAAGGACCTGCAACTAGGATATACAACTATGTACTGAGGGGGATTTGGGGAGATAAAGCAGGAAAAAAAAAAAACGCATTGGCAACAGTTGTTAGCTTAGGTGCCAATCTTTAAAAAAAAAAAAACTCGCCATGTCTGTTAACCTGGAGACCCCTCCCCTTGTGCATGTAGCCAAGGCAAAGATAGAGAAGCGCATGCACGTGGACTGAATATGCGTCACAGCCAAGACTGTCCGTGTCTGCGAGGATCGGGGTGGAAGCAGGAAGAAGCTGTTTAATTAAACAACGGAGGGAGAGGCTCACACTGGGATTATCTGAATTCGGGGCCCCCCCCTCTGTTAATGCGCCCTAATTGCCTGTGCCCTGGGCTCAGCCAGGCCCGGGTGTGTTCTGGGAGCCAGGCAGCCTGCCTGGTGGTGGACTCACGTTTCCTAATGAGGGGGCCACAGCTAAATCCCAGAGGGGCCAGCCCACCGCCAGGCAGGGCCCATGTACCCTCTGTCTCTCGGAGCTTTGGGGGTGAATTTAGGGTGCACAGTGCTTACTTAGAGCCCTGTGCTCCCCAGGGGCCCCGACCAGGCACGACTCCACAGGACGTGGAACCCGACCTGCACGCCGTGGCCAGCCGGAGGCTTGGGTCTGGTCAGGCTCCTCAGCACAGACTTGCCCCCAACCCCCGAGATGCCAGAATTTTCCCTACAGTCAATCTGGGACCCTCCCACAACATGCACAGCTGCCTCCGGGGTGGTCCCTGCCCTTGACATCCGGATGCTTTAGAGGATGCAGACCCTTCTGAGTAGGAGTGTTTCCCTCTCGCTCTGTGGGCGGCTTATTTTACAGCACGTGTTCTTTCCAGAAGCAATGCAGTCTCCCCACACTCGGCTTTTCTGTTCTCAGAGGCAGAAGAGATGAGTCAGGGGCAGGGCCCGGTGGGTCATTAACTCTTGGTGACTCCATTTCCCCAGGTTAAATGGGGGGTCATCGTGATACTGCTTGGAGGGCCTTTGCGAGGCTGCTGTGACATGTCGAGACCAGAACCTGCCACTCCCGGGGGCCCCGTAACAGACCTGGCGTAACCCCCCTGTGATTTCCTTGACACAGACCTGCGCCCCCTGGACATCCTGGCAGAGGCAGTCCCTCCGGACAGCGCTGCAGGCGGAGTCAGGGTGACTCGGGTTCAAGGTGTGCGAGGACTCCAGCTCTCGGCCGCCAGCCCCCACGCCATGAGCTTCCCTGCGTCGAGGATTTTCGTCAGATGCGACCTCTTCCCTGAAGAATTTTCCATCGTCGTCACCTTGAAAGTTCCCAATCTTCCCCCAAAGGTCAGTGACGCTTTTATCTTCGTGTTAGAATGTGTTAGAATGGCCTGATTTTCCTTGCAATGTTCTCAGTGCTAGAGCGTGCAAAGGGCACGGCTGACTCAGGTTGCGGCGAGACACCGGCCAAGGTCTCCTAGGGTGTCTTTGGGATCAAGAGCGGCCGGCCTTGATAGGTAGTGAGGTCCCCATCACTGCGAGTGTGCAGGCAGGGTCTGTGTGACCATTTGCCGGCGGTTTATACTGGTAATTCCTGCGATTATAGTTTTGCTGGTGTGCTAATCTGTCGGAGGCTAGGGACATGCTTAGAGTTTTTAGTTTGACATCCTTTAGTGGGAAAGGTAAACAATAAAATAACAAAAGCATACCTGTTGGGGTCTGTTTGCCTGTGACTTGCAGCCCCATGCACCCCAGGCCCAGCTCTCATTCCCATCCTCCCCGACTAGGCTGCGAGCTTCCCGGAAGGTGAGGCCCGGTGGCGGCTGCCGCCTTTCCCTGTGGATTCGAGTTCAATGGACTTCACACTGTGCAGCAAACTCCTCATGTTTCCAAGTCAGAGTCCTCCGCTCTCCCCAGCCGACCGTGCTTCTCCGTGTTGGTTTTCTCTGATGAGTGCGATGCCGCCCCCATAGTTCCCGTTGGCGTCCAGGTCACGGAACCGCTCTCCTTTCCTGCCATCAATCCGCTGTCAGACCCAGCTGCTGTCTTCAATTCCAGTCATTGCATTTTTCAGTTCCTATAATTTCCATTTTCTTCTTTTTTATATAAACTCCAGTTCTCGGGTTGAAGTCTTTGTCTTGTCAGCGACTTTCCTGCTCGTGGCTCCCATATCTGAATGGAACCACTCCATTCGACCGACGACTCCAGTATGCGGGCCACCTGGAGGATGGCTCTGCTGTCTCTTTTATCTATTTTCCATCACGCTCAGTAATTTTTTAACAGTTTTATTGAGCTATGATCCACATACCGTACAATTCACCTCTTTAAAGTGCACAATTCAATGATGCTTAGTTTATTCAACGGACACATGCAACCCTCACCACGGTCCATTTAGGGCGTGTTCATCACCGCAGAAAGAAACCCCGTGCTCGTTAGCTCTCAGCCCCACCCCCAGCGCCAAGCAACAACCCATTTACTTTCTGTATCTGTGGTTTGCCTATTCTGGACATTTCATATAAATGGAATCAGGTAATACATGGTCTTTGTGGCTGGCTTTTCTTACGTGGTGTGTTTTCAAGCTTCATCCGTGTTGGAGTGCACATCAGTACTTCACTCCTTTCTGTGGTGGAATCATATTTGCCCGTGTGCATACACCACGTCTTGAGTATCCACTCATCAGTTGGTGCACATTGGGGTTGTTTCTACCTTTTGGCTATTGTGAATAATGCTGCTATAAACGTCCACGTACACATTTTTGTATGGACATATATTTTCATTTCTCATGGGTATATACTTGGGAGTGGAATTGCTGGGTCATAGGATGACTCTGTGATTAACTTTTGAGGAACCACCAGACTGTTTTCCAAGGTAGATGCAGCATTTCCCATTCCCGCCAGCAGTGGGTGAGGGTTTCGATTTCTCCACATCCTCATCAACACTTGTTATTATCTGACTTTTTGATTCCCGCCATCCTCATGGGCATGAAGTGCTATCTCATTGTGGCTTTGATTTGCATTTCCCTGATGAATAATAATGTGTATTGTTTATGGGTGCATTGACCATTTGTGTATCTTCTTTGGAGAAATGTCTATTCAAGTCCTTTGCCCAGTTTTTAATTGGATTAGTTGCCTTTTTATTGTTGAGTTGTAAGAGTTCTTTATATATTCTAGATATGTCTCTTATCACATATGCCATTTTCAAATATTTTCTCCCGTTCTGTGGGTTCTCTTTTTACTTTCTTGATAGTGTCCTTTGAGGGACAAAGCTTTAATTCTGATGACATCAGATTTATCTATTTTTTTCTTTTCTTGCTTGTACTTTTATAGTCATATCTTAGACTCCAATGCCAAATCTAAGGTCACGAAGATTTACCCCAATGTCTTCTTCTACGAGTTTTATAGAATTAGCTCTTATATTTAGGTCTTTGATCCATTGGGATTACTTTTTGCATATGGTGTGAGGTAGGGTTCCAACCTTCATTCTTTTGCACGTGGATTTCCAGTCATCCCAGCACCATTTATTGAAGAGACTGTTCTTTTCCCATTGAATGGTCTTGGCACCTGGTTGAAATCAGTTGACCATAGATGTGTGTGTTTATTTCTGGACTTTTAATTCTATTCCACTAATAATTCCTGACATAGAGCTCCCAAATCCCTTGGGATTTCCTGGGTGATAGGAGCATCTTTTGTTCTAATGAGGCAACTCTTGGTGAGCTTCAGGATGGAGGCTGGTCCCCAGAAAGATCAAACTTTGATCAGAAGCTTGGTACTTTCAGCTCCACCCCCTTCTCCAGAGAGGGGAGAGGGGCTGGAAATTGAGTTAATAATTGATCGTGCCTCCATGATGAAGCCTCCATGAAGTCCCAAAAGTACTGGGTTTGGAGAGCTTCTGGGGGTGGTGAACACATCCACCTGCCAGGATGGTGGTGCACGTCGACTCTATGGGGACAGAAGCACCTGCGCTTGGGACCCTCCCAGATCTCACCCTATGTATCTCTTCATATGGCCGTTTATCTGTAGCCTTTAAAATACCCTTCATAATAAATCACAATGATAAGTAAACTGTTTTTCTGGGTTCTGTGAGCCACTCTAGCAAATCATCGAACTGGAGGAGGGGGTCATGGGAACCTCTGATTTGTAGCCAAGTTGGGCGGAAGTTGTCGCTAACCTGGGAACCTGCTACTTGTGACTGGAGTCTGAAGTCAGGGAGCAGTCTCGTTGGACTGAGCTCTTAACCTGTGGGGTCTGACACTAACGCTAAGTAGTGTCACAATGGAATTGAATTGAATTGTAGGACACCCAGCTGGTGTTGGAGAATTGGTCAGTGTGGGGAAAAACCCACATCTGGTTTCAGAAGCATTATGTGTGAGAATGAAGGAAAATGCAGTGCATTTTTCCTAGGGACACATAAAACAAGGTTATGTATTGATTAGTTGATAAAAATGAGGCCAGAGACTCACAGGAACCTACCTCTTTATTTCTCCTAGGAGCAACAGGTCAGTATTTGCTAATTCCTTGTTTCTGGTGACTTTATATCACAAAATCACCACTAATAATGAGAATCAACTGTAGTTGGATTTATGCCTATTTTACTTTTTTGTTTCCTGTGTCTCCTGTCTTTTTTTTTTCTGCGTTCCTCTAGTCTTCCTTTACTTCTTTTTGTTTGTTGCATTTAGTGAATATTTTCTAACATAGCATTTTATTTTTTTAATGATTTTTTCACTATATTTTTTTGGTTTTCCCGTAGTGTTTGCTTCAGGGTTTACCATATATTTATTTTAACTTATCAGAATCAACTTCTGATTTACACTAACTCAATTCCAGTAAGATGTAAAAACACCACTCTTATATAATTCTATTACTTCTTGCCCTTTTTGTGGGCTTCTTTTTTATATATATTACATCTATCAATGTTAAAAACCCAACAATATATTATTATAATTATGACAATATACTTTTATGACTTTAAAGAAGCTTAGAGAATAAAGGAAAGCAAGTATCTATTTGTAGCTTTTGTTACACTAACCTTCTTTTTTTCATTGCTGGCTCTCTTCTCTGTGGATCTGAGTTACCATCTGGAGTCATTTCCTTTGCCCAATACAGCTTTGCTCCCACATGCCTCCTTTGTGCCAATATTGTCATATTGTATATTACATTAGAGGCCCAACAATACATTTTATACATATTGTTCTATACAATGGTTTTTTAAATCAGTTAAGAGAAGAAAGGAGAAAAATATGCATTTGCATTGTCTTTTGTAATTACACAATTATCTTTACTAGTGCTCTTTGTTTTTTCATGTGGATTAGAATTTCAGCCTAAAGAGCTCCCTTTAGTGTGTCTTCTTAGGTGAGCCTGCTAACATCAAATTGTCTCAGTTTTTATCTGTCTGGGAATGTCTTAATTTTGCCTTCGTTTTTGAAAGATAGTTGTGTCGGATATAGGATTTTTGGTGGACAATTTTTTTCCTTTGAGCACTTCTGTAACGCCACCCCACTGCCTTCTGGTCTCGTTGTTTCTGGTGGGAAGTCAGCTGTTGATCTCACCAGGGTCCCTTGTGAGTGACTCATCGTTCTTCCCTTGCTGCTTTCAAGACTTTCCCCTTGTCTTTGACTGTCAGCATGTTCACTGCATCTCTTTGTGGATCTTTTGTGTGGATCTTATTTGGAGTTCACAGAGCTTGCCGGATGTGTAGATTAAAGTTCTGTTGTAAATTTGGAACGCTTTCAGCCATTCTTTCTTTGAAGTAATAATATTTCTCCCTTGTGGCCTGACTACCATGTAGTTCTCCAGCAGAGCCCCCCGCCCCACCCATCAGAAGTCAGTGAGGCCTCAAACCCTGAAGCCACAAGCCCCCACGGTGCCCTAGGCTAGTTTTGCAGAGCCCTGCAGCCCAGCGCTTCACCGAGACCCCTGCCCCTGCCCCTTCAGAGACTTGGCACAGTCCAGTGGCTGAAGAGTGAGGACACAAGAGGCCATGACCAGATGTTTCTCACCTGGTGACAGGCGTAGAACCGAGCACTGGGGCATAGGCTGCTACATGGTGTGCAGGTGTCTACACGGCAAGGCTCCATGGACAGCCAGACCCTCTACTGTACACTTACTATGACAGTGTCCAGGAGCTGACAATAGAGGGTCAGGCTCACAGGCCACCACATCCTGATGCCCTTCTGCCTGTGGAGGGGGATTCTTGAGGGAGGAGACCTGTTCTGATCTGCATACAGGGGCTTCAGGAGCCCCCGAGGGCCCTGTTGCAAGTGATACCGTCTGGGCCATGAGAAAAGGAGGAGGGTATGAGCATGAAGTACTCTGTCTGGGAAAGGGTTCTATAAAAGCTCAAGTTTCGATGAAGCAAAGGCACTTGCCCCTCACGGTCATTCCTACTGTGCTAGCCTGCGTCTGCATCCCTGGCTCTTCCTGTGAGCCAGTCTCTGCCCCCAGGAGGACACTTCTTTCTCACACCTGCCCCGGCATGTGCTCCCAGTAGACCCCAGCCCTTTAACTCCTCCCAGAGCCAGAGCATCCACCCACACAGTGCATCGTCAGACCTGTCCACACTGAACACATCTCCCTCTGCTCAAAGCCCAGATTCTGGGGCTGTCGCATCCTTACTCCTTCCTGGGGGCAGAAGTTCTGTTTACAAGAACAAACCCCCCATGGGATGGAGCAAAGGGCTGTTGCTTTCAGAAAATCACCTGATTGTTCCTGTTCCTGCAAAAGCGTTTCTACCGTCTTTCCTCTGGGGACAAATACGGCTCAGGAGAGCCCCACCTCCACTCAGGGCCCTCACGTGGCATTCACAAACAGTGAACCAGTGCTGCTGAAACACAGCACAATGCCAAACACCAACAAGGAAGGGAAGGCTTCACTAAGCCTGCTGCCAGGACAACACACAACACAGAGGGGCATAAAAGCCGACAGCTCCAGACACCTCACACACACACACTCACATACACACTCTACCTCCTCCAGCCCCACCGCCCCACCATGGCCGCCTCCACCCTGTCCGTCTGCTCCAGCGACCTCAGCTATGGCAGCCGGGTCTGCCAGCCCGGTGCCTGGGACTCCTGCCCTGAGTCCTCCTGGCAGGTGGACGACGGCCCAGAGAGCTGCTGCGAGCCCCCCTGCTGTGCCCCCAGCTGCTGCGCCCCAGCCCCCTGCCTGAGCCTCATCTGCACCCCCGCCAGCTGTGTGTGCAGCCCCTGCCAGTCAGCCTGCACCAGCGCCTGCACACCCTCATGCTGCCAGCAGTCTAGCTGCCAGCCCTCATGCTGCACCTCCTCCCCCTGCCAGCAGGCCTGCTGCGTGCCCGTCTCCTGCACCCCCATCTGCTGCAAGCCTGTGTGCTGTGTGCCCATCTGCTGTGGGGCCTCGCCCTGCTCAGACTCCTCATGCTGCCAGCAGTCTAGCTGCCAGCCCTCCTGCTGCACCTCCTCCTCCTGCCAGCAGGACTGCTGCGTGCCCGTCTGCTGCACACCCGTCTGCTCCAAGGCCACCCCCTGCCCAGCCCCCTCGTGCTGCCAGCCCAGCCCCTGCCCCCCGTCCTGCTGCAAACCCTCCTCCTGCGTGTCCCTCATCTGCCGCCCCGTGTGCAGGCCCGCCTGCTGCGTGCCCGTCTCCTCCTGCTGCGGCCCCGCCTCCTGCCAGCCCAGCTGCTGCCGCCCGGCCTCCTGCGTGTCCCTGCTCTACCGCCCCACGTGCAAACCCTCCTCCTGTGTGTCCCTGCTCTGCCGCCCTGTGTGCTCCCGTGCAGCCCGTTGCGTCCCCGCCTCAGCCCAGAAGTCCTGCTGCTGACCAGGCGTGGCCCCCCACTCCTCCTAGGGCCAACTCTGACTTCGACCTGAAATCTCTGGAGCCTTGAGCCCATTCTGGGGTCTCCTTCTGTCCCAGAGCCACCCCCCAACCCCAGCAGGCTGGGCTGAGCCTTCACTGCCCGGCTGGCTCTCTGGACTGGCCCTGAGTTCTGTCCCAACCCAGGGTCTCACTCAGTGTCCTCTTCTCCATCCTAACTGGATAGCAGCTACTTTGTCCTCATGTGAGTGGGGGACTCTCATTCTGTTGACAAATAAAGCCATTGTCAGCCCCTCTCTGAGGCCTTGAGTGTATATCTGGGCAAAGCATGGGGAAGAGCTTTGATGTGGCATGGGGCTGGACCTCTTTGAGACCTGGCCTTGAGCTCTGTCCAGGGCGACAGCACTGTCGGGCAGGGCTGGCCAGGCCTTTCACCCTCCGCCAGGGTCTCCTGCAGTAGTGGGCCCCCTGCAGCCTCGAGCACAGGAAACCTGCCACCTGGGAGACCCCCGCATGCCTCCCAACACCTCCACCAGTGAGGGACAGAGAGTCCACTTGTCCAGGCCTGCAGCCTTGCACATCCAGGCTTGGGGCTTTGCCAGGGACAAAGGAGAACCTATTTAATAAAGCATCTGGCTTGAAGGCATGAAGCTCCCCCCCTCCAGGGCCAGCTTTGGGGAGGCTGGTGCCATCCTCTCTCCAGAAACCCTGGGCACGGGGGCAGGTGCTTTCCTCATGGGCAGATGGCAGGAGTGGGGAGCCATGTGTGGTGATGATGTGAGCCTGTGCTAGTCAGCGTTCTCTGGAGAAACAACCAATAGGATGTGTGCGTTTATATACAGAGAGATTTATTTTGAGGAATGGGCTCGGATGACTATGGAGTCTGGCAAGTCCAAACTCTGTGGGGCAGGCTGCCCAGAGAAGAGTTGACGTTGCAGCTCGAGTCTGAAGACAGTTGGAGGCAGAATTTCTTCCTCCTTGGGGAACCTCAGTCTTTTCTCTTAAGGCCTTCAACTGATAGGGCAGGGCCCACCCACATTATGGAGAGCAATCTGCTTTACCCAGAGTCCACTGATTTAATGTTAATCTCATCTAACAAATACCTTTGCAGCAATGTCCAGACGTGTTTGATCAAACAACTGGGCACGATGGCCTGGCCAAGTTGACACACCAAATTAACCATCACAGGGACCAATAGCTGAGGGGGGTGGGATATTTAGCAATGGCTGGGGCTCACTGAGTGCTCCCCTCAGGAATTCAAATGTTAAGGCAGTTGCCCTCTTGGGAAATCCAGGGAGGAGGGTTCGCGCTGGCCCTGCAGAGATGGTGCTGGGCAGGCACACCACCTGGAGGACACAGACCTTGCCTGGGCCTCGGGTGGTCCCCAGCAAGGAACGGCCTTGGCTAGGGGGCCTCGAATGCCCCAGGCCACATTCGAGGGATGTGTACTGGGGATGTCACAATGTACAGACCCCACGTCGGAAGGAAGCAGGGGTCCTCGAGGGTTCCCACCTCCAGGGGGCCTGGCTGACGGCTCACCCGCGATCCCGGTGGATGCCAACACGGCAGCGTCCTGAGTGTGGTGTGGGGCGCGTCCTGCCCTCCTCCCCAGTCCTGGAGCTGTTGCCCCTGTGTTTGCTGGTCTCTCTGAACAGCCACCCACAGCGGCCCAGCCTCTCCGAGTCCGGCCCTCCGCTCTTCTGTCCTGTCCACACGACTGTCCATCTTCTGACTTGCCCTCTCCTTCCCCCCAGGGGCACCTGGTGTCCTCCCTCCCTGGGTCTCCCTGAAGACCCCTCCTCCAGGTTCGGCCTCCACTCTCTGCCACGGTCCTCTCTCTGCACACGGCCAGGCTGAACTTTCCAGAGACCCTCCTCATGACAGCTCCTCCCATGGCATCAACCCACAGCACGGTGACCAGCCCACCTGCCTGCCCAGCGCCCACCCTTCCCCTCATCTCCCGGCTGCCCCCTCCGCATCACTTTTTAGTTTCTTACTCCTGAAGATGTTTTAAAGCCGACTTTTCTTCTCTTTAGGTGTCTGTGGGTGTTTGCAGGTGGCAAGTGCAGTATTTGAAGTCTCTGCAGGTCCGTTTGGGTTTTCTGTCACATCTGCCAGTTCCTGCTCACATGTCCTCTTTCCTGATGTGCTTGGTATTTTTCACTGAGTAATGGTCCTTATCTTTGGAAAAGTACTTGTGGGCATTTGAGGCCGCCCGGGATTGGGGGGGAGCATGGCAGGGAGGCCCCCGCTGCCCCTCCGGGCCCAGCCTGGTTTGCAGTCCCCCTGGGCCCGCCGGCCCTCCAGCTCACCCCCACCGTGTGCCCCTGCTTGTCGCCGGGGCAGTGCACCACGTGGGAGTGGGGAGGGGGCTTTCCTACGCCCGTGGTCCCTGGCGGTGGCTGCTGCTCTCCCCATGGGTCCCCCCCGCCTCCCCAGATGACCGCATCTGCCCCTTGGCTGGGGTACTGGGATGAAATGAGCTCCCCACGAGCAGGGGGTCAGCCCTCCTTTCCACCAGCTCTGGCCTCGTCCTATTCATGGGCATGGTGGGGGTGGGGGCCGTGCTGATGCAGGCTCCCCATTTCCAGACCCCATCAGTCCCCTCAGTAGGAAGAAGGGAGAGGAAGCTCTGAGTGTGGGCACAGGCGGCCGCCCCAGCTGCACGACGCTCCCCCAGTCCTTTCACTGCACGACTGCTGGGGGGGTGGGGGAGGGTTGTGACAGTAGCTGCCATCTTTTGAGTTTTTGTTTTATGAAGCATTTCAAGAGACTTTTTTTCGTCTAATAAGAAACATTAGATGAAATTTACTTTATAACTGACAACTAGCTCTGGATTCTGCCATGCTGCTTCTCTGCTTTGTGAGTTTTCTTCTTGTTTCTGTTGCTTTTCGTCTTTAAAATATCAATTATGATATTTTTCTTTTACTTTTTCTACTGTTTTGAAATATGTATATTTAGTTATACTAATGAATATCTGTTTTCCTTTCTATTCATATTTTAATTGTTAAAGTCAAGAATGAAACAATACAATGGAAGAAATGTCTCTTTAAGACGGAATTGATTCTGTTTCCTCCACATCCATCTGCACCCCCATCCCCCAGACTCCCCCTTCTCAGTCTTTCTGGTCCAGTCATGTGCCGCATAACGACGTTTCACTCAACGACGGACCGTGTGCACAACAGTGGTGCCGTAAGATCAGTACCATGAGCCTAGGTGTGTAGTGGGCTATACCACCTAGGTGTGAAAATGCACTCTGTGACGTTCACACAATGACGAAATTGCCTGACGACGCATTTCTCAGAACGTGTCCCCATCATCGTTCAGTGACACGTGACTGGAGAAGCTACAGCAGCACTCTCCGACAGAAACACAGCACAAGCCACACGTGTAACTGTAACTATGATAGTAGCCACATTTAAAAATGAAAAAGAAACAAGTGAAATTAATTTAATAACATATTTTATTCAACCCAATGTATCCAAAATACTATCGTTATCAACATGCAGTACTGACTACTTTTAAAGTCCTCAGTAGCCACAGGCTGCCAGTGGCTCTCCAGTGACAGCATGGACCCTCCCCGCTGTCGTGACGTCTGTTACGATACATTGGAGATGCGCGTTTGCACTGAGAACCCGCTGTGCAGGATATTTGGGCTTCCGCCCATGTCTCCCTTCCTTCACACCCACGACAGCCCGACCTCCACGTCCTTGAACTTGGTCATTTGTCGTATTTAAGTTTTTTTTTTTTCAGGAGAGAACCATACTTTTTTTTTTTAAGGAATACTGTCCAGGCTCCTCCTTATGTGGAAATATGTTGCTATCTTTACTAGAGAAAGATGTAATAATTTGAAAAAAGGAAAGATCAACCTTAGGGGCAGAGGTTCCCCCAGAAGCTCTGCGTCTCTCACCGTTTGGTGGAAGAGGGCCCAGGCTCAGCTCGCCATCGCTTCATCCCCGGACAGCATGCCGTCTCTTCCTGTGTGGCGACGGGACTGTTCTTAATTCTTTTTCATTGAAAGACTTGCCCGGATATTTCTAGGGCGGGCTCTAGAGATCTGATTCTCTTGAAATTCATGAAGTCTTTCCACTCCAGACGCACACATCTTTGTCCCTTCAGCTCGGAGTGGTTCATACTCGGTTATTTCTTTGCTTATTGTTTCGACCCTAATTGCCCTTTATTTCTCCCTAGCCACAGACTTATCACATTTGGTCTCAGCTAAGCATACTGTCTGTTTATTATATTTTTTCTTGTCGTGTTTGTGGGTGTCATCTTTTACTTCTGTGTTTTGGAGGAACTAGCAGTGTTTGTCCTTAAATGGTATTAACCATTGAATTGATTCTCTGTGGGGTTGGTTTTGCTCTTTCCTGCCTCCGTTGTGAATGTTTAATCCAGCTGCTTGGAGCAAATTTCCCTGGACCCTTGCCATCTTCCATCTCCACCACTGTGTTTGGAATGGGGAAGTCCTGGTTAAGAGCGTAGATCCTGTACACAGACAACTGGCCTCCGGTCCCAGTGCTGCCACTTTGTGCTGTGTGACCTTGAGCAGGTTGCTCAGCCTCTTTGTGCCCAGGCTTCCTCATCTGTTCACAGTAACTTCCTCACTGAGTTGATGTGAACATTAAGTGAGTTAACAGATGTGAAGTAAGCAGAACACTGCCTGGCACAGAACAGGTGCTCAGAAAATGTCATCTAACATCACCAGCAGCTATTGGAGGGTCATTTCTAAGATGTGGGAGTTTTCCCCAGGGCCAGCCCATTATGACTTTGTGTCCCAGCTTCCCTGGGACCCTATCGTCTTGTATTCCATGAGGGAAACCAGCTGTTGCCTAAGGTTTTCTTTTGGGCGTTGCCCTAGATGCGGAATTTCTGTTGCTCCTAGGCCGAGTTTTTAGGGGATGGTCTCTCCCTTCCCCTCAGGGTTCTAAGTGTTTCAGGGCATCACCCTTGAGTGAGGCAAATTCCGGCCGGAGGGGGCTGTTTGCCCCGCCGTGGAGCCGGCGTGCACAGCACATGCTGGAAGGCCATGCGGGCGTGGGTAAAATCCTGATGGACACTGAGTGACCAAGGAGAGGGATGGCCCTGAGTGCCCCACGACTATATCGTACACCTCAACTTTCTCAGACACGACGTGTGTGCTCCTGGTGCAGGTTCACACCGTGCCCGAGTCTTACCTGCGTCCCTGAACCTTCCTCTCGGGCACTTTATGTGGGGCTGCGACAGCGCTGGGCGTCTCTCCCTTGGGCTTTCACCCGGTACCCATGGGGTAGGGAGGGCTGCGTGTGGTCTCACACCCCGCCCTCCGCGAACGTGACCTTAGACCTGTCTCTGTGATCTAATGCTCGGCACCAAGTATATTTTACAAGATGTGCAAGTGTCACTATACGCATAAATTTTAAAATACCTAAAAGTAATAAAATAATTTAAAGCACTCCAAACATAGGAAAGATGGATGCAGAATTCATCGCTCTGGAGAAATGTTCCCTCTAAACCCCAACTCAGCAGAAACTCGCCTCAAATATTTTCTGCAAGTTTTCTGGACCAAACAGGAGAGACAGGAAAACACACCCTGCAACATACTCCCAAGCAAATGAGTAAGAACTGAGTGTAGAAAATCAACCAGCAGTAATGAGGGCTCTCCTGCAGCCCGCGCTCAGCATCAACACGGAAGGGAGGGCGTCCTGGGGACAACACAAGCCAGGGAGGGGTATAAAAGCCCACGGCCCCGGGTACCATACACACTCACACACTCCCACACTAATACACACCCTCCTCCAGCCCCACCGCCCCACCATGGCCGCCTCCACCCTGTCCGTCTGCTCCAGCGACCTCAGCTATAGCAGCCGGGTCTGCCAGCCCGGTGCCTGGGACTCCTGCCCTGACTCCTCCTGGCAGGTGGACGACGGCCCAGAGAGCTGTTGCGAGCCCCCCTGCGGTGCCCCCAGCTGCTGCGCCCCGGCCCCCTGCCTGACCCTCGTCTGTACCCCCGCCAGCTGTGTGTGCAGCCCCTGCCAGTCAGCCTGCAGCAGCTCCTGCACGCCCTCGTGCTGCCAGCAGTCTAGCTGCCAGCCGTCCTGCTGTGCCTCCTCCTCCTGCCGGCAGGCCTGCTGCGTGCCCATCTGCTGCAAGCCCGTGTGCTGTGTGCCCATCTGCTCTGGGGCCTCCCCCTGCTCAGACTCCTCATGTTGCCAGCAGTCTAGCTGCCAGGCCTCCTGCTGCGCCTCCTCCTCCTGCCAGCAGGACTGCTGTGTGCCCGTCTCCTGCACCTCCGTCTGCTGCAAGCCTGTGTGCTGTGTGCCTGTCTGTTCTGGGGTCTCCCCCTGCTCAGACTCCTCATGTTGCCAGCAGTCTAGCTGCCAGCCCTCCTGCTGCACCTCCTCCTCCTGCCAGCAGGACTGCTGTGTGCCCGTCTCCTGCACCTCCGTCTGCTGCAAGCCTGTGTGCTGTGTGCCTGTCTGCTCTGGGGTCTCCCCCTGCTCAGACTCCTCATGTTGCCAGCAGTCTAGCTGCCAGCCCTCCTGCTGCACATCCTCCCCCTGCCAGCAGGACTGCTCTGTGCCTGTCTCCTGCACCCCTGTCTCCTGTACCCCCGTCTGCTGCAAGCCCGTGTGCTGTGTGCCCATCTGCTCTGGGGCCTCCCCCTGCTCAGACTCCTCATGTTGCCAGCAGTCTAGCTGCCAGCCCTCCTGCTGCGCCTCCTCCTCCTGCCAGCAGGACTGCTGTGTGCCCGTCTGCAGCACCTCTGTCTGCTACAAGCCTGTGTGCTGTGTGCCTGTCTGCTCTGGGGCCTCCCCCTGCTCAGACTCCTCATGTTGCCAGCAGTCTAGCTGCCAGCCCTCCTGCTGCACTTCCTCCCCCTGCCAGCAAGACTGCTGCGTGCCCGTCTCCTGCACACCCGTCTGCTCCAAGGCCACCCCCTGCCCAGCCCCCTCGTGCTGCCAGCCCAGCCCCTGCCCCCCGTCCTGCTGCAAACCCTCCTCCTGCGTGTCCCTCATCTGCCGCCCCATGTGCAGGCCCACCTGCTGCGTGCCCGTCCCCTCCTGCTGCGGCCCCGCCTCCTGCCAGCCCAGCTGCTGCCGCCCGGCCTCCTGCGTGTCCCTGCTCTGCCGCCCCACGTGCTCCCGCGCTGCCCGCTGCAGCCCCGCCTCGGCCCAGAAGTCCTGCTGCTGACCTGGCATGTCCCTGAGGGCCAGCCGTGCTCCAGGCCCATGGCCAGTGGGACTGAGCTCCGAGATACCAGCACTTAGCCTTCGCCAGGAGTTTATAACCCCAGAAAAGACCAGCAGGCTGTCTCCTCTGTGTTCACCAGAAAGAAAAGGGACTCCCTTTTCCTCCAGAGTCTGCCCAGCAGTTGCTGCCACAGCCATCCCAGAACCCAGCACAGGCCTGAGCCATCAGAGGGGGTCCTGATTCTCTGTCCCCCTGCCCCTCCTCCAGTCCCTGCCCCTGTCAGTCGCATGGGAGGACCTGCCACCTGACCTGATAAACTCGCCTCCTTTTCTCCACGTGCCTCTTTATACATCTTCTTTCCTGGTCCGAGTGTGGTGTGGCAGGGGCTGGGGGAGGGGTGCATACACAGGCCTCCCAGGACTCCTGGCCGTAACCTCCTGTGACCTTTCACAGGAAAAGAGAGGCAGGAAAACCCAGGAATCCAGGCCCGGCGTGACCCTGGAGCGGCCACCCTGTGCTCCTGGCCTAGGCCCTGCTGCCCAGGCCGCGTGCTCTCCTGCAGGCCTCCCCCATGTGAGCTGTGAGGTGGCCGCACACCCCATGGTCAATAGCATGCCTCTGGAGGCCTGACGCTGCTGGAACCCGCCCTCTCCTCCGTGGCCCCCCAGGGCCTTCCTCCCGGGTGTGGGGATCCTGGCGGGGAAGACGGAGTGTTTCCTTGACTGTTCAGTGTTGCTTATCAAAGGCGCACCACAGCTGTCCTGGGGGGCGCCACCCAGATCCCCCTCGCGAGCACCCACTGTGGGGGTGTAGCTGACGCACAGCCCCGGCTGCCGCCCCTTCGACCCACCACATCCAAACCAGGCTGCTCCCTGAAGTTGACCGAGCACAGCTGGGGTCTGAGCAGGGCTGTTCCCGCGGACACGAGTCTCCTCCCACAGGCCCCTCGGCTCCAGCACCCTGTCCACCCGTCCCAGGCCTTCTCAGAGCTGTGCGGCGTCTGAGGCGCTGTCCCCACTCGCTGCTCACAGGAGTCCTGCCTCGTTAAGGCCCCCCCCACCAACCCCCGCTCCTCCTGTTTACTCTTTCATGGGCATTCCCACAATAAATCACTTGCAAATCGATCCCATCTCGGCATCTGCTTCTTGGAGAACCCAAACTGACTCCTGCACTGTTATTTCTGTACCACTAGAAAGAAAGAGAGAAAAAGACAAACACAACCAATGAAACTATGACCCGATACTCTTACACGACACGTGAAAAATTCACTCCAGCCTCTTCTTGCCTTTAAATTACTTCAATCTATTCTGAGGGATTTAGGCAAATGTTTCACCTTCATTTGTATGTATCTGTATTTAAAAACATAATGGATTGATCTACTTGTTGCTTGTGGGCATGGCCTTTTCTTGGAGCCTGTGGAGCTCTTGGCTGTCTATTTATCTGTGTATGGAATTACACCATTCCATACAACGAATGCGTGCTTCATCCAGGGAGAAATGCAAATATACCACTGTGGGCTCCTATACATACAGTGGCCACTGGCATTTCTAGACAGACTGTGATCAGTTAAAGATACATGCTGTAAACCCTAAAATCCAAAACAAGGAGCTGTGGCTAATAAGCTGACAAAGGAAATAATACAGAATCATAAATAAAATCAACTAATCCAAAAGAAGACAGAAAGAGAGGGAAAGGAGGATGAAGAACACACTGGAAACAAACTCTGCAAGAGGACAGAGTAAACCTCACTGTGTCGACAATCACACTAAACGTAAGTTGTCTAAATACTCCCATTGAAAGGCAGAGACTGGTGGATTGAATAAAAAAAAAAAGAAACAAGACCTCACTTTATGCTGCCTATAAAAAATGTAGTTTAAATATAAGATGAAAATAGATTAAAAGTAAAGAGGTGGGAGAAGATACATCATGCTAACATTAATCGAAAGAAACCTGCAGCAGTGATACTAATATCATTCAAAATAGATTCCAAATGAAAGAATATTGCCAGAGATTGAGGCTCATTTTATAAAGATAAAGGAGCCATTGACCCTAAATGTTTCTGCACCTCATAACAGACCTTCCGAATTCATGAAGCAAAACCTGCCTGAACTGCAATGAGATACAGACAAATGAACATTTACAGTCTGAGATTTCAATACTCCTCTCTCCACAACTTATAGAAAAAACAAACAGAAAATCAGGAAGGGTGTAGACTATTTGAGTGATGCTACCAACCAGTTTGAACTAATTGGCATTTAAAGAACACTCCACCCCACAAACAGAATAACCACTCTTTTTAAGTGCGTGCAAACATGTACCAAGATAGACTACATTAACTAAGATAGGCCATATTTTGGGCAATAAAACAAGTCTCAACAAACTTAAAAGAATTTAAGTCATATAATGTTTATTCTCTGACCATAATGGAATTAAATTAGAAATCCAGCACCAGAAAGATCCTGTAAGATCCCCAAATATTAAGAAATGAAAAGGACTTCTAAATAACCCATGGGTCAAAGAAGAAAGAAAAGGGGAAATTAGAAAATAGTGTGAACTGTATGAAAATGAAAACACACATCCAAATGTGTGGGGTGCTGCTAAAGCAATTCCAAGGGGGGAATTTACAGCACTGAATGTCCAATTAGAACAGAAGGAGGCTCTCAGATAGACGACCTCAGCTTCCATCTGAGAAACTAGGGCGAGTGGGCCCAGCTAAACTCAAGGAAAAGAGACGATAATAAAGATCTGAGTGGAAAAATCAATGAAATGGAAAACAGAAAAAAAAAATGAGAAAATCAAAGAAACCAAAAGCTGTTTCCTTGAGAAGATGATAAAATTGATAAACCTTTAGCTAGACTGACCAGCAAAACAAAGAGAGAAGATGCTAATCACCAAATCTAGAATGAGGCATGTGACGTCAGTAGACATCCTGCAGACACTGAAAGTGTAATAAGAGAACATGGAACTATTTTATGCCCCAAAACTTGACTACCTAAGTGAAATGGACAAATTCTTTGATAGACACAAACTACCAAAACTCACTCAAGAAGACATATATAACCTGAGTAGCCCCAGACCCATTAAAGAAATTGAGTCTGCAGCTGAAAACCTTCCCACAGCCCAGCTGCCTTTCCACAGGTGAAGGGTAAGCCAACCGTGGGACATCACACCACAGAACCCCACCTGCAAGACAAGGAGCCAACTGTGGACATGCACAGCAGCTTGAATGGACTGTAAGGGAATTGTGGGGTGCAAAAGTCAACCTCAGAAAGTGACGAGCTGTATGACTCCATTTGTGTACATTCTCATTGTAAGAAAAGGAGAGAGATGGAGAAGAGATGCGTGGTTGTCAGGGGTTAGGGAGGAGAGTGTGGTCGGTGTGGGTATGAGAGGAGTAGATGAGGGAGCCTTGTGATGACGGCACGATTCTGCATCTGATGGTGGTGGTGGTTATATGATCTACGACTGTGACAATACTGCATAAAACTACACACACACGAGTGCGTGTAAATCTGGTGAAATCTGAATAAGATCTGTGGATTGTCCAGCTCCTGGTTGTGACTTGTACTAAAGTTAGGCTGGATGCTATCATTGAGGAAAACTGGAGGAAGGGTACACGGGACCTTCTGTATAAAGTTTTTGTAACTTCTTGTGAATCCATAATTTAAAAAAAAAAAAACTTTCCACAAAAAAACCCTCCAGGCCCAGATGGCTTCACTGGTGAATTCTATCAGGAAAAGAAAACAAAAAAAACACCAGAGCATCAAACAAACCCGCTGTCCACTTTCTGGTGGGTGCTGGGAGGAGGCCACACAAGATGCTGTAACGTGTGGCCTATCCAGTACCTTCTCTTAGGCTGAAACCAGGGAACTGGCCAGATCCCCCACGTCATCATCACATGGTCATCGAAATCTCCAAAGATCTTCCATCCACTCTCAGCACCGCTTCCATCTACCGGAACATGAGGCCCCTCCTGATGTGGGCACCACGCAGATAATGCGGGCAGGGCTGACAAAGACACTGCCCGTGGCCGCCGCCCTGCCTCCCGGAACTGCCTGTCTGCACCCTGACGACCCCAGCCCAACAGCCCCCAGCCCCACGCCGCACACAGGTGTGGGGTGAATGAAGAAGGAATATCTGGAAACCTGCAGTGTCGGGACTAGTGCTGAGGTCTCCCGACACGGCCCCTCTGCTCCTGCCCAGCACCGAGGGGATGGGCTGTCCCCCACGTCCCTCCCACGGGCACCTTTCTCCCCACATGATCCATGGGACCCGGCCAAGCCACAGCAGCCCCACCAGGGTCGACCACGGCTATCCGCCCGAGGAAGTCACGGCCACACATCTACCTTGACCAACCACGAGGGCACCTTTAGGAGGAAACCCGTGGCCATAGTGTGGCCCACACGCCAGCTTCCGCAGGGCCAAACACTGGTCAGGCGGTCACTCAGGTTCCCACCCAGCAACTGACTCATCTAATGAGGCTTCATGGGCCCTGCCAGAGTCACCAACAAGGAAGGGGGACGTGAGAGCCTCCTGCGGGGACAACACAGGCCAGGAGCTGGATATAAAAGCCCGGGCATCACAGAGCACCTCACACACGCCCAAACACACACACACACACTCACACCTACCCTCCTCCAGCCCCACCGCCCCACCATGGCCGCCTCCACCCTGTCCGTCTGCTCCAGCGACCTCAGCTATGGCAGCCGGGTCTGCCAGCCCGGTGCCTGGGACTCCTGCCCCGACTCCTCCTGGCGGGTGGACGACGGCCCAGAGAGCTGCTGCGAGCCCCCCTGCTGCGCCCCCAGCTGCTGCGCCCCGGCCCCCTGCTTGAGCCTCATCTGCACCCCCGCCAGCTGTGTGTGCAGCCCCTGCCAGGCAGCCTGCACCAGCTCCTGCACACCCTCGTCCTGCCAGCAGTCTAGCTGCCAGCCGTCCTGCTGCACCTCCTCCCCTTGCCAGCAAAACTGCTGCGAGCCCATCTGCTGCACCCCCGTCTGCTGCAAGCCCGTGTGCTGTGTGCCCATCTGCTCTGGGCCCTCCCCCTGCTCAGACTCCTCATGTTGCCAGCAGTCTAGCTGCCAGCCCTCCTGCTGCGCCTCCTCCTCCTGCCAGCAGGCCTGCTGTGAGCCCGTCTGCAGCACCTCCGTTTGCTGCAAGCCTGTGTGCTGTGTGCCTGTCTGCTCTGGGGTCTCCCCCTGCTCAGACTCCTCATGTTGCCAGCAGTCTAGCTGCCAGCCCTCCTGCTGCAACCCCTCCTCCTGCCAGCAGGCCTGCTGCCTGCCCGTCTCCTGCACCTCCGTCTGCTGTAACCCCGTGTGCTGTGAGCCCGTCTCCTGCACCCCTGTCTGCTGTAACTCCGTGTGCTGTGTGCCCGTCTGCTCTGGGGCCTCCCCCTGCTCAGACTCCTCATGCTGCCAGCAGTCTAGCTGCCAGCCCTCCTGCTGCACCTCCTCCTCCTGCCAGCAGGCCTGCTGCGTGCCCGTCTGCTGCACCCCCGTCTGCTCTGGGGCCTCCCCCTGCCCAGCCCCCTCGTGCTGCCAGCCCAGCCCCTGCCCCCCGTCCTGCTGCAAACCCTCCTCCTGCGTGTCCCTCATCTGCCGCCCCGTGTGCAGGCCCGCCTGCTGCGTGCCCGTCCCCTCCTGCTGCGGCCCCGCCTCCTGCCAGCCCAGCTGCTGCCGCCCAGCCTCCTGCGTGTCCCTGCTCTGCCGCCCCACGTGCCGACCCTCCTCCTGCGTGTCCCTGTTCTGTCGTCCCACGTGCTCCCGCGTGGCCCGCTGCAGCCCCGCCTCGGCCCAGAAGTCCTGCTGCTGACCGGGCACGTCCCCCAGAGCCAGCCGGGCTCCAGGTCCCACCCCGTGACCGTGGTCCTCCCAGTCCCCTCAGTCCAGTACTGACCTGTTAGGTGGCTGCCCCCACCCAGGACAGGGTCCACCCAGGTGTCCACTGTCCTGACCTGACCTCTGCCTCCCAGGAACCTGGACGTCGCTGCTCCCCAGCTGCTGCCTCCAGGAGGCTCCTCCATCTGCCTCTGGGTCACCTGTCCTCTCCCAGTTTCTCTGCTCGGGTCACTTGACTTCCAAGCTGTCAGCCCCTCCTCAGCACCCAATAAACTTCCTTCATCACCTGATGCGCTTCCTTCATCTGACACTCGGGGGTGGGGTTGGGGCGACACATGGTTCTGACCAGACATTGGTCTCCTCCAGCCGCGAACATTTGTGGAAGTGAGTGACTGAGGAATCCCGAAGGGCAGTGGAGTCCCTCCTCTGGGCCGGGTCACCGGTGGGACTCCTGCCCTCGCCCAGGAAGGTCAGTGCCTGCTCAGGCCGTGCTCGGAGCTTTCCTGAGGCTGGTCACCTGCAGATGTGTTGTGGTCTGGGTTCTCAGGTCCCCTTGACCTTTTCCACCCACTGTCCCATCTGGGCTAACTGGCTCCCCAGAGTCACCCGCTAGCAAGCTAGCCTGAGGACTCCACGCAGCACAGCCTCTGCGGGGCCTGGGGTCAGCCTTGTGGTCCATCTGCAGGTCTACATTTCTATCAGAAACATGATGGCGTGAGAGAGGAGCTGCTCCAACCAAGATGGGGTAAGAAGGACTGGATGACCTTCCCACCTGGGCCAACCCCCAAAACTAACAAAATTGTGAAGCACGGGTGTTCAAGGACCTGAGAAGCACAGAACGGGACCAGCAGAGAGAGAGAACAGAAAACTGGGTCTCACACCTGGCCCAGCTCACCAACTAGAGTGTGTTTCCAGGCCCCAGTACAGAAATGGTGAACCCATGTGGAGCTCCATGGACCCCTGCATTTCAGAGATGGCCTTGGGAGTTGGGGGAGACCTGGGCAGCTCACGTTTGGGGTCAGAGTGCGAGAGAGAAGAGAGCAGCACTGGGTACTCCCCAGTCCCACAGAGGGTCCCCTGCAGTGTCAGCTGAGTAATGATCCACAAACACATGTGAGCCTGAGACTGGCGCAAACCAATAGAACTAGATGGACCAGTCCCCAGGGATCCAACCAAGCCTGAAACAGTGCCTGCCCCACCTGCCAGCTGGAAAATTCTCACAAGTCTGAGGATACCAGGTACACCGCTCAGAAGGGTACTGACCTAGTTGTGGGGTAAAATTCACCCTAATGTCACCACTGGTCTAGTCCTACCTGTCAAAGCTTATATGCAAGCCTCAAAGATGAGCCATTTCCAAGTAACTTCCTACATCCCAGAACAGAGGTCAAGTATATTCATAAATAATTCAGCACTCAACAAGGTAACATTCACAGTTTCAGACATCCATTCAGAAATCACCAAGCATGCAAAGTGGCAGGAACATATAACCCATAATGAGGATAAAATCAATCCATTAAGACCAAGCCGGAAGTGTCACAGATGATAGAATTATTAAGACTTACAACTATGCTCCATTCGTTCAAGAAGTCAGAGAAAAGATTAAGCAAGCGTATCAAGGAAAGATGAGGAAGATTTAAAAAGACACAAATAGAACATCTAGCAAGGAAAACTATAATGTCAGAGGTGAAAATTACACTAAACAAGATTAACCGCAGAATAGACACTGCAGAAGAAAAGACAAGTGAACTTGAAGGCAGAGAAGTGGAAGTCACCTAAACGAAACACAGAGAAGAAAAAGAAGTGGACAGCGCATTAGTGAGCTGTAGGACAACTTCAGTTGACCTGATGTACGTGTAATTGGAGGTCCCAAAGGAGAAGAGAAAGGTAGAACAGAAAAGATGCCGTCAGATTGGACGAAGAGGCAAACCCCATCTATGCTGCCTACAAGAAGTGTACTTTAAACATAAAGAAAAAAGAGGTTAAAATTAAAAATGGAAAAATAAGAGTAAATTAAATTCCAAGCCAGCATAAAGTTTGAAATGATAAAGATTAAAGCAAAAATCAGTGAAATTGAAAACAGTAAAACAATAGTGATAATCAATGAAGCCACAGTTTGTGTTTTGAAATGATAAACTTGATAAACTCTAGCTAGACTAAGTAAGAAAAAGACAAGGAAGACACAAATTACCAATATCAGGAATGGAAGGGAAGGAATTACTACAGACCTCATAGGTATTAAAGAAATTAAAAGGGAGTACAACAAACAATTCTATTCCTAAAAATCGGGCAATTAAGATGAAATGGACTCATTCCTTGAAGACATAAACCACCAAAACTCACTCAAGAAAAAAAAAAAGATAAACTTAATTGTTTTATATCAATTTAATAGACTTTTTTGAGAGAAGTTTCAGGTTCTCAGTAAAATTGATCGGAAAGTACATAGAGTTCCCATAATACCGCCACTCTCACACAGGCACAGCCTCCCCCCTGTTGACATCTTGAGACCGTGATACATTTGCTACAGATGTGGTTCATTTGTTATAATTTATAAACCTACATGGACACGTCTATATCACCCACAGTTCATAGTTCAATTAGGGTTTACTCTTAGGGGTGTACGCTCTATGAGTTTTGATAAATGTATTATGACAATAAGGACCATTATAGTTCATACAGAATAGCTTCCCTACCCTAAAAAATCCTCTGTGCACCACCTGCTCATCCCTCCTTCCCTGCTAGGCACTGGCAACCACTGATCTTTTTACTGTCTCCATAGTTTTGTCTTTTCTAGAATGTCATATAGTTGCAATCATACAGTATGGAGACTTTTCCCATTGGCGTCTTTCACTTAGTAATGTGCATTTAAGGTTCTTCCATATCTTTTCATAGCTTGATGGCTCATTTCTTTTCTTCCTAAATTTTTTATTGAGGCAAAATACACATAATATAAAATTTACTATCTTAACCATTTTTAAGTGCACAGTTCACTGGTATTAAGTACATTCACAATGTTGTGCAACCATCACCACCATCCATATCCAGAACTCTTTTTATCTTGCAAAACTGGAACTCTATACACATTAAACAATAACTTCCCATTCTCCTCTCCCCCAGCCCCTAGGAAGCACCGTTCTACTTTCTGTCTCTAAAGGACCTCATCTAAGCGGAATCATATAGTATTCGTCTTTTTGTAATTGGTTTATTTCACTTACCATAATGTCTTCATGGTTCATCCATGTTGATGTCAAACTTGCTTCCATTTTTAAGGCTGAAAAATATTCTATTGTATGTATATACCACATTTTGCTTATGCACTCATCCATCCATGGATACTTGGATTTCTTACACATTTTGGCTATTGTTAGTAATGCTGCTATGAACATGAATTTACAAATATCTATTGGAGACTCTGCTATCAATTTCTTTGAGCATACACCCAGTAGAATTACTGGCTCATATGATAATTCTACTCTTAATATTTTGAGGAACAATATACTGCTTCCCACAGTAGAGTACCATTTACTGTTCCCACCAACAGTGCACAAGGGTTCCAATTTCTCCAATTCTCACCAACACTTGTTATTTTCTGTTTGTTTTTTTATATATAGTAGTCATTCTAATGGATGGAAGGTGGTATCTCATCGTAGTGTTGATATGCATTTCTCTAATGATTAGTGATGTGGGGCATCTTTTCATGTACTTACTGGCCATTTGGATGTCTTCTTTGGCAAAACATCTGTTCAAGTCCTTTGCCCATTTTTGAAGCAAGTTGTTTTTGTTATTGAGTTTTAGGAGTTCTCTTTATATTCTGGATATGAACCCCTTGTCAGATACGTGATTTTCAGATGTTTTCTCCTATTTCTTTGGGTTACCTTTTTTCTCTGTTGATATTGTCTTTTGATGCAAAAATATTTAAAATTTTCATGAAATTCAATTTGTGTATTTTTTTAATTTTGTCTATGCCTTTGGTATCATATCCAAGAAATTATTGCCAAATCCACTGTCATGAAGCTTTTGTCCTGTTTTCTACTAAGACTTTTATAGTTTTAGGTCTTACATTTAGGTCATGGATCCATTTCGAGTTACTTTCTGTGTATAGTGTTAGGTAAGGGGCCAACTTCATTCTTCGCATGTGGTTATCCGGTTTTCTCCCAGCACCATTTGTCAAAAAGACTGTCTTTTCTCCATTGAATGGACTTGGTGCCCTTGTCAAAAACGATTTGACCTAACGTGTGAGGGTTTATTTCTGGACTCTTTATTCTATTCCATTGGTCTATATTTCTGTCTTTATGCCAGTACCACCCCGTTTTGATTAGTGTAGCTTTGTAGTAAGTTCTGAAATCAGGAAGTGTGAGCCCTCCAGCTTTGTTCTTTTTCAGGATTGTTTTGGCTATTCGGGGTCCCTTAAGATTCCATACGAATTTTAGGATAGATTTTTATGTTTCTGCAACAAATGTCATTGAGATTTTGATAGTGATTGCATTAAATCTGTAGATCACTCTCGACAGTACTGACATCTTAATGATACTGAGTCTTCCAATCTGTGCACGTGGGATGTCTTTCCATTTATTTATGTCTTCTTTAATTTCTTCCAGCAATGTTTTGCAGTTGTCATCGTATACGTCTTCCACCTCCTCGGTTAAGTTAATTCCTAAGTATTTCATTCTTTTTGATGCTAGTGTAAATGGAATTGTTTTGTAATTTCTTTTTTGGGTTGTTCATTGTTATCATAAAGAAATACATCTGATCTTTTGTGTGTGTTGACTTTGTATCCCGCTATTTTGCTGAATTCATTTATTAGTTCTAACAGTTTTTTTGTGGAATCTTTAGGATTTTCTACATATAATATCATAGCATCTGTGAACAGAGATGACTTTATTTCTTCCTCTCCAATTTAGATGCCTTTTGTTTCTTTTATTGTCTAACTGCTCTCCCAAAACTTCCAGTACTGGGGTGAACAGAAGTGGCAAAAGTGGGCTTCCTTGCCTTCTTCCTGATCTTAGAGGAAAAGCTTTCAGTTTTTCAACATTGAATATGTTTGCTGTGGGTTTTTCATATATATATTTTATTATGTTGAAGAAGTTTCCTTCTGTTTCTAGTTTGTTGGTTTTTTTTTTTTTTTTTTTTGAGGAAGATTAGCCCTGAGCTAACTGCTACCAATCCTCCTCTTTTTGCTGAGGAAGACTGGCCCTGAGCTAACATCCATGCCCATCTTCCTCTAGTTTACATATGGGATGCCTACCATAGCATAGCTTGATAAGCGGTGCCATGTCCACACCCGGGATCGAACTGGCGAACCCCAGGCCGCCGAAGCAGAACGTACGCACTTAACTGCTACACCACTGGGCCAGCCCCCATTGGTTGTTTTTATCATGAAAGGGTACTGAATTTTGTCAAATGCTTTTTCTGCATCAATTGAAATGATTATGTATTTTTTCCTTCCATTCTGTTACTTTGGAAGCATCTTTGCCTTCCAGGAATAGATCTCTCCAGGTCACGGCATATAACCTTTTATATGCAGCGTGATTCAGTGTGCTAGTATTTCGTTGAGCATTTTTTGAGTGAATGTTCATAAGGGATATTGGTCTGTAGTTTTCTTTTCTTGTAGTGTCTGGTATCAGGGTAGTTCTGGCCTCATAGAATCAGTTAGGGAGTGTTCCTTCCTCTTTAATTTTTAAAAAAGCTTACAGTGAATGAGGAATAAATGAAAAAATCTTTAATCTGATAGAAGACATTTATGAAAACCTTACAGCCAACCTCATGCTCAACTGTAAAAGACCGAATGCTTTCCTCCCAAGACCGGGAACGACACACAGACGGCCTCGGAATCAGACCATCCTGCAGGCTCCACCCACTGCAGGAAGGCAGGGAGAGGAAATGAAAGGCAAACATACTGGAAATGAGCAATAAAACTGTGTCTACTCACACGATTGTCCACAGAGAAAACCCTCGAGAATCTACAAAGAAAAAAAAACCCTCCTAGAAATAGAAGAGTTCAGCCAGGTTGAAGAATGCAAGCTTAAAATAATAAAAATTAATTATTTTTCTATATAATAGCAATAAAAAAATTGGAATTCAAAATTTTGTTTAAAAGTATGATTTACAACAGAATAAAAAATGAAAAGTATAAATCTAACAGAATACCTACATAATGAAAACCATGAAAACACTAATGAAAGAAATCAAAGAAGACAGAAATAAATGGAGAACCAGACCACGTTCACAGTTTGGAATACTGTTATAAGTTACCTCCAAATTGATCACGGCAATCCCAATCAAAATCTAAGAAAGAGTTTTTGTTGTTATCAACAAGCTGATTCTAAAACTATTTATAAAAGAAAAGATACTCAAATAGATACTCAAATGGCCAAAATAATTCGAAATGAAGAACAAAGTTGGCGGACTCACACTCCCTGACTTCAAGATTTTCTATAAAGCTACAGCAATAAAGACAACATGATGTTGGCAAAAGGGGAGGTACACAGGTCAGGGAAACAGAATAGAGAAACAGACCCACACAGACAAAGTCGTCTGAAGTCGGACAAAAGTGCAAAGGCAGGTTAATGAGACAGAAGCATATTTGGAACAACTGGACGTCTATATGCAAAAAAGAAAGTGAACTTTGGCCCATAACTTGCACTTAATGTAAAAATTTAATTGATTATAGACCTAAATGTAAAAGTTTTAAACTGTTAGAAGAAAATCTTTGTGACCTTGTGTTAGGCAGAGAGTTCTAAGATTCAACACCAAAAGCGTGATCTAAAAAAGAAAAAAGTGATCAATTGGACTTTATCAACATTAAACTTTTGCTCTTCAAAAGACATGGTTCAGAGAATGAGAAGACAGACGAACCACAGAGTAGTAGAAAATATTTGCAAACCACACATCTGACCAAAGCACTTGTATCCAAAATACATAAAGAACTCTCAGAATTCAATACTAAGAAAAGCTCACAAAGGAAGGGGACTAAAGATTTGAAGAAATACTGCCAAGTGTTGGCAAGGATGTGGAGGAACAGGAGCTCTCCTGCAGTGTTGGTGGAAATGTAAAATAGTACCACCACTTTGGAAGACAGGTTGACAAATAAGCACATTAAAGAATTTCAGGCGCTGGTCTGGTGGCAAGGTGGTTAAGGTCGTGCACTCCGCTTTGGAGGCCCAGGGTTTGCCAGTTTGGATCCCGGGCATGGACTTATACACCTCTCATCAAGCCATGCTGTGGCAGGCGTCCCACATATAAAACAGAGGAAGATGGGCACAGATGTTAGTCCAGTGCCCATCTTCCTCAGCAAAAAAGGAGGGTTGGCGGCAGATGTTAGCTCAGGGCTAATCTCCCTCAAAAAATAAATAAATAAATACGAATTTCAGCACATCACTAGTCATCAGGGCAATGCAAATTAAACTACAATAAGGAATATCTGCACACTTATTATAAAGGTTAAAATTTTTTTAAAATTCACAACATCAAGTGGCACAGCCCCCTTGGAAAATAGTTTATCAGTTTCTTGTAAAGTTAAACATACACCTACCATATGGCCCAGCAATTCCACTCCTGGGTGTTTACCCTAGGGAAATGAAACTCATGATCATGCAAAAACCTGCGCACAAACAATGATGTAGCAGCTTTGTTCTTAATCGTCAGAAACAGGAAACGATGACAAGGTCCTTCAATCATTGACTGACTAAACAAACTGTGGTGTGTCCATTCGATGGGGTGCTACTCAGCGAGAAAAGGGAATGAACTATTGGTGAACACGACAACAGGGAGGAATCTCAAGGGCATTCTGCTAAATGAGAGAAGTCAGACCCAAAAGGCTTCATACTGTATGACTGATTAATATGACATTCCAGAAGAGACACGACTATCGTGACTGAAAATCAGCGGTTGCCGGGGGTTTGGGATGAGCGGGGAGCTGACTGCAATGGAGCAACACAGGGGCACTTATGAGGGGGTGGAATTCTTCTGCACGGGGCGGTGGTGGTCCACACCCACCTGTCAGAACTCAGACCTGAACGGCACAAGGAGTGAATTAGGCGAAGACGGAGACGGAGGGGACCGCAGTTCTGGGTTCTGTGAGGTCAGCCAGATGCATTTCCTCTCCCTAAAGAGGCTGACGGCCTCAGCCTGCTGTGTGCTAGGGTTTTTTTGTCTTCATTATTTTTTGTATTCTCCTTCCCTTGCGTTTGTGTTTTGTTTGGCTGGACCACATACTCTTGAGATGTTTTCATGGAGAGCGTATGAGTGGCGCCTTTCAGAACAGCTGTATGACCGGAAATACTTTAATGTCCATACACCACAGGACCCCATGCAGTTGTGTAATCAAAGTCATTTTCCCTCAGCCTTCGAAGGCTTGGTCCCACTGTCTTCAGGCATCTCGACTTGCTGAGTTGAAGAAGGATGCCGATCCCTCTGGAAACTTTCAGGATGTGTCTTTGTCTTTGGTGTCAGATATTTCACCAGTGTGTGTAGACACGCACCATTTTTCATTGACCTTGTCCCATATTGGGTCAAAATTCTATCTGAAGACCCATGTTTCCCCTCTGCTCTGGAAAAGATTCTGTTTCTCCCTTTTGCTGGTCTCTTCCTGGAAATTCTATTTGGTGAACACTGGACCTTCTGGAATAGCATCGGCTTCTCCGAAGGCTCCTTCCTGTATTCCATCTCGCCTTGTGTTTGACATGCTTCTTTGTCTATCTTCCCACTTCCTCTTGGGTGGGTCAGTCCTACTGTCCAGCCCTTCTGTTTGTGGGGGACGTCCCACCCTGATGACCTGTGCCATCCCACTTCAGCTCCGTGTGGCCCCGTCACTGAGACTCTGGGGCTCACGTCCCCTCACCTGCAGCGTGACAGAGGACACTTGGAGAGCGAGCCAGCAGGGCGACTGCCGTGGGCAGGGCTGCAGATGTGACAATTGTCCTGTGGTGTTTGCCTGGAGAACCAAACACAGGTCAGGGGGTCAACTGTGTTGTCAACAACAATGGGCATTTTACAAGCGGCAAACTCTTTTATGTAAATAAACCAGAAGCAACAAGGGCTCCGGGGACTCAGCTCAAACACTAACAAGGAAGGAGAAGGCTCGGTGAGCCGCCTGCTGGGGCAACACACACTGGAGAGGTGTATAAAAGCCACAGCCCCAGGCACCATGCACACTCACACACACACTCACACACACTCCACTCTCCTCCAGCTGCACCAAACCCACCATGGCCGCCTCCACCCTGTCCGTCTGCTCCAGCGACCTCAGCTATGGCAGCCGGGTCTGCCAGCCCGGTGCCTGGGACTCCTGCCCCGACTCCTCCTGGCGGGTGGACGATGGCCCAGAGAGCTACTGCGAGCCTCCCTGCTGCGCCCCCAGCTGCTGCGTCCCGGCCCCCTGCCTGAGCCTCATCTGCACCCCCGCCAGCTGTGTGTGCAGCCCCTGCCAGTCAGCCTGCACCAGCTCCTGCACACCCTCGTCCTGCCAGCAGTCTAGCTGCCAGGCCTCCTGCTGCGCCTCCTCCCCCTGCCAGCAGGCCTGCTGCGTGCCCGTCTCCTGCACCCCTGTCTGCTGCACCCCTGTGTGCTGTGTGCCCGTCTGCCCTGGGCCCTCCCCCTGCTCAGACACCTCCTGCTGCCAGCAGTCTAGCTGCCAGCCCTCCTGCTGCACCTCCTCCCCCTGCCAGCAGGCCTGCTGCGTGCCCGTCTGCTGCACCCCCGTCTGCTCTGGGGCCTCCCCCTGCCCAGCCCCCTCGTGCTGCCAGCCCAGCCCCTGCCCCCCGTCCTGCTGCAAACCCTCCTCCTGCGTGTCCCTCATCTGCCGCCCCGTGTGCAGGCCCGCCTGCTGTGTGTCAGTCCCCTCCTGCTGCGGCCCCGCCTCCTGCCAGCCAAGCTGCTGCCGCCCGGCCTCCAGCGTGTCCCTGCTCTGCCGGCCTGTGTGCAAACCCTCCTCCTGCGTGTCCCTGCTCTGCCGCCCCACGTGCCGACCCTCCTCCTGCGTGTCCCTGCTCTGTCGTCCCACGTGCTCCCGTGTGGCCCGCTGCAGCCCCGCCTCGGCCCAGAAGTCCTGCTGCTGACCGGGCACGTCCCCCAGAGCCAGCCGGGCCCCAGGACCCACCCCGTGACCGTGGTCCTCCCAGTCCCCTCAGTCCAGTCCTGACCTGTTAGGTGGCTGCCCTCACCCAGGACAGGGTCCCCGCATGTGTCCACTGTCCTGACCTGACCTCTGCCTCCCAGGAACCCGGACGTCGCTGCTCCCCAGCTGCTGCCTCCAGGAGGCTCCTCCACCCACCTCTGGGTCACCTGTCCTCTCCCAGGTGCTCTGCTCGGGTCACCTGTGGACTTTCAAGTGTCAGCCCCTCCTCGGCACCCAATAAACTCCCTTCCTCACCTGATGCGCTTCCTTCATCTGACACTCGGGGGTGGGGTTGGGGCGACACATGGTTCTGACCAGACATTGGTCTCCTCCAGCCGCGAACATTTGTGGGAGTGAGTGACTGAGGAATCCCGAAGGGCAGTGGAGTCCCTCCTCTGGGCCGGGTCACCGGTGGGACTCCTGCCCTCGCCCAGGAAGGTCAGTGCCTGCTCAGGCCGTGCCAGAGACGTGACCACAGCAGTGTGGAGAGTCCCTGGTCCGAGGTGCCCTGCTGTGAAGTCAACTCCTTGCTGCCACCTGCCTCCGGTTCCCAGACAGCACCCTAAGGATGTTGTCCTTGCTTTGTCATTTGCGGGCCTCCAAGCATCACATCCACTTCCTGAACGCTGTCACATGGGGAAGTTCCCCTCCCTTCTGGCAAGTCCCAGTGCCACCTCCCACCATGGAAACCAATGAGGCCATGTGTGTCCCCCTCAGCACCCAGAGTGGCAGAGGCCATGTGACCAGGTGGACTTTGCTGAATTAAGTGTTAGAGTAAATATGAGGCCCATGGAGGGTTTCTCTTCTTTAGCGTTAGAGGTGCATGGAATTTGGGCAGAGACTTGCTAAAGAAAGATTATACTCTATAACTATTTTACATAGGTGCTTTGGCAGTGGATGTTTGATAACTTTCCATTTTTTACCCTTTTAACGTGTTAAGCTGGGAATTAATAGCTTCTAAGTTGCAATTACTTATAGTCAAGTATACACGGTTTCTGTACCGTCCAAGTAGGAAACTGATGTGCGGCTGGTTTTGCTGGCATTCTGAGATCACGATCTTGGTGGGTGGTGCACGGATTTTAATTGTGGTCAGATACGCGTAACACAAACTGTTTTTGAGTGTACAGCTCAGTGGCATTGAGTACATTCACATTGTTGCGCAACCATCACCACCATCCATCTCCAGACCTTTCCATCTTCCCAAACTGAAACTCTATCCCCATTAAACACTAACCCCCCATCCACCTTCCCCAGCCCCTGCCACCCACCCTTCTACTTTCCCTCTCTATGAATCTGACTGCTGTACGTACCTCATATAGGTGGAACCATGCAGTATTTCTCCTTTTGTGACTGGCTTATTCCACTTGGCGTAATGTTCTCAAGGCTCACCCATGCTGATGTCAGAACTTCCTTCCTTTTCAAGGTTGAATAATATTCCATTGTATGGATAGGCCACATTTGACTTAGCCACTCATTCTTCCATTGATGGACATTTAGGTGGCTTCTATATTTTGGCTGTTGTGAGTAATGCTGCTGTGAGCATGGGTGCATGACTATGCCCTTGGGATCCTGCTTTCAGTCCTTTGGGTACGTCCGCACAAGTAGAATTGCTGCGTCATATGGTAATTCAGTATAGATTTTTTGAGGGGCTGCCATAGTGTTTTCTATAACAGAAGAACCATTGTGTTGCACCAGCAGTGCACAAGGGCTCCAATTTCTCCACATCCTCGCCAGCACCTGCTATGTTCTGTTTTTCTGACAGTAGCCATGCTCACAGGTGCGAGTGGTGCATTTGGTTTGATCACAGACCGTGGGTGCTGCAGGAAATCCTGCAGCCGGGAGCCCCGCCCTCCCCTGGCTGTCTTTCCCTGCCGGTCCTCCCCTGCCCGTCCTCCTCCACCCATCCTCCCCTGCCCCCCTCACCCCCCGCCCGCGTCCTCTCTTGCAGAAGAACGAGTACCTGCTCGCGGTGGTGGCAGAGGACCGGGATGCGCTGCTGCTCGGCCTGCGCTACTCGCCCACCCAGCTGCACTTCCTGTTCCTCCGCGAGGACTCGGCCGGCGCCTGGCAGACCCGCGTGTCTTTCCGCAGTCCGACACTGATGGACAGCCAGTGGCACACGCTGGTCTTGGCCGTGTCTGAAGGATCCTTCTCCCTCACCATGGACTGCGGCCTCCCCGTGGACGTGTAGGTACCAGGACGCCCGGAGAGGGTCGAATGTGTGTGTGCTGCCCGACAAGAGGGGTCCAGAGTGGCCGGGCCAGGTGCAGCTCTCGTGGTGCCGTGTGAACCCGGTCTGGGGGCACAGCCCAGCACCCCCCGGCGCGGGGTCAGGCTGGTGGAGAAACAATCATTAGGAACCACCCGCTGAGGCGGGGGCGCCAGGGCCATCGTCAGGACCTGGGGTCAACCCTGCCCCCAGCAAGGCCCGGGTGGGGCAGGGGCGAATGCTGGAGGAGGGCATCTAGAGGAAGCTGAGGCCTGGGCCGGAGTCCAGGCTGGGTGAAGCGGACTCGACCAGGAGAAGAGTGTTGTTACCATCAGCAAAAGGCCGTAGGGGTTGTAAAGCCCACAGGCGCCAGATCCAACCTGTGGCTGCAGCCTGGATCAAGACCCGGTGCTTGCTTTGACTCTCAACGCGATCATTTAACCTACGACTTGCTTTCCTCCTCTGGGATGAGCCAGTAAATCATCACTAAAACCCTAAATAACCGTGCAGAATAGTCCCTAGTAGCTTTGATGTGACCCCAGGCACTCGAAGCCCGAGTTCATATCTGGTCCTCATGGTTGCCTGATTCCCATGGCCTGGAAGCCAGTCGGCTGGACTAGGGAACGGTGAGTCCCTGCAGCCCGGCCAGTGGATGGTGACCCATGTCAGCCCTCAGCTCCCATCCTTGCCGAGTGGGGCTGGCGATTCTTTCTTTTTAATCACAAATGGTCCAGTTTATGTTGAATCTATCATTATTCCAAACATTAATTTCAAAGGCAGACTCTTATTCTGCTTTGTTATTATGTAACTTATTCCATAATAAAAAGAATACTTAACATTTATATACTTTGTTTAAACACGTCTTTATCACAGCCCTCCCCCACCATGTCCCCAAATTCATCGGGGCGTGTATGGGGGCGGGGGATGACTTCTCAGAGAGCCAGCAGTGAGGACAGCCCTGGGATGGGGCGGATGCAGGAGGCCAAGTGGGTGGGGGACGAGGAGCTGGGGCTGGAGCTGATGGTGGCCAAGGAGGAACGTAGGCCCCGAGGCCAGACATCAGAGGCCTCCTAGGCATCATGGAGGGCACACACCAGGACTCAGGAGGCCGGGGAGCTGTGCTCAGAGCACAGGACACTCTGGAACAGCGGTCAGGAGCTGACCTTGGCACGGCCAGCTACAGCCAGACGGCAAAGATTGGAAGGAGCAGGTGCTTCTACAAGAGGATGTGGCATGGTGGCCTGAGAGGGCCTACGCAGCCAGGAGAAAGCCTGTGCCTGGCTTTTCCACCCCAGAGGCTCTGGCCACACTGTCCCCTCCAGCAGGGCACCCACCTTCTCCCTGTCCCCACATGCACCTGCACATCCAGACCTGCCTCCAGCTGTGAATTCCAGAGGTTCCCGGGTCACCGTCAAGGCGAATCCTGTCCTGCCCTGACACCATCTGTCCCCTACCGGGCTCGGTGGAGGGCAGGCATGCCAGGCACCCCGTGCAGGTAGGAGCCACTAAAGGCTCCTGTGAGACAGAGAAGAGCCACAGCACACCTCTCGGCACACGCTTTTGCCGAAGACCTGTGTCCTGGGGTGAAGAGCGTCCCCCCAGTTCACACCCACCAGAACCTGTGACGGGACACGAGGTCTTTGCAGCTGTGATCAGGTTAAGCTGAGGTCACACTGTGGGCCCTGATCCGGACACTGGTGTCCTTATGAGGAGAGGAGAAGGGGCACAGAGGAGAAGCCGTGCGACGACGGGGCATAGAGCGGGGTGATGCTGACACGAGGCGGGAACGCCGGAGCCCCCAGAGTTGGGAGAGAAAGGGAGGGTCTTCTCAGAGCCTCCAGGGGGAGTGCGGCCCTGCCTGCACCTTGACTTTGGAATGCTGGCCCCAGGACTACCGGAGAACACGTTTCTCTTGTTTCAGCCGCCCAGCCTGTGCACTCTGCCACGGCCGCCCCTGGACACTGGTCCGTCCCTGCCCTTTTCTACATAAACGGGCAGCCATCCTGCTCTCCCATGGCCCTAAAACCCTCCTCCAATGTTTTCAGAGTGGCTGACGTGCCCTTCCCGGCCACCCTATCCATGCAAGGAGCCCGGTTCTTCATCGGCAGCCGGAGGAGGACCAAAGGCCTGTTCACGGTAGGTATGGAGGGGGCCGCCAGCCTGGCCCTCTCAACACCTGTGCTCATGGGGGGCTGTCACCACAGGTCTGTCGCTACGACCTGATGCTGTGATTCATCAGATTGTTGTGTGTGCTAAATGGAAATGGTGAACATGAGGGCACAGTGGAGCCCCACATGCCATGCAGACGCCCACCACAGGGCCTTTGCACTCACTGTTCTCTCCTCCGGGCACACTCATCCCCACTGCTACCTCGGCTTACCCCTACGCTCTGGGCCCTGTCCTGTCCTCTCACCATGGAGGCTTCCCCACCACTCTGAGAAGGTGACCCCACACCCAGCCCGCCCAGCCCCTCCTCTGGGTGTCTTTTCTCCATAGCCCTGACCACCTGCAGACCAGCTGTGTGTTTCCTCATTGTCTGTCTTTCCTCTGGAATGTGGGGTGAGAGGGGGGAGGTGGACCTCCTTCCATCACAGTGGGGGATTTTGTTTCCTGCTGTCTCCAGTGCTAGAACCATGCCAGAGGCATTGTAGGGGTTCTGTGAATATTTATTGATGGCGTGCTTGGATGGATGGATGGATGGATGGGTGGTTGAGTAGATGGGTAGGTGGGTGCATGGGTGGATGCATAGGTGGGTGGACGGATGGATGGATGGGTGGATGGGTAGGTGGGTGGGTGGGTGGGTGGATGGATGGTGAACGGTTGAGTAGATGGACGTAAGGATGGATATATGAATGGACGGATAACAAATGGATGAGCACTGTAGCTGGTTACTCTGGGTTAGTCCGCAGGAAAACTCCCTTCTGTGGTTTAATTACCTTAGAATGGTGTACAGACCTCCACCATTGCTCCCAATGCCCTCCCATAACCATATGCAGCCTCTTCTCTCCATGCTCTAGAGGAGGTTGGATGCCCCTCCCCCATTCGCACCCCTCCCTCGGGGTCTGCACAGGCTGAGCCCAGCGGTCCCCAGCCCCTCTAGCAGCGCGGGTCTGAAGGTGCTGTGCCTCTCTCTGCAGGGCCTGCTGAGGCAGCTGGTCCTGCTGCCTGGCTCGGATGCCACACCCAGGCTGTGCCCCTGCAGGAACGCCGAGTTCGCCTTGCTGTCCATCCCCCGCATCCTGCGGGGTTTCACAGGGAAGCCAGAAGAGAATGAGGTGCTAAGATATCCCTATGGTTAGTAGGCCACAGCCACCCGCTCCCCCACGCGAGTGGTGTCCCAAGCGCCCTGTCACTTCCCACCCTCTCCCGGGCACAGGGACAGGAGGGCAGCTGTTACATGGACAAAGGGAACGCTTGGGGTTAATGCAGCCGGGCCCAGGGGAGGCAGACCAGGGGGTCAGACACACCAGCGTCATGTGCCCTTCCTCTGGAGGGCTTCCACAGCGGCCGTCCAGCCCCCGTCCGGACAGTGCCTTTGATGGGCCGCTCATTCTGCCTGGAACCCCGGGAGTTCGCTGACCTAGACTTCCTTCCCTTGAGCCTCTCACTCCCACCTGCTGCCTGTTTTGCCCCTAAAGCAGCATTTGGGGCCCTTTCTCCCCATCCCTCTCCGATAGGTTTCCAAACCTCAGTCCTGGCTCCCCGACCTTCAGGAGGTACATTTCTATTTTCCGTACCCTCCCCAGCCCGGACGGTCCCTGGCTTTGCTTTCTCTAGTCTGTGTTTGCATCTTCCCAATGCAAAGTTACCGTGTTGACTGTTTATTTAAACCACGTCCCCCACCCTCACCACTCAGCAAGGTGGGGAGACAGCCGACCCGCTGAGCCTCGCAGTCCTTGCTTCGCAAGCTCAGGGAGCCCCCTCTCCAGCACGTCCGCCCCTCACAATCTAGTCCTGGAATGGTGCTTCCAAATTCTCAGAGACACGGGGCTCCGCTGTAACTGGAAGGAGACTCACAGGGGCAGGAGTTGGACCCCAGGCCTCTGCTGGGCACAACGAGAGGTGAAGGACGTGCTCAGTGTCACAGCCTGGCTGTCGCGACCCGGCCGCAGCGTGGATGTCGCTGTACTGTGGCCAAGTAGCAGCATTAGGATGTATGAGCTTGACCTGAGATGGAGGCAGAATTACAAGAAGTGATGGGGTCAGAATGCCACAAAACCAAGCAAAACGGAAGTTTAAATTAACTTGTGCCAGTAAGTAATAGACATGAGATGGGAGCAAGGCCACACCTTGATCCTAAGGATTTTCAGAAGCTAAGGACCCAAGGGAAGACATGCTGCCTTCTGGAGTGGTAGGGAGGCGGACGTGCAGGGAGCACCACAGCCTCCTGCTGCGCAGATGCCCCGGGGCAGCCACGTGCTCTCCTGGTCTCACCTGCCTCCCTGAGACCTCGGTTAAGACCACTGAGTGGTTCCTCGCAGTCCAGCAGGCAAAGGCAAGGCAGGACCGCCTGGGCAGGGTCCATCTCCTGACCCGTCTCCCTCCAGGGAGCACGTCCCCACTGGATACTCATCTTCCTTGTCTCTCCCCAGAAACCGACATGAAGGTGACACTGGGATCCCGACCTCCATGTACCAAATTGGAGGATGCCCAGTTCTGGTTTGACGCCAGCAGGAGGGGGCTGTACTTGTGCGTGGGCAGCGAGTGGGTCTCTGTGTTAGCAGGTGAGGCGGGCAGGGTGGTCGTGGCCCCAGGCTCTGGGGTTTAGGGGCTCTTCTCTGAGCCAGCCTGACTTAGGAATGGCAAACGACCCCCATCCTGGGCGGGACCCGGGGGCAGGTAGGGCTCGTCCTCTCTCACATGGTCCCAGGCTGGGGAAGAGCACGGGTCTCCTCGTGGGGGCTGGCCTCCCTTGTAGGCCCTGCCGGCCTCCTCACTCCCTGTCTGCCAGCTCTGATCACAGATTCTGTGCGGTGGTGCCTGAGTGTTCCTCTCAGAGTGGTACTGTTCCCAGCAAGCCCTTTCAGCAGCCCAGTCCTGTTCATGGGAAGGGCGAGTGGAGGCTGCTGCGGATGCTCTGGGTGGGCTGTCCGCAGGAAATGGGAACTGCCTCCAGCTGGTCCGGCGGCGAGCTCTTGACTCGACTCTAGTTCACTTTAGGGCACAACCTTTGATAGAAGCAACGGGTGTGAGAAACATCTAATAAGGACCCAACATAGCCATTCCATCCGATCTGTATCACTGGGGGCTCTCTAGATCCTAAACCCATGCAGGAGCCAACAGCCTCCTCTGACCGACCTCTCCGTGAGTGAGGAACCGAGCTCTGAGTGACTCGCCCTTTGTGAAAGCGACGCCCATCGCTAATGCTCCCTGGGGTCCTGCTCCCAGGACGGTCCATCCAGGCTTCCATTCTGGGGAGCGTTAACCAGTCTCAATATTTCTGTCACAAGCCGAAGAAAAACTGGACTATGTGGAAGAGCATCAGAGCCTGTTCACCAACTCGGAGACACTGGGCATCGAGGTCTTTGTCATCCCTGAGGCCGGGCTCTTTGTAGCAACTGCCAATCGGAAGACCACCTCTGCCATCTACAAATGGACCGACGGGAAGTTCGCCTCGTACCAGAACATCCGCACGCACCAAGCTCAGTCCTGGAGACATTTCACCATTGGGAAAAGGGCAAGTGTGCATTTGGTGACTTCCTCGATCTTTTTTATCTTGGAAAAACCCAGAGTCCGAAGACTGGGGCTCCATACATAGATTCTAGGGGGAAAGTATTCCTCTTGGTTTCAAAAGCCTTATTCAGCTTCTAAATGGCTTTCAAAGTCAGACGCTCAGCTGCCTCTCTAAATCCAGGGGTAGATGACAGTGTCCTAAGGCGCCTTCCCCTGCCTGCGCCCCAAATCCCTCACTCACCAGCACGTGTGTGCCGAGCACAGCCCTGCCCGCACCTTGGCCGCCCTCACCTCAGCTCCCACTGGTGGTGGGTGAGTGATCCAGACAGACACAGCTCGGCTCTCCCGCCACTTGCAGCCGCCAGGGTCCCGCCATGCTCCAATCCAATGTGGGGAAGGAATGACCAGCTCTCTGGTTTTTCAATTGATGTCATTTTAAAACTTTCTATTTTTTCATTATAAAAACTTTTTGTCAAAGAAAAGGTGGGAAAGTTAGAAAAACAAGGGGCAAAACCTTCTGTCCCATCGCCCAGGCAGATGCAGGGTTCACTTTGGGCTCACTCACTTCCAGGCACAGCATGCGCATCCTACCTGCCAAGCTCTGGCTCCCGTTATAACCACACAGGCGAGCGATCTTGCCTCCTGGTCACGTCACATGCAGGGCATTCCCGGTTGTACTCGGCTGCGGAACAAACACCTGGTTCCTGCGGAGAGCAGGGCGTTAAGACTTTCCGCTCCTCCAGGTGATGAAGACCGTTTTTGTGCATAGAGCTTTTCCTGAGTTTGGGAGATAGAAATGGAAGTAAAGGGCTGGGGAATATGGACACACTGAAGGGTCTTAAACATAATCAGCAGATCCGGGGACAGTGAGGGGCTCCCGGGCCACCCCGAGGCCGTCGGTAACGGCCATTTGGACAGAGACGCTGATGTTCAGGAGCCGTTAGCGCCTGACCGCTCACACCGATCACGAGAACCGAGCGTCCCGGGTCCTCTCTTTCAGATCTTCCTGGCCGTGGCCAACTTTGAACCGAATGAAAAGGGTCAGGAGTTCTCCGTCATTTACAAATGGAGCCAGAGAAAACTGAGGTTCACGCCGTACCAGAGGGTCCCCACCCACAGCGCCCGCGACTGGGAGGCCTTCCAGGTGGCTGGGGAGCACTTCCTTGCTGTGGCCAACCATAGGGAAGGTAGGGGCTGTGGCCTTTGACCCGAAAGGAAACCATCCCGGGGCTGGGCATGACTCGCCTGAGGGTTCTTTTTCATCAATAACGATAAGGGGCTGGCTCCGTGGCTGAGTGGTTAAGTTTGCGCGCTCCGCTGCGGCAGCCCAGGGTTCGGATCCTGGGCGTGGACATGGCACCGCTCGTCAGGCCACGTTGAGGCGGCGTCCCACATCCCACAACTAGAAGGACCTGCAACTAAGATATACAACTATGTACAGGGGGTTGGGAAGATAAAGCAGGAAAAAAAAAAAAAAGATTGGCAACAGTTGTTAGCTCAGGTGCCAATCTTTAAAAAAAAATAAAATAAAATAACGGTAAACCACACCCGGTCCAATTCCTCGGCCTTGGCCATCTGACAGTGGAGTCCAAGGGTGAACACACCTGAGCACCTGCTCACCTGTCCAGGTAGGAAGACAGACCCGCAGTCTGTATGGGGACCTGCCCAGCACAGACTGCCTCCTTTGAAACTAACCAACTAACTGACCTCCCCTTGGGAGGGGTCTGGCTGAAAGAGACGCGATGGTATTTGGCAGCAGGCCCAGAGTTAGGGAGAGGGTGCTGGTGTGGATGGCCATACTAGGAGGGTGGCTAGAAGGATGCAGGAACTTATTTCTCCCAGAACAGGCTCATCAGATCTGGACACAAACTGTGTGTGATGCGTGGGTGGGCGGGAAAGACAGGCCTGGGAGGGGCTCGGATACCTGGTTTCTTGGCCAGTGACTGCCCTGAGTGACCGCAGTGAGCCAGTCTGTAACTCAAGGGGCGGACGGGGTCTGAGTGGCTGCTGGCCCTGCGGGGCACGTCTGGCCCAGCCCTCCCTGGGCTCCACAGGGGGAGAGCAAAGGGGATGCTGGGCAATGTGAGAGGTGAGGCTGGGGTCATCACTGGGGGAGTGGGGAGGGTGGAGGAGAGTGCAGGGATGAGCAGGGCCATGACCTGAGTGCTGCCCTGTCAGGCTTGGCTGGACCAAACAGGCCACAGAGGCCCCGGGGCAGGGCCCAGGGTGGGCCAGGGTTCCGCCAAAGCCGCTACAAGGCTGTGGAAGCCTGCTTCCTCCCTGAACACAGCCTCTTGGCTTCCAGGTGACAACCACAACATCAACAGCGTCATCTACAAGTGGAACCCAAGGACCCGCCTCTTCGAGACCAACCAGACCATCGCCACCTCTGGCGCCTACGACTGGGAGTTCTTCACTGTGGGGCCCTACTCCTTCCTGGCGGTCGCCAATGCCTTCAACGGCACATCCACCAAGGTGCTCTCCCACCTGTACGTCTGGCTCGTCGGCTCCTTCCAGCTCTTTCAGTCTTTCCAGGTGAGGAGCCGGACGTGAGCTCTGTGTTCGCCGCCCCGCCTCGCGTCAGATCCGGCACCACTGCCTGGTGTCTGCGGTGCAGCTGCTGGAGACAGGTGACACGGGACCTGGGGACCCAATGAGCCAGGACCAGCGTCCAGCTCGGGACCCTCCACCCCAGACTCTCCTCACCTGGGCGCCTCCCCCTGTATAAGGCTCAGGCCGAGCCCAGGTTGCCCCAAATATAGCCTCTGTTACCCCAAATACAGCCCGAGGATCCCTGAAATGAGGGGGTGCCATGGCTCTGCCCCTCCTCTGGCCTGGAGCTTTCCTGGCAGCACCAGGTGCTCAGGCAGGCCTCCTTGCGCCTGGCCAGGCCCTGTGGTCTGACCCGGCTTCGTGTGGGCCTTGGGCTCCTCCCCTGGGGCAGCTGGGCTGCTCACCTCTGACCTGGCCACATGGCGGGGGAGAGGACTGGCACATTTTACTTTCCCTTCAGACCTGGAGGGTCCGTAGCTGCTTCCCGTTGCCATGGGCTGGCGGGTGAGACCTTTGAGTCGAGGCAGCGAGAAGCATTTGTTAGGATGGGGCAGTGCTGGCAGCCCCATGAACTGCACGTGTCCTGGTTAGTGTGACAAGAGCTGTGAAGGGAAGCACAGCGCTAGGTTGGGACACTTGCCCATCAAGGGCCATCCGGGCAGGGGCTGGCTGCCCATCCATTTCCTGAGGGTCCAGGGTGCTGTTCCCATAGATGGGCGCCATAGGGGAGGAGAGTGGCTGGGGTGGGGTGTCATTCTCGGCAGCCATTCTCCTTCCTAACGGTCCCGGGAGGTGAGCCGTGACAGCGGTGCTTGCTTGCTGAACAATGGCCACGTAAAGCGGCCGTGCAAAGAGCTTGACCCACTCAGTCCTCCCAGCCACCCCGTGAGGTCAGCTTGGCCACGAGTCCCCTTCCACACAGGGAAGCAGAGGCTCAGAGCTTAGGAGGCTGCTCCCGGCAGAGTGGGGATCGGAACCCAGGTGGTGTGATGCCGTCGACCGGTCGGCGTTGGGCAGTGTCTTTCTCAAACGCCAGTTCCCTGCATTGTATTCCTCATCGCTGGAGCACCTTACGGATGCTCAGACTCCAGAAAACCACACGGCCGTCTTGGGTTGGGTACCAACGTGCTTGGGTGAGCAATGACTGATTTGAAGAGCGTTCAGCAATGGGCTGGTCTGGGGTCTGCCTATCAGGTGACGGAATCTCTGACGGGAGTTAGACCCCAGGCCTGTGAGATTGGAGACGCAAAAGCATCTTGGGGCTGGTGGCGGGCCAGGCAAACCTAAGGGAGGTAAAATCAGGATTCCCAAGAAGGTCTCGACAAGCGAGGACAGTGGCATCGGGCAGCAGCAAAAGGGCCATGTGGAGGCCTGGCAGGCGGTGCAAGCCACAGGCTGACGGCAGTTCCTGTGGAAACCCCATGGGCTCTAAATTAATCGCATGTGTCATCAGGGTCAATGGGTGTCCAGAAAGCCAATGGGATGGTGGGCAGCCCTCCAGCGAGTGTTCCCAGCCCGAGGAGGGGGTTTCAGGTGCTCGCACATCCAGAGCCTGGCACACTGGGGAGTGTTCAAGGAGGCAACCAGAATCTGGAAGAGATTTGAAACATATCGCACGAGTGACAACCGCAGGAACTGAAGATTTTGTTCTGAAAGAAGATTCGGGGTGATTGTTTCTAAGTATCTAACGGACAAGCCGGGGGGGCGGGAGAGCAGACCTCTGTGGGGCCCTGGGAGCCCTCCATCAGGTAGATGGGAGATGCAAAAGCGTGTCAGGGCCCCGGAGGGAGGATTATGGGAAAAGAGGAGGACTCCTTGGACACACGTGGGCTGGACCACTTGAGGACACGGAGAATGCGCTGACTGCAGGTGAACAGACACCGTGGAACCCAAGAGGGCACTGAGGACACGCCGTCCGCAGAGCAGGAGAGAGGGCTCAGGGAAGGGCAGGCCCCGTGAGGAGCCGGGAGACGTCAGTACATGCAGGGTTGGGGATGTTCCTCCCCCAGAAGGGAAAGCAGAGGGAGGGAGGGGTTTAGGAAGAAGCAATTAGGAACTCGTTGAAAAGCAACCTTAGGCGGCACGCAGGGTCCCCATGTGAAGCAAGCCCCTATCTTGGTCCTAGACCCTACAGGCGGGCGTGAAGAGAGGATGCCAAAGCTATCCACCAGGAGCCCAGGCAGGGGCAGCTCTATCGTCAGCTCCGTCAGGCTGCTGCTCCCAAATAAGCAAGACCCAGTGGCGGGGGCCCACCCCTGCGCTGGGGACATGGTTTTCTCCATCCCTGACAGCCCCATTCCAGAACCCCTGGAATGTCCACGGATGGCAACCTTTCTCGTTTCCCTTTTTGAAAAGCCTTTCTGCCATTTACAGAGATTTTTAGAGGGAGGTCTGTGGCTGCACGTGCTCAGCAGGCTCGTGATTCCGTCTCAGACCCATTTCCCAGATGAGAAAGCTGAGGCTGGGGAGCGAGGGGACCTGGCTGGGACATATGTGGTAAATGGAGCAGCCAGTCATCTGCAGATGTCCTTGCATCCATCCGAGGTCCCTCCTCCAGGCCTGTGCCATCGAGATGGAGTCCGGAGTCTGGTCTGTGACTGAAGGACTCCCTGGATGTGTCCCTTACTCGAGTCATGGTGTCTCCTCTTCTTGCCCACATGTGGCTCGTCCCTGTGACAGACTGCCGGCTCTTCATCCAGAGGAGATCAGGATGAGACACTGAGCTTTGCGGAGCAGACGCCCCCAGGGTCTCAGCTGGAAGGCAGGTAGAGGAGTTCTCAGAGTGTGGTTACAGGACTCCATCCTGGGCGACACTATAGCGGGAGACAAGCCTGCCTGGAAGGTGGCGGCCACTCTGCGTCTTCAGGCGGCACCTGAGAGGGGCTCCCATCTGCGCCCCGCCTGGCCATGGGCCCTGGACACAGTGGGTGTCCTCAGCAGCGAGGCCGGCGCAGAGGGACAGAATGGGGCCAGTGGAGCCAAGACCAAGGCCTGTCTGGGCTAGATGACCCAAAGGAGAGCAGGCCAAAGGGTGTGACATTGACCTGAAAGAAACATCCAGAAAGACGACCATGAGGGAGCACCTCTCCAGCCCCTCAGGCAGCACTGTCCCAGGAGCCGGAACTCTGGGGGCTACAGGCGACCTGCCTGGGGCGCTGCTGTCGCTCACACCCCTTTGCACCCTGCCTGAAGGCTGCCTTCTCTCACAAGCCACATCTCTTCACACCTCATCAGTTCCTCAAAACCCACACAATTCCACCTCCATGTTCTGCCAGTGTTTTTCATCTTGGGTTTAAGCCCTGTAGGTCCTGGAGATGCCTTAATGTGTTTACTGTTGGTTTGAGGGTTTGCAGCATCTTTCATGACCCTGAGCTTTGAGGCAGGAGAGGCCGGGCGCTTTGAAAGCATGCGTGTGTGGAGAGGGGCCAACCTTGCAGACAGCCTTTCTAGAGGGCTCAGCAGGCGCCGGGTGCGGGCGAGTGGCTGCAGAGCTGTGCACACAGACCGCGCTGGGAGGGTGAGGCAGGGCCCGGGGCCGGGGATGAGTTCAGCTCACAGGAAGGCCCGGCCACGCTGGGTTTGCAGCCCACATGTGAGTGGGAGGCTGGCTGCCCACCCTGCCCTACCCTCTAGGTCTCCCCACCTCTCCCCAGGAATTCTAGAACTTTCTCCAGGTGGCAGGGACCAAGGCTCCAGCAATGTGGCCTCACCATCTTAGACCAAAGGAGGCCCGAGCCGGGTGTGTCCAGGAAGGAACAGGCTCCATCCGTGGGAGATCCAGCTCCTGGGAGTTCTGCTCCCCGAGGGACTGGCTATGGAGTCTGTGGTCACCGTCATCAAACGTAGACCCAGAATGAGGGGCCCAGGGGAGGGGACAGGTACTGCGGGGGAGGGAAGACTCTGGGTTTGTTGCCTGGGAGGCAGGGCTGACGAAGTGAGGACCAGGAGCAGCGGGAGCTGTGGGGCAGGAGGGCCGCTGAGTGCCCAGGGGGCTCGAAGGAGAGGGTCAGTGAAGCCCGGAGGAGGCACGAGTGGGGGCAGGCGGGGGACGGGCAGAGGCGCTGGCCAGAATTTTCCGCAGCTCTTCGGGGCCGCGCAGGGGGTGAAGCTGTGGGCCTGTCGGAAGCTTAGGCTCCACCACGGATGTAAATGTCCAGACACAAGTGAGAAGGAAGAGGCAAGAGTTGGGTTCAGACCACTCTCTATAGGAGCTCCTCAGTGGTCAGCACTGCCCGGGTGACCCTGGGAGGGGCCAGCTCAGCCCTGCAGGTGCTCACGAGGGTGAGGAGCTTTCTCCTGTGACTCCTCTTCGTGCTGTGAGGGGGGACCCGGTAGGGGCCCAGGCAGCCTGGGGGAGGACCAGTCTGCGGTCGGTTAAATCCAATGATGCGAACCCACTGATCCGGAGGGCTGACTAAGGGACTTGAGCATCCGCGGAGCAGGTCTGGAGGAGCTGCCAACTCAGGGAGAGCTCAAGGGGCACCCAGAAGTTGGCCGGGGAGCATGCCACACCCCCAGCCTCCCAGGATGGGACCTCCCCCCCCACCTTAGCCAACACCCACAGTGAGGATGGCAGCACACCCCCAGGGCCCTTGGGTGCAGCCTGCCTTCCCCTGGCCAGTGCACGGCTCCCCTCAACGCCCCCGGCACTCCCAGACCTTAATTCTTTGCTCCACCAAAGCCAGAACCCAACCCTCCTGGCCCAGAAACTAACCCATTCATTACCGGGAGCCACCCTTGAGGGAAGCTGTCAGGGGCTCCAGGGGCTGCAGGCTGCCAAGACAAGGAGGCACCATCATCCCTGCAAGGTGTTCCAGAGCCAGGCAGGGCTCCAGGGGAATTCCGATCAGGAGGGAGGGAGGGGCCTGCCCGGCCCAGCAGGTGCCTGGCCACCCGGCTCCAACAGCGTTGGCAGGGCTGTTTGATGTGGAGATTTCTTCTCTCCCCGTTGAGTCCCTAATGTGCTTGGAATCCAGGAGCAGCCTGACAGCAGGCCCCAGGCCAGTACACCCCTGCCCAGGCTGGTGCAGCCCTGAGGGGACTCTCCACCCTCTCACTTCCGAGGAGGAGGAGCCGGCCTCTGGCTGAGGTGCAGGTGCTCACCCCACTCTGCGAGGGGCTTCTGACAGCCCATGACTGGGAGCCAGCAAGGCCCCACGCAGGTCTCTGCCAGCCTCCGCCAGATAAAATACGGGACGCCCAGTTCAATCTGAATTCCAGATAGACAACGAATAATTTTTTTAAAAAAGCACGTCCCAAGTATTGCATGGGATACACATAGACTGAAAAATCAACATTTATCAGAAATTCCAATTGAACGGGCACCCCTGTATTTGCTGTTTCAAGCGGCCGACCCTGCTGGGCGCAGGAGCAGAGGTAGGATGAGAGCCCCCGTAAGCCAGGCTCGTGTCGATGCTCCTCCACGGTCACTCCCTCGTCCTTTCTCCTCGCCTCTGGACCTCTTCTCCCTGTGCTCCCAAAGCCCCCACACTGCCTCCTCGGCCCCCCACCTGTGTGCCCCTCCATGCTGGGGCTCAAGACGAGCGAGCTGAGAGTGGAGTAAAGTAGCTCAGAGCTGGAAGGAAGTCCTGGAGATCTGGAGGAGAGTCCCTCCTCAGACCAGCTCCTGGCCCCGTGTAGTGTGTCCTGTGTGCACATGTGCATGTAGGTGTGTGTATACACGTGTGTGTGTGCAGGTGTATGCACATGTATACGTGTGCACTGCTCGTGGTTGTGTACAGGTGTATGTATGCACACATATGTGTGCAGGTGTATGCACATGTATACCCATGTGCACTGTGCATGGTTGTCTGTGTGCAGGTGTATGTATACACACGTGTGTGTAGGTGTATGCACATGTGTACACGTGTGCACTGTGCATGGGTGTGTGCGTGCAGGCCTGTGCACACAGGCGTGTGCATTTCTGTGTACACGTGCATGTGTGGTTTCCCATGGCATGGTTTCCTCAGCACGGGGTCGGGAGGAGCCCATGCTCTAATAATCTGCCAAGTCTTGTTTGGTTTCTGTGGAGTCGCGCTGGCATGTGTGTCGTCTGCGCACATGTGTGGGTCCTGAAGCACCATCCTCTGTGAAGCAGCCGCAGAACCGATGATGCTGAAGGCCCTGTGTGTCTGCATCCTGCTCGGCAGTCGTGGGCTGGCCCTGGGGGACAGAACAGTGCCACCTCACAGAGCCTCAATGAGAAGAGGACTCGCTAATCCAGAAAGGCCCCAGCTCACCTCCTGGCCCCAGGGCTGCTTGGGCAATGGTGCCCTCTTCTGGGCGTGAGAAAACACTGCCACGTCTGGCCAGAGTTTGTTCTTGGTCCAGCAGCCGTTTACAAAGTGGCCATGGAGCCGCCAGCCAGGCACCGAGAGCCACAGGGGATGAGAAGACGGGCAGCATGTCCTGAATTTACAGGTGGAGAAAGGAGGTCACAGAAGCGCCAGGAGGGGCAGTCACATCAGACCCCCGTGTGGGAGCTGTGAGGTGTCCAAGCACAGGCTCCGCTGGGCGCGGGGGACGCCGGGGAGAGACGTGGTCAGAGGATCTGAGGCTTGCCTCTGCAGCGTGACCAGCTCTGCCCCGCCAGGACTACCTGAGACGCGCGGGGACGACTAGCCTTCCTAGCAACTGGAGAGTCTGGACGTCACCGTTGGACTGAAGGAGCCCGTCCTCCGCCTTCCTGCTGCACTCCATCCTTGCCCACCCTCCTTCCCGAGCAGCATCTCCTTAGGCTGCCAGGTGCCACTGGAGCCCTGCCGGGGGTGAGGGGTGGGCGTTGAACACACTGGGTGCCTCTTCCGGCCTCCAACTCGGCCAGCCCCAGAGGGTTTAAGATGAGGAGGAAACAGCCTCCTTGTCCACTGGGCAAGGAACGCTGTTTTTTTCTGGAACTCTGTTGTGCATACACACAACAAAGTGTTCGGGTTTCCAAGTTTGATTACTCCAAGTATATCTGCCCTCTAACCACCACCTCGATCAAAACAGAGTATTTTCCTTACTTCTAAAATGACCCCGGTGCCCCTTTGCAGTCAGTGGCTCCCTTGTCCCCACCAGGCCACCATGGTTGATTTCTGTGACTATTTAATAGTTTTTCCTGTTAAAACATTTGTAATAAATGGAGTCAGACTGTGTGTGTGGTTGACTGTTGAACACGCACATGGTGTGTTTCTCCTTCTTGCTGAGTAGCACCCTGTTGCGTGAATACGTTACGGTTTGTCGGCCATTCTGCTCTTGATGGAAACAGCACCTGAGAGCTGTTCCCAGCTTTTCACTATTACGACTGAACCTGTGTGCATCTCATACAAGGCTTTTCACGGGCATCTGTTTTTATTTCTCTTGAGTAAAAACCTAGGAGTGGAATTCTGGGTCATAAGGTAGATCTGCATTTAACTTTTGAAGAAATGGCCAAATAGTTTTTCAAAACGGTTGTACCATTTCATACACGCCCACGAACAACGTAGGAGAGTTCTAGTCACTCCACATCCTTGCCAAAATAGTCACACGTCCCTTAACGACGGGGACACATTCTGAGAAATGGATCTTTAGGTGATTTCGTCATTGTGCGATCATCACATAGTGCCTTACACAAACCTAGAGGGGATAGCCTCCTACACGCCTAGGCTCTATGGGACTAATCTTATGGGGCCACCATCGTTGACCGACACATCCTTATGCAGTGCATGACTGTGTTTGGTTTTGTCTGTGTTTTCAGTTTTACACATTGGATGTGAAGTGGGATCACCGTGTGGTTTTTAAGTTTCGATTCCCTGATGACTAGATAGTGAGCATCTCTTCATCACTGGTTGGCTTTCTATAGGTTCACCGGTGAAACGTCTATTCAAGTCTTTTGCCCATGTTTAATTTTTTTGCCTTTTTGTTACTGCTATGTAGCAGCTTCTTTACATATTCTGGATACAAGTCCTTTGTCACATAGATAATCTCTATTCTAGCTCCTCTTGTTGTATTCGTGTGTTGCTCCAGTAATCACAATATACGTGTTTAACTCATTACAGTGTATTTTGAATTAATATTATACTTTATATATAATGTAATAATCTTACAACGATATAATTTCATTTATCCCTACCCATCCATCAGGCTGTTGTGCCTACATGTACTCACACTTCTACTTGTGTTATAAGCTCCATGATAAGTCATGATTTTTGCTGTCATCTTTATACACCCTCGTACTCACCATTCCCAGCCCCCTTCTGCATCCTCATCCATCTGGCGTAACCTACCTTCAGCCTTAGTAGCTTTCTTCAGTGTTTCTAGGAAAGCAGGTCTGCTGGCAATTCATTCTATCGCTTTTATCTGAAAATGACCTCATTTTCGCTTGCAGGATATTTTCACTGGTTGTAGAATTCTGAGTTCCCATTCTTTCTTTCAGTTACTTCGAAGATGTCTTTCTGTTGACGTGGAGCTTCCGTTGTTTCCGATGGGAAGTCGGGTACCAGAGGCATCGTTGTTTCTCTGTACTGAATGTAACTCTTCTCTCTGGCTGCTTTTCAGGTTCTCTCTTCATCTTCTCTTTCCAGCTCTTCGAGTACGATGTGTCTAGACGTGGCCCTTTTGTAGTTACTCTGCTTTCTGTCTCTGATCTTCTCGGATCTGTGGTTTGGTGTTTTTATCAAATTAGACGTGGCCCTTTTGTAGTTACCCTGCTTTCTGTCTCTGATCTTCTCAGATCTGTGGTTTGGTGTTTTTATCAAATTTGGAAAAATTTTACCCATCACTTCTTTGAATGCTTTTTCAGCCTCATTTTCCTTTCCTTTCCTTCTGTGACCTAATTCCATGTCCATCAGACCACACAGTATTATCCCAGAGGTCCTCAAGGCCCTGTTCGCTCTAACTTATTGTAATCTTTTTTTGCCTTTTTGTGCTTCAATTCAGATCATTCCTACTGTCTGTCTTCTCGTTCGCTGGTTCTTTGTTCTGGGTTGCAGCTCTTGATCCCATCTAGTAAATTTATGGGTATAAATATTATAGTTTTCAGTTACAGGATTTCTGTTTGGCTCTTTTTAGAGTTTTCCTGTCTCTGTGAGTTTTCCCATCTCATTGCTCATTTCATTCATATTTCCCTATAAATTCTTATCATAGTTATAGTCCAGTTTTGTCTGCTACCTCCAGTATTTGCATGCTGTCAGCCTGTTTCTATGTGCTGTTTCTTCTCTTGATCGTAGGTCACCTTTGCCAGGTGTTTCCCCAGCTCCTGAAGTCTCTGGTCAGGTCTGTTAGCCTCTCAGCTGCTGTCTGTCTCTGGGTCCCTGGAATCTTGCTCCCTGTGTGCGCAGTTCAGCAGCCAGACAAGGACCTGAGAGAAGTTAATAGGAGATCCTGGGGCTCCCCTGCTGTGGCTCCCTCCTCTCTGGGACATTCCCTTCTGTTCCTAGACACTCTGGAAGCCTTAAACTCTCACCTCGGCTTCCCTGTCCAACCAGCCTGCTGCGTCCACTCGAGTGCCATGCCCACCTGCCATGGGATGAGCATCCTCAGAGGAAGATGCAGGTAAACAGGCGTTCAGGGGGCACGTTCGCATCCCCTGCAGTCTCTGCCTGCCCTCTGCCGCTCTCCAGAACCTTCAGCAGTTGTATGCATTTTTAAGTATTTCATCCAGAGTTTACAATCGCTCTCAGGAGGGTGAGTCTGAGTTTCCGCACCAGTATCAGAACCTGAGAGCCAGGAAGCAAGAATTCCAAAGACAGTTTCAATGCAAAGGCCACCACGGGGGCTTCCACAGCCCTCCCCAGCCCATGGGAGCAGACGAGTTGACTCAGCCCCCTTTCTGCTGATGCTCGGGGCCCCCTGAGAGCATTTACACTCTCTTCCCTCAGCCACAGGCCCCCACCACAGGGAGCCACCACATTCTGCCTCTCCCACTCTGACCCCCACCCCATGGGGCCTCTCCCTGCACCCGCACCTCTTCCCTAGGAAAGTGTCTCCTTTCATTTCTGCCCTGCCCTCTCCCTGTGGGGCTCAGCCTGGGACCTGGATCAGGATTTCTCTGGGCTTCTCCTTCTCCTTGCACCCCCCCCCCATTATCCCTGAGATGCTGGCCATACCTGGACATAAACTTCCTCCTCATGGACCCCGTGTGCAAATCAGCTCGTGCAGCTCACGGTCTGGGCAAAGGCTTCGAAGCTCACCATTTGTGTCAAAATCCAGCCCTGTGGCCCCATGCCACCTCCGCCTCAAGGGTGATCAGTATTTACAGAGGAACAGCCTGCACGGGAGCCCAGAGGTGGACTATCGATAGAGCCAAAGGAGAACCTCAGGCCAGGGACAGCGCGCAGTAAGAAACACAGGAGGTACCTAGACATTGCTCCTAAGTTCAGAGCACGACTGGAGGAAGCAGGGAGGGCTCCTTGGAAGAGGTGTTGTTGCAGAAGGACCTCGCAGGATGGGCAGCATTGGGGTATAGGGGAGTGGGAGGCACAGATGGCTAAGAAGCACTCCACGCGGATGAGCTCTTCATATGGGCACATTGGCATTCACGTTCGTAAAAGGGTGTGGTGGTTGGTGAGGCTGGGAGAGTGAGCCAAGCCAGCCCGGGAGCACCAGGTGGGTGCCCAGGCGGTGTCTGTGGGGCAGATGCTTCTCCTCGGGGCCGCACTGGGCCATGCTGAGGGGTCTGTTCACGGGTGCTCTCTGCCGCCTTCTCGTTCCATCCAGACATTTGGCGCCGCGGACTGGGAGGTCTTCCGCATCGGGGAGAGGACCTTTCTGGCTGTGGCCAACAGCCACAGCTACGACGTGGAAATGCAGGTGCAGAACGACTCCTACGTCATCAACTCCGTCATCTACGAGCTGAACGTCAGCGCCCAGGCCTTCGTCAAGTTCCAGGAGGTCCTCACCTGCAGGTACCCGCTGAGGCTGGAGGGCTGGAAGGTCGGGGCGAGGCCAGGGCTGGGCTTGGTGTCGGAGATGCCCTTTGGAACCGTCGCGTGGCTTCCTGGGAGCCAGCCTGGAGCAGGCAGCAGCCACGCGCCGGGGGGCTCCGGGTAGAAGTCTACTGGCTCCTGGAGGTGCGATGTGACCTCCCTCTCCAATGGGGCGTGGACCTTCTCGGGGCAGCCGACTGGTTCTGTGGCTCGTATTTGTCATCTCGGCTCTAATTGCTTTCAAACGGTGCGGTTGGTTTGCTTGTTTATTTTTGACAACTCAGTGGTTTTCATTAAATTCACAGATACGTGCAGCCAGCACCACAGGTAACTTTAGAACATTTTCATCACCTCGAAAAGAAGCCCTCTGCCCTTTAGCTGTCACTCCCTCTGCCCCGTCTCCCCCAGGCCCTGGCGGCCTCCAGTCTACTTTCTGTCCCCATGGACTTCCCGTTTCTGGATGTGTTGGATGAGTGGAGTATACAGTAGGTGGCCTTTTGTGTCTGGCTTCTTTCGCTCAGCATCATGTTTTCAAGGTCCATCCACGTCGTGGCAGGTGCCAGCTCTTCGTTCCTCTCGTGGCCACATGACGTACGTACGTCATAGGGACAGACTACATCCCTTTACCTGTTCATCCGCTGATGGTCATGTGGGTTGTTTCTACCTTTTGACCAAATGGTGTGGTTCTGAAGAATAAAAATACACTTTGGGTTCCTGTCCATGTCACTCCTGTCATGCTGCTTTGGAGGCAAACAGAAGTCCTGGCTGACCCCTTACCTTCTCCCGGGTCCAGCCGAGGTGGCCCCTGAGAGGAGCCAGGGCACGGACAGTGTGAGTCAGAACTTCGCTCTTCGCTTCTTTTCTGCGGGCCTTGGTTTTAGAACCCTGTTACGACTGGAGGGACAATGCACGAGAACCACACGGCTGCCCCACTGCCCAGGGCCCACCCCACAGGCGGGGGCTCCCCACAGGTGGGGGCTCTGAGGGCCACTCCTCAGTGAGCAAAGTCATGGCCACCACTCTGGAGCCGAGTCATAACTGGCCATCACTGGGAGGGGCCCGAGACATGACCCTGGCCAATGGGAGAAGGAAGGAGTGGGAGCCCCCGGACCCCCACTGGCCTCCACCCTGCCCTGCGTGTCCCCAGGTGCCTCTGTGGGCCCTCTCACTCCCAGGGTCCTGCTTGAGCACCCAGCTGTGGGCCAGCGCCCTCAGTTCCCACAGAGAAGGAACCCAGAGGTGAGTCTCCACCAAGGGAGGGTGACCCTCTGCTGCCTGAACAGGCCAAGCCCTGAGGCCACTGGACGGGGATGCACCAGCCTGGCCTCTGGCAGCTGGCTGACTCCTGCTTGCTGCAAGGCCTCAGCCTCAGTTCATCTGTAAAGTGGGCACAGGGCCCGCAGTAAGCAGAGAGGCGATGGTGAGCCGGGGCTGACAGCCCAGCTGGGCTCCTCAGAGGGTCGGGGGCTCTGGGGAGCTCTTCCAAGAGTCCGCTTGTCAGATCTCTCAGAACTGACCATCTCTGAGCACAGGCTGACCCTTAGCAAGTCCAGGAGGCTCTCGTCTAAGACACACTACAGCGTCGGTGAGCAGTAAGAGCCCCGGCTTCCAAATGCAGGGGAACGTGCTATGTCGGCACCTGGGTGGTCTCAGGGAGGGAGCCGGGGGCAAATGGGTGACCTCTCAGCCAGCGTCCTCAAGTTCCCGCCTCCAGGGGGTGCTGAGCCCTCAGGGAGTGACCACCAGCATGGGACTTTTCCTCTTGATTATTTCAACCTCTTCAAAGTGAGAGTTTTGCACCCATGTTCATAGCATCACTGTTCACACTTGGAACCCACGTGTGCATTGATGGATGACGGGATAAACAGAATCTGGTCCATTCATACAAAGGAATATCACTCAGCCTTAAAAAGGAGTGAAATCCTGACACCTGCTGCCACGGGAATGAACCTTGAGGACATTGTGCTGAGTGAGATAAGCCAGTCACAAAAGATAACCACTGTGTGGTTCCACTTGATATGAGGTCCCCAGAGGAGTCAAATCCACAGAGACAAAGTGGACTGGTGGTACCAGGGGCTGGGGCAGGAGGATGGGGAGTTAGCGTTTAATGGGGACTGAGTTTCAGTTTGGGAAGATGAGACAGTTCTGGAGATGGATGGTGGTGACGGTTGCACAACAATGTGAACGGACTTAACGCCATCAAGCTGTACACTTAAAAATGATTAAAAAGGCAAATTTTACGTTACATGTATTTTACCACAATTAAAAAATTTAAAAAAAAATTTTAAGTGAATGACTGATTTGCATTTCTCTGGAATAGAGCAGTCACCATGTGACTGAGGAAGTTGCTCCCCCTTCCGTGGGTTTTGGAGGTGGGCCCTAGCCCCCCGGGGCCTGGGACTCGGGGGAGAATCGGCCTGAAGCCAGCGCCCCGAGCTCCCTGGCGGCGTCTGGGAGCCCCGCGTCCTAACTTGGGCCCGCTTCCTTCTCTTCCTCAGCGCCCTGGACTGGGAGTTCTTCTCGGTGGGAGAGGACTATTTCCTAGTGGTTGCAAACTCCTTCGATGGGAAAACCTTCTCGGTCAACAGTATTATTTACAGGTAAGGAGCTGCCGGGCCGGGCCCTTCCTCACCACCTGGTTCACTTGGGGTCGCTCACCTTCCCTGACGGTGACCCCAGGCTCAGAGTGAGTCACAGGCCACTGGGCCGGGTGCCCCTGAAGGCAGGCTGAGTCTGGGTCACGCCCCTGGGGTTAGCCAGCTGACCCGCCAGTCATGCAGTATGCGACACACGAATCTGAGGGTTATTGATATTTTATTCTATTCAGCGTTCGATCAGACGATGGTAGGTCTCTCCATTTATCGTGTCCTTCAGCGCAATTTTCCCTTTCCTCCTACAGGCCCTGAGGCATTCTTGTTAAATTCATTTATGGGAGTTTTTCAACTATTGTAAGCACCACAGCTGGGATCTTTCATTTCCGTTTCCACCTCCTTATGTGACAATTAATCTTTTTTAAAGATTGGCACCTGAGCTAACATCTGTCGCCAATCTTCTTTTTCTTTTCCTTTTCCCCAAAGCCGCCCAGCACGTAGTTGTAGATTCTAGTTGTGGGTCCTTCTGGTTGTGGCATGTGGGACGCCGACTCAATGTGGCCTGACAAGCAGTGCCATGTCCGAGCCCAGGATCCGAACCTGTGAAACCCTGGGCCACCAAAGCGGAGCGCGCGAACTTAACCACTAGGCCACGGGCCCGGCCCTCTGACAATTAATTTTTGTGTCTAGACACCCAACCAAATTATCTTGTCAGTTCTAACAGTTTTCTGAAGAATCCCATGAGCCTTCTGGGGATACAGTTACATCTGCAAATAAAGGCAACTTGCCTCTTCACTGCTAATGTTTCCACGGCTTATCTAGTCTTCTTAATTAGCTAGAAATTCCAGAACAATCTTGGATAGTAGTGGCATGAAGGTGTCCTTGCACTCTTGGGACAAAGGCCACTGAATGATGATGTGTAATTATTTAATATGCCACTGGCTACTGACGGTTTATGGCTGATTTCAGACTCTTTACCAGGGGATGAAATCGCTCTGTGGTTTTCTTTTGGGGCCTTGACCTCTGTCCCGTTTGAGATGGAGCCTGACTATAGAAGCCCACTGCAGAGTCTTCCACCTGCGCCTGTGGCCTGGCATAGTTTGAACGGGAGGATTTATCTGTTTTCTTTACCATTAGGTCACATTCAGTTACAAAGCGATCTGGACCTGGTGCCTTTTCCGTGATGTCTCTTGACCGGCTGGTCCAATTTCTCCTACGGTTATTGGTTCAATCAGGTTTCCCATCTCTTCTTGAGACAATTTTGGTCATCTATATTTTACTAGAAAAGTCATAGATTTTCTTTAGACTTTCTAATTTATTGCTGTAAATTTTTCAACATAACAAAGTAATTTTAAATTTCATGTGAAAGAATAAATTTTCAAAGATGGTCAAGAAAATTTTGAAAAGGAAGAATAGCGACGGAGGCCCGGACCACATGTAAATAAAGCGGGCTGATTTTTGCCAGAAATAAACAAATAGATGAGAGAAATAGAAGACAGTCTGGAAGAGAGCCGGTAATTTATGATCCTTTGCTGTGATGATGTGTGTTGCATTTCAATTCAATAAGAAAAGGATGCATTACTTAATAAAATAATTTCATGTAATTTTCTTTCCATCTGGAAGAAAACAAAGCTTTACCCCTGCTTCATATTAGATACAAAAACAAATTTTATCAGGATTAAATTTTATAAGGATCTAAGTGTAAAAAATTAAACAACAGAAATGTTAGAAGAAAAGCTAAGATGACCTTATAAAACCTCAAAGTTACACAAAGACATGGGGGCCTCTTTCCCCAGCTGCCTACCCAAATTTAAAAGTTTTATATGGAAGAAGACATCCTATTCAAAGTCAAAAGACAAACTGTTTACCACACATATGGCAGAAAAGGAATTCCTACCAATTAATAAAGGATATTCTCAAATTTGGAAAAATGGGCAAAAGATAGGAACGGGAATTTTCAGAAGAAAAAAGGAAAAATGTGGATAAACATATTAGAATTTTTTCTCAAAGCCCAAGGATGGTGCATTTTCCCCATGCCAATTTGGAAGCTGTTTAAAGACCCACCGTGCCGCGTGGCAGGTGTGTGTGTGTATGTGGGGGGAGGGGGTCCTGGCCCTTTCCCATGGGGACAGGAATCCCCCAGCCTTTCTAGAAAGTAACGTGGAAAAACGTGAAAATTAAAACTGTTCGTGTCTTTGATCTAGGCCCTGCTTTGGGGATTCCACCCTGTGAAAATGGAACCAGCTGTCCATAAATCCCTTTTGAAGGACAAGATCCAGGAACCGCTGCTGTGCAGTGGCAGGATGGTGGCGGGTGGGGCATCCTAACATGGCATGGGGTCGCCGAGCCGTGTGCAGGGAGCATGTTTCCTTCACTGAAAAACAGGCGGCCATCCCCGTGTGTGTGGTGACGGGGGTGTGTTTGAGGGCACCTGCCTCGCTGTCCACCCCGCCCCCGGGGGTGGGGAGGGACATTGGCTCGGCCCCTGCAGTTACCCATTGGAACTGCCAGGACCCCCTCCCATCCCCACCACGTCCCGTCAGGGGTGCCCCGAGGACATTCTTATCCTGGGTAGATGTGAGGAGCTGTAAGGTCTAGGACAGGGCAGTTCCCCCTTCTGGGCCTCAGTTTCCCTCTTTGCAGGCTGAGAAGGCCCCCGCCAGCCCAGCTTTCTGCTTGCAGCCTGGGGAGCTCGTGAAGCCCAGGGATGAGAGGCCCCTCCACGCCATGCCCAGTGGGAGAGGATCACAGAGCCGGGTCGGGTGGGAGTCACGGGCCGGGGGCAGCCCCGACGCCCCAGTGCACTTGGCCATCCCTGGCCCCCTGCTGACGTGTCTCTCCCCGCAGGTGGCAGGGATACGAAGGCTTCGTGGCCATGCACAGCCTCCCAACCTTCGGCTGCAGGGACTGGGAAGCCTTCCGCACCGCAGCCGGCGCCTACCTCATCTACTCCAGCGCCAAGGAGCCCCTCTCCCGGGTCCTGAGGCTGAGGACGGGGTGATGGCCCCGGGGCCCCCAGGAACAGGACCTGCCTGGCCGCACCCCAGAACCCTGCCAAGGAACCCTGGAACCTCCAGGGGGACGAGCCCAGGCAGCATGGCTTCCACTGCATCCTCCCTGGCCCTTATGCAGTCGGAGACATCCATCACCTCTCCGCCCTGGGAACCGTGGTGGCCGGACCCCGTGGCTGGTGGACGGTCAGGCGGAAGACCAGAGCCGCCCCTGCTCATCTGGGTGCCCCACAGGGATTTCCCTTCAAAGGAAAAGTTCACACAAAGTTTTACCTCAAAAGCAGCGGGGCCTATGTCACCTTCCCCGTTGGCGAGCCCAGACTCGGGACAGGCTTGCCGCTGTTTTCCATGTTCGTACCAGCTATTTATTGTATTCTGTCTCTATGGAAATATATTTATGATGCTCTTTACAGAAAGCTCGGCTGCGTCTGCGCGTTCCTGGTGGGGACTCGACTCTGGGCGAGCACGTCACTGGGCCGTGGGACTCGCTCTGCCACCGCAGCGGGATGTGCCCTTGGGTCCCTAGTCACCATGCAGACGGAGGGTGCCTCTCCTCTGCAGGGAGCTTCTTCCTCCGGCCTCAGTTTACCCATGAAAGCAGCGAGGGTAGGGTTAGATCAGGAATCACAGGCATTGCTGGGCACGTTCCCCCTCTCCTCCCCACGGCCGCACCCACGGGAGACCCTGCTGGTCTGCCGGGCCCTGTGCCTCTGCGCCAAGGCCGGCCTCCCCGGGCACCGCAGCTGGCCTCGTGGTGCAGGATGGACTTGGGATGTCTCCCTGGGACCAGCGTTCGCTCAGCTCCTCCATGTCTAGGGCCCCTGACCCTGCACCGAGAGGGGGCCTCCTGCCTCCCTGGGATGGCTGCTGGGTCTGACACGACACCCGCCCCAGGAACCTGGAGGAGGACGAGAGTAGGCACCAGCACCACCGGGCAGGCCTCTGGGTGGAAGAGAAAGGCTCTGTGCCAGACACTTGGCTGGGAAGGCCCTGTGGGCAGACCCCGGGGTGGTGGCAAGGCCAGGCTTTCTCCGTTATCCACACCCCAGTGCCCAGAGAGTGGATGCTCTGCGGGATGGGAGCCAGGAGCTCAGTGCAGGAAGGCTGCACACTTGGTTCAACGCTGTGCTGTTTCTATCTTGAAATTCTCAGTGATTTTTGCCCAAGATCACATAGCCAGGGGCACAGTGGCAGCTCCAGCCAGCCAAATCCCGGCTCCCATGGTGGGCTCCACGTGAGACCTGAGCCCCAGAAAGGAAGCCTGTGCCGAGCCTGCTCCTCCTTGGCCCAGACCAGATCTGTGATTCCAAGACCACAACCAGGGCCCTCCTGATTGCCAAAAGCTCAGATTTTTCTAGAGCCTTCTTCAGACCAATAAGTGGGCCACGTGCTTCGGGGAAGGCTGGGGATGACCTCAGACAGGGATGTCCCCTCCCCCAGGAGAACAGCCGAGAGTGGGGGGCGGGGCGTCTGGGGCCAGGCCAGGGCACCTGTGTGAGAAAGTCCCCGGGCTAGGACGTCCTCTGGGGTAATTCCCCGGCCGTGCCCCCCTTCCCCGCCGCCCTGTGCTTACACTCAGTGTTTTGTGAAAGAGGATCTTTCCCTCCAAGTCAGGCCCCACTGCAACACGCCTGCTGTCAGCGAAGCCCGGCCGTGTCCCTGCCCTGGGTAGCCAGGGGCCTGTGTGTGTCTGGGCCCAGGGATTACAGTGACAGCCCTGCATCTGCTGGTCCAGGGAGGGTGGCCGAGAGTGCCAGACAGAAGTGCAGGCTCCCCGGTTAAGTTTGAAACAATGAATGCTCTTCAAGAATACGTCTCCCGAATATCGCATAGAACATCGACTAAAGGAGCGATTACTACCATTCTGAAATTCAGATCCAAGTGGGTGTCTGTATTTGGATTTGCTCCATGTGCCCACCCTCCCTGAGAGGGACAAGCCGCACCTCGTGGGGGCTGCTGGGGGAATGGCTTCTGATTTTAACTGGGGTCTGAGCCAGGCCTGAGCAGCCCATAGAAAGAGGGACAAAAGGAGAATCATGGGCTGGGGCGGCCTGTGGGGAGGCAAGCTCAGGACAAGGTCAGCTAGGGGGCAGTAGCCTGTCATCTCGGGGCTCACTCCACAGGCAGACCCCCAGAAGTGCCCCCGGAGGCAGGGTACCCACACAGGAGAGGGGAGCCCACTCAGGCCGGGAGCCCTGCGGGGGCCTCCAAGACCCCAGCCTCCATGCCTGGGATGGTCAGTTTTACATGTCAGCCCGGGGAATGTGTATGGATGGGATGAACACTTAAATCAATGGGCTCAGGGAAAAGCAGATCACCCTCCATGACGTGGGGGCCTCACCCAATCAGTTGAAGGCCTGAACGGAACAAAAGCCCAGCCTCCCTGAGCAAGAAGGATTCTCCAGGAGGACAACCTTCAGACCGAAACGGCTCCATGGCTCTCTTGGGTCTCCCCCACGCCACCACCCTGCAGATTTGGGCTCACCACCCTCCACGATCACCTGAGCCACTTCCTTATAATCAATCTCTTCTCTCTCTACACACACGCAGTTGGTGCTGTTTCTCTGGGGAGCCCTGAGGAACACAACGTGCCAACGGGCGCAGGCACTCGGGGGTCAGGACTCCTCATGTTAGTCCCACCTGCCACTTCCCAATTAGCAACTTCAGTTTCCCACGGGGGATGGGTGAACTGGGCGCTGGCCCACACTCCGCAAGCACCCATCCTCCACAGCGTCTCCCCTGGGGTGACCCAGACATCCTCCGACTGCCTCTCTGCCCTGCAGGTGTCGCCATGGTGTCCAGCTCATCGCTGAGGGGCCTGGTACCCCAGGAGGAAGGAGGTGGACGGCGTCTGTGCCAGGGCAGCATCAGACACAGAGGGAGCGACTGCATCTCTGCCCAGGACTTCGGCGATGATCAAATGTTGCCACCGGGTCCTCAGCACAACATCGGATCTCCGTTCTACTGGGTGGGGACAAAACGCCATGAATCAAGTTTGTTTAAATCATGAATGTGCACAAGAAGGGGAACATGAAGACATTAGAATATTCGCGTCTTCTGAGCAAGCTCCTCTGCGTTGGCCTGTGGACGAACACTCGCAAGGCGGCCAGCGGTTTCGTGTGAATTTGCCTATGGTTTGATGTGGCCACATTCTCGTCATTTTGACAGCCGCGTTGTGCTTCCTGGAGGTGTCGCTCTGGAGCTTATGAGCCGGTCAGCTTTTGTTAATCCACAGGAATTCAACAGTCTTGACTGTGATAAATAATATTCTAAGAACATCTTTGTGCAAATTGCACTTTTTATTCGGGGTTACTTTGTCCAGGCTGGGATTTCCTGGAGGAATACTGTCCATGGCAGTGTTTGCACCCACCCCTTACCTCCAAGCCCCGTCCTGGATGACAGATGACAAGAGGAAGGATCACAGGTGTGTGGAAATCACCTCTTCCATCGCCCTGCCAGGATGCGGCTTGACCTAGTTCAAAATCTGCCGGGGCTTCTTTTCACTGTGGTCATCACTCCTGGCATCGGGGTTGTTGGACTTTTCCTGTGGGCACCCCCTAACCTTGCCCCCGCTGACACACCCCACCGTCCACCACACACACACTCACACAGGTGTGTGTGCACTCACACATGCATGCACACCCCACACACATACACGCACATACATACATGCCCCACATTTGCATACACACACACACGCACGCACACACCCTCTTATGTACACATCTTCCAGTCCCTTCCAGCCAGGGGCTGTGTCTTGGGCAGCTGGCCCCCACCCCTGGGTCTGGCTCACAGCTGGAGCTCAGCGCTGGCTGATAGCTGGGTGGTGACAGCTGCCTGCTCACGCTGAGTGCCCACTCTGAGCCAGCTGCTTTGCTGAGCCTGGGGGCACACATGCGACCACACAGTTCTGGCCACAGTTAAGCCTTCCAGTGGCTGGAACCCAGATTCCTCACAGGGACCCCAAGGCCCTGTAGGCCCGCCTGGCTGCCCTCCCCCTCCCTGCCCCTGCCCATCTTCCTCCTCCCTCAGGCTGAACGCCATCCCCCTGGCCTTTGCACCTGCTCCTTTCCAGGCTGACGCTCCCTGTCCTCCCTCTCAGCAATGTCACCCCTCAGAGGGGCCTCCCTGACTCAGGGTGAGAGAAGGCCCACCTACCCTGTGCTCCACGGTGCACAAAACAATCCCTTCCCTCTCGCTTCACCGCGTTAGTTTAATGTAGAGCATTTTTCGAACTTTGGAATGATCATGCTTGTTAACTTGTTTGTGTCTGGCTCCTCCTCTGGAACTTTGGTGCAGTGCTGCAGGTGCTCCCAGCCTTCCCCACCATGCAGGTGCTCCAGGTGCTCCCAGCCTGCCCCGTGGTGCAGGTGCTCCAGGTGTACTTGCTGTGTAGATATGGCCCGGCAGGACTGTGAAGTGCACAGCTTTCCAGTGAGACTGAGAAGGGTTCATCTCCTGCTTCTCCCACTTACTATTTGAGCTTGAGCAAATTACCCTGAACCTTGGTCCCATGAGGTCCCCTCAGGTCTAAAATAGAGAGAAGTTCCTTCTTCCCTTGGGCTACAGCAAGGATTCCGTGACATGAGCGCTGGAGGCCTGGAGCACAGGGCCTGGACGCGTGAGAGGGCAACAGCGTCCCGGGTCCATCGTCACGTACCCGCTCAGCTGTATTTTCCTACTTAGGATCCCATCCGAAAGAAAACGACAGGCTTGTCCTACTTTTGAACAGGGATTCGTTTATTTAAACCACACACTCGCACACCAAAGCTACTGATGACACGGAACGCCCAAGGAGGGTGTCCTCCCTAAGGGAGGGTGGTTCAATATTAGGTGAGCCCTTGAAGGATCCTGTTGGGTCCTGGGCGTGAGAGTAGACCTGGAGTAAACCAAAGGGCAGCTCGGCCAGGCTGTGGATCTTTCCATGACTCTGAAGAATTGTTTTTAATTTTGTGAAGGGCTCTTATCTTTGTTTAATTTTATTTTGATTTAATTTATTTAATTTTATTTGATTAAAATGCACAGATCTTAAGTGTTCCATTCAGTGAGTTTTGCCAATTGTATACATCCCTGCAACTGTTCCCCAAACAAGGCCTAGAGCATTTCTGTCCCTGAAAAGGCCCCTTGTGCCTCGTCCCCGTCAATCCCCACCCACTGCCACCTCCTTTGTGTCCTGGGCATTTCATCTGCCTTTGGATTTCCTTCGATGGGATCACACAGCACACTCTTGTATTTGCCTCTCTCACTTGGCTCAATGTTTCTGAGATTTATCCGTGTCATTGCATGCACCTGCAGTTTGCTCATTTAATTGCTGATTTTTATTTTTCATTTTTATTGATTTTTATTGCCCCATCCCATCATTTGTTTCTCCATTCTCCTATTGATTGACTTTGGGCTTCTTTCCCATTTGCGGTTGCTACAAACATCACTGAATGTTTTCACGTGGACACATGTTTTATTTCTCTTGGCAACTGTCTAGGAACAGAACTGCTGGGTGCTAGGGTTTATAACAAACTACCAAATAGTTCTCCGAAGGGGGCACCCATCTTGATGTCCTTAATTCTCATAATGACAAAGACAGCTCTCAGACCAACAGGCAGCAATATGTTTACCATGAAACCCTTGAGCCCTTGGATTATAATCAGGAATGTGCTCAGGGGCCTGCTGGCCCTCTGTTTACGGACCAAAGTCCAGGCAGTTCTGGCCTTGGTGGTGAGAGCAAAGGACACAGTAAGAGACGCCATGTGAAAAAGAGAAGACACAGGGGATGCCTCACCGATGGTCTGCTTGCCCCATGGAAAAGCACCAGAGGGTCAGTTAGAAACCTACTAGAAACTGGAAATTAATAAAAGAAACCTCAACTAAATTGGAGTCGCGAAGACCTGTAGGGGGAGCTCTCATGCCCTATCACACATTGTCAAATACACCAAACCTGCACTTTGCATCTCCCACTGGAAAAACAGCTACTTTACTACTGGAGGAAGACTTCTCTCCCCACCCAGCAACAGTCCAGCCAATGAGAAACACCTCAGCTCAGCCAATGAGAAACCCTGCAGCTCAGCCAATGAGAAACCCCACAGCTCAGCCAATGAGAAACCCTGCAGCTCAGCCAATGAGAAACCCCGCAGCTCAGCCAATGAGAAACCCTGCAGCCCAGCCAATGAGAAACACCACAGCCCAGCCAATGAGAAGCCATTGATGCCCTGAACTGCTACTTTCCCCCAACGGACTTTCCTTTAGAACAGCCCATTCCTCTCCCCCTTTCTCTATAAAAGCAGCTCCCTCCTTTGTTCTCTGGATTTTCCTCTGGTTCACCATAGCATGCATATCTCAAACTGCAATTCTTTTGGCTAGTCTCAAATAAACCCATTTTAAGGGTAAAATAACAGGCAAGTTTGCTTTTTAAGTTGACAAAACAGTAAGAGAGTTTTGTGAGTTCAGTTGACCAATAAACTCGTGTAAGGGGATCTGAGCCCGATTGTCCTGCCTCATTTCCGTGGAGAGAGGGCAGCAGAGTGCAGACAGACAAGCACCACCTGCCGTGGCCACAAAGCAACAGATGGGGTCCCATGTACCAGTTTCCTGTGGCCACTGTAACAAAGTATCACACACGTAGTGGCTTAAAACAACAGAAATGTGTTCTCACAGTTCTGGAGATCAGAAGCCCCATCCGGGCCTCACTGGGCCAAAATCAAGGTGCTGGCAGGGCTGGTTCCTTCTGGAGGCTCCAGAGGAGAATCTGTTTCCTGCGTTTTCCAGCTTCTAGAGACACCACATTCTTTGGCTCATGGCCCTTCTTCCTTCTTCAAAGTCAGAAATGGGCGGTCAATTCTTTATCATTCTGCCCTCTTTCTGGATCTCTCTCTTCTGCCTCCCTCTTCCACCTATAACAACCCCAGTGGCTGCACTGGGCCCACTTGGATAACGCAGGATAACGTCCCTTTCCCAGAGTCAGCTGATTAGTGACCATAAGTCCCCCTTGCTATGGCGCCTGATGTATTCCCAGGTTCTGGGGACTAGGAGGTGGATGTCTTTGAGGGCCACTATTTTGCCAACCATTCCCAGGGGTCTTGACTCCTCCCCACTTCTACCTCATGGAACAGCTGAGACCCTCCTGCCTGGCATCCTGGAGCTCTTTCTGTTCCCCAAGAGCTGAGAGCCAGGCGGGTGCTGTCCTGGGGTGGTGGGAGAGGACAGAGCTGTGTTCAGTTGCATCCCTCAAGTTTCCCAGCTGACAGTGACAACGTCTACAAAGACTGACAGTCTCCCAGGCACAAACTACCTGGTTAAAGCTGCCTAAACTCCTCAGAAATAAACTCTAAGGAAACCGCAAAATCAGAGTGCAGGAGACAGACAAAGATCTGGACAAACCCTCAAATTAATATCCTAACATTCTCAAAATTTCCCAAGTTACTATGCAGTTTTTATGCAATTCCAATCAAAATCCCAAAGTTGTCCTTTTTAATTAATGAAGCGACTCGCAAGAGCATCTCAAAGAATTAATAGGCAAGAATACTTTGAAAAGTTGAGGGAAAGCTTGGCCTCCAGGTATTAAATTATACTAGAGTTAAACAATTCAATCTGGTATTGGCATAATTCTGAAAAGTTCAGGTTACAGATGTTGGAAATGAAAAGATTCTAGAATAGAACTTTTTTTCCTATTGGGGGGGAAACTTTCTAAAGGTAAAAAACAATGGAAATAGACGAAAGGAAGTAAATGAAGTAAATGTAAAAGGAAGAGATATGTGTGTGTGTCTGTATACAGTGTTACGTATTTGTATCTATACAACTATATAGTATACACATGTATATGGTGTTATGTACTTGTTGAATATATAATGTTATATTTTTAAAAAATACACATAAGGAAAGTTGAAATACCAGCACAAACTGATGAAGCAATTGGAACACCCGGGGCTTGATCTGTTTGAATGCTCCGTACTTGGGGTCTGAAGGAGTCTTACAAACTAATACAGACACAGTGCCCCCCGGGGAATAGGAGCGAAGGGCGTGGGCAAACATTCACAGCAGAAGAAATCCAAACGATGGAAAACAGACTTAAATTCTGACGAGGTGCACCATCCCCACAGCAGGCGTTCCCGGCAGGGCTGCGGTGACCCGGACCTGCCTGGGTCCTTCTCATGGGAATGCTAAACAGTTAAAATTGGAACGAAGCCATTCCTCTCTGTTTGCGACAGTGATGCAAGTTACTGGCTCGGAAAACTTCAGTTTTCGTGTTCTAATTATTGTGACATCCAGACTGACAAGCTCTGATTCGAAGGTGACTTCTCAGCCCAGGGCAAGGACAGGAGGTTTGGCGTCCATTCCGAGCCCATGATCCAGTGACTCCTGCGAGCGGTATGCAGAGACCACAAAGCACGGGGAACCTGGCAGGGAGCTGGGTCCGACTGACCACACCACCACACCCAGGGCCACCCTCTGGTCAGCACAACTAACACCACCAACTTGGGCAGTGACTGCCCTGCAGAGAGACCACAGGACCCAGCCCTGCTGGCCAAGCCCGGCCCACCCTGGCTGAGCCCAGAAGACCTCACAGAGGGGGTGCCTGCTGAGCACAAGACAGCGGGGTGCTGAGGGCTCTGGGGAGCAGGAGAGCAGATGACCCTCCGAAGGAGCCACCTCCAGCTCAGCCGTGGGGATGGCAGGGGCAGTGCCCCAGAGCTGTGCCAGGGGCCTCCAGCCTGGCCTTAGATGCCCACACTGCTCACGGGCTCAGACAACAGGCCCCTCTGGAAGTCCAGCACAGAGGCAACCGCTGCTCAGAGACACCTCTGGGGCCTTGTCACTGACCTTCTGTCACTGACCCCCTGGCCAGTGGGCACTGGGAGTTGGTATGACTTGATAACAATGTGACTTTCAGCAACCAGGTGACAAGTTGGTCCCCCAGCTCTGCCTTGGGAGCTATGCTGCCACGGTCACAAGTTGGGTGAATGTGCTGTCACTGCGTCTTTAAATAAATGCACTCTCCGTCCTTTGGGATTCTCTCTGCATCCTTACTGCTCCGATGTCACTGCCCAGAGGCTGAGGCTTCATGGACGGCCACTGGACATCTGTCTGCCATCCACTGCTGCCTGGCAGCCTGGTCACCCCCCAGCGGGGCATTCACCAGCTCGCATAACCTTGGGCAGGTCATCTAACCTCTCTGTGCCTCAGTTTCCCCATCTGTAAGAGGTGGCTACTAACGTCACCTCCAGAATCAATCGGCTTCCTAGCCTAATGGCCACACTCCATCCACCCCCTGGCTGTTTCTCCCTCTGCTCGCTGCCTCTGTGGCCCTTCCTCTGAAAGCTCCCTCCTCTCCAAGAGGAGCTGGGCTCACAGGGAAGTTCAGCCTCGTGGGCTTGTTGCTCTGGGACGCTGTCTCACCACCTCCCTTTGCACAGGGCACCAGGCAGGCACGTGGCTGCTTCGGACAGCCAACACCGCCTGCAGCACCTGGTCGCTGGGCCTGGCAGCCAACCTATGCCCGCTCCCTTCCCGGTCAATGTGGTTGCCATGGTTACAGATGCAGACCCCAGGCACACGGCTCCCAGCATGGGCATCTCCGCTGCCGGCCAGTAAGGCTGCTGCAGGCACAGGACCGAGATCCCGGGCTCCGTTCTGCCTTGCGTGCTGGCCGTTCAATCTGGTGCTAAACCAGATTAAAGCCTCTTTGTTTTGACAACACTCCAGGGCCAGCGTTTCCCGGAGTGAGAATTTCCAGGCCTGGGCGTCAGAAGGCCCGGATTCCAGCCCAGCTCTGCCCCAAACAAGCCGCCTCCTGAGCTCGTCATTTCTCCCCTCTGCATCCTGGAATCTCCGGCTTCTTGTCTGAAAATAGAAATATCCCCGACCCCGCCAGGCCGCTGTGAGAATTAGCCGAGGCACCCTCATGAGCAAGCCCGGCCGGCAGGGCTGCTAGACATGGACTTCGTGGCCACTGCCCCCTTCCCAGGGGGCGGCCTGCCCTGGGCCCGCCCGGAGGCCTGAGAGCCGGCCTCTGTGCCCAGCTCCCATGGGCTGCAGGCTTGGCCACCACTGAGCCTTGAGTATCCTCCTCGTCCTCGGCCCCTCCCTTCCATATGCAGCTCGACCTCTGCTCCCGCCACCTCTGGGCCGCACTCCCATCCAGAGCCCCTTCCCCAGGCAGCTCCAAAGTGCCTGCCCGGAACAGCCTTCCCTTCCGACGGTCCCCTCCTCCTCATCCCAGCCCGCACCCAGCCTAGCGCGTGTGGAGCCCCTGCCATCTGCCCTGGAGGCCCTCCCTCTCTGCCAGCCTGTGGTGGGCGAGGCTGAGAGGGCCCCGAGGCCTCCCCTGGGCAGACGGAGAAATGATGAGTGAGTGTGTGTGCGCACGTGGGGACACCTGCCAGTGGGGACACCTGCCAGTGGGGGCATGTGTCCGAGTGTGCAGTGCATGGCCCTGCGTGAGCGTGTGTGAGTGCAAGGCGAGTGCATGAGTGAGCATGTATGTGCATGTGAGCATGTGAACGTGTGCAACTACATACATGAGTGAGTTTGCCTGGTGTGTGTGTCGTGGAAGTATGTGTGTACACGTTTGTGAGAAAGCACGTGTGTACCTGTGTATGAGGATGTGCGTGTGTGCACATGTGGGTGCAGGACTGAGCGTGTGAACTTGTGTGCACAGTGACATGTGTGGTGGAGCATGTGTGTGAGAGCCGTGGGGAGGTGGGTGGGAGTGGCTGCAGGTGGAGAGACTCCCTCCCACCCTGGGAGCTGAGGGGCAGGGCAGGCGCAGGAAGCAGGGGGAAGCACCAGTCCGTCCCGGAGGACACACGTGACCTGGCCAGGGCAGCGGGGAGCAGCAGGCAGGCAGGGACAGGCGGGCACCCAGGATCCCAGAGCAGGCCGGGGCCTGGGGTGGGGCAGTGCTGTGGGGGATACCAGGCAGCTGGCGGAAGGTGGAGAGGCCATTCGTGGCCCTTGGGAAACAGCTCAGGCTGGGCCTGGGGCCTCTGACCACACAGAGGACCTGTCCCGACACAGGCTCAGCGCTTCACTCCTGACTGTGGTGGTCTCAGGTGACCCTTGCCCGAGCCTAGGAGGCAGTAGGATTGAAAGGTTTTCCCAGCAGCGGGGCTGGAGAGCAGGGCCTGGTTTTATTGGCTGTCCACTGCCTAGAGGTGAACTCTCTCCAGGGATGCCATGATGTCAGCTGGCTCACAAAAGTCCTCAAAATGTAACCATCAGCCATCTCTAGGCAGTGCAAGCCAGCTCCAGCACCAGTGCACCCCGTCCCTGACCTGGGTCCCCCACGCTGTGGGCTCACAGGGCTCCGGGCTCATAGGGCTGGCGGCTCTGCTGCAGGCCAGGCTGCAGCAACGGAAGGGGCGTCTGGGCTGCGTGGGGCCGCAGAGACACAGACAACAGAATCCACTCCAGCTCATTCACGCCCAGAGGTTTAGTCAAGGAACACAGTCAGTGGGAACGACAGTAGAGTCAGACTCGAGACCCAGCTTCCAGGAAAGGTGACTCCAGATACCACCCCAGGCTCCTGCCATGGCCGGGAGCTGCCCCAAGTCCAGAACATTCCACCTCCACCACAGTCTGCACCAGCGGCCCTGCCTCCTCCTCACATAAATTCAGTCTGGGATCAAAGTCTCATGCAAATGCAGCTGTCAAGAATGGGCTACAAGGTGGCCTGGGCAGTGCAGTCCAGAAGGCAAGCCAGCAGGGGCAGGGCAGTGCACAGCGCCCACCACGGGGGGCGCCCAGGAGTGCTCGGGGCCCGGGCCCACCTCTCTGCCCAGGGTTCCCAGGAAGGTGGCTCCTCGCCTTCCTGCCCTGGCTTTGCTGACGCCCCAGCATCCTACGGACCATCTGGGAGGAGCTGTTCATGCCGGCCCAGCCCCACTCCAGACCCCCATCTGATGGAGAGTGCGCCGGCCCGTCTTAGAGCTCAGTGTAACCAGGCATCTGGGGGCCCCGAAGCCCACCAGGGAAGGGAGGCTGGGGTGTCGGGAGGCTGGGGTGTCAGAAGGCTGTGAGCACCGGGCACCCCCTCCTAGGGGCAGGGGCAGGGGTGGGCTCTGGTTCCGTGAGGAGCATCCATGGTGGGGCCGGGGACCAAGGGAGCAGGAAGTCTCAGAGGCGCTGGGTAGGGAGAGCGGGCTCTGGGGGGCCCCATGAGCCGCTCATTGCCCCTCCCCTCCCCTCTGTCCCTAGAAGCAAGACCCCCCACCAACTCCCGTGGGAAGGAAGAGAGACCTAGCCACCACCCTGAGGGGTTGGCTGCCAGGGCCAATCTGGTCACTCCACCCATGTCCTGTGAGGAACCCCCAAATCATCCCCCCAACCCCCCACCCCTGGGAAGTGCTACCTCTCTTGGTAAAAGGAGCTCTGCAGATGGGGCTAAGGGGGGGCCATGCACAGGGAGCTCTCTGAGGGCCCCTTACCTGGATGGCAATGAGAGCCGGGGGTCCCCCATGTCCCACAAAGGCTATAATCCCACTGCCCCCCAACTTGGACAGACCGACTGAGGCACCCCCTCTGTCATGTCCCCACCACTGTCAACACTGTTCCCTCGATGGGGCCGGCTTGACCCCGGCCTCTGCAGATTTAAGATGAGGTCAAAGGCCCATCAGTGGGGTGGGTAGCAGAGTGAGCCCGAGGGTCCACAGGGGCGTCCAGGGGCCTGCACTCGCATATGGCAGCAAGGGACAGGGTGGGCCCAGGCAGGGCGTCATCTTAACGTGTCCCTTGAGGGGAGGGGAGGGCTGCACCCAGGGAGAGCCGAGGGCTCCCAGGTACCAGGGCTGGGAGTACCCATGAGCAGGAAGGAGCTTCGGGGTCCTGGAGTTGGGGTCCTGGAGATCGTCCTTGGAGGGAGGTATCCTCCCCTGGGATGCTCCACGAGGGGCGGGGAGCCCAGAAGGGCAGGAGTGCTCCGGGCTCAGGAGGAGAGGGAGCAGCCCCTCTGGTGTGCTCCGGGGTCCTCACCCACCTCCTCTTCCCAGCAGGGGCAGGACAGGAGCCCGGCAGGCCAGCACCGAGGGGAAGGTGGGCGGTGGGCCGGGGCCCAGCAGGGGGCAGGGAGGGAAGAAGCCCCACCCCACTGGGCCCCTGTGGACCCCGTGAAGAGCCACGTTTGGGGGGCAGCAGGCTCAGGGCTGATTCTGGTGTAAGAGCAAAAGAAGAGGTTCCTGGCGGCAAAGAAGGCCCCCCAAAGTGCTGAGGCCGTCTAGCCCCCAGAGGACGTGAGCAGCAGTGGCAAGACCCTGACAATCCCACCCGGCCTCGGTCCACTCTCTTCCCCTGAGCCAGTGTCACGTCCATCGCGCAAACCCACCAGGCGGCAAACCTCTTGTGTTGTGGGGCCCTCTCCCCGCTGTCTGCACCCTGGGATGGAAGGGGAAGGGGGACCCAAATCACCCAAGGAGCCTGTGTCCTGCTGGTCAGCCAGCAGCCGCACTTCTGCTCCGCACGGCAACTGTCACACAAGGGGAGCAACACTAAGACTGGCCGCTTGGATTCAGTGCTCATGGAAAGCGGGCGGGGCCGTCGGCTTCCTGCCGACTGGTACCATTCGGAAGGAGCACGAGCCATGGGAGGCGGCGAGGTGGGCCTCGACCGCCGCACCTGAGCCAGGCCTCCCACTCCGCCTCCTGATCTAGGCGGCGGGCAGAGAAGTGCCACCCTGCACGTCACAGCACAGGGCCCCCTGTTCACACTGCGCAGGCTGTGCACACCGGCCCCTGCCCCATGAACACAGGCGTGGGGCGTTTGGGAGTGGGAGAGTACTGGGAATCTGCTGGTCGTTTCTCTTTAATGCACCATAACTGAAAAGGCACCACTCTGTTCGAACGAGCCTCTCGGGGCTCTGCCTCAGCTGCTGCGTCTGAGTCAACACGTCCGCATGACCCCGCTCCTCACTTCAAGTCACACGAGGCTGTGCAAGGACCAACCGCCACTTCTAATCCTGTCTAAGCATCTAGGGCGTCCATCTTTCACACCTTAAGTTCATAAACAGTTTATCCCTATTTGCTTCCCCCTAAAAATATCTGAAGTCGTTTAAAATATAAACACTCATACAAAAAGGTTTTTTAGTAAAAAATAGGATTGGAAAGATGGATCAGAGTTATATAGGTGGAGGTAACGTCTACCCTGAACATGAAATAATACGGGTAAGAAAACCGAGCACTAAATTAGCTCTGAGATTCCTGGCAGCAAAGGTGAAAAGGGGGAGCGAGGAGGAGAGAGAGAAAGAGAGAGAGAGAGAGAGGAGTTCCGGTTGCTGGAGAAAGGGAGCACCCCGCTGATTGGCCTTGAAACATGGAACAGCAGTCCTCCTGTCCTTGGAGAGGTCTTTAGGTCTCAGTGGGTGGAAAAACAAGGCACAGTAGCGATCCAAGGTGACGGCCTGCCCACCAACATGGTCCAGATGGCGAGGCAGGAAGCGGGGCAGGGCCATGTTGTGTGCTTGCTGACTGCCCCGGGATGGTCCACTCTGGGCCTTTCTCGGGTTCCTCTCCAGGGTTTTTTGGTTTTGGGGTTTGGGGTCTTTCCCTCTGACTGGACCGAAATTTTGGTACAGGTGTTCCTCTTCACAAACATTCTGAGAACAAACAAACCTGTTCCAAGGTAAGTTTGAGCTGCGCCTTTCACGTACCTCCCTCGAAACACCTGGTCTCTCCCACTTCCCTCTGGAGAGAGTTCCGTGGTCAAAAGTGTTCAGGAAATATAAGGGAAACGAGGTGACTCCGTTCCGCACGGTGGGACGACCTGTGCCTTCAACAGAGCGCTCTGCACCCTAGACCGCTGTTGGGGTACGCGCACACTTGCGGGCACGAGCTCTTTCTTCTCTGAACGCTGACACGTCCTCTGGGTACCACACAGGAGAGGCCTGCAGAGTGGAAGGGCCACCGAACATCGTTAACAGGCAGGCTGGTTTTAAGTCCCAGCTGGATCATTTCCTGACTGTGTCACGGTGGGCAAGTCACTCCGTGTCTCTAAGCTCCGGTTTCCTCGTTACCTGACCTGAAGGAGGTGGCAGTGACTGAACGCAACACGGGAAAGTGCTCTGAAGAGGGAAGCACTGCGCAGAAACAGCTGTGATGACCCACCTCGCCGGGGGTCTCAGAAGCACGAGTCAGCCACCACCTGCTACCAAAGTGACGGGAGACAGGTGGGCTGCGGTCTGCTCGAGCCAGAGGGCACTAGGGCACGGGGCCGATGGGGTCCTTGGACACGGGGGCGCTGGGCAGGGACTTGAGGTACTCCAAGTGCCTCCTGGCATCCTCCTGGTTCTGGCGCACGTAGTACACAACATAGGTGATCACCATGGCGAACCAGCCGAACATGGTGACCAGCATGGCCACATCCGTGGTCTTGTGGTGGATGCTGCAGAAGCTGACGCCGGAGTCCAGAGCCTGGATCAGCGGCTTCCCCACATATTCCTCCTGCACCGAGGTGTGGCAGGCGATCTCGTCCACCGAGTCCGGGTCCAGCTTCAGCTCCCATAGGGCCTCCTGCAGGGCACATTCGCAGTGCAGCGGGTTGTGGGACAGGCGGATCTTGGCGCTGAGCTTGCCCAGGGCGTCCTTCGGAATCCTCCGGATGCGATTATGAGACAGGTCCAGCAGCCGCAGGCCCCCAGCCAGGCCCGAGAAGGCAGCAGGGCCGATGGTCTCGATGGCATTCTGAGACAAGTCCAGCTCTCTCAGTTGGTTCAGGTGCTGGAAAGCTCCGTTAGGGATGCGGGCAATTTTGTTGGCATCGAGCTTCAGGAGCACGGCGTCGGTGGGGATGTCCTTGGGGATCTCCTGCAGGCCCCTCGCGCTGCAGTGGACGGCCACAGCCCCCGCGTGGTCAGGGCACTGGCAGCTCTGCGGGCAGGAAGCACCCAACCGCAGGCAGAAGAGGAGGAGGAGGCAAGACCCCCCTGTGGGGACCGGCAGGGACGAGGGGCTCTGCCTGCCCATGGGGCCCATCTGACTGCGTGTGGGGACAGAGGGCACGCCCCTCTCGCTCAGTGCTGCAGATCTCTGCTCTTCCCCACTCCCCGGCGCCACTGTGCAAGTGACCATCCGACAAAGACATAAACTCTCGCTCCTTATGTGCCAGGAAAGACTGTTCTCTTTCAGTTCTGAAAGAGAAGAGCAATCAGCATTGTCCACCGTGGTCCAGCACACTTTGACTTTGAGGAGATGTCACAGGCAAACTGAAGCATCTGACCAGTGGGGGTCTCTGTAACTTATTTCCGGAGTCTCCCAACACCACCCAGAAGAGCAAGGACAGGGTCGTGCTGACCGCTGGGCCGGGGGCAGGCTTGGAGCTAAGTGGTCCGGAACCCGGCCACCCCGCCCTGGACACACCCACTGCACACCCAGGGGACCAGGGCCTGGACAGCACGGGGGTGACGGCTGGACTAGGGTCCACCCTTCTGAGCTCCTTGGGGCTGGAAACCAGGAAGACCGGGCTGCAGAGTCGGACCCAGTGGGTAGGAATAGGACCCGGAGGGCGGCTTGTCTCCGCGGGGGCTGGGCTGCTGTCAGGAGCTGAGCACTTTGCTAATTTTCACAACCCTTAAAAATTAAGTAATAAATAAAGCTCTTCTCCATCGGCCCTGATAGGAACAAACCACCTGGCACCGGCACCGGGGTCGGCGCCTTTTATCTCCATTATGTTTGAAAAAGAAGGAAAACGAGAAAAGAGAAAAGCCAAGCGCTGGGCGCGCGGCCCGCGCTGGGGCGTGGGGCGGCGGGGCCGCGCGGGGCCTCGCGGGCGGGGCTCGGACCCCGGGACCCTGGGACCCTCGAGACCCCGGGACCCGCGGGCGGGGGATGGACGGGGGCAGGGGTGTCCAGGCTCCCAGGCGGGGCGGTGGCTTTACCTGTAGGCCGAGTACGGTGGCTGCTCTGCAAGAGGCTCTCTCACGCTCGGAGCCCGACCCGGAGCCACACCCGTGCGCGGCAGCGACCCGGGAGCCTGCGCCCAAGTCCGCGGCTCGGACACACGCGGCTCGGCCTGCGCTCCGCGGGGCGGGGCTGGAAAGGGGCGGGGCCTGGGCGAGGGGCGGGGCCTGGGCGGGGCCGGGCCGAGGGGCGGGCCTGTCGGGGTGGGGCGGGGCCTGGGGCAGGGGCGGGGCCAGAAGGCGAGGGGCGGGGCCTGGAGAAACGTGAGGGGCGGGGCCAGGATGACGAGAGGCCTGAGAGTGAGGGGCGGGGCCTGGCCAGAGGCGGGGCCAGGATGACGCCAGGCCGGAGAATTGAGGGGCGGGGCCTGGGCCGGGTCAAAGGCGGGGCGGGGCCAGGACGACTCAGAGAGGGAGGGCGAGGGAAGGGGCCTAGGCGAGGCGGTAGAGGCAAGGCGGGGCGGGGCTTGGGATGGGGGCGGGGCCTGAGAGGACGTCGTGGGCGGGGCTGGGGCGGGGCTTTCAGACGCAGGAGAGGTGTGATTGTCAGGGGCTGTGGGCGTGGTCTGCGGGCGGGCGGGGCGGTGAAGCCGCAGAGCCCCGCCCCTGCCCCGCCCCATCCGGCCCCATACGGCCCCTGCCTGGTGCTGGGGGATCCCCTCCTGGGGCTGGCGTCGCTCCGAAGCCCCTGCTGTGAGTCCCTCTCAGGCCTAACGCCAGCGGCCTCCAGAGCTGGTTAGGGGGATTGGTGTCCACCCACCTGTGTCGGGTCCGGCTCCTACTCCATACCCCACCCTCCTGTGTCTTAGGGTCCGTGCGTGGGCATCCCGAGGAGGGAAGGGAATGTGGGGGTGGGGGCACTTCACTTGACCTGAGCCATCCCTAGGGCTTTGTAACAATTTTATTGTGGTGTCATTGATATGCGATAAACCACATATTTAAATCTGATGCATTTTGGTATTTGCGTACACCCGTGAAAGCATCGCTACAATCAGCGTAGTAAATACCCCAAGTTTCTGCCTTTGTATTCCCCCCACCCCTATCCTGGTCACCACGCAAGCACTGGTCCACAGTGTCAGAGCACTGTAGGGTTAGTGTCAGCGTGTGTTACCATTTTTATATGTTGTTGAGTTATTTAATAGAGGTAGAGCTTCTGAGGTTATTTTTTTTCCTTGACTGAATTTGGTAGTTTGTATCTCCCAAGGAATTGTCCACTTATTTTAAGTTGTTGAATTTATCAGCATAAAGGTCTTCATAATATTCTGTTATTATTCTTTCAATATGGACTACGAAGTGATGTCATGTCTCTAATTCCTGATATTGGTAATTTGTGTCTCTTTTCTTTCACTGGTCAGTCAGGATATAAGTTCATCAATTTTATTGATATTCTCAAAGAACCAGTTGTTGGTTCCATTGATTTCTCTATTGTTTTCCCTTTTTGTTTTTCATTGACTTTCTCTCTGATCTGTATTTTTTCTTTTGCTTACATTGGGTTTAATTGTCTATTCTTTTTCTGGTTTCTTAAGACAGAATCTGAGCTCACTGATTTGAGATCTTTCTTCTCTACTATGGGCATTTAGTGCTATACATTTCCCTCCAAGTCCTGCTTTAGCTGCATCCCAGTAATTCTGATGTGTTGTATTTTCATATCCATTATGTTTAAAATACTTTCTAATTTGCCTTTTCTTTTCTTTTTTGATCCATGAGTTTAGAAGTGTGTTGGTTAGTTTCCAGATATTTGGGGATTTCCCAAAGATTTTTCTGTTTTTGATTACTAATTTAAATCCATTGTTGTCAGAGAACATACTCTGTATCTTTTGGATCCTTTTAAGTTTATTGAGACTCATTTTATGGCCCAGAATATGGCCCATGTTGATAATTGTTATGTGTGTACTTAAATGTGTGTTCTCCTGTCGCTCAGTGGGATGTTCTATGAATTTTGGCTAGGTCAAGTCAGCTGATGGTGCAATTCGAGTATTCTACATAGTTGCTGATTTTCTGTCTGTTGCTCTGTTAATTATCGAGAGAGGAATGTTGAAGTTTCTAACTATAATTGTGAATGTGTCTGTTTCTCCTCACAGTTCTGTCAGTTTCTGCTTTGTGCATTTTGATACCCTATATTCAGATTATTATATCTTCTTGATTAATTGACTGCTTTATCATTATGAAATGGCCCTCCTTATCCCCAGATTCTTTGCTTTGAACTCTGCTCTGTCTGACACTAACATGGCCACTCCAGCTTCCTCTTGACTCGGTTAGCTTGGGATGTCTTCCTTCATCCCTTTACTCTTAGCCTCTTGGGTCCTCATACTTAGTGTCCTTCAGGATTTTCATAGCATCAAAGTATCTTCCTCAATATATTTATTAACTACAAAGGGAAAAATAATAACTTTATAGGGGGTAACCCAGCAGAAATCACCCTACCTCTGTGACAAAGGTTAATATCATCAGTAAAAGACAGATGGACATCATGGAGCCCTTGGTACGACAGACTGAGAAAAAGCACAGCATCACTCCTCTGGTATTCTTGCCAAAAATTCACAATCTCATCCCAATTGTGAGAGCACTGCAAACACACCGAAAGTGAAAGACATTTTACAAAGTGACTGATAAATACACTTCAAAAGACCACAAAAAACAAGAAAAGACTGAATCACTGTTACAGGTTGGAAAAGACTAAGAAGAAATAATAACTAGATGCAATGTGGGATCCTGGAATAGACAAGGGTATTAGTGGGAAAACCAGTGCCCTTGAATAAGGCCGGCAGTTTAGGTTACAGCGTGTTACCCGTGACGGCATCCCAGCTTCGACAGCTTTCCTTTAAAGGAGTGGTTGGTGCGTGGGCTCCGGTCTGTCTTCCTTGATTTCTTTTCCATATCCCTCGACCGTGTCCTCTTGTCCTCTTTTCCTGCCTTCTTTTAGGTTGAGTCTTTTTTGGTCCACTTTCTCTCCTTAGTTGACTCAGAGCTGTAACTCTCTGCTGTGTTGTTTCAGTGGCTGCTTACAGGTGCGGTGTCAGCTCTCACCTCTCATCTCAGTCTTCCATCAGGTCACGTTAGACCTCTTCGCCTGCAGCCTCAGACCCCTGCAGTGGTGATCTGCACCTGCTCCGGGCCTGTGCTCTTGTCCTACGGTTATGTCCGTGTGTCTAGGAACCTCACAATACCTTGTTATTTCTGCTCTAAACGGTCAACTAGCTTTCAAGGAGATTGAAATAATCTGAGCTATGAAGCTGCTGGTGTGTTATCTTATGGTAAACTGCAGAGGCGCCAAAGGGGAGCCAAAAAATTATGGAATATTCTTAATATTTACATTGAACACACTAATGTGGTTACCACCAAAAACTGCCGTGTGGATGCAGGTGAACCAGCAGACTTTATGCACAGTAGAGGGTCCATTCACTCAGGGCTCACGCTGTGCGGTTCTGTTTATGGAACGTTCGAGAACAGGCAACATTCGATGACGGTGGAGGGCAGTGACCAGGATGGGGCACAAGGGGGCTTCTGGGGCTGGATGTTCTACACCTTGATCTGGGTGCTGGTGGTTAACATAAGTAAGAAATCCATCAAGCTGCTCACACTGCAGATTAGTGCTGGTGACTAAGTGTGTGCTCAGCCTCAATAAAATAAACCAGTGATGTGCTGTACCAGTTTGCTCATCACAGGTCATTACGTGTGTCAATGACGTGCACACTGATGGGTGGATGGATGGATGGACCAGTTCAGGGCACTTTTGGGTGTGTCTTCCTGGTCCTCATAGTTGCTGGCCTGCCTCACTAGGTGATAACATCAGAGTCTCCAAGGGGTGGCGCTGGCCACTGGCCAGGCCCAGGCCACAGGGCCTGGTGAGAGCTGGCCCACTGTCCACTCCGGACCATGAGCCTGTGCTCTCAGAAGCACCAGGAACCTTCTAATGCCATCCCAGCCACGTGGTCTGACCACTGCAGCTGTCCTTCTGACGGTTATTGAGCTCTGATTATCTCACCATTTATCCACCCAGGATCCTGGCTTCATGGCCCCAGGGATATAATGCAAGGCTCCAGCTGGTTAATTGCTTCCCCACCAGGAAGGATGTTTTGCCGGACTAGGCCCGCGTGCGTCCCTGGGGATCAGCGTGGAGGAGCAGAGCCTGCAGCATCCACAAGGGCCAGGATGAAATCAGGCAGATGAATAAAACCTCCTGCTGAGGCCAGAACGCTGCCCTCCCCACAGAGGGATCACAGAGTGGCCTGGCCGGCCCTTCCTCTGGGCCGTGCACTGGCCACCAGCTCTCCCACCCGGCCTTCCATGGGGCTAGGCTCGGGCCTCTGCTGCCCCGGCCTCCACACTGCCCCCACTTCTGCCCTCACCCAGCCAAGGGGACCCTCAGACAGGACCTCAGCCCACTGGGCAGCATTGAGAGCAGCCAGCTCACAGGCAGGGGCTGGAGCAGGACAAAGGCAGAGGACCGAGGGGAGCTGAGGGAGCCGGCTCGCTGCATGGGAGCCCCGAAGGTCACCAAAGGGCCTCATGGATGGATTGTTGGCCTTGGCAAAACTATCCTGAGCAGCTTTGGCCAAGACTGAGCCTTCCTGTACGCTCCCGGAATTCCTCAATCTCTCTGAATTCCTGGATCTCCCTGAATTCCTGGTTCTCTCTGCCTGATCTTGAAAGACGAATTGGAAAACCAAAAAGAAGCCCTGAGCAGCACCCTGGGCTTGGGCCCTGCCCCCCTGGCGTCCTTCCCTGGGCCGTCAGAACCAGACTGCCTCCACTCCCTGGCTGCCGATTTCCCTGCGGGAAGAGGATGGCCACCTTCACCACATCTCTCGTTTGTCACTGGCATTTCCAGATCTGTCTCCTCTGGGGGCTCTCCCTGCACATTCCTGCCACCCCAGATCTCACAAATCCAAGTTTTGTCAATTTTGTTGTCTTTCTCAAGACCCTATTTTTTCTTGCAGATTCTTTTTTTCAAGATTGGCCCTAAGCTAACATCTGTTGCCCATCTTTTTTTTTCCTCCGCGAAGCCCCCCAGTACATAGTTGTATATTCTAGTTGTGGGTCCTTCTAGTTCTTCTGTGTGGGACACCACCTCAGCATGGCTTGATGAGTAGTGCCGTGTCCACGCCCAGGATCTGAACCGGCCAAACCCTGGGCCACCGAAGTGTGAACTTAACCACTCGGCCATGGGGCCGGCCCCCAATGCCGATTCTTTATTTTTCCCTCCTTCATTAAATTCTGACTTTGTCCCTGCCTTAGTCCCTGGATTTATGTTGTAGCTGGGTTTTGAGCTTCTTGAGTCATCACCTTAGCTAATTTCCTTTCCGTCTTTTGACTTTTAAATAAATGCATTTAGGTTATAACTGTTCCCCCTGAGACTCTGCAGCCACACCCCGGGTGGGACATGGGATCCTCTCACTGTGTGGCTTCTGGTTCGCTCGCTCCCCACTGAAGGTGCACGTCGAGGGCAGGAGGGAGGTGGGGGGCGGGGAAGGGCGCAGGCGGCCCCCATGGCCCTCCCTAGACAATCCCAGCCCATGGTTCTCGCTTGCCCCAAATCCCGTGCAGCTGGGGATGGCCCTGGGACCGAGCGCTGACCAGAGTCGCAGGGACAGCGTCTGCCGTCCCCATAGAGGCACAGCTGCTGCCCATTGGTCCTCCCACCTCCGAAGCAGGAGGCTCCAAAGAGAGGACAGAAGCCTCTCCAGGGAGGGCGGAAGGCAGAGGGTGGCATCACCAGCAGCGCCCAGCCCCAGCAAGCTAGTCCGGGGACTGGTCACTCACCGTCCCAAGTGCAAGCGCCTGGAACCACCAGAGGTATTTCTGTCCTCTCCTGGCGTACGGCCACGTTCCCACGTTCCAATGTTGCTCTAACGCTGTGGCCAGAGCATGTGGCCTCGGTGATGGGCTGCCCTCACAAAGTCACTGAGATCTCCTTGATGGTGTGGTGTGCACTCAGCTTTTGTGACTGTCCTGTGTGTGTCTGAGAACCAGGTGTGTCCTCTGGGCCTTCTCGTTGCTGTCGTTGGGTGGGTGCAAAGTCACACACACAGAGGAAGTCTGTAACTATGAACAGTATGTTCATCATGTGCCATGTCTGTATTTATGGGTTACACAATTTACTGCACACATATAAAATGCATATGTAAACAAATCTATATGTAAATTATACGCCGTTTCTATGTATAATATATATTTATATATAAATACACACACACCTGTATGCATAATCACACACCACAGACACACACAGAATGACCCCAACTTTGTTGACTACGTTATTCAAATTCCACCCTATTTTCCTTTTGCTTTTTGATTTCTTGATTTCTGAGAGGTCTCAAATATTACTGTGAAGTTTCCGATTTCTCCTTGAATTTCTATCAATTTTGCTTCATGTATTTTAAAAAGCTACGGCGTTAGGTAGATAACAGTTGACGAAAGTACTATTTCTCGATGGAGTGATACCTTTATCCAGTCGAAGGTTCCTCTCTGTTCCCTGAAGGACACACTTGAGCCTGAGTTCTGTTGGTCTGCTGGAGCTGTTTGCATACCTTCCTCTCTGCCTAGTGGGACTCCCCATGTTGTCAGCTATTAAATGTCTCTTTTGTTTTGACCGATATAGGAAAATGTACGGAAAACAAGAGAAATCTGTTGTGTCCTTTTCGTACCCCAATATGAGAATCACAGTTTATGTATGACATAATGACAGACACGTTTTGACTATCTCCTGCCATTTTATTTCACATTAACCATCTTCGATGGATATTTTTTCCTTGATTTTGTTGTTGTTTGGTTTAATTCCCCTGGTGGTTTAAAGTCACTCCTCTGTCTGTCCTTCGCGTGGCCGCCCTAAGCCGTAATGCACTCGGCTGCCCGCCTGCATTTGTCAGCCCACATTTCCCTCCAGCCCGGGATCTAGGCGGCATCCGTTTCTTCCTCCTGAGCGAGGGAAGACCTTCAATGAGCTCGGCCCGCCCGGGGTCTCCTCTGTGCTCCCGGGAGACCAGCTGGGACTCAATTCTCAGCTATTCAATTTTCTTTTCACATTGTGTCTCAACAATTACAAGACTCAGCTGCACATTTTAGTGGTTCCCTTGCTATCCACGGAGCTCAGTCTGTGTGTGTGTGTGTGTGTGTGTGTGTGTGTGTGCTGTGTTCTGGACTGAATGGTTGCATCCCTCCCAAAAATTCCTACGTGGAAGCCCGAACTCCCAGTGGGGCTGTGTTTGGAGGTGGGACCTCTAAGGAAGTAAGTAAGGTTACACGGGGTCATGAGAGCGGAGCCCTGAAGGATCGGTGTCCTTATAAGAGGAGAAGGAGAGCAGCCTCCGTCTCCACGCATGCCGAGCACAGGCCGCGTGAGGACACGGCGGGGGGGGGCCCTACAGGCGGGAAGAGAGCTCCCTCCAGAACCCAGCGCTGTGGCACCCTGGTTGCGTACATCCAGCCCCCAGGACTGAGAGGACACGTGTCTGCGGCTAAAGCCGCGCCTGCGGTGCTCTGTCGTGGCAGCCTGGCCCACTAAGTCAGTGCGTTTTGTTTTTCTGTACTTCATCTTTGAGAAATTCTTTCAGAAAGGACGCATGAGTAACACATTTTCTGTGTCCTTACTATTTTAAAATGTTTATTTGGTGCTTCGGCTTGAAGGCTGGCTTGGCTGGGTATGTGATTCCAGATAAAAAGCCAGGCCCCCCACCCCTACCCCCGTGCCTGAGCACCTGCAGGGTGGGGGAGCGGGGCGAGGGCCCGAGGGTGCTGAGTCCCAGTTGCGGGCTCATCTAAGAGGATGAAGGAGACGGAGCCTGGGGGTCGGGGGTCAGAGGGAAATCGAGAGTTTGGACCTGAGGGGCCTGCAGGGTGTCCGTGGAGAGACAGCCACAGGCCACGGAAAGCCTGCCCGTGAGGTGAGAGAGGTTTCGGTGGCCCAGCCACAGCCCCGTGACCACCGCACACCTCTGTGACTCTGTTTATTTTCTGGTTCACTCCTGACGGTTTACACTGATGGCTTGTGAGTCACCGACACTGAACCCGGTGGCCCCCCACTGTCCACGCCCACCGTCTGCTCCCTCCAGGCTCACAGGAAGGGGAGGCAGGGAGTGCAGGTGTAGGGGACCCCACCTGGGGCCTGGGGCAGCGAACAGGCAGAGACCCTCTGCATCTCTGGAGCAGGCCTGTGCTTGCCCAGTACCCCGTCTCTGCGAAGGGGCGCAGCCCTGGCAGCCCGGGGCGCTGAACTGGGCTTCCCACACTGCCCTGCCCCAAGCCAGGCGAGAGTCCGAGTTATGTCAGAGTGGAGGCCATGTGGGGGGCCTGAGCCCAAGGAGGAGGCCACAGGGGAACCCCAACTGTCCAGGAAATGCAGGCTGTGGGCCCCTGCACCGCTGGTGGTGGACGTGCTGCTCAGGATGACACGACCAGGAGGGAGCAACTCCAGCCGAGGGTCAAGGCCGCCAGGGGCCCACAGCCCCTTGACAGGCTGCCAGCCTGCTCAGGAGAGGCAGCGATGGCTGGCGGGGTGCCAGCGGCCACCTCAGCTCTGAGGAACTGCGGTGTGACTGGCCGCCTGTCGCCTGCCTCAGCTCTCCCCTCAGGGCGCCCTGGCGCCTTCCATTCACGAGCTTGTCTGGCCGGCGACTCCAGCTGGTGTGAGGGATGGCAGGTCCCCAAACCACATCATGCAGCGTCCCGGCAGCAGCCCCTTGCCTGTCTGAGGTCCAGGGCTGCGTGAGCCTTGGGCGGCCAGCACCAGGAACGAGCAGCCCGTCTCCGAGGGGCCCCTGGACGGACTGGCCTCGCCCGCCCCTGAGGTCAATAGTAAGCCCCGAACAGAGCGGCCACCTTCTGGAGGATGGTCTTGTGGTTGGCGTACAGCGGGATGCACTTGTCCACGACCTGCCACCGGACGGACATCCCCGGGTCGCAGGGCTGCAGGTGCTGCAAGGACAGGGGCAGATCCTGACTCCCTCCTGGGCTGGCTCCACCTCCACCCAGACACCCCAAAGCCCGGACTGCAGAGGGGCAGCGGGGGCACGACCCCAGCCTCGGCCCTCGCTCCAGGTCAGGCCCGTGGCTGGCTCACTTTGCTCTGCTGTGGAAGCGGGGTCAGGACACCTACTGCGGTTGCCCCTCAGAAAACCCTGCCAAGCCCCGATGTCCTTGAAGGAGGAGAGAGTGGGCGCAGCCGTGTTCTGAGGCGCCCCAGCCGGCAAATGAGCCAAGTCTGTCCCCCGAGCCTCTTTGGCTCCAGTTCTCCGTTAGGGATATGAGGAGTGATGTATGGGGGGGCGGTCTCCCCACAAAGGTGGGTGAACCAGCCTCCCTTGGACATGAGCCTGGAGGCCCCCAGAGGACCCCGTCCCAGGGCGCCCGTCCAGCCCTGACTCCACTCCAGCCGTGTGCTTGTGCCTCTGGCCTCTCCTGGGTCCCCCGTTGGTACCCTCCAAGCAGGACTCTGACCCAGGCCCTACTCTCTGGTCCCAGTCAGACTCCTCCCTGCAGGCCCGGGGCCCCTCCAGAGCATGCTCGCCCCAAGTCTCCCCCCTCCTCGGAGCCTGAGACCCGAGCCCCATACAGAGTTCAGCCTCTTCAGCTCCACGTCACTCTGGTCTGGGAAGTGGATGCTGACAGCCACCGTCTCAATCCAGGCGTTGTCCGTGTTCCGAGGGTCGTCCACGTACCCCTTGTACACCTGAGAGACAGCGCAGGATGAGCCCCGCCGGCTTCCTTCCAGAAGAAGGGTCCTCACGTGTCTCCCCATGCTTCATCCAGCCCAGGGACGCTCTGAGCACAGCTGTCCACTGAGCCCTGGCCTGGGTCTCTCCCTGCCCCGTCCGGCCTGCTCCCCGACACGGCCTTCAGCCTTGACTGACACGTGGCCAGGGACCACAGCCTCACCCATCTCCCCCAGCTCTCTGGCCTGGCATCCAGACCCGCCTCCACTGCTCAGCGGGATTAAAGAGGGGTGGCGATCTCACAAACATCTCGCTAAGTGAAGGAAGCCAGACGCTGAAGGCCGCCTACTGGATGATTCCACTTACGATAGATGTCCAGAAGAGGCAAATCCAGAGACAGAAAGCAGGTTAGAGGTTGCCAGGGGCTGGGGGAGGGGAGGGAGTGACGCTGATGGGTACCAGGTTTCCTCTTGGGGTGACGGGAATGTTCTGGAGCCAGACAGAGGTGGTGGTCGCACAGCACTGTCAATGTACTAAATGCCCCTGAACTGCTCACTTCGAAATGGTTAATTTTCTGTTATGCAGATTTCACCTCAATAAATAGACTAATTCTTTCTACGAAGTAAGGAAAACAGAGATGGCGGTGTCCCCAAGGCATGCACGGGACAAAGCATACAAAACTGCTGGTTCATAGGTCAAAACCATACAGCTCAGCAATTGCCTGTGTCATCCTAAGATGTGACAAAAGTAGGCGTGGTAACAACTTAGATGCCCACCTAGGGCACCATTTAAACAAATCGTGGCACAAAATATTATGTAGTTCATGAAATATGATGCGGTCTTGAAAAAGAGTGAGGTAAGTTTGTAAATATGGACCTAAAAATACGACCATCGAAAATTCAGTGAAAAGCACGTTATGGAGAACTGTGCACCATGTAGCCCGTTTTTATTGAAAAACTGGGCACGTGTGTGAGTATAGACAGAGCTGAAGACGGAGCTGACACGGGGCCTGAAGAAGTGAACTAAATGTCTGGCACTGTCCCCCTGGGCAGCACTGGGGGTGAGTGTGGATGTGGTGTCACTGTCACCACTGCCCTTCTGCATTCTGGGTGTGTTTTGGGAAACACACATTGCTTTTGTAATTTAGAAAAGATTCAATAAAGAAACAGGCCTGACAAATGCACAAGGGACCAGCTGCGCATCTCTCTCCAGGGCGTGGGGAGCAACCCCTCCTGTGTCCTGGGAGGCACAGACGCTGTGGGTCCCCATGTGCCCAGCTGTGCTCAGGGCAAGAGGGAGCGTGGGTGGAAAGGAGGGACTGAACACCAGGACCCCCTTCAACCCGCCACCACCTCTGAAGGCAGCAAAGGTCCTTGCCCTCCCCCTTGACTTAGAGAGGAGAAACCGGGACAGAGAGGGCCGCCAGGTGCCTGAGGCCCAGAGCCACGGCCACGCCCCCTGGTCCCAGCTCCTCCCTCCAGGAGCTTCAGGATGTGGGCTGGGAGCAGGTTCCCTGTGCCCCATCCTGCTCGTCCTGCAGCCCTCGTGACCAGCACACCGTGGGGGCTCAGGACACACAGGTGGGGGCAAAGCAGGCAGGCCACCCTACCTCCACACCCTGAGTCAACAAGCTCTCGAAGGAAGGCCAGAACTCTCTCCGGAGCACCTGCTTCAGCTTCCGGGGCAGCGTCTCTCCTGGTTCCCGGGAGCCCTGAGCAGAGAGGGAGTTGGATGCAAGTGGGCAAGGCCATCCAGGGACCCACCTCCACTGGCCACCTGCCTGGTGCAGGCAGCTGACCAGCCCCCAGGAGGCGCGGGTGGACAAGCGTCTGGCAGCCTGGCTGACTCGGGGCTGGAGTGACATTGCCCAGAGCCCACTGCCAACGTCAGCCCACGACAGAGTGGGGCGTGTCAGGCCAAAGGCGCAGCCATGTGCTGGGCACCAGCGCCTCTCTCAGGCTCCCAGTAAGGTAGCCAGTGCCCTGACCGCCACCGCCCAGGCCACAGCGGCGGGCTGTGTCTTCATTGCTTGTTTGCGTCCCCAGCCCCCATCTCTCACTCTGTGCCTGCACAAGGGGCTCCCGGTCGCTCCTGACACCACCTGCCCCATGGACACAGACCCTGCACTCCCTGTCCCTCACCCATCTAGGGGACCCTGTTTGTCACTGAGTCCCTCACAGTCCACGTCATGTCCATCCCACCTCAGCCCTCGCTCGCTGTGGCAGGGGGACCCGTGCAGGCTCATCAGAGGCCCCTCAGTGTCCGGCTCAGGGCACAGGGACACTGCTCAGAACATGCCCGTCGGCAGGAACCGTGCCAGGGCTGGGGCCAGTGTCCCGCCTGGAGCGACAAAGGGCCCTCGAGGGAGCCTGAATCGTGCAGAAGAACTCTCGGGGAGAGGGGCCGGACCTGGGCTCAGACGGGGCCCCCTCGCTGAGGGCACGGGGTCACAGCTACAAGGGCCAGAGCTGCCCAGAGCCCTGGAATCCTCAGTGGGGCCTGAACACCGGAGGTGACACCACTGCCCCACACCCCACCCACTCCCATTAACATGCCACCCCCAGCAGAGCAGCCCTGGGCCACAGGGTGGATGTCAGAGAAACCTGGCAGCTTCTTGCTGAGTTGGGTAAACATCAGGGTACCGAGGAACAGGCTCAGAGGAGAGGACCCCGGACAGGGCCATGTCCCAGACACTGTGTGCCAGCCCAGCGCCTGGCTGGTGACACAGCCCTCCTGCCAGAACAAGACTATTCTGACCCCAGAGTAATGATAGGGGCGGGGAGGGCAGACCGATCTGGGAGCAAGACCTGAGCAGCTTAGCCCATGCGGACAGGACAGGCCCAGGGCCTTCTGTACCATGATTCTGTCCATCCTCCCAAGGCCTCTGGGCTGCACTCCGGCATTCAGCCCCACAACCAGCTGCTGCCCCGGAGCTGAGGGGCTGTTTGACCCCTGTCCTGGCCCCTGGACAAGGCCATCCCGTCCTTAGAGCTCAGCTTGGGGCTGCAGGGTGAGGGCAGGGGCGCACCTGAGACGTCTGCGTGGGGAGCCGTGCCTGCCCCCAGCGCTGTGAACTCCGCCAGGAGACCGGCTCAGCCTCCTCAGCGGCCCCAGGGACACAGAGGGGCTGACTTCGTTCCTGCACACTCAAGAGCATTTGAACCTGTTCCACAGCTGCGAAGTGAGGAAGCAGGAGGGAGAATCCCTTCTGATAGGCCGGGTACCAGACGCGGTCATGCAGAACCACGGACAGAGTCCAGCACGGTCCAGGGCAGGGGCCGCAGGGGCTGGTGTTCAGTCAGCGAGTGGAACGGACGAACGGATGAGCGATGGATAGACAGACGGCTGGCGATGCTTACCCCCGGCAGGGCCCAGTGCTCTGAGAGAGGGCGCTTCACGACCAGCACTTCCAGCATTTTCTTTATGCTCTTCCTACAGATGGCTCCATCCTGGTTCCGCCTCCAACTGCAAAAGTGGCCCAGCTCACAGCTCCCAGAGGTGCTGAGGTCAGCCCACCTGCCCCTGCACCAGGGGGAGCCCCCACCCTGTATCCTCTCCTGAGTTCTTGCTCCAGGGAAAGAAAGAGATGGTAACCATTGGAGGTGTCCTCCCCACTCCCAGAACCGCTGGTTGGACCAGAACAGCCCAGCCTTTTTGGAGAATATTTCTTTATCAAAAGCCTTAAAGAAGCACGTGCCCTGGACCCAGCTGGTCCACCTTCATGACTCCAGAAATGCCCTGTGTTTCGGGATGCACCTCATTTATCCAGGCCCCGCCATGAGGCTGGTACCGGGCACCAAGTACGAACTGTCTTCTGGGCTCTCCGGCGCAGGGGGAAGGGTCAGAGAGTGAGTCCCTCACAAGGCGTGTGGGTGACCACGTGTCCTCATCGCTGGCGGACTCACCGGGTGACCACGGGCTGCAGCGTGTGGTTGGGTCCAAAGTAGGTGAGGTCCCCACGCCCCCACAGCCCTGTGCGGCCCATGGGGTTCCTAGGGTGGAGAGGGGTCTGCTCAGTTGGCCGCCCTCTGCTGGGAGACCCAGGACTGGGCAGGGAGGGTGGCTGAGAGGGGACAGCAGGCAGGGGCACTCACACGGGCAGCATGCGGCCCGGCCCGGCCCCGGGCCAGGATTCTCAGGGCCCAGGCCGCCCGCCTCGATGGAAGCAGGGAAGGGGCCACTGCGTGCAGGCCCAGACAGGACCCCTCCGCCAGCCTGCCGAACCCGCCTCGCCCACCCAGGGATGTCCTCGGCCAGTCTTGTCCCTTGGGGACTCCAAAGGGTGAAGCAGGGGCTTCAGGTTACGTTGGGGTCCATTGGAAAGGAAAGGAAAGGAAAGGAAAAGGAAAAGGAAAGGGGCCTTGGGAGCAGGTCAGCCCCTGCAGATGCGCCAGGTGTTAAAGTGGCCGTCGTGTCCCCCAGAGAGTGCATGACACCCCATCGCACTGCACCGCACTGCAGGTGTCTGCATCTGAAGGCCTCAGCACACGTGAGCGCGGGCACCTGGCTGGTCCCCCTGAGACACTGCCCTCTCCCCACAGCTCCACCTGCACCTTCCTAACGCCGCTCTGCCCCGTCCTGTACAACCTCCCGCCACCAGAGCTGAAACCACTCCTGGTACCGTCTCTGTTCTCAGACCCCATCCGTCTCCACACCTCCTTACACAGCCTCTGGATCCAGGCAGAGTAACCCACTCCCTGTTCCAGAACATTCCCCAAGAGGCCCGCCACCTGCCTCTTCCCTCAGGCCCCCTCAGCTCCCGCCTGCACCATGGGGCGCCCCACATCCCAGTAGCGTGCCCTCATTCCTCTAATTCTCACGGCCCCTTCCTAGCCTCGGGACCCTGGTGGTGCCACCTCCCCAGTGACCCTGGGTCAGAGAGGCTCCTTTCCTCTAGAACCCCAGGCTGGGACGTAGGCCGTCACCAAGTGCTTTCTGGGTGTGACACCACCAGTCACCTACATCTTTATGTGGGGTGTCCTCATTTGTACAATGGGGCACCACACACCACCACCCCCTAAAGGTAAACCCAATACCTCACCTGAACAATGGGGCATAATGCCCGTCCTACAGAGGACACACACTGGGACATGCCACCACCCCCTAAACGTAACCCCAATGCATCACCTGTACAATGGGGCTCAGTGCCTGTCCCTACAGAGAACAGAAGCTGGGACATGCCACCACCCCCTAAAGTAACCCCAGTGGCCCTGTAACAGCTCCCCCTGCCGGCAGAGTCCTTTCTGTCACTCCTGCTTCCTTCTCAGGCATCTATGGAGGTCGGCCAGCAAGGTCACCAGCATTGTACCGCAGAGGAGTGGAAATCATCAAGGAGACTTCAGGGAAGCAGGGCGAGGCGCCCCGGCCAGCTGGGGCAAGTCCCCGCCCTCCCCACTCCCCACCGTGTCCTGCAGGGGACAGTTCCCCGTGGGGGTGCCAGTAAATGCTTTAGGTTGATGTTTCTTTTCTTCCCTATTGTTTTAATCGGAAAAATGCGCAGATTGCCAAGAGAAGAAGGTTGACCCCAGCAGCAAGCCCTGGGCAGGGCGGCACTCACCGAGGGAGCCCGTCCTGCACGGCATAGGGGCCGTGGGAGCTGCGGCGGTCCACGGGGCCATCCAGGGCGTTGTAGCTGATCCCGGACAGAGGCTCCAGGGTGCTGGGAGAGGACAGGAAGGCGGCCCCCATGAGAGTCGGTGGAGGCAGGGCGGTTCGGTGACTGCAGGCCTCGGCCCAGTCCTGGGACGCGGCTGGCCAGGCCACGGGCAGAGGACAGGAGGGCCCCTCACCAGGCCAGGGGCACCCCCAACCATGCACCTCCCAAGCGTGTCCCGGGCCCCTGGGGAGAACAGGGCCCCGACCAGGCAGGAGGCCCGACCCCCACTTGAGTGGGTTCCCACAGTCACTCTGCAACACCCAGGCCACTCCCTCGCCCTCCCGCCTGGGCCGTGAGGAAGGGCTGGGGAGAGTGGAGAGGTGCGCACTCACCTCCCCACAGGGTCCACCATGTCCTCGTCCTTCCTCTCGGCCGTGTAAAAGGGTGGGTCGTAGATGAGGAACTCTGTCTGCAGAAACGGGGGCGTTCTCCTCAGACTGTTATCCTCGGCCCCTGTCAAAGCTCGGGCCCAGGCACCCAGGAAGACTGAGGGCGGGTGGCTCCTTCTCCTCAAAGCATCACAGCCAAGGACCCCGAGGCGGCCCCCCAGTGCACACCATGGCTCTGAGCTTGGCCAACCTGAGGGACACGCCCCACAGGGGACCCAGCCGAGGGGGCTGGTGACTGGACTGGTGGTCTAGGTACAGAGGTCTAAGCTGGACTCTAGAGGGACAAGGATTCCAACTGGCAGAGACTGGGGAGAAGGCAATGGAAGCAGCAGCCTGGAATGTTCCAGAAAGGCCAGAGAGAAGGCCTGCGAGTGGGCACTCGAATACCATCTCTCTCTCTCCGTTGTTCTCACTCACCGGGCCCTCAGGAAAGGGGGAAGTGACCGTTCGCCTGGGATGGTGGGATCTAGGACAGTGCGGTGACTAGAGGTACCAGGGCAGATGACAGGCCGTAGGAGCAGCCCTGGAGCTGTGCTGGGCTCTGTGCATGGATCAGAGGCCCATGGGCGCCCTGGACTCAAATCCCAGCTCTACCACCTCTATCTGTATGGACCTGCGTGCCTCAGTTTCCCCATCTGTTCAACATGGCCCTGTGAGGCTACAGTGGATGGGAACTGTGATCTGTGCCTCTGTCCTTAAGTCAGAGGGTTTGGGGCAGAACTGTTCCCCCACAGAACACAGGGAGCCCCTGCCTGATGGGGAGCATGGCTGGGACAGGCACTCACCTCCCAGGGCACCTTCTCGTTGGGCACAGGGAAGCGCATAACCCGGGAACTAGGGTAGAGGAGGTGGCGGGCATTCACGTGGTGGGCGTCACCCGGGTCCTCTGCTTTCTGCCTTCCGTCAAGCTCAGGGTCTTGCCCCTCTGAGGCCTTCTGGGGTGCTGGGAACAGCCACATGGAGCCGTATGCAAAGCCAGGCCCGGGCTCAGGCACCCGGCCCACAGAACAGGGACATCCTCCACGGTTATTTCCCCAAAACTGGGCTGCCTCCACCTCCCCGAGCACAGGTTGAGTGCCAGCCCGAAAGGGGGCACCCTCCCCAGAGCCCCAGCACTGAGGCCCGAGGAGGACAGTGATCTGAGGATGGCAGTGCCCCACAGCCAGCACCTGCCTCCTGTGCAGCTACCAGCAGCTGGATTCCAGGCCCTAGAGAAGCCTGTCCAGGTAAGGAGCGCACACCTGCTCCCCTGGGGCCAGCAACACCTGAGGGATACTCGTGCCTGTTTGTTGGCTGGCCACAAACTTAGGAAAACACACTTTGCCTTCTGTCTCCCGGTTGACATGACTGGGTCATGACATCTCCTAGAGCTGCCCCCCTTTGCAGCATGATGCACAGGTGGTCGGGGGGCTGTGGGCCAGGAGCCCCTTGGAAGGCCCCAACCTAGTCAAGTTGGGGGGCTCAGCCGCGCTTGGCACCTGTGTCGGGAGGAGCAGGCCATGCTCCCCAAGGCGCTGGGCCTGCAGGGCTCAGAAACAGATGCGATCGCAGCCTTCCTCCAGGCCTAGCACTAGCCCCTGCCTGCCGCCTCTCCTCCCACAGACCCCCAGACTCAAAGGAACGCAGGCTGGCAGAGACTGCTGCTGGCTCGGCCACCCACTCACCCAGAGTGGGGAGGCCCTCCTCCAAGCCGAAGCCGCCGTCCCTCAGGGTCTTCACCATCCAGTGCAGTGCTCCGGCCATCTGGGCCACCTGGAAGGCACGTCCCAACAAGATTTGGTCAACACCTGCCCCCATGCGGCACGCCCACCCCTCCAGCCCACCTGTTCCCCAGGCAGCTGCCGAAACAGCGAGGGCACCACCGAGAGGACTCGTCCAGTCGGGGCCACCCCTCCAGTGTCCAGGCCAGTCCTGCTTCCCTCAGGGTCACGGCTGCTGACTGCCAGCAGCGCTGGCCAATGAGACACAGTGACCGCTGGGACTGGACGCACCAGAGGCCATCCACCCAACTTGAAGCCCCAGTAAGACAAGTCTGAGCCACAGGAAGAGTGGCACATGACCACCCACGGAGGCTTCCACAGCTCCTGCTCCTCCCAGAGGAAAGAAACTTCCGGAGGCCACACGAGCTCAACTACAGAGGATGGCGGGAACCGTCTGTGACTAACAGGGCCCAGGAGAATGCAGCTCGGCGGCGGCTGCACTCACTTCAGGGGGTGTCAGCAAGGCAAGAGCCCCTCCCGGGGGAAGGCGGCCTGGGCAGACCCCAGTGTGCAGTGGCCCCTTGGCAAGACCTGGCTGATGGTGGATGCCTCACCAACAGAGGGGCCGAGTGGCCTGCCCCCACCCAGCACAGCAAGGCTGGGAAGGGCGGTGCTCCAGTTACAGCTCTGGGTCAGGAACTGTTGGGGGTTCTGCTGTGGGCAGCAAGGGCTCTTGTCAGAAAGCACAGGTCCTGGGGCCGGAACCCAGAGCAGGCCCACGGCGGGGCACCAGGGGTGGGGACCCGAACTCTGCCCTCCATTGTCCTGGAGGCCTCCGGCCTCCTTGACCATCAGCCCTCGCATCCACCTCCCAACTCCTCACGGTGCTTACTCCACCCCCACTGTTCCACCCTGTGGAAACAAACTGTGGCAATGGATGTTTATGTCTGTGCCCCCTGACTGGGACCCCCAGAACGAGACAACGCCTGTTCACCCTGACATTCCCAAGGCCAGTCTTGGATGAGGCATAGAAGAGGAGCACAGGAAACGTGGAATGAATAGATGGATGGATAACGAACGAATGGATTGATGAATAAATGAAGGGATTGATGAATGAATATATGGATGGATGGATGGATGAATGGATTGATGAATGAACGGATGGATGGATGGATGGATGGATGGATGGATGGATTGATGAATGAACGGATGGATGGATGGATGGATGGATGGATGGATTGATGAATGAACGGATGGATGGATGGATGGATGGATGGATGGATGGATGGATTGATGAATGAATGGATGGATGGATGGATGGATGGATGGATGGATGGATGGATTGATGAATGAACAGATGGATGGATGGATGGATGGATGGATGGATTGATGAATGAATGGATGGATGGATGGATGGATGGATGGATGGATTGATGAATGAACGATGGATGGATGGATGGATGGATGGATGGATTGATGAATGAATGGATGGATGGATGGATGGATGGATGGATGGATTGATGAATGAACGGATGGATGGATGGATGGATGGATGGATGGATGGATGGATTGATGAATGAACGGATGGATGGATGGATGGATGGATGGATGGATGGATGGATTGATGAATGAACGGATGGATGGATGGATGGATGGATGGATGGATGGATGGATGGATTGATGAATGAACGGATGGATGGATGGATGGATGGATGGATGGATGGATGGATGGATTGATGAATGAACGGATGGATGGATGGATGGATGGATGGATTGATGAATGAACGGATGGATGGATGGATGGATGGATGGATGGATGGATGGATTGATGAATGAACGGATGGATGGATGGATGGATGGATTGATGAATGAACGGATGGATGGATGGATGGATGGATGGATGGATGGATTGATGAATGAATAGTTGGATGGATAATGAACGAATGGATTGATGAATAAATGAAGGGATGGATGGATGAACGAACTAGCACACATTACTCTCCCTTGGCAGCGCTCAGGCACCACCTGGCCTGTGAGGGGATGACTCTCATTCAAGAAGCCATTCAGGAAGCCCGTCTCAGCCTGAGGGCTCGGACCCCAGTGAGTGCGGCCCGGCTGTCAGGGAGCCGTCAGTGGACACTGACCGGGGAGGGGGGGGTGGAGGCTGTGGTCCTTTGCCTGCTAGCTTCCATCCTCTCACCTGGGGCTGCTTTCTGAGGCTGCCCCTCGGCCCAATCATCCACCAGCATTCAATCGCATCTTTGCTGCCCTCCCTCCCTGGGCAGCCGCAGCCTGAGAAAGCAGCCCCCTCCCAGGTTCCCAGTGCAGAGTCCAGAGGACAGCTCTGAGGAGGCCAGAGGAGGGATGAAAGTTTGCTCCTCAGACTGGCCCAGGGTGTGGACACCCCGCCGTGGAGTGTGGTGGAGCGCAGCCTGGGAAGTGTTCAGTGGAATTTTCTGGAGGACGATGAGGGTGCCTCTTCCAGTTGGGGATGACTCCCCACCTCCTCATCTTTGTTGTTTTCCCAGAGGGCTCATTCTCAAGGCCACCACACTGCAGAGTGACCAGCAGGCCCACTGGATCCATGCCCCAGACGCAAGGCCCTGGCCCAGAACCCACCTGCTCCTCCAAGGAGGCCAGTCTCTGCTCCATGGAGCCCGACCGCTTCACACGCTCCATTTCCAGCAGGTCCACCATGGTGTCCACCCTGAAAGAGCACAGAGCTGAGCCAGCCAGGCCGGGCTCGGGGCCCGGACACTGAGGAGACGTGGTGCCAGTCTGCAGGTGGACAGCCCTATAGACACAGCAGCCCTGGTTCTGTTGGCCTCGATGTCAGGTGTCTTCCCCTTAAATTGAAAGTACCTCTAATATGCATTTCCTATAGAATGAGCACTGCCTGGTGCCCCAAGAGGAAGTTCTCAGCGAGTGACACCCGGGCTCACCGGCGCTCTGACAGCACATCCGTGCACCCGGGGAGAGACGCAGGAGTGCCAGCTGTGCGCACACCTGGGCTCCCACCTCGATTCACCCACAGGCTGTAGCCACAGCCCCGAAACCTGAGTCACAAACCACAGAGCCACCTCTGGGCAGCACTGGAGTTTTGGGGGTAGGGAGCAGTGCTGTTTTTGGGAGATGTCTGGTTTTTGTCTTATTTGCTATAACACAGGAATTTCTCCCAACTTTGGCCTGCTGTGTTTATAGGTAAAACAACCCATAAACCAAACATCCGTCCAAACACTCGTCTGTTTATGCCCAGGGTTCCTGTACTTCCTCTCTCCTACGGCGCCAACTGCCAAGAACACTCTTCTGTTACAAAGTGAGCAACGTTTCAGTGACGGTGAATGCAGAGCTGGGGCCCAGCCCCACTCTGAACAGTTGTGGAGGGAAGACGGAGGGATGCCTTCCCAAGGGCCGGGGAGTTTCCTTCCATTCTCACTACGTGTTGCTTCATCCCACAACAGCCACATTACCACTCCCCACGGTTCCCCAGCCAGCCTCGCAGGCATGCTGTGTGGTTATCCGAAAGAAGGCGGCGGAGCGCATTGGGACCCGCAACTCAGTCACCATGACAAGCGGGGTCGGCTCAGCTCGGCCCCCAAGGCTGTGGGGCCAGGGCGCCATGCTGCCTCCCTGGGCCTTGGTTCTTCACCCAACCCATGGAGAGAAGGTGACCAGGCCAGGCGCCACTGTCATCACTAATGTGCAGCAGTGACAATAAGAGCGACACCCACAATAACTGATGGTGATGGGGCACCGGCTGTGACCCCAGCACGGGACGTGCAAAGACTTTACACGCTCACTCCCACTGCTTTCTGGAAATGCCTCCCAGCGACAGATACTAGCATCATCTCCATCGCACAGACAAGCCAAGAGAGGCACAGACAGGCAGGTGTCCATGTCTAAGGAGGGGGCACTTGGCCTGGGCAGAGGGAGCCCAGGCTCTTGGCCACTCCTCTGCAACCCCAGGATGCCCCCTCCACAGCCTATGGGAACCTCTGGGCCAGGGGCAGGAGCTGCATGTCTGGGTGGCCAGTGTCCCCTCCCTCCTCCTGGCCCACAGTGAGACCCACACTGACAACAGGACCATACCCCACGTCTATGCCCCAAGGGCCCTGCTGGCCCACACCACGGTGGAGCGGGGCAGGGTGGAGAGAAAGAGCAGAGATCCTTTCCCACCCCCAGCTCACGGCCTGGAAGGAAGCAGGCGGAGAAGTGGAGAGCAGGAAGACGGCGTGAACGCGCCTGAGCTCCCGGCCGGCTGAGCAATGCCCTGCAGAGCTGCAGCAAGGCCGTGTGCCAACCAGCTCCATGCTCACCCTCCCAGGCCTTGAGTCGGCCTCCTGTGGGCCCACCTGCCCCTCCACCAGGGACCCTCTACCCCTGCCTCTCCAGGAAGCCCGGGGTCCGCCTCAGCCCCAGCACAGATGGCTTCATCCTCCTCCCCGCACGGATCCAGCCTTCCCTAGAACCCAGAGGCCGAGGATCAGCTGAGGACACAGGTCCAGTCTGAGGCACAGGGGCTTCCTGCCCCAGGTGACCAGTCGCCGCCTCCCCCACCCCCGCCAAGGTGGGCTCTGCCCTTATGGGGTCATGGAACAGCAGGAGGCGGTGGCGTCTCCCTCAGAGGACTGTCCTGGCTCCCGTACTTATTGCTGATGTCCTGGATCTTCTGCTCCGGCCTCTGCGTCCGCTGGCACTGCTGGTTCTGCAGGTAGTTCTCTTTCAGGTAGATCTCCCAGGCCAGCAGGGCGGCCTCCTCGTTCTTCTCCAGCTTGTTCTCTGTGGAAGGAGCAGACAGAGGGACCTGAGCTCTGCGTGAGGAGGACACGTGAAGCCCTGACCCACTCCAGGGCCCCACTGGGTCGGGGGGTCTGCAGCCTACATGGCAGGAGGAGCCTCACCACGCCCACCCCTGAGTAGGCTGGGGGAGCTCACGGCCTGAGTGGTCCGCATACCTGCCCAGCTCCCAGGATCTCAGAAGGAGCTGCCATGCCTACCCCTCAGTGCCCGTCTGCTCCCCAAGATGGCTGGGAACACGCTCTGGGGACAGCAGAGGGGCTGGCTTACTGAGCTGCTTGTGTCGCTTGGCGGGTATCTTCAGGACCGCCCTCCTGATGAAGAGATGCAGGTGGCTGAGGAGGATGAAGGGGGGCGGCGCCGGGGGCCTGCTGTGGTACTCTTCTATCAGGTCGTGGCGCTGGAACTTCCAGATCTGGTCCGTGTGCTCCTGGACCTGCTGGAACGTGTAGCTGGCAGGGAGGCAAGGAACACATGGGTCACCCGAGAACGACAAGACACGGAACACGCCCATGTCATGCCTGGAGTGTCTGGCTGATGCCCATAAAAAGCAAACACACACCGCCCAGGAGGGCAAGTCTAGGTGCAGAAAAAGAAAGCTGATCAGCCAGCCTCGGAATTCTGAGCTTCCTGGGAGCCAAGGGGAGAAGAACAAAGCAACACGTTTCTCAGGAGATGGATAATGTCCTGGCAGTGAACTCCAACAGGAGTTTATCAGTCGAATCTGGCAAACAGGAGGAACGATGTCTTTAACGGGCAGACGCATTTATTCTCTGCACATCTGTCATCTTGCAGATGGACCTCGGCAGAGCCGAATCCGAGGCAAGAGAGCCCCTCTCGAGGGGAGGTCAGCGGTGCATAAATGCAGCCACACTGGTTTCACTTGCTACAGGGACAGAGCCCCTGGCCAGCTGACCCCTCCTGGCCTCTATAGCACAGTGCCAGTGCACATTAAATCAGAAAGTGACAACCTCAGCAACTTAGCTGATAAAAGGGGAAGAGAAACAGTGCCTACTCAGACCAGCAATTCAGGGATTTTCACAAGGGTCCCGGGTCCCACAGGTCATCCTGCATCAGCAGAGCAGCATTTTCAATCAGTGCTGACATGCGCTTGCCCACAATGAGAGCCCTCAGAGCAGCCCCGTCCAGCCCGATTCCCTTCTCTGCAAAGTGGGAGGCCTGCACCAAACCTTTCACCCTCAGAATCTTATTTCCTCTCCACAAACAACCTGTGAAATAGTATTTTCTCGGAAAGGACAGAGGCTGAGTGAAGCTCAATGTGTTTCCCGGGATTTTCCCCAGGCGGGCATCTAAGCTGCCCCTCGCACACCGCTGTGCCCCGAGCCCCCTCCAGGGAGGCTGACTTCCCCGTGCCGTGCCCAGTGACTCTGTAGGCTGGTCCGTGACCATGAACCTGGAGCCCACCCCCTGCAGTCCTGCTGACCCCAGGAAGGAGCCCAGGAGAGGCGAGGAGCAAGACATCAATGTGCCCCTGGCCTGCGGCCTCCACATAGCACGGCCTGGGGGTTGGCACCACCTGCGAGCTGGTCCCCACAGCAGGGCCCTGGACAGATGCACCAGTGACCAGGGAGAGTGGCCATGCACGTTCTAGCTGGGCTGAGCTGGGCGCCTCCGAGGACCAGGGTCCCCAGCTCACGCTCTGGTCACACTGCCCGTGGCAATGGCAGGAAGCTAGCAGGGCCGGGCAGCCTGGGTCAGCCCGCCCACGGCACTCACTTGAACATGGCGATGAGGAGGTTGAGCAGCAGGATGTTGGCGAAGAGCAGATAGAGGCAGAGCAGGATGACGGTCAGCCACTGGGGGAAGGCGGGCGCCTGCCGGGTGGCGTCGCTCTCGGGGCACTTGGGCTTGTAGGGGTCTGTGCCATTGGGGCTGCAGTGGTCCAGGCTGAAGTTCACGCCTGGTTGTGGGGTGGCAGGGACAAGGAAAGCCACACAGCCTCATGAGAGTCCCTCCGGCGATGAGGAGCCCCACAGGCCTGGATGCCTGCACATCTGGGTGACCTCAGCTGTCAGCTCAGCCCTAGAGGAAGCCCAGAGGGGGGCGTCTATCTGCCTCCAGCCTCCTCTGCGGGCAGGGAGCGTGGCGCCAAGGGGAGCTCCAGGAGCACCCAGGCTGGCAGGCACCCCTGCCCAGGACCCAGCCACTCCTTCAGGGCCAGCCGCGGGAGGGGCTGGGGCTACCACTATCACTAAGACCCAGGTCCCAACCCGGGAGCCCAACGTGGTAGGAAGGAATTCAAAAAGAGAACAAGTAACAATCGCAAGAGAAGGGAGACATGAGAAAGGAGAAATGCAGCAGGGGGAATACGCCGACACGAGAAACAGGCGACCACACACTGAGACGCAGTCCCGCATTTGTGGAAAAGGAAGGGTTATGGACTGCGGTGAAACAGATTCACATTCAGCCCACGCATAAAGACCTCTAAGGAAACACACTAAGCAGTTAACAGTAGTTAACTTGGTGACGTGGGATTATGGGTAACATTTTTCTCCATTCTTACCTTGAATTTTAAGATTTTGCAACAGCAAGTGTGCAGTATTTTGTAATCAAATATATATACACTTTTTTTTTTTTGTAGAATAGGATTTGCCCTGAGCTAACATCTGTTGCCAATCTTCCACTTTTTTTCTCCCAAAGCCCCAGGGCACAGTTTTACATCCTAGTTGTAAGTCCTTCTAGTTCTCTGTGAGCCACCACAGCACGGCAGCTGACAGATGGGTGGTGTTTCCACGACTAGGAAACAGACCCAGGCCGCCAAGGCCGAGAGCGGGGAACTTCAACCACTAGGCCATCAGGCTGGCTCAAATACATGTTTTTTAAGTGTTACTAATTTTCTAGGATAGAAACTCACTGATAGCTATAAATACCTATATTAAAAAGAAGAGCTGAAATCAATAACATAACCCTCTACTTTCGTGAACTAAAAAGAGAAAAGCAAACTAAACCCAAAGCAAGCAGAAGGAAGGAAATAATAAAGATTAGAATGCAAATAAATGAAATAGAGAATACAAAAACAATAAAGAAAAGCAACAAAACCAAAATCTGGTTCATGGAAAAGATCAACAAAATTACAATCCTTTAGCTAGTCTGGTCAGAAAAAAAAGAAAAGGCTCAAATTACAAAATCATAAGTGAAAGAGAGGACATTACTTCCAACCTTACAAAAATAAAAAGAACCATAAGGAAACAATACAAAAATTGTATGCTAACAAATTTAAAAACTTAGAAATATGGACACATTCCCAGAAAGACTCGAACCGCCCAAAGTGACTGAGGAAGAAACAGAAAATACATACGGACCCGTAACAAGCAAAGAGATTGAATTGGTAATTTTAAAACTTCACACAAAGGAAAAGTTCAGGCCCAGATGGCTTCCCTGGTGAATTCTACCAAATGTTTAAAGAAAAATTAAAAGCAATCTTTCACAAACTCTTCCAAAATTTAAAAGAGGAGGAAATACTTTCTAACTCATTCCATGAGGCCAGTGTCACCCTGATACCAAAACCAGACAAAGACATTACAAGAAAACTACAGACCAGTACCTGGTGACTACAGATGCAAAAACCTCAACAAAATGCTAGCCAACTGCATCCAGCAACACAAAAAAAGAATTATACACCATGACCAAGAGAGCTACATCCCGCCCGAAAATCAATTCAACTAAGACACCATATTAATAGCATAAGAACAAAAACCATATGAACGTTTCAGTACATGTCAGGAAAGGCATTTGACAAAATCTAACACCCTTTCATAATGAAAACACCCAAGAAACCAGAAGAGAAGGGAACTTCTTCAACCAAATAAAGGACATTTACCAAAAACCCACAGCTAACACCATTCTTAATGGTGAAAGACTGAAAGCTTTCCCCCTAAGAACAGAAACAAGATAAAGATGTTTGTTCTTGACACTTCTATTCAACATTTTACCCGAGGGTCTAGCCAGGATAATCAGGCAAGAAAACGAAAGGAAAGGCTCCCAGATTGAAAGGAGTAGGTGAAAGGACCTCTATTTGAGACGACATGATCTCATACATAGCAAAGCCCAAAGAATCCACTAAAAACTCTTAGAACTAAGAAGGCAGTTCAGCAAGGTTTCAGGAGACAAGATCACTATACAAAATGTAGGGTATTTTATATACCAGCAATAAACAATCCAAAAATGAAATTAATAAAACACTTATATTTACAGTAGCATGAAAAATAATAAAATATTTAGGGATAGATTTAATGAAAGTGGTGCAATTATACATTGAAAACTACAAAATATTGGTGAAAGAAATTAAAGATCTAAATAAGTGGAAAGACATCTCCTGTTCACAGTCAAAATCCAAGATGCCTTCTTTAGAGAAACGGATAAGCTGATCAAAAATTCACGTAGACCCAAAAAAACTCAGAGGTCAAAACAATCTTGAAAAAGAACAAAGTTGAAGGACTCACACTGCACTTCCTGATTTCAAAACTTACTGCAAAGCTATGCTAACCAAGAGAGGATGGCGCTGGCACAAGGACAGGTGTATCGCTCAGTCGGATAGAACTGAGAGCTGAGAAATAAACCCTCTCTTTTCGTGGTCGAATGATTCTGACAAGGGTGCCAAGACAATTCAACCGGGAAAGTATAGTCTTTTCAACAAATGGGGCTGGAACAACTGGATATTTGCATGCAAAAGAATGACCCTTACCTCATACTACATACAAAAATTAATTTAAATGGCTCCAAGGCCAAAAGTAAGAGCTAAGCTATAAAATTTTTAGAATAACAACATTGGCATAAATCTTGATGACCTCGGGTTAGGCGACACGTTCTTACTATGACACCAAAAGCACAACTGATAAGCTGAACATCGTGAAAATTAAAAACTTTTGTCCTTCAAAGGACAATAAAGAAAGTGAAAAGACAACCCACGGAATGGCAGAATATACTTGCAAATCATATATCTGATAAGGGACTGGTATTCAAATGTAAAGAACTCTTACAACTCAATAATAAAAAGACAACCCACTTGAAAAGCGGGCAAAGGATAGGAATAGACATTTCTCCAAAGAAGACATATGAATGGCTCTGTGAGCTCATGAAAAGATGCTCAACATCATTAGCCATCAGGGAAACGCAAATCCAAACCACAATGAGATACTGCTTCTCATGCACGAGGATGGCTAGAATCAAAAAGGACAGACAACAACAAGCATTGTTGAGAACGTGGAGAAACTGGAACCCTCATACGCTGCCGGCGGGATCTAAAACGGTGCAGCTCCTGTGGAAAACAGTTTGGCAGTTTCTCAAAAAGTTAAGATAGAATTGCAATATGACCCAGAAGTTCCACTGCTGGGTACACATCCAAGAGAAATGAAAACACATGTCCACACGAAAACTTATCAATTACTGCTCAGAGCAACGGGATCCAGAGTAGAGTGGAAACAACTCAAATGTCCACCAACGGATGAAGGGGTAGACGTATGTGGTCCATCCAGGCAGTGGAATATTATTCAGCCACAAAAAGGAATTAAAGATGATACAGACAGCAACGTGGGTGAAACTTGAAAATATGCTAAGTAAAGGAAGCAAGACACAAAAGACTACATATTACAATATCCAATTTACATGAAATGCCCAGAAAAGGCAAATTCTACAGTGACGGGAAGCAGATCAGAGGTTACCTACGGCTGACGGGAGTGGGGAGCGGGGAGCAACTGCTAACGAGTGTGCGGTGTCTTTTTGGGGGTGATACAACTGTTCTAAAATTAGAGTCTGTATATAGACATAAAACCATTGAAGCGCACACTTTATAGGGGTGAGCTTTATGGTATATGAATTACAGCTCAAGGAAGCTGCTAAAAAGGAAAACGCGGGATACACAGGTGTTCTCTCCACCCAGAGGAGGAGGAACTCCCTTCTGACTGGTGTGGAGGGCGGGCGGGCACAGGGTGCGTTTAATGTTGGGGCGGGGCTGCCAGCTGATGCGCCCGCCCCCCGGGCCACGCCCTCCGCCCACCTGGGGCCTCAGCCGGCTGCAAGGTACAGCTCCGCCTCCCCCCCACCCGGGCTGACGCCATTCCTCCCCCCTGGGCAGCGCATGCGCGTGTTCTCTCTGCCCCGGGGACTCTGCGCTCTTGCCCCTGCAGTGGGCAGCGCCCGGCCCGCCCTCCCCAGTCCTTCCGTGAGCGTCAGGAGCGCTGCCGGGAGGGGGCCTCCTACCGTCGATGTAGGCCGGGATCTCCCCGAAGATGGTGAGGTACGACTGGTAGACGACCCCCCGGAAGATCCAGTCCACCCGGCTCTCGTTGTGGATGAGGATGGCCTGCTTGGCCACCCCGAAGGACACTACCCACACCGCCAACAGGAAGAGGAAAAAGAAGACGTCCTTCATCTGCAGAGACAGGGCGGCACCGCTGCAGCCGCACACGCCCCCGGCGCTCTCCCCGCCCACAGCCCCAGGCCGCCCCCAAACCCCAGGGAACCCTGCGAGGTGTAGGACGGAACCCAAGGAGCGGAATGATAAACACTTTAACAGGGATCAAGAATGAGCTGTGGAGATCAAGGAAGGCTGCCTGGAAGAGGTGACATACAGCAAAGACCAGAGACGGGCATGCCAGGGGGTGGAAGCCCGATGGGCAAAGCAGAGACATGGAAACTAGGGATGTGCTTAAACCCTGGGTCGCCTCACTTGCAGCTGGCATAGGGGGCCCCCTCATCCCCTTACCATCCTCTTCATGATGATGATCTTGGGCCCCAGCGTCTTACTGATGGTAAAAATGTGCATCAGCCGGAGGCAGAACATGATGAAATCCAGGGAGAGGATGACGCGCCCGGAGTACAGCGATGCTGGTATGAGCCTGGCCAGGGGCAGAAGCAGGGACCCCCTCAGCTCCCTGCTCGCAGAGCATGTCCCTGGCCACCCGCCCACCTGCCCTAGCCCACGTGAGGCCCCTGGAGGCAAAGGGCTCTGGTGGTCCCTGGACCCCGAAGTGTTGAAAACTGGGTGTGAGCTCAGGGAGCAGAGCCTCCAGGGAGGCGTTCTCCAGAAAGGTCTGGAAGCCCAGCCTCAGGCAGGGCAGCCAGGCCTGACGGGCATCCTGGCAACCAGGAGGCTGGGCCGGGTCCCTCTCACTTTGTGGAGAAAGGGGACCATGGCCCAGTAGACACAGGTGGCCTCGTGGGCAGTGGAGAGGCCCAGGGCCACAGAAGGAGGGACGCCCCGTGCAGGTGGGCACCCCCTGAGGTGACAACGAGCTCTCACATCTCCTCCAACATTCCCCGGGGTTCGCAGGGTCGCCCACTCGACAGACGACAAATGCATTCACGGGAGCTCAGCCCGCCAGGTGGCACCGGCTGCGACCCCAGTCCCGAGCCCAGCCCTGGGGGTGCTGCTGCCCCGGAGACGAGGGGTGCCACCAGGGGAGAGGGTGGGCGTCTTCGTGGCCACCCACCTGCAGGTCAGTCCTGCTATGAAGAGCAAGATGGCAGCGATGTCCAGTTTATTCCAGAAGTCACTGAAGTACACGAAGACCGTCTTCCTCAGCCCGCACCCGGCGGGGTCGTAGAAGAGCTGCGAGGGGGCGGGTAGGGAGGCTGTGCTGTCGTCACCAGCAGCGAGAACACTCGCTCCTTCCCGGGGGGGGGGGGGGGCTCCCACGGCCCCTGCGTCAGGAAGAGCAGGCGAGGCCGCCCCCCACCCCAGTCCTGCTGGATGGGCCAAGGTGTGTGCTGGCTGTGGGCGAGCCCCCTCCCCACTGGAGGCAGCCCCCCAGGAGCTTTGTTCCTACTTCCTGCAGTGACTCCGGGCGCAGGGTGGGACCCAGGGGGGCACCGTGGGAACCTCGTTGGCCTGCCTGGCTGGAGTCCCCACACCCTTCCCTGGGTACCAGACCCCAGACCCCAGCAGCTGGGGGGAGGGGGCAGGCAGGAGGCCCCATGGGAACACCGGGTCCCTTCCCTGGGACCTCAGGACAGATCAGGGAGGAGTGCGCACCCTCTGTTCTGGGACTGCCAGCTATGAGGCCGGGGCGCAGGGCCTGGGGCTCTGGTCCCCTCGTGGAGAGGCTCTGGCTGCAGGAGGCTATGCAGCCAATGCGAGGAGAGCCAGCCCGACATCACCAGTCCGGCTGCACCTCCTTCCTGGCAACTCTGGGGCCCCGGGCCGACAGGACAGGAGGTGGTGTTTCCACACTGTGCACTAAAGGGCCAAGGCCCACTGTGGGGAAGCGCCCAAGCCAGTGCTCCCAGGGTGGGTGGCAGGGACAGGGGACCGCGGCGGTGGGGGGGCGGCCAAGGGACGCACCTGCCGCAGCTCCTCGCACACAAGGGAGAAGAGCCAGAAGTAGATGAGGTACTCGCAGCAGGAGGGCGTGGTCTGGAAGTCCACCATGAGCACGTAGGCAAAGAGGCAGAGGAAGACGAAGTACCACAGGATGTTCAGGTGGAAGATGACCACGGGCGCGGTGAAGAAGGCGCGGATGCGGGGCAGGCCCCGCATGGCCTGCAGCCTCCTCTCCCTGCGGGGACGAGCACGGGAGGGAGAGAGCACGGGGGACCTCAGCCACCCACACACGGCCCGGGCGGCAGAGGAGGAGAACCGGGATGCAGCTGAGGCTGTGTACCCGCTGACCCCACACATGCAGTTACAGAGAGAGGGCTGGACCAGATGACCCCGCAAAGGGAGGACCCAAGAGAGCCCCGGGCTTGGTTCTTAGGGCTGTAGCAAACACTCGGGCCATGCGGGTGCTGGGGGCACAGTGGGTGGTCAGTGCAGGGCAGGTGCTGGGGGCTTCGCATGGGTGGGGCCCCTCCCTCCGCCTCCTGCCCATATGCATCTCTACCCTTCTAGATCCAGCTGCAGCCACAAGGACACACGCAACTTGCCTCCAGCGGGGCATTCGGGAATGAAGGTCCCGAGCCCCTGGCCCCGCCCGCAGCCCCACAGCCCGGCGGGCACCTGAAGGAGATGAGGTCAGTGTAGAGCAGCGGGAAGGCCAGCATGCACAGGATCACCCGCCAGAGCCCGTTGTCCACACAGAGGTGGCCCCACCACACCTTGGTCAGGAAGGCCTGTGAACAGAGGGGTGGTTCATGACAGGGGGCACCCGCACCCCACCCTGACCCCGTGTCCCCTGTGCACCCTCCCTAAGGGTGAGTGACCTGTCTGCCCCGGGCGCAGTGACCCCACTCGCTGAAGCACAGTGCTCTCTGAGACTCGGTGGGCAGCACAGGATGGGGGGCTCTTCCAGCTGAGGAAGAGGCTCCGGGTGGGCAGAACCAGGCCAGGGTGTCCCAGAGGTAAGGACGGAGACAGGGCTCAGACTCAGGGCCCCAGGCTCCAGGGCCCATCTTCCTCCCACTGTAGCTGCAGGTCCCTGGCTCTCACCAGCTGGCCCCTCTAAGCTCTGTCAGGGTACCAGAGGGCAGGCCTCCTCCCCACCACGTCCCCAGGCCCAGCACAGGCCTGCACACAACGGTGCTGCATGGACACGGTGACGGCATGAAGCCGTGCTCCAAGGAAGCGCTGGTGTCCGAGAGGCACCTCCCACATGCCAGGCCTGCCGCAGGCGTGGAGGCAACACTGGAAGCTCCTGCCCTCCGTGCTCCAGGAGGGCGCTCTGCCCACATCTCCCTCCCAAGGCCCAGGCCAGGGGCTGATGTGCGGAGGTGAGCAACTGCCGTCATGACCGCCACCCCCCTCACTTAGCACCAGTTTCTTTAACTGTGAAATGGGAGGAGAGAGGGCCTGCCCATGCGCCCGATGGGCCAGGCGCTGTCCCTGGGTCCCCAAGGGACCCAAAATGCGTGAAGATGTGTGCCATCTCTGGGAGCAGGAGGCTGTGTCCGGCCCGACAGCACCATGGGAGGGTGTTTCTGAAAACGGGCCCTCAGAAGGTCACCTGGATGCCCCCGTGGGACACAAACTTCATGTCCTTGGCCTCCAGGGCCAGCTGCAGGCAGGTGGTCTTCCCCCAGGCCTCCGACACGCGGATGAGCAGTTTCTGTGCTCTCTCTTCATCCTTCCGGTAGCACTCGGTGAAGACTCCTGGACAGAAAAGGTAGACCTGTGTGACAGCAGCAGAGTCCCAATCCCTGATGCCTGGGGACAGTGTCAGAGAGTGGCCTCTCCAGATGGCACAGCCTGGACAGGAACAGAGACTGAGACCCAGACGAGGACCCCAGGGTGACATGAGGGGCTGAGACCCAGGACAAGGACCCCAGGGTGACACATGAGGAGCCGAGCCGTGGTCAGAGACCGCCGCTCTGTGGATCTCACCGATGGCTCTGTGCTCGTACTCGTCAGCCAGCGCCAGCATCTCCTCTGAGCTGTCCGTGTCCTGCTCCTCCTTGGACAGCTCCTTCAGGATCTTGGTGCAGGCCAAGGCCGCGGCAATGCAGTCCTGACTCTGGGGCCCGGGGAAAGCCAGTGAGGACCTGGATGGTCCAGCCCGGGGAACCCCTGACACTGCCCAAGGCTGATGAAAGCAGAGACCCGGGACACATGGGCCGCTGGGCGATTACTTGTGGTGGCCCCTGACTATAGAAACCATTTGGGTCCTCCGCATAAACATGCAAGCCTTTTGTGGTGGCCCAGCCTCCTGCACTGGCCAGTGGGAGTGGTCTGTTTGCCAGGGGGCCCCCATGCCCACCCAGAACACAGATTGGACACAGGGCATCAGCACAGCCCTGTGGCAGGAGTCCCAGCTCTCCCTGGGTGTCAGGCCAACCCCAGGCATGGGGTCAATGGCCAGAGGGCACTCCCAAGAGGGGAAACGGGACCAGGTCCATTCATGTCCCCGTCCAGGCTCAGAGCACCTTGCCTCACTGGTACCGCCAGCACCAGGCATCAGAGGGGCTAAGAAAAATCTCAAAGAAGGTGCTGCTCAGGTCAGAAGGCAGCATGGGGCAGGATGAGGGGTTAGGGTCGCAGTCTTTCCATCTCGGGGCCCCACGGGGCACACCCCAGGCTACAGTCAGGCCTGGCCCTGCCGCTGACTCACCATGCACCTTGGGAGAGGGCGAACCTCCCAGAGAAGTGAGAAGCCACCAGTGCCACTCTGCTGGGGACACTGGGCAGACAGCCAACTCCTCAAGAGCAATTTGGAAATGCCAACACTGAGAACAGGGGCCCTCTCTGAGAAAAAACTGCAAAACTCTCCTTTCCTTTTACAGGGGGAATCAGCTTGAATTAAAGGAAAGCCACGCAGGGAAGACTGGCGCCTACAGCATTCTGCTTCTCAAGGCCGCCTGGAGCATCCTCCATCGCGGACCATGAAGCCGCACGTGGGCCCGGCGACTATGGAGCTGCCCCGCTCAGCTGGATGATGTTCCCTGACTGCCACAGATGGGCTCCGGGCAGGGGTGTCTGGGGCCTGCTCCTTGTCTAAGTAACAGATTATCTCTGCCAAGATCCCCAGGTCACTGGAAAGAGACACGGCCCCTCCGGGCTGGAATTTGCCCTGCTGTCGGCATTGGGCTCCCTGGCCAGGCTCCCCAGTGGGAGCTCTGTCACTGGTCCACCCACAACTGTGTGTGCCGGGAAGCAGGTCTGGTTACCTGATCCCAGATGATTTCTGCCAGCTCCCGGCGGTTCTGGACGATGGCCCAAATGAGAAGATCACGGACCGGGTCCATGGTGAAGGCGACATGGCCTGATGAATGCTTGTACAGAGACCGGAGACTCACTCCCTGCACCTGGTGAGCAGCGGATGGTCAGAGCCCCCCACCCAGGTCCCCACAGGCATCAGATTCCCCGGGGGGCCTATTGGGGGTGCAGGTCCTGGACCCAGCCCCACACCTTCTCAGAACCACGGTCCCTGGAGGGCGAGCCCTGCAGCCTGCATTTTCAGCAACACCCCAGGAAGTTCTCACGCACACTGCAGCTTCAAAACCCATCTCTCTGGAGACACGGAGGAACATCCAGAAAGTGGAATACCCAGCTAACTCCTTTACCAACATTTACAGACTCTTGTTACACACCAGGCACCTCAAGCTTCTTTAGTCGTATCTGATGGCATCAAAGCCTTGTCTATGAAGGAGAATTCTAACACAGAGTCTGTTGATAGATTCATGGCTGTGAGCTCCTCAGGGAACCTAACAGTGTTTCCTTCAGAGAAGGCCAACAAGAAAGAGCTGCTGAAGGACAGCGAGGCGACATGTGAGCCGAGGGCACCCCGGCCCCAGACACACTCAACATACATAACGACAAAAGAACCCAGGCTTCTGGGCTGATCATAAACAAACACATACTGAGACAGTCTGGAAACGATTCCTGGAACAGAGAATGCATTTCCCACATCACACACAAAGGTGCACTTTCCTTAAGTGATTTTAGAAATTCCCTGAAGGCTCATCTTTATTAAAAATTTAACTTATTTTCTCAAATTACAGACATGGCTAAGTATGAGGGTTCACTCTAGACCTTTTCTTTCTTTTTCTTTTTTAAATATATATATACATTTTTTTTTCCATGAGGAAGATTGTCCCTGAGCTAACATCCGTGCCCATCTTCCTCTATGTTGTATGTGGGATGCCACCACAGCATGGCTTGATGAGTGATGTGTAGGTCCATGCCCAGGATCCAAACCCATGAACCCCAGGCCGCCAAAGTGGAGCATAAGAACTTAACCACTACACCACCAGGCTGGCCCCTACACTGGACCTTCTTAAGCACATTCCAAGTGGGCATCTTAACTACACTGCAATCAAGAAGAGCAGAACTGTGAATATAGAAAGTCGAGCTCCAACCACGTCCTTCTCAGGGGTCAATGGGACAATGGACAGATCTGAAAACCTGAAAGAAGTGGATAATTTTCTAGCAGGAAAAAAAAACACCAAAACCAAATCTGATCTTAGAACAGACAAAAAAAACTAGACAGGAACCATCAGGAAAGAAACTGAGAAAGTTATTAGAGCTACTCACCAGAAAGGCACCAGGCCCTGAGGGACTCACCAGGGAGTTTGCTGAGCACGTAAAAAGCAGTGAATCCCGGCCACACAGACTGTTCCAGAGCAGAGCAAGAAGGCAGGCTTCCCAATGGGTTTTACAAGGCTAACATAAAATTGATCCCAGAACCTGACAAACGCAGCTGCCAAATAAAACTACAAAGGTTTAAACATTCTAATGCCAAAACCTCAAAAATATTGGCAACACAATCCAGCTCATACTAAACACATATTACACTGCAAGCAAGTTGAGAATCAAGACGGGAATAAAAAGAACTCACTATCAGGAAATCTATGAAAATAATTCATCAAATTCATAGGTCAAGGGAGAAGAGCAGCTCAACTTCTCAAAAGGCGTCTGACAAAACCCAGCACGCAGGCTTCATTTTGTAAAACTTTAATGAATCAGGAGATGGATAGGCCCTGACATTAAACACATGTGCAAACACCAGCATTGTACTTAACAGTGGATGCCACGGGGTTCCCATCAAACGAGGATGCAGCCACCTCAGTGGACCAGGAACAGAGACAGCATTGTACCAATCACACCAGCAGAAACACTGCCTCGGACTGAAGCGGACAGAGCAAACAGGATGGGGAAGTCTGTGGACTCTGGGACCCTACAGGATGCAAAACAGAGCTGCCCAGCTGGCAACATGCATTATCCTTCAAGCGACTGGGGGGGGTGGGGAGGGAGTGATGAATGACCCTGAAGGGGGGCACAGAGGTCATCAGGCTGCCACTCCCACCACAGGCACAGGGAACAAGGCAGTTTCCTCCTCAGTGTCAGAGGGTGGGGTCACTTCCTTGGACCAGGATGCCACCCCCCAGTGCCTAAGAGGCAAGGCTGCTGCCCTCTGCTGTAGGGATGGCCACCACCTGGGGCCACAGGGGTGACAATGCTGCCCTGGCAGGCCCAGAGGCCACGTCAAGCCAAAGAGAGTTATCTCGAGCCTTAAGGTCTAATGGGTTTGGGACTTGTTAGAACCCATCACCCCTTCCTTCTTTCTGATTTCTCCCTCTGGGAATGGGAGCGTTCATCCTTGTCCCACCGCTGTATCTGGAGGCACATAACTCATCTGGCCTCAGAGGCTCCCAGAGGGAGGGGGCTCTGCCTCAGGATGAAGGCAGCTCGAGCCTCACCCACATCTGATTTAGGGACATTTAGATGAGACTCTGGATTTTAGACTTTAGAGTTGATGCTGGAACAAGTCAAGACTTTGGGGCTGTTGGTATTTTGCATGTGAGAAGGACATGAATTTTGGGGGACCAGAAGTTCTCCCTTTTGGAGACAGAATGGTGTCCTCAAAATTCATATGTTGAGGCCTAAAACCTCCACTGTGACTGCATTTGTAAATAGGGCCTTTAAGGAGGTGATTAAGTTAAATAAGGTCATAGAGCGAAGCCCTGATCCAGTAGGACTGGTGTCCTTATAAAAAGAGGAAGAGAGGAGACGGGCCCCATGGCCAAGTGGTTAAAGTTCTGTGTGCTCCACTTCAGCAGCCCAGGTTCGCAGGTTCAGATCCCGGGTGCGGACCTACTCCACTCATCACCCGTGCTGTGGAGGCGTCCCACATACAAAGTAGAGGAAGATGGGCACACATGTTAGCTCAGGGTGAATCTTCCTCATGAAAAAAAAGAATGAAAAAAAAGAGGAAGAGATACACACAAAGCACACACAGAGGAAAAGTCACGTGAAGACATGGCAAGCAGGTGGCCGTCTGCAAGCTAAGAGAGGCCTCACCAGAAACCGGCCCTGCCTACACCTTGATCTTGGACGTTCAGCCTCCAGGCTGTGGGACAATAAATATTTAAACCACCCCGTCTGTGGTCTTTGTTATGGCAGCCCTAGCTTCTAAGACACGGAGCATACTTCTTTTCTAATAAAAATAAAAGCTCATTTTTTAGAAAGCTCTGAGGACACAGCAGGGACCCAGCACACAGGCCGAGCTGGGCAGGGGCCACGTTACCAGCACGCACGTTGAGCTTGATGTGCGGCACGGGAAGCGTGAGCCGCGGCCGGTCGCTGGTCTGGGGCCGGGGGTACAGCAGCTGTGTGGAATCCCCCAGGAGCTCCCGCAGCACCTGGGCCACGTGGTGCATCTGCACTCGCGGGGCGCTGGGCGCACAGGCCATGCGCTCTGGCTCCTCAGCCAGCACCTTCTGCAGCTTGCAGTGGAACAGGCAGGAGGGGTCCAGGTTCTTGTACAGGTAGAGTAGGGTGTCCCACGTGACAAACTCCTTCAGCCGCACCCCGTTCTCCAGGAAGAGCTTCACAAACTCGGGCTTGTTGGAGATGAGGGCAGCCGTCATCATGGGGTGCAGCTCTGAAGGCTGAGAGAGGGTGCCATGGGGGGGTCATTGCCTTGGTCATCGCCTCACGTAATCCTGATCTCAGTGTCCCTGGAGACTGAATGACTGTTGTGTCCGGCTTAGGGAGCATGGAACTCCCAGGTTGCCCTCCACCAAGGTAAGGGCTGGCATCTAGACAGAGCCCACCCTCCAGGGCCTGTCCTTGCGATCCGTGTCGGCCCAACAAGTCCCTCCTCAGGGCAGCCCCGAGAAGCCTTACCTTCCACTGCCGCTCGTCGGTGAAGATCTCGCTCCGGGCGATGTCCACGCGATTCCACGCCACCGCTAACTTCAGCTGGTGGTCCCAGTTCTCGTGGCCAAAGTGGTCATGGCTCCGAGAGGCTGCAGGAAAAACCACATGCATCAGGGGGCTTCGATCTGGGTCTCAAAGCCACCTCCCATGGGCACCCCTGCCATTTAATAAAGTCAGAGAAGGCGGGATCCCTCACCAACCCCAGGCTGTCAATCATTTTAATGGAGTAAATCAGTGCTCAGTTGCAACCTTCCCCCCCCACACACACACTGTTAGAGAATCTTGGGGTTTCAGTCACCCCTCTTCCCCTGGCTCAGCCCCACTTCCCCTCGCCACCCCCACCTCCTGGTCAAGTGGAGGAAGACACGAACTCTGAAAGGCAGGCATTTTTACACCAATGTCCAAAGATACAGCACTACCAGCCCTCACACTTCCTGTTTTGCCTGGATTTCAAAACCACCACCTCACCCAGGTCCTCAGAACAAACATTTTGCCCAACTAGTTTCTGCTTTCTCTGTTCAACATCTTAAAACATGGCTTGTTATTTGCGGAAGAAAAAAAAGAACTTTGGCCCTCACCTCACACCACACGCAAAGTGGATCTGAGGCGGATCCCAGACCTGAGAATGAGAGCCGTCCCTACCGAGCTTCTCCTGTGACACGGAAGAAAATATCTGCCCCTGGGGACAGGCAAGGATTTCTTGGGAGGCAAAGAACATGACCGCAAAGGAAAAAACTGATAAATTAATCTGCATTAAAGTTTCAGCCTTCTGCCCTTCAAAGACACCTTGAAGGAAATACAGAAGCAAGCCACAGACCAAGAGAAAATGTTCCCAGCCCAGGTATCTGATGGGGCATTTGTATCAGAACATATCAAGAACTCGTACAGCTAAAAAATGAGAAGACAAAGAACCAAATACACGTGGACAGAAGACCTGAAAGACACTTCCCCAAGATGCCATACAAATGGCCAACAAGCCCTGGAAAAGACGCTCCCCATCATGGGTCATGAGGGAGCCGCCAATTCAAACCACAGTGAGATAGCACCTCACACCCACTAGGATGGCTGCAGTGTGAAAGACGGACAATAGCAAGTGTTGGCGAGGATGAGGGCAGCTGGGACGCTCACCCACGGCTGGCAGAGAGGTGACAGGCTAGGATCTTTTTGGAAAACAGTTTGGCAGTTTCTTATGAAGTTAAACATTGACCATACAGCACCAGTAATTCCACTCCTCAATGGGCACCCAAGAGAAATGAAAGCAAATAGCAGCCTCATTCATAACAGCCCCAACCTGGAGACAGCCTAAATGTCTGTCAACACGTGAATGGAAAAAGAAATGGTGGTAGATGCTCACACAACAGAATGCTACCCCGCGGCAAAAAGGAACCGTGTTCTGAGACCCGCCACACAGAAGAACCACAAAAAGGTGCACTGAGCAAAGGAAGGAAGTCACCAAAGAACAAATAGTGTACGACTCCATTTAGGTGCCGTTCTAGGATGGGTAAAACTGATATACAGTGACAGAAAGCTGGGGGCGGAGTGGAGGGAGGTTTGCCTACAAAGGGGCAGGAGAGAACTTTCTGGGGTGAGGGGACTGTCCTGTATCCGGATTATGGTGGGCACATGGGTGCACACACCTGTAAAAATCCATCTGGCAGTAAACTTAGAATGGGGGTACTGCATATAGCCTGTACCTCAATAAAGCTGATTTTTGAAAAGGGTTGATATTGAAAAACCATATATGTATATATTTCTGTATATAGAGATATTTTCATATATGCCCATATCACAAGGAGAGTCCCTTTCTCCCACCCCAGACGCCCACCCCCTTTCCCCTAAGCAACCAATTACAGCCAATCCCATTGGTTTGCTTTCAGAAATAGACGCTCTCTTTCTCTCTCCATAATCTCTCTCTTTTCCCGCCCTGCACCCATGGGAGGTGCCATCCATGCTGCTCTGCACAACATGGAGCTATGCCAAAATAATCTTCCTAGGACTTTTTATTGAGGATAGCAGGCCTGCAAAGTGCACCAGTCTCAATTGCACAGCCCGATGCCTTCTCACTGACATCTATGCCTGAACAACCACCAAGGCCAAGAGCTGCAGCATTCCAGCTCCCCAGAGGCCCCCTCACGCCCCTTCGGCTCAGTACCTGCCCCAGAGTGACCACGAGTCTACAGCTTTCTCCTGAACTTCATAACAGTTGTTGGTATTTGGTGCCCCATGTCCATGGGGTCTATCCTGGGCCATGAGCAGGGGTCCTTCCCCCTCCCAGTGCTGTGCACTGATGGTCAGACTCAGCGCCCACACTGGCCCCTTGTCACTGCCTTCGAGGGCCACAGCAGCTTCAGGTTCCACTGTACACAGGCTGCCTGGTGTCCCTCTTCTTGTTCCTTTGGCTGCTCAGAGACAAAGGCAAGGAAGAGACAGATGCTTTCATGGCCTGTTTGTAAACAGGACAGTTTAGGGCTGTGACGGGAACACCCTCAAGCCCCTGTCTTCATCTGGATATTCACACAGCTTTCCTGACCCTTGGTGTCCTTGCTGGCGGGGCAGTCGGGGTCCACTGTGGTGACAAGTCACAGCTCCTGACCCTGGCCAGCCCACATCCCCATACCCCCCACGCCCCCACACCTTCTGCTCTGATTCTGTTGAATCAGCTCTTCCCAGCTCCTCTCTGTCTGAGCAGGACTCTCCCTGGACAGAGGCCTTTAAACAAAAGTCTCAAGTCTTAGTTTTAAGCATTTCATTGGTCCTGTGAGGCACAATAGCCGGTCCTTTTGTCAGTAAAAGGGATAGGGAATGGATATATAGAAATAAAGGTAGTTTCACCCTCTACCACGAGAGCTTCCTGCTCTGCCATCTGGGTCTGCCTGGGGCCCGTGTCCCCAGCATTAGGGATGTCCCGGCCAAGTGGAAGCCAGCAGGGAAGGACAGGGAAGTGTTCCTTCCCCCAGAAGTGAGAGAAGAGGGAAGTGTGGGCCCGTGGAGAATGGGCCAGAGGACAGAAGTGAAACTAAGGAAAGTTCAACGGGAGCAGTAAGCCCCGAGCTTTACCACTCACGAGGCCCCCCTGCGTTTGACTCCGCTGCGTTGGAGGCACAGGAGTTTAAGCGAGGCACGAAGCGTGGGAAGTCGGGAGCAGCAATTACAAGGTGCTTTCTTCCTACTCGGAAATTTTATGAGAAAGTATGATGACCACAGAGGAATAAATTAGTGCGGCTGTGCTCAGATCTCAGTTAAGAAGATGAGTTGGAAAAGGAAGGCTATGCCCTGACAGCAGTGACAGGGCACCCACTTGCCCAGCAGGGTGTGGGGTGGGCCCCCCGCGGTGCACCGCCAGCTGCCCTCTCACTGCCCTCTGACCCGTGCGTCTGACCCCGGGGTGGTATTTTTGGCTCCTCTATACTCAGGGTCCTGAGCACCCTTGTGCCCCCTTTTCCCCCTGGTCCCCACTTTGCCCAACCCTCACCTTTCAGCAAGGCCTGCAGGATGGCCACATCCACGTCCTGCTGGCCGTCCTTGCCTTCCCGGAAGATGGTCAGCAGCTGCCGCCTCCGGACGATGTCTTGGATCTGCAACAAACATTCCCCAAGTGAGGAGCGAGGTAATGAGTGGGCTTCCTGACCTCTCCAAGGGGCTGGGAGAAACGAGGCCCTGCACACAAAGCCAGAGCCCTGGGCACGAGTCCTGCCTGCCTGCGTGGCCAGGGCCACCACCTCACCTCTCCACACCCTGGACAGTGAGGACAAAGGTGAGCAAGGATAATATGCAGTGATTTCCAGTGGTCTGTTGGGCACAAAACACAACCCAAGTGCGAAGAATCTTCATCTTGCTCATGAGGCAGTGTCTGCTGAATGCCCAGCATGGCTTAACATAAGAAGCATGGCTTCTTCCCCGGTCCTCCCTCCTGGGCCCTGCCTCACCCCACCTGCCTAGCTGCCTAACTATCTATCTACCTACCTACCTACCACCTATCTATCCATCCGCTCACCCATCCACCCAATCATCCACCTACCTACCTATCTACCTACCTACCTGTCTGTATATCTAGGTACCTACCCACTCTATCTACTCTCATCTATCATTTATCTATCACCTATCTATTTATCTTATCTATCTATCATCTATCATTGTCTCCTAGTTGCTATGCCTGCTACCAGTCGCTGCTCCCCATGACCCCTGCACCCCGAAGCCAGGGTGGGCCATCCACAGATTCCTCACAGCTCCTGAAGGCTTCAGACTCCTCCCCCAGCTCCCCAGGCCGGCCACACCCAGCCTCACCTGCCTTCTCATCTCCTCTCCCAGCCGGGCCATGTCCCCCACGCCTCTGCACAGACCACCCCAAGCCCAGGGCGCACCTTGGTACACGCCACCTCCACTCTAAGACCCCAACCATTCCCCATCCCTCAGGGTCCGGCTTTTATGACAACTCCAAATACCCCCTGGTCTCCCACCCAACCCCTACCCCGTCCTCCAGCCAGAACGTCTCCTGAATTTAACCCAGCTTAACAGAGATTCACAGAGCAGAGCAGCTATCATTTTCTGAGTGCAAATATGCCGACACAGTACAGAGCACTCTGCACGGATGATCTCAGTCCATCCTGAGTTTAAGTACTAATTATCCCTCTTTTACAGACAAGAAAAGGAATGCCGAGAGAGGGCATGCAAGTTCCTCCTGACACACACCCCTGTGGTGTTGGCCGCAAGTCCCTGTGATGAGACCCCATGACTGATAGCCAAGTCCGCCAATGGCAGCATCTAGGAAAAGGCCCCCTCCTGTTCACCCTTGTCACTCACCCACGGTGTAGACCCATGCTCTGAGGTTTGCTGAATGAATCACTGATCATGACCATGGAGCAGGATCCCCTCCCCAGTGAACCAGAACAATGACACAGGGGCTCCCCCCTCGGCCTGAGACTGAGTGTATGAAATGCTGTTTTCAGGCCCTTGACTCCACAATGGAAGGCAGACTAAAAAAAAGGCGCATTGACAACAGTGGGTTAGATTCCATTCTGAGAACTGCCTGAATAATTTATGAACAATTGAGCAGAGGCCCCAGGGCCCACCTGCCAATTCCAAATGGATGGGAGGGGGCGGGGGGGCGCGGAAGCAGCACTGAAGTCGGGAACTGAGCCAGCGCTCACAGCCAGACCTCCGTGTCTTTGCAAACTGCCCTGACGCTCATGGCAAAAACCATCTCACAGAACCTCCGTATCTCACTCTGAGACCACAAGAAGCACCGACAAGAACAAGGTCACTATGCCACCCGCAAAACGCCCCAGGAACTGGCCCTGCCCCATCCAGAGTGAGCCCCCTGCCTTCGACCCTCCCCAGCCCCCCATCTGGGGCTCGGACTCTCAGCAGGCCTTTCCCACACCCATGGATCCCCAAGGGAATGTCATCCCTCCACTTGTGTGTCCCTGTTGTCTTTGGTTGGTGGGCATGGACTCCCCACAGGGCTTGAAATTAGACACAGTCGGAGCTAAGCTGCTCCGCGGACTGGCCCTGAGAGCACACATCAGGCACTTAAAACTGTGAATTTCCACGAGCTTTTACAACCTGGCTTCTCGTTCACAGAGCGGGATGAAAGGTACAGACCTGGATTACTTTGCCAGCCACAACTTATTGTCAGGGGAACCCAGGAGCGGAGAGGCACCACCCGCCCCTCCAGAGAATCCTGCCAGGAAACAGAGGTGAGGTGACCCCAGGACAGTGGGCCTCAGCCCCTGGGTTAAGAGTGTGGCCAGGACAGCAGAGTCAGCACAACCACAGGAAGGGTGGGTGCGGGGCCTCTGTGCAAGCTCCTCGGGCTGGCCAAGGGTTTCAGGGGCGGGTGAGGCTGGCCCGCCTCACTCCTTCACACTGACGCCCTTTGGAGGCTGGGGTCAGGGCCATGGGCTGTGCTCCCTCTGCAGAGCTCATCAGGGCCACCCGAAATCTGGACTGGGGAGACAGCCACTGCTGAGGCCGACTTCAGATGCCCCAGGTCTCCCGACCGAGTAAACAGCCTCCAGGTGCCTGGGAGAAACTCTCCCACTGTAGGCATAAAAGACAAAGTTCCGATGAAAATTACTGAAAAGCAAGATTACAGAATCGCAGGGCAGTTATGATCCTGGGCTGTAACAGCCGCGCTCTCCCCTGGGCCAGGAGAAGTGGGTCAGGAACGGAGGAGGGTCCAAACCAGAGATCAGGGGAATGGGGCGCCCATGAGGTTCACGGCTCAAGAGTGGAGGGGATGGCTAGAAAGCGGGGCCCCAGAGCCCCCGTCATCTAGGCTATATGGTGATGTTCCAGAAAATCCTTGAAATCTAGTGGGCTAGGTAAATAATGTCATCCTTAAAAATAAAAAAGAAAAGGAAAAGACAATAAAAGAGAAAAGGCTAAATGCAATGTGGTGTCTTGGTTTGGGCCCTGGGACAGATAAAGGACACTAGTGGATCAATATGACATTGGAATAGCCTGTGTTTCGCTAACAGTGATGTCCCAGAGTTCACATCTAAGTTTTGACAAAAGCCCTGTGTTTTGTAGGACGTTATCATCAGGAGAGGCTGGGTGAAGGGTGGACAGAAACCCTCTACTGTCTTTGCAACTTTTCTGTAAAAGTAAAATAATTCCAAAACAGAGAGAGAGAACAAGCAGGCCCGAAAGAAGCTGTGCCCTGCAGCAGAGGGCCGTGCCCGCCCCCCACGTGGTGTGTTCCTGGACCCGTCAGCCGTGGGTTCCTGTCTCAGAACTCCGTTTCCACTCCATCCATTCTGCCCTCGGCGTGGGAAGGACTGCCCCTTTGGGTGTAACTAACTCCCTCCCAGGTCTTGAACTCAAACCCTCTGATCCGGGAGACCAGGGGGCATTCCTGGGCTGCTCACATGCAGATCCCCAGGGAGGGCCCATGCCCACTGAATCATGGGGGAGGACCCACCATGTCCTCCATCTAAGGAATGCACGGGAAGCCCTTCCAGATCTCCACACGGCACCCAGGAGCCAGGCTTGGGCCCCGTCTCGTCCCCCTCTACCTGCCTCCCTGTCTTGCCAACTCCTGAAGGCCTCCATTCGTCTGCCTGCCAGCCTTGAGCTCGGCGGGCTCGGCCACCCACTGCGGTCACCTCACAGCGCCCGTGCTGCCGAGTCTCAGCTCTCCATCCCTCTGCTGCCCTCCCCAGCCTCAGCACCAGCCTCCTGCCCCTCCAGTCCAGCAGGCTCCTCCTCCCAGAACAGCTGTGCTCTCACCCTGCAGTGTCCCAGCCCAGCTGGAAGTTCTGCAGGCAAGAGGCTGGAGACGTGCCCTCCCTTGGCAGAACAGGTCGCTGCCTCTCGAAGGCTTCCTGCCAGCCCTGGGCCGTCTGCCCACCCGGCTCAAAGACTACCACCCTCTGCAGATCACTTCCGTGCCCGCCTCAGGCCCCCTGGGGTCTCTGTTTCTGGGTCCTGTGTGTCCTAGTCCTACTTACCAGGCCAACAGCCTCCAGACGTACCAGCTGCAGGCTCATGCCTGAAGACCGACGCGCCTGCCTGCCTCACCTTTTTGGTCCACTCCACAATCCTGCCTTCGGTGAAGGTCTCAAACATCTCCTGGAAGAACATGCTCAGCTTCTGCTGAATCAGGGAGATGGTGATCTCAGAGATGGGCAGACCAGCCACCTGGGCAATGACGTCGGCCACGCGGCCCGAGCCCTCCACGATCACGCAGGGGGTGCCGTTGGTGATGGCGTTGTAGATGGTCTGCAAGGGGGGGGCCAACCATGAGCCCCGGGGCCTGGATCCCCGCCCGCCCTGACACTTCCTAAAGTGGAGAATTCTCCAACAGCATTTACCGTCAGGGCCAGTGGGCTATTGTGAAATTCACTGAACCCTTTAGTTTGCTAGCATTCCACTGCTCAGAGGAAAAAGCAGCTAATCCTATATACTGTGGGGCATTCACCTCATGCATCATCTCTCAGGCCTATCACCCCACGCCTCTGTAATGAAAGATCTGGACATTTCCGCCCATTGACCTGTGAACACGTGAGCCATCTCCAGATACTCTCCAGAGACAGGAGGCGCTGCCTGGCCGGACTTTCGCTCCCTCATTAAGGCTCAGGGTAAGACCAGGACAACAAGAGAGACCCCAGGACCCAGGGTGAGATCAGCTTCAGGAAGGGGCTTGTGACCCCAGTAGGAAGGAGGCCTTCAGTGGGAGCAGGCGCCCTACTCTGGGTGCGAGGAAGCAGCCTGGGCACCGTCTGTGGGAGAGCCAATGAAGAGGATGCTGCAGGGGTGGGCGTGGGGGACCAGATGCTTTCCCATCCCCCAGGACACCCCAAGGTTCTAGGTTGACCTCCTGCAATCACTAAACATAAACGGACGTTTTCTATGATCCCATAAACGAAACGTCCATGCTCCTGCCCCAAATCTGCAGGCTGTAATGTTGTTGTCTGTTCCTACAGCAGAAATAAAGTTGGTCAGCATCCCACGAGTGAGGTGAACCACACCCCATAGGGAGGGCTCTGAAGAAAGGTCTGTGGGCAGCAAGTTAAAACCACTGAGGAGCCTGCCTTCCATTCAGCTGCTGGTCCCTCGGGGCTGGGGCGTGGCCTGAGGGCCTATATTTTGAGAACCCCTTGAGGGGAGTCTGGCTGCAGAGTTGCAGAAACCCCCACGGGCTGCCCCAGGGTCCAGGAGGGGTGGTGGCGAGGGGCGCCGGCTCCATGATTGCTGCAGTCCCCTCTGGAGCCCCCTTACTTCTGTGCTGGTCAACCGCCCAGGGCCAAAGCCAGCGCAGCCCCCCCACAGCGGGGACCACTCTGCAGGCTCCCTTCCCAGCCCACCTGCCCCCTTGGAAAGGGCCCTGCCACGTGGTGGGCCTCCCTTTCTCCACCCTGTGGTGGACAAGCCCTCTTGCCAATGACCCCGCTGGGATGCTGGTAACAGCGCTTTGGGCCAGCTGTCCCCCCACAGCAAGACTCGACCCCCAAGACACCCCCACCCTGCAGCCAGTACTCACGTGCAGTGTGCCAGGTCCCCCCTCCAGCACCACACAGACAATGGGGATCTTGATGGCCACGCCTAGGATGAAGCACAGAGGCCCCGCTTAGGGAAGGCAGGGCTCAGACTCTCCACCTGGGTACAGCTCCCACCCCCCTGCCAGCTCCGGCCTCATCCCATGCGAGCGTCGGTTGGGAGCCATGTTGTAAGTACTAAGCAGCTTTAAAGGTTGGCACCCTGGAGCTGCCAGAGCACCTGCCTGTTCTGTGTAATGAGAGCAAACTCGAGGGCCCGGTGATGGCACCTCTCTTGCACCTGCCTCTCCTGCCCCTTTTCGGGGTGGGGGAGAGCCGGGGGCTGTGGGCCATCAGAGCGACAAGCAGGGTCCAGCAGGACACCACAACCAGCTACCTTTCTCTGCAGGCTTTCACAATGCCTCAACTCTGGGCGTGCCACAGGGACACATCAAGCAGTGGCACACGCACACACGTGACGTGGGAGCTTGGCATTGGAAACTCTGTCCTCTGTCCGGCCGTCCGGCCCCCACCTTAAGCTTTTTTTCAGCCAGTCGGCAGCCGGGGGATGTGTGAAGACTTCAGAAATGTCTTTCCCCGGGCCACAAACATTCTCTCCAAGTTCCCGCATGATCTAACGGCCCCCACACACTCGCACCCCCAAACACTCCGCACCCGCGTCCTCAGTGGAGCAGGGTTCTCAGGGTGGTCCCCGGACCGGCACCCTCAGAGTCACCTGGGGACTTGGGAATGAGGTTCTCACCCATCTGGACCTGTGAGTCAGAGCCTCTGGGGTGGGCCATTCTCCGGGTTGACAAGCCCCCCAGGGATGCTGATGTGCAAGGAACAACGCTGCTCCGAAGGTGCCCACCCAGCCCAGGGACAGACCTAGAAACTCCGATATCTTGGTCCTTCTTCACCTCCCTCAAATCATATGCAAAGTCCTGTGTATTTGACCTCCCAGTGTCCTAGCGTCCATCCCATCCCACCTCAAGGAAAGATGTCCAGGCCCGAGTTTTGGCAGGTTCTGTCTTCTGAGCCGAGACATGTTTGTGTGGTCGAATGGCTATAGGATGGTCTGTGACCTGAGAGGGAGCAGAGGAGCCGGGGGCCTGCCCTGACTGTCCTTCACCTGGTTAAAAGGGACGAGAGATGACCCTACCGAATAAGTGCAAAGAGATGGTGGGAAAGAAATCCAGGTGCCTTCTGATCGCGCACCTCGAGTGCCCCGCCTGTTGAATGTCCTGGTCACGGCCAGCTGTGTCCCAGACACCTTGACCAGCCCGCTCCTCTCTCTGTCCCGCGCGCCCTCGGAAGCGAGCTCCACTCACCTCCTCTCTCCTTGGTCTGCTCCGATATGAACTTCTCCAGCTTCGTCCTCAGGGGAATCTCCACCCCGTAGCGGCCATGGGTCCCGTCATCCACAAGGATGAAGTGGGAGTGGTTGCTGTCCAGGCAGGTCAGGTGCCCTTGGCCGTCCTCATCCACGATGTACTCGGCAGGGAAGCCACCCTGAGGACGGCAGAGAAGAGTCGGACACAGACAGACGGAAAGTCCTGCATCTTTAACGCTGGGAATGAGGGATCTAGTAGGCTGATAAACGACCCTCCAAAGATGCAGCAGTCCTGATCGCTGGAGCCTGTGAACGTTCCCTTGTTTGGAAGAAGGGTCTCTGCTGATGCGACGAAGTTAAGGATCTTAACATGGGAAGATTAATCTGGACTGGGTTATCCAGGTGGGTCCTAAATGCCATCACAAGTGTCCCTGAAAGAGAGAGGCAGATGGACACGTGACGACAGAAGAGGCAGAGGCCCTGTGACCACAAAGGCAGAGGCTGGAGTGATGTGGCCACAAGCCAAGGAAAGCCGGCAGCCGCCAGAAGCTGGACGGGGCGAGGAAGGACCCTCCCCTAGAGCCTCTGGAGGAAGCACAGCTCTGCCGACAACTTGACTGTGGCCAAGTGATACTGATCTCGGAGTTCTGGCCTCCGGAAACGGCAGAGAGGAAATTTCTGTTGCTCTAAGCCACCAGGTTTGTGACATTTGTTGCAGCCGCCCCAGGACACTGATCCCAGAGGGACGGCTGCTGGACCAGCGCACACCCCCTGTTGTCCACAGGGGCCGGCAGGCTGGTATCGTGGGGAGTCTTCTGAACTCCAAACGTGGGGAAGAGAACATAGTGATCCTGGAAGTCACCCACTCTCTCTCGGCCTCAGATTTCCGCTCCACAGAATGAGCACACGGGACAGGACCAGCCCCGGCCAGACAAGTGCATCTACGATGCTGACACAGATGGAACACAAAGGCTGGAGTCGGGCTGCCCAGATCTCGAGCATTTGTGATGGCTAAAGGAATCACACCAGAGAGGCTCCCCGGGAAACGAGCACAGGCTGCACGGCCCAGGGGAGAAGGGCCGGTTCCCGAGTCACCACTCATGGGGCAGTTATGAGAAAGCATCCTCAGAAGTCACGGAGATGACGGGGTTCAGGGCAGGCTGCCTCAAGATGTGTGCCACTCTGCCATGAAGACATGAGCTGAAGACAATAAAGGCTGGGGCCTCAGGAAGAACATTCAACCTTACCCCAAACTGCCTAAAAGAATTTCACCTAGAAGGCCCATTCCAGGAAGCCATAAGATATCACACCGTAAGATAGCTATAGTATAATGTGAAATAGGTCCTATAGAAAGGCACCAACAGGGGCCGGCCCGGTGGTGCAGTAGTTAAGTTCGAACGTTCCACTTTGGTGGCCCGGGGTTCACCGGTTCAGATCCCGGGTGCGGATACAGCATCACTTGGCACGCCATGCTGTGGTAGGCATCCCACATATAAAGTAGAGGAAGATGAGCATGGATGTTAGCTCAGGGCCAGTCTTCCTCAGCAAAAAGAGGAGGATTGGCAGTAGTTAGCTCAGGGCTAATCTTCCTCAAAAAAAAACGAAAGAAAAAAAGAAAGGCACCAGCAAGGCCATTTTTGGCCCAGCAAAACTTGCTTTAACAAACATTTGCATTTCCGTCTCCATGCAAATTGTCTTCCTCCCCTCTGAAATCCCAAACCACTACCCCAACCTCCTCCTTTGCCTTTAACTGAAGATGCTACTTAAGCTAGCAGCTTTGGCCAGATGGCCGAGTTACGCAGTGTCCTGGGTCTCTCCCATGTATACATGCCATAAAGCTCTGTTGATTTTCCCCTGTTATTCTGTCTCATGTGAATTTAATTTGTAACCCAGACAGAAGGACCCAGAGTGGGCAGAGGAATTCTCTTTCTCCCCTACAGAGTCTTGTGTTTGGGGCCAGTGTCTCCCGAGCTTTCCTGACTCTGTGGACTAAGTGGACGTGTGCTCATTATGCCAAATCTAGTGTCCCTAAACAATCTTATCAGATGAAACAAATTATCTTTTCCAACTCAAGGCTCCATATTTGAGCAATTGCTTCCCACAGCTGCACCCAGTGAAATGGAAACAGGAGCGCTCTCTCTTCAATCTTAAAAGAAGCTCCTGGTGGGTAATGACTGTTGGAAGTCAGAGCATCATGCAGTCCCTGGGCTGGAGGAGATCTGAGTGCAGGGGTTCAAGGGTCACGAGGTCACACTTTGGGATCAGACAGCCTGGAGTCAAGCCCACCCAGATGCTCATGAGCCGCGCACTCTTGGCCAAGCCACCTCCTTACATTCAGTCCACTTCCTTTCTCATCAGAGTGGCTGTTAGCAGAGCCCCAGACCAGCAGTGGCTCTTAGGCGATTCCTATGTGGACCCATCTTGTAATCTCAAGGGGGAAACCAGAGTCCAGCCAATTACCTACTTGTCCCGGGTCACCAGCATCTATAGTGCGGGGGCCTCGAGCCCAGATCTCCTGTGTCCCTGTCCAGCCTCTCCCCTCCACGCTGCATCTACCCTGGTGCCCAGATGGTGGTCTGTCCACTGCAGTCCCCCGTCAGATCCTACACATCAACTCCCTGCCTCCCATCTCTCCTCTGACCCCACCACCCCAGGAGCACACCCACTCGGCTCACCGTGGGATGGATCAGGCCTTCTCGGTTGTGCAAGGTGCCCCACGTGGCAATTCCAATGGTGACGACTTCTCCTTCGTTGTAGCTGCTGCTCAGGCTGAAGTCGCGCACGGCCTCACCCACCTGCTTCATCACGCCCGTGTGGGTCCCCCCAGTGATAATCCAGGCCCCTGGGGAAAGGAGAGAGGGTGGGCAGGCCCATGGGTCCTGGTGCACACCCTGCCACGCCTGAGCCTGACACCTAAGGCCCTGCATGCTTCTGATGCTCAGTCCCCCATGCCCGCCGAGCCCCTACTCAAGGGCCTTCAAACTCATGATCAGGGGTAAGTCTTAAAAGCTGGAGGCATCACAGTCTCTTGTTTCAGAGTATCCTATAAAGCCATAGTGATGAAAACAGCACGGTACTGGTACAAAACAGACACACAGGTCAATGGAACAGAATTGAGAGCCCCACACATCTACAGACAGTTAATCTTCAACAAAGGAGCCACAAACATACAGGGAGAAAGGAAAGTCTCTTCAATAAATGGTGTTGGGAAAACTGGACAGCCACACACACAAGAATGAAAGTAGACCGTTATCTCACACCCTACACAAAAATTAACTCAAAATGAACTAGAGACTTGAATCTAAGACCTGAAACCATAAAACACCTAGAAGAAAATATAGGCAGTACACTCTTTGACACTGGTCTTAGCAGCATCTTTTCGAATACCATGTCTACTCGGGCAAGGGAAACAAAAGAAAAAATAAACAAGCGGGACTTCATCAGACTAAAGAGCTTCTGTAAGGCAAAGGAAACCAGGAACAAAACGAAAAGACAGCCCACTGACTGGGAGAAAATGTTTGCAAATAATATATCCAACAAGGGGTTAATCTCCATAATATAAAGAACTCGCACAACTGAACTATAAAAAAAACAAACAACCCGATCAAAAAATGGGCAGAGGATATGGACAGACAATTTTTCCAAAGAAGATATACAGATGGACAACAGGCAAATGAAAAGATGTTCAACATCACTAATGATTAGGAAATGCAAATCAAAACTACAGCAAGATATCACCTCACACCCATCAGAATGGCTATAATTAACAAGACAAAAAATAACAAATGTGGGAGAGGTTGTGGAGAAAAGGGAATGTAAACTGATGCAGCCACTATGGAAAACAGTATGGAGATTTCTTAAAAATAGAAATACCATACGATCCAGCTATCCCACTTCTGGATATTTATCCAAAGAACATTAAATCAACAATACAGAGAGATCTATGCACCCTTATGTTCGCTGCAGCATAATTCACAACAACCAAGACATGGGAGCGACCCAAGTGCCCATCAACTGATGAATGAGTAAAGAAGAGGTGGTGTATATATATGTGATGGAGTACTACTCAGTCATAAAAAAGACAAAATCGTCCCATTTGCAACAACATGGATGGACCTTGAGGGTATGGTGTTAAAGAAATAAGCTAGATAGAGAAAGACAAGATAGAGAAAGACAAATGAGCTAGATACAGAAAGCTAGATAGAGAAAGGATTTCACTCATATGTGGAAGATAAACTAACACATGGACAAAGAGAACAATTTAGTGGCTACCAGAGGGGAAGGGGGCTGGGGGTGGGCACAAGGGGATCAAGGGGTGAATATATATGGTGATGGATATAAAGTAGACTATTGGTGGTGAGCACGATGCAGCCTATACAGAAACTGATATATAATAATGTACACCTGAAATTATACAATGCTATAAACCAATATGACCTCAATAAAATAATTTAAAAAAAAAAACAAAACAGGATTTCAGAGGAAGCCAAACCGCGATTACGTCCTCAACGCTACAGCTGGGAGCCGAGGTTTCCGGTGCTGCTCAGGGAGGCGGGGACAGGAACAGGCCCCCCAGCCCACCCCACCCCCAGCTCCTGACGGCAGGCCTTGTCCTCTCTCCCTGCCTCCTGTCCAGTCTAGGAAACACGGCACCTCAGAAATTTCTCTGAATGCTTCTATTTCAAGACACATAAACTTCCCTTCTTCCCCTTGGTTTTTGGGCATAGAGTGTGGTAGACTGCATCCCTGTGTCCGCCACTGGGCCCTGTTCCCTGTGCGGGATCATAAGTCCCACCCACTGCCACACAACTTACAGAGGCCCCTATGGGGGAAACACCTCCCACCCCACTGTCCAGCCCGACCAGTGGCCCGGTTTGGTCATCTCATGCTGGCAAGAAGAACTGATGCCAGGTCTGAGGAACCTGAATTTGCGCCAGCTGTTTTTGCAGTACTCCATCTGCCACGAGGACAGCAGGTCCCCTGTGGGGTCTGCTCCTCTGGTCTGTGTCCCGGAATGAGAAGACACATGGAGCGGACCTGCAGCCGCTGACTTGCAGCCACCTCCTTGAAACATAAGCCAAGAGACACGTCTGCTCTTGTTTGGGCTGCCTGGTCCCAGCACGGTGCCGACAACTGTACAGGATTTGACGCCTGGAAGCCAGTCATGGCGTCGCCATAAAAAACAATCTAAACCACGTGGCACTGGCCTTGGGGCCGGGAAGTGGCTGATTGACATTGAACGCTGAAAAGATAACCACGAGATGTGGTACAACTGTCACCCGTGACTCCCTGGGGACAGGTGCGTGCCTGCTGAATGTGCGGCAGAGGTTACAAGTGTGCCTGGTGATGGTCAGCTGCACTGAGCCAAGATTCAGTCGATCTGCAGGCAGGGACGGAGGGAAACGGAAGGATCCCGAAAACCCAGGGCCTACAGGTAGACAATGAAATTGAGCGACATGGGCCAATTAAGACTCAGATTAAGACTCTGTTTCAGGGCAAAGGCCAAACCGAGGGTGTGGCCCTCACACCCTTGGCTGAAACCAGATCCCAGAAAGAGGCTCAGTGCCCTCTGGGTGACCCCAGTCTCACCTGGACCCCAAATCCTTGCTCTCGGGGCATTGACTTACACTGGCAGAACCCCCTCAGGGGCCCTGGGCATGGGATCTGCTTATCGATTGTCACTTTGAGAGAGCCCCGAGGGCTGCCTCCCGAGGAGCCCTGGATACTTCAGGCAGACACAGGGTCCCGGCACACAGCCCCTGCCCTGCTCTTACTGGGAATGTCACCTCAGGGAGGGAGTCAATGACAGAAACAAATCCTTCCTTCCATGACGCTGACAGAAAGATCAGGTAACAGGAACTCACTTGCACCCCTCGGGCTAACCCAGGCTCCTGGCCTCCTCTGCCCGCCCACGGAAGCTCACAGCTTCCAGGCCTCCTCTAGGCGCAGAGCAGGGCGTCACCATCGGGGAGTGAGCCAGGGCCCTGTCTGTCCTGACAGGCAAGCCAAGCCAGCAGAGGGGCAGCAGCAGGACATCAGGGAAGGAGGGTGGGCAGGGAGCGCCGGGTGAGTCTGACCACATGCTTCTCCACTGGGGCCCAGAGTGGCCTCAGGGACCCCCGAGGGCCAAGCAGTCCCAACACCCCGGCTCTGTCTCGCAGGGACCCACTCCTCCCTCAGCCTGCCCCTTGCTCCCAGGCTGAGCGCTCCCTGTGGTCCAGGCCTCATGTCCCCCCTCCCAGGCGTTACCTGTGGTCTGGGCCACCTTGACCAGGCCTCTGCGGAAGACGTTCTTCAGCCTGGGCTTCATGTTAAAATCCTTGGCCCCACCAGTGACCGAGATGAGAAGGTTGGGGACATCCAGGCCCCAGTGCTGGGTGATGAGGTGGTAGATGACGCTGGAGGGCGTGTCCTGGGAGAGGCGGACATACTGCGGGGAAGTCAGAGGACAGCAGAGGAGCCTGGGTCAGTGGCCAGCTGGGCAGGTCCAAGGCCACAGTGCAGCGGGGGACAGTGTCCCCACCCCCAGCCATGTCCGACAGCCCCAAGCAGGCCGTGGTCGCCTCACCCCTGGGTCTAGATTCAGTGAGGGTTGCAGCCATACAGGGCATGAATTGGGAGAAAAGGGGGAGGCAAAGGCCCAGAAGAGGGGCCCCACGGCAAAGAACTGCCCCTCATCGTCACAGACCCTCAGCCCAGCTGCCTCTCTACTCTCCCTCTCTGTGTCGGGGGCACCCCACGCTGGAGACCCCATGTCTGCTTCAGTCCCACAGTAAAGGCCAGCCCGCCGTCGTGCCCTCCCAGGTTTAACCAGCAGCTGTCCTGTCCTTCCTTCTCTCCGTCTTCATCTAATACAGTCTCCCTCTTGGCCACACGCCTGCCCTGGGTCTCCAGGACCTGTCACTTTGGGTCAGTTGCCCTTGGCCTCTGGTCCAGACACTGCCCTCCAGGGCCACTCTCACTCCGAGCCCCTGTGCTGCAGAAGAACGCCCATGCTCCATGGCGGACGCCTCCTCTCGGCTTGGGCCAGCCACACCTAAGACACCCAGCCCACTGGACTGGCCCTGAGAGTGGCTCCAAAGGACAGGGGCTTGGTGAGCACCCAACACGTGGTGGTGCTGATGCAGGGGGCTCTGGGCCGGTGGCCACCCAGGAAGCTGGTGTGACCCCATCCTCGGACCCTCCTTGTGCAACCTCTTTGGCCAAGTGGGCTGCGTCTCAGAGACTCAGAGGAGTTGAGGAGAAAAGTCACACCCAGTTAGTAAGAGGTTCAGGGTTTCCAGAGCCCCAGCACAGAAAAAGTGGCTCCACCAGACCCCATAGGTCAATGATGCCCAAAAGCTGCATCAAAATCCTGCAGAAGACTGGTTAAAATGAGGGAGGCTGGGCCCCCAATTCAGCAGGTCTAGGGTGGGGCCCGAGAGTTTGCTTGGCGGCGCTGTTGGTCCAGGGACCACCCTGCGATCCACCGTACATGACAGACTCGCCAGGGCCTGGGCCTCCCTCTGCCCCTCCCATGTTCCTGAGCAGGCTCAAGGCTCTGCCGGCCTCCCACCCTGCTGTGCGGCCCCCTGGCACAGCTCTCGCCTCTGCTACTGGGTCTGTTAGCCTTGGGGAGCCCCGCCTGCCCCACCCTTAGCCCTGGGAGGGCTCTGTGCCCTGGGATTTCACCCAGCCTCTCCCTCCGAACCCAGGAAGTCCCAGCCACCGAGGGTCACTGACAGTGGGGTCTGGTCCACAGTAAGAATAATGGAGTGATGGAAACCAACCTTTCCCACCTTCTGGCCCAGGCCCATGAAGGCAATGTCACCAAAGGCGTCCGTTGGCATCTCCTGGACATGCTTCTTTGGGTCCCATTCCTTGCCCTGGAAGGCACAGGGCCAGGTGGCCTCCTCCAAGTGCTGCTCATGCGTGTAGCCACACTCGCACACCACCTTCCTGCAAAGACCACACAGTCACCAGAGGTAACGGGGTGCCTGTCCTGCTCCTGCTGGGGGTGTCACAGAGGCCCACTGGAGACCCAGGACTTTCACCCCACCCAGCAGTAACGAGGCATCCTGGCCAGAGTGTCAGTGGAGGCCACATGGGGGCAGTATAAGGCACCCCTGCCCCTCCTAGCCAGGGTGGGATCAGGGGAGGCCCAGTGGGGAGCCGGAACTCCCCCCACCGCACAAGCAGGAACAAGAAGCCCCTCCCCACCAAGCATTAGTTGAAGCTCAGGGGGACCTCCACCTCTACAAGGCAGTGAGGACATGGTGTCCTTCTTCCCCATGGGCAGCTCACAGTGGACCACCTAAAACACGGGATCAAGAGTCTTACACTGTAATCCCTACAATATCAAGGTTTCAACTGGAAATCAGTAGCCATACCTGAAACCAGGAAAATCTCAACCAGAATGAGAAAAGACAAGAGCCACCAGGACCAAGATGACACAGATGTTGGAATGATCTGGCAAGGATTTTAAGGCAGGCACCATAAAAATGCTTTAACAAGAAATTGTGAACACACTTGGAAAAAATGAAAAAATATAAAGTCTCAGCAAAGAAATAGACGACACATCAAATATAAATTTTAGGACTGAAAAATGCATTAAACAAAATTTTTAAAACTCAGTGGATGAATTCAGCATCAGAATCGAGGTGACAGAGGAAAGAATCCATGAATTTGAAGACAGAACAGTCGAAATGAACCAATGTGAACAACAGAGAGAAAACAGGCCTAAATAAACAAATAAACAGACCCTCTGGGGCCTGCAGAACTATGACAAAAGATCAAACATTCACATCATCAGAGTCCCCGAAGGACAAGAGAAAGAAGGCAAGGCTGAAAAAGTATGTAAAGAAATTATGACCAAGTGAGAGCTTTCCCAGGAAGGCAAGGTTGGGTTAACATTTAAAAATCAATTGATCTAATGTACCATCTTTACAAAATAAAGGAGGAAAGTCATATGATCAATTGCTTGGATGCATAAAGTATTTTACCAAATTCAACCCCCATTCATAATAACAACATTCAACAAACTAGGAATAAAGGAGAATTCCCCAACCTGATAAAAAGCATCTATGAAAGTCCTGCTGGTAACAGCATACTCAATGATGAAAGGTTGAATGCTTTATCCTGGAGACCGAGGACAAGACAAGGACGTCCACCCTCACCACTGCTATTCAGCAGGGTGCTAGAGGCCCTGGCTAATGAAATAAGCAAGGAAGAAAGAGAGATAGAGAAAAGGCAAATAGATAGGAAAAGAAGTAAAACCATCTTTATGCACAGATAACATAATTGTGTGTGTCGAAAATCCTAAGGAATCTACAAAAAAACTACAAGAATTGACAAGTAAGTCTAACAAGTTTGTAGGACACAAGGTCAACAAACATAAATCAACTTCATTCTATATAGAAGAAACAATTAGAAAGTGAAATTTTAAAAAAACAATACTACCGACAACAGCAAAAAAGAAAAAAGAATGGCCAAAATTTCTCGTATTTGAAAAAAAAAGACACAAATCTACAGATTCAAGAATATGAGTGAACACTAAACAGGATAAGCCCAAAGGAGATGCACACCTGTAATGGTCAAACGTGTAATGGTCAAACTTCCAAAAACTAAAGACAAAGGAAAAATCTTGAAAACAGCAAGACGGAAATGACACTTTGCCAGTTGGAGGAAAACAATTCAAACAACAACTGACTTCTCATCAGAAACCAGGAAGAAATAGCGCAACATTTTTCAAATACTGAAAGACAAAAACTACCAGCCCAGAATTCTATATCAGCAAAAATGTCATTCACATATGAAAGGGAAGTCAAGACATTCTCAGACGAAAGAAAACTAAGGGAATCTGTCACCAGCAGAGCTACCCTACAAGCATGGCTAAAGGAAGTTCTCTAAACAGAAATGAGATGATAAAAGAAGGAATATTGGATTATCAGAAAGGAACAAAGAATAACGGAAAGAGAAAAAATACGGGTAAATAGAATACCTTTTCCTTCTCTGGAATTTTCTGAATTATGTTTGATGGTTGGGTTGAGCCAAAGTTACAACACTATCTAACATGGTGCTCAATGCATGTGGAGGAAATATTTTAAGCAATTATATTATAAATGGGGATGAGTAAGGGATGTGAAAGGAGGTAATGTTTCTATGCTTCACTCAAACTGGTCAACACCAGGAGACTAAGACATACCAGCAGATGAGCAGATATCAGTAGATTGTGATAAACTGTGAATATATAATATAAACCTGGAGCAACGAATAAACAAAGCTCTACAAAGAGATACTCTCAAAAATAGTGTGGATAAATCAAAATGGAACTCTAAAAATTATTCAAGTAACCTACAGAAAGGCAGGAAAAGAAATACAGAGCAAACTGAGAACCAAAAAGAACATGGCAGACTCAAGTCCCAACATATCAATAATCCCATTAAATGTAATGTCTGAATAGACTAGTTGAAAAGCAGAGATTGGCAGAGTGCATAAAAAAAATCAGACCCGATTATTGGTGTATACAAAAACCTCACTTCAAATATAACGATATAGGCCCGTTGAAAGCGAAGGACCACACAGCAACCAAGAGGAGCCAACTGTCTACACAGCAACTCAGACGGATCTCAACGGCCTTACGCCGAGTGAAAAAAAAGCCAGTCAGACGATCACATAGTGTATGATTCCATTTATGTGACATTCTAGAAATGAAAAAATTGTAGAGACGGAGAACAGATGAATGGTCGCCAGGGGTCAGGGATGGCGGGGTAGACGCAAGTGTGTAACCTGTGGTGGGACCATGGAATCTCTCTGTAGTATCTTCACAACCTCCTGTAAGTTTATAATTATTTCAAAATAAAAGGATTAAAAACCCCACACAGTGCAGGCTCAAAGAAGAAACTCTCAGCCACGGGCCAGCAGGATGCACACGGTCCCCCAACTTCCCCCCCCCGCTGGATGCCCGTGGTCGTGCTCCAGAACTCCAGCCTCCGGGAGCTGCCCCTGTGTTTTCTGCTTTTCCCCAGCAAGAATGCATTGACGGCTCTTTCAACTCTTACCTCCTCTCTTATTTTCTTCGTCTTCAGGGGTTGAAATCTCTTTATTCCTTTACTACTATATACTGGGGTTTCAGGAGACAGAGGAGATAAGTGTGTTCGTCACTCCTTATTTGACTGGAAATCTACAGATGTTTTAGATTCCTACTTTTTGCTGGTAATAAATGACCCAGACGACCAGATGCAGATGAGACCCCAAAAAAAGTCTAAAACCAGAGGAAAGCTGAGCCAGATGGTACAGGCGACAGACTCCTGGACCAGAAGAAAGAGGACAAGTTTCTCTGCCACCCAGCAAGTGTGACCTCAGATGCTTCTGACTCTCAAGTTCTCAGTCAGTAAATGGGAAAAATAATGCTTTCACTGCCCCCAACCCTGCAAAACTCTGTGAAGGTCAAATGAGGTTGGGATGGGAAATAATTTATCAAATTAGTGCAAATTAACTAACCATGCATGGACGAGGGATCAGTGAAAAGACCCACTGCCTACTGATACCCAAGAGCTCCTGGGCTCCTCTCAGGCTGTCCTTCCCTACTCGTGAAGCAGGTCCCTGGCTAGCCCCAGTCTCCACTGCTCACACAGGGTCTCCCAGGACTGCCCATGCCATGATGGACTCGAGGCACGCCCACTGACCATCCCATCCTCTGAGACCCCTAATGAGACTCAAGGCACTCTCAGACCTGCGGGGGTCTTAGGGAACACCTTGCGTGGCCCCCTCAATCTATGGATGAGAGCGCTGGAGCCAGGGTGGGGGAGGGGGTCACCAGGACAGGGACCCGAGCTCTCGTATTTTGGCTCAAGGCTGCCCCAAATTTTCTCTTAAGTTTCTAACAGCCAGCCCATAATAAGCTTCCTCCTTTCCCTCTCCTCTTGAACCATCGCCCTCGGGTGAGATTAGATCTTGAATCTGTGTGTGTTCCCTAGCTGGACACAGCGCAGGAAATGTGCTGAGAGCGCTGACCCAGAAATTAAACAATCAGAGAATCTGCTCCTGAGCTCTTGGCCTAGATGGGCATAAACGGGAACACCACGGCTAGCATCCTGTGGGAGAAATGAGAGCTCCATTCTCTCCAATCTGGGTCCCTTCCTGCAACCTGAAGGAGCCGTCATAACACCAGAATGAACTAGCCATTCCATCTGCTATCTCCCTGGGGCAGCTCCTCTCCTTAAACCTGATCCTAATACAGGTGCTTCTGGAAGTTTTCAGAACCAAACGCATCCTGAGCACTATTTCTCCAAAGCGGGACGGAAATACTAAAGAAGGAAGATCTGGATCCCCCAACCCTCGCTGACCCCCGCCAACATTTCTCCACTGGTTTAGCATTCAGAGGAAAGAAGGGGTCGGGGCCTAGATCAATGGCGCCCCGAACCCCTACAAACAGAAACCAGATTACCGCAATAGTCTACAAAATGTTTTCGAAACCAGATTCCTACACAGGAAGTTATGTATCACAAGTTCCCTCTGAGGCTGTTTTCATAAACCCATTTAAAAATAATGAAAGCTGGAGACCTCATTACAAAGTACTCTCTGTATATTGTCAGAATAAGCGGTGTGAACCCGAAACTCTGATTACGCACCAAGAATACGAGAGGTCACTAGCCGTGAAGCTGTCAGCTGGAGCACGGTGGCGACCTTCTCAGCTCAAGGTCACTCCTATGACCGCTCAGTGAGGAATAAGGGGTCTTATCTGAAGCAGAGCCATGCCAGAGGTGTGAACCCCAAAACATCCATGGGGCACTTTTAGTAATAACACCTGGGCACATTACAGGACCCCAGAAACGACGTGATCATCGGTGACTGTTCACCTCTCACTCCATACCGTAATCCGCTTCTATCTTCCCCTATGTCATTCAACAAATATAAGTGGATGTTAACTGTTTGTCAGCAGGTCAGAGCTCAGAACTGGCAAGAGGCAGAACCACAAAGCCACACAATTACAGCACAATCGACAACTGGTATAAACGAGAAATATACAGGGGCCAGCCCGGTGGCACAGTGGCTATGTGCGCACGTTCTGCTTTGGTGGCCCCGGGTTCGCCAGTTCAGATCCCAGGTGTGGACATGGCACCGCTTGGCAAGCCATGCTGTGGCAAGCATCCCACATATAAAGTAGAGGAAGATAGGCACGGATGTTAGCTCAGGGCCAGTCTTCCTCAAAAAAGAAAAAAAGAGAGAGAGAGAAATATACAGAGTGTGGTGGGAGGGAGAGGTGACCTCTTGGGGTGTGGTCAAGCAGGGCTCCATAGCAGAGGCAGCATCTGCAACAGGCCTTGAAGGATAAGTAGGAGTTCACCAGGTGACAAAGAAGGAGTACAAGTGAGGAAGAGCGTGGCCCAAGTGTGGCACAGCACAGACTAGGGTGTGGGTGTTGGGGAAATGCAGACACGAATGAACACGGTTTGTGGGGTAAATAGAAATGCTCTGAGCACCCTAGGCCTACGTGGATATGGGACTGTCCCCCTGCCGAGGTGGGCCGGTCTTCCTCTGCTCAGCTTCTCTGCCTGGGAACAGAGAAAGGGCCACTCACCCAGCATCAGACAGCTTGGAGCTCTCCACAAAGTACATGCATTCTTTCTTCTTGATGTTTTCAGGAATCCAGGAACTCAGATTTTTTTGCTGAGGGCAAAAAAGGGTACTTTGAGATCCTTGGGCATCAAATCTACACTTTCAAATGAGCACATCCTAGGCTTCTCTTAGACACACTGATGTTCCCTGACAAGCTTCGAGGGTCTTTTTTCAGAGAAGCGAGGCCCGAGCCCTCCCCGGCCATGCCAAGGGTTAAATTACCCTCACCAAAGGCCTCAGGTGTGGAGTCAGGACAGAGGAGTGAACAGGTGCGATCACCTCCTCTTGGGCCCAATTTGAAACTGCACAGCACTTTACAGTTTATCTGTCAACACTGCCTTCCTCGGGAACAACTTGGGGTGGCAGAACAGTGGCAGATGAGGCTCTGCCTTCATCCTGGCGGGACGGCAGGCTGAAGCGCCCTCCCGCCCACCTGACCAGGGGACTACGAAAGTCCAGCGTGCTCTTTCAACAGGCTTCTCCGGGCCTTTCCGCGAAGTTAGCCCAGGGCTTCAGATGGTGCTAAGGGCATTCCCAGTCAAGGAAGTGAGATCACTGCACAAGGAGGTTGGAGCAACGCTTTCCAGGAGTCTGGCCCAGAACTGTCATGGTTCCCGGCTTTTCCAATCGGAGGAAGTGATCGTGCAGTCCTGAGGGGGCACAGGCCTGGCCGAACCATGCTCCCCAATTCTCCTCTCCTTAAGGGCCTTTCTGGGCTGGAGCCCCCAGGCCAGCTGAGTCTCTGCCCGGGCAGGAAATGCGCCCCTCCCTGGTGGTCACTGTGCCCCACAGGGCTCTGGTGGAGCCGGCCGACGGGCCCCCGCTGACCCCCAGAAGCCCACCTTTTCACAGTTGCCTAGGAGGTACTGGGACCTCCTGTTCTTGGGGAGACTGCTGTCGCTTCGCTGCAGATTGGGGCCCGCGCCCAGGTCAGCGACCCTCCTGGGCTGACCCCCAAAGCCCTCCTTCTGCTTGGAGCCAGCTTTCCAGGGGGTCGAGGGCTCCATCCCGACATCCCCACTCCAGCTTCCCGTCTCTCGCCTCCTTCAGGGCAGGCTTTTCTCCACCTTGCGAGGCTGAGGGTTCTGGAAACACGCCCCAGGGGCTGCTGAAATAGATCAGAGGGGAAATGAGGCAGGTGTCCTGAGAGGACCCAGCACGTTTCCTCATGTGGAGCCCTATCCGTTTGTCGGTCTGCACATTTCCCTGGCTACCCGAGCTCTGGCCCCCCGCCGGACCCCTGGGCAGTCCTGAAGGACACCCACATCCCCGGGGCCCCAGGGCACCCGTTCATAACGGTAACAACCTCCATCACTGTGAAGGGCTCAGTCCCCACCCCTGCCACTCTGGCGTGTGCCCAGCCACATCCAGGAACCCCAAAAGGATACAAGACTTCAGAGTTGGTGCTGGAATGGGTTAAGACTTTGGGACTGCCGGGATGAAAGGAATGTATTTTGCAAGTGATAAGGACATAGACTTTGAGGGGCCAGGGCCAGGATGCTATGGTCTGAATGTGTTCCCTTAAAGTTCCTATGTCGAAATCTAACCCCGAAAGTGAGGTATCAGGAGCAGCGCCTTTGGGAAGCGATTAGGTCATGAGGGCAGAGCCCTCATGAATGAGATTAACGCCCTGATAAAAGGGACCCCTTCTACTGTGTGAGGAGACAAGGAGAAGCCTGCAGCCCAGAAGGCGCCCCTCACCACCTGTGCTACACGCAGATCTCGGACTTCCAGCCTGCAGAACTGTGAGAAATAAAGTTCTGTTGCTTCAGCCATCCCGTCTACAGTATTCTGCTAGAGCAGCCCGAACAGGCTGAGACACACCAGTGACCAGTGCCGGCCCAGTGGCCCCACCCAGGGGCCTCCCTGCACAGCATTCATGGTGGAGGCCACGCCTTATACCTGTGCGGCCCTTATTGGGCCACCTGCGTCCTGAACAGCAGCTCACCTGGCCTCACAGCCAGCTTCCAAAGGAAGCAGATGGCAAGCAGTGTTCCCAGTTGACAGAAGCGGAAACTGAGGCTCCCAAAAGCTCACAGTCAGACAGCTGGCCTGTGAGGGGCTCTGGACTAGAGGCGGCTCCTGTCACCGTCTCCAGGGCTCGGCCCTGCACAGGACAAGGGCGACAGGATGGTGGGAGTGAAATGGGCCGAGTGGCAGACAGCAGTATGTGCCGTAAAGGACTTTGTCTTAAGAAACTCTGAAGTGCTCTTGCTCACGTACCCAGTTTTCGGACAGCTGCCATCTCAGAGCACCCATCAGGGTCCTGTGCACATTTCCTCCAGTCCCACCTGCCAACAGCCTCCTGGGAAATGTGTCAAACGCCACTCCCTCCGCCCGCCACCCCGTCAGACCGGGCAAGGCAGGGCTGGAGCCACACGGTAACCGTCCCCATGCCCAGCTGTGTGGGAGACGCTGGCCAGACCCTCCCTCTCCTCCTCCTGCTCCTCCTCGCACCTGCCCCTGTCCACCCGTCTGGGCCATGGAAGAGTCTAGAAACCCAGGGCTGACAATGACCTTATAAAGTCCCCCATTTAACCTCTGGGGTCCTTCTCCCCAGAATCGCATCATCAGTCCCTTTCTTCACACATCACCTAAAAGCAATTTTGGCCACCCTGGTTCATAGCTAAGATTCTCCATAAGCAAATGGCACAGGTGTGTGTTGAGAAAGCTTCAAAAGTAATTGACTTCCAAGAAAGTAGATGACAGATAGCTAGATAGATAATAGAGAGAGAGATAGATAGATAGATAGATAGAGAAAGAAAGAAAGAATTTGACAGCACACAGGCCTAAATACACAGTCATACAAAATGCACACCTACAAATGTCGTCTGGCCCAGGGCACCTCATGAGAACCTGTGGCTGTTGCCATAGAGGGTGTGGGCCTGAACAGGGCCAAGGCCGATGCGGGGCGAATGTCCAAATCTGGGCTCTGCACTGAGCAATCCGCAGTAGGAGGGAGGTCCTGTTGGGCCCACAGGAAGCAAGCACAGGTGCACGGGGGAGGGGCTGGCCATGCCCCTCGGTTTCAGCCTCCAGCAGCTTCTGCAGACAGGCTGCGCCTCACTCCCAGGTTGCTGTGTTCCAGGGGCACAGCTGAAAGAATGCCTCCCTGGTGTAAACCACCCCCACCGTCCAGAATAGACACCAAGGCCACAGAAAATAAAACTCCTGGACACAGCTTTTTACAGCTGCCATGTGGGCCCAGGACCATGGGACTCACAAGGACCGGGGCTCCTCCTTGTACTCCACCTGCCCCAGCTGAAAAGATTCACCAGGAAATAAAACAACAGACTTTACACCAGGGGGCTGGCTGTGGGCACAGTAGGCTTTATATGGGGGGCTAGCCGTAGACACACTGGACTTTATTTGGGGGGCTGGCCATAGACACACTGGCCAGCAGCGGCCTGACATGCACTGCCCTCTCTGCCTCTCTCTCTAAACCGTGCAGCTGCTCCCTGCCTCTGCTGAGGTCCAGCACCCTGTGAAGTCCTGGCTGTGAAAGGACTTTTGAGACAATAAATAGTTGGATGCAAAGGAGGTGCAAAGGAACGACCAGCGGACAGAAGTGGCCCTGTGGTCTTGAACCGGGTTCAGAGCGGGAGTCTGAGATGGGCTAAGTCTCTATTTCGCCAAGTCGGGGCACAGCGTCCCCGGGCAGACGGAACCCAGGCTCTGTCGCAGCGCCCGCGCCCCTGCGCCCCGTGTCATAGCCCAGGTGGTGCCGCAGCCTCGGTCTCCGCGCCCCCGCACCCGGCAGCCCAGCCCGTGCCAGCGTCCCCGCCTGCGCCCGGGCCCACGCCGTGAGCCGCTGGCCTGCCTCGGCCCCGCGCTCCAGCGGCGCCGCAGCTCGCGCGCTCGCGCCGGCACCAGCACCCCGGCCAGCGTCTAGGTCTCCGCGCCCCGCCGCGCACTCACCCCGGGGCTGCGCACCCATCCTCCCCCAGCCCGCGCCCCTGGACCCTGGCGCAGCCTCCCCCGGCCCGCGCCTCCGCCCCAGCGCCAGTCCCGCTACCTGGTCGCCGCACCCCGGTGTTGTCCATCACCCGGGCGCGTACCTGCGTCCCTCGCGCCGCTGCGCAGGACGGCCGCCCTGGCCCCGTGGGACCGCCGCATCTCCAGCCGAGCGTGCGCCCCGCACCCCGCACCCCGCACAGTCCGCGTCGCCCGCAGCGCGCTCTGCGTCACTCGGCCCCGCAGAGCCAGCCCTCTGCATCCCGCGCCCGCCGAGAGAGCCAAGGACCAACCTGCACGAGCCGGACCTCCCCGAAACCCCCGACCTGCGAGGTGCATCCTCCCCGGAGACCCCCGACCCAGCACTCACACGGGTGTTTGCCTCCTGAGGGGCTAGTGGCAAGTTTCTCAGCGTTTAAATGCGCGATGGCGGCGATGTCCTCAAAGCCCTACCGCACCTGCCAGGCAGGGGCAGGGAAGAGGACGGAGCGTGTCAGCGGGAGTCGGGGGAGAGGGGGGCGCCAGAGCCACGTGGCCCTGGGGCTGGGTGAGCCACTTCCCATCCAGGCCTCGGGAGCCCTTTCGCAGACTCCTGCAGCCGCCCTCACTTCCGTCTTCCTGGCCGACCCAAAGCCAAGAGACCATTCCCAGTAAGGCAGGACCCAAGGGGGCAGGAGGAGCCAGAAAGCTTCACCCACACAGCACATCCCGCAGCAGGTGCTGGCCACCGGATGCACAGCCATCTAAACTCAACCCTGGTGGAACTGCCCTTCTCAGTCCTCCTGGCTGGAGGACTGGCAGCGACTGCATTCTGACTCCTGAGAAGCTGACCGGCTTTCCCCAAAGGTCCAAACCAGCAGCCCAATTCTCTCACCCCACAAAGGGCTCTGTCCTCTCCTTCCTCGCCCGGAGACTACTCCTGGGCCCCCTGGGCATCCAGAGGAGTGAAGACGGTCCTGTGGCCTCTCCAGTCTGGGGCCCAGGGCTGCCAGCCAACTCCTGGCTGACCAGCCACCTGCTCTTTTCCTCCCCTGGGAGCGATGACCTAGTGTCCAGACTCCTGCCCAGAGCCCTCTCCTCTGGAAGGCCCCCTGCCTTCACCTGCCCCTGCCTCTCCACAAAGGAGCCTGCCAGCAGTGCTGTGGGTCCACAGGCTGAAGGATGTCCCCGTCTCACTATCCCACCATCCGGAGGTCTCTAGCTGCTATGGGGAAGGAGTCAGACCCCATGAGAGTCCCTTGTATGGGGCAGCACGCAATCGTTTCTTCAGGACAGTGATAAGAACAGAGATAGCTGGAGCCTCTCCTCCAACACAGCCAGCACCTAGGCATCAAAGACAGGGCAGCAGCTGGGACCACTGACACAGTGGCTCTGGCCCGCTGGACGGCGCACTGCAGGGGGCACAGCCCTCCACCCTCCATGGCTACAGCCTCAGAGCCGGCGGTAGTTAGCGCTGGGTGAGAGCTGGCTGCAGGCGGAGGCTTGCTACCCCTGCCACAACCCCGGAGACGAGGCTGGGACCCTGGTGAACCGGCAGTGGTGGCGGAGACCCACCCGTGTCAGCAGCTGGGTGTCAGCAGCTGTGTGCAGACCCTTCTCCAGTGCTCCTTCCCTCGGGTGCCTTCTGGCGCGAGAGCCGTCTCCTTGATGATAAGCCTACTGAGGGGTGGTGAATATTTCATGAGACAGCGATGACTGCAGAGCTGTCTGGTGGACCGGCTAGGACTGGCTGGTTTTGGTTTCCCGGCGTCGCAGGGCCTCTGTGGGAACATCATTTAAGGTGAAGTAGTTCACAAAACAGGCTTCTGACAAAACGTCTCTGCCCACATTGTCCCCCCGTGACTCCTTCCCTTCGAGGGGAGAACCACACATTTCACAAGAAGGCCATGTTCCGTCTGCCAGGATTCTATTGCAAGAGCAGTTATGAAACATCCTTCCCACAAAAACAAAAAGACATTTGACCGGAAGGCACAAACATAGCAAGTACCGCTCATGATTGAGGGTTGTTTCAAGTTCAGAGAAGGGAAATGCAGAGCAGGGTTAGGGTTAGGCTAGGGCCTGGACATCACGCCCAAGATTAAAAGCCCCTTGCTCTGGCAGCAAGGAGAAAAAGATGGCACTCTGACCGCCTAGCATCAGCACGCTCTGGTCATGAATTATACACAGGCACGGAGAAGCAGGGCAGCTGGCTCCTCGGGGAGGAGCAGGGAAGGCGGAGGGCCCACACAGTGGGGGCTGGGAGACTTTTTCTGTTTAGGGCTGGATGGTAACTGTCCCTGGCTTTGCAGCCCCATGGTCTCTGTCCCACCTGCTCAACTCTGCCCTTGCAGCTGAAACTGTGGTTTCAGCTGTGGTTTGCTGACCCCTGGTCTAGAGAGAGGTCTAAGAGGAGTGGGCTTCGTTCTGGGGGACACATTGTTTTCCTTCATCTCTTCATCTCTGAAAGCAACAGATCATCTGCGTTCCAGAAACTTCTTATCTAAAAGGACTGCCCACGAAATTTAAAAGAAAATGGGAGCAATGGTGCCGCCCAGGAGTGTAAAGACTGCAGCTAAGAAGAGGAGCTCCTGTGGAGCACCAGGGGCGACGTGCCTGCCCAGGCTCCTCTAACAGGTGGCACGTTTCTGCGGCGACAGTGATGAGAACCGAGCTGGAAATGCCCCCAAGCCTGAACCATCTCTCAGGACACTGAATAAAATGGAGAAATGCAGGCTGCTCTCCTCTCCCACAGGCGTGCTCTGTGGTTCCCCTCGGAGGACTGAAGCGGGCCTGCAGTCACAAGGAGGATGTGACATAAACATCGTCAGGCTGCAGTCAGCGTCATCATGAGGAATTCAACAGAGCAGAGCTGGATGTGGGTGGGGGTGGTGTCAGGCAGGGCCTTCGGCCTGTGCAGTGGGTCCCTTGGTCTGATGCCCTGTTCCCTGGGGACCTGTATGGTGGATGAGACCACTCTGAGCCCTGATGGGCAGGAAGGGCAGCCCAGACCCAGACTGTGTCCATTCTGTCTGAAGGCATCTCGCCCTGTCTCTTGGAGGGATGGTGTGGTGTGTGGCCTCCATCCCAGGCACCATCGCCACAACCTTCCTGACCTACCGGCCGGCCCTGGGCTGTCTGAGGACAGAGGCTAGTGGACATCAACTGGCTGAGTCCTTTCCCTCTCTAGCTGTCCAGCGCCTTGTCCTCGGCAGATGCCCGGTGAGCCTTAACGTGGGTCATGAGGATCTCCCCGCTGCGGCCCGCCCCCAGTGCCCCCCAGACCTCCTTGTCTTGCTTTCCCAGTCTTTCTCCTTTCTCCGGCCTGCCCGTGGGTCCCTGTGTGGTCTAACATCAGTGCACTTCCCTCCCCGCAGAGTGGAGGAGCGCCTCTGCCTCTCCGTCTCTCTCGCTCTCCCTCCATCTCTATCTCCCTCCCTCCCTCCCTCCCTCTCTCCCTCTCCATCACTCACTCTGGGGAGGCTGCATGGTGAGAATGAAGCTTCCTGCCCACAGCCCCATGAATGGGCTTGGAAGACCCCACTCGCTCATCAGAGATGGCAGCCCCGGCCCACAGCCCGACCTTGGGAACCATGATGTAAGTGGAGCCATTTTAGAATGGAGCTGGAGCTGCCATTTCAGGGGAACTGCCTGCGTGTCCCCTTTTCTGAACCTTTGAACTGGGCCAAACCAAGCCTTCAAGAAGTCAGCAGAAAGGAGAATGTTCTGTGTGAACGGATGAGAGAAGCGCACTTCACCTGGTGACGGCAGTGCCGGGCTGGTGCTGACAATGAGTACAAGCCCAGCCTTGCTGGTCAGCACCAAGAAACTCACACAACTTACTTCATCCTCCTCTTTTTCCCCCTAAAAGCCCTGAGTCCACCTCCCGTAATCGGGATGTTGTTTGTGTTCTACCTAAATCTATATACCCCGAACTGTAATTCTTTGATCCCGAATAAACGCTTTGCCTCTTGAAGTGGCTTCTTGTTTTTAGGTTGACAGCCTCATGAGAGCCCCCAAGCCGGGTCACCCCACACAGCTGCTCGCTGGTCCCTCAGGAACTGTGAGACAGTCAGCGTCGTTGTTCCCAGCCACGGAGTTTGAGCAGTTTGTTACGCAGCCACAGCTCGCTCATACAGTTGGAAAGACCAGCTGGCGTAGCCTGAATGAGATCAATAGGAGAGGGCAGATGGAGAAAGGGGAGGCCAAAGCGGAGCCTGGGGCGAGGCCGGTCCTTCCCAGGGCTGCAGGGGGCACAGGTGCCATGTGTGGTCAGCACACCTTTGCCAGCTGGGCCCCCGCGGGAGTCCCTCCCACAGCAGGCTGAGTGCAGACAGCAGGATGTTCTGGAAGCAGTATTCCTGGTCCTGAGCACCAGAAACCCCTACCCAGCCCAACAGGTGTAAACCACAGAGAGTGTTGGGCCCGCCCAAGGGGAGAGAGCAGAGCTCTGCTCACTTCAAGACAGACCACCAGCAGGGGCTGGCCCCGTGGCTGAGTGGTTAAGTTCATGTGCTCTGCAGCAGGCAGCCCAGTGTTTCGTTGGTTCGAATCCTGGGCGCGGACATGGCACTGCTCATCAAGCCATGCTGAGGCAGCATCCCACATGCCACAGCTAGAAGGACCCACAACAAAGAATATATAACTATGTACTGAGGGGCTTTGGGAAGAAAAAAAAGGAAAAAAAAAAATCTTTAAAAAAAAAAAAAGAAAGAAAGACCACCAGCAGCTCCAGGCATGTCCCTTGGAAGCTGGCACTCTCCTGCTTGTGCCCTAGGACGGAGAGGATGAGGAGCAGGGCTGGGTGGCAAGGCCCCAGCTGAGCCCAAGGTGGGCTCTGAGGCCGGTGGCCCTAGGAGCTGTCCACCCAGAACCACAAGCTCCTGGCTTTGTGCCTCCCAACAGTGACTGGCCCAAGGGATGCCCTTGGCGGGGGGCAGCTCCCTCCGGCAGAGGGCACTTTCCTAGGAGGGTCTCAGCTGAGACTGTCTAGACAGGCCCTCCGGCCAGGACCCATCCCTCTGCCCAGAGTGCCCACCGCAGTCACCAGGAGCCACTGCCCTCCTTCCACGCGGGCCCCAGGCTCGGTATCCAAGCTCCCCCATGGCAGCAGCCTGCCACAGCGGCCCCAGGCTGCCATTCTCCTTCCTGGCTCCTCCCTGACAAGGGACAGCAGCTTCCTCGGCACTGGGAGGGGCAATTCCTCAAAGGAAAACCCAGTGGATGGGAGGAGGGGAGTGTCCACTGTCCACCCTGGGGGTGACCTTGTTAGCTAGTGCCAGTTTTTGCCATCATCTGTGGAGCAGGGCTCCAACCTCCCTCCTGGCCTGCAGGGCCCTCTGCTCTGTCACCCTCCAGCCCAAACCTTCCCCTGAGATTCTGAGGCAGCCCCGGCTGAGGGCTGAGCAGTCAGGGCTGCAGGGAAGAGGGCAGACCCCTTCCCTGGGTCCCTGTCGCCCGTGCCAGAGCAGCGCCATCCCCAAGACTGCACTGGGGCCCAGGACCCACAAGACGACCACATTCCGCCGCCCCCAAGGGCCTTCTGGCACAAAAGAAGCCCCTCCTGTCCTCTCTCCAGTCCCGAGGGCTTCAAAGAGGCAGCAAGGAGGAGACACCCAGCTGCACGTGCGGGAAATGCTGCTTGCAGGAGTCCTGGGGGACACACGGGTCTGGGGACAGGGCATCGGCAGAAATGAAGCTCATGACTCAGCTGGATTAGAACCAGATTCAGTCAGCAGGGCCTTTAGAGATATCAAATTATTTTTTTAAAAAAAGAGAGAGAGCAGAGACCATCCTATTGTGGCCAAGGCCACAGTGACAACTCCTGGATGCCACCACGGTGGGAAATCCATGGACAGAGCCCCAGAGTGACCATGGGACAGGGGAGATTCTGCCAGAAAAAAGAAGTTGTGCAGGGACACAAAGGGTGTGGGGGGGGCGGTTTCCCCTTCTCCTCAGATGTCCCTCTGGGTCACCTCTCCTCCCTCCCGTTCTCTGGCCAACTCCAGACCTGGGCACAAGGCTCAGGCCAGCAGTTGAGTTGCAACAAGCCACAGAGACGTGTTCAGGTGGCACAGGACTGATGCCTGGCCAATCCCCAAACTTGCACCTGAGTAATTGGGAAAAAGCATTCTTTCTGCTGGACTTGAAGCAGTTCAGATTTAGGCCTGGAGCAGAGGGTGGAGAGCTCTGAACACGTGCAGTTGGAGGGTGGGGATGGGTGGATACCTGGCCCTGAAAATAAGACTGAGCCACTGGATCAAGCCATACTTGAAGCCGATACCCCTGCCTTCTCAGGTACTCAAGCCAATGTTTCATTTTTGGTTTAAGTTAGTTTTGGTTGCATTTCTGCCTGTGTCAGTCTTCATGCGTGGAAGCAAAACCCCGTGAGTATTATGAAATACAAAATATGTTATAGAAATTTGACTTTACACAATTGCAGGAGGAGCTGGTGACTCAGAAATCCAAAAGGAGAAGCTGGAGAAGGTGGGGGTCACCAAGCAGCCCTCTCAAGGCAGGCAGGCAGGACCACAGGAGGGAGCTTGCCTGGGAGTGGGGGAGATGTACATGTCAGCTCCGGAGGCGGCCCCACAAGGGGCTGGTGGAGAGGCTGTGGACAGCCATGGCCCCTTCAGAGCTCCTGCCCCTGCGAGTTGACAGCGAGGGGAGAAGAGCTGGCTGCCGCTTGGGAAGAGGACGTGCCTCAGGGAAGACCCCGCCGCCCTCTACGTCTGTCTCCCCTTCTCTGACCAGGGGGGCCTGCGGGTGAGATGGCCACTGCTCTTCCCCCACCTTCCAGAGCCTCGATGCCAGTTTCTCTTTGGGTCGTATCGCCCTGGAGCTACACAGGGAAGGGCGTTCTGGAAAAGGCACAACGACACAACCCAAACCACTGAACTTCTATTTATGGCACAAAGAATCCTCACTTTACCAAGGTCAACTGAATCAGCGGGACCTTCAACTAGTTCACACCCCAACCACCCTCTCGTTCAGCCACCTGGAAGTGGCCGGGGCTGCAGAAGCACCCAGAGGCTGGAGAGCCATGAGCAGGCCTGTCCCCTCCTCCTCCCTCTGTGTGGGTGGCTGGCAGGAGCCCAGCCTCACCTTCAGCTGAGATTTTTCCTGCCAGACGCCCAGGCCGCTGGACTCAGGGAGGAGTGGTCCCCACTCCATAGTGATTTCTTGGTGCAGGGAAATGCACACGCCCTCGCTATGAGCTCCTTGACCTGCTCCAGGCAGAGCTTCTGGGTCTCCACACCTCTCTTCCTTCACCCCCATCACCTACGCAAAACTCCAGGTGCAGCGCTCTCACAGCGAGGTCCCACCCCTCGGGTGCTGTCAGGGGCAGGCACCAGACTGGCAAGGCTAGAGAGCTGGGGCCTATCCCACAGCCCTCCTTGGCATAGCTCGCCCCCGCACCTGGACTGTCCCCTTCACCTGGCCACCCCAGTCCAAGTAGAAGACAGAGATGCCATCTTGGCCAGGTGGGATCAAGCCCAGGACAAGCAGGGCCAGCAACCCGAAAGCCCTCTCCCCATCAGCAGCCTGCCTACTGGCATCGTTCACAGTGTACAACGCCATCACATGCCTGCTCAGTCTCCCCCAGGACCAGATCCTGGAGACGCCTGTCTCCTGCCAGCAGCATCCTTATCCACACCCTGGGCAGTCTCTGGATACTCTGCAGCTCCTGTAGGCCCAGCCTGCCCTCCACAGCTCCCGCAGCACCTGCTCATCCCTGTCCACCTGATGTGACTCCTCACTGGGGACAGCCAGAGGCCCTCTGCAGGCTCATGCAGCCCGGACCTTCTGGAAGCTTCCCACTGCTCTTGGTGGGGCTGAGCTTCAGTGTCTGCATCTCCCTCAGCTCAAGCCTCATTAGTCAAATCATTCTCAGCCTCTTAGTGGCTAAGAACTTGGAACACACTGCTCTGAGACCCTAACCCAACAACCACCCATCGCCACCCTCAGCACAGCGCCCTTCCTCATTCCCCAGCCTCCCGGCAGTCCTACTCCTGGAACATTTCCTCCATGTCATGGGCCCACAGTGCCCGTGCAGGCCACCACCAAAACCATGGTTCTCTGTGACTGCAGGCCTCCAACACGAGAGCAGCCCTCTCAAGCCCTGGTACCCGGTACCCCAGGAGTACTACTGGCATCCACTCGACAGCTCTGACTGGCATGTTTGTGAGCTTGCCCTCCTCTCCAAAGAACGCCAAAGTCCTTTGTTCCCTGAGGAGGTCGCACGGCACTTTTGGGCCACCTCATGCAGGCATTGATGAGAGGGCTTGGGGCAAGCATCTGATGGGCAAGCCCCTCAGAGCACCCCACAGACCAGCAAAATACGGCACACGGGACAAAAGACAGAAAACGGCAGCCACTGTTGAACTGCTGCAGGAATGTTTTTCTCTTATCCGAGTCCCCTACATTGTCTTTACGATAAAAACGGCAGGGGTGGGTTGGATGGTAGATCCCACAGCAAAATTCCACTCTCCCCCACGGAATCACACTCCCTTGTCATGCCACTGGTCCCTGGTACAGGCAGGTCCTCCCCCAGTCTCAAGGCCCTGGGCTTCCGATGTTGCTGTGACATCCTGGGAAAGCAACCTTTGCCCTCTGTTAAAGAAGAAACTATTCTGACACTTGTTTAAAGGGTAAGGAAAACTTATTCAAGACAATTGTAATAGGGGAGAGAGATTGGGCTCAACTCCTAATACAAGGACAGCTGGGGATGTACAGCCAAGGAGCCGAGTGAGGGGCCAGTGGATGGAACATGACCGAGAGACTTGGAGGGTAGGGGATCTTGCTAAAGGCAGGCCAAGATGTCACTTGGGGGATGGGGAACTTCATCAGATAATGAGGTGTTAGACACCAAGGCCTGGGGGATGACTTAGCAGGGTCTTTGCTGAGACCCGGCTCCAAAGGCCGAAGACAGGACAGGGGCCCAGAGGAGAGGAGTCTCAGAGGAGGCTGCCTGAAGTCTGGTTCCCTCCCCTCTGACAGGTCTGAGAGCCCAGATGTCTGTCTGAACGCAGCCTTTGATCTCTGAGAAGTCTGAACACTCGTGAGGTCTGTTAGCGCCGGCTCGTATCTTTGGCACCTGCCTCCCTTCCTTAAACGCTGAAGGGAGCAAGGAAATCGACCCAGCTCTAGGACCGCCCTGGATTTCCATCTCAACAGTTTAAACCCCCGTGATTCGGGGCAGTTCAGAGACCATCACCTCCATGCTCTGGGCTCCGGGCTGAAGTCTCGGGTCTGGGGGATGCGGGCTGAGGGATGGGGCTCGGGTCTGGGGTTGGAGCTGGGGGGGCCAGCGTTCCGAGCTCGGGGCTCGATGTTCGGGGCTGGAGGCCTAGACTCGGGGTTCGGGGCTCCGGGCGGTCTTCAACCCGAGTCTCAGCAGAAATGCGTCAGGGCTGGGCATCCAGGCGCCGCGCATGCGCGGGACCAGGCGCGCGGCCCAGGGGCCGGGCCGCGCGAGCAAGAGCGGAGCCAACACGCGGAGCGGAAGCCCAGGCGGCCCCACTGCGCTCGCGCCGTCCCGCCCCCTCACCGAGTGGCCAATGGGCTCGCAGGATCCGCCCCTGACGACGCGGGCTCCGCCCCTGGAGACGCGCCGCAGCCTTGCAGATATCCTGAGGGGTAGCGGGCGGTTGGCTGCCGGGCAGGGGTTTGGGGTGAGCTGCAGCCGCCATGAAGCTGACGCGGAAGATGGTCCTGTCCCGGGCCAAGGCCTCGGAGCTGCACAGCGTGCGGAAGCTCAACTGCTGGTGAGGGGCCGTCCTACGCGTCGTCCCCGCTGCCCGGCACCCCCTCCCTGGGGCAGGGACCCCTGTGCCTGACACCTCTTCCCTGGAGCGGGGACCCCCGCCTGACACCCCCTCCCTGGAGCGGGGACCCCAGCCTGACACCCCCTCCCTGGGGCGAGGACCCCTCTGCCTGACACCTCTTCCCAAGAGTGGGGACCCCTGCCTGACACCCTCTCCCTGGAGCGGAGACCCCTCAGCCTGACACCTCTTCCCTGGAGCGAGGGCCCCCGCCTGACACCTCTTCTTTAGGGGGAGGACCCCCTGCCCAGCACCTTCTCCATGGGACGAAGGCCCCTCTGCCTGACACCTCTTCCCTGGGGTGGAGATCCCCCTTCCCGACACCTCCTCCCTGGGGCAAGGACCCTCCTGCCTTGCACCTCCTCCCTGGGCCGGTGACCTCCCCCCAAGACTTCTAGATAGCCTTAGTGGGGCAGATAGATCCTTCCGTGGATGGGGCTGATTTCTGACATTGCCAGTCATTGGGAGCCAACTCTCCAAATAAGGTGGGAGATCAAGGTGATTAATACTGTCAACTTAAAAAGCAAATCTGCTTGTTATTTTACTCAAAATGGGTTTATTCAAGAATAGCCAAAAGAATTGCAATTGGTGATGTGCAAGCTATAGTGAACCACAGGCAAATCTGGAAGGAGGGGAGCTGCTTTTATAGAGAAAAAGGGGGAGCGGGAGGGGCTGTCCTAAAGGAAAGTCCACTTGTGGAAAGTAGCAGTTCAGGGCAGCAATGGCTTCTCATTGGCTGAGCTGCAGTGCTTCTCATTGGCTGAGCTGTGGCATTTCTCATTGGCTGAGCTGTGGCATTTCTCATTGGCAGGGCTGTGGCATTTCTCATTGGCTGGGCTGTGGCATTTCTCATTGGCTGAGCTGTGGCATTTCTCATTGGCTGGGCTGTGGCATTTCTCATTGGCTGGGCTGAGGCATTTCTCATTGGCTGGGCTGTGGCATTTCTCATTGGCTGAGCTGTGGCATTTCTATTGGCTGGGCTGAGGCATTTCTCATTGGCTGGGCTGAGGCATTTCTCATTGGCTGAGCTGCAGTGTTTCTGATTGGCTGGACTGTTGCCTGGTGAGGAAAGAAGGCTTCCTTCAGTAGAAAAGTAGCTGTGTTTCCCGTGGAAGGTGCTTCCTGTTTGGTGTAATCGAGGGTGTGTGATGGGTGTGGGAGCTCCCGCTATGGGCCTTCCTGACTCCAACTGAGTTAAGGTGTCTTTTATTAATTTCTACAATACCATTTGTCGGGGAAAGAGAGAGAACTGACTCTAAAGTAATGATTCAGTAATAGGTGCTGTGGGGTCAGTGCAGACTCAAAGGCAGGGTGGCCAGGTCTAGCTGGGCCGAGGAAGGAGCCGAAGTGCTTCCTAAACTCATGAAAGACCTGCCTGGTTCCCTGGGGACTCGGAGTGAGGCTTCATGCGCCTCTGGACGGTTGGGGGGGGACGTGGCGGGGGAGCCGAGAGCAGACCTTTCTCCTACCAGTGCTGGCCGATTGACTGCAGTGATCTCTGCCTGTTCATTAAGCCTTGCTCTTGCTCTGGCACAGCTGGTATTTTGGCCACAATATCCCCTCATTTGTTTTCAATAAAGCCTTCCTTTGTTCTGCATGGGGCCGTCATGCTTTCTCTAGGCAGGGAGAAACAACCGCCCTATTTCAGGCTTTCTAAAGTGTGTTTCATAAGTTGCATGTTTAGCCTTTCGATTTGGCCTCTTATAAAGACTCCCTTGTTTATTTATATTAGTGACGGAAATTATCCTAATGTGACAGCCTTGAGAATGCGCAGATCCTCCAAACGGAGCAACCTCTACGGCTCCTCTGAGAAGTAACCCTCCAGCATCACGCATAGATAGTTTTGTTCTAAATCAACCAAGAAGTGTTTGACACTTTCATCAGTAACATGGGCAAGCTTTCTTTTACTTTGTCATTGAAATCATAGACATTGGTCTACAATTAAAGTTTGTAGGCATCTGTCTCTAATTTTTGGAATTTCTGTTTTTAACTTTTTGTATTCAGCTTTAACAAAATTAAAGTATGTGTGTCTTTTCTTCCCCAGGGGCAGCCGCCTCACAGATGTAAGTATTATGTCAATCATCTCCAAATGCTCTCTGATCCCAAAAGTTGTCGCCTCTTCCCCAAGAGAAGTGTTAAACTGACAGAAGGGCACCCATTCAGTTCACCCCCTAATCTGGTACTTTGTAAAGCAGAACCACTAATGAAAAAAATGCTCTCTATGCTCGAGTTTATTCTGAAGTTGCTTTGAACGTTCTCATGTGGATGGAAGGCTCCTGTGTCCTGCAGGTCTCACAGAGGAGAGAGAGGGTCCGAAGGGAGGAATCCCAGGGGGCTTGCTTTACTTTACAGAGAAGTGCACTTGGCTGGGCTCTTTTTCTATAGGTTCCTGGACTTCCTGTCACTGAGGAGGGTCCTCACTTCAGCTCCCCTCGGTCAGATCCAGCATCATGCTCCCCCACATCCCCATGGCAGGAACAGATGGGGCCTCGTGGGGGGACGGTGCACAGAACTGAGCTGGGCTGTGGCTCTGGGAATAGATTTCTTTCCTTTTCTCTCTCTCTCACTCCTAGACTCAATGTCGCCAACTTGCACAGACTGTGTGCCAGCTATTTCTTTCTTATTTCCTTTTGTTTTGTAACTTGAACTGCAGCTTTCCTTAAAAACAAAGTTGGAAATGCTGAGCAGCTGGGCTGTCCAGAAAAGCTCATTCCACCTCCTGCCATAGCTGAAGTGCTGCTGACTCAGCAGCAAAAACCCCCGAAACCAAAGCACTGGCATAGCACGAAACAGACCCGCTGTGAGTACGAAGAGTTCTGACCAGACTGAGCTGGTTGAGGTCAGGCGAGGTCCGGGGCCCGTCTGGCTCCAGGCCAGCGTATGGCAGGCCCACAGATATTTGGGGTCTTACAGGATGGATGCCTTTATGGGCCACCCTCATTGCTCTTTCCACTGCATCCACAGTGTTAACGTGATCCGAGATCCGGTTTCAAGCCTGTCTCCCTTTTGGCCCAGCAGTGTTGGCAAGAAGGGGCTTCCATCCTTGCCTTGCACGTCAGGGACAGCAAGAGGAAGGTTCTCTGTCCAGCATAGGGGCACTGAGGTCCCCTCACCTGATGTGCTTTGAGGGCATCTGAAATTAGGAATGCCCCGTCTCAACAGCTGGCAGGGTTTGTGGTAACGATGCTGTTTTAAAGTTTTGGAGAGAGCACACCCATTTCTCCTCCTGGTCCAGGGAATGTCTAGGCTGAGAGAGGAGCATGACACAGAGCACAGCGTGCTCTTGCCTATTGTGTGCGAGCCCGGCGAGGTGAGGGGGCTACTCCACCAAGGCCCTTGAAGTGGAGGAGACTCCACCCCCAGCTGGTTTCTCTGTTGGGCTGATAGAAAGCTGACGTCACAGAGCCCGTTCCCAGTGATGTTTGCAATCACGTTCCTTATTTTTTTTTTCTGAGGGCACATCGGTTTATAACGTTATATAATTCTCAGGCATATGTCATGTTTTGACTTATACGTATAGACTGCTTCATGTTCACCACCAAAAGTCTAGCTGCCGTCCATCAACACACACACGTGCCCCTTTACCCCTCTCGCCCTCCCCACCCTCTGCCCCTCTGGTAGCCACTGATCTAATCTCTGTCTCCATATGTTTGTTTTCATCAATCCTTTTCCTTCCTAGATCTCCATCTGCCGGGAAATGCCCAGCCTGGAAGTGATCACCCTCAGGTACCTAAACCCCTGCCATCACTCTAAGTCACTGGGGCTTGGAGGAGGACCCTCACATCCCTCCCCAGATCCGCGTGGCGTTCGATAACCTGAAAACTCCCAGGGAAAGTCTGGGGGCCGCTTCAGGGCCAAGGCGGCCCAAGGCCAGTGAAGAACCTGGTGCTCCTCGCGCTCTGCCCGCCTTTCTGGAGGCACCCTGGGCTCCCGGCTGAGCACGCCCTGCTGCGTCCCTGCCCACCCTCGCCAGTCAGTGCGTGCAGCCTCTTAATGATGAGCAGCTGCCCTCACAGTGGCCGCGTGTGCCCCGGCACCCCAGCCTTTTCTGCCCTCCTGGTTCCCTCCCTGCCAGGAGCTCTGCCAGTTTCTGTGCAGCACCTGATCTGTCATTGAGTATAGTTACCTCTTCCAGAGCTGTTGGCCTTTTAACAGACTTAGGAAACCTTGAACGAACCCAGTACTGTCACTGGGATTCCAGGCAGCTGGGAACTGTTTGGAGGGATGTGGGGAGGGGGGAGCGCCTTCTGCTCCCGACCTCCCTCCTGCCCGTCTGGACCCGGGAGGGAGCCCACACTTGTGGACAGCCACTGCTTGCCAGATGCTGGGGTGGGCGCTTTCTGCAGGTCCTCCCGTGTAAAACCACGGCATTTAAACCCTGCAAGGAAGGCAGACTCTCCCTGTTTGGTAGTTCAGAAGGTTCCGGAACTCCTGAGTGTGGCCATCCCAGGCCTTTGATCCCGTGCAGACCCCCGTGACTTACCTTCCTGATCACATGGCCGGCCACCATTTGTCCCTCACCAGCCCCTCAGCTCCTTCTCCTTTGAGCCTTCTGCGGTCACTTTGTGGACCCCCTGTCTGCCCACCTTGTGCTCACAGCACCCCTAGCCCCAGCCTGAGCCCATCCTGTGGGTGCCGTGCCTTCTCATGAGATGAAGGACTGGGCCTGGTGCTGCTCTCCCACCTTGGGGAAAGCCTTGGACCTCTGTGCCTCGGTTTCCCTGTCTGTAGCACAGAGGTAACACCAGCACCTGCCCCATGGCATGAGGAGTGGCTGCAATCAGGAAGGCGGAGCGTGTGCCAGGTGTGCACATGGCAGCCTGTGCGTCACTTACTCGTCAGGATATCAGTGACGCTGGGACTTGAGCCCGTGTCCCAGAAGCCTGACCTGACAAATGATGGCTTTTCCTTCCCCCAGAACAGCAGGAAACTCGGAGTCAGGGGTGGCTTCAACCCCGTCCCTGCCACACACTGTCTGGGCGATTCTGGGCCGCTGAGCTGCAGGTCCTTGTGTGCACAGCTCGGAGGAAGGACGGCACACAGGGTTGTTGACCGAGCTCGGGGGCACGGTGTCTGCATGTTGGCTGCCTTGAAACTAGTGGGGCCACGCCTGTGGGAACTGCTGCCTGAGTGCAGGCTGGCAGTCCTTTTGTGGGTGAAGTAATTTCCCTTTGGGCTTGGTGCCTGTGGGTGGGAAGGCTGTCCTAGTCCGTCCCAGCCGCTGTGACAGAATTCCTCAAACAGCAGACGCTCCTTTCTCGCGATCTGGGGGCTGGAAGTCTGAGATGAGGGTACCAGCAGTTTCGGTGTCTGGGGAGGGCCCTCTTCCTGGTTCACAGGTGGCCGTCTCCTCACTATGTCCTCTGACGGTGGAAAGGCCGGGCAACTCTCTGAGGTCCCTTTTTTAGGGCACTAATCCCATTCATGAGGGCTCTACCCCCATGACCTGCTTGCCTTCCAAAGGCCTTCCTGCCAACACCGCACTGGGGGTTCCGATTCAACATAGGGATCTGGGGAGGACACGAGCATTCAGCCCCTAGCAGAGGCAGTGTCAGCCCCGTGGTCAAGAAGGAGGCCTCCAGGCCAGGCTGCAGGGTCAAATCCTCGCTTTGCACCAACTGCCTGTGCCTGGGCAGCTCCTCGATCTTGAGGATTCCAAAGCCTGAGTTTTGCTCAAGAGCAAGTGGTGTCGACCTTGTACCTAGCTGCTAAGTGAAATAACCCACGTACTGAGCACAGCACTCCACGCCAGTAACTGCGTGAACAAGTGAGTGTTCACTGTGATGTCCCTGAGGGAAGAATCGTGGCGTCCCTTCAAGGTGCATGCCAAACTCAAATGCAGCCTCCAGGAAAGAATGTTCTAGATAGGTCTAGCACGTTGGGAGGGTCCCACAGAGTAGCCTGGCTCTCAGCTGCCAGCTCTGCAGGGAACAGTGGCGTCCCACAGAGCTGTGGAGGAGGAACGCGCCCGGCCCGTGTGGCACTTTGGCTGGGCACAGCCAGCTGGGGCTCTGCTGCCAAAGGAGGCCACCACCCTGAGCTGGGCGGGTGTGAGCGGCCCGGTCTGTCTGAGAGGGGAGGAGGGTGGGTGTCTGCCCAGGTCAGTTTAGACCCTCAGCTGTCTGCCTCAACCCCGGGTGGTTTTCTGTCTCTGATGCGTGCACAACTCTCTGGAACGAACTTTGAACCCATACGCTTGGTTTCTTTTCTAAACGTGGGCTTCGGGAGTTTGGTGCCCGGTCCGTGTAACGTGGAGCTTGCTTACGCTCGCCGTGGGCTTTTCTGGCACTGCCTGCTCTGGGGCACAGTGCCGGAGCCCTTGGGAGACCTCAGTTTCTTCCCTGGTCCAGGAGAGTGAAACATGCCTTCTCCCATGAGGACTAAACAGGGCGGGAGGCCAGAACGTTCCCAGCCGAGGGCCTCCCCACCCTGAAGCTCGCTGCTCTGAGCTCTCGGGGGGTCGTGTTGAGCCTGACTCATTGCAGCCGATGTTGACACACGTTTAAGGAGGGCGCAGACCTGGTAGTGTTTTTCTCTACCACATTCACAACTGAGACGAGACGCACAGTGCGGAGGGTGCTGGCAGCGTGGGGGCGTGGGCGGCGCTGCTAACCAGGCGTCTCTGTGCAGTGTCAACGGCGTCTCCACACTGGAGCCCGTGAGCCAGTGCCGGCAGCTGAGCGAGCTCTACCTGCGCAAGAACCGCATCCCCAGCCTGGCCGAGCTCTTCTACCTGAAGGGCCTGCCGCGCCTGCGCGTGCTCTGGCTGGCCGAGAACCCGTGCTGCGGCCCCAACCCACACGTCTACCGCATGACCGTCCTGCGCAACCTGCCGCACCTGCAGAAGCTGGACAACCAGAGTAGGCGTCCCCACAGCTCACGCGACCCGGCTCTCTGCCCTCTGCAAACTGACCCCACAGACCTCGCGGAGGCAACCCCCCTGTAGTCTCCTCAGGAGCTGTCCCCAGATTTGTGCTGCTCCTTCCAAAGTCACTGTCGTTCGGTGACAGGGCACAGCCCCCCCACCCCTGCACACAGGGCAGCGTCTCTTGGGTGAACCTGACAACTGTTTATCCCTGAAGCTGTTGCTTCTCCTTTTTCCCTGTTAAGTACCCTCCACTCCAGCACTCATCCACGCACCCTGGGGAGCACACGAGAGTGTCCGGGCGGGCCAAGTGGGATCACTGCTGGTCCACGGGACCCAAGGTGGCAGTGTCCCTGCGCTCCCGCCCCCAGGTCAGGGTGCTCCCTCACTCCTCGCCCTCCCACTGGAGGTATGCGCTCCTCCTGCTGGACATGTGGATGGTCAGTTTTCACCTGTGTCCCCTGCATTTCCTTGAGGCGAGCAGCCTGCCATGGGCCGTTTGTGCTCTGGCCTCCGGGAGGTCCAGCCCATTCCAGTCCATCCTCTCCAGCCAGTGAGTGCGCTGGTGTTCCCTGTGTGCTGGTTCCTAATCCTTGTCACGTGCACAATTATTTTCTCCTAGGTGAGCAATGTTAAAAACATAAACTTCAGAGAAATTGTCATGTGAGTGAAATGGAATGAATACAGTGTATTCTGTTTCTTTTTAAAATTTGTCTTAATTTAGGGTTTTTTGTGAGTGTTTGCCTTTGGCAAATGCTGAAGTTCAGATTCACAAGCAGTTGCTGACCATCTGCTGTGTCCAGCGAGTGCCGGGGCAGGGGATGTGATGGTGGCGGGACTGTCCCTGCTCTCGGGCTGCAGGCCATCGGGTGGACAGACAGATGCCTCTTTTCTAAAGCAGACTGGGCTGATGGCGCAGCGAGGACGGAGCCGCGGTTAGTGGGGCTGGCACGTCTGAGGCCACTCTGATGCTTTTGCCCCCTCTCCTTCACCCGAAGCTGTGACTGAGGAGGAGCTGTCCCGAGCGTTGCTGGAGGGAGAGGAGGTCACGGGCCCCGGCAGAGAGGGCACAGGGAACGGCCAGCCGGAGCTGTCCTACACCCTGACCACCATGAACGCCACTGCCGAGACGCAAGGGGACCCGCTGAGCTACGGCGAGGAGGAGGCCAGGTGCGCCAGCGGGGCCCGTCCCAGGTCCTCCCTCGGACTCACCAGGCCTTCCCATGGGCCGCGTCCCTGGGGAGTGAGGGAACTGTTCAGGGTGGTTCTTCCTGGTCTGTGGCTCTCAGTTGCCCCCAACCTCATGTCAGAGGCATGTCCAAGAGGAGGCGCGGGACACAGGAGCTTGTGCGACCCCGCACCCTGCCCTCCGCAGGGAGGGGCCTGGAGGTGGGACGTGGTGGGTGGGTTAGTGGGCGGGAGGGAAAGCTCTGTGGCCGTGGCCACCTGAGCCCTTCAGCCTCGGGGAGCCGGGGAGGGGGCAGTGGGTGGCGTGTGGGCCCCGAGGAAAGGCCCTCCCGACCTGCAGGGCACCTCAGGTGCGGCTTGGGTGGCCTCCGAGGGCAGCTCACTGACTGTCACGGCGTTTTGAGCAGAACTGAACAAGGAGGGGTTGTGGAGACCGTGTTCACAGGGGGCCACCAGGCTGCGCGTCCACTTGGCAGATGAAGGGCCCCTTGTTTCCTGCAGTGGGGACGTCCATGGATGCCGCCTCAGTGTGGGGCAGTTGCATCCACCCCCCGTGGCAGGGGCTCTCGCACACGTCTTTTGTGTTTAGTGCCCCCCAGCCCTGGGGGAGCTTGGGGTGCAGAGAGGTTGCCCCCAACAAGATCACAGGGAAATAAGTGCTGCAGCCACGATTCCAACAGTCCTACCCTCTCACCCAGTGCTCCCACCTCCAGAGCAGTGTCACGTAGTGGGAGTTTCCCTGCGTACTGGGGCAGGGGTCCATTGTCAGGAGTCTCTTAGTCCCATGCTCGGGGGATCTGGGATCACACGCTGTAGACATCAGTGAAGGTGCTGACAGGCCCTAAGTTCCTCAGGCCTCATGCACCATTGTCATCCCCCTCCCACCAGTGGCATCCAGGGGCAGCTCAGCCTGAAGTCCCCTTCCAGGGACCAGCTTCCATCCTTCTCACAGAGGGAGGCCGTGAGCAGTCGCAGGAACAGGGTGAGTGTGATGGAGGCAGCCCTGGCTGGAGGTGGCCATAGCTGCCTCTGCCCACAATGTGGGAACTTTTGGGGCTGGGGGCTGGAGACACCACAGGGACTCACAGAGCCAGGCCCCAGAAGGTGGGAAACCGGCCAGTTTCCAGGTCTGAGCTAATAGGAAGTGACAGAATGGTGGGGGGAGGGCTGCCTGGCGTGTGCGGCTGGGCCTCCCAGCATGCGGGCTGTGCCGAGGGCCAGCTGCATGAAGGGCCCCGTGTCTGTCCTGGGGTTGGATAGGTTGCTATGCAGCACCTGAGGCTGCAGAGGTTTGCAGCTGTGGAGCAGCACCCCACCTGCAGTTAGAGGTGGGCCTCCTTGTCCTGGCCAGGGCAGGGGGCGGGGGGAGCGGGCCATGTCACCATGCAGTGACCAGAAAGCAGGCCCCATGGTTCTGGAGGCTTCCCCGTAAGGAATAACAGGTTGTTGACTCAACAAGAAATAGGTCATGTGGGCAGCTGGGTGACATTGTTGGAGACGTGGGTCCTCTCCAGGTTCCCGTCTGCCACCTACGTCCCTCTAGCTTGTCCTTGGGCCCATTCCCCTGGTCACAGGGCTGGCTCCTCTGGTCCAGGCTCACACCCAACAGAAGGACAGGGAACATTTCTTCCCATGTGTGTCCTCTTATCGGCAAACAACTGTTTTTTTGCCGTGTGCCCCCCACGCAGGCTTGGTTTCATCAGCTGGAATTGCCCACATCCCTGAGCCAGAGGCAGTCATTGGCCCAGAGGACCCAGTCACCATGGCTAGCTTGGCCCATGACCCCCAGCCCCTGCTCCCAGGGTGCCTGCCGGTCTTCAGCCCTGCAGGGCCTAGCTTGGCCTGACCACAGCCATCAGCGTGCTGTGGTCTCCATGTGGGCTCACATGGGCAGGGCCCCCCAGTCAAAGGGTGAGGGCCGCCTGAAACCGTGGGCTAGGGCTCAGTCATCCACTCAGTGACCGGCTGCAGCGCGTGCAGAGCCTGTGGGCAGTACAGAGGTGGAGGCACTGGGGCCCAGGCCTTGGAAAGGGCTAGCCCACCCTCCGGGAAAAGTGTCCCCCAGAGCTGCAGACAGATGTGACCGCAGACTGAAGGCCAGTCTAGGGAGCTGTCGCCGGGCCTGTGGCCCGTCCTCCCCACCGCAGGTCAGTGTCCCCTCAGGTCTTTCCTCCTCCGAAAGGTGGCCATGAGGAGCCAGCTCCGTGGTCCATGCACATACTTCCCTGACACGTTGCGGGAGGAGCCCGGATGTAGACCCAGTCCCCAGGAGCAGGCCTGTCCCTGTAGGGCACTGAGGCCGGACACCCCCCTCCCCAAGCCTGGGCCTCTGCAGAGCCCAAGGACCGTGGACCGGAGACTGAGACTGCACCCACAAACACGGGCTAGAGACCACCCAGCTGCTGGTGCAGGCGCATGTGCCTCTGGACTCAGAGGAAGGGAGGGCCCTGGCCCTGCGCGGGCGTGGACCCTGAGCCTCGGAGCAGATCTCACATCGCAGTGCCTCCGGCTCACACCATTTCCCAGGTGTGTGTCTTAGCACGTGTTACTGAGCACCGTCCTGGGCCTCTCAGCCTGCTTTTGATCCCCACTCTCTACTGACCAGCTGTGTGACCCAGGGCCAGTTACTCAGCCTCTCTGGGCCTCAGTGCTGTAAGCGTGAGATGGGTCTGTGTGTGGGAAGTCCCTGCAGGCAGTGAGCCACACCAGTGCCTGGCTGTGGCTTCAGGCTGCCCAAGTCTCCGTCCGTGTGGTCTCTCATTGGTTGCCTGGAAGGCCCGCCCCTCCTGAAGGCCGGTAACCCATGATGTGCACGTGATGCTAGCCAGGGCCCAGTGTGTCACCTCATGGTGTGCCTCCTGGCCTTGCAGGCATGGTGCTTAGCCGGTGACTCTCTGTGCCCCCAGAACAACGTCCTGACCGCCATCCTGCTGCTGCTGCGAGAGCTGGATGCCGAGGGGCTGGAGGCCGTCCACCAGACCGTGGTCAGCCGGCTCCAGGCCCTGCACAAGCAGGAGCTGCAGGAGGACATGGAGTGACTGTCAGTGGGACCCCGAGCAGTCGGGCCCTCCTTGCAAGAGCCCGTGCTGAAGTCCCAAGCACCTGGGAGGTGGGGGTCACTGCCACAGCCGCGGCCTCCGCTGCACCCCGGGCTGAGTCTCAGCCCACAGGGCTGCTTCCTTAGGACACCTCAGCCTGCCCAGGGAAGCTGAGCGGACCGGTGACCCGGCGAAGGCAGGAGGGGTGTTGGGCACTGGCGGGCAGACCCCGTGTCTGTGCCCTCCACCATGAGGGGCCCTGGCCACAGCCCAGGCCCAGGCCCAAATGCCCATCAGGAGGGCCTGCCTTGACCCGGCTCTTCCTGAAGGTGGGCATTGCAGGCCTTTCTCCCTAATAAATATTTTTCCTGAATCTGATCTGGAAGCAGACATTTCCTAAATGACAGATGTGGCCTTGACATGCTTTTTAAAGGTAAAAGCTGTGGCTCATGCATGCTTTCCCATGTCAGTTCTTTGACTCGGTCATGGAATAGACCTCTCTTCCCCCCAGAGACTTCCAGAATGATGGCATCCTTAGAGAGACAAGCTGCCCTCGGATTTGCACTGGCAATCGCACAGCCACCTGCCGCCCCGGGACGTTGTGTCTGAATGGCGGGGGCTGGGAGGGCCACACCCCCTCTTTTCTTCCTCCCTTTGTAAGTGCCCCCAAGCCATGCCGAGGGTTTGTGCTGACCCTGCAGGAGAGGCCTTGCACAGACAGGCCTGCCCCTTCTGTTTGGGGATCAGGGGCGGCCACAGGTGTAGCAGCCGGGCGGAAAGGGCAGCCTTCTGGAAACCATGTAAAATGTTTTCTTCCTCTGGGAGGAGTCTCAGGCCTTGCGTGATGCACGGGATGTGGGCGGTGACGCCCAGCCTTGGCAGGCCTTACTAGTGCCCCCAAAAGCCGAGGATGCCTCCACGTGGAAGGGGAGGAGTGTGAGCCCCGAGCCATTAGAGAAAAGTCTGTTCCTACTGGAGCCGAAATGACGGGACTGGAGAGGGAGAGAGTGATGTTCTGTCCGCCCCTTGCTGCCTGTTGGGGGGAATGACCACATCCCTGTGCCAGCTGAGGACGTGTCAGCTGTGTGACAGCCACACAAATCGAAGGGGTGACTTAACCACAAGGCGGGCAAGAAACCAGTGACGGAGCGCCAGCGGCTGGAAGACCAGCGCCCTCCTTGAAGGTGAAGCTGCACTCGAGCTGCAGGCCGTTCCCAGCTCTTGAAGGAAGGCCACCGCGCACCGGCTGGGCGAAGCCCGGTTGAGGGCGGGCAGCTCCTCTGTGGGGGGCTCTGTAGTTCTTCAGGACCAGGGGGTGAGTGCTGAGCACTGGGAAGCTAGGAGTCGCCACGTGGGGGCATCCAGGCGGGGTGGCTGCGGGGCCTGTGTGCTCCTTCTCTTGTAATTATGGGATGTCGGACGCTCTCAATAAAGCGTTGTGTCGGTTAGAACGAGTTGGACGTGGTTATGTTAAATTAAGAATGCTGTCCCTTCCCCTCCCACCAGGGGGGGCTCACGCTGACTTCCCTCCTGCCTCGTCACCTGGTGTGCCTCATTGGGACCGTTGAACTGGACCCTAGTCAGGGTGAGCTGCCGCCCTCAGAGCCTTCCGCCAGCTCGCCAGGTCCTGCCCCCAGCCACCTGCTCACTTGGTGCCCTTTTGAAGCCCTCAAGCTGGACCAAGGACAGCACATCCCCCAGCCTGGAACCCACGGCCTCGGGTCTTTAACGGGTGCGTCACAGGCCCCGCTCTGAACTTCTCCCAAGTACCTCTGAAAACAGGGCTTTTGAGCAAAGCCAGTGTTGGCATTACACCATGTGCGTGTGTCCTGTTAGCCCCGTTTATAGGGGAGAGGACTGAGCCCCAGGAGGGCATGTCACCCAGCCAGAAACGTTGGTCAGTGCAGCCAGAGGTGGGCAGACACACTGTGCCTCACCGTGGAGCTGCTGTCCAGGAACGAGAGTGGCCACTGTGTTGTAGGCACCACCCAGCGGGTCGTCCGGGCCAGCGGCTGATGCGCTGCTGTGCGAGTTCCATCACTACCCGACAGGACAAGCTGAGGGGCTTCCACTCCCAGAACTGAGTCCTGGCCCAACGTGTGATGCTGACCGGGCCAGGCCGAAGCAGAACCAGACCAGGAGGTGGCCGCCGTCCACCCCGAGCCTCCCGTGTGGAGGAGGGTGTCTCCTGCGGCAGGTGGGGCCCTTCATCCCGCAGCACTGCGGCTGGGCCCCGAGGCCCCCACAGCCCGGGAGCCTGGGCCCTTGCCCCCGCGCCCCCCACGGGTCGGGAGGTGAGCGCTGAGTTCTGGGAAGACGCGTTCATGGGGCCCTTTGCTCTTGTTGCCTGGGGGCGGTTTTCAGCAGGAGCAGGAGTGGGGAGATCTTCCACATTGTCCTTGAGCCGGGGCTGCCATGTTTAGAGGAGACACTGGTGGCTCTCTTCAATGCACACCCTCCGGGGAAGCACGCATGGAGGCCTCTGTCCCCAGAGGGGCCCCTGGCATGCTCACAGCTCCCCCGGGGGGTCCTGGAGTCAGAGCAGTTGGGAAATTAGAGAAGGAGCAAGGGGTCTTGGCTGCTGGCATTCTCAGAGAACAGTGATTCTCAAGGGGTGCTATAAATGGTTACATGGGTGCCAGCATTTCTCTGGGAAGCCTGGGGTCCTGAGGGGTCCCCGCCAGGGCGTAGGAACAGCCCAGGTCTGCCGAGCCGATGCCACCGTGGCGATTGCCGAGTTCTCTCCAACTGAGGGAGAGTCCCAGTCCAGCTAGGAGTGGATGCTCACGGTGGCCGCACTGAGTGAGATACGGAGCTGGACATCTGCCATCCCAGCAAGGGGACCTGTGCCTAGTGCTGCCTGCCTGCAGCCTGGTGCTCCAACAGCGCACTCAGCCAGGGCCGGGACCACACAGGCACACGGGGCCGTACGCTCAGTTAACACTCTGCTGTTGCCGTCCCAAGAGTCTTCCTCACTGTTACGAGGGGCCTGCGTGTTTGTGTGCGCCAGGCCGCCAGGATAACGCAGCCGGGCCCGGGCCTGGTCTCAGATGCTCCTGCAGGGCCATCACCCTCCATGTTAGGATGCAATACTGTTTCCGCGTCAGGGTAGAGCTGCCCATCACGGCAGCACGCAACGGAGGCGGGCGCCACGGTCCTTGTGCCATGTGCCCTTGCAGCCAGTGCCCTGCCCTCTGCAGGGCAGCCGGGCGGGGCAGGGCGGGAAGGGACCAGCCTATGAATCTGACCCAGGCTGATGGTGTGCTGTCCGCGTCGACCCTTGGCTCAGAACGCCCAGTAGGAAAGCCAGGGCAGTCACTGCACTGTCCCCACGGGCCGACAGGCGGGTCTCCCAATGAGTGAGCACCCCGCTGCACTGTCAGACTGCAGCACACCCGTGTCGGGCCTTGCTGTCCCCCGGCTGGGCTGTTGGGCACCTGGGACGGTGTCCGGAGGCCTCCCCTCCTGCCCCCAGCCCTGCATTGAGGCCCCCCGGAAAGGTTCCTCCTGAAGTCATGTCTGAGGCACCAGCCTCTGAGGTGACTTTCCAGAAAGGCTCTCCAGCTCCCCGCCAAGCACCTGCCACCAGCAGGACTGTAGGAAAACGCTGTAATTAAACCCGCCGGGCACAGGCTTTCTGCTTCGCCAGGTGCGTCTCAGAGATCCATGGCCCCCGTGAGACTGACTCATGGACTTCCCTTCCTGGAAAGCTCACAGAAATATCCATATTTTCCAAGGCCTGGAATTCGTCTTCACAGAGTGAGATGGAATGCAGGAGCCATAGGACAGAGAAACGATGCATTTGAAGTCCCTGCGTCCCCAGCCCGCCCCGGCTGCGTCCCTGTGGGCCTAGGCTCGGGACAGGGCAGCCTGCCCATGGGGCGCGTCCTCCTGCACACCAGGGATGGTGGCTTTGGGGGAGCGGCCCTCCAGGGCTGCCCTGGGCCTCAGGGGTTGCTGTCAGGGTTGCGAGCTGGCTCTGGGTTCAGGTCTTCCCCACCTGTCCCAGCCGGTGGCCCCAGCCCTGCAGGGGCTGCTTCCTGAGGCCGGTGGTCTTGCCACCTCCACATTCGGGACTGTGTGGACACCTGCCCAGCTCCCCACTGCACAGTGGACCCCACTCAGCCCCTCCCAGGACCCTGCCCCAGCCAGAGAGCACTGCCTGGTCCCAGTTCACCCGCTTCCTGCACCCCCAGCACCCTTCTTTCCCCAGCCATGCTCCCCAGGGCCTGCCATTGTCCTGACACCCCTACCCTGTTCTCAGAACCTGCTGGGCACATGCTTCCCTGCAAGTGAGGCTGGGCTTGTTGTCTGTGGGGGTGGGGTTCTCAGGGGGCTCCAAGTGGGCACGCCCCACATGATCCCCACCTCCAAGAAGAAGGAGGGTCTGTGATATGATGGACAGACTGTACTATATGGCCAAGGTGAAGGGGTTTCACAGATGTGGTTAAGGTCCCTAATCAGCTGATGTTGGATTATCGAAAGGGAGATTGTTTGGGTGGGCCTGGCCTAATCAGTGAGCCTCAGCACAGGCATCACCTGATCAGGCTAAGGAGGGCGTGGGCTCGGGGACCAGCGCAGCAGACGCCCCTGCTTCCTCCTGAGTTCTGCCAACACGCAGCTTGAGAGGGCCTGAGTCCCTGTGAGACCACACCCCGCCGAACACCTCCGTCATGGCTATGGCTCAGCAGAGGACCCGGGAGGCCGTGTCACACTCCTGGGCCGTGGAGAGGTCACAGCCGGGGTGTTTGAAGCTGCCAAGTTTGTGGTGGTTTCTAGGAAACCGACAGTCTCCTTGTGGGGGCAGGTCCTGCAGGAACTCCAGCCCACAGCTGAGCCCTGCGCCTGCCAGCAGCTCCCTCCTGGGCTGTGCCCGCTGCCGGCCCCTGGGCCACCCCCACGCACGAGCCCCCTGCTGGCCCTTAGGTCTGCATGGTGGGACCCACAGGGGCATTGCCACCACGGAGTCCCTCAACAGAGCGCCTCTCGACCACGTGATGCATGTCCAGGTTAACATAGTGGTGGAGTCTTCCGCAGGACTTGTCAGAGCCTTTACTGGGGCTCTTTGGCCCATGACTCCTGAGCAGACTCCACACACAGTGTCTCCATTGTCAGACACAGAAGCCAGGGCATTTGGCCCCAGCCTCCTGGGGTCACGTTCAGTGGCGCACACACACACGTGAGAAATACTGAAGTAAGTTCTCGTGCCTCTGGTGAGTCTCGTGCCTGCACGAGCCACCCTGCCCTGGGCCCGGGCCTCCTGGAGCAGGCTCTGCTTCCACGATGGCAAGCCCCTCTCCCGTGGGCAGGGCGCAGTGGGGGCACACTTGGTCAGCACCCTGTGTGTGCAGCCCTCACCCCACCGGCAACCAGCCGAGCACCTGCGGGGGACACAGGCCCCCCCCACATGTCAGCTGTCACACGGGCCCCAGAAGCTGTGTCCTCGAGGGTTAGCTGGCGGCATAGCCCGTTGGGTCTGGGGTTCAAGGCCCACTCCCTGACCTGGGACCAGCTCTAGGGCGGCTGGGCCTCTGTTTGGGAAGCCGAGGTGTTGGCTGCGAGGAGGACGAGGGCCTCGCCGGGGAGCAGCAATGAACGGGCTGCACCTGGCCCCGGGGCCCTCTGCAGCTGCCACAGCCTCAGCCTCGGCCTCCCAGGCTGCGGGCCTGGCAGCCAACGGCACCCGCTGATGCCCCTCCAGGCTGGGAGACGGCCTCCTCCTGCGGGGAGGGCGAGTGGCTTCAGGACAGCCAGCGGCCGGCCCAGGAGGACGTGCTGTGGAGGCAGAAGCCAGCAGGGCGCCGGGTCCTGTCGTTGTGGCCGGAACGTCCGCTGAGGGCCTGTTTTACGAGCGTCTCCAGATGCTGCATGTTAAATTTAAACAAAACCATTGGGAACCTGGAAAATTAGCCTCCCGGCCTCCTCCCGTCCCCCTCCCCAGGCTGGGCATTGGGCGCCCTGGGGCGGCCTCACCCTGATACTGCAGCGGGTCAAGGGGCACAGGGCAAGGGAGAGGCAGCCCTGGGCAGCGCCTAGGCCAGCTTGGCACCTGGGCGGGCAGTGGCTGTGTGGTGAAGAGAGTAGCACGTGGCTGTACACTGGAGGGCGTCCCTGCCACCAGCCAGGGTCTCCTTCAAGGGGGTCACCACCTCTGAGCTCCAGCCTCCCCACTCCTGTGCACAGGCACATGCCACACACATGCACACTCGCGTGCAGTCACACATGCAGGCACATAATGTACACGCACACACAGCACATAATGCATATATGAACACAGGCACACACATGCACAGATGTATGTGTACATGCACGCATACATTCATGTACTTGCACGTGCATATATGCGCACACACGTGCACACCTGTACTTGCACACATATATGCAGGCACACACATGCACAGGTTTCTGGGCCCCAGGAACTTGTCCCTGGTCTTGGGACAGGGGCTCAGAGCCTCGGGGCTCTCTCCTTGGGGTATTGTCCCCTCCTGGTCCTGCCCCAGGACCACCCACATGCACAGCAGCCAGAGCAGATTGGAGGGGCTCCAACTCCAGAAATGGACACCCAGGAGCCCCCAGCCAACACAGTGAGGCTGGCATGCCCCCCGCCCCGGCACAGGGCCAGCCCAACCATGCCCACTGTCTGTGAAGTGACCAAGGCTCCCTGCCAGGTCTAGGGAGACATGAGGCAGCCTGAGGGACAGAGGGCCCAGCCTGGTCCCTAGAGCCGCCCAGCCAGCCTGGGTCCAACCAGGAGACTCCCTGCCCAGGGACCCCTGGTGTAGCCTGTGGGCCCCCTGCGGCCAGGACATCCCCACAAAACCTCATGGTCCCAGAACCTCCTCCTGAGCCAGAGCAGGAGTGTGGGCTGGGAGCAGCCCTGGATGCATGAGTGCCCAGGTAACTGCGGTGGGAACAGACATGGAGGGTACGGCGCGCTCAGGAGTCACGCACGGGGTCCCGCCAAGGTGCAGACTCCATGTGGTCGAGGCTCAGGGCATCCCCTCGGGGACCCCAGTTCCAGCACCACATGGCAGAGCCAAGGGTCTACACTACCCCTGGAGCTTCTGGTGGATCAGCCCCTGGCCCCCACTAGCGATGAAGTTTCTGGCTGCCTCCCGCCCTCGACCACCCTCACCAGTGTCTCCCGGGGTGCTCGCTCAGTTCAGCCACCTGCCCCCAGGACCTTGGCTCTGCTTCCAAGACCCCAGCCCAGGCTGAGCGTAGGGAACTGTCCCAGGTCAGACTTGGGACCTGGGAACCTGGCTGAGAAATCCATTCAAGATTGAGGGAGGCTAGGCCTGTCACCCCTCAGACAGGCCGGGGGGCTCAGGTCAGCCCTCAGGAAACAGCAGGGAGGGGCCCAGGTCACCCCATCAGCAGGGAGGGACTGTTGGTCCTAGAAGGTGAGTGTGGCCCCAGAGGGCGTGTGTCCCTGAGACCTCAGGGCCCGCGGAGGGCCCCAGACCCATGCATGCAGGTGGGAGGCTTCCGACCACCAGCCCATCCCCCTCCCTAGAAGGTTCCATGGGCCCTGCTTCCCAGAGACTGACAGCACACCACAGTCAGGGTATTTTATTTCTAGAAAAGGTGACAAGCTTTGTCAGCCACAGAGGCCAGTGTACACAGGAGCAGGGTCACAGTGAGGCCCAGGGGGCATGGCCCCCCTCAGCACAGAGACTGGGCGCTGGTCCCCCCAAGGGCTGGTGAGGGTGAGGTCCCAGCATGGGGAGAGGCTCAGGGCCACGCGGGGCGCCGAGGCAGAGGGGCAGCAGTGTCCAAACATGGACACCCTCATGTCCCCTGGGCTGGAAGGTGGGTGCCCAGGGTGCTCTGTCCCGGAGGACAGCCCAGCGAACAGCAAGGGACAGAGCTGGGCTGAGAGGGCTGTGCCCCCCACCTGCCGGCAGGCTCCCAGCAGCAGCAGCCCCAGCCCCAGGGAGGGAGGCCAGCGGAGGTGGCAGGCGCAGCTTCAGAAGCCCTTCTCCATGCTCAGCGTGCGGCGGGTGACGTGCTCCAGCTGCCCGGACACGTAGTCGGCCATGCTGATGCGGTAGTGCGCCAGCATCTTCAGCATGAGCCGCAGGTTCAGCCACCACTGCTCCCGGGGCATGCGGTGCCTGCAGCGGGCGGGGGTCAGGGTCAGGGCAGCAACTCGGGCCGCAGCCTCCACCCAGGACACCCCTCCTCGGGGCACCTGGACACTGGCCCCAGCCGCTGCACTCGAGCAGGGCATGGCGGTGGACCTGGGGTCCCCGTCCCTCCGGGGCCTGCACCAGGAGGGGCTCAGCACAGACTCGCTGGGGGATGGAGTCGGCGACACGTACTCTCAGACCTGACCAGTCTGGCTGACCCCACCCCACCCTCTGCCCTCTTGGGAGGAGCAGCGACAGGGGGTCAGCCCTGGGTGTAGGGATGGTGCTGCCCCCAGGGCTCGAGTGTGGCCGCACCGCCCTCCTGGCACACTGGCTCCTGGAACATCTAGGCCTGGTCAGTCCACCCCTCTCTTTGGAGGGACTCACTCAAAGTCAGTGTCCTTCTTGAGCTCGGTGACAGGGCTGAATGCCACCACCTTCTTCCGCAGGCCGATCACGCAGGCTGAGTCGGGGGCGTTGGCGAACACCCGACCTGTGGACACAGGCACATGCCGGCAGCCTCACACCCAGGCCCTGGCGGAGGGCAGGGGCGGTCCGGGCCTCCCTCCCCCAACGTACCCTTGCGGTAGACTGCCTGCAGCTTCTCCGACATCCAGAGCATGGCCTTCATCCCCAGCTTGGTACCATAGTTCCGGTCAAAGGGGGTTGGAGCCCCACCCTGAAAACACAGCGGTGGGGCCACCTCCTGGGTGCCGAGAGGAGCAGACCGGCCCGAGGCAGGGGCCCCCAACCTTGGCTCTGCCATGACCTCAGGTGAACCCTCCCGGGCAGCTTCTGACACCTCATCCCCTCCAACCACCAAGCACTTCTGTCTGTTCCCTTTGCCTGCCTCCGACTCAGCCAAGGCCCCTTTCTCTACCCCAAATCTGGCCCAAAAGCCACCTCCAGAGGCCGAGCAGTGGGCTGTCATCGAGGGGGGTGGCCTCCATGGGCCCCTGTGTCTGGGAGGCAGGTCCCACCACCAGTGAGCAAGGACCCCATGGGAGAGGGGAGCTTTCAGGACACACATGGCCCCACGTCAGGCTGGGAAACCCCCACAGCACAGGCTTCCTGCAGGGCCACCAGAAGGTGGTGGAGGTGAGGGGATGGAGGCAGCCACAGGGCTCCCGGGCCTGCCCCTTCATGGCGGTGAGGCCCGTCTCCTCACCTGCACCACAGGCTGATGAGCACCCTGGTTGGGGGTGAGATGGAGGCGGCCAGGTGCCCCACGAGGACGTGCACAGGGAGGTGTCCCCATCTGCCATGGCCTCCTGGGTCCCGTCAGCCCAGATACAGATGGAGGCTGAGGGCCACCTTCCAGAATCCACGCTCCTGGACCCATACCTGCTGCAGGTGGCCCAGGACATTGGTCCTGCAGTCAAAGACACCCTTCCCCTCGGAGGAGTACAGGTTGTACAGAAACTCCGTGGTGTAGTATTCGTGGCACTTCTCGTTTCTGTGGAGAGGAATAGCCACTCAGGACTTGCCAGGATGCTGAGCCCCACTGGGCCGGGCCCCCAGCTGGGTCTGGGGAGGGGCAGCACCTCGGGAAAGCCCGACCCCACCCTGCCCTTTGGGAGGCGGCCTCCACCTTGTTCTACCCCTCGGCAGCCTGGCCTGCAGCGCGGGGGTCTTGAAGCCCCCACCATGGCCTGAGCAGACACCTCCCCCTGCCCGGACCCAGGCCCGCCGGCAGCCTCACCGGAGCACCAGGCCCCTCTGGATGTCCGTCTTCATCTTCTCCGTCAGGTGCTCCACGTTGGCCTGCAGGGGCGAGGGAACACGGGTGAGCCGCAGTCGGGGCAGCAGCCAGCACTGCACCCACCCGCAGCCGGAAGGCTGTCTGGGAAGGAATATTCCAGACTAACCGACAGGTGGGGCTGGTGTGACCTGGAGTGATGGGGGACGCAGCTGGTGGGAGGGTGCCGGGAGATGGGGGCTAGACCGTGAGGCCGGGTTGGGGGTGGACGGTGCCAGGAGGCCATGGAAGCCACAATGTGGACACTGGGTGGGGGGAGTGCACAGATGAGGGGGTGCACAGGTCACAAGCCCCCAGGCTGTCGGGCTATTGCCCCTTGGTCTGGGCCCCAGGCCAGCCCATGTGGGCCTCAGGAGGGGCCCACTCAGCCCCACTGGGGGTCTGCAGCCAGAGAAGGGCTGGGGGCTCACCTTTAAGTCTTGGATGTTGAAAGGGTCCTCGAAGACGTAGGCAGCGTCGGCCCCCACGGCGATGCCAGTCACAGTGGCCAGGTAGCCACAGTAGCCTCCCATGGTCTCCACGATGAACACGCGGCGCTTGGTCCCCGAGGCCGACTGCTTGATGCGGTCACAGCTCTGGGGGGCCAGGGGTGGTCAGGACCCTTCCCGGGGGGCCACGGGGAGCCGCTAAGCTGCAGGGACCCAAGCCTCTCTCCAGAGCTGACCGAGGATTGGACGAGCTGGGGAAAGCCTCGCCCCGCGTGCCCAAGGCACCAGCAGCCCTCACCGCGCTCTCCACAGGGCCACGCAGAATCAGGGGCCCTCAACCAGGCGGTTCTGCTCCCGGGGACAATGGGGGAGTCACTAGCATCCAGTGGGCGGAGGCCAGGGACATGCTGGGGGCTCTCTCTGACATTGCCCAGGGCTACACTGGGCTTTAATGTCCTCATCCGTAAAGAGGGGAGGACTCTCCTGCCACTGTAGGGTCATTGTGAACAAGGGACCAGATGACATGTGAAGGAATGTGCTCTGCAGATGCTAATGACAATGTGAAATGTAATGATAATCCTAACTCGGAATGGCTCAGAGTTTGAAAAGGAAATTATAACATTAAACAAACAACTAAGAAAAAGGAAATAAAACAAGATAAGCAGGTTATCGGAGTCTGAACCAGGAGGTTGAACCCCAGAAAGAGACAGAAAGCAAAGTGTAGGACATAGCTGCAATGCTGGCCAAAGGATCAGTATCCTACATATGTAAAAAGCACTTATAAATAAAAAAAACCTCACCAAGAGAAAAATGGTACATGATGGGAAAAGATAATTTCCAAAAAAGCCGCAAACAGATAAGAAACAGGTATAGAAAAATGTTCGACTTCCCCAGAAATCAGAGCTGCATGTTAGAATACCATCTTCCCCATCACAGAAGCAAAGAAAACAGGACTGCATTTGGCGCTGGCCAGAGGCACAGAAGGTTCAGAAGGAGCCGTGGGCAGCCCACAGCCTGTGTAGATGGGGGAGGGGGTGAGTTCAGAGAAAACCCCGCAAGATCACAGGATCTCCGGGTCGGGAGATGAAGTGGCTTTCCTTTAGTCTCTTGTGGGTTCCATTCATATTTCCTCCTTTCTCTAGTAACACACAGAACCTGCTCGGGGTCCACACACCCCCTTCCAGCTTCAGAGCCCCCCCACAGACACATGGAGGTGCTGGACCCTCGGGAAAGCTGGGCTCATGTGGGGCCATAGATGGGCAGTGGGAAGGGTCCAGAGGGTGGAGAGAGCAATGAGGAGGCCCCCGCGGAGGTCCCAGGGCCAGCCCTGCTCGGACCCCTCCAGGGATGGAGCCCCCACCTCCAGGGAAGCCTGTGCCGAGGTGGATGGCTCCGATGACTGGAAGGCTCTCTGGAGCACCCACCCTCCCACGTCCTAGCCAGTGGCCTCAGTTTCCCCCACATCCACACATGGCTGCCTCACTGGATAGATCCGTGGCCTGACATCCACACCACTACATTAGCACAACTAAGTCAGCTCCAGCCCTGACTGCTGTTATCCTTGGGTCCCAGCGACCCCAGAGCCACACCCCTGCCTGCCGTCCATAAGACTTTGTGCTGCAGCCAAGTTCTGCCCACTCCCGATGCAGTCAGCGGCCTCAGTGCAGGCACGATGCCCCGTCGCACCCGCAGCAGCCCCTCTGGGTGCTCAGCACTCTGCGCTTTGCCCCCAAGGCCCCGCTTCCTGGGGGCTTGCCGCCGGCACCCCATCCCTGCCTGAGTCTTGCCAAGTGGGGCGGTGGGGCCCAGCGCCCTACCTCCATGGCAGCATTGACAGCAGTGTCACAGCCCAGGCTGAAGTCGGTGCCCGGCACGTTGTTGCTGATGGTGGCCGGGATGACGCACAGGACGATGCACAGCTCCTCGTAGCGCCCGCGGGCCTCCACCAGCTGCAGCACCCCCTCGTAGGCCTGTGGGCAGGCAGGTGGGCAGGGGGCTCAGGGCCGTGCAGGAGAGGCTGGGCTGCGGGGAGAGGCGGGGGAGGCGAAGGCGGGCTCCAGGGCTGGGAACACTTGGCCCGCTCCCCAGCGGCTGGCTGTGTGCCTAGGACTGGGCGTTGGGACCACCCACTCCCACTCCCAGGGCCACGACCCAGGAGCTATGTCGTCCCAGTCGGCCAGGGACACTGGACTCCAAGGAAGACTGGAAGGAGGCCCACCCTCCCTGCCTGGACCCCACTCCACTCCATGCAGTCTGCAGGGGGCTCAGGCTCCCCAGGAAAGGGCGAGAGGGGACATTAGTCACTTAAGATGGCTGGCCAGGAACAAGCGCCATGCCAGCAGTGCCAGAACTCTGCTGAGCTGCACCGTGGACGGCCACCCTACAGTGAGGGACTGAGGCCACCTGGGCCTCCTGCCCCAGGCTATCCCGCCCCACCCCACCTGGGACATGCGCCTGTCCAGTGGTGAGGCTCAGAGCTGCCCCTCCTCCTCCCCCCCCATCCCCCAACCCCCCCGACCAGCACCAACAGCACCAGGTTGCCAGCATTCATTTGAACTCTGTGCCACCCTCAGGAGAAGGTGAAAATCCTCCCAAAGCCGACACCACACTTCCCCTCGGGGACCCACCAGTCTTCACTGGCCTGTAGTCACTTCCCGGCACGTGGGGTTTCCAGAAGGGCCCCAGATGAGGCGGAGATGCTCTCGGGTCTCCTCCACATGCCCCCCAGCCCGTTGGTTCCCTGGGCGGCCCCCTCACCTCGAAGCCGCCGATGACCAGCAGGGCGTGGATGTTGTAGGCGCGGACACTGTCTGCGATTTTCTCCATGTAGCTCTTGGGCAGCGTCCTGCGGTGGAGATAAATCAGATGAACATGTCACGTCCACACAGAACGCCAGGCTGGAAGGACACACATCCACACTGCAGCTGGCCGTGGGGGAGAAGGCCCTGGGCTGTGGCGATGCAATTCCTGTCTAGAGGTGGAAGGAGGGCGCTGGCCACTCGCCTCCTGCCAGCCTGGCTGTGAGCTCCACTTCCTGCCCAAGGGGATGCTCTCCGCAGGCAAGGGGCCACTGAGCAGCCTCCTTGATACCAGTGGCCACAGGTGGGCTCTCAACCAGGAAGCCCCAGGCAGGAGAGTCAGAAGCCTGCTCTGGGCAGGTCACCAGCCAGAAGGGGGATGTCGCCAAGGCCAAGGGGCTGGTCTCTCCTGTGGCATGCATTCTGGCTCTCCCACCCCCAGCAGCCCACAGTGGCCAAGGGGCCTGGGACGGTGGCCAGCCACTCACCTCTTGGTCCCCAGCATGGAGCCACCACGCCCCAGCCAGCCAGCCACGTCGTGCCAGCCCACTTCTTGCACCTGCAGGAGAGACACGCAGCTTCAGGGGGCAGGCCAGAGGCAGTGGCACATTCCTCCTCAGGTGACAGAGCTGTGGTCAGGGAGAGCCCTTCCTCAAGGGGGACAGAGGCCGTGCCAGGTGCTAACCGTCACGTTGCAGGTCAGAGTCGGGTTTGGGGGCCTGGCTGGCGCAGCTAACGTGGCCACAGCTGCTCCCCTCTCCCAGGGCCCCTGATCTGCTTTCACAGGCCATTCCCTGTGTCCAGTGGCCCCTGCTTGTGAGCAGACGAGGGCTGGGTCATAAACCAACAGAAGAGGAGCACGCCCCAGCCACTGCAGCACCGTCCCCGGCCCGGCCTCTGTCACAGCCGCACCTACCTGACCCTTGGCCAGGCCCTCAAAGCCGTCATGCACGACGTACACGGTGTGGCCTTGGGAAATGCCGCAGCGCACGGCCGAGCGCACGGCCGCGTTCATGCCGGCCGCCGGGGCCCCCACGTTCAGGATGGCCAAGGAGAAGTTGGTCTACAGGGAAGGGAGGAGAGAGGAGTCAGCACCGGGCGGGGAGGCCCAGCTGACCCAGACAGCTCAGCCAGAGCAGCTTCCAGAGAGGGGCCCAGGTTCTCGTGCCAGCCTGGACACTGTCCAGCAAGGGGCTCCCTGGGAATGAAGCTATCTGTCCTACTGCCCCCACCAGCTTCTGGCAAAGACCCGACGAGCTGTGGTGCAAGCTCGGCTCGTAAACTGCCAAGTCCTCGGCCAAAGGCAGCAGCAAGAGTTCACACACTGTCGGCCGAGCACGGCTTGGGCCACAGTCAGTGCCTGCCTGGAGGCCTTCAGCAGTCACCCCACACTTGGGGTCAGGGCAGCTGGTGCCGCAAAGTCACTGGCGATCAGCACGGATGCACAGAGAGAGAAGGGGCCACTGCCATCATTGTAAGTTTTCCAGCAGCCACATTTCCCAGTGGCTAAGAAGCAGGTGACACTCCTTTTAATACTAGGATTGACTTAACCAAAATATTATGCCCTCAACCTGGAATCAATGTAAGAAATTCCTAGCAGGCTAGTCCACATCTGTTTTCCCTTCAGTGTCCGTGGAACCCTGCCTGTGTTTGGCATGTACAGCACTCACCATGGGCAGCCACGTTCCAAGCACAACATGGCCACATGTGGCCAGTGGCTCTGCCAGGCAGCGTGGCTCTGCTGGGTCCTGGTAACCCCAGCTGGTTCAGAGGGGGCACATGGAGACCACTCTGCTGCACCGGGGTGGGGATGAGGGGAGTTGCCCATCCCTGACTACCTTCTGGGATCAGTGGGGGGCCAGGACCCCACTGTCCACGACTGTCTTGATGGGACCCTTTCCTTGTCCTCCAGGATTTCAGAAACGAGTTCTGCTATCATCCTTTTCTGAAGAGAGCCCATTTCCTGAGGTTTTTAGCTATGTTGGAACATTTCATGAACGTTGGCTCACTCCCCTCCCGAGTTAAATCGACAGGCCTGACTTAACCTCCTTCGACTGTTTGACAAGCAGCTGCCAGCGGAATGTCCAGGCCCGGACACAGGCTGCCTAGGACCTGCTGCTCAAGCAGAGGCCGAGCTGACCCTCTCAGCTCACAGCTCAGACCCCAGACAGGAGGCAGGGTCCCCGGCCCAGCTGGGCCGCTCAGAGCTCCCCGCCTCCTGGGCAGGGGCGGCAGGCCGACCCCACAGGCAACCCTGCGGCAGGGGCCGAGCGAGGCGGCTGCAGAGACAACAGCCGTGGGTCTGCCGCTCGCACCACCTCACCTTCTCTTTGGAGACCTTCTGGTGTGCAAGCAGCTTGTAAATGTTCCAGTTGTTCTCAAAGCTCCTGGAACGGAAGCCGGTCATGCATCACACAGCCCAGCGGCCACAGCCCACGCCACACAGCTCGGCACAGCACGCGGCCCGCAGCCCAGCCCGGCACAGCCCACCTCCCCTCCTGTTGCCACAAGCCCTAGCTGGGCGCCATCGCTGGGCCGTGGAAGACCCCCGTGGAACATGCGATCCCAACCCCCTCTCAGCAAAGCGAGCGCCCCGTGTCCAGCCTGCGTGGGTGGGGAGCACGGCCATGGAACCGTGGAAACCAGATCGGCAGATCCAGCCCACCGGGTCCCCAGGCTTGCCTCACTGCTACTCCTGTGGACGCCCCCTGCCCCACAGTGCCCACCCCAACCCTACCTGTGCTGTGCCCCCACCCCCACCCCCACCCTGCATGGCGGCTCCACGTCCACCCCCAGCCTTCCTGCTTCCTGGCCCCAGGACCATTAAGACCCTGTCCTTCCTGCCCTACTTCACAGGGCTCAGCCGGGCACACTCGGAAGGAGGGTCTCAGGAGAGCATGTGGGCGCCATCTGCAGGTGTGCACACCCCGCGTGTCAGGGGTACAGCCGTGTGTGAGCCACGTGGGAGTCTGCCCCGGGCTGCACTGAGCAGACGGCGCCCCGACCTCAGCCCCAAGAGGCCCTCACCTGCCGCGGAGCTGGATGGCCTCGTCGAAGCGCTTCTCATCCATGGCCTTCTGCACCTCCTTTGTCTTAAAGAAAACGGAGAGCACGGGCTGGAGGAGGCGGCCTGGCGCACACTTAGCCGCCGACTCGGAGCCCCACCTGACCCAGCCACCGGGCCCTCCCCAGCAGGGGCACCCCGGGCCTCGCTCCTCCTCAGCCCCTGGGGGCCCAGCCAGGGCCTCGGCGACAGAGGGTGAAGCTGACTTGGCCCTCAGACCCATGGCCAACGCTAAGTCTGCCCCGAACTACCTGCCCTCCCCCAGCAGACCCTGCTCTGCCCCCAGCTGCAGGGCCCCCAAACCTGCAGGGGCGGGGCCAGCGTCCCCACACCCAGCCTCTCTGCCTTCACCTCCACTCCCCCTCCCCATGGTCCCTGTTCCAGCCACACCAAATCTCCCCCCACAGTCTGCCTGACTTTACCCAGTGGCTCTGGCCACCTGCTCCTCTTCTACTCTGCCAGCCCCAAACGCCCCACCTGGCCCAGTTTGCAAGGTCGGTCTAAGGCCATTGGCTCCAGGCAGCTAGGTGACTTCACCTCCCCCAGCTCCCTGCAGCTCCCACCCTCTCTTGGGGCTGGTCTCACCTTGGGGACATGCTCACAACTCCCCCGCCTCCCTGGAGGCCTAGAGGTCCCGGACACCCGCTGGGGCCTGCTGGGGGGCAGCAACGCACCCAGACAGCCAGGCCAGGAGGGGGAGACATGCGTGCTGCCTTCTCCATGTAACAACCGTGGGGAGCAGAGGACCCCGGGGGAGACGGGGTGGGGAGAGGGGCCTGCTGGGGCCCTGAGGGGGCCTGGGAGGATGAACAGTTCTGGCAGGAAGGGGACCCCTCCCTCGGAGGACGGGCCCAGTACTCACCACCTGCACACACTCCATGAGGGGCAGCCGCACCGACTGGTTCCCCGAGAGGCTGACCACACAGGCCGGTGTGTCGGGCGTGGCCTCCAGCAGTGCCATCACCGCCTCCATGCCCATCTTGCTGCTCTGAAAGGGGAGAGGGGCAGGGTGGGGCTCAGGCAGGTACAGCCCACCCCTTAACCCCATGCCCCCCACACACACACACACACACACTTGCTCTGCCCTTTTCTGCTCTGGGGGTTGCACTGAGCCAGCCTCTACACTATGCACCCAACGTTCCTTCACAGATGCACAAACTGTCAGCTTTCAGAACCTCCCACACACACACTAACAGAAGCTTCTAGAATAAGTGGCACCAGGAACGGTGACCATCATATGACCACCATTCACAACAGCCCTTCCAGGCACCATTTCACAGGGTCTCAGACAGCCCTGCCAAGAAGGCATGGTCCCTACAGGATGCAGGTGGCAGTGACACGACGTGCCCATGGTCACTCAGCCTGATGGGCAGGGTGAGAGCTGGAACTGGGTTTCTAGGGTTCTTTCCACTATGCCAAGGTTTCTCGCTTGGGGCTCCTTAATTCACAGTTTTCTTGGTATGTGTGCAAATGATGAATGTGGGCTAGTGGGCTGGGCCAGCTAAAACATTTAGGGATTGCCCTTCTGGGAGACAAATCACAAATGGGGTCCTGGCACAGCCAATAGGGACAGACAGGTACACAAGAAAGCCAGGCCCATGGTCACGGTGCTCTGCTCTATGAGCTATGGCGGGCAGGTCCCATGCCTCCTGCTGTGCCCACAGACCATGCTCCCCGGGTCTCCGAGGCTTTCTGCACATGCTCACGCTGACTGAGGCACCAATCGCTCAGGTTTGTGTTGGGAACAGCCTTGGAAGATGGGCTCGGTGCTGAGGGCTCATTAGGGAAGATTCGAGTTCCCTGAGCTCAGGCTCCTCTCCTGTAACACAACCTGCTGTGTGTGCAGGTGTCACCCTGTGGGAACTGAGCATGGGAACCAGCACAAAATGCTGCCATGAGTAATAAACTGTCCTGCGTCTCTGACCCAGGCATCTTGTCTCTTCTACCAGCATCCACGAATCTTCCAGGCCAGCCTATTCTGCAAGTCGGGGAGACTCCAGACCCATCCCGGCGCTTGACAGCCCATCTCTGCCTCCCAGGCTTGGTGGAGGGCTCATGCTTGGCCCCAATTTCCCAGCCCTTCAGGAGGTTCCCCTGAGTGCACCCCTGAGGCCTCATGTAAGGTAGGGGTACCTGGCCAGCTCGGCAGGGTCCCTCTCTGAGGTCACTGTCCCCCTGCTCTGTGACAGGACTGGGGAGATCACGCACTGAGGCATCCTAGGAAAGGAGTATTGCAGCACAGCAGCTGCAGCTCCCCACGGCCCGAGCTGGTCACCTGGCCTCACACCAGCACAGTAGCCCGAGCACAGGTCCCACCTGCCCTGCTGTCTCTAGCCGCCCCCCCCCTAGGGTGACTAACCCGTGTGCAGGCATTTTACCCACCGTGGGGCCTTCCCTATCCCCCAGACCCTGCCTCCACTTGGCTGCAACATGATTCCCACTTTGCAGAGGACAAGGTGGGACCCAGTAGTCATCAGGACGAAGATGGCACACTCAGGCCAGAATCCAGCACTTCCCCCGCCAGCGCCGGGCCTTCCCCCAACGTAAGAGCTGTGGTGCTGGGCCATGGGCCAGCCTCGGACATCACACCCCAGGGGGCCGAGCCCAGGCCCTGCCCTCTGCTCACTCCGCCATCCTTTCCCAGGCACCTGCCAAAAGCCGTCACTGAGGAGGGTCAGGAGCCTGTGCTGACAACACGTGGGGCAGGGACGGGGCTGGCCAGGAGGCAGGGGCACGGCTGGGCCCTCCGTTTGCCCCCAGGCCCAAGTTTCCCACCCCCACAAAAATGAGGGCCCACGCCTCGGGCTTATCTGCAAGCACTGGCAGAAGTGAGAAAATGCTCACACTCACCCAGGCACGCACACCACGATCCCCCACCCACGCACGCATGCACACCACGCACGCACGCCCAGGGCCAGAGCAACGCCCCACCTACCAGGATGCGGTCGAACGCCGAGGGGGTCCCTCCCCTCTGCACATGGCCCAGCACCGTCACACGCGTGTCGAAGCCCAGCCTCTGGACCACCAGCTGCTCACAGGGACAGAGTCAGGGGGCTCCTTGGGTTCGATGCCCACCCCCATGGCCCCGCCACCCCACGGCCCGCAACCCTGGTCCTCACCCCGCCCCCGCCCTGCCTCAGGGATGCCAGCCCCTCAGAGTCCCACAGAGCCCGCCCAGGGTTCACGCCCACAGCTGTGAGTGTGGGGGGGCGTGTCTGTGCATGTGTGTGTATGGATGTGTTTCTGTGGGGGGAGTGTTTGCATTCGAGTGTGGATCTATTTCCAGATGAGTGTGTGAATGTGCGTTTCCACGTGTGTGGGTGTGTGCTCCTATGTCAGCATGTGGATGTGTGTTCCTGTGTGTGTGTGAGTGAGCGGCCGTCTCCAGGCCCATGGCCCTGGGTGCAGGAGCTCCTTGTGGTCTCCAGCCCCCTCGGGTCTGAGCCCACCGAGCACAGAGAATCAGCAGGTGGGCCAGCTCCTGGCAGCGCTGGTCTGGGGACACGATGACAGGGTGGGCAGCCAAAGTGAGGGGCACGAAGCGTTCGGGGCTGTGCCCCGCTGGAGGACGGGGCCAGGGCCCTGGGGCAGAACGCAGTCAGTGGTGCAGGTCACAGGGAGGACTCGCCACAGTGCCAGTGGCTCGGCTGTGGGTCCAGCACTGGGTGGGTGCTGGGCACCTGTCACTGAGGGGCGGGCAGGGGCTGGGCCCTGACATTGGGATGGTATTGGGGCACTGGATGGGGAGCAGGCCTGGCTCTGCAAGGGACATGTTCTGAATTAAGACTGGACCCCCGAGGGTGGGAGGCTCCCAACCAGTGGGGGGCACACTTTAGCTTCTGGGGCCGGGGCTTCTGGGGAGCCCCTAGGCATGCCCACCCCACATCTGGCTGTCACTGGAGATAAGGAAGTATCCTGCAGGAGCCTCCTACCCAGGGAAATGGGGACCCCAGAGAGAACTGGAGATAAAGGGGTACCCGCCCCCTGCAGCCCTGCCCACCCACACTCACATCCTTCACGTAGCGGGAGGAGATGGGCTTCCCGTGGCGGTCGATGGCACCCTCCGCGATGATGATGATGTTTAGTCGGGACCCTCGGCTCCGAGTCTAGATCAGAGACACCCCGGAGCTCAGCCGCCAGCCTGGAGACACCTGCCCCGGACCCGGGGTCCACACCATGGGACGCACAATCCACAGGAGGAGGGGCAGGGAGTAGACTGAGGTGGGTTGACCAGGACCCGGCTGCCCTTCCTGGGGAGGGGGAGCGGAGAGGGGGCCTGGGGGAGGGCTCTTTGCCTGCAGCCTGGGAAGTGGGGGCAGCGGGGAGGAAGGGGCCTCAGGGCCAGGGACCAGGCAGATGCTACAGGCGGGAAGCGAGTGAGGATGCTCCCGGGAGAAGCAGTCAAGGCGGGAAGACAGTAGTTCTGCAGCCTCCCCAGGACTCAGGGGCCGGGAGCTGGGATGGAGAGGCAGAGGGACGCCCCCCAGCAGGTCCTGCAGTCACAGAGTCAATCCTGCCAGGGTCTAACCTGGGACGCTGAGGTCCCCTCTGAGCCTGTTTTCTCATCCTTAAAGTGGGATGACCTCACAGTGCTGGCCACCAGCCAGGACTTCCCGGACACGCTTCGCCTCCGGAGGACTCCCCCTCCCCTCCCCAGGCTGTGGGAGGAGCAGAGGTGGCACCCAGGGACCCATGACACCCCACACCAGCCCTTGACGGGACCCATCACTGCAAACGCAGAGCTCTCTGAGGAAAGTACTTTTCATGCATCTATTTCTTCAACAAACATTTGTGGGATTCACTCCGACCCACAAGCACTGTGTTTGCCCCGCAGCACCCAAAAAGCCTCAGAGAGGGACACAGAGCCAGAGCAGCTCCTGCGAGGCCCGGGTGCAGTGGGAGGGGAACCCAGGGGAGAAGGGCTGCCTGGAGGAGGTGGCACTGGTGCAGGTGAGGTGAGACAGCCAGATTGGGTCTGCAGGCAGAGGAGAAGAGCCTGGACCCCCCTCACCACAGCCTGGGAGGTGGGCAGAGCAGAGGGTGACACCTGCACCTCAAAGGTGGGGAAACTGAGGCTGAGGGGAGCCCAGGAAGGACCTGAGGGCCTCACGCAGAGCAGGAAAGAAGCAGAGTGTACCGACCCTGAGTCCAGGCCACTTCCAGGAAGGCCCAGCCCCAAGTTCTCAGCGAGTAAGCCAAGGCCGAGGTCAGCGTGGGACCATCACTACCAGAGCCCAGCGCCAGTCAGGAGCCCCAGCCCCCCAGGGGGCAAGGACTCCATCCGAGGAGAGAACGTGGGCCTCTGGCCAGCCTCACCCGCTGGACTCTGTTAGGCCCTGCCCTCGGCTCCACTGGGGAAGGTTCCAGAAGCCAGTCATGACCCTCAGTCCCTTCCACTGCCCTGGGCAGGGATGCAAAGCTGCTGTGATGGGAGTGAGGCCACCACTGAGACACATGGGGACAGGGATGCTCAAGAGCCAGCCGACGGCCCGCCTGGCTCTCCCTCAGAAGACAGAGGGCCTGGGCGCTGACCTCCCCGGACTCCAGAACAAAAGGCCCAGCCCCGGGCGGCCTCTGTACTCACCCTGCCACTGGGGCCAGGGCACGGAGGACAGCCGGGGTGGGCACAGCCCGTTAGGGTCCCGACCTGGCCTGAAGTGAACTTGGGCCCCCCTGCCTCAGCCCTCGAGCCCCCTGACTGGAAGGCACCCCTCTCTCCCAGCACAGCACCCCACTCCCCGCTTCACGGCCCTCCCGTCCACACTGAGCCCCAGCCCGGCCGAGGGCAAACCTGCCCTAGCTGGGAGCTCTTGGGGGCCCCTGGGGCAGTGGCTGCCTGTCTTGTGCCAGAGCCCTCTGACTCTGACCTGAGGGACAGAGAGCTGCATTCTAGGGGACGGTCACCCCCATCTCGGCACCCTGCTCCTCCCCATGGGCTCTGGCCTCCCTGACCCACTGTGGGCTATTCTACTGGGGCCACTGCTCCATGTCCTCACCCACCCGTCTTCACGAGGCCACCTCCCCCCGGCTCAGCCTCAGCAGTCATGGCCCCCAAGAGGCCAGCCTGACTGTGTCCCCACTCCTGCCCCTTGTCCCGTGTCAGCACTGACCACAGAGAGCCGAGCCCACGGCAGCATCCTGAGTGTCCCCCTCTGCCCTCCAGGGGGCAGGCCCCCAGGTGTATCCATGGCAGTCAGCCCTCCCACACCTGGCTGGGTGCCGCCCCCAGGGGGACGCTTGCAGATGCTTGTGGAACCAGAGTGATCAGGAATCAGCCAAAGCTGGTCACACAACCCCAGGGAGGCTAACCGGGGGACACCTGCCTCTCTGTGCCGGCCAAGCGGCTCACAGCAGGGACTCTGGGGGGACCCTCGGCCGCCTACCTCGCCTGCCTCTCTGTGCCCGCCAAGCAGCTCACAGCAGGGACTCTGGGGAGACCCTCGGCCGCCTACCTCGCCTGCCTCTCTGTGCCGGCCAAGCGGCTCACAGCAGGGACTCTGGGGGGACCCTTGGCCGCCTACCTCGCCTGCCTCTCTGTGCCGGCCAATCGGCTCACAGCAGGGACTCTGGGGGGGACCCTCAGCCACCTACCTCGCCAAGCCTCTCGCACATGAAGTTCTCCCAGCCGTCCTCAGGGGGGGCCTCGGGGATGAACAGCCAGTCGGCCCCCGAGGCCAGGGCGGACACCAGGGCCAGGTACCTGGAGGAGGGGAGCGTTAGGGGCTGCAGCAGGTGGGACCCCGACCTAGCACCACGGCCCAGACCCCGGGTCACAGGGAGGTGCCGCTCTGAGCTGCATCCAGCCCCAGAGTCGGGACTCCCCACACCCCACTCTCACACCGACAGCATTAAATGAGCACCCGCCATGGGCCAGGCACAACAGGGCACCACACCCCACTCCTGCTCCCCAGGAGCCCCGGGCCCCCGGGCCGACCAGGGCAGCCCCCTTACCCGCAGTGCCGCCCCATCACCTCCAGCACGAACGTCCTCTGGTGGCTGTGACACAGAGCAGGGCGGAAGTGTCAGTGCCCAGCCTCCCTGAGTTGAGCTCTGTGGCCCGGCCTCCCGGGAGCCACAGGGGCCGTGCCACGCTGCCCACAGCCCCCCTCTGCCAGGGGAGTGCCTGGGCAACACGGCAGACACGGGAGCAGCCAAAGGACAGGCAGCCTTTCTCACCCAGGGCGGCCATGTCTCTGCCCTGAAAGCCACCTCTGTGCCTTCAGGCTGGTTTTCATGGATCTGCTGCTGCTAAGGCTGAAGGCCATTCACCTCGCCTGGGCCTGGCTGTCAGTAGCCAGTAGCCCGAGGACCAGGGAACCCATCACCCCAGGGCCGGAGGGCGGCCTGACAGAGAAGGCCTGCACAGCTAGGACCCCTGCAGAGCAGTGGCCTCACCCCCTCGCCAGGAGACAGGATCCCAAGCTCACCCGCCTGGCGGCCCGGGAGGCCCTGAGAGGCTGCGGGCCTCACTCACCTCTGGGCGGTGGTGGTGATGGCGTCAATGACCTCCATGATGCGGTGCAGGGCTGAGTCTGTGCCGATGGTCATGTCGGTGCCGCAGAAGTCGTTATCGATGGAGCCCACCAGCCCAGCGATGTTGAGGTGCGAGTAGGTCTGAGCTGTGCTCTCCGAGATCTTGCCTGGGCGAGGAGCAGGACGCCCAGCTGAGGCCCCACCGCCCAACCCAGCTCCCTTGGGGCCATGACACGGGAAGAGAGGGCCCCGTCCCCCATCGATGCCAAGTGTAGACGGGTCACCCGGACCAGGAGAGAGCCCTGGAGAGGACACCCCCTAATCTCTGGGACCCCACAAGTGGCACAGAACTGACGAAGCTAAGAGGTCACTGTCCCACCAGCAGCCTCGGGACTTCGCGTCTGATTTGTTACCGAATTTTAACTCTTACGCTTCAGCAAACTGTGGCGGAGTCTGCAACCCACGTCTGGGAATCAGTTACAGAGACTTGTCTTCACCATGGAGGTGAGTCAGACCAGCAACTGCTGTCCGCCACCCGGAGGCCAGGCACTGCCTGGGGGTCCCTGACGCTGGGTCCCCAGAGGCCTCGAGCTCCAACACTGACCTCACTACCGGCCAAACCAGGACCAACGGCTCCTGAGCTGTCCAGGGTCGTCCTGGGGGCCAGGCCCACTCCTCCCGCCCAGCAAACACACAGCGTCTCACCCGCTCCCCTCACCCCGCATGTTCCCACTGCCCTGCACTGGCAAAGTGGGTGCAGGGGCCCCTGCATCCCCACCCTGGGCCAGCCCCCGCCCCAAGCTGCTCGGTGCCGGGCTCCGGCCGCTGACCCACCTTCCCTCACCAGCTCCTCCAACAGGCTGCCCCACTCGCTGCGGAAGACGTTGGCGCCCGTGAGGCTCCCGTCCCCGCCGATGACACACAGGTTAGTGATGCCACGCTGGACCAGGTTGTAGGCCGCTGCCAGGCGTCCCTCCCGAGTGGTGAAGGCCTTGCAGCGGGCGCTGCCAATGATGGTGCCGCCCTGCGTGGAGGAGACAGGACACTTGACCAACGGAGCGGCAGAAGGGCCCCTTGGAGGCACTGGAGGGACCCTGGCACTGGGCAGGAGGGGACCGGTGGACCCCAAGTTCTCTGGAAGCCTGGGCAGCGTCCCCACCTCCCTGGGCCGTTCTCCTCCCAGGTACAACGAGAAGGACGTCCACCCGTCAGGCTCAGAAAGTTCAAACAAGGTAATGCAGTGGGCAGGCCCTGAAATCTGTAGAGTGCAACATACACACACACACACACACACACACACACACACACGCAGGCACCAATGCAGGAGCTCCTGAGCCCTGAGGGTCACACCTCAGGCAGCTCAGACCAGGGTTCATGTGGCCTCTCCCTGGTCAGCTTCAGCCCTGGGCTCCCTCGAGGGCCCTGCCCACAGCCCACCCACAGGCCCACTGTGCTCGGCCAGACCTGAGAACAAAGTGCCCGGGCCCCACCATGCTGCTCCTGAGACCCGCCTGGACGGGCATGGGCCCCAGGCTCAAAGGGACCAGCCTGGCGGCACTGCCCTCAAAGCAGAGCCCACACCTCCCTCTGCGCCTGCAAACCGCCTGAGGGCCTCCAGGGCTCCTCCTGGAAATGCAACCAGAGATGCCCAACCCAGCTGGCCTTCCCTCCCAGAGCCCATCCGGCCCCTCTGTCCCCTCCTGCCCTCTCCTGCCCCCACTGCCCCCTCTGCCCTCTCTGCCCCCTCTGGCCCCCCCACCCCCTCTGCACCCCTGCCCCCTCTGTCTCCTCTGCCCCGCCACCCCTTCTGCCCCCTCCTGCCCTGTCTGCCGCACCCTCTGTCCCCTCCTGCCCTCTCCTGCCCCCACTGCCCCCTCTGCCCTCTCTGCCCCATCCTGCCCGCTCTGCTCCTCTGCCCCCTCCGGCCCCCCCACCCCCTCTGCACCCCTGCCCCCTCCATCTCCTCTGCCCCGCCACCCCTTCTGCCCCCTCCTGCCCCGTCTGCCGCACCCTCTGCTCCCTCCTGCCCTCTGCCCCTGCTGCTCCTCACTCCTCACTCCTCCCCGAGCACCAGCTCTTCCCCACATCTTTCACCTGCCCACCTTTCATGCAGTGTCACATCCCAGCTTAGTACTCGGCCCAAAGCCACTTTCCTAGGCTGGTCACTCAGGACAGAGAGGCCACAGCCGTCCTCAACACAGAGTCAGAGAGTAATGGCCAGATCTAGCCAGGGGCGTACAGGCCACCCTCCCTGGACATCTGGGGTGGAGGACAGTGGTGTCCAGGTCGTAGCTCCACTCCATGACAGGGGGCTTAAGGGCTCTTCTCCCCAGCAGGAGGACACAGGGGTGGGGGCTGACGAAGCCCAAGAACAAGGCTCGTCTGAGCCCCACTGGACCGACCAGGGCTGGGACAACAAACCAGCTCTGTCCCACGGGCGCCTGGGAGAGCGAGGCCCGTTGGTGACATCTGATCTGGAAGAGGGGCAGGCAGCACACACGGGTTGGCCCCACCTGGACGAGACCTGGGGCAGGCCTCTGGGCACTGGGGTCCAGGCCAGTCCACCCACTACTCCCGCTGACTCATGTGTGGCTCATGGGGACAACTGGCCGCTTGCATAAGCAGCATCAGCTGGTGGCCGGGGATAAACAGGTGACAAGTACCTGCAGGATGGCCCCAGCTCTGTCGGGGACAAAGGTCTCCCCCTGGAGATCAGGCCCAGACCACCTCTTCCAGGGATCCTTGGCCCCGCAGGTGCTCCCCCACCACCCACCCCAAGTTGGAGGGAGACACCGGCTCGCCCGTGGCCTCGGGCACTAGAGGCTCAGAGCGATGATGAAGAATGGGACGGCCGGGGGAGGTGTGGAGAGGCCACTCAGAGCCTGTGGCACGCCTTCTCCAAAGTGTCCTCTCCTGCCCACACACCCCTATATGGAAAGTGAGAGTGAACAATTGTATCAAAGATGTCCCGGGGCCACCACATCCCCAAGACCCCAAGGCAGGAGGACGACACGGTCAGCCTGGAGCTGAGCCCCAGTGGGCTGGTATGTGCATGTGTGTGTGTCTGTGTGTGTGTGTCTCTGTTTCTCTGCGTGTGTGTCTGCATGCGCATCTATGTGTCCATGTGTGTCTGTGTGTCTGCATGTGCATCTGTGTGTCTCTGTGTCTCTCTGTGTGTCTCTCTGCGTGTGTCTCTCTGTGCGTGTCTGCATGTACATCTATGTGTCCGTGTGTGTCTGTGCATGTGCACTCACAGGCAGGAAGAGGCCTCCCCACCACAAGCCTTACCAGCTGGATGATGTTGGAAACGCTAAGCCAGTTGGCCTTCTTGATGTTCTCTCCTCCTTCCACGAGGCCCTCGTAGCCCTGAAACCAGAAGGGACAGGCATGAGATGGGGGCCCCAGCAGCAGGACAGCACTGCCGTGGGGGGCAGGGCACTTCAAACCTCAGCCCAAACCCCACCAGCAGGAAGCAGGCCCAAGGGCCCTGACCACCCAGCACCATGGGCGACGAAGGCGGGGTCAGCCAGCGGTCATGGGCTATCGGGGGAGGGGCCCGGGGCACCCAGCTGGGCCTCCAGAACACCCTCTTCAGGGCATGCAGACTATCAACTATAGCGCGTCACTCCCTCAGCACAGGGTCCCCCTCGCAGGGGCCCGACTGACGAGGGTTCCTGGCCACACCTAGGTCACTGTTCCCAGATCAGAACGAGCCCACTGCCCAGCTGTCCCCTGCCCTTCCAGGACCCTCCCCTCCCTGAGGAACCCACTGTCCTGTCTCCTAAGGGCGTCGACTAGATGCAGAAATGACAGCACACTGTCCCCTCTGTGTCTGGCCCCTTTCCCTCAACCTGGCATCCCCGAGGCCCCACGGAACTGTGTGCTGTCATGGCTACGCCCACGTCCACTGTGCCACCCCACAGTCATGATCTGTGCACTGCTGGTGGACACTGCGAGGGCTCATGTTTGGAAATGTTAAAGTGAGGCTGCTGAGAAGGCACACGTCTCCTGGGGGAGGACCCCTGAGTCGCTGGGGGACTGAGCAGCTGTCACCGCATCACCACATGGCACCTGGATGTGCCTGTGCTGCCTCCTTGCCCACCGGCAACGTGGCCAGGGCTTCCAGGCGCACAGCCCGCGGCACTGGGCAGAGCTACTCTGAGCCCGAGGGCGGAATGTCAGCCCTCAGGTGGCCCTAACTTGAACTTCCATGTGGACCACGTGCTGTCTTCCTACAGCATAAGCCCTGGGCCATCTGGACAGCCTCTGCGAGAGGTGCCTGTCCTGGTGTCTTGCCATCTCTTCTCTCGTGGGGCCTGCCCCTTATTAGCAGGAGTTCTTACATAGTCTGTGTGTAGGACACATGCATTTATAAGTAGTAGAAAGATACGGCACCATCATGCCCAGACGAGGCAGGCCACCTCCTCCGTGCAGCCCTCCCAGCCCCTCCAGTGAAGCGGCAGCAGATGAGCCACTGCTCCTGCCTGGGGCTGGAGTGCAGCCCAGCTCTGCCTCCTCCCCTCAGGAGGAACAATGCTTATTGTCCCATCATGGGGTCTGCAGGGTCCTGGGCACCCGTCCCCTCTCCCCGCCCTGGGCCAGGCCCCCAGGCAGGCTCAGGACTCGCCGCAGGCCCAGCACACTTCTGCCCACTCTCCCTGTGTCCACTCTGAGCCCGAAGATCCAGTTTGGGCTCTTGGGTGAATAAAAACAGTCCCATTCACTGAGCCCCTCTCAGTGTCAGCTGTGAAAAGTGCTTCAACTCACAACATTGCACAGCTCTCATGCCCTTACATCCCCACGAGGAAGGAACAGGTATCCCCACTTAACAGAAGAAGAAATCGAAGGTCAAGGAGGTGTGGGGGACGGGACTTGGCCACCCCAAGATATGTCTCTTTGGCATGAGGATTATTTTAGGCTGGTTACTTTTAAAAACTGCAGGTGGGAAGGAGGCTCTGAGAAGCAGAGTTTACTTACGCTTTGTTAAGAAACATCTACATTGTAAAGGAAATCTCCATCTGCAAAGGTGTCTCCCTCTCTGTACCAGGAAGAAGGGGGGATGACCTTATCTCTAGAAACTCTTATCAATGCTGAAGGCAAGGACTTAAATCTGCATAATTTTATTCCTGTTTACTGTGCTTGTCTGGTAACCTCCTGTAACTGACTCCCCCAGCCCCAACGTCCTCCTTTGTCATTAGCTGAAGATGATATTTAAGGTGGGGGCTTCAGCCATTTTGGTGAATTGCTCAGCTTGCCTGAGCCTCTCCCATGTATACATGTTCTAAAGCTTTGATTAATTTTCTCCTGTTATTCTGTCTCATGTGAATTTAATTCGTTCTCCAGCCAGAAGAACCCAGAGAGGGTAGAGGAAATGTCTTCCTCCCCTACAGAGGTGAAAGGACACACCTGCCACATATGCACAATCTCAGGGGGCTGGGACTTAGACCCACTCCTCCCCGTCTGGACACTGCTTGTCCAGGAAACGAGGCCACTCCCTGGAGAATCTCACTCTGTCCTCCAGAAGGTTCTAGACCCTTATCAGGGTGTAGGCCCCACCTGCCTGGCTCCTGAGACTTTGAGGAGATCTGCTTCCCAAACATGACCTAGGGCTTTGCAGGGTCCCAGCCATCCAGGCCTGGTCTGAGGGTCCAGAGCCCTGCGGGTAGGAGGAGTCCTTTCATTCAGATCCCCTCCCCTGTGCAGCCAGGGGTGGTGTGGACCGGCCTACCCCGGGGCCTGGGTGAAGGGACAGCCAGGGCGAAGGGCCAGGACCAGTGGAGGAGGGAAGCCCCAGGGAGAGCAGAGCAGGCCAGGCTTCGAAACATTCTATGTAAAAAGTAAAAACAAAGTAACACAGTGCGTAACACAATGCTGCCGGAAAACCACAGGATGCTGTACCCACCAGAGAAAGTGTGTGCGTGGGTGTGTGTGTGTGTGTGTGTGTGTGTGTGTGTGTGAGAGAGAGAGAGAGAGAGAGAGAGAAATACCCAGCCTGGAGGGTCAGCCCCAAATCTTAAAGGGGAGTGGGGGGAGGGCAGGTATGAGGCTAAGGGGGCATCAACTCCCGCCAGAACGACATAGAACAATCCTCTGGTGTTTTGGCCCCAGGAGGCTGGTGGGTGATTCAAACACGATTGGGAGATGGGGCAGGAGGGCTGGGGGTCAGAGGAGAACGAGGCTGGAAAGACGGGGGGTTGGGGTTCCCGGGTCTCAGGGGAGCACTGCAGCACCCCACTCTCAAGGGACACAGCGCACCCACGAGTACCCAGGCTGGAGGGCGGGCCCCCTCCCGCCCACCTCGTCCTGAGCAGCCTCCGTGCCACCCCACCCCTAGCCTGGGCCTCCGGGATTGAATGAGGACTAGCGAGACTGTGGGGCAGGACCAGGTCTCCTTTCTGTCTCCCCCAAGCCTCACTTCTCTCCTCCCCATCACTCTTGACCCGAGCACACAGTCCGTTCAGCCAGCATGGGGGCCACGGATCTGCCCCGAGCCTTACCTCATAGATGAGGAAGACTTTGGCTCCCACGTAAATGCCCATGCGCGTCACAGCTCTGACGGCGGCATTCATACCTGCAAGGAGTCAGGGCAACACTGTCAGTTGGGATGCAGAGATGTCGGGACCCCGGGCCACCCTGCCCGGCATCTCAGCAGAGACTGAGCCAGGAGTGCGAGGTCCAGGCTGGGTCACCTGGGTCACCAGGTCAGGCACAGGGTGAACCCCAGGAGGCCGTTTCAGCTTCCAAGTATTTGGAATCAAGCTCCCCCGAGAGTTACACCAGGAAAATCCCCACCTGGGCCTCATCAGCCTGAGCCTGGAGACCAGAGTGTGCAAATGTTCCAGATCATCTCCTGCCTCATGCACTCCCGTGGTCCCCCCCACCAGCCTCTGCTGCTCGGTGGAGCCCCACGCCCCCCGGCCCCCAGGGCAGATCCCGACCAGGGGAATCTGAGCAAGGTGGGCTCTTGGCCCCAAGACGAAAACAGAAGGCAGAGGGGACACTGAGGGCAGCACCCCCAAGCCCACCCGTCATGCTCTGCTATGGACCCCAGGCGCTCCCGAGGGCAGGCTCCGTGAGACAGGAGAGGAGGGCAGTGTCCTCTCCATCCCCAACCAGCAGGGGACAGCCCTGCCTGCCCCTAGGGCCAGGGTCCTGGGGCGCTGGGAGGTCCAGCGGCCTCAGGCAGGGCGACTGAGTGGACTCACACTCCTGCCCTTCAGCCTGCACATGGGAGCCACCAGGCTCAGGGGAGGAGGGTCACCTCTCTTCCCTGTCCCCCAGCCCCGGCCCCTGTCCCTAGCAGCTACGCTGCTGCAGTGTAGCTTCCTGGAACATTCAGGGGGCAGGGGAGGGGGCGGCCCCATGAGTGTGTGGGCAGCAGCCTCTGTGGCTGTCCGAGGGTGGAACAGGGCCTCACCCAGGCAGCAGGCCTCCAGGCCCAGGCAAACACCCTGGTCAGCAGCCCCAGGGCGGGCCCCCCGGGTGGCCCAGCCCCATACTGGTAGCGGCCAGGGATGGGCGAGGCCCCTGCCGAGCCTGGAACTCCATGGCTGTCGGCGTTCTGCCTCAAACCCTCTTTCCTGAGAGCCCAGGTCACAAGAGAGATGAGTGGTTCAGAACAAAAGGAGCAGGCGGGACTGTCCCCAAGTCCCCAGAGAGGAAGAAAGACGGCCACGGTCACCTGGCCTGGGGCCCGTCCCCGGATGCGGGGGGCTGGGGGCTGAACCACAAGAGAGGACCACCCCCTACTCCCCCGCCTTCCTCCCAGCAGTCCCAGCCCAGAGGACACACACGCTCCCTGTGGTCTGTCCCCGAGCTTGTGAAAGCCTGTCCCTGGAGGAGGCCGCTGTAAACGCCAGGCGTGGCCGTGCCCCCAGGAGGGCTGTGCTCCGGTCCCCCGAGCGAGAGGTGGGCAGTGCCCTCTGCTCAGGCAATCCCACAGGAGTGCCATCGCTTCTGGGGTCCCTCACAGCATGTGCTCCACAAGGCAACCCCAACGTGCGGACTCTCGACCTTTACCCTGGTTACACAAGTCTCACGGGGTCTCCAGCCTGGCAGGCAGGGCCCAGGGGTGTGAGCAGGTCTGAGAGATGCCCCAAGGGCTGCAGAGCACCTCGGAAGAGCCCAGCGCAGGGCACAGGGCTCCTGCAGATGCAGACGGGGCGTGCGCCCCTATCCCCAATCTCCAGACGAGAAACCGAGGTCCCAGAGGGAGGACAGGGGACCTGCCGGAGCCCCTCCTCAGGCACAGTGAGAGGCCCCATCCCCACCCGGCAGCTGAGGCTCCTGCTGCCTGGTGTCCAGGGCCAGGGGTGTCTAGACATCAGGGCGGCAGAGACCTGAGCTGGCAACCCTCGCGGCTTACACACTCGACTCCAGCAGAACCTCATTTCTAAAGAAACCATAAATGTCTCACGGCCCCGAGGGGTGAAGGTGGGGTTATGGAGGCTGAAGTCAGTGGACAGGAGCCCAAAGAGCCCCCTACCCCCAGACAACTGAGCTGCCCCCCAAGGGCCTGCCGTGAAGGTCGCAAGTCCCGCTGCCCAAGGTCAGGGGCCCGTGGGCCGCAGGTTCCCTGCCCTCCCTGCCCTCGCCAGGGTGGGGTGGTGAGGGAGGTCAGACAGCAGCAGAGCTTTCTCCCCCCACCCACACCCATCAAGCCCCAGGTCCTGGCAGAGGCGTCCGGCCTCCTCCCTGGCCGCCCTTGCTAGGTAAGGCCACTTTGGGCCCGCTGGAGGCTCAAGGTCCCAGCCTCACCTCTGGCAGGCAGGAGGGAGGCTACCGGCTCCCGACGGGCGAGGAGAGAGAGTAGAGGGGGCAGTGGCCAGGGACCCAGGCCCACTGTCCAACCCGGAGGTCTCTCTGGTCAGCCCTGGCTGCGTGTGCTGCCGGGCAGTCCAGCCCTGGGGTCACAGCCGTCTCACTAGCCAGCCTGGTGGGCTTGTCCGGAGCCCCCGATGAGCAAAGAGACCCCAGGGTCAGGGTTTGGGTACTGGGAGGACCGTGTTAGTCCAGAGTTGTGGAATAAGACTGTTTGGCTGCCATGGAAATGTGGCCTGAGGGTGTGCATTTCCCCAAACCTCACCGTAAGCCGTGAGGCTCTTTTTAATTGCTCTTCAATCTGCTTGTCTTTCTGAAAACAAACCCGGGCGGCAGCCAGAGCCCCACCCAGCCAGGAGAGCGGCGGGCAGCAGAGCAGCTTGTCTCCCAGCTGAGGAGGCACCCCTCGACCTCGCGACCCCTCGACCTCTAGACCCGCCCCCCCCCCACATTGGGCCAGGGAGACTGCAGACCCTGACTCCCTGTTGGAGGAAACCGACAAAGCGACCAAAGGGATGTCTGAGGTCGATGCATTTGTCCCTAACATGGCTTTTCTTCACAACTAGTCCTTGGAAAAACAAACTGGACAAGAAAGTGGTGACCATGCGGTGACACTGAGCTCTGCAGACCAAGACTTCGTTGTCAGTGGACTGTAGACGCGGCGCCTGGCTGGGACACAACAAGATGGGGGTTGGGGGGGGGTGCTGGGAGCAAAACCCTCACCTGCAGATACAGGCCATCCACTGGGAGAAGGCAGACCCGTGGGCACGACTTAAAAGGCTGGGAGGGGCTGCCCCAGGTGGAGCCGAGGTGGAAATGGTGGGCGAGCTGGGCTGTGTTATGAATGTCTAGCTACTTTTGCACCAAGTACTCTGCTCTGATGCCCTTGGACAACTGTCTTCCCTCAACTCTGACCCTCCCGGCCAACAGGAAGGGAGGCCCCGAGCCCGCAGAGGACACGGACTCCAGGCTGGCTGGAAGGAACCTGCCAGGTGGCCTGTCTTGTCCCTTCCCCCCATTTACAGAAGGGGAAACTGAGGCCTGAGGGAAGTGCTTGGGGTCAGTCACACGGCTGGTCAAGGCCAACCAGGACCTGGGGCTGGCCCTCCACTCCGTGAGGCTGCCTGGTTTTCACACCTTCCAACAAATGCAGACTTGAGCATCTGGAAGGAAAGTGCACATGAGGGTGCCCATTCTCCTGGCTGCTGTCAGCCCAGTGCCCACTCAGGAGGGCCCACATGGGAGGGCCCACATGGCCCCGTCAGGTCCCTACAAGGTCAGTCTTTATTTGGAAGGACATAGAGGGCCCTCATGGCAACCTGAGCACCCGCCGCCTGGAGCCAGATCCCAGGAGAAATGCTGGCAAGAGGGTGAGCCAGCCCAGGGCGCACACCCACTGACTGGTTTCAACACTTGCAAAACAGAAAGGCTCCCTTCTCCCCAGAGCACCAGCTGGCCCCTGCATCTTCCTCCTGGCATCGGGCCCAAGCCCTAAACTGGGCAAGTTTGTGGAGGAGTCCTCTCTCACAGCCCCAACCAGAAAACCACCAGCTACCACATCTACGCGGTTAGGACGTCTACACGTTGGAGAGAGCACACAGAGTGAGGCCAGAGCTGCCAGGGGTTCTGGGACACAAAGCCACCTGCAGAGAAAGGCATGAGGTGAGGGACCAATAGTCAGCCAGCAGGCGCACTGGTGGCCACGCTCCAGCCGCGTCCAGGAAACGCTGCCTGTTCGGTGGGAGGCACCAAGTGGAGAAGCACAGCTAAGACAGGCTCTGCCCTCAGCCGGCTGGCCTCCCCAGGCTGGCAGCACCCTCACTACTGGGGCCCCTTCCTCCCTGGCCTTTCAGCCAACCCCACTCACCCCGTGTCCTCTGTCTGTGCCAGGGGAGGGAAGGAACATGCCACTCACAGGGCTTTGTACCCATGCCTAAATGCATGCCATTTATCCTCCCTGCCCCCGGCTCCCTGTCCCCCAGTGCTGTTGTCTCCATGGCACACACAGGAGACTAGGGTAGAAACCCCTGTGCCCGCAAGAGCCATGGGAGTCGGGGCCCCACACGCCTCTCTGTGCCTCTCTGGCAAGGTGGGTCCAGCCCTCTGAGGATGTGTCTGTCCTCATGCACCGGGCCTTTCCCATGGGCTAATCTCACGGGATGATGCTTTGCCAAGACCACCCTCTAAGCCTGCTGGCCCCAGCCCTAGCCCACTGGGTCTGCTCTAGGGAGCTGCCACTGCCCAGCAACAGGCAGCAAGTCCTCTAGCCACGGCGGGGCCGAGGACATGCATCAGGGCACACTGCCCGCTGGCCGGGCCAGGCCCAGACCGCTCAGCCAGAATCTGCAGGAGGGACCTGTGCAGTGGGGATGCGGATGGTGGGATGCAGACAGCAGCTGACTCTTTCTGTCCTCCCGGGCTGTGAGAGCCTCCTCCTACCTCTGCCCTGCTCTGAGCAGGGAGGGGTCAGGGGCCTAAGGCGGAGGAAGCTGTGTCTGCACTTTCTGATCTCGAAGGAGACAGACCAGGCCCAGCGGCGCAGCTGAGCGTGCTGGTGCTGCCTCTCCCAGCCCTGCTTCCTGGTCTACTTAAGGTCTCTCCTGGGGTTCAGGGTGTGTGGTGTGTCCGTGTGGCTGAGCATGACAGGTGCCACGCTGGTCATGCTGGGCCAGAGGTGCCGGGAAAGGCAGGCAGGACAGGACCAGGCTGTCAGGAGAGGAACTGCCAGGATAGACCCCAGGTGGAGCACTCTCCCCCCTCTGCCAGGACCTCAGCTACAGGACCCTGGGCAGCCCCTGTACAAGGAGGGTGGGAACAGGTCTGAGCTAAAGAACACTCCCCAAGCGCCCAGACAGCGCACCTTCCATCCCACCCTTGTCCCCACCCGGGCTCCAAAACTAGAGGAAAGAGGAGGGGCTGTCCTGGGTAGGTCTGCCACGGCCGCCCCACCCCTGCCAGCCGGATGGAGCTGGATGCAGCGGAAGGGATGGGGCGCGAACTTCAGAGGGCCCTGGATTGGAGGAAACACCGTGTCTCCAAGTCGGAACCAGGAAGAGCCTCGCTCTGGGGACCTGCGGAGACCTGCCCAACCATGGGGAGCCTACGCTCGGCGTGGCCTCCAGGAAACACGCCTCCAGACATGTGCCCCCTCCAGCACTGCCCGCGCGCCTGTCGCCGGGCCACCGCCCCGCGCAGACACACCCCCGGCGGCGGGCGCGCGAGGGCGGGGAGCGGAGGCCGTGGCGGGCGGCACGTACGCCCGGGGCCGGAGCGCGCGGGGCGGGTCCGAGGACGCGGACTGAGATGGGGACGGAAGGCGCAGCGCCCAGGGCTCTCCGCCGGCCGCGCGCCCCCAGGTCCACCAGCGGGGTGGCCGGCGCCCCCGGAGGGGCCCGACCGGGACAGGGAGCAGCCCCCCGCCCGCCCGGCGACAGGCCCCGCGCACCCGCCCACCTTGCGCGTCGCCGCCGCTGGTGAGCACGCCGATGGCCTTGCCGGCCCCCGACATCCGCAGCTTCTCCAGGTCCACGGTGGCCATGGCGCCTCCGAGACGGGCCGCTCGCTCGCTCCCTGCCCGAGCCGCGCCGCTCCGCGCCGCTGTCGCCGTCCCCGCCCCGCGCCGCGCGCCCCGCCCCCGGCGCCACGTGTGAGGTCACCGCTGCCCCGGCCGCAGGTTGGGGGCGGCCGCGCGACAGCCCCAGCGCGCCCCGCTCTGGAAGTGCCTGCGCGGCTGTCCCGGGGTCCCCCTCGCCCCCCAGCGGGGAGCTGCGACCTTGGCCCAGCTTTTCCGTTTAAGTTTCTTAACCGGTTCAGGGCAACAAGGGCGTCACGTTTGTGGAGAGTCCATTTCGTAATCGTCCACGTGCTGTTGAATACAACCTGTAGCAAAGCTTCTCAAAAACATTGACAATGTCTAGACCGTGTTGTAACCGGACCCGAGGGAGGGCTGAGGCGGGGATGGGCGCACAAACAAACACATCCCTGGGCGGATCGCTGCTTACCCAGCACGCACTTGGGCAGAATTTGTAATTCTAGACCCGCGTCTGTTTTAACTTTGTTTTTCAAGAAGTTCATTGCGGGAGCGCTCCCACCATTCAGGACACGCAGTGACGGTGACAGCCTTCAGGCTTCAGCCGAGGGTCTCTTACCGGCACACTGGGTTCTTATTGTCCCCCAGGATGGAAATCAAGAGAGACCACAAACGGGAGTAGAAAAGTAAACGTTTATTAGCTTGTGCCCAGGAGAGGCACAAGGGAGCCGTGGGGAAAGGAAAGGGGCAGGTGACCGGCTCCCTAAGGAGCAGGGCTATGGGGCTTTTATTAGGCAAAGGCTGGGAGGAGGGCCTGTCATGGCTGTAGAGGCGGGGTTGTGGTGCTGCCTGCGCTGCTGTTCCACGCGCCACTGCATGTGTGGCATCTATCATTAGCATGCCAGCTCTCCACCTCCCCGGGTGTGATTTTTACTATGCTAATAGGGCTAGGGTCACCTTCAGTGGATTCTTGGGTGCCAGGGCAGATGCGTGAGCCCAGGAAAGTCCGAAGGCTGCTGAGTGTGGATCTTGGTGGCTTCTATCTGATTGTCCTAGCTTGCCCATTGGTTAGGCACCTTATCTTGTCAGGTCAGGGGCCTCGCAGATGGCCTTGTCTCAGTAGGCTGTTTCCTGTCTCAGGTTCACTGAGAGGGGGCTGCTGGTTGATTGAGAGCCCAGTGGAATTAAGAGGAAAACTAAGCAGCATTCATTTATTCGTTACTTCAGTAAATACTTGCTGGACACTTGGAAAAGTCTTGCACCCCCAGTAGCGTGTAGGGGTAGGGACCTGGGTCAGGACAGTGGCCTCCACCTTGGATGGTCAATGGATCAGTCAGAGGGATTGATGGAGCCCCTCCCCTGAGCGAGGTGCATCAGGAGTAGGGACTGTAGGGGAGGAAGACATCTCCTCTACCCTCTGGGTCCTTCGGGCTGGGCTACGAATTAAATTCACATGAGACAGAATAACAGGAGAAAATCAAACAAAGCTTTATAACATGTATACATGGGAGAGACTCAGGAAAACTGAGCAACTTGCCAAAATGGTGGAGGCTCTCATCTTAAATACCATCTTCAGCTAAAGACAAAGGAGGATGTTGGGGTGGGGGAGTCAGTTATGGGAGATTTACAGAAGAGCACAGTAAACAAGAGGAAGGTTATTATGCAGATGTAAGTCCTTGCCTTCCACATTAAGAGTTTCTAGAGATAAGGTCATCCCTCCTTCTTCCTGGTACGGAGAGGGAGACACTTTACAGATGGAGTTTTCCCTTACAAATGTAAATGTCTCTTAACAAAGGGTAAGTAAATTCTACTTTTCAGAGCTTCTCCCATGTCTGCAGTTTTTAAAAGTAACCAGCCCAAAATAATCCTCATGCCAAAGAGACATATTTTGGGGTCGTCAATTCTGATCCCCCACTGTCCTGCCTTTGAAACTTTAAGAAGTTTCACAGTCCTTCAAAGCTTTGAGAATTTTCATTGTCCAGAAGCTCAGGGGTAGATTGTCCTATCTCACCGAACACATTTCTGAGTCTTGAGAACAGATCTATCCAGCTAAACTTATTTTAGAAGGTGGTAATGCAGGTGGGCTCCCAAAGTTAGGCCTATATTGTGGAAGCAAGCAATCAGGTATTTAATAAGAAGCATTTCTATGGGAAATGTCAACACAAATAATCCATAACCAATCTATAAATGAAAATTGGGGTGAGTTTATTCTGAGCCAAATGTGAGGACCATGTAGCCCGGGTCCAAAGAAGTGGGGTGCACAGAGTGGTTATATACCCCAAAAGAGCATGTTTCACGTAGGATTGAAATGTCCCTTTTACAATAGTCACTAGACTGATCTGTCAGCACAGCGATTGATGGACACAGCAGGTAGGTCGCTGTCTTGGTGAACACATCAGGGGGGCAGGTCTGTTGTCTTGAGCTGGGTGGTCACAGGTGAGCTGGTGGTCACAAGTGAGTGCAGCAAACAGTTCCTAGCCTAAGGAAAGGTGCTTATCCCTGAGGAAATGCCATGGGCAGGGCGGTGGGGGGGGGGGGGAGGGGGGGAGGGAGTTGCACCTTTATCTTAAGGTCATTTGTTCTTGTCTTTGGGACACAACAAATGTTTAAAGCAGGCATACAATGCATGCTCAATGGCCATGTCAGGCCCTTTTGGAAAAACAAAGTCAGGCCGAATTAGGTTTACACCAAGTGGTTTCCTCATATGCTCCAATATATCCTATTGCTTGCTATTTCTATTTGTCAAAAGAAAAAGAAAAAGAAACTTAATGGTTGCAGCAAATTATAAACCAGTTTCTGAGCCCAGGAGATAGCCAATCAAGAAGATTTCTAGATGTCAGGATCAAAGCATCTTTTGCAGCTTGAAATGCCTCTGATGATGTCATGGGGTATTCAGGGATCCTGGTGAGTGGCTCACATAGCAGCAGGCATGCTATCGTGGTGAGCTTTACAAAGTTTATATCAAGTTATCCCGTTTCAGTTTGCAAGGCTTCAGGAGCAAGGGTGGTTTCAGTTCTCAGTGATTTCAAATGAAAATGGGAAAAATTGAAAACATTAGTTTGGAAATCTATAGCCAGATACTTCAGGATACTAGAAGAATTCAAGATCTAGTCTAGTTAACAGATATAAAACAAAAACCTCAAAGACAATTAACACAAGTAAGATCTAATATCCACAAATGTATAATATGGTTTCTACTGAAACAGAATTTTTCTCTCTAAAACCACCCTCATTTTTACTGAAGATGGCTAAATTAAGACTAACTGCTTTGCAAAATGAGTTTACTTTCAATAAACTTGGCCCAATTATTTACATAAATACAGCAAGAATAGCAATTAATCATATAGGCTCTTTTAAATCTGCTTTGTTGGAACTTTTTATAAGGAATCTCAGATTGAACTTTAAAGGCCTCTTCAGGCCAGGAAAGCCAAGCCAAGAATTTTGTCATCAGACTTTGCCTGTAATATCTATAGATTTGGGTGAATTTCTCTCTTCTCTTGAGGTTCCCCAAAATATTGAGGTTCCTTGCACTTGCCAGATAAGTGACCTTCCTTACCCATAAGGTTGCTAGGAAACAAGGTACCAAGCCAATATTTCCAAGTGGCTTTATTCCATAAAGTCCAATCTTTGTTTCTCAAAAGCTGTCTGGTTATATTTGAGTTTGTGCCTGTTTCTCTCAAATATGACATTCCAGTCAAAGTTTCAGTAAGATAACCAATGTTTCCAATTGTGTCCTGTTATAAGGAGAACAGATTCTTATTGAACTTATGCAAATAACTATATTGCTGTGAAAATAACAACACTCACTAGGAGTTTCCAAATCCTGGAGGGATCAGGTAGGGAGAAAAATAAATAAATGTTTTAATTTAGCTTACAAAGGTATAATTTACCAAATTGCTATAAGTCATAGTTAGCTTAAGAGAAAAAGTTTTCCTTGAATCTGAAAAAAAAAACCAAAACATTTTTAAAAATCAGCAATGTTTTAAACAAAAAGTCATAAAATTACAATCATCCTCATCAGTCCTGTGTAATTGATTCTTGATGTTAACCTCCTGTTGGCAGTTTTCTGGGATCACCGGTTTCCCCATTAGAATTCTGTAATGTCTTACCCAGTTCAGTTTTATAATCTGAAAGTTTATCAGAAACTTGAATTCCATGAATCTCTTTGAAGATGAAATATATTTGCAAAAGCGTCAGAACAAAACAATAACTGTCTGTATACAATGAAAGACTTAAAAATGGCAATTGACAAAGAAACTTGGTTATTTCTGTGACATACAACACTTTAGAATAACAACTAAAATTTTGACTGACAATGAGGACAAATCAGGATTTTAAGAATGTTGTATAATTTTTGAAACACTTACATCAATAACATTTATCCACATGATATCATAGGTCCCTATGAAACAATGCTTAGTTATCCCTTTAAGCGTGGTGACAGTTAAAGAATTTTGGGTGAATGCACAGAATTAAACAGGTGTAAGAAAAGCCTTAGCATCTGTGATTAGAGATCTGATTAAAACAATATAGGAAATGTATTTTGATAAAACACAAAATTCCTTACCCTTCTGGTAGACTACTCAAAACGCTTTCCTAATCTCTTTAGCAAGAGCAGACTAAAAGTTCAAGAAAATTATCCTTTTAAGAGAAGGGAAAACACCAAATTCTAATGTTGCACCAGCTTACTTTTGATATTAAAACTCATTTACTTAATTAAATTCATTTTGATTTTGGCCAACTTGGCCATGCACAAAAACTCTTCAGAATTTCTCTTTCACAAACATTCTGTAACTTTCTTTTTACATTCAAAATTTGTCCCATGCCTCCTTTTTTTTTTTCCTGGTACTTTAGGACAAATTTATCTTTCTTAACCAACAAACAAACATATTTCCAATCTTTATACCTTCTTTACTGAAAACATATATCTTAGTTTCCTTGAATACAAACATATTTTCCTTAGTAATTTCTAATAGCTTTAATTGCATATTAGAATTTGTAACTCTTAGAAGTTAGAAGCCTTAATTTCTAAGTAAAAATGAAGTAAGCAATTATAAACTTTCTTTTACATTAACATTTACATTACATTATTTACATTAGCATTCTGTGGCTTGGCAAGTTTATAAATACTTTTTATAACTTTAGAAATATGTTACTTTATGGTACAATCTTTTAATACAACACAACATGCTTACCAATGGACCAAAACGCTTTAATTTCTTTGTTATAAGAAGCCAAAAGTAGGTAAACCTACATTTAATAACTAGTGTCTAATATTTTCTCTTATTTGGAAATTGTCTAGAAGCTCAATGAATTTTCACCATTTAAATTAACCTAGCAAAGCTTCAAAGTTTCCAATTACCAAAGAGATTTTGGAAGTTACCTTAAATACATATCATAAAATATAGTTATTGCTAAAAGTTTAAACTCTTATCTCATTTACATCTAAATTGTTTATTCCTAACAATTATGTTTGGATTGCCCATGAAAATGTCGTGAGACATTAGACAAAATTAGCTATCATTCTAAGTTATTATGCTGAGAAATTTGTAACAAGGATAACTGGAGCTTCTTTTTTTTTAACTAGTGAACCCACGCTGCATGTCTGCATCATATCCAATGCTGATACCTCTAAGGACATGTCCATTTTCATCAAACCAACAAACTTAAACAAGCTTTCATTCACCAAAGATTATTTCATATCACCTTAACTTGAAAGACATGTAAGCGCTTACTTTAAGTCAGTTAAACAGAGCCTTCATTTGGGCCATACCATCCGGAGGTAAAATATCACACATATATAACACACATATTGATACATATAAACACACAGGTAGACACAGACAGAGACCTTAAATTTTTGTTATGAATCAGGTGCCATACAAAACTAGCTAGTTTCTGAGAAACATTTGCATTTCAAAGAACGGCTCTGAGGTCCTAGAGAAGATGGGAGCAGAAAATTTACGTCGTAAAGACACAGAGAAAGCAGTCAAGTTTTCTTCAAGAGGGAGTTTCTGGGGCATATTTGCCTTATCGGTTTCTAATGTCTTTTGTCACAATTAATATCCAGGAGCATTTTGGGAGGAGCAGAGGAGGCCCTGGGGTTGGCAAAAGACAGGTGGATTTTGAACTGCCTTCTAGAGCTGTCCCTGTGGCCTTGCAGAGATTTGCAAGACAAAGGCAGGTGCTTCCAGTTGCCTGAAGAGCTAGATTACAGCCTGAATGACAAAAAAAGAGGCTGACCCACCCCCGCTAAGCTACACCCTTCCAATGGCTTCTTTATATCAGGGAAATTTTTTTAACTTAAGAGTTGAATCAAAGATTTGTATGTTCTAGAACTCTCAGGACAATGTATGGCACCTTTAGACGTCTTACAATCAGGCAGGGGAAACATTCCCCAGTGAGACACAATGTCTATCCCCATAATACAATCTTTAACACAATCAGGCAAAAAGAGATGCAATCACTTCTCATAAAAGCCCATAAATATATTAATTTTTCTACAAAATTTCATCTAAACTCCATCATAGCTTTCATTGGGGCTTTATCAATAGGTCTTGGTCTCATAATATTGGATGGGGGAGGAATTACAAGCCAGACATTTTAAAATATACTCAGGCAAAGTTGATATAACCTCTTTACATAAAATCAGCTCAAACATTCCAACCTTGATAATCTTATCAACACTTACACTTTTATGTTTTCTCAACTCAATTGCAGCCCAAGTTAGGGTCTTAAGGCTAGTCATTATTCTTTGTTTTTTTGTATTTCTTTCTTAATTTGGGCTTTTCATGGGTACCAATAAAAATTATGATGAGATCTCTCACAAGTTTTTTTTCCCCAATTTAGAAGTTTTTCCAATTTAAACAATCCATCATCTGGCCACATTGACGAGTAGGATCTTAGCGGTGACTCACACCAATAAGCTTAACCATGGACGCAAGAGGCATCCCCAAAAGAGATCCAAAAAGTTCACTCCCGAAAATAGTCTAAGAAAGCGAAGGCCTTCATTACACAGCAAACAATGAAGATTGAGATGACAAAGGCCCCTTATGAAAGCAACTGGGACCCCTTATGACAAAATCCCCTGAAAGCTGACACAGCTGGACAAAGAGAATGGGTCCCGGAACCCCAGTCTACTCAACCGTCCACCAAGATGCCTGCCGGTACATGCATCCTCTCGATGGCAGAGACCAGAAAGGTCACAAAGCCAAGCTCTCAAGACACAGAGCAAGACAAAAGAACAAACCTCATCTGATACGCACATTAACAGCTTTAGCTGTGACTTGGGTCCCTTGGAGCCAGAATAATACCTAGGAGGGAGGTGCCGCAGGGTTGGGGATTATGTGTGCTTTACAGAGTACCTCGTCGTTGCATGGACATTTTCTTGAAGTTGGTGGGGGACTCGTGTAATTGACAAACAAATGGCAAGCAATAGGATATGTTGGAGGATATGAGGAAGCCATTTGGTGTAAACCTAATTCGGCTTGACCTGCTTTTTCCAAAAGGGCCTGACATGGCCAATGAGCGTGCATTGTATATCTGCTTAAACATTTGCTGTGTCCCAAAGACAAGAACAAGTGGCCTTAAGATAAAGGTGCAACTTCCCCCACATTGGCATTTCCTTAAGGATAAGCATCTGTCCGTAGGCTAGGAACTGATTGCTGCACTCACCTGTGATCACCCAGCTCAAGACAGCAGACCTGCCACCCTGCTGTGTGCACTGAGACAGCAGACCTACTACCTACTGTGTCCACTAATCACTGTGCCAACAGGGCAGTCTCGTGACTACTGTAAAAGGGACACTTCAATCATATGTGAAACACGCTCTTTGAGGGTATATAACCACTCTGTGTACCCCACTTCTTTGGTGCCCTTCCTCCCTTGGGGAAGGAAAGCCCTGGGCTATATGGTCTTCACACTTGGCTCAGAATAAACTCACCCCAATTTTCACTTATAGATTGCTTATGGATTATTTGCATCAACATCATCTGCCCCATTCTGTGACCAAGTCATCCTTTCACAGGAGACTTCTTAAGGTGATGAGCACCCCCATGGCTCTTAACTGCTTGAACCATGCCTGCCAAATTTGTGGGCTTTTTGGCTTCCAAGATCCCCTTAGCAACAGATTCCATGTCACGCTCATATTCCCAGAAAACAGGCTTATAGAGATGCCCATATCTTATGACAAATGACAAAAAAAGACAGAGAGAAGGAAAAATACTATCTCTGGGAGGAAAAGGATCTACAACCAGTGAGTACTCAACCAAATCCTAGGGTCACTGAGCCCAAGAAACTAGCTTCACCAACATTTTCTCCTAATGTAAATTTAGAAAAGCAAAAAAACTCACCACTCTCGCTTCCACTCGACCCTGCAGGCAGAGATCTGGGAGACTGATGTGGAAAGAACTCTTACCTCCTGCCAGCTCTTGTCAGGGGTCCAGGATCTCTCAGCTGCAGTGGTCCAGGAGCGAGCAGTGTCCAGCCAGTGAATTTTTATCCCGTCCAAGTTGCCAAATTGTAGGGGAGGAAGACATTTCCTCTTCCCACACTAGGTCCTTCTGGTTGAGCTCCAAATTAAATTCACATGAGACAGAATAACAGGAGAAAATCAAACAAAGCTTTGTAACATGTATACGTGGGAGAGACTCAGAAAACTGGGTAACTTGCCAAAATGGCAGAGGCTCTCATCTCAAATACCATCTTCAGCTACAAAGGGGGATGTTGGGATGGGGGGAGTCAGTTACGGGAGATTACCAGACAAGTACAGTAAACAAGAGTCAGGTTATTACGCAGGGTTAAGTCCTTGCCTTCCACACTGATAAGAGTTTCTAGAGATAAGGTCATCCCCCTTCTTCCTGGGACAGAGAGGGAGACACCTTTACAGATGGAGATTTCCTTTACAAATGTAAGTGTCTCTTAACAAAGGGTAACTTCTACTTTTCAGAGCTTCTCCCATGTCTGCAGTTTTTAAAAGTAACCAGCCCAAAATAATCCTCATGCCAAAGAGACACATTTCAGGATGGCCAATTCTGATCCCCCACAGGACCCTGCTGGGTCAGCAGAACAGACCAGGCCCCTGTTCTCAGGGAGTCTGGCCACTGGTGAGGGAGTCCCCGGGATCCAGAGCAGGGGCTCTCAGGAAGATGCCCACCCTGCAAAAGTCCAGGCCCAGGGAGGCAGTCAGGTGGGGGGGGGGGGGCGGGGGGGGCGGCCAGACGGCCTCTAGGAGTCCTGTGGGGCAGCACCCATTCTGTTTCTTGAGCTGAGCGGTGACACAGTTCTTTTGCTTGATAAAAACTCAGCAAGCTGGTCACCTATGATGTGTGTATTTTTCTTCAATATGTTATGTTGTAATAAAAAATTTACTGAAAAATATTCCATTGTGGGGAGAGGGAACATGGGGATGTGTGAGCCAAAGTGGGCAGAGTTCCGTTCTGCGAGGTGACGCGCCCCAGAGCCCCGCATCTGGCCGGCGTGGCGCGCAGTTATAACTCTGCAGTGTGCGCCTAAAACTGGCCGAGAGCACAGATCGATGTTAAGTGCTCTTATCACAAATAACAAAGAAGGTAATAAATAAAGAAGGCAAGAGAACAAAGTTTGTTTGTTTTTGTTTTTGTGGGGACCCAAAATTGACCACCCCAAGATATGTCTCTTTGGCATGAGGACTATATGAGGCTGGTTTCTTTGCAGACAGGAAAGCAACTAAAAAGTAGAACTAAATCTCTATCTGTAAAGGTGCCTCCCTCTCTGTACCAGGAAGAAGAAAGGAGATGACCTTCTCTCTAGAAACTCTTAATCAATGCCAAAGGCAAGGACTTAAATCTGCATTTTATTGTGCTTGTCTGGTAACCTCCTGTAACTGACTTCCCTTATTAAGCATCTTTCCTTAGGCCAGGAACTGATTGCTGCACTCACCTGTGACCACCCAGCTCAAGACAATAGACTTGCCTCCAGCTACGCCCACCGAGACAGCAGACCCACTACCTGCTGTGTCCATCAAGCGCTGTACCGACAGGGCAATCTTGTGACTATTGTGGGAGGGACATTTCAATCGTATGTGAAATATCCTGTTTGGGGGTATAGAACCACTCTGTGCACCCCACTTCTTGGGTGCCCTTTCTTCCTGCAGGAAGAAAGGCCCCGGGCCATGGTTCCTCATAAAGCTTTGTTTAATTTTCTCTTGCTTTTCTGTCTCATGTGAATTTAATTCGTTCTCCGGCCAGACGAGTCCACATTTAGGTAGAGGATGTCTTCCTCCCCTACATTTTTTTTTTCTGCTTTATCTCCCCAAACCCCCCTGTATATACTTGCATATCGTAGTTGCAGGTCCTCCTAGTTGTGGGATGTGGCACGCCACCCCAACTTGGCCTGACAAGCGGAACACGCGAACTTAACCACTCAGCCACAGAGCTGGCCCTGAGGACAAAGTTTTAATTTCTTTCCAGAAAAATATTCCATTGTGTGAAATATTTGGGGATAGCGGAGGAATGGGATTGGCAAGGGGAGGGAAGGGGGTCCAGGAAACAGTGAGAGTGACACAGGCCATGCTTATTTACTGTGGAATGTGGGTAGACACACGGAGGAGCACAGCACGCACCCCGCCCAGGATAAAGAGCGTGACTCAGACACCACGTGTTCCCTCCACGGTAGCCCACGTGCTGATCTTCTTGCTGACCTTTCCTTGCTTTTCTTCTGGTTTTATCACATGTGTACGTGTGCCTGTGTGTATTCTTAAAAACACATGGTCTAGTTGTGAAAAGCAAAGTGGCCAATGCAGATGTCACCGGGTGAGGAAAGGGCACTGTGACCACTGTGGGGTGGAGACTCCAGAGAGGGCAGTGGGACGGTCCCTGGGCACAGGGCCCCTCTCCCCAAGAGCTGACGGCAGTGGATGCCTGCTGCTGTGTGACGCTGTACCCCAAAACCTGAGGCCTGAAACAGCAACGGACACTTAGCATCTCAGGGCTTCTGAGGGCCGGGCTTCGGGAGTGGCTCTGCTGGGTGGTTCTGGTTCAGGATCTCTCATGAGGTTGCAGTCAAGAGATTGGCGGGGGCTGCATTGTCTGAAGGCTCCACTGGGGCTGGGTGGCGCACTCATGTGGCTGTTCGTGGGAGGCCTCAGCGCCTCACCTCAGGGGTCTCGCCACGGGGCTGCTTGGGCGTCCTCACGACTTGGCAGCTGGTTTCCACCAGAGCGAGCAATCCAAGGAGAAAGCTTCAAGGCTTCTGATGACCAGATCTCAGGAGTCACACAGGGCCCTTCCAGCACATTCTATTCATGAAAATCAAGTTGCTAAGATCAACACACTCTCAAGGGTTGAGGAGTAAACTGCCACCTCTTGAAGAGATGGATATGAAAGAACGTGCTGACATGTTTTAAATCTGCCACCAGCCCTGCTGGGGTCCTGGGAAAGGCACTGTGGTCAGGGTCCCTGGCGGGGCTGCGGTTGGGCAGGGCCTAGACATTAGGTAGGTGTATAGTTGGGGGGGTGGGCAGAAGCTCTGAACACGACATGGCCTCACAGTGTGGAACCTTGCTGTAGGATGAGCTCGCTGGGCCTTTTGTTGGGCAACCCCCCAGGACCAGGACCCTTGTCCTTCTAGACTGGTCAGATTCAACAGAAGAATCTTCCCATCTCTTGTCTGGAGAAGAAGATGGGGCTCGAGCTGAAGAGGGGTGGGCCCCTGCATGCAGCTTTCTGCCTGTGGGGACCCAGCCACGTGCGTCCCGTGTGGGGCCCTGCTCAACTGTGGCACTCCTGGGCCCAGACGCTCTCCTTGCCCCCCCTGGAGAATAGACCTCTGACCTCGGCTGGGGTGAAGGAGGGGTTACGGGGATCCACCTGCTTCTCAGCCGGCCTGCCCTGCCCCTCCCCTCCTGCTCCTGGCTCCACCACTGCACGTCAGCCCCTGGACCTCGGGACCAGGCACAAGGCCTGAGCAGCAGGCAACGCTTGACCAGAGCGAGCCTGTGTTTGTGCCCAGGGTTCTTCTGCAAGGTTAGCTTGCATCTTGGGAGGCCCTCGTCCGCCTGCCCTGGCCTGGAACTTGCCCAATCTGGTCATCTGTGCCGGCTGCAGCAGTGTCCCAGATGCCTGCCCATCACCCATGAGGAAGCCCTCTTTCCCGGATCCCACCACAGCCTCGTCTGTCTGCTCCCAGCTCCCAGTCTGCAGGGAGAAGAACAGGGAGCTCAAACTACACAAAAGACGGTGACAGAGGAGACAGTGCACTGAACTCATGGAGAGGAGCCGAGGGCGAGAACCGGGAGCTCACCTGAGAACAGACGCATCGTTCATGTCATCGCATTCCGGAACGGGCTTCCTCTGTCGGGTATTTCTCTGCCAGAGGGCAGGAGGCCTCAGCTGGGCCACATGGAGCCCCTGGCTGCGGACCTGTCAGTCAGCCAGCAGCTCAGAGCCAGGCTGGACGCAGGCTGGAGGCGGGCTGGACACGGGCTGGAGGCGGGCTGCTGCAGGAAAGACTGCAGGTGGACAGAGCGGCCGTCAGAGCCCCAGAGGCCTGGTCCCCACCGAGCAGCCCGCCCCGGGACCCCGTGGGACCCCTGCCTGTGAGTGCCACACTGACCTCCCCGAGGAGGCTCTCAGAGTCCCGAGAGAATTAAGGGAGGTGAGGCCTCTCAAAACTGTCCTCAAGCCCCCGGTTGACAGTCAGATGACTTGAGAGCTCCAGACACAGGGTGTGGCACACAGGGTGTGTGTTCAGCCCAGTTCAGATAACCAGCCCAAAGCTCCAGGCCGCCTTTGCTATCTTGAGTCTAATCGTGTCCAGAAATGCTGTCTTTTTCTGAGCCCACCGGGCACGTCCATATGCACCGGCCAGTCCCCCACAGTCCACCAAACAGGACCGGCCCAGGACTAAATGAAGTTCAGACGCTTGTTCGTAAAGTGTTAACGGTTTCAAAATAGTGTGGGCCTGTCAGCGAGGCCTTTGAAGTCTCTGGCAGATTAAAAGAGCTGATGTTGGTGTGATGGCCGATTCGTGTCGCTGTTAAAGAAAAAGGCATTCACAACACTTGTCAAGATGGTAAGGGACTTTATTCAAGGGAGGGCCCTGCAGTGGGGTTTGCAGTGGGGGAGGGAGGTCAGGATCAGCTCTGAAAACAACCCTGAGAAATGGGGATTTACGTCCAAGGAGCAGAGTGGGGTCAGTGGACGGGAAATTACTAGAGGAAACATGGAGGCTGCGGGAGACGGGGTGCGGCTGAGCCCCTTCACGGGACTCTGGCTGGGGGCAGGCCAGGAGGTCAGCTACAGGGGCATGAGGAGTGGGTCAGATATGGAGAGCCATCAGGTTCCAAGGACGGGGGATTTGCCCTAAAGCGACGCGAGATTCTTGCTAAAGCTGGGCTAAGTGGGCCAAGGTCGGAGCCCAAGGTCGGGCCCTCTCAGAGGAGCCTGAGTACATGTGGTCAGAGAAAGTCTTTGTCCCTCTCAAAATTCCCATATTGAAGCCCTAGTCCCAGCAGCGCAGAACAAGACAGAGCCTTACAGAGGGGATTAAGGTAAGATGGGGTTGTTGGGGTGGGCACTGGTGTCCTTGCGAGAAAAGGAGATCAGGACACACACGCACAGAGCGATGGCTGTGTGCAGACGCAGGGAGAAGACGCCGTCTGCACACCAAAGGCAGAGGCCTCAGGAGGAACCAGCCCTGGGACACCTCCACCACAGACTCCCAGCTTCCAGGTGGAGAGAGAATTAATGTCCACTGTTAGAGCTGCCCGGTCCGTGGCACTTCGTCACGGCCACCTAGGAAGTGAGTCTGGTGAGGACCACGTGTTTCGTAGACCGGAACCGCTGGTATGTGACCGCGGGCTCCGTCCCACATGCACCTGGTCACTCGCCTGGCGGATAGATGACTCAGGGTGTTACCCAGGCAGACAAGTTCCAGGGCTGGACGAGCAAGACAAACATCCACCCCACCGACAGACAGACAAGAACCAGCCAAGGGACCATCACTCACGAGCAGCAAAACCAAGCGGTGAGAGCTGCAGAAGGGCACGTCCCACTTTGAAGGCGGTTACTCTTGTCACTTTTAGTTGCTGTTTAAAATGCCAGCGGACACAGTGACAGCATGGGCGAGCCGTGGCAGGTAGTGGACGACTGGAGGTGCAGGCGTCAGCCCCTCCCAGCCCCTGTGCCCTGCCTGGGATCCCGGGGCCTGCTCCTGCCTCCACACACACCACACACAGGCTCTCATTCCCCATAGGATGGACCCGCCGCCTGGCAGAGGAGCCACAAAGCCGCGTGGCCCACAGTGGGGCCAGATGAAGGGGGACAGGGCTTCAGGGGCTCAAGTCCCAAAGAGGAGAAGCCTGAATTTGAGCAAAGGGACACGGGGTGCATTAGAAGGCACTGAGCACCAATGGGGGCGCTAAGCCCCAGGGGAGGCCCTCTGTGGGCCTGTCTGTAGTGGGATACTGATGAGGCCGGGGACTCCAGTCCCCTGGGCCCCCCAAGAGAGGAGGGCCCACATCTGTGCACCGCAGCAGCGGACTTCAGGGCAAGGCTGCATTCCAGGGGGCTGGCATCTGTGGACACCAATGGGCAGGGTGTCTGTGGTATCTGGGCTCACCCTGGTCGGCTCCCCAATATAACTTCCAAACTGGCGTGGTCCCCACCATGTCACTCCCACCAGCTTCTGCAAGCTTCATCAGCCCCACTTCATCCTATCAGTAAGGGGGCGGGCAGGGACAGTGGCTGGGCGTCAGCAGTGCTGGGATCCATAGGGGAAGGGCCGGATCTCGGGGTGGGGGTGGCTCCCTGCCTTCCTCACCCCTGCTCCAGGTGAGCGAGCCTGTGCCTGCTTGTGGGCACTCCCTCCCCATCCTCATCTCTGCTCTTTCCTTCTCTGTCTTTCCTTTTCCAGAAACATGGTCCAGCCTCCAAGCTGGGTGTCTCCAAGTGCATCTGGCTGCCACACTCCCTCCTGGCAGGGCTGTTCCACTGCTGTCTGTCCCATCGCTGCCGCCTGCCCCCGCCTGGCCTGGAACAGCTGCCTGCTCCCTCCTGCAAGACCGGCATCCACACCGGCGTCCACACTGGCGGGCATTTGTTTGTTTAAACAACTCCACCAAGAGGCGTGGGGCACTTACCCCCGCCCTCCCCCCGTGGGCATTGGTCAGCCCCATCCCAGCGCTGTCCTAGGTGGGCCCACCCCTCACCCGCCCCACCCCTGCAGGGGCTGCCTGATATGCACCCAGCAAAGGCGCAGAGGGTTGCCAGAGGGGCTGAGCGAGCCAGACAGTGCCCAAGAGGCTGAGGGCTGTGAGTCCTGAGCTGGGATGCCTGTTCCTGCTGTTGCTCCCTGGCTGGCCCTCCCTGGGTAGGGATGCAAACCACTGTCCCAAGTCAGCACACACATCCCAGCTCTGTCCCCAACTCCCTCCTCAGGTCTCTGAGCCTCGATGTGGGACTTGAACCTCGGGGTCCCTGTGGGTGGGGGAGTTAGGACAGCCCTGCCATCTCCATCCACCAACACTGACCCAGCTGTGCCAGGTCCTGGGGACGTGGCCGAGAACCGGACAGGGTCCCAGGTCCCCCAGCTGCCATTCCCAGGGGAGACAGACACAACTGGGAAAGAAATCAGTTCTGGCGTGGCTGTCTTTCTGACTGTGGCAGATGCTGTGAGTGAAATAAGGTCCAGTGCTGTCCACCAGGGCCCGCCGTGCCCACTCACAGGACCTCGCGTCTGTCCCACAGACACACCACGCAAGCTCCCATCTCCTCCCCCAAGGGGGTCCCCAGCACACTCCCACCCCTGGCCCCATCCTGCTTCGTGCTTCTCAGTGGTTACCCTAGGGTCACCTTCCCCTTGTATGTGATCTGTCCCTCTCACCAGAACATCCCTCAGGACCCTTAATACTTAGAAAAGTGCTCAGCATACAGCAGATCCACAACAAAGGATTCTTGGATAAATGACTGACCGAATGAACGAGGAAGTGGCACCAGAGTGGAGATCTCATCTGAGAGAACAGACGTGCAAAGCACCAAGGAAGGAAATTCTAAGCAGAAGGAGCACCCAGTGCAAAGGCCCTGGGTGGGGAAGAGCTTGGTCCTTTGAGGGACAGAGGAGGCTGGGAGCACAGCAGCGGGGAAGCAGAGGCAGGTGGGACAGACCACGCGAAGCCTTGGGGCCGGGAAGGGCTGGGTTTTTACTCCAGGGCAGCGGGGAGCCACCGGAGCACTCCCAGCACAGAATGGAGCGCACAGAATGGAGCCCGCTGTTCACTTGTGCGTGCCATTGCTGCTCACGGGCATTTCTCTTCCCATTACGGCGAGTTCCCCACCAGCCAGCTCAGCCTGCACTTCAGACACCAGAAATGCAGGGGGACAGACTCCCCCAAACAGAAACACCCCACTGGAGAGCATGTCAGAACCACAGAGAGAGATGTAATTTCAGTGACACGATAGCTTTGTCTCCCCACAAAGACGGGGCCTTGTGGACAAGCCACACGCTGACAGCACTTGGGACGTCACAATTCTTCTGGGTCCCAATCCAGATGGCCTCCGGGAGTATGGGAGCCTGCCCCGGGTGCCTCGCAGAAGGGAGTGGCTGCGAGCACGAGTGGGCACTCATTGGTGGCCGCTGACGCAGGGACGGGAGGGGAGTCCGTTCTCAGCTCGGCCACCTCCACAGGTGCCTCTCCTCCCCCGCCATGCTGCCCCGCCAGCCTAGGCCATCCTGGATCAGGAGGGGAAGGTGGGCGCCTCGGCCAGCGGGCGCGACATGCTCTGGATGGCCCACTGCAGGATGCCGTCGAAGGAGTGCTGCAAGACAGAGCAGAGGGCAGCGGCTCGGGGCCCTGGCCAGAAGCCCCAGGGGACAGCTGTGCTGACCCCCCACATCTGGCCACCCTGGCCTCCAGGGTCACCTGAAATCATAAACATTGTGCATGAAGACACCATCCAACCGGACCCTCCTATGCAGAGGTGGGGAAACCAAGGCCCGTGGCCTCACGGGACATGTCAGTCGAGGGGACTCCTCATCCAGTGCTCTTCACAGCATCCTATGAGCCCAGGGCACAGCCACCACGGCTGTTCTGCCTCCTGAGGTGGCTCCCTCCCAGGTGGAGAGGCAGGGCCAGCTCCTTCCCTCACTCTGCTTAGGGGCCTGACGATCCAACAGGACTGCAGGGGTCATGGGAAGACCCAACATTCCAAGAGAATGGGGGTGACTTGCACCCAAAGGGGCTTGTGAATCTGTCCCCCATTTCTCTGACCGTATCCGGAGACCCGGCCCCTCCCAGAGCTCCAGTACCTCTGGTCACCTCTTGCCCTCCAGGGGTCCTGGGGGCTCTACAGACACCTGCACAGACGGGGCCCACTCATGCACGGCCCGCCACACAGGGCAGGGCCCCCATGGTCAGCTGGGATCCCCGACATGCCACACTGGACACCCGAGGAGGACAAGGGTTGGCTACTTGAGTTCTGGAAACGACTGGAGGAGTCTGACCTCCTATCAACAGAAGATGGGGCCTCTAAAAGCCACAGTTTCTTCCCAGCAGCCCCAGTTGTCCATCTTAGGGTGGACGGGCCTGGGTCAAGAGGGGGAGTGAGAGATGTGCCAGGGGCAGAGGTTCGAGGCAACCACCCCACACCCGGGGACTGTCGTGGCCTCTGAGTCTGGCTTCAGTGGCCCCGGTGCTGGGGTTCTGCAGGGCTGGCCCCCCATGTCCAGGCCCCCAGGACCTGTGGGCTGGCTAGAAGGGGCCAGGGGCTCAGGGTCTCCCCTTGGCTTGTTTGCTCACACGTGGAGGGGCCAGCACCACCCTGGAGTGGTGTGGGCCTACTGTGCTCAGTATGCCCAGAGAGGGGGTCTCCTAGCCACTCCCGTGGCTCAGACGCTGGCTGCTGGGGGCGGGGGGAGTGGAAGAGGAGGACCAGGTGTCACCCCCACCAGGTGATGCATTACCTCGTTCAGGAGGGACTCCAAGTCATCCCTGTGCAGAACGGGCTCGTGACCAGCAGAATCGTCCCCCACCTGGAATCCGGGAAAGCGAAGAGGTCAACCCAACTTCCACACCCCCGCTGGGGACATCCCCATGGAAGCAGGAGTCCCTGCAGAGGCAACAGGGCCTTGGGACCGGGTGGCCTGTGCCAGGGCAGTGGGGGAGCTGGGGTGCTTCTCCGGGCGGGGCCCTGAGAACTGAATTCTCACACCTAGCTTCCGGGCACAGAGCAGGGTGGGCGTGAGCAAGCTTGGGGCTGCCTGCCCAGGGCTCTGCCAACTCTGGAAGCTGGCTGCCCAAGACTCCCCAGGCCTGCCAGGCTCCAAATGCTGTCAGCAGCCCTCTGGGGAAAGCCGGGCGACTTAGAGAACCAGCTGGAAGGGACCCTGCCCCAGAGAGGCAAGTGCCTGGTCCGATGCCAGCCATTCAACCATCCAACAAGCATCACCAGGGCCAACCGTGCCCCTGGGCGAAGAGCCGAGAAGGGAATGAGGCCCCAGCCTCCCCGGCTGGGAGGGAGAGAAGACCACACTCAGTGGAACCACAAGAAATTGCAGGGTTTGTAGCTCAAAACAGGCAACTGTCAGCACTTGCCCCGGGGAGGGTCTGATAAACACAGGCCCTGCAAGGTGCTGCCAGCCCTGGGCGCCTGAAGGAGGAACACAGCTCCGGGGTGTGGGGGGCACTCAGGAAAGGGTCTGGGGGCCACACCCACATTCACTGACTACCCCTGTGGAAGGGGGCCGGGGAGGGCCAAGAGGGGCTGGAACTTTTTACTCTAAAATGACATTACATGTTACATCCAATGGACAGAAACGGATCTTTGCTGTTAAGAGAAAACAACCCAGACATCAAGGGAGGGAGCATCTTCTGGAGGGAGGGCCCCTCTCCTGGGAGCCAGCCCCACAAGGCTGCCTGCAGTGGAGGCACGTGAGCAGGCTTGGGCACGCAGTGCAGACAGTGGAGATGATGAGAGAGGCTTCCAGAAGGAACAGGATGTGGACAGGTGTGAGCCATGCCAGGTGGTCCACTGGAACCCCCTCGTGGGTAGGACCTCGGTCAGAGGCTCATCCCCAGTGCCTGGTGCCCTGTCCCCACATAGTGTGTCCAGGGAGGATGAGGCCGAACTGGAAAGCAGGATGGGCATGCAGACGTCGTAGGACTAATCACCACCCCGGGGCCCCCAAAGATTCTTGGGGGACAGGGACATCGTCAGAAAGGGCCCTGATGTGGGCAGTCAGGGCAAGACATGCCACCCTGTAGAAGCTCCTGAATGGGGACACAAGGGACCCCCCCCCATGTTCTGAGGAAGCCCCAGGATGACGGTGGCTCCCCAGCTGGGGCCTTGGCCCGGTTTCTTCCTCCACCAACACATGAGGACGGACTACCTCTCCTGAGGGGCTGCCGGCTGCAGGAAGGGGCTGGAGAGGGTCTCCTCCCCTGGCCGCTGGAGGATTGGGGGCCAGATTACACAGGGGTCACACTCGGTCATCCAGGGTGGGTGCTCCTCCCAGGTGGAGAGCCTCCTTCCTTGGCTCCCCTCACCCCCATTCATACTCCAGGGATCAGAGCTGGGGGGGGGGGGGACGGATGAGGCAGCAGTTTAGGGGAGCTGGAGGAGGGTGCCCTAGGGGCGTAGGGGAGCTCCGGGCATAGCTAGCTTAATTGCGAGACAGACCTGCATCCAACCGGGGGCTTCATAGCCACCATTGCTTCCGTGGGTTTCGTTTTTAAACAGATGTAAATTATCAAAAAGGAGTCGATTGAAACAAAGATACTGTATTTAAATCACCAACACACGGTCAGGGGGTCTGGTGCAAACCTGCGAAGCTGGACCCCCAAGTCTCCCCTGGAGATGGGCTCCGCCAACCCCACCCCGTGGGGCCACCCTCACCTGCGCACCGGGCGCCGCGGTAGCACCGACCTTGGCGGGCCCGGCAGCCGAGCGGGCGGGGCTCGGAGCAGGCGCCCCCTCCACCGGGGCCAGGGCAGGGTCTCCGGAGCACGATCTGCAGCGCAAGACCGCCCTGTGCAGACGGAGGAGAGGCTGCGGGACTGTCTGGGCTTGGCAGCGACAGGCACGGTGGGTTGGGGTGACCCACCCCCTCCGTCACCTCCCTCCGCCCTCAGCCCTCAGCCCTCCGCCGGAGCCTGGCGCTCACCCGGACCGAGCGCCCGCGGGGAAGTGGCAGCGCCAGTGGAAGGCAGCGGCGCAGTGCGCGCACCGCAGCACGTCCGCCCCGTCCCCGCACACGCCGCACCGCGCGCCGGGCGCAGGGCCCTGCGGGACAGACAGCGCGGTGACCTGGGGCCCTCTGCCCTCTGCCGCCCCCTGACGCCGCCGGGCTGGACGGCGGGGAGGGGCGCGCCGGTGGGTATCCGCAAGGTGCCTCGTTGTGGCCGCCAGACAGTGGGGCCCCCGATTTTGGGATCCTGGCCCCGAGGTCAAGGGCGCCCCAGCACCTTTGGGCTGCAGCCGGGGGAAATGAGGTGTCCCGACCTCGCTCCCCCTTGGTGGGCCAAGTCTCCCTCCGGGAACAGGCTGTCCCAGAACAGGAGGGAGGGGCTGAGGGACCTGGGGACTTCCCATCCGCAGGGCCCTCCCGGCCCTCTTCACTGTCCTGCCTCTCTGAGGGGTGGGCTGGGTGGGGGTTTCAGGAGCAAGGAGAGAATCCGCTGGGGTTCCTCCAGGATGCCCTCCTCCCTCTCCTCCCCCACCTCCTGTTCTGGGCCTGCTCCTCACTGCACCCAGCAGTGTCCCCTCCTCAAGGCCAGTCTGGTGACCCCTAACCTCCCCCCCTCCCGCCGGCTAACCCCTGTCCCCTTTCTCCCTGTGTGGCTCGCTGCCCTCCTGTTTCAGGTGCCTCTGGCTGCCCTAGGCCGTGAGCATCCTGAAGACTGCCACCTCACCAGCCCCCACTCACCTGCTGCCCCTCAGGACCCACACACAGTAGGGGTCGCAGGGCCGAAGAGTCCAGCACCGGCAGGGGGGCTGCAGAAGGTGGGGCCAGCAGGTGCTTGTAGGTGACAGCAGCGTCCATCCCGGCCGGGGGCTCCCTGGGTGGTCCCCTAACCTCTTCTCCTGTCGACCTCAGTCCCAGGAGGACCTGGAACCAGAGGTCAGTGCTCAGAGGGGCCACAGGGCATCCTTGCCCAGCAGCATCCAGGGAGTTAGTAACTGCTGGGACCCTGGGAACCTGGGTGGGGTCTGGTGTTGTGGGAGGCATCCCACCCTGGGGTCAGAAAGCCATCACGGGCTGTCAGAGTAAATGTTTGCTATATGCCGGGGCTTGTGTTGTAGCCCTCACATCTCTGCTGCAACAGAACGCTTAAAACATTTCTGGAGAATATTATCAGTGGTCAAAGTGCGTCCCCATGTGGCCGACAGAGCCGATGCCCCCATGAGAGCACTGAGAAATGGGGCCACTGTAACAGCGGCTGGTGGGGGCTGGTGCCCCTCGGCCCTGAGAGAGAAAGCCACATAGATGTGGCCAGGCCAGGGTGGGGGTGGGGGCACACGCTTCCATGGCTTGGACAGGCCCGACCCACAGGAGCGGCCAGGGGGCAGGACTCCAGACTGACGGAGGGCCTGGGAGGGGGCCTGTGCATACCGGGGTCTCAGCAGGCGGCTCCTGAGGCTGGGTCTCCTCTGCCTGGGCCAGGTCCCTCTGGGGTCTTCCCTGGAGGCAGCTGGTGCACCTCCAGGTCCCACTGCTCGCGTCGTCACCAGAGAGGGACATGCAGGGCAAGGCAGAGGGGGCAACAGAGTCCCAAACCCGTCACACAGGGGAGGCCTGAGGGCTCCTCCAGCCCACCCTTTCCTTTTATAGATGGGGAAACTGAGGCTGGGGCTGGGAAGTGGACAAAGCCCCGTGGAAGGGCCTGCCCGGCCAATCAGCAGGAGCCCAGGATGCCTGCTATTGATCCCTGGAGCTGTTCTGATGCGTGTTCCCAAAACACGCAGCAGCCGGTGCCTGACTCTCATGGGCCTTGCCCTGCATGGAGGGTCTCCCTGGCTGGGGTGTCTGTGTCCCTGGGCCCACCCTGCCATGTTTCCATAAAGGGGATGGTGCCCAGCACAAGGGGAGACGGTCAGGGCAGGAAGGAAGAGAATGGAAGAATGACAGGCAGTCAGTGTCCGCCGGAGCTGACCCATGACCCTGGCTGAACCCTCTCATTTTAGTGGTGCAGCATCTGAGGCTCAGAGATGTGACCTGGTCAAGGTCACGCAGCAAGCTGAGGCAGGGCCAGTGCCAGAACTCCACCCAGGCACTCCCCCACCACACAGACGACCATGGCCTGTGGGAGCCAGTGGTGGAGGGCAGGGCTTGGCGGGCCGGGGGTAGGGGCACCAAGACGCAGACTATGAGGGCTGGCGCTGCGCGGAGGACGGGCACCCACTGGCTCTTGGCGGTGCAGCTCTGTGGCCTCTGTGCTCCCCAACCCTGACGTGGAGTTGGACCTTGCTGGGGGGTGGGGGGCCAGCTGCTAGTGGGAGTTTGGGCTGAGGAGTATGGGGTGAGATGGGACGCGATGGCCTTTCTTTGCCTTCGGCCTCCATTCTGCTTCACCACCCTCAGGGGCCCCGCTGGCCAGGCTGGGAGGATAGTGTAGCCACATGGGGAGGTGGGATGGGGAGACCCCAGGCCCACTGCCCAGCGACCTGAACCAAGGCCCCCTCCCAGGCGGGCCTCACTTCCCCATCGTGGAACGGAGGCTCTCTGGGCAGCTCCCACTCATGGTCTGTGGATGGAGGCAGCCCTGGAGCCGGGTGGGGTGGCCTGGGTGCTGCAGAGGTGACGGGTGCCAGGCTCACCTGGGGATCTCCTGGAGTGGTGGGGACAGGCAGGCCAGGTGGAAGGCCCGGGGGCAGCCATCGCAGCAGATGAGCTCCCCGCCGTCCCGGCACACTGCACACTCGTCCTCGTTCTTCTGACGCAGGTGAGAGACACGTGCGCTCCGGGAGAGCCCGGGATGGGGTGGCCCCCCCCCCCAGAGACCCCAGAATGGCTCCGCCCGCCAGCAGCAGTGTCTCCCAGGGGCACCCAAGCCCCTGAAATGCCACCTTGACTGCCTGCTCCCCAGGTCCCCAAGACCCCTTCCATCTCTGAGACTATTCCCACACAGACTGTTCCCAGCTCCGTCTCCCTTGAGACCAGGCTTTCAGAAAGCCTGGTGTCCCATGGGCACCTGTGACTGCACACGCACCCCCATGTAGCCCCCTCCTCATGGGGCAACGGAGCGCAGGCCCAGCCCTGTTTCATTGGCCCAGGGCACCTGCCGCCCCCTCTGCCGGAGGCCTTCACCCTGCTTGTGCCCCTGCCTGGACAGTGCCCACCCTGCCCCCCAGATGCCACCTCCTCCAGAAGCCCCCCAGACTGCCAGGCTGGATAGCCCTGCACAGCAATGAGCATGCTCATTGTAACTCCCCCCGGAGCCCGCCAGCCAGAGAGTTCCTGGGACAGGCGTGGTCCTCCTCCTGGTGCCCAGGGCCCAGCACCGTGCCGGGCACAGAGGGGTCAGGGTCTGCAGCTGGTTCTGTTCATTAAGAAACAGTGCTGGGAGCCCAAGGATGTGCTTGACGCTGGGGTTCCCAGCTCCCAGCAGGGACCACCACCCCACCCACACACGGGGCCAACACCCTGGTCTGAAAAGCCTGGGAGGATCTCACATTCTCTAACTTATTGGAATGGTTTCAAGAATTGTTCATTAACAGAAAAAAATAGTATTAATAAAAAGGCTCCACCCTGTGAACAGAAGCTCAGGCCTCTGTCCTCGTCACCCGATCGAGTGCCCTGTTCAAGGGGCAACGTGGCAGAAGGACCCAACCACGGACGGTGGGGATGGGGGCTCCTCCCGTGGTCTGGGCGTTACCTGGTGGAGCTGGGGCTCACTGGGGAGGGCAGGAGGGGCCAGGACTCTGCCCTGCTGGCCTGCCCTCGGATCGCCTCCACCCTGCAAGAGGAAGAGGGAGGGTCACGTGGAGTGGAGGCAGCCAGGGCAGCGAGGAGCCCCTTCAGAGCAGCCCCCAGCCCCCAGCAGAGCTCCTGGCCCAGAGGCAACGCCACTGCTGCTGTGTATGCTGGGGGAGGGCCTCCCCAGGGCGGCAGGGGCATCGCTTACAGGAGCAGCCGTCTGGGGCCCCTTGGCTCGGACCAGGGTCTTCAGGCCGCCGCTGCGAGTCTTGTTCTTCCCCCCACCGGGGTCTTCGAACTTGCTGGGAGTGTAAAACTCCCCCCCAACCTGGATGCACTTCTTGGAGCCCCCTGGGAGGAGATGCTGACTGGCCCCTGCTCAGCTGCGCTGCAGGCCCAGGCCAGCCCGGCGGGCCACAGAGAGGCTGCCCACTCCACAGCTTGCTCTTCCGTCTCCCCCACCCACCCGAGTCAGGTCTGGGGCCGGAGTCCTGGGCACAGGACTCTTCTCTGCTCGGGGCCTGTACTGGGTGAAGCATGTTCACCTAGAATCTCAGAAGAAGACCTGATCTGGAAGTAGGGTCTTGGTAGATGTAATTAGGATGGGCTCACACTGGCCCCTAAGTCCAATGACTGGAGTCCTTATGAGAAGAGGACACAGAGACACAGCGGCGAGGCCCTGTGAGGACGGAGGCAGAGGCTGGAGTGATGCCACTACAAGCCAGGGGACAAGGGTTGTCGGCTGCTGCCAGGAGCTGGGAGGCAAGGAAAGATTCTGCCCTGGAGCCTCCGGAGGGAGCACAGCACTGCCCGCACCTGGATTTTGGAATTTCTGTTGTTTTAAGGCACCCAGTTTGTGGCACTTTTTATAACAGGCTTAGGAAATTCCTGCAGGTGAGACCAGGACCCGCGTCAGCTCCCAGGGGGCCGGCTGGCCCTGGCTGTCTTCAGGGTCCCCAGCTGGTGCCAGCAGAGAGGGTGGAGGAAGGAGGTGGTGCAGGGGACAGGGAAAGAGAGAAGGGGCCGGGGCGGGTGCAGCAGGCTGTGCTGCCCAGAGGGTCCATCAGTCCAGGCCTGCCCGCAGACCTCAGAGGCTGTGAGCCAAGACCCCGAAGGGGCCCGTCCAATGGACGGAGGAGATGTAGATGTGGCCGTGGACCACCAGCCTCTCAGAAGGTCCAGGGCCTGCGTGTCCAGGCGTCCCCACCCCCTCGGGGAGAGCCAGCAGAACTACTCAGGGGGATGCCGTGCCTTGTCCACCGTCCCGTCTGCTCTGGGGCCACCAGGGAGCTAAGGGGGGACGTGGACCCCTGGCAGCCCCCCTCCCCAGCACCGTCTACCTGACTCAAACACCTGCTGGATGAGGATCCCCTCCACAGCCCCATGGGCGCCGGGGACGTCCCCAGAAGACATGGCCACGGCTCTCTGGACCGAGGCGGACATGGTCTGAATTCCTGGGGAAGGGAGCACCAGACGGGGGTCCCCAGTCAGGAAGACGGCCCCTGAGCACCTCCGCCGGGGACGGCGGGGAGCAAGAGGTGCCTGGGTGCAGAGTCCTTCCTTCCTACCTCCCAGGGCACACAGACAGACAGACAGCCCACATGTACACGCAAAGACAGGCCGTGGGAGTGTGTGTGTATCTGTGTGGTGTGTGTGTCTGTGGTGTGGGGGGTGGTGTGTGGTGTGCGAGCCGACTGAACACAGTGGACAGGAATGAACAGGGACCCAGGGCGCGGCCCTGGGTTGTGCTGGGAGGAGGTGGAGTTCCAGAGCCAGCCCTTAGGTCAGCACCAGGTGACCACAGGAGGTCTCTGAGGCCCCATGCCCTGGGGCAGAGAGGGGACAGAAAAGGGCGAGGCTGCATCCAGGTGAGGGACCAAGGAGGATTCTCTGGAGGAAGCAGAATCTGAGCTGGCCCTAAGGGCGGGGACACTCAACTGGCACAGGTGGGGTGACCCAAGGCGTCCCCTCCTTCCTGGTGTGGCTGTGCAGCCAAGGCTTTGGGGTGAGACGCCAGGCCAGCACGGTCCCAACTCCCACGACGTCCCCCTGGGGCCCCTGACCCTGTAGCAGGGGAGCACGGGCCTGACTCACCGTTGCCCAGCGGGAGGCGCTGGGGCTCTGCGTTGCTGTCTGGCTTCTTGAGGGGCTTGCCCTTCCCGTGGGAGCCTGCGGGGGGAGCTGCGGCAGCCTGGCCGTCGCTGCTGCGGGGCCAACGCCGGGGCCAGCAGGCAGAGGGAGAGCACCAGGGCGGGGTCTCCTGAGCCCCCGGGGTCCCTTTGCTTTCCCGGGCTCTCGGCTCTGGTGTCCCATCAGTAAAAAGGAAGTAACACTCCCCTGCCTACTTTACGAGGCCCTGGGGCAACAAGGGGCCACAGGCTCCCTCAGGTGTCCATCTAAATACCCAGAGGGGACCTCTGCAGCCCCCACCAGGCTGGCTCCGGGAGAGGGGGTGCGACAGACGCTCCCGGGGCCAGCTGGGGAGGGGATGTGGTCAGGGAGTGTCAGGCTCCCTGGGGGGATCTGTGACCTCACCAGCTCCTCAAACTGGGTACCTGGGCTGGAGGTGCCCCTCGGGGACAGGGCGGTCAGAGGGGCGGCCCGCGGCTCCTCCAGGGCCTTCCTCTTGGTGGGGGGCCTGGGCAGCAGCACAGGGGCCTTGGGGCCGGCCGGGGGCTTCCTCCCCTTCCGGGGCTGGCTGAGGTCCACATCTGCAGCGCGAGCAGGAGCGGGGCGGGGCCTCATGAGCAGAACCGACACCGGGCAAAGAGGGCGGGGCCTCGGCCCTCTGCTCTCAGAACCCAAGACATCCTAGGTGATGCCCAGGGGCTCCCCAAACCCACACCCCCTCATCCTTTTCCTCCTACAGTCCAGCTGGGGCTCAGTAGGATGACTCCAGCGGCCCCAGGCCCCCGGAAGGGAGGCTGAGCCCTCAAGGACCCGGGCCCCAGCCCAGCCCCCACCTTTGGGGAAGCTGTCTAGGATGGGCTGCAGCCGGGCATATTTCTCCAGATTGAAGTCCTTGAAGAGAACCCTCCAGAAGTCCAGGATGACGGCTGCGTCTTGGGTCAGGAGCCAGGAGAGGAGCGCATGGAAGGCCTGCGGGCAGCCCTCCTTCTCCTTGAGACGCAGAGTCTCCTGAAGCAAGAGCGGGGAGTAGGGGGCTCCCTGCCTCCTGCTTCCCCGGTACCCGACTCCCCGCTCCACTATGGGACTAGAGAGCAGATGCCAACCCAGAGGGGGCTGCTGGAGACATGGGCACCCATGTCCATCCCTTTGGCTTGGGCCAGGCATGGGGGTTCTGGGGTGTGGGGTACTTGGAACTCATCTCTGGGGATCATCCCCTGCCTTAGACGGAGGGTTGGGGAAGTGGATTGAGGGGGGCCTGGGACTTGTCCTGGAGACCATCGCCTCGTCTTGTGGCTGGGGCCTTGGGGCCAGGGGAGAAGCTCTCACTTGTCCTGGGGGCCCATCCCCCTGGTTCGTGGGCGGGGCATAGCGACGGCGCAGGGGCGACCGGGGCGGGGAGGGGCTTTGGGGGCGGGAGAGTCGGGAGGGGCGGGGCGGGGAGGGTTTGTCTGGAACAACTCTGCCGGGACCCTGCTCCTGGCTCCTGGGCGCCGGCTTGGCAAGGCTCGGGCGCGTTGGGGGTCTGGATTGGGGCCCACCTGGAACTTGTCCTCGGGGACCACGTCGTGGTCGGCCAGCGCGTGCAGCAGCGGGAAGGCGCTGTCCACGGCCACGGCGATCTCGGTGCGGTGCAGCCTCAGGAGGCGGCGCAGCGACGCATCCCCGCCGGCCCGGGCCTCGCTGGCCATCGCGGGTTCTGGGGCGCGGCGCTGGGGGCCCCCTCTCCCCGCCTGGGGTCCCGCGGCCTCTGGGTGCCGCTGGATTTGCGGGTGTCCGGGCCACGTCTGCCTCCTGACCCTCGCGCTCCTCCTGCCCCGCCGGGCACACCTGGGCGGGCACCTACGCGGGGCTGAGCAGCCAGGCCCGGGCTCTGATATACCAGACTCCCCACGGAAAGAGCAAAGGGCGCGCTGCCCTCGAGCCAATCAGGGCCGGGGGAGCTTCCGGAGGGGCAGGAAGGGAAACTTCCCTGTAACTGAGTAAAGAGAAGGTCTCATCCACCCGCCAGCCCCCATTCGGCACCTGCCAGCAGGCTGTCGGCTTTTCTTTCCTTTGTAAAGGAAGCTTCTGATCCCTCAGTGAGGTGGCTGGGACCCCTCTCAGTTCCCAAAATGTGGTCCTGGCCTGCATCCCACAGGGCCCTGTTCAAATGGGGGAAAGCCAGGACAGATGCCCTTAGCCTCACCCAGGCCAATGTCTTGGGCACCGGAAGGGGTTGTCCGGGTGTCCGGCACGTCAGAGAGACCAGGGCAAGAGGCCACCATGGGACTGGGTTTGGGCAGGGTCCCCGGGGGGGAGTGGGCACAGCCCCTGCTCAGAGTCCCAGGCCTGAGGCTGTAGGCGGGTCAGACAGAGGGGTGCTCTGCCGATGGAGGACGCAGGCTGTGACTAGCATGTGTCAGTGGTACAGCACTGGGCGCTGCCTGGAGGCTGTGTGAGGCTGGGAAAGTCGTTTCCTTTCTCCGAGCTGCAGTCGCCTCACCTTTAAAATGAGCACGTTTGCTGGGGGACCCCAGTGCAACCTACTCTGCTTCCTCCAGGTGTGTTAGAAAGTCAAGCTTCGAGAAGGCAGCGGACCCCATGGGCAGACATGCCTGTGTATGAGCCAGGGAGCTCCTGTGTTTGTGGGGCTCACAGCCCAGGGAGAGGCACCCCAGGACCCTTCCTGGGGCCTAGGCTGGGGGATGGCCTAGCCTGGAGGGTCAGAAGCTCACGGGGGAGGTGGGGAAGGCTTCCCAGAGGGAATTGCAGCAGAGGTTCCCAGGTCCACGTGGCAGGAACAGCATCCTGGGCAGAGCATGCGCAGGTGCACAGGACCCAGGCCTCCAAGAATGCTGAGCCCGTGGTCCAGCAGGGTGTGGCCTGGGGGCAGGGGGCTGCGCAAGGGCACAGAGGGAAGGCCGGTCCATGGGGTCAAGCAGGAAATAATCTGGTCAGGCTTGTGTTAGAGAGAGAAGCTGGGTGCCTGTGGATGAGGCTGGAGGGTGAGTGCTGGCTGCAGGAGGCCTGGGGACAGGGGCAGCACTGGACTGGGATGGGCCACATGGGGCAAGGGGAGGGGAGGCCCGATTGGACCCATGACCAGTTCATGGGAGTGTCGGCAAGATTTCTCACGTGTGTAGCCCTTTATGTTTTATACTGAAGTGGGGGTTCATGGTGGGGAGCTGAGGGTCCCCCCTGACATGGGAACCCTGTCTTGGTTTCTCCCCTGCCTCCAGGCCCGGGTTCCCTGAAAGTTCAGTTCTGGATTGCTCCAGGGGAGCATTCTGGGGGTGTTCAGAAGCAAGCCCGGGGAGGGTATTGACGGAGGGGGAGAAGTAAGCTCCATCAGCCTGGAGTCGGGGACAGGGAGAAGAGGTGAGGGGCCTGGGAGGTCATCATCTCAGAGAGCCTGGACCTGCGTGTGGAGCTCTCAGTCAATGCAGAGTCAGAACAGGCTGGCTGTCCCACAGAATGTTCTGGGGACTCTGACCCAGGGATGGGGCCCTCGCGCTGCCTGCCTCTTGGGCTCCGAGCCGGCTGGCTGCAGAGCTGTGGGTGGTGGCCCAGAGATGTGTGACTTGGGGGCCTTCCCAGCCCGTCCTGCACTGTGCCTCCTGCAGACACCCAGCGGGACTCCGGAACGGGACTGCCCACTCAGAGTAGCATCTTCTTCCCTGCCCAGGCCGGGCAGCTGCCTATCGACCTGTCCTGCTCTCTCCTGCAAGTGTGTATCTTCTGTAAAAAGATGAAAGGAAGCGCAAACCAAAATCACTCCTAAACCCCATGCCCAGCTGGCTTCCGGCTGTTGGGGAGTGCCTCCAGTCTCCTTGCTCATGTGGGCAGGGGTCCCACGAAGGTAAAGTCACTTCACGTCACATCTAAAGGCCAGCAGGCTCTGAAATTCCCACACAAAAGCACCCAGGGGTTCCGGGGAACCGTGCTTCTGGCTTTAGGGGGTGGCCAGTGAATGCTGCTCTCCCCTGGCTCAGCGACCCTCTCCCGTGAGCCTCGCTACCTCCAACGTCACTCTGCGCCCAGTGGAACTTGTCCCCTGGGTGGCTGAGAGGTCATCAGGGGATGCCTTAGCCCCAAGACGACTGGTCAAAGGGAACTAAAAACTGCCCAAAGATCAAAGTCTTTGCTTCACCTGTGTAATCCTCGAAATCCTTGCAGGTGTACGTGTGTCGCCGGCCACGCCTGACCACTGCGGCCATCACTCAGCCTCTCTGCAGATTAGCAAACAGGCTCCTGTAGAATTTCGGACTTTCCGCCAGGCCGGGGGTTTCCACGGCAGCCCCTCGCTGCAGGCGCCCTGGAGCTGCAGGGATGCGTGGAGGTGGCCTTCGAGAGCCACGGAGGGGCCGAGGGTGAGGGCCCAGCCGGCCTTCAGCTGGGTCTCTGCCGTCATGGGGTTGAGTCTCAGTTCCTCCAAGAGGCACTGGGCATAGCGACATGCTTGCCACTTGGTAGGCCACCTGTACGCCTCTGTCCTCACCTGCAAGGGAGCGAGCACAGTAGCTCTTCTTATTTACACATCAGACACCACAAGCCCCACCACGCACCAGGCCCTGTTCTGAGTTCTATGCAATTGTACTCAGTCTCAGAACAGGCCTGTTAGGTCAGCGTTATTATTCCATTTTACAGATAAGGACACTGAGCACGGAGAAGTTAAGGAGCTTGACCAAAGTCACACAGCTAGTAAATGGCGTTGGATGGATGGTGTCAGGTCCATGCTCTCAGCACACAGGGCTCTCTCCTGGTGCCCAGCGTACATCAGTGTATCAGCTTGCAAAGAGGAGGAAGTACTTCCTGTGTGATGTGCTCAGAGGTCAGGGAGGAGCAAGGTCCCAGTGGCAGGGCAGGGCAGAGACTGGAGGGGGCCTGCTCCTCAGCTGCTTGGCCTTGGCCCCCTCAAGGAAGCCCGGGCGCTGTAATCTTCTCCCCTTGCCCCAGATGGAGGCTTCAGTCTGTGCGGCTCCCCCAAAGAGGCAGGGCTCCCAAGTGTCAGGAGTCCTGAGTCAGGATAACCTCGGGGGACTCAGGACACCAGCACAAGCCACAGCTCAGGGACTTCCCAGGTGGTGGGGCATCATGGGAGGTGCGGTTTCCTGGTGACGCTTTACGAGAACTTGAGCACCCTCTCTGCCACCAGCTCGCTGTGTGACCCTGGCTGCCAAACATCGCTAATCCTCAGAGAAATGCAAATTAGGACCCAAAGAGAGACCACTTCACACCCACTAGGATGGCATTATCAACAAAACAGAAAATAACCAGTGTTGGCAAAGCTGTGGAGAAATCAGAACGCTTATACATCGATGGCGGGAATCTAAAAGGGTGCAGCCACCGTGCAAAAAGGTTTGGGGGTTCCTCACTAAGTTAAACAGAGTTACCATAGGACCCAGCAATTCCACTCCCAGGTGTACACCCCAAAGAACTGAAAACAGATGTTCCAACAGAAATTCTACACGAAGGTTCATAGCAGCACTATTCACAACGGCCAAAGGATGGAACAACCCAAATGTCCGTCTACAGAAGAATGGGTACCACAAATGTGGTCCATCCATACGACAGAATAGTATTCAGCCAGAAAAGGAAGGCAGTACTGACACATGCCACCGTGTGGGTGAACCTCAAAGACATTGTGCTAAGCAAAATGGGCCAGACACAAAAGGCCACATATTGTTTGATTGCATTTATATGACATACCCAGAATAGGCAAATCCATAGAGACAGCAGGCAGATTAGTGGTTTCCAGGGGCTGGAGGAGGGGAAAGGAGGGGTGACTGCTTAATGGGTATGGATCTCCGTGTGGGGTGATAGAAAAGTTCTGGAAAGAGACAGTGGTGATGGTTGCACAAAATTGTGGTGCTCTAATTGCTACTGAACTTTGAACTTTCAAATGGTTAAAATGGTAAATTTTATGTTATGTGTACTTTACCACAACAAAAATTAATTCATTCTAAAAAGTCAGTTGGGCATATTTGTGCGGGTCTATTTCTGGGTTCTCTGCTCTGTTCCTTGATGTACGTGTCTATCCATCTCCAGGACCGCACAGTCTTCACCATGTAACTGCGTAATAAATCGTGAAACCCCGTAGACCAGTTCCTCCCATTTTATTCTTCCTTTTCAAAATTGTTTTAGCTGTTCTAGTTCCATTGATTTTCCATAAAAGTTTTAGAATAATCTTGTCTCTGTAAAAAAATCTTGCTAGCATTTTGATAGTAATTACATTAAACATATATATCAATTTGGGGAAAATTGATATTTTTGTTACATTGAGTCTTCCAATCCATGAACATGAAATGTTTCACCGGTTATTTAGAGCTTCATTGATTTCTTTCATCAATGTTTTGTAGTTTTCAGCATACCAGTCCTATACATGTTTGTTAGACTTACACGTAAGTATTTAATTTTTTTTCCTTTGATGAGGAAGATTGGCCCTGAGCTAACACCTGTTGCCAATCTTCCTCTCTTTTTTTTTCCTCCCCAAAGCCCCAGTTCATGGTTGTATATCCTAGCTGTAAGCCCTTCTAGTTCTTCTATGTGGGACGCCACCACAGCATGGCTTGATGAGCGGTGCCATGTACACTCCCAGGATCCAAACTGGTGAACCCCGGGCTGCTGAAGCAGAGTGCACGAACGTAACCACTCGGCCATGGGGCTGGCCCCAGTATTTAATTTTTTGAGCAAGTGTAAATAGTTTTACAATTCTAATTTTGGTGCCCAACATTTATTATTAATATATGGAAATACAAATGGTTTTTTGCATGTTCATCTCATATCCTACAACCTTACTGAACTCAGGTTATTAGTCCTAGGAGTGGTTTTGTTTTGTTTAGCTATAGAATCTTTGGGATTTTCTACAAAGATAACCATGTCATCTGTAAATAAGAGGGTTTGATTTCTTCCTTTCCAATCTCTATACCTTTCATTTTCTTTTCTTGCCTTATTACACTGGCTACACCCTCTAGCACCATGTTGAGTAAGAGAGGTGAGAATGGACAACATTGCCTCATTCCTGATCTTGGGGGAAAGTGTCCAGTTTTTCATATTAAGCATCATGTTAGCTGTAGGGGTTTTGTAGGTGTTCTTTATCAAGTTTAGGAAAAGTATAGGAATATTTCTATTCCTATTTTTATGAGAGTTTTTATCATGAATGGATGTTGAATTTTGTCAGATGCTTTTTCTGCACTGATTGATCTGATCACGTGGCTTTTCTTCTTTAGTCTGCTAACATGGTAGATGACATGGATTCATTTTTGAATATTGAATCAGCCTGGCAACCCTGGAATAAACTGCACTTGGTCATGGTGTATAATTCTTTTCATATATTATTGAATTCGATTTGTCAATATTTTGTTAAGGATTTTTATGTCTATGTTCACAAGGTATATCAGCCTATAGTTTTCTTTTTTGACTGTCTTTGTCTGGTTTTGGTATCAGGGTTATAGGGTTATATTAGCTTCAAAAAATGAATCAGGGCATATTCTCTCATCTTTCATTTTCTGGAAGAGATTGTGTGGAATTGGTATTAATTCTTTTTTAAATCTTGATAGAATTCCACAGTGAAACCGTCTGGGCCTGCCTGGAGATTTCTTTTTGGGGAGTTTTTAAATGAAGAATTCAATTTCCTTAATAGTTATACGCTATTTAAATTATCTATTTTATATCAGGTTGGTTGGGGCAGTTTGTGGTTTTCAAGGAACTGGTCATTTCATCTAAGTTGTCAAACTTATGAGTGTACAGTTGTTTGCAGTATTCTCTGATTATCCACTTGATGTCCTCAGGGTCTGTGGTGGTATCTCTTGTGTCATTTTTGATATTGGTAATTTGTGTCTTCTCTCTTTTTTCTTTGTCAGTCTTGCTAGAAGTTTGTTGATTTTTAAAAAATTTTTCTCAAAGAACTGATTCTTTGTTGCATTGATTTTTTCTATAGTAATAAATTTATTGTTTTCAATTTTATTGATTTCTGCTCTTGTCGTTACTATTCCTTTCCTTCTGCTTGATTTGGGTTTATATTTCTCTTCTTCTTCTATGTTCTTGAGACGGGTGTGTAGATGATTGATTTGAGACTTTTCCTCTCTTCTAATGTCTGCCTGAGTGCTACAAACTTTTCTGTCTCAGCACTGCTTTAGCTGCCGCCCACAACATTTGATATGTTGTGCTTTTATTTTCATTCAGTTCAAAGTGTTTTATGAGACTTCCTCTTTAACTCATGGATTATTTAGAAGTGTGATGTTTAATTTCAAGGGTTTGGAGACTTTTCTGTTACTTTTCTGCTATTAATTTCTGGTTTGTTTCCACTGTGATCTGAGAACACACTTTGTATGATCCCAATTTTTAAACATTTGTTGAGGTTTGTTTTACAGCCAGCATAGGGTATATCTTGGCATCCATCTGTGGACCCTTGAAAAGAATGTGTATTCTGCTGCTATTGGGTGGAAATTGCAAATGTTGATTAGATACTTTTGGCTGAAGGTGATGCTGAATTTCTCTACATGCTTGCTGGGTTTTTGTCCATTGCTGAGAGAGATGTTGGAGTCTCCAGTTATATTGTGGATTTGTCCATTTCTCCTTGCATTTCTAATTAGTTTTGCCTTACATATTTTTCAGCTCCATTGTTTTCTGCAAACACATTAGGTTTTTATGTCTTCTTGGTGGACTGACTGTTTTATCCTTATATCATGATAAAAGAGTCAATTTTCATTGCTCTGGTCATTTTCTCTGCTTTGAAGTCTACTTTATCTGGTATTAATATAGCCACACTTGCTTTCTTTTGATCAATGTTTCATGTGTATCTTTTTCCATCCATCTTCCAATTACCTTTCACTTCCAGTCTACCTCTGTTGTTATACTTGAAGTGAATTTCTTGCACACAGCATTTGGTTGGGTCATTTTAAAAAGTCTACTCTGCCAAATGCTGTCTTTTAGTTGGTGTATTCAGACCATTTACATTTAATGTACTTATTGATATGGTAGGGCTTAAATCTGCCATTTTACTTTGTCTTCTATTTGTTCTGTTTTCCATTTCAGTTTTCTTTTTCCTGCCCTCCTGTGGGTTACCTGAACATGTTACAGAATTCCATTTTGATTTATCTATCGTGTATTTGAGTGCAACTCTTCTTACAGCTTTTTATTGCTTTCTCTAGGTATTACATTATTCATAACTTATTGCAATCTACTGGTGTCAACATTTCACCAGTTTGAGTAAAGTATAGAAAACTTACCTCTCTTTGCATCCTTTAGGCTTCCCCCATTTATAATTTTCTTAAATATTTCTTCTAAATACATTTAGAACTACATCAGACTGTGATGTAATTTTCGCTTCCGCTGTCAAATATAGATTTATAAAACTCAAGAGAAGAAAGAAAATGTATTTGCTCCTCCTTTTACTCTTTTCTTTCTTCTTCCTTCCTTCCTAACGTTCCAGAACTCCTTCCTTTACCATTTCCTTTCTGTTTAGAGAATTTCCATTGGCATTCTTTTAGAGTAGGTCTGCTGGTGACAAATTCTTTTAGTTTTCCTTCATCTGAGAAAGTCTTGATTTCTCCTTCCTTCCTGAAGGATATTTACACTGGGTACAGAATTATGGGTTAGTAGTTCTTTTTTGGCACTTGAAAAATGTTGTGTCACTTGTTTCCGACCTCCATGATCTCTGAAACTTGGTGTCATTGGAATTGTCTTTTCTGTTACAGGTGAGAAGTCAGATCTCCTCCACTGTATTCAACAGTTTTCTTCGTCTTTAGTTTTCAGAAGACTGTGTCTCGGAGTGAATTTCCTTGTGCTTTCCTATTTGAGATTTGTCCAGCTTCTTGAATCTATATGGGTTTATGACTTTTGCCAAAATTTGGAACTTCTCAGTCATTATTTCTTCAAATACTTTTTAGCCCCATCCTCTTTCACCCCTCCTTCTGGGACCCCAATGACACAGATCTTTTGCTATAGTCCCCCAGGCCCCTTGGGCTCTGTTCACTTTTTTTCAGTCTATTTTCTTCGTGTTGTTCAGATCGGGAAATTTCTCTTGTACTGTCTTGCAGTTCATTTATTCTTTCATCTGATCCCTCCATTGAGGTTTTTAAATTTTAGTTATTTAGTTATTATTTAGGTATTGTATTTTCATTTGGCTCTTTTTTATATCTTTTATTTCTTTGCTGACACTTTCTATTTCTTAACTGAGACTTGCTGTTTTTCCATTTGTTTCTAATGTCTTCATAATTGCTCATTGAAACATTTTTATGATGGCTGCTGTATTAGTCAGAGTTCTCCAGAGAAACAAGACAAAACCAATAGAATATGTGTGTGTGTGTGTGTGTGCGCGCGTGTGTGTGTATTTATGAAAAGGAATTGGCTCACATAATTATGGAAGCTGAGAAGTTCCAAGATCTGTAGTGAACAAACTGGAGACCAGGGAGAGTCAATGGTATAAGTTTCAGTCTGAAAGCCAGCAGGCTGGAGACCCAGGAAGAACCTCAAGGTTTCTGATGGGGAGGGGGGACCTCTTCATGGCTCCACACTCAGAGCTCCCGCGTCACCTCTGCCCCTCCCTGGCCTGCAGAAATTCCTCCTCGCACATCCTGGACCAAGGTTGAGTCAGATCTCTGCCAACACGCCCAGCGAAGGGGGCCAGCAGGTTAGAGGACCACCGATGTTACAGGTTCCAGCTCTACTCCTACTCAGGGGTCTCCAAGGACTTTATGGAGAGGAGTCAGTCCCCTCCTTTCCCCTCTGCATCTTCCCTCTTCCCGGCCAGCGTCCACCTGCAGGGCCTTCCTGTCCAGCCATGACCCTCAGTGGCCTCTCTGCCAGGCCTTTCATCCAGAGCCAAGAGGTCAGATCGGCAGGGCACCAGGAGGACATCGCCTCTAGACCCCACCCCCGGACATGGACCCTGTCAGAACCAGGGTTTGTAGCCACAACTCCTACTACTGAGGCAGTAAAAAGCAAGCCCCAAACAGCTGGCATCGTGGAAAAGCCCAGAAGGAGAAACACTAGGCACTGAGCAAAGAGGAGAAAAACTCTTTGGAGAGTCTGGAATCCTGGCAGAGGCTTCTCACATCCTTCTTAGCTAGGAGATGACAGACAGAGAAGGGACAGAAGGACACAGCGATGTTGAATCCAGAATCAGACACTGGTGCCTGCACTGTGGAGGCCAAAGGGGCCTGGTGACCAGAACTGGAACCAACAGAACCAGCACAGAATGCCCGGGGGAAATACATCGCCTGACCTGCTCGCAGGCTGCCTTTGCCCAGAGCATCCCAGGCACGGGCCCTGGCCCTGCTGTGACCAGCCCTGCCTGGCTAGACTGTGAACACAGATTTCTCAGGGCTGCACTGACTCACTCGCATCGTCCCCAACGAGAAGAGTCCCTTCACAAATAGGAGCCTGTGTTCAGAGGGGCCTGAGCGACCTTCTCTGCTGGTAGCCCATCAGGCAACCCTGGGTACCAGAAGCAGAGCCACTGTGTCCTAGTCATCCTCCAGCCCAGCACCACTCCTCCTCTGAGGCCCAGCTCAGCCCCACATCTTGGGCTCTGAAGAACCCCAGCCCACATGGTCACAGGCTGCAGCCCTGCCAGCCTCTGCCGGGCCTGTCCTGGAGCAGTCAAGACACGCTGGTTGAGTGGATGGGAGGATGAGCCAGGGACAAGGGAGCCAGCTCAGGAAGTGCTGATGGTCTGGCGCTGGGAAAAGTGCCACCCTGGAGGACAGGGCCAGGGCGCTCCACAGCATGAGCGCAGAAATCATGTGAGGGTTTGCAGGTCAGAGAGCCTCTGGCAGGCACCCCTGTACCGGCGTCCTCAGCCTTCCTGTGGTGGCCCTGAGCCCCTGGGCAGGCACCAGCCACTCGTGGGCCCTGCAGGGCCTCTGGTGGGCTGGGACCCTGGGCCACAGAGGGTCGTGGAAGCACGCATGAGACAGGGTTCTCTGGCAACATCCCTTCCTGAGCGCACTGCATCCCCACCTGCCCCCGTCCTGCTGAGTGCGCCGAGAACAAAGGAGAAATGTGGCCTGCTCCGGGCTTGGAGGGGAGTCCCCTGCAGATGGCGTGTGAGGGTGAAGGGACGGAAACCACCCAAATGTCCCTCAACGGAGGCAGGTTGGAGGCCAGACCTAGCACTCCATGGATGACGGACCAGCCGCCTGGGGGAGACGGGGCCAAGTGCGGGACCCTGCACGGCGTATGTCATGTGCTGCCAGTTGCAGTACACTGCCTGTTGGGCGACTCAATTATTGCAAATGAAAAAAGAGAAGAAACAAAACCTTTCCATCTGGGAGGATCATAACAGGAGTGGGCCCTGGGGCAGGGGTGGGGCCATGAGGTGGGGGTTTCACGGTTTAATCTGTATGCTTAAATATGGTTTGAGTTGTAATAATATGCATATCTTGGTTCTTATATTAAAAACAGGAAAAAAATATAATTGAAAATGCTCACGATACCCATCAAAATGTCAGCGGATGCGTCATCGCGGTGTTCTCAGAGACCCTAGCACAGAAGCACCACCGTGAATGCAGTGGCCCCACCGTCAGCCCTGTTCCCGAGGATCCCCTGCGGCGGTTCTGGGCCGGTGCCGTTGGGAGAGGGCACGGTTCTGGGACAGGGTGTCCTGAGGAAGCTCATCCAGAAGCAGGAAGACGCAGAGGTCACCGTTCTAGCCAGGAGAGGGGGCGCCTGGTCTTTCTTGTGGGTGGCATATGTCCTGTTTTTGTGCTCACACACAGCTCGGAAGGGTCCTGTCTTTTCCACTCACATTTCCACGGTCACAGAACAGCAGGTCCAAGGCTGTGCTCTGGGAGGTCATTGATGAACACCAGGAGCACACCAAGACCTGGCTGGGAGGCCGGGTCAGCTCTGAGAGATGGGGGGCTGCCTTCTCCCTCCATGTTTAAAGCATCAATTTCACTATGGTTGGGAGAGCTGCAGGCTGCGTGTGGGGCAGGGAGAGGCTGCAGACAGACAAGAGCCTGAGGACCAGAGGGTGACTTCGTGGTCCTCTGGGTCAGGCCCAACACAAGGGCTGGTTTCTCTTTTTCTCCCACAGCACTTTGTTTTTGGGAGAAGAATGAATGTTCATTCGTTCTTTCATTCATTCATTCACCCAAGGGGCATCACAAAACATCACCACTCCACTTAGGTAGGTGGTCACATGACTTGATTTGGTCACTGAAACGTGGGTGGGCTACCATGTTCCTTTCCCCTGCCATGGCTCCACATTCCAGAAGGAAGAGAGCACTGTCCAGCCAGGAAGTCTGCCCCACCAGTGCCCCGGGACCACTATGGTCAGAAGGAGTGGACAGGACATCAGCTTCTGTTGCTGCAGCCTAACCCAGCCCTGCCTGCCTGATGCACTCAGCTCTGGCCAGCTGCCGGCAGCTTCTCCTGCATTCCAGAAGCACGGTCTCGGGAACAGGGCGCCACGGTCAGATTGGTCTGGGACACACTGCGTACGCATACCCCACCCGGAGGTTCACGACTTCCATCACCATGTGAATTTTCTGAGAAGTCCCCACGAAAGATGCCCAATTAACCCTCCATTTCCCCCAAATCTAATTCAACAAGGCTAGTTCCCTTTATAAACACTGCAGGCGAAACTGTGTGCATGAAGCTCGGGTTTGGGAGACCAGCTCCAGAAACATCACGGACTGAGCCCAGCCTCTCCCCAGGAGCTTGTGTGCAGCGACAGCGTGAAGGTCGGAAGTCAGCGAGCCCACTCAGGGTGGGGGGCCCTGCACATTGCAGCCCTCACCGCCCCCCACCCCCCGCCCACAGCCCACGGCCTGGGAGGGGCTGCTCAGCATTGCTTCTGCCTAACGATCTACCAGCAGCCAAGAGCCCACGCCTGACGTCTAGAGAAAAAGAAAAAGGACCTGACCTCCAGCCCCCGGATGGATGCTCGCACTCTTGTCTCCTCCCAAAGGCCACTTTGGGACAGTGGTCACCATCATCCCCCCGGGCTGACGTGTGGTCCGGGTAAGGCACATCGCTGTACCTGCTGCCAGATCCCTCTCTGCTTCACTTGCCTAAAAATCCTTCCCAGTTGCCTGATGTGTGACCCTGAGACCCTCCGCTCCACCGAGGGCCACCCCAGGAACATGGAAGGACAGCACGAAGGCTGAAGTGGGGGGGTGTCTCTCACCACTGCCAGGACACAAGCATGAACCAGGCGGACGGAACGTGGCTGGTGCCCCAGGAACCAGGATGGGATGTGCCCGGCTACATGCAGCCACCCCCAGACCCTTGGGCCCAACGGCATCTGAACCCAACTGGGATCAAGCCGTGGGTCACTCCGTCAGGCCAGCAAACACAGCTCATCAAGCCAGGATGTGAGGGTATCCCACATCGAAGAACTAGAAGGATGTACAACTAGGATATACAACTATGTACTGAGGTTTTGGGGAGGAAAACAAAAAAGAGGAAGATTGGCAACAGATGTTAGCTCACGGCCAAGTTTCCTCACCAAAAAAAAAAAAAAAATTAACTCAAAATGGATTCAAGACTTGAGCTTAAGACCTGACACCATAAAACTCCTGGAGGAAAACATAGGCGGTGAGCTCCTTGAGATAGGCCTGGGTGATGATTTTTTGGATTTAACACCAAAAGCAAAGGAACCAAAAGCAAAGGCAACAAAATCAAAAACAAACAAGTGGGATTACATCAAACTAAAAAGCTTCTGCAGCCACAACTAGAAGGACCCACAACTAAAATATACAACTATGTACCGGGGGGATTTGGGGAGAAAAAAAAGCAGGAAAAAAAAAAAAGCTTCTGCACAGCAAAGGAAACCATCCACAAAATGAAAAGTCAACACACGGATTGTGAAATGGGCAGAGAGCTTCCGGGCTGGTGGACATGAGGAGTCTGGAGGGAGGGGTGCGTTTGGAGCAGGTCCGTGAAAGCTCTGTGTGCTTTTCCCAGAACTCGCCCTACACATCTCTTCCAGCTGACCGTTCCTGAGTTATATACTTTTATGATAAATCAGTGATCTAGTAAGTAAAATGTTTCTCTAAATTCCAAAACAAACAAAAAAAATGGGCAGAGAATCTGAAAACACATTTTTCCAAAGAAGATATAAGATGGCCAACAGGTACATGAAAAGATGCTCAACATCACTAATCATTAGGGAAATGCAAATCAAAACTACACTGAGATATCACCTCACACCTATTAGAATGACTATAATTACCAAGACAAAAATAACAAATGTTGGGGAGGATGTGGAGAAAAGGGAACCCTTGTGCACTGTGGATGGGAGCATAAATTGGTACAGCCACTATGGAAAACCGTATGGATGGCCCTCAAAAAATTAAAAGTAGAACTAACATACTATCCAGCAATTCCACTTCTGGGTATTTATCTGAAGAAAACAAATATACTAATTTGAAAAGACACACGCACCCCCGTATTCATTGCAGCAGTATTCACAGTAGCAAGAAATGGAAACAACCTAAGTGTCTGTTGATGGGTGAATGGATAAAGAAATTGTGCTATATATACAATGGAATATTACTCAGCCATAAAAAGAAAGGAAATCTTGGCATTTGCAACAACACGGATGGACCTTAGGGGCATTATGCTCAGTGACAGAGAAAGACAAATACCATATGATCTCACTTATATGTGGAACCAAACAAACAAACAAAAACCCCAAACTCATAGATACAGAGAACAAAGGGACGGGTGGTTGCCAGAGGCGAGGCTGGGGGCGGTGAAATGGGTGAAGGGGGTCAAAGGGTACCAACTTCTGGTTATAAAGTGAATAAGTCCTGTGGATGTCACGTACAGCATGGTGCCTATAGTTAATAATACTGTGTTGTAAAAAAAACTATTTTAGAAGAGTTTTATATTTACAGGAAACTTGTGAAGCTAGACTTCCCATATAGCCACCTGGTTTCCTCCATCACTAAGGTCCCGGTCAGTGTGACAGCTTTGCTGCAGTTAGGAACCAGCACTGATACATTATCACAAACTGAACCAATAAGCCGCAGTGTGCTCAGCTTTCCTCCGTATTCCCCTAACGTCCTCTTCCTGTCCCAGGACGCCACGTGACATTCAGCCGTCAGGTCTCCTTAGGCTCCTCCTGGCTGTGACAGCTTTTCAGACTTTCTGTGCTTTTGATGACCTTGACGGTTCTCTCGAGTACTGGCAGGTATTCTGTAGGGTGTCCCCTACTGGAATCTTCTGGTGCTTTTCTCATGGGTAGAGGTTGTGGGTTTGGGGGAGGAAGACACAGAGGTGAAGTGCCCTTCTGCCACCTTGTAGCCAGGGCGATCCTGTCAACAGGACATCACTGTCGATTTCGACCTTGATCACAGGGCAGAAGGCATCTCCTGGTTTCTCACTGCAAGGGTCCCCCCACCTCATCTTGCACTTTGACAGGGCAGTCCCCAGACCCAGCCCACACCCAGGCCCGGAGGGGGTTATGCCCCACAGGGTCTTCCCCTCCCTTCTGCCCAGCACTTTGTTCTGTGGTACAGCCCCTATCCAGTGGTTAGAACCCCTGCCAGGCCCCAGCTGAGCGCCCCCCTCCCCACCCCTCCTTGTACCGCCCCACTGAGCACCCCTGGCCGTGCCACCTCAGTAAAAGCCCCCTCGCTCCTTTCTCCTCACCCCTCACCTCCACCCCCACCCTGGACGCCAACCCCCAGCTCCTGAAGCCCCCATGGAACTCCCTCCCCCTCCCCGTCCCTCTTGTCCCCTCCTCCCCGAGCCCCGCCTCCTTCCCAGCCCTGAGTGCCCCGCCCCCACCCCACCCCTTCATCCCCCCACTAAATTCCCTAGCTCCTCACCCTGCCCTGAGCCCCACCCCAATCGCACCCCTCCCTCAGAGCCCCTTCCCTGAGCCCCCTGGCCCCGCCCCCCAAGCCTCCTCCCGCACTGAGCTCTTAACCACCCCCAGGGAGGGGGGAGGGCTCTTTTCCCCTCCTCCCCCCTCCCTGGACTCCCTAATGCCCGTCCCAGCGTAACCCTCCCACCCAGCATGACCCCCTAGGAGCTCCTCACCCTCCCACCCAACACCCCCCTCACAGGAAGGGCTTCCCTGGCCCCTCGTCCCGCCCCCCCTCCCCGCCCCCGCACGTCACGTCAGGCGGGGACCCTGCGTGCCCCCCACCCAGTGTTCCTGAGCGGCCCACTCCCCTGGGCCCCCAGTCCTTCAGGTTTCTGGAAGGCCCCTTCCCCTGGTTCCATGGCCCTCTCCTCCCCGGGGACCCTGAGCCTGGAGACCCTGGACAGCTGGGACCCTGACGTAGCCGGGCAGTTGGATGAGGAGCGGTGGCAGCCATCCTCTGAAATCGGTGAGGCCCTTTTTCCTCCTCCCCAGGCTCCTGCCTTTGAGGGTGTGGTCAATAGGGAGAGACCACAGGCTGGGGTCTGGGGACACTGCGGGAGGAGGGAGCATGGGCATGGACACAGATGGAGGCAGGTGCATCGGTGGGCATTGGCCCCTCCACCCCTCTGAGGCCCCCTGCCCTCCCATTTGTGGGGAGTAGCCCACCTGAGCCAACAAGGTGGCAGGGGCCCTGAGCAAGGAGGGACAGGTCTCAGGGGACACACCAAGCCCCATCTCAAGGTTGGCACTCACCACCCATCTTCCTGCCCCTCAATCTGGGTTGGGAGGGGTGAGTGTCACCGTGGGAGGTGGGTGGTCTGCTCGTCCCTCATGCTGGGGACCAGGGGATCCTGGGCACAGGCTGACCAGTGATTTCCTGCCTGCTCATGTGTGTCCTGTCTCCTAGTGGGGCGTCCCATGGCGGCTGCCCCAGTTCTGGACCTGGAGGAAGAGCCCAGCATGGACATCATCCTGGTGGACTCCAGCGAGCTGTCGTCCCCGCCTTCACCGGGGCCCTCCCGAGGTGGGGGCTCCTTCAAGTATTGGCCCCATCACTTAGGATGTCAACTCCAGGCCTGGGCAGTGTCTAGGGTTCCAGACTTCATTCCGATGCTCCGGCAGGGGTGGGAGGGCCCCACCCTGAGGCTTCCCCTCAAGCTCCATATTTAACATGTCAGCAAAGGTGGAAGGGAAGGGGTGGCAGGGGTGCTCTAGCTCCCGTGACTTCAGAAGGTCAACCTAGGGTGCTCACTTCCTGGCCATGTTTAAATTAGAGGTAGGCAGAGGAAGCCACTTATTTTCTTTTCCAGATCTTATTGCGTATGAAGTCAAGGTTAACCAGCGAGACATAGAAGGTGAGTGCTTGCATACTGGCCTCTGCTTAGGTGAAGCGGAAGGTCAGCCAGCTCGGGAAAGGCTTGCTGCAGCCTCACACTGTCGTCCATCCCCGCAGAAGGCAGTGGATGGGGCTGGAGGCCCTGCTCGTCTCTGTCCCCCAGCCCCAAGGCTCCTGAGGCTCCATCTAAAGTGTCCATTTCCGTGTCTTCAGTGTATTCACAGAGTGCACCCAACACCACAGCCTGATTTTAGGACACTTCCATCACTCCAGAAAGAAATCCCATACCCATTACCGTCACTCCCCATCCCCTTCAACACTAGGCAACCTACGAGTCCACTTTCTTTCTTGATGGATTTGCCTCTTGGGGATCCCTTGCGTTTCCATATGCATTTTAGGATCAGTTTGTCAATTTCTGCAAACAAAAGCCGGCTTGCATTTTGAAAGGGATCTGTAGACCACTCTGGCAGGTGCGCCATTTCAACACCATTCGATGTCCTGATCCATGAACATGGGATACCTTTCCATTTGTTTAGATCGTCTTTAATTTCTTTCAACGATGTTTTGCAGTTTTCCATGTACGGGTCTTGCGCTACTTTTGTTAAATTTATTCCTAAGTCTGTCACTCTGTTTGATGGCATCCTGACACACATTGCACCTTGGATGTCCCCTTAGACATGTGCATCTGCTGTGGAAGTTTCCAGGTGCACACACAGCACCCTCTGTTTGAGGGAGGGATGTGCGCTGCCTGCAAGGTAAGCAGGGAGGTGCGGGGTGGCTCCCCGAGGCTGGAGCAGAGGAGGTGCCAGCCCGCCTCTGCCCTCCCCAAGGACAAGTTCCTCAGCTGCCTCTTCTTGTATGACGACGACGGGAACCAGTCCTACTGCTCCATCTGCTGCTCCGGAGAGACGCTGCTCATCTGCGAAAACCCAGACTGCACCCGGTGAGGCGAGGGGCCCGGGGTGGGGGTCGGGGGTGAGAGTCTGAGGAGTCACTGCCCACGAGCCTAGGAAACTCCCATGATTCTCAGCCACGCATCCTGAGTGTGGAGGGATTTCCCCACAAAAAGATAAATTTCTCCAAAGCTTTCCGTTTCCAACTCAAATTCTCCATTTGGTGACAAAAGACTTGCATTTCCAATTTTTCTTTCATTATTATTATCACCAAGACATGGCTGTTCCCTCTATGGTTACGTAGGGCAGGGACGGAAACCCCACATCCCTGGGTGCCCTGCTGGTCACAGCAGGGGACAGGCAGGGGCGTGTTGGTTCCCTGTTACATGCCAACGTGAGCTCCATCTGTAGTCCCCTCCCTCTGCCCTTCTGGACTGTCCTTCTATTTACAGCTCCTCCTCCCACCCCAATTCTCCCCCCTCTGTCAGCTGGAGCTCCTTCACTTGGTTTGCTGGGAGAACTGACGGGTTTCTGCAGGCTCCGACATTTGGGGGCTGCTTTGAAATCTGTCATTGTCCTTAAATCCCCTGCTGTTTTCTGCAGACCACTCTGTTCCTGTGGCTCTAGGTGCCTAAGAGGGACCGGTCCCCATTCCCCGGGGCCACAGCCTCGCCTTGCATGGGCTGCAGAGACCACAGGGCCACCCTTGTCTTTGCCTTGAGCCGGAACGTGCTTCGATCGATGGCTCCAAAGCAAGGACCAGGCTCTCCTCTGCCCGCAGACCGACATACCAACTAAGATTTCACCTGACGCCTGAGGGAATGTCATGTCAGTCCCTGTGGTTTTCTGTTTGACTCTAGCTGCTACTGTTTCGAGTGTGTTGACACCTTGGTCAGCCCCAGGACCTCAGAGAAAGTTCAAGCCATGAGTAACTGGGTGTGCTTCCTGTGCCTGCCTTTCCCACGCAGTGGGCTGCTGCAGAGGAGGAGGAAGTGGCGGGGCTGGCTGAAGGCCTTCTACGACCAGGAGGCGGTAAGAAGCTGCTCAGCTTGGGGCAGAAGGATGCGCAGCGGCCCTCACTTGGTTGGTTTTCTCTGGTTACTAGTTGCAAAGTGCCCATCTGCTCTGGTAGGTGGTGAAGTCAGAGGCTTTTAAGCGAACGGGCTTTTCTCGTTTTCCTCTTTGATAGCAGGCTCCACGAGGCAGTCTATTTTTTAAGAATCCCTTTAGCATGGCGGTTTTGTTTCTTCCAAGCCTGGGAATGAGGCATCTGTGGTGGGTGGGAGAGGGGCTCAGCCGAGGTGGGCTTCTAAGTCCAGCAAATGGGAGCAGACACTGGGCCGGGGCACAGACACGGGACCTCTCGAGGGTCCAGGAGCCACGGGCTAGGCAGGAGCTGTGGCCTCATCGAAGTGGGTTGAACTGTGTCCCCCGAAGGACACGGCCAAGTCCTAACCCCTGCTACCTGGGACCGTGACATCTTTTGGAAATCGGATCTTTGCCGATCTCAGGATCTCAAGATGAGCTCATCCTGGATAAGGGCAGCCTGAAACACAGACCTCCGTGACAAAGGATGAGGCTTTATGGTGTTCTTTGGAAAACGAGGCCTGTGAACACCTTCTAGAGCCTTCTTTCAGACACATTGAGTGGCAGAAGCCTTTCTGTCTCAGTGTAGAAAGACGCCATGCTGGCAAGTTGCAGGAGGATTTTCACTCAGAAAGAAAACAGAGTTGAGACTCAGAAATGTCCTTAATGCCAGCCCAGTGCTGGAGCACAGCAGATAGAGAACAAGGACACACATCCCAGTGTCTGTCAGAGCTGCGCCCGTGCTGGGACCGGCCCCGCCCTCCTCTCCCACTCACCTCCTCCAGGCAGCCCAGGACTGCCTGCCTGCCCCAGGCTCACGGCTCGCTCACTCACTGCCTATGCTGGGTGCTGTCGCATCTGCTAGAGCCCCCGTGCAGGCAGACCCCTGCTCAGGCCTGGACCCCTGCAGTCGGAGACCCCACGCCCTGCTTGCCAGTGGCCAGAGACCCCCGAAGTGCAACCTCCTGGGGGGAGAGGAGGCTCTGGGGGTGCTTGTTTGACAAATGAATCAACTGAGCCTCTGTCCTAGAAGACGAGACAGGTATTATCCACCGGCCTCCCCACGACCTTTGTCCTCAGCGTGCCTCCTTGGTGGCTGAACTTGGGGTGCTGGCGTACTAGCTGGCTCTTGGCCCAGCAGGTCTCAGTCCTCAGCCTGGGAAAGCCCTCACGCTGGCAGCTTTTGGGGGGGCCGGAAGCATGGGGCCCACCTTCGGAGCCCCCGGTGGGGAAGGAGAGGAACAGGGTGAATCCCACTGCTGTGCGTATTCCGGGTCCCCCAGATTGAGACTCTAGCCAAGAAATACAAAGCAAGTGTCTCCTCTGGGATCCAGATCTCCCTTCAGTCCCGCACCTGCCTCTCCTCTGCTGCGTTGGGGGGAGGGGGGTGGTCAGGTGGGAGACCTCAGCCTGGGGGGCGGACGGAGTCTTCGTGGGGCCCCGAGGGGAGGGGTAGCGTGGTCAGGGTGGGGCAGCCGATCCTGGCAGGTGTGTCTCAGGTGTGTCCTGGTTCATCCAGGAGAAACGCCTCCGCTGGGCCAGAAGGAAGGTTCCCTGTGACTGACGGGCTCTGTAACCACGTAGTTGTCAGAATATCCTTTTTTTTCTTTAATAGGAGAGTCCCCTTGAGATGTATAAAACTGTGCCTGTGTGGAAGAGAGAGCCAGTGCGGGTGCTGTCCCTTTTTGGTGACATCAAGAAAGGTGAGTGCAGTGATGTCCAGAGGACTCACACTGGAGGGTGAGCCTGCCCAGAGCCAGACCCACAGAGGATCCGATGTGTGTGTGTGGGCAGTGGGGCAGAATGTCCTCACTATCTCGCTCGCTGAGCGTCTGGGGCTGAGGGCCGAGAACGACATGCCTGTCACTTTCGGGAGGCAGGGGGTGGGTGCAGTTGCGCTGGGCCGCCCTCCTGCAGAAGAGGGGCCTTGGGGGAAAATGTGAGAAGGAAGCAGGATGGCGGGTGTGAAATGTGGTTGATGAGGCCACCAGGCCAGGTCTCTGCCTAGGACGGCAGACCAGACCAGGCCTTGTGCACGGCCACCAAAAGCCAAAGTCCAGTTCAGATACCTCCACATGCCTGACTGCCTTGCAGGGTGGCCCTGAGCCCTCCTTCTCCTCCCAAATCTTGGCTCACCCAGGCCGGCCAAGCGCTGCATTCCAGCCTTGCCTGAGTGTCCCGCCCCTTCTGGACCCTGCGCTCACTCCCAGCTGTGGGCGCCTTTGGAAATCCTGTGGATTCTTCTGGGCCCAGCAGCCGCAAGAAGAATCCATGAGAACGCTCCTTAGTCTCTGGCCAAATGGACTCTGGGGATCCACCCCGCTTCCGGCACTGTGCAGCATGCTCGCTGTGGTGTCGCAGTGGCCTCACAGGAGCCCATGTCACAGACGTGGGGCCTGAGACACCCACAGAGTGTGTGGGGCTTGCCAAGTTGCTGCCGGGGGTGCTGAAGGGACCCAGGAGTCACTGCCTGCGGCCGCCCAGCCTTCACCTGCCTGCCCAGAAGGTGCATCCCGTCCTCCGCCTTGTAAGGTCCTCTCTGGGCTCCTCTTCCTGTCCCCAGGCTGCAGAGTCTCTGAGGCCAGTGCAGGGCTTCTGCAGCCCACACCCGTGTCACACAGCCTGGCCGGGTGACATCAGCGTGAACTCCACCACCAGGCAGATTTCCTCAACCGGAGCACGCTGCCGCAGCCCAGGAAGGCCTGGTTTTGCAACCAGTGTCTTGACTTTGTAAAATCGCTTCTCAGTGCAGTTTGCTTATGATGCAACACACGTCCTCATCGTTGGTCCGGGCGTGTCGTTAGGAAGATAAAGTTTGCTCTTGGGAGACGGGAGAGCTTTATGATCAGTCGTTGGCCTTGTGATTCCGTATGGGGTCAAAGTCAACGCTAGCCCTTCTGTGTCCTTGCTTCTGCCCATCCAGAGCTGACGACTTTGGGCTTTCTGGAAAACGGCTCTGACCCGGGCCGACTGAAACATTTGGACGATGTCACCAATACGGTGAGGAGGGACGTAAGTACAGCTCGTGTGCTCCAGACGCCGCGGTAAGAGCAGAGACCCATCAGGGGACGCCGTGGGCTGTGGGAGGAGGCTGAGGAGGGGCAGCTGACGCCACACAGCTCTGTCCCAAGCCAGGGCCGATGTGGGGGTCTCGTGGCAATTAGCACCTGCTGGCACAGTTGCTGGTAGTCACCCCGCAGTGGGAGAGGTGACAGGGGCATTTTCATGGCCCCCATGCTGCCCACAGCCCAGAGCAGAGTGAGAGGCCAAATCCCCTGGCCGACATGTTGAAGTCCAAGGGGCAGTCCCACCACGTGTGGATGGTGCTGCCCAGGAAGGGGTCAGCCCCCACAGTCCTCTCAAGGAAAAGCGCTGAGTCTTGAACTAAACATCCGCTGATGAAACATCCTCTGGACACTGCGACAGAATGTTCTGGCTCCCTCGGAGGCTGCTTCCTGCTGCCCTGGACAGTGACCTTGGAGGAAGTGCCTAAAAATGACTCACCAGCACCAGCTTGGCCATGGAAGAGGGCCGGGAAGCCTTCTCCTGGGGGCCGCCGGGCAGGGTACCCTGGTCTCTCCCGCCAGCACTGGCACACAGCCTCTCGCACTAGCAGAGAAAGGATTCAAGCCCATCGTCCTGGGGGCCCGACAACGACGGGCAGAGGGCTGGGGGGCTTGGAGGGCTGGCCGTTGAAGGGGCAGCAACAAGGAAAAGGCCAACATGGGGGTCCGCTCTGTCACCCCCAACCCCTCCTACTGGCCAGGGCCTCACAGCTCTGCTCCCGGTCTGGCCAGGGAGCCCATGTCTGAGGAACTACCCCTCCTCTCTGGTGGTCATCCAGCTCCATCCGGGGGGGTTCCCCTACCCTGAGGCCCAGGATAGGTCTCCTTGTGGGGGAGGGTGCCCCTCACACGGCCTCGAACCCCACACCCCTTGAACTTCATCACCATGGGCCTCCCCCGAGACGCCATGTCTCACCCCCGACCCCTTCAGACGCCCCACAATGGAGCATTGCTGGAGCCCGCACGCCCGCCCCAGGCCCTCGGGGCGGGAGTCCTCCCTCACAGGGTGGGATGTTCGAGGCACACGATGGTGACATGAGTCCCACACATGTGGCTGGGCTGCAGGAACATATCGGACGCAGAGGGGATCTCCCTGGACGTCCAGGGGTGACCGTCTGATGGAGCTGCTGTGTGGGTGCCATTGGGGCTCGATGGGGAAGAATGTGGCCAAGCTGTTAACTTCCAGCTGCCACGGTCATGTCAGGGCACTTCTTTTATTTTCCAGCAACACACAAAATCCGTGAGGACCCTCTGGGGCCGGTGTGTCAACCCTCCTCTAAGGGCACCACCTGGCGCAGAGGAATCCTCTGATCCCCAGTGCTCTGTGAGGGCCGGCTGCTCCTCAGATGACCAGAGCCAGGCTCTGTGCGTCCCCGGGGCTGGTGGTGACCAAGAAACCACAGTGTCAGGTCCAATCCATTGGGCTTCACTGCCTCCCCTGCGCCCGGGACTCTGCGGGGCAGAGCGGGTCAGCTTTGTCGTGAATCTTGCGGTCAGACGCACGAGGTGCCTTTGGCCCGTTTGTGACCGCCCAGCCCTCATGAGCCTCCGGTGCCCCTGGCCCTGCAGGTGGAAGAATGGGGCCCGTTCGACCTCGTGTACGGCTCCACGCCGCCCCTCGGCCACGCCTGTGACCATCCTCCCGGTAAGAGACCTCGGTCTGCTCAAACCCCTGGCCCTTGTGTCCCTCCCACCCTCTTCATTGCCACCCTAGCCCTCCTCAGGGAGGGCAGAAAGAGCAAATTATCTGCATTTTTAAAAATAGCTTCATTGATGTACAGCTGACTCACATAAATTGTCCACATTCAGCGTGTGTACTTGGTGGGTTGGGACATGCATATCCCCCGGGAAGCAATGGAGAAAGTGAGTGTTTCCACCCTCCCCGGAGGCTGCCTCGCGCCCTCTGATCCTCCCCACGCGCCCCCGGCAGCCTCTGACATGTGCTTGGTGTCTCCGGAGCACGTCTGTTTCCTTGGAATGGAATTATTTACGGAAGAAAGTGGCATGTGCTCTTTGCCAGCTGGCTTCTCTCGAACTTGCATTGTTTTAATTGCTTCTGTCCCTTCTTGACACCAGGGCGCACTGGGTGAGGCTGGGGTCTGTGCTTGGGGTGACGTCAGCCCTGTGCCCTTGAGACCCATTTGCTGTTGGCAGGAGCAGAAGCACCCTGGGGAGCAGGCGGATGCCTGGGGTCCGGGCCAGCCACTCCGGAGCCAAGCCTTCCGTGGTCCCCCTGCCTCCACCAGTGCCCCTCAGCCCTGCCCTCGGGCCCCGTGTCCGTGTGCCTGGCAGAGCCCAGACCCACCCAGATGCCCTCCCCAGGGTGGTACCTGTTCCAGTTCCACCGTGTGCTTCAGTACGCGAGGCCCAGGCCGGGCAGCCCGCAGGCCTTCTTCTGGATGTTTGTGGACAACCTGGTGCTGACCGAGGATGACCGGGCTGTAGCCACTCGCTTCCTGGAGGTGCGTGCAGGGGCTGCCGTTCCGGGGGTGCTGGCCAGGCCGGGGCCTCCCCGAGGGATGCTTGGGCGTCTTCAGGGGTGGCACAGCTTGGATCCCGCCGCTGAGGCCTGGGCTTTCAGAGCTCACAGGGCTGTAAGGCAGAGACTGTGGCCTGCCTAGCGGCCTGGAGGCCGTCCCTTCCGTGCCTCTCACATCTTCAGGATACCGCCTCCTCTCTCCCTACCCCGCCCCGCCCCCCCATCTACTCGCAGGCACACATGCACAGGTGTGCACACTCACACTACAATACACAGTCACACACTCACAAACACGTATGCACACGTGTACATACATCACACACGAGTCACTAACACACCACACACATACACAGAATCACACACACACACTCACACATTCACACGCTCACACCACGCTCTCCGTGTGTCTGAATCCTGATCATTTGAGCAGCCACTTCTGGACTCAGCAATGGGTCCGTCCAGGCTGACCAGGCCCGGGTCCCGCCCCGCTCCCCTCACACACACAGGACAGCCCTGGCTGGGCCTGGTGTGCCCTCCTCTCGAGACATCTCCCCCACGTTTCGAAGTTTAGAAACTTACAGCAGAAAGTCCCCTCGCCGGCCTGACCCCACCTGTCCCCACGCCCTAGTCTTCAGTGTCTCCGTTACCCCCAGGTTCCTTTACACAAATATGAGCAAATCTACCTACGCTGCCGCCTGCTGCTGCCTCTTTGTCACTTAACAATCTCCTTCCTTTGCAAAAGTACCTTCCTCATTCTTAATTTGTTTCTTTCATTTTGTGCAGTTTTCATTGGTACAGACATAAAATAACGTCTTTGACCTGTTCCCTGGGGATGGATGCCAGGGTTGTTTCTGATCTTTTGCTCTTACAAACAACACTACGATGAGGGAGCGTGTGTGGGACCACCTGTGGGATCGGTTCCAGTGGTGAGACTGCCAGATCAAAGGGTAAATGACGGGTCACTTGCCCAGGTGTTGCCCACCTGCCCTGGGCAGGGCCCAGGCTGGTCCACAGTCCTGCCAGCAGGGGATGGACGAGGAGCCCTTTCCTGCCTCAGCAGCAGAGGGTCCCGAGCTCTCTTGTACGATTCATGTTAGGGTCATTCCCAAGTCCCACCTTTGTTTTCCCTCGGATGGCAATTGGGATCTTCCATTTTATCATCTAACTGGTTTTGATTTGTGTACACGAAACTCTTGATTTCTACACATTGGTTTTGCTCCTGCTGTCTCACGGGACTACTTTCTGGATTATGCTAGGTTTTTTTTTTTTTTTTTTAAAGATTTTATTTTTTTCCTTTTTCTCCCCAACGCCCCCCGGTACATAGTTGTGTATTCTTCGTTGTGGGTTCTTCTAGTTGTGGCATGTGGGACGCTGCCTCAGCATGGTCTGATGAGCAGTGCCATGTCCTCGCCCAGGATTCGAACCAACGAAACACTGGGCCGCCTGCAGCGGAGCGCGCGAACTTAACCACTCGGCCACGGGGCCAGCCCCTATGCTAGTTTTCTTTTGATTGAATTAGACTTGCTGTGTGTTTGAGCAGATCGTCTGCAAATACTGACAGTCCTTTCATTCTGATTTTACACCTGGGACATCCTTACCATGTTCCTCATGGTGCTGCAACGTCTTGGACAATGTTGAATCCTGGTAGCGAAAGGCATGCCTGTGTTGTTCTGACCTTCATGGGAATGTTTCCAGAATTTCCCTATGACCCTGAGGCTGGCATGGAGGTTGAGGTTGATATATTTCACTATGTTAAGGAAGTTTCCAGAAGTTTCCCTCAATTTCCTTTTTTTTTCTTTTTTGAGCAATTTCATCAAGAATAACTGTTGGATTTTGTCAAATGTTGCTTCTGATGTCTGTTTAGATAATTAGATCATTTTCCTCTTTAGGTCTATTAATAGGATATAATACACTAATAGATTTCCTATTAATGAACCATCCTTGCATTCCTGGAAAAAACCCCTTAGTCGTGGTGAATGGCTCTTTTAACGTATTGCTGAATTCTGGTGAACAGCATTTCATCTAGGATTTTTGCTTTGACAAGCACGAGAGAGGCTGGTCTGTAGTTTCTTTGTTTTGTGCGATCTTTGTTGGGCTCAGATATCCGTGTTAAACTGGCTTCACAAAAATAATTGAAAAATTGACAGAATTCTCCTGTTAAACTGTCTGGATTGGTGGTTGTTGCTGTTGTTTTAAAAGAGGAGTAGCTCTTCTGTGGAAACGGCTGTCTTAAGACCTTCTATCTTTTCTGAGATTAACTTGGTAAGTTATGTTTTCCTAGCATGTCATCCATTTACTTATAGCTATGGAAATCACTTTCACAGAGTTGAGCAAAGTGGCCTCATGGTTCTTCTTTCTTCCGTGTCTGGGGTTATTTCTCCTTCTTAGAAATCTGGAATTTTAAAAATACCAGCATGTCGTCACATAGCAGCCAGGACCAGGTTTGTAAGCTGCGCTATTTATAAAAAAAAAAATTTATGAATAAGTTATTGTGGGTCCAACCAAAAAGCTCGATTTGCAAACGTAGGCATCAGTCATCCACACACTCGGAGGACAACAGAAATGCTGACTTCTGATCATTTTGTGCACACGTTTCATAGATCAAACTTTACCCCAAATCAGAAGTAGGCAAAAAAGGGAACTTCTCATATTTTCTGTGACTGCTCCTGTCTTGCTGTGGAACCTTGCTCCTGCTGCTGGCAGGGAAGAATTGAGACCTGCCACATATAGGTACTGTCTCTCCAGGCTCTGGCGGCTGACAGTACAGCCGGTGTGAGCCTCTCCCTGCAGCGAGGTGCCCGGACACAGGAGGAGGCTATGTGTCCAGGGAGGTGGGGCTCGGGAATGGTCCACATGGCCATTCTGCTGGCCACCCGAGTCCAGGAAGGTGGAGTCAAGGCCACCTTGTGTTGGGTATCAGGGACCAAGTGGCCTCTTGCCTCAGTTTCTCCTCCATGCCTCTCTCCCTCCTGTAGCTTCCCCTCCCTATGTGGGAGAGTCCATCTCGCCTTCCTCCTGCTCCTCCCACATCCTTCCAGAGCCTTCTAGGGAGACTGTGACCCCAGGATTCCAGGCAGCCTGCTTGGCTCCTGATGGGCACCGTGAAACTGGCACTTTAGAAAACTCCTCTTCTGCCAGCAAAGCCTCTTACCTCCCTGACAAGACTCGTCTTGGCTCAATGACCAAGACCTTCTTCATCCTTGTGGACTCCGCCTCTGTGCTGGAGTGGCTGGGGACTCCCTGGGCCACGTGACCTTTGGGAACGCAAAATCTACCAGTTACAAGTCTAAAAGTAATATCTTGGATTTTTTTCCTCCTAAGGTGATTTATAAGAAAAACGATGTGACTTGTAAGCAATGCCAACTGGGAGACATTGTCAGTCTGAAAGGCTGTTGACCGTATTCTGAGGCCAGATGTGGTTCCCACAGTGGCTGAGGCCTGCGGGCACGGTGGGGGGCAGACGTCATTGTGCAGGCGACCTAATCCACAGCCGATATTTCCGTGTCTCAGACTGACCCGGTGACCATCCAGGACGTCTGTGGCAGAGCTGTCCGGAACGCCGTGCACGTGTGGAGCAACATCCCGGCCGTGAAAAGGTATTTCCTGTGTGTTCTAGTCCTTTGGGAGTTTGGAGGGACCCTGGCCCAGCGTCAGGTTTGCCAAAGAAACAGAAGCCAGAGAGAAGGGGGAGTTTTCTAGACAGCCACGCCTAGAGCAGCCTCTGTGCCCAGGTCGGGGGCTGTGTCCGGTGGGCCTTCAGGCCACCTGGAAAATTCTGGACACGCTCAAGGTCTGGAATGCCCCCTTCCACTTTGGGGACCTGCTCCCAGCTTTTGGCACCAATGCCATCTGAGGTTCTCATCTCAGGACAAACTCCTAGACGTGTGCTGCGTGACCACATGCGCCCTGGCCCTGCTACCCATCCCTGGCCCTCCCAGGGCACCTGCCTCACCAGACACAACAGACAGTCACACATCTGCTCACACGCCCACTCTCACACTTTCACACACCCACACCCAGGCACACTCATTCACATGCTCATACAAGCCCATGAACACTCACTCTTACTCACACACGTGATGCACTTTTGGTCCCTCAAACACGCCATGCCTTGGGCCTTCACGCATTCCCCTCCTCTGCCACCGGAACATCCTCGTGACTGTTCATTCTCATGAACATTCTCTCCGCCTCACCCCCCTCCACCCCACAGCCCCTGGTCCGGCCAACCCCGCTCCTCCGGGCAGCCTTTCTGCTCCTGGGACAGCTGCCCTCGCTCTCTTGTCTTCATTCAAACACTGTCCCCCCAGAGCCCTCGAGGAGATGGCCACCTCCCGCCCCTGCCCCCCGACAGCCTCTGGCATGTGCCCTTGTGTTGAACTGATGCTGACGGCATCTTCTGGGACAGCTAAGTCATGTCTCCCCCTCCTGACAGTGAGTTTCTGGAAAGTCCTTCCCATCCACCTCCCAACTCCAGCCTTCTCCTGGCTGGCAGCGTGGCGTGAGCCCCCCACCGCACCTGCCAAGGCCAGGGTTTGGGTTTAGGTGGAGCTAAATTGCAGCAGCTTTCCAGAACATTTCCTTTTCGGAAGCCTGAGAGTCATCCGCCTTCTGTGTGCATCCCCCCTCCCCCCCCCCACCCCCTCATTCCCCTCCTCCCCGCTTCACCCTCTTGAGGAAGGTGCACGGGGAGCGGGTGGGCAGGCAGGCGCCTCCTTCCCAGAAGCGAAGCTGGAAGCCGCTTTTTCTCAAGGGCGTTTTCCCTTCCGGCTGGGCTCCTGTTGTCTCAGCAGTGTGGAGGGGGACCTACACTCGCTGAAAGTAGGGGTCATTCATCGCCAGCAGCCGCCCGACGGCACGGTCAGCCTCGGAAGGTCGAGCTGCCCGGGAACTCACCGGGAGAGTTCCTGGAGGGGTGCCCTGCAGTTCTGGCACCTCATTTATAAGCTGAGACACGTTCTCCGACTCCAGGGAGGTGCCAGGGAGCAGGAGAAGCAGGTGCCGGGGGCCACGTCCTTGAAGCCTCCTCCCCACGGGTCACATCAAATTGCAGGCTGGGGCCATGTTCTCCCCACCCACCTGTCCCACAGGCAGGGCCTCCGCACAGGCAGCCACAGGACCCTGGGGCCGGGCCTAGCGCCATGTCGGGGCTTGGGTACAGCAGAATGCCTCAGAACAACGCGCAATGGGGTTTGCCAGCCTTGGCCCGCAGAGTCCCGCCCTTTCCTCTGCGTGGGTTTGCTCCGTGATGGTTTCTTCACACTGAAAGTGGGACCCACCCACCTGGGCCAAGGGTCTGTCCCGGGGTACCCTCTCTACCCCCAACTGCCCTGCCTGCCTCTCACAGGACTGGCTCCTCCAGGGAGGAGGCAGGAGGCATGGGGGCCATCTGGTTCCCTGCTGCCCAGGACAAGCTTGTCATTCCACCTATGGGCAAATGGGAGATGGATGGGGGGTGCTTATCTCAGAGACCTCGGGATAATCTAGCGAGACTGGCACGAGCTGGCCTTCCCCGTGGGAGCCCCCTCCCCGCCCACCGTCCTCCCTGGACCCTGGGGAGCCCAAGAGTGCTCGGTTAGTAATGAGCCCCCTTCTCTCCCCACAGCAGGCACTCGGCCCTGTTTTCCCAGGAGGAATCATTCCTGCGGGCTCAGGACAGGCAGAGAGCAAAGCCCCCCGCCCGGGGGCCAGCCAAGCTGGTGAAGAATTGTTTTCTCCCCCTGAGAGAATATTTCAAGTATTTTTCAACAGAATTCACTTCCTCTTTGTAAATGAGTCATTATACCTTGAAAAAAAAAAAAAAAAGACTTTTCCTAGAACAAAGATAACTTTCCTTATATTGTTTCTTTTTTCCTCTTTAAATTATTATTTTATCTGCTTGACTGTGGATTTTCCATGGTTGCCACAGACCCATCTTCCTTTTGGGTCTGGAGACCAGGGCCCTGACCCACCACGCCCTTTGCGGGACGGGGGGACATACCCCACGTCTAACCAGAGACGAGATCCAGATGTTACACAGCACAGTGTGCTGCTGAAAAGTTTGTGTGTGCCACTTGAGAAGTTAAAAATATATTTATGATGATGAGTTACTGGTCATTTTTTGGTGGTGTTATGTATAACACAGTCTTTATTTTCCTCTCTGGGACATGGGGGTGCCCGGGAGGACAACGAGCAGGTCACGTTCTTATAAGTGCTTGTTACATGTGCTCCCTTTGGACACGCAGCTGATGCTGTCACACGACTGCCATTTGCTGTGATCGTCAAAACCACTCGCCCTGATTATACCACACGAAACATCCCAGACCTTGTCGAAGCGTAGACTGTCGAACTTGGAAAGCGGGGAGAATGGACTGAATAGATGGCACAGAGACCAAGACCAGACCCACTTGCGAACCGTGCAGGCTTTTTGTCCTTCTTAACCCAGAGGGACCTGCTTGCAGAAAGCAGGATTCTGCTCCCCCCGGGCTCCTAGGAGGATAAACCCAACGGAGAGCATCGAGTTGAGCTGGCTTCAAATCACATGTAGTGAATCCTAAAGGGTTCTTTCCAGATTAGCCAGAAAACCCCCAAAAGGGATCTAGACTACGTAAACAGACTCAGCTCGTCCTGGGCACTACCACCGGGCCTTGGGGCCCCCCCGGGACCAGCGCGGGTGCTGTAAGCAGTATGTAAAACACTTTGTGGAGGAAAGGTGGGGTTCACATTGAAGCTTTTGAAGTTTTAAAAAAAAATCTTAAAGTAGAATTACAAGTTGTGATGGTGAATTTTATGTGTCGACATGGCTGGGCCACAGTGCCCAGATATTTGTCCCAACATTATTCTGGATGTTTCTGTGGAGCTGTTTTTTTGGATGGGATTAACACTTACATGGTGGACTCTGAGTAAGCAGATCACCCTCTCTAATGTGGGCCGGCGCTGTGGTCTGAACGTCTGAGTCCCCCTCCAAATTTACCTGTTGAAATCTGAACCCCCAGGGTGATGGTTTTAGGAGGTGGGGCCTTTGGGAGGTGACTCCAAAAGGGGATTAGCGCCCTTAGAAAGGGGGCCCCACAGGGCTTCCTCACCCCTTCTGCCACGTGAGGACACAGGAAAAGTGTGCAACCAGGAAGAGGACATACGCCACCCATGCTGCACCCTGATCTCGCCCTTCCAGCCTCCAGAGCCGTGAGAAAGACATTTCTGTCTATAAGCCGCCCGGTGTGTCATATTTCGCTACAGCAGCCCGATCGACTGAGACAGCCTCATCTAAGCCACTGTCTTGGACGCAGGCCTGAACAGGACAGTGGTGGACCTCCTCTGAAGGAAGGAATTCAGCAGCAGGCCGCTGTGCACTCCAGTTACAGCTCTCCCCTGGGCCTCCGGCCAGCCAGCCCACCCCACAGATTTTGGGTTTATTCAGCCTCCAAAATTGCCTGAGCCAATTCCTTGAAATAAATTTCTCTCTCTTTATATACATCCTCTTGGTTCTGTTTCTCTGGAGAGCCCTGACTAATACAGACATCTTCATCGCATCCACAGGAACCTTCTCTCATGGCAGGAATGGAGAACAATACTGGGCTCTGACATCACAGATCTCATGCCCAGGGGCTGATGTTGCAAGATCTGTAATGAAACCGAGATCATAGCAGCCCCGGAAAACACGGAGGAAGTGGAGATGAGGGCATCCCAGCCCACGTTAAGACCTTCCTGGGAGGCCAAGCTCTGGATCTCTGGATCCAAGCTGACCACAAAGACGTGCACCCATGGTGGCAACTGACAGGTCAGGGCATCATGACGGCTGTGCCCTGGCGGGCTGACTCCAGGCTGCTTCCGCCAAGGTAACCGACACCATGGGGGCGTGTCCCCACCTCATGTCCACTTTCTATCAGACTGCTCCCAAGCAGGGGCCACAGCTTTACATCTTTAATTCCCTCCCAAACACCTTGAGATTCTCCCTTTAAGTATTTTAATCCCACCCACAGGGCCCTTGTTTGTGACCCCCTGTGGTTGGCTGAATAACGACCCCCAAAAGATGTCCCCATCCTAGTGGCCTGTGAATGTCACCTTATAGGGAAAAAAAGGACTTAGCCGATGTGCTGAAATCAAGATGGGAGGTTGTCCTGGACCATTCAGGTGGACCCTAAATGTGATCACAGAGGTCTTTACCAGGGGAGGCAGAGGAGGACTTGACCTCATACAGAGGAGAAGGCCGTGACCCTGGAGGCAGAGATGGAGGGGCAGCTGCAAGCTAAGGGATGCCTGGGCCCCCAGGGGCAGAAGCAGGAAGGCCCCTTTCACTGATTTCAGACTTCCAGCCTCTGGAGCTTCGGGAGAATCCATTTCTGCTGTTTTTAAGCACAGAGGCAACTGACACGGCCCCTAAGAGAAAAGGTGGGCTTCCCGGGACGAGGGATAAGTCAAGCTCCGAGCAGCAGCTGACGCCTGCGATGTCACAGCATGTGGCTGTGCTGGACCTCTAGTCAACTGGCGGGAGAAGCGGAGGGCAGGCCTGGGCCTCCAGCGTCAAGGTGCACGCTCCTTGCTTCCAGGTCTGCTCCGAGCTTCGAATCCCCAGCATGAATACAATTCCTACTTGGTTCTAAGGTCGCCTAGATATTCCTCTGGACGAGCTTCTCTCTCCACACCCCCTGACCACCTGAGAAACAGTCATGGTCAAGGGGAAGAAAGGAAGACCTTCCTGAAAGGCAGGAAGCCTCCTGAGGGGCGTTCTTTTCTCATGTGTTAAAATCCTCTGTTTGTAACCCACGCACCAGTGTTGGTATGAGGGCTCTGTGTTCATTAGCTCACAAGAACCACATATTAACTAGGCTACTTTGTGAGGAAGGTGTTATATCCCCTACTTCAAAAATGGGACAGAGGGGTTGAGTAACTTGCCCAATGTCACACAGCTCCTGAGAAGCAGAGTTGGGATTTGAACCTAGCACACACTTCTCAGGCTGAGGTTCCTGGGGCTGATCTTGGTCCCCCTCCTGGGGGTGCCCCTGCCTCCATGGCCCTAGTCCCACGTAGATGTCCCCTTCCAGCCCAGCGGCACTTCCCTGCCTGCTCAACAGAGTACCACTCTTGGGTGGGCCTGGCAGCTGCGCTTGGCCTTCTGGGGTCTGGGGCGCCGGCCAGCTCTGCCGTGTTAGCCCCTTCTAGCCCCCTGCCCTCCACATCTCGCGGTGGGGCAGTGTCCGGACTGAGATGAAGGGCTTCGCTTCCGGACCCAACGGACTGGGCACCTTCCCCTCCCCGCTCCACATGAGAGGGCACCCTATGAGGGGAACTTAACCTAGGCCGGGAGGTGGGTCGGGGAGGGTGCTCTCCATCCCCCAGCAAACCTAGAGATTGCACGTGGGGCCCATCCCTCCCTGCTCCCCATCCAAGCGGGCGGAGTCAGGATCCTCGTGGGAGCCTCTGGGGGTGGTGCGCAATCCAGGCGTCAACCAATCAGCGCAGCCCCTCCCCTCTCCGCCTGCCCAATCACAGAATCCCGGGATTTGTGGGCGGGGCTGGACCGGGAAGGCTCGGGAGGTGGCCGCCCTCCCTCCGCACCTGCGGGTGATGCTGGGGCTGGCCGCCCCCAAACGCGGTCCTTCTCTACCAGCTGCTGCCGACCCAGGGGGAGAGGATCCAAGACCAACAACATCACGCCCCCTCCAGCCCCTCTGGGTCTCAGCCTGTGCCCCCTCGACTGTACCCCTATACTTTTTCAAGGTGCGCATTGGTTTTCTAGCTCCGGGAATGGGAAGCGTCCTGAGACTCCCTCTCTGAATTAATTTATGCCCACGCCCTGCTCTCCTAGCCAAATCCTACCTTTCCTCCCGGCCCCCACACCGTGCCCCTTTCACGACGCCCTCGCACCCCCAAGTTCAGACTGTCCTGCCCTCACGGGACCCTGGACCCTGAGCCCTGGCCTGGACCCCCGGCCCTGCCCTTCCGGCTAAAAGGGAGGGTGGCCACCTCTTTAAATCCCCCATCCCAGTCCCCTAGCCTGACCAGGGAGGAATGAAGCCCGGCTTCAGGACTGCATGCCCTCCCTGGCCACCGTTTCCCCGGCAGCTCCCACTCTTCCTGCGTACTCTCAGGAGCACGTGTCCCCACCTCCCGGCCCGTCTCTTTCCTTCCTAGTCTTGTTTGTTCGTGTCTGCTCAGGAATGTTAACTTTCACGGGGCAGATAGTCTGTCTTTTTAAGCTTTCTCCTTAGTGCTCACATAGGACCTGGCCAGCACTCGAGCGAGAAATCTTTGTTGGATGAATGACAGCCTGGGGAGGTGACTGGGGCCAGGGAAGCCCCCCTTGGCTTTGCCCTCACCTTACCGACTGCCCTCTTCTGACCCCCAAAGGCCAGCCTCTGCCTCCCCATCAGCCTGGGCAGCAGGACCCACCCCTCCTGCCCGTTCCACCGGACAAGAGCTTCCAGACCTGAGATGGGGTGCCTGGGACCCCAGGCCCTTCCAGGGAGGCCTCTGCAGGGGGGGGGGCACCCTATTCCCTCGTGGCCCCACCTCCTTCACCTCATTGGCACCTACCCGGCCAGTGCCAGAGGGTGGAGGGGGAGCACTGACTCAGCTGGGCCGAGAGAGGAGGAGTGGGGGGAGCTGGGCGGGGTGGGGAAGGGAGGAGATGGCTCCGAGCAGCCTTTCCCACAAAACAGGGTGCCACGCCCCAGAAGCTTAGAGGAGCAAAGATGAGTGGGTTTCCAGGCGGTGGGCTTCTTAGGGCTTTACTAAGTAAATATGCCGCAGCATGTGGCCCAGGACCCCGTAAAGGACAGGAGAACAAAGTTGTCGGGGGAGACCCAAGGCTGGACTAGAAGGTGGGGCCTGCCTGCCTCCCCTCCTCCCCCACTTCATTCATTCGTTCCTCAGCAGTCCTGCAGCGCTCGCTTTACAGAAGACCTGGAGGTCCCGACACAGCCCCGCCCGCCCGGGGCAGGGGCGCGCGGCCGCATTGGCGGGGCGCAGGGGGCGGGGGGAGCCAGGGCGCTGCGGGGCGCGGACGCCCTGCGCCACCTTGGGGGCATCACTTGGCCCCTCACGGCCCCTGCAGCTGCGCCAGCCCAGCCGCAGCACTCCAGGCCGCCCTCCTCCCCGGTACCATCGCCCTCGCAACGTCCCGGGGCACCTCCGGCGCTCAGGCCCCCGACTGGCCCCGTGGGCCGCGCAGGGTCCCAGCGGCCGAGCTTCCGCCGCGCCGCACCCGCCCGCGGCCGGGGCCCGGGAGGAACTGGGCCGGGGGCGGGGCGCGGCGGCCGGGGCGGGGCCGGGGCCAGCTCTTGCGCCGGGTCCGGCCGAGCGCTCAGTCTCGGCGGGCACGCGGCGGGCGCTGGGCTCCCGCGCCTGGAGGTCTGCCCGGCCCGAGGGCTGCCGCGGCCTGAGGTCTCCCGCGCTCCGAGTTCTCCGCTCCCACCATGTGGCTGAGAAGGTGAGCGCGCGGGCGGACGGGCCGGGCGGGAGCGGCGGGAGCCGCGGGGGCGCCGCGGTCGGGCCGGGGCCGGGGCCCAGCGCGCCCTGCAGTCCGCGGCCGGGGTCCCCGCTCATCTGGCGGGGCGGCGGCGGGGAGTCCGCTCGGAGGGTCGGCCGCCAGGGAGCGGAGCGACATCGGGCGGGACGGGTGGGCGACGCGGTCACCTGCCGGCAGGTGGCATCCGCCCAGGGGAAGGCGCGGGGAGGGCCGGGCCGTGGGGGTGGACCGCAGGGCGTGGGTGTGCTTGGGGGCGGGGTCCCTGAGAAGGGAAGGGAAAGAGCGAAAGCTGGAAGGAGGCTAGACGCACCGCACACATGCTCACTACCCCCTCCCCCCCCCCCCGCCCTCCGCCCCCGCCCCCCCCTCGGCCCCCACCTCCCCCCTGCTCATCTGGGATTCCCCCCTCCCGCATCAGCAGAGCCGAACTGCCTGGGCCAGCCCAGGGCTCCTGGCTTCCTCCAGGCCTGAGGGGGTGGTTGACGGCTTTGCTCCCAACGTTTTGCCAAAATATCCCCTTCAGGGCATGTTGTAGGGGGGACAGCCTGTGTCCCCCTTGATGAGCTGGTGAGGCACTCCATCCCTATGTGTCCCACCCACACAGCCCAAAAGCCTGCCCACACTTGGGTTCCCATGCCCAGTCTTCCCAGTTAGAAATAGAGGTAGTTAACACTGTTCCCTAAGAGAGGAAAATAAAACTACTAGACTATCACAGCCGTCCACACCCAGAGCCAGGGGCAGGGGCCTGGGTAGTGGGGGCCAGGGTGGAGGGTGGGACGGGGCCAGACATGACAGCAGGGTGGGAGGAGGGCCAAAGGGGCGGTACCTGGGGAGCAGCCAAACTGTTCTCCCCTGCTAGAGCCCAGAGCAGATGCTGGTGCCCTCCAGAAAGCCCCCAGAGGCCCTGAAGGGCACGTGCTCCCTGGACCCTGACCAGAGACACAGTGGGCCTGGTGAGCACCCACTGGGTGGGCGCCATAGGAGACCAAAGCCGGCCACAGAAGGGTTTTCACAGCTTTGTATTTTGGAAGGTTGCTCTGGCTGTGGGAAAGACGGCTGGTGGGGTTAAGACTAGGTGGAGGTTTTGGAAGCCATCCCTTCAAGCAGAAATGGTGGCCCCAACGGGGACAGTGAGAGAGGCCACGCCCACTGGCAGGCTGTGGCCTCTCTGGTGTGTGGGCGACCCCCTGGTGGCCCTGCTTGGCATAGGCAGGACAGCAGTGCATGCCTGAGGTTGCCTGCATGGGATGTGCCTCCATGCAGACTCACATGACAGCTGTGGGGGCAGAGCAAGGTTTCTGTGGGTCCAGAGCTCAGGGGACATGGCATCCTGGGAGGCCTGCTGGAGGGGCTGGCTAGGCGGAGGCATGCAGGGCGCAGAGCCTCCCAAACTGAGGCTGCTAGGAGCCTGGGAAGTCACGAGAGGGGTTTGCTGGCCTCCGGCAGCTCGGGAGGAGCCGTCAGCTTGGGTTTCAGAATGATCGTGTTCCTCCAGAGGGTAGTCCTGCAGCTCACCTGCCCCTGCCATCGGGTGTCTTAGATCTTCTCTGACTCTCCAAATTTAGATGAAGCTTTTGATATAAATACCTTGAAAGTGTTTTTTCCCGATTTTATAGAGTTTCTTGGAATGCATCCCCTGTGAGGCTGGGCCACCAGGGAGTGGAAGGCCATGGCCGCCTTTTATCATCACACTCTCATCATTGTTTTACAGGGGGTGGGGGCTGCTTAACTCAGGAGCTGGCCTGGTGCAGGGCTGCCAGCCCCTAGGGACATGCTGTGCCGGGCCGGGAGGACGTGGTCCTGGCTCCCTTCCCTCAGCTCCCAGGGGGCCTAGGCCGAGGGGCTGGCTGGCTGTGGATGTGTCACATTTCCGTGTGGGTGGACCCGGCTCCTGCCCGAGAGCAGCAGCCTGCCAGTGGGACTCATCTGCGTTTCTGGTTGTTTCTTCCAGTCTCAGACTGCTGCTACTGCTGTTCAGCGGCCTGCAAGCCGGTAAGTTCAGACGGAGCTCTTCCTGGGTGTGAGCAGCAGCGAGACAGCTTTCCAGGCCTTCCAGTCTGAGCAGTGGGGACCACAGGATGCTGACGTCAGCAGGCTCCTCACCACAGGGCCCTTAGGAAACAGCCGGGCCCCCAGCTCCGGGGTGACGTGGGGGACTGAAGGCCACAAAGGGGAAGGCTGTCCAGACCCGGGAGTCCTGTTTTATGTTGTGTTTGGCGTAGGTAGAATGCACTTCCTCCCACGCGTGTCAGCCCCTCCGCTTTGCAGATGAGCCAGGAGCCCGGGGCTTCCTGTTTCTCCCGGCACCTTCGTCCCAGTCAGCCCTGGGGAGCCCCCAAAGCCACCAGCTTCCAGAAGAGCACAGAGCAGGGATGCGGCACTGCAGCCGAGACCCAGGCCTTGCGGGGCCCTCCATCCCTGAGGGTGGCAGGGTCAGGGGACACGGCCACCTTCCCTGCAGGCATTTAAGTGGCTGTGCGATGGTCAAACCACTGATACGTTACATGAGCCTTTTCAGACGTAGTGCAGACGGCATTATAATGCTGTTGTTGAGAAACTGATGTTTTCTTTCAAACGCTGAACTTTAAAGAAAACCTTTTTATTTTGAATTCAATCTAAACTCCCAAGAAATAGCAAAAATAGTGCAGAGGGGCCCAGGCCCCCACTTCTCCCAATGCTAGCCTCCTACATACGATAGGAAATAACATCGGACGATACGTTGGGGCAGCTTATTGTAGGTGTCTGAATTTCTAAAATATGATTGCATTGCTACGTGTATTTTTTTCCCCCTTCCCAGAGCCTCAGTACATAGTTGTCTATCCAAGTTGTGTGTCTTTCTAGTCCTTCTATGTGGGCCCTGGCCACAGCATGGCCACTGACAAATGAGTGGTGTGGTTCTGTGCTCAGGAACTAAACCCAGGCCACCAAAGTGGACTGTGATGGAACTTTAAGCACGAGGCCGTCAGGGCCGGCTCCCTGTGTGCGTCTTTATACATTCCTTTTCTACAGAAATGAGTCAGACTTAGTGGTTGAGTCTTGCAACCAAGAAGCTACCTACCCCACCCCTGTAGAGTGAGTTTGAAGCCAGGAGCCACCCTCGGAAAGCAAATTTTGTACTTTTTGAATCGTTGCAGATGTTCAAGAAAAAGAAGTCAGAGCGATGGTCGGCAGCAATGTCAATCTCACCTGCATTTACCCAGAAAAAAACAGCTTTGATTTAAGTGACCTTTTTGTTTATTGGCAAATCAGTGTCCCTGGCCAACAGGAAACCGTGGTCGCTTACTACCTCTCTGGGAACAGCTCCACCGGCCACCACGATGACCACTACCGGCACCGGGCCCGGCTGTCGCTGGAAGGCATGAAACAGGGAGACTTCTCTCTGCTTTTGTCCAATGTCACCCCCCAAGATGCCCAGAAGTTTAAATGCCTGGTGTTCAGGAAATCCTTAGGACCGATGGAGATTTTGCAAGTTGTGATCACGCTGAACGTGGCAGGTAAGGCCGTGCAGCTGACAGAACGGATTTCATCCCAGCCTTACGTCCTGGAAAAAGATTCCTAAGACCCTTTTTCTGGCTCAGTCACCTGTTTTTTCCCATAAAGAAAATCCTATCTCTCGTAGTGGGCTTCTGCTGAACCGTGTGTGAAGGTGAACTGGTTAAAAAATTGTTCGGCTCATAAGCGAGGTTTCCGTAACCTCAGGCGGCCTGTTTCAGAAGAAGCCCTCATCTGGCTATCTTTGCCTCCAACTCTCCAATTCAACTCCAACTGGATTTTTTTTTAATGAAATTGGGAGAGAGCGCGCTATAAGGCACTAAATGAGATCAGAATTTAGGAAGAAAGTTAAAGTTGCTCAGCCTGCTTGCTCGGGGCCCAGTGCAGAGGAGAGACGGGCTGTGTCTGTTTCAGATGAATTACAGAGTCTCCGTGTCACTAGATTCAGATGAGGCCGACCTTCTTGGAGAGGGAAGCAGCTTCCAGTCACTGCCCTCCAGGCTCAGGAGCCTCTTGCTGAGGGTGAAGGGGGGGACTCCAATGGCCTGTGCCCACTGCCCAGACCACAGCCCTGGTCCTGCCTCTCCACCAGGGTCAGGGGCACAACGGGCCACCTCCCTGTAGCCTGGCCTTCGGTGCCGTCTACCCCTCCATTTCTGACCTTCACAACCTGGGGTCCCTCACTGCCCGTTTCTCTCCCCTGCAGCCAACTACAGCATGCCCGTGGTCAGCATCCCCAGCGCCCCCTCCCAGGACAAGGAGCTCACCTTTACGTGCACGTCTACAAATGGCTATCCAAGGCCGAATGTCTACTGGATCAACAAGACGGACAACAGCCTGCTGGACGAGGCCCTGCAGAACAACACGGTCTCCTTGAACGAGAGGGGCTTGTACGATGTGGTCAGCATCCTGAAGATCCAGTGGAGCCCCAACGTGAACGTCGGCTGCTGCATAGAGAACGTGCTTCTGCACCAAAACCTGACCGTCAGCAGCCAGACAGGTGAGGTCCCCGGGGTCTGCACCGCCGCTGCTGAGACGACAGGTGGAAGTGGGAGGCGAGGGGCCTCTGGGATGGAGTCTGTGGGCCCCGCCTGCTGCAGCAAGGGGGTGCCGCCAGCAGGACCCTCACATAACCTCTCCTGCACTGCAGGTGGGATGTAAAATGGTGCGGCCGCTGGGGAGGACAGTCTGGCAGCTCCTCAAAAGTTAAATGTAGGGTTTCCATGTGATTCAGCAATCCCACTCCTAGGTGTGTGCCTCAGAGAATTGAAAACGAGACCCAAACAAATGCTTGTACGTGAGCACTCATGGCAGCACCATTCACAATCGCCAAAAGGTGGAAAGAAGCCGTGCCCGGGGTCGGGTAAAGGAGTAAACACAATGTGGTCCGTCCACGTGGTGGAATAGCGTTCAGCCGCAGAAAGGAATGCAGGGCAGACACACGCCACAACGTGGACGAACCGTGAAAACATTGTCCTAGTCAGAGCAGCCAGACGCAGAGGTCCCACATCGTGATTCCTTTGATGTGAAGTGTTCCGAGTAGGTAAACCCGTACAGACAGAAAGCCTCTTAGAGGTGGCCGGGGGCTGGGGACGGGGGCGGGGAGTGACTGCTGATGAGTGTGGAGGTTCCTTTTGGGGTGATGAAAAGTTCTGGAACTAGGCAATGGTTATGGGTGCACTACACTGTGAATGTACTAAACGCCACTCAATTTTCGCTTTAAAAAGGTGAATTTTATGTGAATTCCACCTTGATTTTTTTTTTTTTAAAAGCCAGCAATAAAGCTAGAAAAAAATTAAATTCGGTTAAATTTTAAAACTCAGATGAGTCTGATGCTGCACACCCCTCCCCAGGCGTGGAGGTTTAGGCTGGGATCACAGCCACACAGGCAGGTGGGGAGACTGAGACCCCTGGAGAGATGAAGGCTCCCCCTGAAGTGAGAACCCTTCTCCGTTTTGGGGTTCACAGCGTGATGCCAGGGCAGCTCTTTGGAATGGCTATGTCCAGTGCTCCCTTCTTCAGGATGGAAAGAGACCCCCTTCCTCCTTCCCCTTTAAGTCTTGGGTTGTTTTCCTCTTTCTCATAGAAATGCTCACTGGGACCAAGGACAGCATCACAGAGAAACCCACCGAGACCCACGAGGAGAGAAACAGAGCCCTGTTCAGCGTCCTGGCCATCCTGGCCCTGGCCGTGGCTGTGGCCGTGGCCACAGGCTGGATGTGCAGGAGCAGGTGCCCCGGCAGAAGCGGCACAGGTACCCGACGGGCGCGTGAGGTAGATGGCGGATGTTTCTTCTGTCAGTGTGAGCGTTTGCCTCTTTCAAAGCAAAGCCCTGTTTACAAGCTCCTCAAGATGCTGCTTTCTTACGAAGGCAGTTTTAACGGCGTTAACATTCGTGAGCGTCAGCAGCCCCCTAGCTCCAGGATGTGGCTTGGAAGCCCTGACGCCTCAGGCTGCACATTCCTGAAACGGCCTGGCTTCCAGGGGTGGGATGGGAATGACGGACTCCGACTTTAGACGTGAGGACGCACTTCATTGCTGTGGGAGCTGAGCTGCCGTCAATCCTAACAAAGGCTGTCTGTCCAACCCCAGCCAAACCCAAAGACAGATCCATTGAGTCTGGGTTTTGATTGTAAACCAAAGTAGCGGAACTCACAGTGGAGGCAGAAGAGCCCAGAATGTGGACACGGTGACGACCCCGTGTCACAAGACAGGCCTGCAGGGCCGGCCTGGGGGCAGAGGTCGGTGGGCATCCCCAAGGGTCCTAATACAAAGTAGGGCTCTTCCTGGGCCCCTGGGAGGGTGGGGACAAGGGCAGCACCCGGATAAATGGACCAGTTGCTGCTGGATTGAGGTAGCTCACCGCTGGAGCCCTCCCCAATGGAAGGAAGTTTCCACGTCCCGTCCTGGAGTTTCCAGTGTGTTGCCAATTCCATCATCCCAGAAATACTTCCCCCACCCTCGGCCCCACTGCCAATCTGGCCAGGCCGCAGAGTGTCTTAAAGGGTCTCCCTGCACTGGGGGCGCTGGGGTCTTTAGAGGGGCCCCTCCCTGCCTTTGCTGCCCATCCTGAGCATTTGTGGTTTGCTCTGCAGGTGCCTGGCAGCGGGGCCCAGGCAGGAGCTCACCGGTGAGTTTGCCAAGAGGGGAGGAGGCTTGTGGAGAAAGCGGGCTGGTTACGGGGCCCCGGCCAGCCTGGCTGTTGGCTTCCTCTGCTGTTTGCCTTTTGGCACGAGCAATACTTGATGACCAGGAAATAGATGTTTCCATTTTCAGAGACTCGGTGAAACCCCCAGTGAGGCTTAGGGTATTTCCTGCTGGCTCCCTTTGGCATGGGTCCTGTCCTTGTGTATACTCACTGACATACAGACATTCCGAACACACACAGAGCCTGGGACGCTGACCCCCGGGCACCTCCACCCAGCTTCCATTCTCCATCCTCACTGCCTCCGTGCGCCCCTCCCTGCAGGGGACTCCAGCGAGTCCAGATACCACGTCCTTGTAATAGAGCAGTTAGCTGGTGTCTCCTGGCAGAGGCACGCACCCCACAGTCCTGGGAGCAAAGGTCGATGTGATTCTCATCCTGATTTGGGGAAACATTCACACGGGGTCCCTGGTTTCCAGCAGCAGGTGTCTTGGGCTTCTAGGGGCCAGGGCTTTGCAGTCAGGCTGGTCCGGCTCCACTCCTTAGGCAAGTGACCGCACCTCTCTGAGCCCCATTTCTCCACCTATGAGCAGGAGTCCTCCTGGGGAGGGGGGTCCTGAGGTGTGCACAACCTGCAGCACAGTGCCTGGCCCACAGCACCCACCACAAGTGGTCCCACCTGTGCAGCTAGGTCACACTGGCTGACTTGCTGCGGGAGATGCACTCCCCAGCCCGTGTGAGCCCATTTTGGGTGACTCTGGGGCACGGCTCGCTCAGACATCTGGGCTGGCCTGTTCCTGCAGAGTCAGGCGCTGTGCACTGCTCACAGGCAGCTGCTTCTGAGGCTTCAGCCTCGGTTTTCACCGTCCTGAGTCCTGAGAACCCCACCTCTGCCCCCCAAACAGAGGTGAGCAGGCCCAGGGCTCATCTGTCTCCCTTCTTCTCTCCTTCCAAGACCGCGTGTGATGAGAACTCACCCCCCGAGATGTGGACAGGGCTTCTGTGAGATGCCACGGGGGGACGTCGGACGGCAGCTTGAGAATTGACTCGGGTGGCTGGTGACAAAAGGGGACTTCATGGACCTGGAGCCTCTGCGGCCTGGAGGGGACATGCAGGGGCTTCTCCTGGAAGGACCACGCCTGAGCGCAGGGGGGACATGCTGCATAGTGTCCTGATACCGGAATGAGACCCTTTCTAAAGGGTCCACAGCTCTGGGACACACATGTCCCAAGGGAGTGGGCTCCTCGCCTTCGCTGCTGAACCCAGAAGGGGAAAGGGGCCTGGGACGGCTCCTCCCCACAAGCCGTGAAACTCTTCTCAGGATCCCAGACACGGCCAGGGGACAGGGGTTTCTGAGACCGGAGGAAGCACGTCCCGTTTGCAAAGAAGAATAGGGACACCCACCCTCTTCCAGGACGACTTCTGCTGGGTGGAGGTCACTCGGGCATTTTGGGAGACGGAAATGCAGGGGCTCACTGAGATTCTGCCATGAGGACCCCACCCCACCCTGAGGGCAGGACCCACGTGTCTGTGCACGTGGGTGTGTCGCAAATGCAGGAAATGGTCAACACCGAAAAACCCCTGGAAGACTCCCCCGGAATTCACTGGGAACTTGTTGGTTTTGGTCAAAAGCTAGGTTTCCCTCCTAAAAAGCACAATGAGGTTTCTCGAGAAGAGAGTCTGCCGCCAGGCCCCACGTACATGGGACACAGGAGCCTCTCGGGCGCTCGGCTCTGCTGCGGGAGAAGCAGAAACACTGCCCGGACGGGACCGAGGACACGCATCTCCAGGGGACACGGGCTTGGACATGTGACCATCAATGTCCTTCAGGGTGGCCACGATGTGGCTGGAGAGGGCACGCCCCCAGCGGCCTCTCAGAGTGAGTCAGTAGGTCCTCCCGAGCGCGGGGCGGGCAGCTCCTTGCCACTCTCTGCGCTGGTCGCCCACAGCCCCCCGCGTGACCTCCTTCCAAAACCTGCACGGTCGAATGGTGGCCTCTGACTCAAATGCCGGGGTCCTCGGAGCCCAGCAGGCCCCCCAGGTGATGGGAGCCGGACAGTGGCCCAAGTCCACACAGGTGTGCGGCCCGTGGCCCTGACCCTCCCCGGGCAGTTTCCATGTTGGTGCCTAGAGTGGACCTAGTAGTTTGACCTTTCCAGCAGGTTCTGCAGAGGAGGCTCTGGGTACCCAGGTGTGCAGCCCCAGGGGAATGGGGCCTATTGTTCCACCCGGGGTCAGGCAGCACTGACACCATGTAAGGCGTACATCCTAGACCCAGATTTGGAGCCAAAGTGAGGACGGGCGTCCATGGGGAAGCGGAGTTCAATACTGCTACAGGAAATTGTCTATCTGTTTTTGTACCAGAAAGCCCTCACACGGCTTTTAGATGAGTGTGATGAGGGAGGTACCCAGACTTTTAACGTGAAAGCATTAGAAGACGCTCGTTGTTTCTAAAAGGACAGAAATGTTGCCAACTGGCATCTGGAGCGAAGAAGCCCAAGGAGCCGCTTGGGGTGCCTGACGCCAGGACACACGCCCCACCCCACCCCAAGCCTGGGCCGAGGGTCCTGCACCACCCTGCAGCCTCAAGGCCTGGCCTGCCATCCCCCGCAGACCCTGAGCGGCCCCTGGAGACCCTTGGGGTGGCTGAGGCCGTGCTCTCCGCACTGAGTCATCATCTTCCCGCTGGTCCCAACGGACCCTCGTGGCCTGGCTCCCCCTCCCTCACTGCTCCAGCGTGCCCCTCCAGGGGCCTCGGGTCTGGGGAAGACGGGCGTGCCTCTAGAGGGGACCGAAATGCACTTTGGTGTCTGCGAGGCTTACACAGGTACCCCTCGCCCTTCCAGCCTGAGTAACCGCTGTTCACTTCATATGCTGTGTTGCAGGCAGGCTGAATGCCAGTATTTTGACATCTGTTTCAGAAAACTGACATAAGCAAATACAGGTATAAGCTGTGCCTGTGTCCAGCGGCTTCAGTCAGCACAGCGGGTGGTGCCCGGTCATCTCGGTTCATCCTCACTACTGGTCTGGGGCACCTGCCTCTGCCCCAGTGGTTCTCACCCAGAGGCGGTTCTGTCGTCCAGGGGACACTGGGCAAGTCTGAGACATTTTGGGTTGTCCCATTTGGGGGTCGCTGCTGACCTCCACTGGGTAGAGGCCGCTGGCACAGGATGGCCCATGGCAGAGAAGCATGCCACCCACAAGTCGGTGGTCCCAGGGTGAGGGCACTTGCCCATGGGGGGCAGGGCGAGTGGATCTCCTCCCTCCTGTCCCCGTTGCTCTGGGCCTCGGGAGCACTGCCGCCTGACACGGTGGTTCCTGCCCACGGCTGGCTGTGGCACAGGAGAGGTGACTCATGGTTGACAGGGCCAGGCCTGGGATGTTCCGGGTCAGGGTCGTCAGCCTCCTTCCCACCCAGCACAGCCCCTGGGTCTGACACCCTCGGTCAGAGGCTGGAGCCCACTGTCCTCCTCCATGTCCTCCCTGTCCCCACCCCACCACTCGGGCTGTGGTCCGAGCACCGGGCTCCACCCTGAGAGTGTGATTCATCGCCACATGTTCTGGGGCCTCCTGACCCCGAGGTCAGCCTGGAGCAGGTGCCCAAGGCTGCCGCGTCACACCCGAGTGGGGGTTCCCCAGGCAGGGACGGGGCTGTGAGGGGGGGGCATGGTCGCCCAAAAGGCAGTGGGGTCTGCGCTCCGAGAGGCAGCGGGGTGACCTGGGGAACCGAGGACTGATGAAGGAGCAGTTTCCCAGAGAGCACACTGCCACACGTGTGGTTCAAAATGTCCCAAATGAGTGGACCCAGGTGCGGGACGGGGGGACAGTGAAGACCCCTGCTCTCAGCAGACCCAGGGAGGGCCCCCCGCCGACATCTCCCTGAACCCAAAAAAACCACCATGAGGGGACAGGAGCAGACACCACAACTCAGCAAATGCTACGCAGAAGGCTGCTGGGCCCAGGAGCCCAGGGCCCCGGACAGGGAGGGCGTGTGTGCCATGTGTGCAGTGACGGGGCCTGGCAGGGCGCTGGGGACACACCCGCTGCAGAGGCCGTGAGCCGCGAGGGCCCTGGGCTGCCCAGAAAGCCAGGAACCCACTCTGTCACAGTCTGGAGGCTGGAGGTCCAAGGTCAAGGTGTCGGTGGGGCTGGTTCCCTCTGGGGTGGACACCCTGAGGGAGGGAGGACCCTGCCGTGTCTCAGGCAGCTTCTGGTGGCTCCAAGTGACCTTTGGCGTGGGGCTACACCCCTCGGTCTCTGTGCTGTCCTCCGTCTGTGTCCTCTCCTCCTCTTACAGGACACCAGTCATTGGATTCAGGGCCCACCCTGACACAGGGTGACCTCCCCATAACTAATTACATCTGCAGGGATCCTATTTCTAAACACGGCCACGTTCGGAGTTTCCAGGACACTGTTCAGCCACAGCTTGCAGGCACTGTGCCGCCCTGCCGGGTTCGCCCTCGTTGATGACTGTGCACGGACACAGCCCTATTCACGCCTCCCCTCCAGGGAGCACCCACCACGTGAACCCAGCCCACCCCTGCTAGTCAGGTCCTGCCCCTGCGGGAGCATCTCCCCACACAGTATCCCAGCAGGAGACCGCGGTTCCCGCTGCACTGGCCACTGGCCCTGCTGCCCCGTGTCAGCCTCACCGTGACCCCAGCTGCCCCGGCTCTTAGCCAGCCTTGAACCTGTGGGACTTGGGTCGGGCTGGAGTCAACACCCGAGCATGTGACGGTGAGGAGAGGAGGCAGGCTCTGCCCGCCCACTGGCGCCGCAGCTGGGGAGGGGCAGCCCCGGGGACCCCCACCTTCCTCTGGGCCTTCCTTGGGGCCCGCGCCCCCTCCCCACTGGGTCAGACCCCTTCAGGTGCATGGGCAGCCCCCTAAAGGATGTGCCCTCTGGACGCGGCCTGTCTTCAGTCTCAGGAAGGCCAGGCGTGGGCCAAGTCGAGGCTGGAGGAAGCCGGGGGTGGAGGACAAGGCTGGGGGATGGGGGAGTTCTTAGAAAGAGAGGTGGCCGACCCTGAAGGTGTGATGGGGAAGATGCAGTGTGTGGCCAGGGCTGCCAGGCAGGGGCCCCATGAGAACAACAGGGTTCAGGCCCAGGACTCGCCAGGCTCTGGAGGACCGAGGTCCGGCAATTGCCGTTTAGCCCCAACATCAGGCACTGTGTCCTCAGTGGCTTCCTCGCCCCTCCCCGTCAGCCAGGCCGGGGCATCGCTGCGAATGCCCCTGCCCTGCAGGGCCCCGGTGCCTGCTGACAGGGAGCACGATCCGTGCAGACCGGCCGTCTCCTTGGCCCAGAGAGAAAAGTCGCCAATGAAGATTTCAGTCCAGACTCCAGAATCAAGAAGCATGAGAGCCCCACTTTAGAATACAGGGGAAAAGGTTACTTAAAAAAAAAATCACTTCCTAGAAAAGAGGGTGGCAGAAATTGTAGCATCTGAACCTAGCCTTTTTCCCTCACCTAGCCGCGAGCGATGCGTGGCACACCAACAAGATCCAGGGCCTGTCTCGGGGAACAGGCCTGGCCGGGAAGAAGGCAGCCAGGGTCTGGCGTGTCCCGACTTCCAAGATACTGCAATTCGTTTTCTGGAAGTGGTGCAGTCCATGTAAGGGACACCAGGACAGGCCATCAGCTTTGAGGGGCCCGGGGCCCTCTCGCCTTGAGGGATGGTGTCAGCGAGCATGATACGCAGGGGGATGGGGCAGGATCCCACAGGAAGGTACGGAGTCCTCCGACCCTGCTCACCCCTGCCCAGGAGCCTGCACCCAAGATCGGGAGGGACTTTCCACATCTGCCCTCCACTACTCGACCTGCTGGGGCTGTTTGCACAAGGGTGTGCGGCATCTCAGACTTCTGGGAAAATGTTCCGTTTATTCCTGGCCTGCAGTCATGATCCCGGAGCCCCCTGCTTTTCTTTCATAACTGATGGAGTTCTCTGCTCGACTTCCAATAGAACCTCCAAATTTGAAAAAGATCACTTCCTGTGAGTCTAAGCACACTCTTTCAGGAAGGAATAGAGCTTATGTCACCTCCTAAATTTAATTTGTCCCTTGAGGGGGCCAGATGGGAATGGGCCAATGAGGGGGCAGCGCTGTCCAGGGTCAGGAACGGGGGTCAGGGACTGACTGGGAAAAGCTGCACTTCATGCCTTGAAGGACAGTGAGATCCCATGAACTTGGGAAGGATTGTCCATAAAACATTACCTAATGATGGAAGACACCCAGGAATGCCTTACCCGCTGTGAGAGAATAAAGCACCCAGGACGGATGCGGCGGGTCCTGGGGGCTGGTCTGCAACAGGCTTTAACCATCGGGCACATTCCCTGTGGCCAGGGGCATCCTTGACAAAGTCGGCCAAAAGCCGCAGGGAGAATTGCAATAAAACCCAGCCCAGTTAGAGGAAAAAGCAACAGATTTTTAGTTAAAATTACCTCCCTGAATTTCCTGTCTGCCTGTAGGGTCTGAAAGAGGAAGTAACACTTTCATAGCCCCAGAAGTCAAGTCAGAAAGGCCCCTTGGAAGCACATAGGATTTCCCAGAGCCAGCCCGGCACTCCCTCGAGACCAGGGAGAAATGTGGGCGCTCCCTGGTTCCTGCAAAGGTATGAGGGCAGCTTGGTGGCCACCGCTCGGGGCCAGGGCCTGAGGTAGGGGTGCCAGCCAGGCCCCTCTACCCACTGTGTGCTCGGCCAAGTGACTCAGCCCCTTTGTGCAAAACGCAGGTGTGCCCGTGCTCTGCCCAGCTCGGGGGTCTCTGTGAGGACAGCATGAGAAAGGGTGCATGGTGTGTTGGAAAATGACAGGATGCTATTAGGATGTTAGGTCTGCCTTTGACACTGCTGTCCTTCTCCTGACCAGGAGCTTTCTCTGCAGGGCTAGGGCCTGCCGTCTATGAAAAGGGGCAGCATTTTCCCATACTGGACTGTGCTCCCCCCGTGGAGACAGGAACAGGTCTGCCCCAAGCCTCCAGCTGTCGTGGGGCTGGAGCAGGAGGTTGGTGGGGGAAGGACCTTGGAGGCCCGGCCCACAGAGGCAGACCCCTCTAATCAGAGTGAGGAGTGACTGTCCCTGTTGGCCCCTGGGATCCGCTCCATGCGTGCAGCTCAAGTGAAACAGGGACTCGCGTTCCCAGAGATGTGCCCAAGTCACGGCTTTCAGCCCCTCCGAGCTTCCCAGAGAGGCTGCAAGGTGTCCCATACGAGGGTGAGACCAACGAGGTCAGGGGAAGGGGCGTCAGGTCCCTCCTGGACCCCTGCCCACTGTGGTCCTTCAGAGGCAGTGTGCCCGGGGCTGCCCACTGTGCCGGCCCCAGAGACGGCCTCTCCAGGGCCGCTGGCCAGTCAGGATGTGCACCCATGCTCCAGGGTCTGTCCCTCTCAGGCGACAGGGACACCCTGAGCCCTGTGCGTGCCAGCGGGCGAGGTTTACCATCTCATGTGCAGATGTGCGTCCCTGCGGCAGGTCATCAGGGAGGTGCACATGGGGGCCACGGGCCACGCGGCCACATAGCTTCAAGTTTAGCCGGGAAACCACGGCCAACCAAAGGATGTGATTAGGCAAATTCCCAAAGGAGTTTTTAAATGATTTATATCAAATTTCAAAAAGACTGCAATTTCTTTCTGGAAAAATTCCAGAACAGCTGGACTCACTCCTTCAGATTCGCAGGCTGATGACCTGATGTCACTTCATAGAAACAAGATTGGGCTCATTTATTCAGACAAGAACATCTAAGAGATTATACCCAAACCCCAGGGGCCTCGGATGTCTATTGGTCCCCCAGGACCACTCCTGGTCCAGCCCGTGGGGGAGGGTGGGACGGAGGGAGGGAGAGGGAAGGGAGGGGCGTCTGCCCCAGCTCGTCCTGAGAGGTCAGGCTGTGCCCGGATCAAGGCCTTGATCAAGATGGTGGCTGCTCCGGGCAGGTGCTCACCCACTGGCCGAGGTTGTCACACTCTGTCGCTTGTGGGCGCCGACACCCCCGGCTTTGAAAACAAGCCTCCTCCAGTTAGCCTATTGTCTTCCTCCTCAAGCCGCAGCACAAACGACTAGCATTTGCATTGCACGTTAGAAGTCACAGCTCGTGGGTCTTTGTAACAATACTGACATGCGGGTAGGACAAGCACGATCGCCCCTTCCAGCGGCCAAGAAGCCGAGTGTAACCCACCGCCCATCACACGGCTAATGGGAGAGTCTGCCGGTTCCACAGAGGGGCCTCTTTCCGCTGTGCCCAAGACATGCCTGCTGCACCACCCGGGCTCCTGCGTGTGCCCCCAGCAGATTAAATTGCTGATACACACCCGGGGTCACGTTAGGACGGCCTGGGAGCTTTTAGCAAAGTTCCATCCCCGGCCAATTATGTCGGAAGCTCTGGAGAAGACCCCAGGCATCGCATTTCCAAACCTCCCAGGTTGAGAACTGCTGGTGCACACGCTCCAGGAAGCAGCACTGAGCCTGGCTCCTGGGACCGGGGAGCGCAGCTTATAGAGGCAGCAGAATGAGGATTTTGCTGAGAGAAGACGAGGCCCCGGGGCTTTGTGACCCAAGGCAGTAACTGAGTTGGGCCCAAGCCTAAGGTGCAAAGTCTAAGGTGGCTCTCACACCCGGGGGCCGAGCCTGCTGGAGCTTGACCAGGGAGAGTGCCCCTGGTGGCTTGGATCTCTGGGCCAACCCCACCCCCTCACCCCCGCCACAGACCTGGGCACAGGGAGACAGTGACTAAAGATTCAGGAACTTTGCAGCCAGGAGTGAAAGGGCTGGTGGCTTGCAAATGGCAGCAGTGACCGTAAGGGGTGTTCACACTGTAGAAGTTGGCAGTCGCTCGCTCGTCAGGGCTGGGTGTCAGCTCGGTTCTGTCTGGAGAGCCGTTTACCAGCACATGCTGCTCCCTGGTCTCTGATGCCCAACTCTTAGCCCAGGACCCTCCCCAAACTATTTACCTGGATCTCTGCCTTTCCTATCCAAATGCACTGTTCTGTCCAAAAAAATCCTCGGTACAAATTGACCAGGGACATTTTCCCTTAAATACAACCCTTCGCATGGGACCCATCATTTATTTGCAAAATCCAGGAAGGAATTGTCAGTGTCTTTTTTTCCTACAGGACTACTTTCCCAGGACCTGCCCTGAACGCAGACCCCAGGTCTGCCGCTCCCTGAGGAGACTTCCCTCTCCCACAGGCTCTCCCCAGAGAAATCCCCAGAGATGGCATTGTTTGCTCAAGAAACTTTAGCTCCTGGACACATCACTTTTGTGGCTTGACTTATAGTGGCTCCTTTTGATGAAGGGAGTTTCCATCAGTTCGTTAAAAAAGTTTTTTTTGGCTTCTATTTTTATCACTCTCAGTTGAGTACCCGAGTTTGCTTTTGTGAGGTCCCAGATGCAAGAGATTTCTCTTCTTGTGGAACTGTCCTGGCACAGGACTCTGGGTGCTGCACAGGAGGGGGCTTCTGCTCCTTCATTCGTTCATCCAACATTGGCTTGTTCACCCGACATGCATTCATTCACCCAACATTCATTCATTCACCACCCGCCTAGGAGGGGACGGATGTTCACTGAGTGCTGAGCAGGTGGCAGGAGCTGTTCCAGCCCTTGGGGGGTGCAGGTGGGCTATGCACAAGTCAGGCGGACAAGATGATGTGCGAGAGATCAGGGCTCTGGAAGAGAACAAACAAGGTGATGGGTTTGGAGGGCTCCTTTTCTTTGCATCTGAAGAGGTTTCTGGGGAGGTGATGTGTCCAAACCTCCCCCCTGTGTCCTTCATTCATTCACTCATCCTGGCCGCCATGACATTCACGCCCCCCGCTGAGGAGCAGTGACCTGCTGGAGCGATGACGCATGTTCGGTCACCAGTCATCTCCCTAAGTGGGTGGACCTGGGCCAGCGCCGGGGCTGGTGGGGAAACCGGGAACGTTCTTCCCACAGAGGTCAGGGGAGGCTTGCAGAGGAGTGGCTTTGGAGACGGGGTAGCTGTGCTCCCCGCCCCGCCCCCCGGGCTGGTCTTGCCCAGTGGTGAGCAGGGACTGGGGCCCCCCCGGCCCGTTCCCCAAGCTGGAGGACGGTTGGGCTTATCTTGAGGTTGCTGGGCTTCCTTTGAAAAGCTGGAACATATCATAAGTTGACGAAGCCGTTCACTCCTTGACACAGTGAATGTTCCTCGCTTCCCCTCTCCTTGTTCCCAGTCCTGGTCATGGGTCGTTTTGTCCGAATCCTCAGCCCACTGCCCAAGGAGGGCTCTTCCAGTCACAGGGGTCCTGGGTCATCCGGGCTCTGGTTGGGCGCGTCACAGGTGGCTGACAATACCCTGCGGGTTTGCCAACCACGGCCTGGCCTGTCGGCACAGGCTCCACATCCCTCAGTGTTCTGCGCTGGGGGGGGGCGGGCCGAGGACTGGCATGTGTGTCCACAAGGGCGCCGCCCGGGTGAGCAGGATGCGGGGGGCTCATCCCTTCCTGACACCACCTCCGCCAGCTGTTGGAAAGGTCCCAAATCTCAGGTTCTTAGCCCTGAGGGGCCTGCCACCGAGAGGGCTGGGGTCACCTGCTGTTGGCAGGGGTGGTTTCCACGGCCCTGAGTCAATGGTCCATTTGCCTGCGGGGGTGGAGGGGAGGAGAGAGGCCTGGACCTTGCTCTCAGGTTGGGCCAGAGCTCGGGGAGCCTTCTTCCAGAATCTGTTCCCAGACGACTGAGTCTGACGTGGCTGATGTCCCTGTGCTTCAGCCACAGAGAGGCCTGGAAATGACCCGTCAGTGCCCTTGTTCTTCAGAGGTCCCAATGGCCACCTCAGATGTCCATGTGCAGGTGCTGCGCTTGTGTTCCACAGTCCTACCGCACGGGGCCCATCTCTGTGGTCCTGACCCCATGGGGCCGTACTCTGTAGTCCTGACTCCCACAGGGCCCATCTCTGTGGTCCTGACCCCATGGGGCCGTGCTCTGTGGTCCTGACCCCATGGGGCTGTGCTCTGTGGTCCTGACCCCATGGGGCCCTGCTCTGTAGTCCTGATTCCCACAGGGCCCATCTCTGTGGTCCTGACCTCCATGGGGCCCTGCTCTGTGGTCCTGACCTCCATGGGGCCCTGCTCTGTGGTCTTGACCTCCATGAGACCCTGCTCTGTGGTCCTGATTCCCACAGGGCCCATCTCTGTGGTCCTGACCTCCATGGGGCCCTGCTCTGTGGTCCTGACCTCCATGGGGCCCTGCTCTGTGGTCTTGACCTCCATGAGACCCTGCTCTGTGGTCCTGATTCCCACAGGGCCCATCTCTGTGGTCCTGACCCCAGCGGCCCTGCTCTGTGGTGATGGAATAAGCCAGACCTTTATCCTCTGACCTGGAGATATGCGAAAAAGCAAGATTTAGAATAACATGCCCAGGATGACTCCTTAAGGACAATCCTGCCTGTGGGACCAGGGGGATTTGCCCCTGTGTGATCAGGAGGAGGACACAGAGGGACATACAGGTGGACACCCGTGAGGGAGACATCCTCCAGGTCAGCCTCCCGAAGTTGAGCCTGCATCCCTGCCTCCCTGGTCCAGCCTCACACACCTTCCAGCAACATGGCTGTGTTGTGCTCCCATTCCAAACCTGCGGGGCTCCACGCCACCTGCCAGACAAGACCGGCCTCTCCAGCCTACGTGATGGGTCAGGGTCCGCGGCTCCCTCTGCCCCCTCTCCATGGGCTCCGGCCATCCCTGGCCTCAGAGAGGCCCTGTTCTCACCCATCACAAGCTCCCCACCAAGGTGTCCCTTTACCAGCCCTGCCTCTCCTCCCCTCCTGCACCCACCCAGCTCACACGGGCCTCAGGGGCCCCTTCCTCCTAGGGAAGCCCCAGCTCCTAACAGAGCCTTCCCCATGGCTCCAGGCGCAGCTAATGTGACAGGGTCCCATACCCTCCGCAGGGGACAGTGAGCAGCAATTTGGGCCCCAATGGGTCACCCAGGCCTGGCATCCCTCATGGGGCTTGGGGTGGTGTGAGGAGCAGAAGAGATACTGACGGAGCCCAGGGCTGCACCAAGGGACGTGGGCCTTAATGCCACCACCCTCTGGGGTTCATTCTGACGCTGTGTTTCCCAGGAAAAAGGGCAGGAAGCCCCCCCAAGGGGCCACCAGGATGGAGTGGGGGGCTGAGAACAGCTTCTCCGGGGAGGGAGAAGGGATGCAGAGAGTGACCGGGCAGAGGCAATGTGGACGGTGGGCCCACTGCATCGGGGCTGAAAAGGGAGAAAAGTGGGTTCATACGGGACCTGCAGGAGAGGGCCGGTCACAGATGGGTAGATGAGGGTCACTTCACAGACAGGGCAGTGGACACCAGTGACATCATCAAGCCAGACACCGCCCAAGAACTAATGGAGGGTTTTCTCAGGAGCAGGGCTCCTCGGTCAGCACCACGGGCACTTGGGGCCGCGTCGCTCTCCGTGCCGGGCTGTGGGAGGCTGAGCAGCACCGCGGCCCCCACCTGCGCCTCCCCCAGTAGTGACAGCCCAAAATGTCTCCAGGCGTGGTGGGTCAAAACCATCCCAGGTGAGAACTTGTATAGATGAGGCCATGTCCCCAGATAACAGCTGCGTCCGAGCCGTCTGCCCCCGGGGGTTCCGAGTCACCCAGCCAGGCCACTGGTGGTGGTTGTGGTGGTTACTCTCTGCGTGGAGGGGCACATCCATCCTCCAGACGCCTGAGGCAGCCTGAGGGTGAGCACATCTGAGCGAGTGTGTGAAGGAGAGAGCGAGTGAAGGACAAACGCACCAGCACCAGCGTGTGAGCGGATGAGGGAGCGAGCGAGCGAGCCGGCTCCTGGGCACAGAGGCTGTGTCTGTTTGTTGTTCTTCACCTCGGATCCCTCCCCCGCCGTGCCCTGGAGTTGAATCTGCTGTCTAACTTTGGAAAACACCTCCAGAAAAGTCTAGCGAACCAGCAGGTGTGCGTTTATCGAGGGGAGGAAACAGCAGTGAGGTGTCAACGCTTGGGCAGCCGCCTGTGAGCAGCTGTGGACCGGGAGCCTCTGCAGACTTGGGCTGGGGGGAGCCGGGCTCAGCAGAGATGGGGGCATTGGTGGTGGCCAGTCCCTTGGTGACCAGTGTGCCGTGCAGGGCTCGGTGTCTCATGGGAGGTGCTGGACAGTGTGAATGACTTCACTCCGGGCCTCAGGTGACTATATGTGCAGTCAGTGGGGCACGGCTGGGCCGGCCACTGTAGGGTGAGCGGGGAGGCCCAGGTCACGAGCCTCAGGAGAGGGCAGAGGTTGCCAAGGGGGCTCTGTGAGGCCCGCAGAGTGATGCTGAACCCAGCCTACAACCGACACCCGCTAGGATTACCACTATGTGGTCACTGCCGTTCTCGATTTCAACAGCCTGGAACTGAGGGAGCTGAGAGTTGAGCGTGGGGAGATGCAGGTGCCGGAGGGTGAGGAGGGGCTGGCGGCAGCGGTTGGACATGGCCACAGCCTGCTCAGGCCTCCGGCTGGCTGCCTGGGGTGGCTGGGGCTGACCAGGTGCAGCAGGCCCTGAGGTTCACAGCCCACGAACCAGATGCGACTTCCCTGCGCTGCCACTGAGGAGGCCCCGGGTGCAGGGGGAACCACGTTCCCCTAGACACAGGCCTACCATCCGCCCCCAGCATCGCCCTGGTCTGGGGGTCCTCGGGTGGGCCAGCGGGGGCTCCTGCCCCATGACCTCACCTGGTGGGCTGCCACATCAGGAAAGTGAGCCCTGTGCCCCCGAGCTGGCCCCCCGGACGCACCGTCACAGCCGTTTCCCGAGGCTCCCGTGTGTGTCTCCTCCTCAGGGCCCACATCCGGGGGCCGCAGCAGACCTGAACAGCCCAGCTGGCGGAGCTCATTTCCTTCTGATTTGAAGCTGACCTGCCTCATGGGACTAAAAGGCATCACCCCGTAAGCACTTCGACTGACTTATTTTCTTACATCATAAGTAAATAGATGGAGCAGGTGCTGGGATCAGCAGCCAAGAGACGGATTTTATATCCAGAAGTTTCTATTTCACAATCCCTAAATAGTTAGAAGATAATCTTCAAAAAGTGGCCAAAGCATGACTCTCATACAGATAGCAAAGGAATGCATGGTACAGATTTTATTTGACTCCCATTTAGTGAGGGAACTGGTAACATGTTCCAGCCAGTTCAAACGAGGAGCGAAAAGGCACGAATGTCCCGGGGGGGGGGGGGGGGGGGCGGCGGGGGCGGGAGGGAAGGGAGGCGGACGGGGGGTGGTTCACACTGGCAGGAGCTGCCCTTCCCGCGGGGGGCGGGGGCGCGGGTCGGCCCTCCTGGGGCAGAATGGATCTGCGTGCTGTGTCAGTGTGCGGGGCTGCGGGACTAGGCACACAGGCTGCGGCTTCAGGCGACAGAGACTTGTTCTCTGGCAGTTTGTTCCGGAGGCCAGAGGTTGAGTGTTGAGTTGACGCCTGAATCAGGGCGTCTGTTGGCGGGGCGGGTTCCTTCTGCGGGCAGGGAGGAAGCGTCCTGCCACGCCTCTCCCAACTTCCACGGCGGCGGCGGGCTGCCAGCCATCCTTGTCTCCTGGGCTCCATGACCTTAACTACGGCCGCAGCACCTCTCCTTCCAAATAAGGCGCATCTGTTGGTGCGGGGGTCAGGGCGTGGACCTGTCTCTCTGAGGCTGAGAGTCTGGGAATGACACTCCTGACACTCGGCTACACCCTCTCAGTTATCTACAGTTTACAGGGTGTAACCGTGTCCCCAGGCAATAAAAGAAACCCCAGGAGGAGTCAGTGTTCCCGTGGGAGACACACCCTCCTCTTTGAACGCTTGTTGCTCCTTACACCCAGTTCTCAGGCATCATTTCTCGGCTCCTAGCACAGGTGAGATGCGCCTGTCTACGCCCACTGTCCCCCGGGGCTGCAGGCTTGGTGCCGGGGCCTGGTATGCTGTGGTTGGACAGTGGGTCTGAGGCTCTGGGGGGACCCAAGGGAGGCGTCCGCAGCACCCACAGGCCTGCGGCTGAATGGGAGGCTGCGATGTGGGCGTGGGTGGACGGGGTGGCGCACGGCGATGGAGCCTGGGGAGAGGGCTGCTAGGAGAGCACCCCGGAGCCCCGCCATTTCCCTCCCAGCCCTCCCCCTCCCTCTTCCCTGCAGTTCTCCCTTCAACACCAGGACTGCAGGTGTCCTTCCCACCTTGAAAGGCCAAACCACCGCAGTGCAGCCCCAATCTCCTGCCCTCTCCTGCCTCCCTTCCCTCAGTTCCTTCAGCTTGCGAGAGTCCTCCTGCCCCAGGACCCTTGCACCACACTTGTTCCGTCTCCAGCATGCTGCTCCCCAGGTATCCACAGGCCCACCCTCCTCACTCCAGCCTGTCTCTGCTCAGAGGGGCCCCGCTCCCCTCACTCTCATCCCTTCCCCACAGCACTCACGGCCACACCGCTCTGCATTTGCCTCAGGCCACAAGCTCCATGAGGGACTCTGTCCTCTCCATCTGGAGTCCCCAGCGCCTAGGACAGCACCTGTCCTGTAGCATCACCAGCAACACCACAGGTGCTCAGCAAACAGCACCTCGACGGATGAGGGCCAAGCCCTCCACCTGGGGGAAGTGGTTCCCCACTTCGTCCCCCCATTCTACCCCGGTCCCTCTCAAATGCAGACCCACCTGGCCTCACACCCACTCTAGGCCGGCCCTGAGAGGAGTGATGTCTGGGTCCCCTCTGCCTCCTCACTAGGGACACAGCCCAGCCTGGCAGGGTCTGGCAGGGGAGGTGTGTTTACAGAGAGCAAGGGAACAAGTCTGGGTGGGAAGTGCCATGTGGAGTGCAGCAGGCACCTGGGGAGGGAGGCAGCCGGGTCCCAGGAGAGGACAGCAGGCTGGGGGTCCTGCGGTTGGGCGTGACGTGGTGAATGCGCCGGCTGGCTCACCCTGGCCCTGGGGCCCCTTCCGTCCTGCAGGGGCTGAGGAGCCATGGCTGCTGCTCTGCAGGGGGCTTGATGCCAGCCAGTTCCCAGGCCAGACACTGGGCCAACTGGAGGAAGCAGGTGCAGCCTGGAGCCAACAGCCCTGGGGGCACCCCAGGCCGTGCCCCAGGTCCCAGTCTCGTCCCTGGAGGCCTGGCGCCCCTTCTGTGGAAGCCAGCCCGAGAGCCTCTTTGCAGTTGCAGGGGGCGTCTGGGGACTCCTGCAGAAGCTGGTCAGAGTCGTCTGAACCTGGCAGGCCCCCCCGAGGACTGGGGACACAAGTAGGCTGGAATCTCTGAAGAAATTCTAGAGATTTTCAGGAGACCAGCACACATTTCTCTTCCCCCAGCCCGCAAGGAACTGGGGCCACTGGGATGTATTTTCCTGAGAAGCACATTCCAAATGTGCACTCTGACCGCGGCCGATAGGGTCCAGTGCCTCTGTGTCCATGGCTCCAAGAGAAGCAAACAGAAGCCAAGCCCCCTCGGCGGGGCCCCACCCAGCCCTGACCCCAGGCCCCTGCAGCCAACGCTCGCCTCATGGAGCCAGCAAGCGCTGGCCGCCCCTCTGCCAGCATTCACTGAGTGCCTGCTCCACGCTGGGCGCCAGACTCAAGAGGCGGCCAGGCCACCGTCTCTGTCCTCAGCTGGCCTCCGGTTCCCTCCCTCTTCAGGGAAGCCCCTCGCATCGCAGCGTTCTGTGAAAGAAAGCAGGGCACACAATGAGCAGGAGGAGGCCCAGCTGTGTTAGGGTCGCCAGCTGGGCCGCAGAGGGAGGCGGTTGCATCATAGAGAATGTATTTGCAAGAATTAATATGCAGGGGCCAAGGGGCCTGGGAGGAGGACGTGTTGTCCCAGCGTTGGTGAGAGAGGGGACGTTGGACGAGGAGGGCAGGGAGGGGACAGCCCAGCGGGGAGCCTGGGAAGAGCTGCAGGCTGGGAGACACATGGGACTCAGCCCCGAGCAGATGCCGATGTAGGCGTGGGCAGTAGGAGGTACTGACAGCCCAAGGCCATAAGGCCACCCTGGGTGAGGAGAAGGTGGGAGGGCCTCAGCTGGACCCGCCCACACTCAGAGGTCAGGAGGAAGGGGTCAGCAAAGGTCAAGGTCGGGGCGGGGCAGGGTTGAGTTGGAACCCCTCCTTAACTGCGCGTAAACACATCTTTATTCACAGCCTGGCTCCCCAGGGAGAGAGGGGCCTGCTGGGCTGTTTCTCAGCCGTGGACGTCTTCTGAAAGAATTTCCTCTTTCTTCTTCCTTGATGTTTCCTAAAGTTTTGAAAATTCCAACTTCTTCTGGCTTCCTGTGCTGTGGGGAAAAGCTGTCCAGCTTAGCCAGAGTGTTAGGGGACCCAGTGGACAGCCCCAAGGGACAGGGGACACTCGATGGGTTCTGGCACAACGCCCTCCTCTGCCGGGGATCCTCACTCCCAAACCCCTGCTCTGCCAGGCTCCCAGGGTGGGCTGTGGAGGCGACAGGGTGGGCCCGGGCAGGTGACTGTCTCAGGAGCTGGAAGAAAAAATGTCGCAGAGTCTGTCTTCATTCTGGAGTTTAGGGCCCCAGTGTGAGGTCAGGAAGTCCCGCTGGATCCTTATCGTCTTGTTCTTGAAGACAGCAGGTGACCAAGGGCCGCCCGGTGACACATAGGAGAGAGACTAAGATAAAGAGGAAAATAAGGACCCTGAAGGCAACAGGGAAGTCGAGGAACGAGGGGAATTAGCCAACACAGGGCACCTGCTAGTAACATCCTTAGAGAAGAGGCCGCCTCCATAAAGTAGGACCCAGGACAAGAAAAAGCTTCCAGAAAATTAAAATGAAGTCACTACTAAAAATTCAACAGCAGAGGTTGGAGGTAAAGGGGAGGAAGGTCTCTCTGAAAGTAGAAAAAGGAGATGGAAAATAAGAAAGAAAGGACAGGAGACACGGAGGATCGGAGGATCGTGGAGGAGCTCGGAGGAGGTTGGCTAATGAGAATTCCAGCATGAGAAAAACGGAGGGAGGAAGTTATCAAAGGTATAGCAGAGGAGAATTTCTCCAGAAAAATGAACGGTAATAATAATAACCCCACTAGATGCATCACTGTGAATTTCAGAGCATCAAGGATTAAAAAGGAGATCCTAAGAGATTTTTGAGAAACAAAATACATGTCACCCACAGAGGAGCGAGAACGAAACTGTCAGCTGACTTCCCATCAGCAGCTCGAGATGCTGGAGGGCAGCAGAGCGGGGCCTCCAGATGCTGGCAGAAGTTATTTCTGCCGAGAATTTATCGCTGACCAAACTGCCCATCAGGTGTGAGGGTGGAGAAAGATGTTTTTAGGCATGGAAAGACTCAGAAGAGGTCCTGCCCACACGCCTTTTCTTGGGACGCTCCTTGAGGACGTGCTTCAGGAAAATGAGGAGATAAACCAAGAAAGAAGAAGACGTGGGTCCCTGAAGCAGTCTCTCCAGCTCATGGGGACAGTGACAGGAAATCCAAGGTAACTTGCTTCCAGCAGGCCTAGAGGACAGCCGGTCCACACTGGAGCCAGAGTATGGAGGGCTCTGGAAAGGAAATCCCTGGGGAAAACGATAGGGTGCCTGATGTTATGGGTTGCATTGTGCCCGCAAAAAAGCTATGTCCAAGTCTTAGCCCCTGTCCCTGTGAATGTGGCTTTATTTGGAATAGAGTCTTCGCGGATGGTATCAAATTAAGGAGAGGTGTTACGGTCGGGGTGAGCTCTAACCCAACAGGGCTGTGCCCTTGTAAGAAGAGACAGACAGACACAGAGAGAACACAGTGTGATGACAGAGGCAGAGGTTGGGGAAATGTGGCTTCAGGCCAAGGAACTCCCAAGAGAGTCGGCAATGGTCAGAAGCTGGAAGAGGCAAGGAAGGACCCTCCCCTTGAGCCTCAGGAGAGGGAGCACAGCCCTGTCGACATATTCATTTCAGACTCTGGCCTCCAGACTGGGAGAGAATAAATTTCTGTCATTTTAAGCCATGTAGTTTGTGTTACCTTGTTACAGCAGCCACAGGAAACTAATACACTTGACACGATGGAGAGTGGGAAAAAATGAGGATATGATTAAAATAGTGTAAGAAAAAAAAGAGAGGCACGTAGAAAGGCCAGGAAAAACATAAAGCACTATGAGAAAAGAAACTACTCAAAGTACACCACTGGCTTTGCTCTAGGCTGCATTTATTCCATCAAAATACCATAAACACTGTTTGTTGATTAAAACTCATGATATTGAGAAGATGAAGAGGAGAAATTAGGCTGTAAAAGAGCTAAAATCTACCCATTCATAACAAGAAGTCAGTAAATAAGGTCTAAAAATGGTATCACCCAGGTGGCATGCTCCCTGTGCCGTGGTTGGGAGTGATGCCCTCATGCACTCCCAACAGTGTGTCCTCAGAGGGCCCGCGCCTCCTCCAGGTCCCGTGTAGCCCCCTAATGCGTCAGAGGGGTGCCTTAGTGGATGGTCAACAGAGTCCCCAGCTGTGCATCCTTTTATTTATTTAGTTACTGATTATTTGAGGAAGATCAGCCCCGAGCTAACATCTGCTGCCAATCCTCCTCTTTTTGCTGAGGAAGACTGGCCCTGCGGTAACATCTGTGACCATCTTCCTCTACTTTATATGTGGGATGCCTTCTACAGCATGGCTAGAGGAATGGTGTGTAGGTCCACACCCAGGATCCGAACCCATGAACCTCAGGCCACTGAAGTGGAGTGCGTGGACTTGACACCTGCACCACCAGGCTGGCCCCTGTCCAAATCTTTTATTAAATGACACCAAGGGTAGAAAGGCGGTTACCAGGGGCTGGTGGGTAGGGGAAATGGGGAGACGTTGGTCCAAATGTACAAACTTCCAGTTATAAGATGAGTAAGTTCTGGGCTATAACGTACAGCACGGCGACTATAGTTAACAATGCCCTATTGCGTTCTTGAAAGTGCCTAAGAGAGTAGACCCTTAATGTTCTCATCACAAGAAAGAAATGCCAATCATGTGACGTCACGGAGTGTGAGCTAACGCAATGGGGGTGATCATTTTAGAATAAATAAATGTCTCGAATCAACACGGTGTACACCTTAAACTCATACAATGCCTGTGTCAATTGTATCTCAATAAAGCTGGGGAAAAAAAATAAAAATAAAAATGTCACACCATAAAAAAAAATGACATTGATTATCTCAGACCGAAATAAGGTGTTTATGCTGCTTCTCCGATGAATGGATCAGGAGCCCGCCGCAAAGTTTCATTTCTATTTGGCCAGCAAGAGCGTCCATTTAACGAAAGCCGGTTCGCGCGTTCTTCTTGGCAGACACATTTCACAGAAAAGAACAAAGGATGGTTACATGACCGCTGTCAGACTAAATTAAAATGAAACAAGTAAACAGAGGCCTCCCACCAGGCTGAGCGGCCTTGGGCTCTAGGGCGGGCGGACGGTCTCCCGGTTGCGGAGAATCTCATTTCTCATCAAAATTCATACAAAATGTGCATTTTGTCAGGAGCTGGGCTCTCTCTAGAAGGGCGTCTAAAGGACAGCACGAGAAGTAACGTTCTGCCCCAGGCCTGGTCTGGGGACATTTTCTTTCTCAACAGTCTGTGTGAAATTTTCATATTTATTTTCTAGGCTACCATGGATTAATTTTGTTTTTCTTGTAAGAAGCAGGAGGAATGGTAACAATTAAACCCAATCTCACCACAAAAAACAGCATTCCAAGGGAATTTCACATTCTACAAGGAAAAAAAAAAGCCATCAGTGGAACTTGGGTTGACTTCGCTCCATGGCATGAACACCCTCGGCTCCTGGTGCTGCTGACGGAGTCGCTCCCCGTGTGAGCAGGACGCCCGCCCACCTTGGGGAGCACCTCTGCAGGTTTAGAGAGGATGAGAATGTTACAGATCTGGGCGCCTCTTCCAGGGGTCAGGGCTCCCCATGCCTCCTCATGGTCCCGACTCGGGGTGCAGAGCACCCTGCATCATGTTGGTTTCATTTTCTGGGGACTCCCCCAACCCCAACCACATGAAGGCAGACAGGAAGGAAAGGGGGGCTTCTCCTCCTTCAGTTCTCCTCGCCCCCCACCCATGCTGCCCACGTCGCGCAGTCTCCAAGTGTTTCTGAGTGACCGTTCCGCCACACCAGAAGCCAGCAGGAGCCCATTTTTCTTGGACACTCAGAGTCCAGCTGCGAGGGCGTGGATAGATGTGTTTATGCTGCAGCTGCCAGCAAGAACACAATGTTGAAACCTCCCTAACAATGCAACTAAAATGGAGATAGATCATCTTACTCTTTTAAGTGGCAACATAAATATCAGCGTCAAGTTTCTGGATGGAGGCCTCTCCATTTGTTAAGATGTATTTGCAGCTGTTTATTAGGATACTACTTAAATCGTTCTTTCTATTTGGCTTTTCTTAAATGTAATACACAAATATCTTCGTTCTCACACTGCTTAAGCGTGTTTCATGGAAATTTTGATGACAGTGCATTAGTTTCTACTGTTGCTCTAATATATTATCAAAATGTAGTGGCTTAAAACAGGACAAAGGTCCCAACCATCACCCAGTTCTGGAGGTCAGACGTCCGGCGTCAATGTCAGTGGCCTAAATGAGGGGTCAGCAGGCTGCCTTCCTCCTGGAGGACCTGTTTCCTGCCTTCTCCAGTCTCCAGAGGCACCACGTTCCTTGGCTCATGCCTCTCCCTCCATCCTCAAAGCCAGCAGCGTACCATCTCTCCCCTCTCTGGCCTCTGCCTCCATCATCACGTCTTCTCTCTCTGGCTCTGACTCTCCCGCCTCCTTCTTATAATGATGACCCTGGGCCCCCCCGACGATCCAGGATCATCCCCCCGATCCAGATCCTTAGTTCAGTCCCGTCGGCCACGTCCCTTTTACCCTGTAAGGTAACACAGTCCCAGGTCCCAGGGATCAGGGTGTGGACACTTCTGCGGGCTGTTAGCCTATTACAACCAGATTTTGTGCGAGTTTGCAGCAAACCTCTCCAGTTAAACAGAAAAGTATTTGAAGATGAAAAAAACACAAAGACTAGCAGAGGGGACCCTGGAAACAACAGCCAAAGGAGCTGGAGGTGGCGCCTCAGTGGGCCGGCGCCGGAGCGGGAGGCGGGGGCAATGGGAGCGTCTTTTCTCTGTAAGCCCTACAGATTCCTTTGTGGTTGTGTTTTCGTTTTACGAGTAAGTGCAGTTGTTATTTAATAAAACCTCTAAGGAGGAGGGGAGGAAGAGAAGCAGCAGCATGCCAGGTTCCCTGTGCCGGGATGCGGGACGCAGGCAGTGGGTACAGGAGATGCATCCACACCTAATGCCCTGTGACACAGGTGATCATGCGGTGGAGGAGGCTGAACCACCGGCCAGGAGAACCTGGGGGGACAAGGGGCAGGAGAGGGGGGCTCTCTGGGCCAGCGGCCTTTCATCTGAGGGCACAGAAGTACAGAACACTTTCCCAGGGGCACAGGTAGGAACCAGGTGCCAGAGCTCCAACTTTCACATTCTGGAGAAGACTAGAGTGGTCCCTGCCCCTGTCCCCAGCGTCTCTGGCCGGCCTGCATGCGTGCCCACTAAGAGCGAACCTGGCTGTGGACCACGCATGGTCTGAGCTCCCGAGGTGCAGAGGGAGGTGGTGGGAGGGCCCAGGATGCTCTGGGCCAGGGAGCCAGACCCCGGGGGAGCCCAAGTCACGGCAAAGAGAGGGCAGCACACACACTAACTGCACACGCAGAGGGGGCACCTTCTCAGCTGTTCCCAGCGCCCCTCCAAGGGTGTGGCTCAGGCCAGGAGGAAAAGCGCGACGGCCCAGCTGGCCAGAGGCTCTGCTGCCCGCAGGTGCGGGGCGACATCTCCTGCATGGCCACCTCTTCAAGCCGTCCTGGACAGAGTCATATTTTCTACACCCTGCCAGCAAAACGAACCTGCCCTCCCTCTCGCCCCGGGTTCCGGACCAGCAAAGTCCTTTCTATTCACTCAATACACAGGGAAGTTTGACCTTAGTGGTGAATGGACTTCGCCGTGTTGTAGCTGATCCATACTTGCTTCTTATTTAACAATTCCCCAAGGCTGAACTCCGGAGGTCAGTTCACTCACAACACGCACACACAAACACACACTCATTCGTGCATGCACTCACACACACTCACACGCATGCATCCACACACTCACACTCACCAGGGAACACGGGCCTTCCACCGCTCCCTGCTCTCACAAAGAGCTCGCCCTTTTAGCTCCGCACGCAGCGCACTGCCGACAGCCGAGCGCGGGCACAGGGCGTGCGGTCTGAGCCGGCGCTGCCAGTTTGTCTCAAAGGCAGGCGTCCCACGCGGGATCTCCCTGGTTTCCATCTCGGCAGCGGCTGGGGTCTCCTGCGGCACAGGATCCGCGTTTACACCACGGCTTCCGTCAGCTTCTTTTGAGTTCGTATTAGCAAGTGTCCAGGAACCGACCAACGGAACCCGGCTGTTTGACAGAACGTGTGCTTGGTTGACCCGTGTGACGGGAGAGACGGCTGCCTGGCGGGAGTTCTGCTCTCATGGGGCACACCACAGCTGCGGATCCACGTTCTTTGACAAAAACACATTTGCAGCACATAAGAAGCAGAGAAACTCAACAGAGAAACGTGTCATGAAGCGAACGAGACTTCTGAAATGCCCCCACCCTTTTGTGAAGAGGAGGTTACACTGGTGGCCTCTAAATGCAAGAGTGACCTGGAAAAACCAGTGGCCACCCCAGAGTCGCGGCAAAGCCTTGTGGTCAGCTTCCCAGGAATTAAGAAGACAGGGAGGTCTGCGGCCGCTGAAGGGTCCTTCTGTCAGTCAGGAGGTCCCCGGGGCACCAACAAGGAAGCAGGGCCTGACCCTGGTGGCACCCGGCAGAGCCTCGATCGCCTGTCCTGTGACTTCGGGCACTTATCTAGGAAAGAATTCAGACATTTAAGTTTTCAATTTTTCGCTGCTACAAAGCCCTTCCCTCCCCGTGCATAAAATGAAAGACAGGAGCAGAATCGGCGCTGAGCTCTGCGTCCTTCTAGCAACCAGAAAGCTCGTCCTCGGAAGCACGACCGGCCGGTGAGAGAAACGGCCTCACCCGCCCACCGGGTCAGGAGACGCTTCCCCAGACAATCAGACGCTCACGTGCAGGAACGACCTATCTAACGATAACATGTCGGGTGTCTTCATCAGACATGTATTAATTATCGTCACACCCACAATACAGAAAAGAACTGTTAGCGCTGAAAATGTCATGGTCACAGCAAACAAAAGAGACTTTGGTTTTCCATTGATAGAGAAGTTTTGCTGCAGAAAAGTAAGAAGGTGGTGAGGAAAAGACCTTCAAACATAAAAATCCGTGAGGAGGAACTTCCTCGGGATGACGTGAATGAAAATGAAACCTTAAGAGAAAAAAGGGAAGATACAAAATTGCCATCTGTTATAGAAGAGGTTGCTGCTGTATGTTTCAAACGGGTGATGGCGGGTGTCAAACGGATACAGAACTCGAATACACTTCAGAGAATGACTTCAGTTATTTTTTATGTTGATTTTTATAATATGTCAGACTAATATCCTTTGCAACTACTTAAACTTATGATGAGAAATTTGCAAGAGACTGAATTTACACGTGCGGCGGCCAGACCATAAGTACTGCGAGGGCTCTGACCGCCCGCCCTCCAGGAACCGGGCTGGGGAAGTCACGCTGGTAGGAAGCCAGTCTGCCGTCTCTCATGACTGTCCAGCCCTCATAACAATCGGCCCCGAGTGGCCAGGACTCCATCCATATCTGCCAGCTTCCCTGCATCTTGTTCCCGCTTCTAACTCAGGACCAGGCAGGGGAGCCAGACATGCTCCCTAACCAGTCACACAGGACGCCCCACTCCTAGCCCTCGCCCACAGCTTCCCTGGGCCCCGGGCCCACCAGAGCCCACCTGAATCTCCTTTTCCCCCACCAGGCTGTCCCCCTGTGCCGGCCTGTGAGCCCCCGTGAGGACAGTGAGGGTGGCCGAGCCTGCCGTGACGGCAAACTGAATAGATAGCCTTTGATTTGGGTGGTCTTTGTTTCCTTCCACAGTTGTTAACTTAAACGTGTGCTGGGGCCACGGGGCTTCTCAGAATTTGCTTAGGGGCGTGGGAACCACAGTGCGGCGAGACCCCTGGCCTGGGAAAGACAGCAAGGGGCCGTGCAGGCTGAGGAAGGGCTGGTGGGGACAGTGGGGACGGGGCACCAGAGACGGGGCCAGGTGAGCGGCAGCCACATGGACATGCTGGGTGGCTTCAGCCCCAAACTGCATCCTGTGGGCAGATGGGGCTGCAGAAGGGCTCATGGGGAGGTGACACGATCAGGTACCTGCAGCAGCATGGGGGCCGGACGGGACCTGGAGACACAGGAGGTAGCAGCCCGCTGAGCCTGGGTGACGTTTACCCCTCACCCCGCAGCCTCCAGGCTTATCCTGGAGGCCTGAGGCCAGTCTCCCGCCCCAGGGAAGCCCGAGAGAACATTTCTCCATATCCTGCCTTGCCCCCTGGCGGCTCCTCCCGGCCGAGCTGAGGCGCCCTGCCATCCTCGGAATAACCTCTAGTGCATCTTTACCACCAACCCCCAGGGGGTCTCTGGGAGCTCTGTCCCACCATCGTTCAGCACCTCATCTGTTTCACAGCCTCTGCCAGGTGACACATTGGTATCCTCTCTCAAGATAAATCTAGCCTCTCAAATTCTACCATTAGTTATTCTTTCCTTTGGGTTGTTGTATTAGTCAGTGTTTGCAGCAGCAACAAACAGCCCCAGTATCTCAGAGGCTTCCCAGGTTAACGGTGTGCTCCCAGCTTATGTTATATTACGTGAGGACTGTGAGTCCCTTATGGTTCTGCTGGGCTTGGCTGGACCCAGAGGGCTTGGCCGGCTCCGTGCGACCTCTCATTCCAGGACCATCTGGGCGTCGTTCTCACAGTGGATGGCCAGAGCAGGAATGGAGAACCAAACACAGTGATGTTTTGGCTGGGATGTAGCTATCTCCCACTGGCCAAAGCAAGTCGCTGGCTCAAGCTCAGCAGCAGTGGGTTCAGGGAACATGGCCGGGCAGGGGCAAGGGACACGCTGCCCCTGCTGTGCCCACCCCTCCTCCTGCCATGTCCATCTTCTCTCAAATCATGTCCACGTCCCTCCCAACTGAGCATGGATCATTGTGTGGGTCATTCCTTCCTGCCCACCCACCAGCAAAACAGCAACAATGGGACGCACGAAAATGACCAGGAGGAGTGGACGAGACAGAAAGGGCAGTGCGGGGAAGGCGAGGCCCCGGGGACCAGCCAGCAGCTTCCTTGTTGTTGCTGACCTTGTTGCCCTGTCCTGGAGTGACCCTGGGAGGAGCTGCCCCATCGGGCAGTCAGACAGGAGCGGAGCCCCTCAGGTCTGGATCTGCCTGGGGAGGGACATTCTCCCGCAGGCCTGAGGGGCCACCGAGGCGAGGGGAGGCGCCCTTAGGATGTCAGTCCCACGTCCTGGGGTGGGAGGGAGACCAGGAGTCAGTAGGAGCCAACCGTGGACCATGCTGGGACAGCTCCCTTCCTCTCTGGGGTTTTCCTGGGACTGTCGGCAGACAGAAGAGAAACCCTAGTGCTGCTTCGGACGCTCTCTGCAGGATGCCCTGTCTGCACACCAAGCCTGGTGACCCCTGGGCCCTGACCTGCAATGTGCTGGCTTGTGCATCCGATGAGGCCCCGAGGGGAACCAAGGTCATGCCCTGCAGCTGCTGGAAGTTTCCAGAAGAGCAGCCTGGTGGGCGGGGAGGGCAGAGGGCAGAGGGCAGAGGGCGGTGGGCCAGGCAGCTGGGGCAGAACCTGGGTTCCCTGAGGCTGTGAGCAAAGCACCTGTCACCTTCCCCAGTGTGCCCTATGCCCGGCCACCACCATGTGTGGTGGGACTGAACCGAGCCAGGTGGGGAATGAGGAACCCCCCGTGCGGCCCGACTGAGTCTGTACAGCTGGCCATGCCCCGCGGCCCCCGGATGTGGCTCCACCCCACTGGGAAGCCACTGCTGGATTTCTGGCTCCTCGTACCTCGTCCATCACAGATGACAGGGAACTGCGTGTGGCTCTCAGCCTTTTTAAACAAGGCCATCTTCCCCCATCTTTGTCATCTTCCTGATGTCCCGGATCACAGACTTTCTTTGCGTGTGAATTACAAGAGTCGGGTGGGTGGGTCCCGTCTGACTTGGCAGTAAACATGCAGGTGCCCAATGTGAGCACGGCTCGGCTCTACCTGGGTGTGCATGGTCTATGCTGGCCCCCCGCCCCAGCCCCACCCTTGTCCCAGGTCCCCCTGGGGATTCATGTGCCCCAAGTGTCACCAGCTGTTGATGGGGACAAGGAGGATGGCAGGTAGAGCGCTTATCCTCAAGATGTTTCCAGCCCAGCAAAGAAAATGGGGGCCCAACACCCCAACACAGCTGACGAGCTGCCTGGCCAGGAGGGAGAGAAGACGGAAGGACAGCCGAGAGTAGCCGTACACCAAGTCCACACACGTGGGCACAGACACCCTCACATGTATGAAGACTGGGGAGAAGCATGATGTGAGTCGACGGAGAGAGAGGCTCACAGGGCCACCTGGTGGGGGCACGCAAGCCCGTTCCCAAGACCAGCAAGCGCTGAGCCCCCTCTGGCGGATGCTGACCACGGTGAGAGGACAGGGCAGATGGGCAGTGCTGCCGGCTATGTGGACAGATGGCCAGGGGACAGAGGTCAGGCAGGAAGGGCAGCGGGGCAGCCTCGTGACGGCCGAGACTGGGTGACCCGACAGTGACAACAGGCCAGAATTCACACACGCGCCCGTTTCTCACGTGGCCGTTGAGCACGCTGGGAGCCAAGGTACCGTGGCAGATGAGGCACCTTCTACATTGTCAGATTTCCGTCTGCGTGTGGATTTCCATAGTTTTAGCTGAGATTCATTGAGTGGCTCAGATGTCCGGGTCTGTTTCTCAGTGTGTTTACTTGCAAAGCCAAGCCAAGCTTGAACAAATGGCCTCAATTAAACATTCACTCTGTCTCCAGCTCCACAGCCCGCCAGAAACACAGCAAAATGAAAACAGGACAAGCTCCAGCGAGAAAGCACGGTTAACTCTTCTTGAGAAAGCTCACCAACCTCTCCACAGGCACAAGATTGACGCCGCAGCCTCCCCTCACCCTGTGTACAAAAATTAACTCAAACCGGACCAAAGACCTAAATGTGAGAGCTAAACCTGTAAAACTCTTAAAAGAAAGCATAGATGCGGGGCTGGCCCGGTGGCGCAGTGTGAAGTTCGCACGTTCTGTTTTGCTGGTTCAGATCCCGGGTGCGGACCTATGCCCTGCTTGTCAAGCCATGCTGTGGCAGGCGTCCCACATATAAAGTGGAAGAAGATGGGCACGGATGTTAGCTCAGGGCCAGTCTTCCTCAGCAAAAAGAGGAGGACTGGCAGCAGATGTTTGCTCAGGGCTAATCTTCCTCAAAAAAGAAAAAAAAAAAGCATAGATTAAAAGCTTCTTGACAGTGGATTGGGCAATGATTTCCTGGATATGACACCAAAACCACAAGCCATAAAAGAAAAAAATAGATAAATCGGACTACATCAAAATTAAAAACTTTTGTGCATCAAGGACCCTATCAACAGACTGAAGAGGCAACCCTCAGAAAGAGAAAACTTGTGCAAATCATATGCCTGGTGAGGGGTTAATATCTAGACTCAACAGAGAACTCCTCCAACTCAACAACAACAAGGCAAACCCCCTTGATTTTAAAATGGACAAAGGACTTGAATAGAAATTTCTCCAAAGAAAATGTAAAAATTGGCAACAAGCATATGAAAAGATACTCGCCATCATTAATCATTAGGGAAATTCAAACCAAAACCATGATGAGCTATCATCTCATACCCATGAGGATGGCTATTATTGAAACAAGAACAACAAACAGAAAGAAAGTGCTGGCGAGGATGTGGAATAATTGGAAGCCTGTGTGCTGTTGGCGGGAACGTAGAATAGCACAGCTGCCGTGGAGAACAGGACGGAGGTTCCCAGAGTTAAACAGAGAACCACCACACGACCCAGCCATTCTACTTCTGGGTGTGCCCTCGAAACAAGTGAAAGTGGACACTTGAATAGATATTTGTACACCCATGTTCACAGCAGCACTGTCCACAAAGCCAAAACGTGGAAGGAATCAACTCAGATGGCCATCAACTGGTGATGGGATAAACAAAGTGTGTCCATCCATACCATGGGATGTCAGCCTGAAAAAGGAAGGACGTTCTGACACCTGCCACAGCGTGGACGGCCCTTGAGGACATCATGCTGAGTGAAGTAAGCCAGTCACAGAAAGACAGAGACTGTCTGATCCCACTCCTCTGAGGCCCCCAGAGGAGTCACATTCACAGAGACAGGAAGCAGAATGGTGGGTGCCGGGGGCTGGGGGAGGGGGCTGGGGGTCAGTGCTTACTGGGGACAGAGTTCCAGTTTGGGAAGGTGGAAAGGCCCTGGAGACGGACGGTGGTGATGGTTACACAATGTGAATGGACTTAATGCCACCAAACTGCACAACTGAAAACGGTTAAAATGGCAAATTTCATGTTACGTATATTCCACACAATTAAAAAAATAAAGAGCCTAAATCATAACCACATATATTTTCATAATAAAAACGTGAAGGTTTACAGCTCATTAAATTTTTTAGATATATCAAAGTTAGCATTAAACTAAACTGTGTTGAAACAAAAAAATTTAATACAAACAATGCATGATATCAAACTTTTTGTTTTTGTTATCTTTAAAGTTATATCCTACATTATTTCTATTAGAGTTGTGATTCTTTTTTTTTTTTTAGGAAGATTAGCCCTGAGCTAACATCTGCTGCCAATCCTCCTCTTTTTGCTGAGGAAGACTGGCCCTGAGCTAACATCTGTGCTCATCTTCCTCTACTTTATATGTGGGACGCCTACCATAGCATGGCTTCCCAAGCGGTGCCATGTCCGCACCCAGGATCCAAACCAGTGAACCCCGGGCCGCAGAAGTGGAACACGCGCACTTACCCGCTGCGCCAACAGGCCAGCCCCTAGAGTTGTGATTTTAAGCTGAAAGATGTTAAATAATTTAAGTTTGTAAAACAGTACTAGAATGCGTAAGTGAATTTGATTTGTTAAAAGCTTAATTTATTAGATGAATAAGAGTAACTTAAGCATTTGAGAAGCTTGGTTTGTTTGTATTGTAAATGTTTCTTGTCAGGTATTTGAAATGCTTAAAAAGACGAATGAAAACATTAAACTGTAATAGAACTTAAAACACTGAAGGGAATTAAACTTTAATAAAAAGCAGATCAACAACGCTCAGTGTAAGACACGCACCCCACGCTGGGAAGGCTGGACAGCACCCAACCTTGCTGGTCCTGAACTTGCCCAGCCAGCTGAACTTGTTTTCAAAGGATAAGATAATATCTGGTGAAGAATATTTCAAATGCCGGGGTAGGAATAGCATTTGCTGATTAAGACAGCAATATTGGGACTAAAAATGTGTGAAACCTAAACAGCCTCAAAGATGTCCACCCTTCTCACCTCTCCCTAAAAAGTCTGTTATCGTCACTGCCATGAGAACACATCCCATTGCTGCCTCCCAAAGTGAGAGCTGTCCTTCATTACTTGCACAGCCACGTGACAACCTAGACGTGGCCCAAGGACCCAAGCTGGACCCTCAACCCTGGCCCAGCCCCCGCCCAGGGACATGGTTGAGGGGTGGGCAGGAAACCCAGGCTGGGCAGCAAGACCTGCTCCAGCACTTTTGGGACCAGAATGAAGGGAGTCAAGCCCACCCCGATGAAAATATGGAGGAATGGTTGCTTCTCTAGCAAGACAGGAATTACCAAAATCAATCCTAGAAGAACTGGAAGATTTGAATAGTCTAACTTCATTGGAAAAAATCAGAAAGATTTATCTTTGGAAAAATTCAGCCCAACTGAATTTTATTTACTTTTCAAATAGATATTTCGATCTCATGTAAACTTTTCTAGGCCACAGAAAAAGGTGGAAAGCCTCCTTTATGAAAACATAACTTTCATAAAGATGGCATATAAAAATGTGCTACTTTATGTATGCCTATAGATACATTCTAGATAAAACGTTAGCAAAAAGACGCTACCAATGAATCAAACATTGTGCCAGTGTAGCCAGTCATCATACACTACCACCAAGCGGGGTCTGCTCGGCAGTGCAAGGATGATTCAAGAGCGGGGCATCTATCAACATCAAGAAGAAAAAGTTAGGGCTGGCCCCATAGCTGGGTGGTTAAGTTCATGCGCTCCACTTCAGCAGCCCAGGGTTTCACAGGTTCCGATTCTGGGTGTGGACCTAGCACGGCTCATCAAGCCCTGCTGAGGTGGTGTCCCACATAGCAGAGCCAGAAGGACCTACAACTAGAATATACAACTATGTACTGGACGGCTTCAGGGAGAAGAAGAAAAAAAGAGAGAGAGAAAATATTGGCAACAGATGTTAGCTCAGATGCCAATCTTCAAAAAAAAAAAAAAAAAGAAAGAAGAAAAATTAGTGAAGGAACAAAGATGCAGAGAACCCAGGCTGAGCGATCAGAGTACAAAAGCCCCCTTAATGGGTCTGCTTCTGGGAGCCCCGAGGGAATCCAGAGAGAGGGTGCAGCCTGAGCCAGGGGTGAAGAGGTGAGAGAGTGCTGGGAGGTTGGGGACCTCCGCATGGGCCTTGCCAAGGCTGCTCCGTGAAGGCACGTGAGATGCAAGGTCAGTCCTGGGTCCAGAGGGACCGGGAAGCGTCTGGGCAACAAAGAGCATCGTGTCGTCGGAGGGACCAACCGAAAGGCAGGGAAGGGGTTTGCTCTCAGTTATGACAGTTTGACTGCTAGTCACGGACACTCGACTCAACTTGCAGATGCAGACAGGGAATTCGTAGAAGGGTGACCGTGGGGGGCCCGAGCGCAGGCCAGGAGCAGCTGATCACAGGTACGCCCGCCACTGGACTCTGCTCTCAGCCCTGCTCTCTGCTCCTCTCTGGGGCTGGACGCTGCTCTCCTTCCCCTCCCGCTCCCCACTGCCCTGGTCCACAGCCAGAAGACGCAGCCGTCGGCAATCCGAGAACGTCTCATCCTTCAGTCCAGGACGTGGGCGGGCGGCGGCGGTCACAGCTCCACACTCCTGAGGAAGGAGTCTGACTGGCCTTCCTGGGCCTGGTACCCTTCCGGGTCAGAGGTCAGGACCAGGCTGTCCCAGGGGCAGGCATTTAGGCAGGGGGCGGGCAGTTCAGAGACTACCCCCTCTCCCCTACTCCTGGCCCCTGGGAGGAGGCCGGCAAACAGCCTGCCAGGCCAGGTGGGCTAGGATCCCATCAGCCGAGGTTATGCGGCGGCGTCGGAGCAGAGGGGATGTGGTACGTCCTGGTTGGTGGTCACAGTCACAGTAAAGATCACGGGAATAGCTCTGAGGGCTGCGCATGTTTACCGTGATTTAATCCTCCTGCACTGGAGGGGCAGCTGTGACCGTGTCTGTTTTGCAGATGGTGGCAGGGGGTGGCTACATAGCCTGATCGTGGTCAACCAGTCCCCTGACCAGGCTCTGGTTTGGGCTCCTGATCCTTCACCTGCCTGCTTACCTGTCACAGGTAAGGACTGTGCAGTGCGTCTGGGGAAGCCCCCTGTCCCCGGACCTGCCTCATCGACGCTGTGTCGGTGTGAGCAGGGCTCTCCGGGCCCAGGGGAGCAGAAAGGAAGAGGCGCCAGAGGGCTGGATCCCAGAGCTGGTGGGTGAGGATCTTGAGTCTGCACGCCGCCCGCCCTCCCCTGAGTCTTCAGGCCTCGAAGGACTGGGGCAGGCGGCTCTCCCTGGAGGCAAACTGGGGGCAGCGGTCAGGGAAATCGATGCATCTATACCCACAGCTGGATCTGTATCTGCCTCTGTGTCTATACAGATACAGACACAAAGACACACAGAGAGAGACAGAGGGAATTATTTTAAAAACTGGCTCGTGCAATAGTGGATGCTGGCAAGTCCAAACTCTGCAGGCTGGAGACCCAGGAAGGGTGATGCTGCGGCTCGAGTCCGAAGACAGTCTGGGAGCAGAACTCCTCCCTCCTGTTTCCGCTTCCGGCTGATCGCGTGAGGTCCACCCGCATCAGGGAGGGCAAGCTGCTTTACTCAAAATCCACTGGTTTAAGGTTAATCTCATCTGAAAAATATCTTCACGGTGACAACACCTTACCAATCCTTAAAAATTAAGTTTTCAAGAAATTATGAGGCCAGTGAAATATCCCCCTTTCCAAAAAGTGAACCACCTCATCTTATGTCACACAACACAGGGGATTTCTACCATTTATGTGCATGTTTGTTATTACATTTCAAAAATGTAAAGTTTCCTTCTGAATGACATCATTGGGGTGAGGGAACGGACCACTAAAGGTGGTCATCTCACTGGAAATATTGGTATATTTTCCTTTTGCTTGCTTGCATGATGCTGAAGAATCTGACAGCAAACCACAGACACCATGCCACTCCTCCCCGAAATATCTCTGTGTGCCTCTCTAAAAACACAAGCATTTCCTCACAACCAAATAACATCATCGCGCTTCACAAGATCAAGACGAATTCTTTCATGATGTCTAATTCCAGTTCATGCTCCGATTTCCCAAACTGCCCGAGAACATGGTCTATGGCCGGCTTCTCCTGCAGCGGATTCAACCCTGGGACCACAGACCCTGGAGCACGAGGCTTCTCCACGACGCTGACAAGCTGGAGGGGTCGGTGGTCCTGCAGGCCGCCCCCCGCGCTGGGGGTTCGCCTGCTCGCTGGCTTTGCAATTCCCTGTCACTCCTGCAGCTGGAGTTTGATCTGAAGGCCTGTTAGATTCAAGTTAACTATTTTGGGGCAAGAGGGCCCTGCAGCCGATGCCAGTTCGCCGAACTGATCACAGACGGAGACACGAGATCCAGCTGTCGCCCTGTAAGTGGGGCCAAGACCGACTTCAGGGTCACAGTTCCAGCCACGATTTCAGAGGAGAGCATTGAAATTGGCTGCATGACTTACAGCGAAAAAAACCCTGGGTGCCTTCCTTTGCAAAGAAAAACTCACAAAATCAAAGAACTAGCCGTTCGAAGCTGCAGCAAGGAGGGTCAGTAAGCCTCGTAAACGGCCCATTTCCCCCGTAAACGGCCCATTTCCCAGCCTCTCCTGAAGAGAGTCAGCTGGGGTTTCACCCGAGAGGATCAGCAGGAAATCTCGGTCACGGTACCTGAATGTTACCGAGTGGACGCTGAGAAACCTTCCCACCGGCCTGCGCTCCCCCTCTCACCTCCACCCTGCTGACCGCCTTGGCTGGGGTCCCCCCTCACTGCTGGGGGTTCCAGACCTGAAGCCGCTGTTCCTGGTGAGTCCCCACCAGCCTGCTCCCTGCGCGGGGTGGTGCCAGCCATTGGTCAAGAAACGCGAGAGCCAGCATCGAAACGGCGAGACAGGCAGGCGGGAAAGCTGGCCTGGGCCCTGCTGTCATCTCCGCCCTCGTGAGCCTCATTGCTGTCACCTCCCAGCTTGGAGTGGGTTGCGCAACCCCCAGGCGGGCTCTGCTGCTGGCTGAGCCTCAGTTTCCCCGCAGGTGAGCAGGTGGGACACACGGGCTCGGGTGCTGGAGCTCCTTCTATCCACCGAGGCCGCCCCGTTCCCGGCAGTGTCCCCAACACTGCCCTCTACCGCCTCATGGGACCCCCATATCCACACCCACTGATGGTCCCATCCTTGTGCCCCCATGAGGAAACTGAGGCACAGAGTTGGACCCACACCCTCAGAGTATGGGCCTGGTGAAAGCTCTTTTCACTGAAATATGTTTAGAACAAGAGGGCCTTTTCCTGTCTGGACAAAACGTGAAGGACCTGGCACTGAGCTGCTGGGCCATGACCAGCTGGCAGGCAACACCCACCATTTCTCTAAGCCACTGCTCACTCCCCTCACTTCCCCGAAATTACTGTCTCCACGTTGCTCCACAACCCCATCTGGGATAGTGGAGCCCCAGCTGGTAACCCGGCCCGAGACGAGGCAGCCCCGGGCCTGAGGCCAGCACAGCGCACCCTCATACCCCACCCCAGGCTCACAGGGCGGGGCGAACAGAGACCGCCCAGACCCCTCCTCCGTGTGGGCCAGAGGGAACCAGGCTCTGCACCACGGCCGCCCACAGAAACCAAAGGCTCGTCCGCGGGCAGAGCCCTGACTTGCATCGTTTGCCCATTTCCCTGGCGTAAAGGCTCCCACATGGGCCATTCAAGCCAGCAGCACGTCACTCAACACGAGCTGGGAGAGTAGTGCACGTTGGGTTCTCATGAGTCACACACGCTAGGCGCAGTCGACCACTGTGGGCTGAAACACATGCGGGGCGGGGATGGGCCGGGCCTCACCAGCACCCACGGGGCCAGGGCCCCAGAAGACCTGAGTTCCTTGAGGACAAAAGCAGAGACCGGAGCCGATGAGATGTGGCGCGGCCGCCTGCACTTGACCTGCCATCTTCACCAACTTGAGTTTTGGCCGTGTTCTGGTTATTTATTGCTCTATAACAAACACCCCAAAACTTAGTGGCTAAAGCAAAGACAGTCCTCTTTTAGCTCGATTTGGGCAGGGTCAGCAGGGCCAGCTCGTCCCTTCTCCGTGGGCCATCTGCTACAGGGACCCCAAGCAGAGCTGGGGCTGGAACCCTCTGCAGGCTGAACTCACATTCGTGAGGATGGAAGTGCAAGCTGGAGGATGCACCAGCAGACCCTACAGGCAAGGCTGTGCTCGGCTCTGAGAGCCGTGGGCTCGGAAAGACAACTGCGGAGACCAGCAGGCTGACTTTCCCTTGTGTACCAGGAAGTCTGGGCCGGGCATCCATAGAGGCACAGCGCCCCACGATGCCACCAGGGACACAGAGTCTTTTGACTTTCTGTCCATATCCCGTGGGCCAGGCTGGTTCACGTGTCCCCCTGACTGCCGTGTGAACCAAGACATGTAGTTGTTTAGATGGGCACGTTGCTGGCCTTGAACTAAGCTGGTGGCATTCTGCAAACAGGCTGCAGAGGCCACAGCAGAGACACCATGGGGCCGGCCTCGGGGCCCAAGTTTGGCCAAGGGACGCTCCTGCGCAGGACTCTGGGTCACAGCAAGTGACCCAGAAGCAGGACATTCTGGGCACTGCTGTGGCGAGTGCCCAGGGGGCAGTGCCAGGGGCAGCGGCCTCCTCACCAGGCTACCTTCTGGGCCTCTCTGAACCCTACTCACGTCCAGGTCTCCTTCTCTGGCCTTTCTGCCGATCCCAGAGCCCCATGGAAGGGGTTCAGAATTCACCTCCACTGTTTGCAATCAGCAAGCCTGAGCGGTACAGCAGTTACGGTTCAAAAAGGAAAAACAAAGTAGGAAGATGCTTAGGCGACAAGACTCTGCTGCAGAGAAGTGGCAGGCAGAGAGATGCCTGGGAGGGGCCGTTCTGGGCCGCGTCAGGACCAGGACAGAGAAGAGGAGAAGGTGGGTGTCCTCTCGCCCCCTGCAGGGGCTGCCCATGGAGCCCCTGGGCCCCTGAGGGGTTGGCCTCAGCATGGTCTTCTCGGCTCCCCTACTCCACAAGCCTCGGCCTGTGGCTCTGCCTGGGTCCAGCCACGAGAGCCCAGGCTCCTGGACGCCACTCTGGCCCTGCTTTCCCAAAGGGCAGGTGGGCAGATCTCGGGGGCCCTGGGGGTCCATGCAGGCTCCACCTTACCAGGTAATTCCTGCTCGGCCCAGCAAACGGGTGTGAGTTCTTCCCATTTACTTATTTATTTTTATTCTGGTAAAATACACAGCACATAAAATTTACCATTTTAATCACTTTCAAATGCACAATTCAGTGGCACGAAGTCATTCACGGCATGGTGCAGCACTCATCGCTACCTAGTTCCAGCACCTTTCATCTGGGTGCACAGTGCCCCCCAGATTCAGGTCCTTGAGGAAGTATCTGGTGAAAGTTGTCGTGGGTCTCAGCCAAAGGCCATAGGAGCCACGGGAAGTCCCTGCTGGACACCCCCAGTGACCAGGCCACCACAGGTCGTCCGTTTCCTCCGGGCAAGCCCCAGCTGTGTTTACTTTCTCCTCACCGGCACCTGGGGAAAGTCCACACCCGGCACGTCAAGATCAGCTTTCAGGAGAACATTCCACCCCCTGCAAACCTTGGACACAGCGAGGAAGCGAGCATGACCTTTCCCCAGGTCTGAAGGTCCCCGAGTGTGTGCTCCTTGGTAGGGGAAAAAGGAAGATGTCTGCCCTGCTCTTGACCTTGGGCATTAGGGGCCAGCAGGTCACCTCCCCAGGCATTCCTGGGCATCCTGGCTGGCACCTGTCTTGGAGGGGGTGCTGACAGGGGCCCCAGGGACCGCCTCCAGTTAAGCAGTGCTGGTTCCCACCAAGACACCGGCACAAAGGCTGTGGTCCTCCCACCTTCCCCAGCACCAGCCGCCTTGGCACATCTAGATGGCTGGGCCCCAGGATAGGGTCCCACTACAGATGCCTCCCTCCGGGAGAGGAATCTGCAACTGCAGTGTCTCTGACCTGGGCGTGCACACACACACACGCAAATACGAGTGCACGTGTACATGGGCATCAAAGCCCACAGTGTGGCCGAGAGCACAGAGGTCAGGGAGCCCTGTTCATGCACCTCCGGCTGCTGCCCTCCCCGCACAGAGCCAGACGGGCGGAGGGGCGGGGCGGGGGCGTTTCGGTTTCTCTTTTGTCCACACCAAGACTCTTGTCCCACAATCTTTCCGTCCATGAAAATGACTGGAGATGCAATTAACCAAGTCCCGCTCTCCTCAACCCCCTTCACGTCTGCCAGCCTCGCTTTCTTATTCAAAGTTTTCCATTTCTACAGGAAACCCAAATGAAGGTCGAGTCCCCCGTGGGGGGCCCGGGCCTTGCTCAGCGTGGGCTCCCTGCTTTGTGAGCTCAGCCTGGGCCCCTCATCTCTCTGAAGGTTGGGCTCTTCATCGGTACCATGTGGTGACATGGCATATGCTTTACAAGGTTCTCCAGGGGACCCCGGAGGCCACCTAGGAGGAGGCTGGGTGACCCAGGAAGGTGTCATGCCCCACCTCCCACCAGCTTCTGACCGACGAAGCAGGGGATACATTCCTGGCCTGAAACTTGAGGCTGTTAGGGGGCTGTCTGCTCGGCTGCCCTCTGCCACGGACTTGACACCCTCTTTCCCACGGGGCCAGGCAGCCACCTGTCTGCTAATACACCTTTACCCTCCCCTCATCCCGGTGCCAGGTTGCTGGGGCCCTGGATGCCTCGTCTCTGCATGGGGTGGGGTGGCAGCAGGCACACTCCACAGTGAGAAAGGGCTGGGGCTCCAGGGGCAGGAGCCATGCTGGTCAGTGTGGGTGGAGCACTACAGGCCTGCTGTCCACCTGAACCAATGCCTATCCAGCGACCAGAGTTTGCAGGTGCTACTGGAGGAAACTGAGGCCTGGCCAGGTGGAGGGGTCAGCCTGCACCCACGGCCAGCAAGAGACTGACCCCAGCCCGGGTTCTGAGCGCTTTTCCCTGTCACAACCTGCCTTCCATCCTCACGGGCCAACAGTGCAGGGGTGTGGCCCATGCCTGCCCACATATCACCCTCGGCACCCACCGCTCTGGGCTGGCTGAGAGCTGGGGCGCCCAAGGGAGCCGGCCTGGAGCTGTTTCACTTGGCAGGACATCACTCTCCGCCCCCAGCTTAGTGCCAGCCAGAAGGTTCTGCAAGACCAGCTCACTTCCTCCCAGCCGGCCCGTCTCAGGCTCGGGCTCCCACACGGAGAAACGGAAAGTCAGGGCAAGTCCCGAGGCCACTTCCCAGGAAAGCCCCGACGGAGTCCCACTCCCTCCGACATTTTCACTTTAGCCCCAGGAGGAAAGGGGATTTCTTTCTCCAACAGGCAACACTGCTGTCACATGTCCCAGTCCAGCCCTGCTGGCCGTCACCAGCTTGTCCTATAGCCATGGAGCCGTAACGCCTCCAGGGAGAGGGCACCCGTGATGGACGGGTTGCACGGAGCGGGGGTGAGGAGGCACCCACCCAGGCCAGCGCCCAGCGCACCCCATGACTGGGGGGACACTAAAACACTCCAGCACAAAACCCTCTTCCCTGACAGCTTGCCTCGTGCCTTTCCAGGCCCTCTTGGGTGTGATGGGGTCCGTATGTGGGATATGTACGTACCTGAGTAGGGCAGCGGGGCCACCTGAGCAGGGCCTGAGCCCCTTCCAGGGACCAGGGCCACTGCAGGAAGGAGACTAGTTAGGTTTGGAGTGAGAGGAAGGTGAAGTTCCGGAACAGGAGGGCATCCTGGGCTCTGGCCAGGATGGGGGCCTACGGGGACCCTGGTGGGGGACAGCAGCCTGGAGGAGCTGGACCCGGTCGCAGGAGAGGTGCTCGGCCCCTCCTCCTCTCATCAGCCGGTGCCCTGGTCTCATGGTGTCTCCTGGGCCTCAGCTTCCCCACAGGGCCTTATAGGACCACCTGGTCCCAGCCCCTAAATCCAGCTTTCCAAGACCCGCGATGGCCCATGTCCCCCTCTCCCGTCGCCTGACTTCCTTTTTCTTTTGTCCTTGCTGTCTCTCCTGAACCCCGAAGAGGTCTGTACTATCGTTCACTGACTTTCATCCTACGTGCCTAGGCGCACCCACTCTGTGCCAGACCCCCCGCAAGCCTTGGGGGTCTGGTGTGACCCTGACACTGAGAAGTGGGACAGGGAAGCCCCACTCAGCAGGTGATGTTGGAGGAGGGACCTGTGGAGCAGAGGGAGCTGACCTGAGCACATCATGGGAGTGAGCTCTCCAGGCAGCAGAAACAGCCAGTGCAAAGGCCCTGGGGCAGAGGTGCTTGGACAGAGCAGAGCAGCTAAGCTCAGAGTCAAGGCAGGGCAGACGTGGCCTGGTAAGACAGTGCTTTGAGGGTGTGAGCTGGCAGAGCAAGATCTGACTCCCAGCTCCTCTGACACGGGCAGGTGTCCCCTTAGGGCCCTGGCCCGGCCAGCACTCACCCTTGCTGCTGGGCTGACCTGGATGACTCCACTTTCACACGGGGTTTCCCCGGCAGCTGTCCCTGTGGCAAGGAGCCTGACCAGGAAAGTCCCAGACCACAGTCGATGAGGAAAAGTTGGCTCCAGGCCAGGCCTGGCCAGGCAGTGAAGCCCTGCAGGAGCTGCCGAGGCCATGGGGTTCTGGCTCCGGCTCATCCCAGGCACAGGGAACGTGGGGCCTGTCAGTCCCCCACAACACCCGCAGGGACCACAGGGCCCAGTCACTCCTCTGAGGTGGACCGGCCTCCTCTGCGCCGTGCTCATCGCCCTGCCTCTGTGCTGCCCGGCCCTCTGCTGTGTGGTGACGTGCAGGGACGTGGGGGTGGTCCACGGTCCACGGGTGGGGGTGGAGAAGTCTGGAGGGGAGGGAGCCACAGCCGCATGTGGCCAGAGAAGGGCACATTGTGGAGGCGTCCCAGGGCAGCTGAGGGGGCCAGCGAGGGAGCTGCACCCTGACCTGATTCAGAATTGACAGACCGGAGATGATGAGAGCAGATCCCTTCTGGTCCATTCCATGATGGTGTTCAAATTCTCTACGGTGCTCTCACACCAGGTCCTGCCCGACCCGTGCACCCCCGGAAGGCTGAGTGAGTGGACTGTGGCTGTCCCAGCCTGTGATGGCAAGGCGGGAGGTGCGGCCGAGGTGGGGAGCCGGGCGATGGACAGAGTCGGGGCTGTGTGGCAGTGCTCCAGAACTCCAGAAAAGGGGGCACAGCGCAGGTCATGCCCAGACACAGACGGCTGCGTGTTCCTGCGTCCCCGCCGGCCTGAGGATTCCAGAGGGAGCACACAGTGGCCGGGGGACTGTGGGTGGGACACAGGTGAGGAACACAGGATCCAGGGCCTCCGTCGACTTCCCACTGTCATGTTCTCGTCGCTGTGAGACAGGCCTGCCCTGGGGTGGGGTCACAGTCCTGAAGGGAGCTCAGGGTCTGAGGAGAGAAGGGGAGGAGGGGGCACCTGGGGCCTGCAGGGCATGGAGAGGGTGCAGGGGCACTGACCCCAAGGGGGCATGGAGGAGAGGAGAGCCACAAGATCCAGGGAGCTTGGGGGCGGAGGGCAGCGCGCCCAGGCTCGGGGAGAGAAAGCCTGGGACACCGTCACCCCTGCAGATGCCGTCATCTTGAGGGGCTTAGTTAACACCCCCATAGGCTGTCCCATTGGCCGGTCCACTGACACTCAGTCTGCCCCCTTCTCTGTGGAAAGCATGTACCTCTGAGTTCCTTGCTGGCCAGCCTGCCGGCTGGAGGCTGCCCGACTTCCCGTGTGCCTCCTCTTTCCTGGTTCCATCATCCTGCTATAGTGGACTGACACCCCTCTCGCTCTGGTCCCTGTGCTGGGGATCAGGGTCCCTCTAGAAATGTGGAGCCCACATGGAACACACCTAGGTTCTCCTGAGGTGACCCCACTCACCAGAGCCCACTCAACGACGGGCACTCACTCAACACCCTCCTTCTGGGCCCTGGACCCTCGGGGTCCTCTCTGGCCACCCACCCACATGCCCACCCTGCTTGGGGCCAAGCCCCCACTCCTACCCAGGGGCCAGCTCTCTCCTCGTTGCTTCTTCCAGGAAGACTCTGAAATTGGTGTCTCAGCCTGTGGATGGGCTGTGCCTCAACAAACGTTCCCAGGTCATCTCAGACACACCGTAGTGAGAGCCAAACTCCCAGCATCCCTCTGGATCAGCATCAGCACCCCAGCCCCTGCCTCCTGCCGGCCGGTCTCAGCCCCGCTGACCTGCTGGCCCACTCTGCCCACCCCTCACCTTGGCTGCCCTCCACAGGCGGCCAGGTGACCCTCTAGATGCCATTTCACCACGCCCCTCCCTGCTCTGACTCCTGGGGCTCCCCAGTGCCACCAGGTTGAGCTCTAAGCCCCCTTGTTCAAGTCCCATGACCTTCCTGTGCTCACCTCCAACAGACTCCCGGCCCCCAGGACGGCTCTGCTGCCTGTCGTCTGTCTGTCTCCCTCCTGCCTGTGTCCTTAGCTCCGTCTGCACCTGGCTGGGTGTGCCCTTGGCATGGGGTGGCGTCCTCTTGCGGGCAGTGGTGGTGGACACCTGCCACGTCTGGATTTGAGCAAAGCCTATCCCGTTCCTCGAAGGCCACTTCCTGACAGCCCAGCCGTGTCCTCACGTGCCAGAGTCCACGGCCTGATGCCTTCCGTGCCCCTCGCCTGCGTCACTCTCCTAACTGGCCATCAAGCCCCAAGCACCTCAGGAGAAGGAGCTTCTCAATTCGCCTTATTTCACAGGTGGGGAGGATGAGGCCCAGAGAGGGCAGCTTGCTCCAGGCCACACAGTGCGGAGGACGGAGCTCATTCAGAGCGAAGCGGCCCTGCTCGGCCCCCCAGGGACTGTGTGCAGCTTGCGGGGAGTAAGCACAAGCCACTGGCCTGCTCCTGCTGACACGAAACCAGGTCGGGTTCCCCAGAGGCAGGTGGCTGGCACTGGATGGGCAGCTGGGGGACAGGGACATGCTGCCATAGGATGCTGGCTTGATGCGGGCAGGAGGACGGAAGCCCAGGGCACTGTCTGGGTCTGCCGCATCCCGAGGGTGAACCCCGCAGGGACCCCAAGCGGCCACAGGAACACTCCGTGCGGGCAGGGCCGGCTGCATGCGCCGGAACAGCCCACTGGTCCACAGAGCCAGGCGAGACACGCTTGGGTGGCGGCATGGTCACTTGCCCCGTGCGACCAGGCATTGGAGCATCACATGAGAGCACAGAAAAGGCACCAGGAGGGGACACGGGCTGAGACCCCACGCGGCGGAGCCCCTCTCTTATCTGGGGTGGGGGCCGCGTGTGGTACAGTACCTTAAAACACTTAAATTTTCAAAATATTTTCAAGATTTGAAAGAAAAAAGTCTACGTGCAGAGTGTTATTTTTGGTATTTCGAGGAAACGGTTAAATTTCAAATATTTTTCGTTTTGATTATGCGCCCCTTCAGGGAGGAGAATCCTTGCAGGCGGCTTCCGAACGTGGTTCCGGCTGATGCTCTTCAGCTGGCCTGCGCTGCGCACCAAGGACGCAGGGAAATCGCAGGCTCCCCCGGCGCCTGGGGCTGAGGCTGACATTGCGAAACCGAGTCTTGTGGGACAAAGCAACTGAGTAATAGAGTGAAGTTCTTAGAAACCGAGAGTTTCAGTTTAAGAAGAGCCTTCCTAACGCTGCGTCTAAAAGGGAAACGGTGTCCTCGTTCGTTTTTGTGTACGTTTCCTATGTATTCTATAATCTAGGCTGGTCTCATGGAACAGCTCAGAGAATGACACCAGCAGCATCTGACCATGCCGGGGTCTTGGTTCTGAGATCCCGTTCCTGACCAGAAGGCACTGGGGCAAGGGCCCATCCCAAGCCCGAGACAGCGGAGCAGAGGGTGAGGCTGGAAGGAGGTGGCGCGTGGAGACGGGAACCAGTCAGAATGAAATCCCAGCAGCTGAATTTTGGACAATCTGAGTGGCAAACAGAATAATGGCTGTCACTCATCTTAACACTTTGAATGAACAGAAATGCATCAATCCAGAGATAGATTTTCTAAAAATCTAAAGCTGAAACTAAACAAAAAAAGTAGAAGAGACTGGGCCGAAGGGGAAATAGAGGGAGGTCTTCCTTTACAGAGCGTTGCCGTCCACGCAGAGGACCGAAGGGCGAGCAGCGTAATCTGCAGCCCCCAGCATGGTCACTGGCTTCTCCTGGGACCATCAGAGTGGTGGATGCCACCAGGAAGGGTTCCTGGGTGCGGGGGTATCCATCGGGACAAAGTGGGGCAACCCATGTCACTCAGGACTTGCCAAAGGGGAACCCCACCTGCACAGTGGAGGGTCCTAGATGCCCCTCGCCCAGCAGGCCGAAGTTGGGGGGCCCGATGTTGGCCACCTGCCTGCTGATGAGCAAGCACACAAGCCACCAAGGATCTGGCCGGAGACGTGCGACTCAGAGCTCAGCGGGCCTCCAGCCCAGGGTTCTCGGCCACAGAGCTGCTCACGTCAGGGGTGGGGTACCCCAGGGTGTGGGGGCGCCCCACACATCGTAGGGTGTTAACAGCACCCCCCAGAGTGACAGCCACAAACATCTCTGGACGTTGGTAAACATCTCCTGGGGGCAAAGTTAAGGTTGGCAACGGCTACCATAGACCCTACCTCCAGCAAAGTGGGCGTCGTCAACAAAAGAGTCTGGACTGAGAGGCTGGGTGCGAACCAGTGGGGAGCCTGGCAGCCACTGGGATGGTTGGGGATGTTCAAAAGGGTGTGGAGAGCAGACAGGACTCTGGCACATCCTGAGGGTGGCGAGGGGACACTCTGCTCATCCCAGGAGAAGTCAGCTGATGTTGTTAGCACCCAAATGCCTGCAACTTGCTCCCAAAACGACACATGGACACGTACCACGCATGTCGACGTGGAGAGAGGTAAAGAAGGCACATGAACCACTTCTCGGGGAGGGTGTGGGCGATCCTCCTGTTCTTCAAACTGGAAAATCCTGAACACTTTCCACAACACACACGCATTAGGATGGGAGTACCCAAAAACAAAAACAGAAACGACAAGAGTGGGTGAGGGTGTGGAGAAACTGGGTCCCTGTGCAAGGCTGGTGGGAATGTCACACAGCACAGCTGCTGTGGAGAACAGCATGGTGGCTCCTCAAAAATTAAAAATAGAATGATCACACGATCCAGAAATTCCACTTGTAAATATACACCCAAAAGAAGGGAAGCAGGGTCTCAAAGAGAGATTTGTACAGCAGCACTATTCACAAAGCCAGAAGTGGAAGTGAGCCAAGTGTCCACCGACCCACGAATGGTTAAGCAGAGGTGGTCCATCACACAATGGAATAGTACTCAGCCTGGAAAAGGACTGAAATTCTGACAATGCTGCAGCGTGGATGAATCTCAAGAACGTTACACTGAGATAAGCCAGTCACAAAATGACAAACACTGTGTGATTCCACTCATATGAGGTCCCTTGAGGAGTCAAATCTATAGAGACAGGAAGTAGAACGGTGGGTGCCAGGGGCTGGGGTCGGGGGGGGGGAGTTAGTGTTCAATGCGGACAGAGTTTCAGTTTGGGAAGATGGAAAAGTTCTGGAGATGGACAATAGTGAAGGTTGCACAACAATGTGAATGTACTTAGTGCCACTGAACTGTACACCTAAAAATGGTCAAAAAGGTAAATTTTACATTGTGTACATTTTACCACAACTTAGGGAATACTGATTCAAAAAAGTTTTCACAACACCACATTGGGGAAAACTTGCAGTGTTCTGGACCACAGCTTCTGGCATTCAAGCTGACTTCTCTCTTGGACTCCAGGGTCCTTTCTGGAGAGAAATCCCAGCCACAATGCCCTGCCTGGGTGACCACACAAAGCGACCTGCGAACAGGAGGTCGGGGGGATCGGGTGAAAGAGGAACTGATGCCCTGGTTGCTCCTGTCCCTGGGCCACCAATGGTGGGGGACAGACGGACTTCCACTCTGTTCTCTGGAGGCTGAGAGCCGCCGGCTCCGTCGTCCTGAAATTTGGGCCCCACGGCCCACGAGCCTCCCAGCACTTCCTGAATGTCTTCTGAGACTGTGGCCTCAGACTTTCAGCTCTGAGAGGGACTGACACTGTGGCCTGGGACATGCGGAGCCAGCAGCCCCGAGTTCCGGGGTGTTCCGGGGTGTTCTGGGGGTTTCTCTCCACTTCTCTCCAGGGCAGCCTCGTGGTCCACCCCGCGGCCTGGTTTGGTGCAGCCTGTACGGACCCCTCTGTGGGGGTGACTTCAGGTCGGAAAACAGAAGTTCCAGAACCCCACATTCAAAGGCGCCCTGGTGGCCGGGCCCGGGTCAGGGGTCAGGGAGAGCGCGCTGCCCTCTGGATAACTCTTTTTATGGGCCAGGCTCTCTGCGGGGTCTGGACTTGGGAGAGTTTCTGGGCGCAGGTTTAGGCAGCAATAAAGGTCCCTGTCTGGCAACAGAGAAGGACAGCGTGCTGTCCAAGTTCAACACCCCAGGGACAGACAGGAGGTCTCGCGCTGACGTAGGCAGCGAGGACCCAGCCGGGACCGTGGGGAGGCGGAGGATGAGGTGGGGCCTGGACAACAGTTTGCCTGCCCCCACACTCATTCGGCCGTTATCACACGGAGAATGTGCTGAGAGCAATCAGGTCCCCCCCTGCCTGCCTGACCTGCGATGCCACCTGGAAACAGATGACGGAGCTGCCCTGTCCTGCTTGTTGCTGGTGGCATCCACTCAAGTCTCTCGTTCTGGGGTCAGGCCTTTCCATGACCAGGGCTGTGCTCCTGCTGGGAGTCAAGTCCTTCTGGCTGGTTCTAGAACGTACTGGAAGAGCCCCTCCCTTCTGGTGAATCCACGCGGCTCCTCCAGGGACACTGCACCCGAAGCCCGCCCTCGAGGTGCAGGTGGGCACCTTCCATCCTCCGCGTGGGGACAGGGGCTGCTCTGGGATGGGCTCCCAGCCTGGCTGTGTCATCCCATGTCTGCCTCCATCATAACGTGCTCTCCTCTCTCCCTGCGTGTTTCTTATAAAGGACACTTGTCACTGGATGGAGGGCCGACCCCGGCCATCCAGGATGAGCTCCTCTCAAGACCCTTAACTTAATCACATCCGGAAAAGCCCACTTCCAAAGAGCCACATTCTGTGGCTCCAGGTGGACGTACCTTGTGGGGCCACGGTTCAGCCCCCACAGGATTTGGGTACATTCCTCCCACAGAAAAGCAGGCACGCTAGGGTCACGCCCACTGTGGGACGCAAACACCAACCGGTCACACGAGGACCGTGCCCTGCACAGCAGCCTCCCTGGAGATGTGGGGTCTCTCAGCCCCCAGACAACAGCGCACAGCCGAGGGTACCTCACTCGGATGTTTATGATGCCACCCCTTTAGTTAGCTCTCAGGACAGCTCCCTGGGCGGGTCTCCAGGGACAGTATCTGCACACGATGCAGGAGAAAGCGGGTCAGAGGGGTCTGCGACCCTGTGAGGCGCGGCCCCCTCTGGGAGGTCTGCGCTGGGCCTGCGACCTCCTCCGATAAAGACGCCTGTTCAGCTCTGCTTTGCCTGCTTCCTCGTCTGCGCGCTAACATCCGCACGGGAAGGGCTGCCTGTCCGGGATGTGCTCCTGGACACCAGACCGATGCCCCACAGGAGGCCAGGCTTCGGAGTCGGCCTTTCTGGGCTGACCAAGCTCTCACCCAGCCCTGGGGCACCAGGAGGCCCTGGGTGTGAGATGAGGGACAGGACTAGAGACAGCAGCCAGACCAGCTCACAGCTCCTCAGAACCAGTGCCAACCACTGGGCTTGGGACAGACACTTAAGAAAGCACTTGGAGCCGCCTCAGCCCGCAGGCCGGAGCCCACAAGCAAGGATAACCCAGCCTTCCCTGGCACAGCCCGGAGGGAGCCTGCAGGAGAGCAGTGTTCTGACACTCGTTAGAATGGTGAGGAAGACTTTACCCAGGACCTCGGCGATCGGGGAGACAGGCCACCTCAGCTCCACGGACAGCGGGGACAGTGGGGGCCACGGCCACGGGCTGGGGGCGTGGTGGAACAGCACTGAGAGGAGATGTCATGCGGAGGGGGTTCTGGCTCCACCGACCCAAGAGGATCCTTGCTGAGAGCGGGCAGGTGATCTGACACCTCGGGGGGCACAGGGCGTGCGAGTTTGATCAGCTCTTGTGACCACACGTTGGGGGGGATTCTTTCCCACCTGACTCAGCAGGGTTCTTCCTACAGCTGGACTCCGCAGGGATGGGCTCGGGAGCTCCCACAGGAGGAGGGCGCAGAGGATCCTGGCTGGTGTGTGGTCAAGGAGAGGGCCTTTGTTCAGCCCCAGTCACTTGGTCAAGACATAAGGAGGAAGGGCCTGTTTAAAAGGCTGAGCACAGTGGGCAGAGTTGACGCTGGAATATGGAGGCGGTAGGGTGTGCGCAGGGCAGGGGGCTCCCAGGAAAAGGAAGCGGGACCTGTAGGCGGGGAGCGAGGAGCTGAGCCTTCCCTCAGTTGTTGGGCACCATGGTTTGCCGAAGCTTCCAGGAGAAAGTCTCACGGGAGGAGGTGACACTGAGGCCGAGGGCCTGGGGCAGCCACCTGGACCCCCGGAGCCCACAGGGAGCCCTCCAGCACTGAGCCCCTTGACGAACCACAGCACTGGGAGCGGTCTGACCTGCCTGACATCAGCAGTGAGGGCAGGGCTGTGACAGTGACTAGAGGCCTGGAGGTGGCCCTCGCCTGCCTGTGGGCCACCTGGCCCCTCCTGCCCTTGTCACCAAGGGCCCAGCCCACCTTCCCAGAAGCGCCTGCCTCCACTTACTGGCCAGTTGCCTGTTAAGAGAACGTCTAGTCAAGTGTGCCCAGAACCCGCTCCCTCTAGACTGCTACAAAGAAGGTGGGGACCCTCCACCTAAGAGGCACCGACCCCCAGGGCAGCCCACCGGGTGGTGGGAGAGGGGTAATGTGTGTGGGCACGCCCACTGCGAGCCCGGCCCCAGCAGAGCAGCCCAGGAGCGGGTCCAGGAGAAGGGCCTGTCTCTGCAAAAGCCCCCGGCCCAGGCTGTCGGGACTCTCCCGCCACGGCCCCGGGGACGCCCAGCCCCAGGCCCCACACTGGGAGGGCCACTCCTGGCCCATCACATGGGAAACATCACGAAAGAACGGCTCCCATGGTGGGAATCTTCCTACACCGAAGCTTGGCTGCAAAACGCTCCTCTCTCTGATTCTGTAACAGTTTCTGAGAAAACGCCCTGAGGAAAGAGTCTTAGAGGCCAAAATGTTCTTCCCAACACTATTTTAATCAGGAAAAACTGCAAACAACCCCCAAACCCAGGTCAATGAAATCACAGGGTGGGAGACAGTTTACGTTAATGCGCCTTGAGAAAACAGCCCGCGGCCACTCAGGAGCTGGAGTGTCCAGGCAGGAAGGTGGGAGGGGCTGCGATGGCGGCAGACATTCAAACATGCTCACTTGCACACACAGGGTTGTTAGAAATGTGTACGCTGTTCACACGTGCGCGGAAACCCCGCCAGCACTGGGCGGCTGCGCTCGGCGGCAGGATCAGAGGTGAAGCTTATTTTTGTTTTCTCAACTTCCAGCAGCTCGGCTCTGCCGCTGGACAGTTACCATGTGGTTGAACAGTAAGTGTGACGGCTCAGCTCGCAGAGGCCCCCGGACACTGCTCCCCACGCTGGGGCCAGAACTGGGCCCTTCTCTGTGGGACCCTGGGAACCTCGTGGGGTAACTGAGGGCTTTTCCTTGGGGAAGGACCATCTCTGTGTCCAGCAGCGCAGCAGTGCAGCGGGCAGCACCTCCCCCACCCCTAGGCACACACCCACCTTGCGCCCACCCTCGGGGCCTGCAGACCCCCGTGACCCAGCGCAGCCTCGGGGGAGGCCGCAGAGGGGAGCTGGCAGCCTCACACAGAAGCAGGGCGTTAGGCGGAGCCCCCTCCTCAAGACCGAGGCCGTGAGTCCTGACGGCCTTGACCGCGGCCAGCGAGGGGCTGCTCAGAGACTGGGCCGGAGGCCAGCACCAACTCTCCTCACGGACACCCACGAAACACACCTCAGGGGACCCACATGGTCCTGGCATCTGTCTCGGTTTCCTGTTGTCGGCCTTTGCTGGGAGTGCCGGGGAAGAGGGCGGAGAGCCCGCTGAATCAAGTGCTAATCTCATCAGGAAATACCCTCAAGACACACCCACAAGTAAGCCTTAATCTGGGCACTCCACGGGCGCAGCTGACACACATTAACCATCACATACAGGGTGCCAGCCAGTAGGACGGAGGAGGCTGGGGGAGGCCTTGGCATCTGCCCTCCCTCTGGCACAGCATGGGACCCACAGAGGCTGCAGCAGTGCTCCTCTCTCTAATGTGACTCATTTGATAAAGGACTGACCTTTCACAGCCATGTAGCACCTTCAATAAAAGCCGCTCCCTGGCTGGAAATCCCCCTCAAAATCCCCTACAGGGCTCGGGAGACTGACTTCCTCTGCTAGGGACCAACTTCCTCTGCCATCGAGTCACCTGCTGGAGCTCCAGACCCGAGTGCTGGCCCTGCCCTGCAGGGGCAGCCAGGCAGGTGCCCAGGGCTGCAGGAGGGACTGCACTCTCGCAGACCCCTCCAGGCCTTGTCCTCTTGCGCCCCAACCCACCCCCGCGGGGCCTCTCGGCTCTCAGGCTCCAGCTGCCAGCACTGCGGCTCCCAGAGGCATCTGGGAACCTGTGTCCCAGGACTGAGACAGACGGGGCGGAGGGAGGAAGCCCACCCCTCACCCTGCAGGGAATCTGGAGGCAAATGCACCCTCCAGAGCCGGGGCTCCCGATCACCTGAATGCTGTCTGCTTGCCTCCCGCCCCTCACCTGTCCCGGACCTGCGTGCCCCTCCTCCACAAACCACGGACCCCGTCTCAGGGGGCTTCTCCCTGACCTGCGTGCCCCTCCTCCACAAACCACGGACCCCGTCTCAGGGGGCTTCTCCCTGACCTGCGTGCCCCTCCTCCACAAACCACGGACCCCATCTTGGGAGGGGCTTCTGGAACATCAGGCTAGGGCAGCCAGCCAGGAGCTCAGGCTCAGAAGAAGGAACCCCGGTGGGCACAGTGGGGTCACATCCCAGCCCTAGCAGGCGGACGCAAGGGGACAGTCTGGGTGGCTCTGGGAAGAGCATGGTCATCGGCAGCACTTCTGGTCACTGGCCTGTCCAGGACTGTCCTAAGTACCCAGGGGACCAACCGATGAGGAAACGGGCAGCACATGCTTCGGGCCCTGGCTGTGGGCCCACAGCGGTCAGGGAGGGAGGAATCTGAGACCCAGGCAGCCTCTTTTTTAATTTTGTCTGAGGACCAACTCAGGAGGGTCTCTGGGATCCAGAACCCACATACCCAGAGTGCACGAGTCCTAGAGGGGGGCAACGGGCTGCTGGGCGCTGCCACAGCGTTGGGGTTGACAGGGGTCTGGAGCTGGTCTCTGCTGGCAGCTGCACGGCACTGTGACTGTCCTTGCCGCCACTGAGCTGTACATGTTAAAACAGCTAAAATGGTAACTCTTTTGTTACATGTATCTCACCACAGTTAAAAAAAAAACAATCTGTGTACCCCCTGAAACTCTCTCGACAGGGCAAGCCAGAGCCTTCACAGCCGTGCGTCCTGGGCTGTGCGGGGCCAGCGTGGGGTGAGGGCCCCCGAGGCTGTCCTGGAGGGCGGCCTCAGAGTGCCACTCGAACGAGCTCTGCTCTGTCAGGCGTGCGCCACTTCACCCAAAATGGTTAACACCTTCACCTTCAGCTTCTGCATTGACTTAAAAACAAAAAAAGATGGTCTCATAGGTTAAACTGTGTCCCCCAAAAACCCACAAGCTGAAGGCCTGACCCCAGCACCTCAGAACGTGGCTGCTTTTGCAGATGGGGTCTTTAAAGAGGTGCTAGAGGTGAAATGAGGTCACCGGGGTGGGTCCTGATCCAATCTGACTGGGGTCCTTATGAGAGATGAAGACACAGACATGTACAGACAGACAGCCACGTAAGGGCACAGGGAGAAGATGCATCTACACGGCAAGGAGAGGCCTCAGGAGGAACCAGCCCTGCCCACACGTGGATCCCAGTGAGAGAATGTGGTACTTGCTGCGGCCGCCCAAGGACACTAATCCAGATGGGGTCCTAGTTTCCCCCAAACCGTCCTGTAATCCCAGTGAGTTAATGGCATCTCCCCCAAGCCGGGAACGGGTCCCCTTGGGCTGAGAGTCCAGGTGGCCCTGCAGGAGCCCAGGGCAGGTGCTGGGATGCACCGTGTGCACAGAGCCCGCGGTGGATGCGGAGACTTCCGGCGGCACGACTCACAGAACTTCCTGTTTGGGGCCAGATCAGAAGCACCCTGAGATGCTTGATGAGAAATATTTCAGTACTTCTGCTATTTGACCTCAGCCCAAGCCAGGAAGTCCAGGCAGGCATGAAAATGAGACAGAAAATACTAAAGAGAACATCTAACAGAGTGACAAATGATCTTACTGGAAGAGAATTCCATAAATTCTTTCTGAGACCCCCGCTGCACTCCCACGCCCTCCATCCCCGGCAGGAAGCCCCTTTCCTCCTGGAGCCAAGAACTAAGCTGCTCTCAGGGTGCACAGGTCCGGGGGTGCCGGCGTGCAGAACGGGAAAGTGAGGGGCTGGCCATGGGCGTGAGCGGTGGTCTCCACGTGGGGAAACCATCAGCAGTGACTAGAGGTGGAGCTGCCAATCAGGTGAAGGACCTGGGTGCCTACTATGTACCATGAGGGCCCCACGGCCCCACATTCTTGGTGGCAAAGGCAGGGGCTGGGCCCGCACCATCAAGGGGCCTCCAGGAGACTCGAAGCAGGACATGATCTAACAGAGTGAGCACTCTCTGGGGCCCGTGAGGTGGATGTCCTCCATGGTGGCCCTAATCACCTGTCCTTCAGCCAGAGTCACAGACGACCTGAGGGCAGGGCAGGGGGCTGGGCACACAGACCACTCAGAGCAAAGACCAGCCAAGGCCCTGACCACGAAGACCCAGGAGGGCCTGGAAGTGACAGGGAGGGGCTGCAGAGAGCTTCTGGGGTCCCCCACTGCTCTCTGGTGAGAGCACTCTGTGCCTCAGTTTCTCTCCTATGAATGGGATCCTAGCGCCTACCATAAGAGACTGTGTCCCCCCAAAATTCATGTGTCGGCATCCTAAGCCCCAACAGTACCTGTGACTGTGACCGTATTTGGAAACAGGGTCTTTGCAGATGTAATCAAGTTAAAATGAGGTGAGTGGGGGGCCCTAGTCCAATCTGACTCACGTCCTTACAAAATGGGGAAACTTGCACACGGACACACACAGGGAGGGCGCCATGTGATGGCTAAGGCAGAGATCAGGTGACACACGTACAAGCCAAGGAACCCCTAGATGGCCAGCAAACAGACTGGGACACATTTTCCCTCCCAGTCTCAGAAGGAAGCAGCTCTGCCCACACCCTGGCTTTGGGCTCCCGGCCTCCAGACGGCGGGAAGAGACCTCTGCAGTCTTAAGTCTGGGGACCTTGTCACAGCAGCCCCTGGGAGCTGACACCTACTTACGGGTCTGTAGTGACAATTAAATGAGATGAAACCCAGACAGTCCCTGGCACCTGGGGCACGCCCTCGGGGCAAATGTGGGGATGTCAGCAACAGGTGACAGGGGGCTGGAAGGTTCTGGAAAACCTAAAGGATGGGGGAAGAATCTGTGCTGAGTCCCGTGGCTGACGCAGGAATAAAAGAAGAGGGGTGTCTGCTGGGCCGGAGGGCTGAGAGCGGACGCTCTCCCATCCTGCACAGCAAGCTCCAAGTTGCCCTAAAAGTCTTCAGCGGCTGCTCCTACTCAAGAGCTGATGCTGGATGGCCACTAGCAAATTAGGGACCAACGAGCCAGCGTGCATTTGCACAGAGCCTCATGTGAACTCACGACCCTCAGAACTACCCAGGGTGAAGGGTGCCAGCTGCTGCCGCGGCCACCGTGCACAGTAGCCCACAGACGGGACAAGAAGGCCCGCCACCAGCTGCAGGTGCACAGTGCTGGGGTGTCACGACTCCCGGGCCCACACTCTCGCCCCCACGCACACCGCCCCTGCACCACACCCACCCAATCCCACAGCAGATGGGCTGCGTGCCTGCGTGCTGACTTGTCCGCCCAGCTCTCCTCTGGGTAGACGTTGCCCAGAAAACAGATGTGAAATGGAGGTCTTCCCGACCAGCTGCCAACGAGGCAGGGATCCCTGGCGAGCACTGCACCCACAGACACTCGGCTGTCTGTTGGGGACTTGGGCCGCGCGGGAACTCGGAACAGTGCCCTGCAATAAGTCAGGAGCTCGCTGGGTCCCTGAGGGCTGGGCCCGGCCCATGGCACAGGAGTCAATCACTCTCACTCCCTGCCTCCAGAAGCAGCCCCAAACCTCCCCTGGGTCCCGCTGGGCAGGACCTTTCTGGCTTTGCGCTTGAGCATATCCAGCCCAAGGTCCCCACCCCTACCCCAGGCTGAGAGGTGGGGACCCACAGAGCACCCAGGGGCCACGGAAAGCTTTCCTGAGCTGGTGAGGGGGAATGCGGCAACACTGGGAGGTCAGCAACGACACGCCCCCACTCTTCACCACTCCTGCCTCCCCACCCAACGCCCACGGCCCACTGCACTTGGCCAGAGACCAGCATCTCTAAATGACTAGTTGGCTGTCGTTCTTGTGGCTGCAGTGGTTTTCTAAGAAGGTAACTCATGCTGTGAAATAATAAACAAAATTAGTTCCTGTTTATGCAATGCCTACAGACTGGCATCTACCTGACCCTAGCCTAGATGCTCACATACACACACACACGCATGCACACCCACACGCTGGATGCCTAACAGACCCACACATCTATACGTACACATGCACACAGACCTACATATACACTCACATACACACCAACAGACTTACCTACACAACCACACACACCTACACGTACTCACACACACCTACACACACACACCTTTATTCTCCATATCCAAGTCCTTGGGAGCCCCCATGAGCAGTGTCGTCACCTCCATTTCTCTGTGGCCACAGCAGTCACACAATTTGCCTGAGGTGGTGCAGCAGAAGCGCCAGCGACTGAGCAGGAATCAGGAACCAGGCCTGAACGCTGCCCATCTGACCCCTGGAGAGCCCCGTCTGTGAGGAGGTCAGCCAGAGGCACAGACCCCTCGAGTCAGGGAGTTAGGAGTGGGCAGGCTGCGGCATGGGCCCCTCGCCCAGCCTAGGGGCATGCGTCAGTTACCTCCTGCCATGTGACAAACCACCCCCAAACTTGATGGCTTAAAACAACATCATTTTATTTGCTCATGGTTCTGAGTCAGCAGCCTGGGCTGGCCTCTCCTAGGGCCACTCAGGTGCCCGCAATCATCTAGTCCTTGGGGTGGCTGACAGACTCCGCAGTCAGGGACATGTGCGGAGTGCATGCCCCAGCCCGCCACACGGAGCAGGCCCCCCAGGATTCCTGCTCGTCAGCCCTAGGGCAGCGCCGGGCTCCAGGCTCGGGGCGCGGCTGAGATACGGCAGAAACAGCACCACACTGGCGCCCCGCCTCCAACACATGCTTCGCCAACACCTCTCCAAAGCCAGTGCAGCCCCTCCCTCACTCAGGGCTGGGGGCTCCTGGAGGGCAGCAGGCGCCCCTGTGGAGAGCTGTCAAGCACTGTGGCAGCACTGGGCGGAGGCCAGGGCCCCGATGCCACGGCTGTCTGTCCTGCCTGGGTGCGGCACCAGGCGCTAAACCTTGCCCTTATTGTGGTGCAGGTTAAAGATGATCTCATGCCGAAAACCTAGAATGAGCACATCCTACTCAAACTGCAGAACACCAAGATAAAGAAAAACCCTGAAAGAGCCAGACAACAAAACACCTCAGCTACAGAGGAACAAAGATAAGAATCACATCGACTTCTCCTCAGAAACCAGGCAAGAAGAGAGGGAAGTGACATATTTAAAGTGTTGAGGGAAAAAACCCCCAACCTAGAATTCTGTATCCTGCAAAATTATCCTTCAAAAGTGAAGGAAAAACAAAGCCCTTCTCAGACAAACACAAACCCAGGCAGTTTGTTGCCAGTAGACCTGCCTTGCAAGAAATGTTGGGGGAAGTTCTTCAAAGAGACAACAACGACGGTGTAGGAAAGAAACTCAGATCTACATAGAGAAAGGAAGAGCATTAGAGAAGGAATGAGTGAAGGCAAAATAAAAAATTTACCTTTCTTACTTTTAACTGATCTAACAGATGGCAGTTTGTTCAAAATAATAGCAACAATGTAGTCAATGACTGTAGCTGGGAGATAATGAAATGAATGACAGCACTGACACAGGGATGGGAGGGAGGAATTAGGACACTCTGTTGTCATAAGGTGCTCACGTTACTCATGAAGTTGTGCAGTATGATTTGAAAGTAGACTTGGATTAGCTGTAAGTGTATATTGCAAACTCTAGGACAACTGCTAAAGAAAGTAAAAAGAAGTATAACTGATATGCTATGGATGAAGAGAAAATTAAACCATACAAAATGCCCAATTAAAACCACAAAAGGCAGAAAAAGCACGGAAGACAAAAATAGGAACAAAGACCAAGGGAAGCAACAAACGGAAATCAGTAAAAAATACGGCAGACATTAATCCAACTATGGCAATAATCACTGTGAACGCCAATGGTCTAAACGTACCAAGACACAGAGAGTCAGACCCAACTACATGTGGTCTACAAGATACCCACTTTAAATACAAAGACACATATATATACAGATTAAAAGTAAAGGATGGAGAAAGATACAGCATGCTAACATGAATGAAAAGGAAGCAGGAGTAGCTATATTAGTTTCAGACAGAGCAAATCTCAAAACAAGGAAAGTATCAGGGATAAAGAAGTGTACTAGACAATGATAAAGGGGTCAATTCTCCAAGAAGACGTAATTCTTAATGTGTATGTGCCTAACAACAGAGCGTCAAACTACGTGAGGCAAAAACTGATAAAACTGCAAGGAGAAATAGATGAATCCACTATTATAGATGGAGACTGTGACACCCTGTCTCAGAAACGGACAGATCCAGTAGACAGAAACTCAGCCAAGGACATAACGGAACTGAGCAACGACATCAATCAACTGGCTAGAACTGACAGCTATAGATTACTTCATGCAGCAACAGCAGAACACACACTCACCACAAGCTCACATGGAACACTCACCAAGACAGACCACATTCAGACAAGAACACACCTCAACAAATTTAAAAGAACACAAATCATACAATATCCGCTCTTAGCCCATAACAGAATTAAACTAGAAATCAGTAACAGGAAGATAATGGAAAATCCCTAACTACTTGGAGATTAAACAACACACTTCTAAATAACACATGGAGCACAGAAGAAATCTCAAGAGAAATTTAAAAATATTTTGAACTACGTGAAAATGAAAATACAACTTAATCAAAATTTGTGGGATGCAGCAAAAGCAGTGCTTTGAGGGAAATGTATAGCATTGGATGCAGATATTAAAAAAGAAGAATGATCTAAAATCAGTAATCTAAGCTTCCACTTTAGGAAACTAGAAAAAGAAAAGCAAATTATAAACCCAAAGCAAGCAGAAGAAAAGAAATAATAAAAATGAGAGCAGAAACCAATGGAATTGGAAACAGGAAATTAACAGAGAAAAATAATTCAGACCAAAAGTGGTGGTTCTTTGAAAAAAATCAGTAATATTGATAAGCCTCTAGCCAGACTAAGAAAAAAAGAGAGAAGACACAAATTACTAATATCACAAACGAAAGAGAGGACATCACTACAGAGCCCATAGACATTAAAAAGATAAGGAAAAGTACCAGCCCTGAGGCGTAGTGGTTAAGTTCAGTGCGTTCTACTTTGGCAGCCCAGGTTTGCAGGTTCAGATCCTGGGTGTGGACCTACACTACTCATCAGTCATGCTGTGGCAGCATCCCACATACAAAACAGAGGAAGACTGGCACAGATGTTAGCTCAGGGCTAGTCTTCCTCCAGCAAAAAAAAGAGAAGGATGGGCAACAGATGTTAGCTCAGGGCTAATCTTCCTCATCAAAAAAAAAAAAAAAAGATAATAAAGGAATACTATGAACAACTGTATGCCTACAAATTTGATAACCAGATGAAATGGACCAATTCCTTGAAAGACACAATCTGCCAAAACTCACACAAGAAGAAACAATCTGAATGGGCCCATATCTACTAAGAAATGGAATCAATAATTAAATAATCTTCCCAAACAGAAAGCATCAGGCCCAGACGGGTTCAGTGGTGAACTCTACCAGACATTTAAGGGAGAGATTACACAGTTCTCTACAGTCTCTTCCAGAAGACAAAAGCAGAAGGAGTACTTCCTAACTCATTCTATGAGGCCAGCATCACCCTAATACCAAAACCAGACAAAGACATCACAAGAAAATGAAAGTGCAAATCAGTAACTCTTATGAACATAGGTGCAAAAATCCTCAACATTTAATATTAGCAAAACCCAACATTTAAACAGAATTACACACCAAGACCAAGTGGAATTTATCCCTGGTATGCAAGGCTGGTTCAGCATTTGAAAATCAATTAATGTAATCCATCACATCAACAGGCTAAAGAAAAATCACATGATCATTTTGACAGACACAGAAAAAGCATCTGACAAATTCCAACACCAATCTATGACAAAACTTGCAGGAAAAAAGAACTCCCTCAACTTGATAAAGAACATCTATAAAAAACCTACAGCTCACAACATACTTAATGGTGAGAAACTAGACGCCTTCCTGCTTGGATCAGGAACAAGGGAAGGATGTCCCCTCTCATTATTCCTTTTCAACACTGTACTAGAAGTCCTAGTTAATGCCATAACACAAGGAAAGGAAACAAAAGGTATACAGATTTGGAGGGAAGAAATAAAACTGTCTTTGTTCACAGATGACACGATCGTCTAGGTAGAAAATCTGAAAGATTTTTTGGAACAAAAAACTTCCTGGAACTAATAAGCAATCACAGCGAGGCTGCAGGAGACAAGGCTAATATACAACTCATCACTAAGGGACAAGAACAAAGCTGGAGGACCGACACCGCTCAATTTCAAGACTTACTATACAGCTAAAGTAATCAAGAGAGTGTGATATTGGCAACAGAATACACAAACAGATCAGTGGAACAGAACAGAGAGCCAGAAACAGACCCACAGAGAGTCCACCGATTTTTGATGAATGAGCAAAAGTAATACGATGGGAAAATAGTCTTTTCAATAAATAGTACTGGAAAAACCAGACATTACATGAAAAAAATGAATCTAGTCACAGAACTTATACCCTTCACAAAAATTAACTCAAAATGGATCATAAACATAAAATGCAAAATTATAAAACTCCTAAAAGATAACAATAGAGAGAACCTAGACGACCCTGGATAGGGTGACGCCTTTTAGCTACAACACTGAAGGTACAATCCATGAAAGAAATGACTGACAAGATGGACTTCATTAAAATTAAAACTTTCCTCTCTAGAAAAGGCACTGTCAAGAGAATGAGAAGACAAGCCACAGACTGAGAAAAATAATTGAAAGAGAGATCTGAGATATCTAAAACACACAAAGAATTCTTAAAACTCAACAGAAAGAAAATGAAGAACAGATTTTAAAATGGGCAAAAGACATGAAAAGACACCTCATCAAAGAAGATGTACAGACGGCAAACAGGCACATGGAAAGATGCTCCATATCAGACGTCAGCAGGAAAATGCAGATTAAAACGACAATGAGATACCAACACACACCTTATTACACTGGCCAAAATCCAGAACACGAAACGCTGGCGAGGACGTGGAGCAACAGGAATTCTCACTCACTGCTGGTGGGAGTGCAAAGTGGTGCAGTCACTTCAAACGTTTCTTACAAAACTAAATGTATTCTTATGCAAGCCAGCAATCGTTGTCCTTGGTACTTACCCAAAGGACCTAAGAAGTTATGTCCATGCAAAAACCTGCACGTGGATATTTACAGCAGCTTTATTCATAAATGCCAAAACTTGGAATCAACCAAGATGTCCCTCAGTAGTTGAATGAATAAACTGTGGTCCATCCAGACAATGGAGTATTATTCAGCACTAAAAAGAAATGAACTACCAAAACAGGAAAAGACACAGAGGAACCTTAAGTGCATATTACTGAGTGGAAGAAGCCAGACTGAAAAGGCTGCATACTGTATGATTCCAACTATGTGACAATCTGGAAAAGGCACAACTATGGAGACAGTAAAAAGATCAGTGGTCACCAGGGTTGGGGGGAGAGGGACGAACAGGAAGAACAGAGGACTCTTAGGGCAAGGAAGCCACCCTGTATGACAGACACAGGCAGACACATGTCATTGTACGTTTGTCCACATCCACAGGACGTACAACACCCAGAGTGAACCTAATTCAAACTGCGGACGCTGGGCGATGGGGACGCGTCAACGTAGTTCATCCACCGTGACAGACGCACTGCTCTGGCAGGGGATACCGTGTATGTGTCGGGGAAGGGAGGATATGGGAACTCTGTACTTTCTGGTTAATTTTGCCAGGAACCTAAAACTGCTCTAAAAACTGAAGTCTATGTAAAACAAAAAAAGTTCTCTGAAGGGAAGTCTCGCAGGAAAAGGAAGTCGAGGAAGGGCAGGTGCCACCCAGTGAGGGTGGGTGAAGGAGGCCCTGGAGCTGGGCTGAGGGCGGGCACTGGGATGGGCCTCGGCATGCACCCCATGTCCAGCCAGCGAGTCTCAGGACTTCCAGCACCCACTGGCAAGTGCCTGCTGAGCCCACCACTCCTGGGGCTCCCGCTTGGCCCTGGGGGGACTGAGGTACGCTAACGAGGCTGGTGCGTTCTCTCCTGGAGCTCTCAGTCCATATGCAGGACAGACGACAAGCCAGTGACGTGTGTAGTTATAGACCACGAGCTCACAACAGCAGGTCAGGAGTGCAGGCAGTCCTCTGCGGGGTGATGCTGAAGCAAGGGGCAGAGGGACGAGGGAGGCTGGGCTTTCCAGATGGAGGGACAGGAGGGGTGCCAAGAGGTGCCCACGAAAGGGACCAGACAGACAGGGGAAGGTTCAGGGAAGGTGGGGTCTGGGAGAGCTTCCAAAAGATGACAACCCCCACGCCTGGTGATGCTTGTAGGGGAGGCTGCCCACCCAGGCTGGTCAACCCTGGGAGCCTGCACCCAGACCCCAGAGGACAGTCTGCAGCACCCCTGGTGGCGAGGCCTGACGCACAGGCATGCTCCCCAGCCCGGTCTCCTGGTCAAGCAGCCTCTGGGCCCCACTGCCCTGCAGCCCCACAGCTTGCTGCAGGCACCAAGTACGCCACCCCTGCCCCCTGCCGCTCCACCCTGCTGTCCTGTACTCCCTGGCTGCTCCCGCTGAGCCTCTGCACCAGCCACTTCCCTGTCTGGAACATCCTTCACACACAGCCACCTGCTTGCTCTGCCTCTCATCCTTGCTCAGATGGTGCCTTGTTGCCTCCCTGACCCTGGGTCCCACCTGGCGCCATTCACCCTCCTTCCCAGCACGTCCACGTGTCTTCCACCATCTGTCGGCTCCATGGCTCACCTGCTCACGTACCAGCCGTGCCCCCAGCCCAGGCTCTGTGAGCGCTGGGATGACGTCCGCCTGTCTCTCCCTGGCTCTGAAACAGTGCAGGGCGTGCAGTAGGCACTCAGCTCCTGTCAAACACACACCCCAGATGTGGTTCCCTGGGGCCCCTCTCTGGGCTTTCCAATGTCTCAGATCTGCTTCTAGAGCACAGGTCCTGACCCGAGTCCCAGCTCCCCCTGACAACAGGGGACAGGCAGGGACGGCCTCCCAGGGCCGCCGCGGGGTGAAATGGGCAGATCCAGTGCCGATGGGCTCCGGGCCATGGAAGCCCTGGGGAGGCCGTTACCCTATTTCATCACTGCATTGGGATTATAGGAAGGAGGTACGGCACCCACCAGGGGCCGCTCTGAACTGGGCAACCAGATAATTCATCCGGAAAAGGCAGAGGACGGACAAAGGGGAAGCACATGCAAGGAGCTGCATGAGCACTATGTGATCACATCAACATTTCTGGGGGGTTTCTCCTAAGATCTCCCTTCCCTCACTGGTCACCTGTCCTCAGCCAGTTCACTGCAGGTGAGGCAGAGGTGACAGAGGTGACATCCAGCCAGCCTGTCGTTTCCCGAGTGTGGGCTCCATTTCCCGGGCTCTTACGTTCCACGGTGTCTGAGCTCACCCAAGCCGGGGGTAAAGCCCCGAGTGGGGGAGGGGGAGTCCAGGAGGTGCGGACGGCTGCTCCTGCACAGGGACCAGTTCCCGAGGGTGGCCTGGCTGCACGGTGATTGCTCAAGGACCACCGCACCCCACTCTGCTCTGCAGCACATGTGCCGGCATTTCCAGAAAAGATAAACCAAATCGCAGAGCAGATGGATTCACAAACATTGTTCCAGATGAACCGAGGTGAAACAACAGATAACACTGATCCTAGAGGACAACACAGGAAAACAAACTGTACAGGGTGATAAATGGGCTGACACAGAAACCGCACCCTCTAGGGGGCGGGGATGAAACGAAGAAGGCCCAGCAGCTGCAGTGCCGGGAGGCTGGGGCCCAGCCAGAACCCTCACCACTGCTGGTGGGAGGAAAACGAGCACAGATACTCTGGAAAAGTCCTCGATGTTCCCATGACACTGACTGAACCGTCCCTGCACTTGAGACCCAGACACATCAGCAGGGGCCTATGGAAGTGCACCCAGACACCGACAGGGACGGTCACAGCCCGTGCCCGCCTCATCCGTGTGGACATCTCCCTAAGGGAGAGACACACAGCAAGGGCTCCCTGTGCACGGAGCCGAAACGCGCCATCTCCCGCGTGGGCCCGGCTCTGGTAGGAAGCAGGGCGGCTCCGAGCAGGGCCTCCACAGGTGTGCTCACGGTGAAAACTCAACGAGGTGCACACTCGTGCTTTGTGCACGCTTCCATACATGCACACACAGGTGCACACACATGTAAAAAGCACTTTAATCAACAAGTTTCTTAGGAAGGGGACGTTAACCTGGGTTGCCTGACCTCTGATGGGCCCTGTGAGGCGACCTTTGGCTGCATGGGGTAAGGACAACCCTGGCCAGCGTGGCTGGTGCCTGCAGGTGTGCTGAGGGGGCCCTCACCCTGTGAGGCCCAGCCGCAGTGGGAGAAAGACAGGCCACCAGAGAACAGAGTCCCCGTGGAGGAAGAACCAGAAACGCCTGAGGCCGGCTGACACAGCCACCAGGCGAGCCAGAGGGGCCTGGGAAGCCCTGTACCAGCAGGCCTGCCCTCCCCGCACTCCCACAGGCCCTGGAAGACCGCACGTCCATCATTTCACTCACAGGGCAGAGGGGTGGGGAGAGAGGGAGAGTGGGGTGACCTGTGTCTACGCCCCATTCCCAGGACAGCACCCCACAGCTCAGTGCAAACTGGATCAAACTAAACAGCCTGGCTGTGACACCAAGCAGCTTTCTCAAAACTAAAGGGGGCGCAAACACTGCGGCGTGTCCAAGGCACCTCCAGGGTCAGAGCAGACAGACGGAGGGGAAAGGGCCACAAGGGGTGAGGCCCACAAACGCCCCGGGGCTGCCACCCAGAACAGAAGCCACGCTCACAGAGGTGAACATACTTTATTGCCCTTCCTCACACATCTACATCAGCTGCTGTGCACGGCCTGGGACCAGCCTGACGTCACAAGCCCGCAGGGCAACCACGCGGGCTAAGTATCTGCAACTTCCCTTTCTTCCTGAAAATTAAGAGAACTGAGACTAATTTAAGAAGCTTCATTCATAGTCCTCACTTGCTGGTTTCAGAAGGCCTGGAACGCAGCTGTGAGAAGTGTCCTTTTGGCAAGGAGCTCATCCTCCCTGGCCAAAGGGACTGTCTGCTACGGAAACCCCCTCACCGTTCAGTTAATCAGCACTCATTTACTCCACACTGGAGAATCTTCAATTAGCCACAAGCATGGCACTGTGCTTTCCTGAATACGAGATTTGCACATTTAAGAAATTTCCCTTCTGAACACTGAGCACTCTGAAGCAAGCCAAGCTAAGACTGCAGAAGGATCTGTCTACCCGATTCTCCCCAAGAAAGCTGCCTTGACTGAAATCTTCAGGTCACACAGGCAAACTCCAGCAGCCACTGGGTGCACGCTTTGCTCCTTCCTCCGCATGGAAGGAAGGGAAGCCCAGTGGAGGGCGAAACGTCTCACATCCTCTACCCCTGACCCCAAGTATGTCGCACGCTCCCTCTTCAGGCAGAAAATAACTATCAACCTAAGCACAAAAATAAATTGCTATCATAGTCCAAGCTGGACAGGAAAGCAGGCCACCAGCTCCACCTGGTGGACGAGGCTGAGGCCACGGCACTGAGCAGCATCACTTTCGGGTGAGTTCCAGCACCTTCTTCACCATGGCCCCAATCCCATCGTGGATGTGATGGAGCGCGGTCTCGCACATGAAGGCTGGGGTCGTGACCACCTTGTTTTTCTGGTCGACGTGAGCTTCGTGCACAGAAGTTACGGAAAAACGTCACCCAGCAAGGACGAGAGAGAACCTTAGGCATAAAGCATCCACCCTGGCCGCTGCTGCCAGGCCGCCCTCAGGGGCGCATGCCACGCTCCTCCTCAACATATGTGAAACGTGGGGAACCCTCCTGGAGCAACCTCTGCCGACAGGGCCCCGCCTTCCGCACTGTCTGCACTACTTAACCGAAGAACGTGGAACGAGTTCCCGATCAGCGTGTTCTCAAAAGGAAAAACGCTCGCAATCTCAGCAACGAGAGCACTGGCTTCATAACACGCTTTACACCATCAGGCCACACGAGACCAACACAGACCTGGGACCCCACGACAGCCCTGAAGGCGGCAGCAGCACCTCCATTTTTCAGATCAAGAAACTGAGACACTGTCGAGTGCCCGCTCCCACCATAGAGGAGCCACAGAGGCCAACTCAACCTGGGATCCATGCTCCACACAATGCACGGCCTGACCCCTACCCTGCCTCCACCCTAACCAACATGTGTGTCCTTGGACCTATGCCAAAGGCCCCAGGGCCAACCCCATGCCAACCAACCGCCAGGTCTGCTAGCCACTCTGCTCTGAAGGGAGGTGTAAAATTGACACCTGAAACCACCTGCAAATAGAGACACTCCGAAGAGAGAAAGCCACCTTTGACACAGACACAACCTCCAAGACAGGCACCCAAAGCTGTCTCGGGCACCTTCGAGGACACAGCTGTTCTGTTCCTGACTTGGGCCCACGTGCAGATTCTCTGGGTCCAGATGTAGACCCAGGACACAGTCAGCCTGTGGCCTGAGGTTCTGCACGCCTGCAGAGCTCTGCCAGCAGCTCCCTTCCGCATCCTCAGTCCATCATCTCAGCATGCAGAGGACTCACTCGCAGGAGGAACAGGGGCAATGAGGCTGTCTGGGATTGACACCCATCCCCTCTGCCCGGGAAGCTTCCACCAAAATAAGAATAAAGCCGGGAAGCGCCCCCACCCACATCCCTTCCCCTAGCCTCCACCCTGCCTTGGGCCCTCGCTCTCTCCCTCCAAGAGCAGGCAGCTCCCCGGCCCTCCAGCCTCTATCTCCTTGCCCCACCAGGGAGCCGGGCTGAGCCGAGGGCAGCATGTGCCCACTGGACGGGCCCGGAAACATGGCCACAGCACAGGCAGAGACCTCTCAGCGCTGGGCACCAGGCCCCAGCAGGCCGGTGCCCCAGCAGGGCAGTGACTGGTTGAAGAGGCTGCTGCCCAAGACAGCCCCAAAGGGCCAGAGGAGGGGGACCCAGCACCACGCACTGTCCCCCACCGCCAGAAAGGATATGGTCACTCCCTTCACGCAGTGCTTGGCGCCCAGGGCTTTGATGGCCTCCGCGGTGCCGGCGTATGGCCACTTGCCGCCTTCCTCCTGCTCATGGCCCACGGTGACCTCAACGCCGCGGAGCACTCTGGCTGCAAGGACAGGAGCAATGCAGCACAAGCTGAAAGGTGAAGGACAAGGTCAGCTCAGGACCGTGCGTGTGGATGCCAGGCCGGGGGGTGCTACGAGGCAGCCTAAAGAACCTAAGTAACCTTGAAAACAAGCACCAACGCCAGCAGTCGTGGGGGTGGAGGGCACCGCAGCAGAGCCACTGCCAGCTCTGAGAGGTGAGCCTGCCCCCTGGACCCATGGCGGCTCTGACCGATGGAGCGTGGGAGAGCCACATCGTGACTTGGTCCTCAGCTTGCTCCCCGACGTCTGGAGCCTCCGGGCACCAGCTGCCAGACAAGGACAAGCCACCGGATGTGGTGTGTGGGGATGCAGAGGTCGACTCGCAGAGGAGGCAGCAGATGGTGGCAGCTGTCTTAGGCCTGAGTTTTGGGGGTGGCTTCTCACACGGCAACAAATAACCACAGCTGTACTGACTGGCTGTAACCAGACCCCCTCCTCCAAAGGGGACACAAGGAGCCAGGGGACACAGTTCAACCAGCAGCCTCGGCTGACCTGTCGGTGCAGAGGTAGGTGGATGCCTGGCCCCGAGGGAGCTGAGGACCCTCTCAGCAGAGCACCAACCCTACTACACACCCACGAGCAGCCTGTGCCAGCAGCACCTGAGCTTCACGGTCACTCTTGGGTGCACACACCAGGCCATCACAGTGCCTGCCCTCGGGGCTCCCAAGAGGTTCTGCTCTTCACCAGGAGGCGCTCCCACCCAATGGTGCCTGAGCCCGTTGCTTCAGTCGACACTGAGGCGTCCAGGCGCCGGGTGCTGCAGAATGCCCGGCGTGAGAACATGTGTCAACTGCCACAGCAGCTCCAGGCCAGGCGACCCATCGTGTGGCTCCATCAAGGACTGCCCTCTCCTCACCTGGGCTCCACGCACCCCAGCCCCCTCCCTTTCATAACCCTCTTCTCCCTGTCTTTAACAGCACCTATAGGCTTCCCCCACTATCCCAGAGTCCATTTCATGCCACTTTACTTTGACAAAAGCCCCACATCAGTGCCCGCTGCGGCCAAATGAAAGAAATCCAAAGAAGGTTTTCACACTTTTATGAAAAAAGGTGAAAAGCGAAGACGGCAGTCAGCCTTTGTTTTGCACTGGGCCGGTAGGGAGGCTGAGCAGTCAGCACACGCAGTATTTCACGCCCTGCCCAGGAGCCACAGCAGACGGGAGCCGAGATGCTTGCCACAGCGGCAGGTGCAGAAGGGGTGGTGGTTACTGACCTGCCTGCCCTGACGGACGGCTGACGATGAGATGTTAAGAGGTGACCCTCTTATTTCTCCTCCACCGCAGTCTCCTGTACCTCCCACCACCCCACCTCCCAGGACTCAGCCTGCCACCCACCATCACCCCACACTGCTCAGCCTTCCAGGGCGCTCGCTGCCTCCCGGGTTCTCGTATGTGAAACTGCACCATTCACACGTAACTTCTACTTCCTATGAGCTGTATGCTTAGCACTTCATTCCCACTTTCACTGCCTGTTACTGGTATTCTAGGTTTTGTGTATTATTTGCATGATTCAGATTATTTTTTGGGTCTAGGAACAGTCAAAAACTTTTCCCACGTAAATTAGTGGGAATTGCTTCTTCGCTTTACACTGTTTTGGCTTCTGAAAGGTTTTGCAGGAATGGTCTATTTTGGACAGCGAGGACCACTCCTACTTGTGCTGACATGCAAGGCCCCATCTTGAGGCTGGTGTAACAAAATATCGTTAAAAACGTATTTACAAACTTGTTTAAATGTCACGACAATCGAAACAACTTTTGATTAGAAACCCAGGAGACACAATTTCCCTTAGCCACTGATAGGTAAGCAGCCACCTGAACCGATGTTGGGAGTGTCCCGCGTCAGTAGACTCAGAGGCACTGGAAGCCCAGTGCAGGATGCCCAGAAACAAACGCTGCGGCCATGAGCCCTCGAGTCAGGCTGTTCGTGCTGTGGACGCTGGCTGTGGTCTCAAGCTGCGGACGGTGACGCTGGCCGACAGCGCACTCCTGACAGAGCCCTGGCCTGCAGCACTCCTGTGCTGAAGTCAGGGGACACACGAGCAAGGCAGCAAAGCTGGCGGAACCCCCATCGCCCATCTGTGCTTCTGACGAGAAGGCTGAGAAGTCACGGGACTGCTGGGAAGGGGGACGCGAGGCGCACTGCCTGAAAAGGGCATTTCATCCGTGGCCAGGACAACACTAAAGAAACTGCTGTGGGAGGGACTGAAGTGAGCCTCCAGCAATGACAAGGCGACTGATAAGAGTAGTCGCCATCCCCGCCCAGCCTCCACGCCCCACGGTTAGCAGGGGACAACACTGGCCTTGCTTCCTCTCGAGTGCACTCAGCTGAGACGTCTGTTTATACAAATAGGCAGAACGCCCGCAGGAAAGTGGCCAGTCTGCTCAGCTTCTGTCCTATGTATTGTACTTCTGAGTTGGTCACAAAGAAAGGGCGCCAGGCTCCTCCCTGGGCGCTCGCCCACGTAAACAGGTGCTGCTCCAATGACAGTGTCCTGGGAGGAAAGCGGCCACGCAGTATCGGCATCGCCCACTCTCCATGCTTCCTCTCTTCTGAGGAAGGTACCGTCTCTTCCGAGCAGGTCCAACTCTGGGAGGATGGAGGGAGATGCTGTGCATGCAGACGTGCGCCCGGGCTATGGACCCAAGGCTGGCGCCGCTCATGATCTGGGGCTCCCTGGGTGATGACTGGGCAGAGCCTCAGGCAAGTGACCACAGGGTCTGGGAAGGACGCTGGCCTTCAGTGGGGACTGCCCTTTTGAGCCTCTGTAGCTCAGAGGGTTCTAACAGAATATTGTTCTCTTTCGGTTTGCCAACAATATGGTAGCAAGCATATCTGATGGAGATTGGAAGTGGCCTCGAGATTGTGTATTGGTGAATTTAGTTTTTAGTTTTTAGTTGTCTGTGCACTGCTGTGCTCCTGAGAGGCCTTCTCCAACCAGCAACAGACTCCAAAGCCACGTGGTCCACGCGCTGCGGTGTGGAGTACATGTGGACAAACAGCACACTGCACTGGAGCAGGACGGAGGAGCGACTGCCGGGGTATTTGTGGAAACACAAGTCCGACGAGATCAGGCCTGATGAGGGGGTCTCCACCCCACATCTCTGAGAGCCTCTCCTGGCTGCAGGTGACGGCTGGCCTCGCCCACCTGCCAGGACCGAGGACTGCAGGCTGTGGCGTGAGCAAAGGCTGTGCCACGGTGTGAGTTTGGTCGTGCAGAGGAGGACAAGGACGCTCGTGTGTGGCTGGCCTCAGGACCCAGTCCTTGGGCCATGACCTGCGATCAGTGTGTACCTCCAGAAGGGCAGCCAAGTGACAAGGCGTCAGGAAGGGTGCTCACGACAGTGACGGAGAATAGAAATCTGAGTGGTAACTACGGGGCTGCTCTGAGCAGGCATGGGAAGGCAAGGCCAGGCGAGGGGAAGAGGCGCCAGTAAAGGCTGGGGGTCAGGGAAGCACAGACTAGGGAACCTTCCAGAAGCTGAAAGAATCATCCCCTCTCCTTCCTGCTAAGTCGTCAGAAGAAATAAAAGTGACCAGAGAACTTTCAGAGCTGGAAGGCACCTGTGAGATCACATGAAACCCCCTTGGCGAAAGCGACGAAAGTGACGAAAGGGCTGAGAGTTCCCAAGCCCACACGGCTCAACGGGAGCTCCTGGCTGTGAGCCCCGGGCCGCAGGCTCCAGCCGCCGCCCTCCCTCCACAGCCCAGTCTCAGACCCAGGCCAGCCGTCACCGGGCCCCAAGTGGAGGCCCCACGTCCTGCCAGGCCCGCTTTGGCGGTACGTACCCGATGGGCTTCCCGGCCTCGTGGAACTCCTTCAGGACACGCTCGACGTCTTTGTTGACCTTGCAGTCCTTCCCGTCTATGGCGAACGTGCTCCTACCAGAGAGAGGAGGCATCCTCAGATCTTGCGGCTGGGTGGCCCCCGGCCTGGGGAGCCTCCAACCCCACCCGAGGCTTACACATGGGTCCGTTAACTCCACAGTCCCTGAAATCAGTCACTAATGTGTGTGCACATGGCTTTTCACATAATTGTATATACGTACACATACACTTTTTTTCTGCTTTTTAAAACAGAAAGAAGCACGGGAACCAGCAGGAGGGAGGACAACAGAGGCACAGTGGAGCACAGACACCAGAGCAAAGCCAAGCCAGGCCCCCAGGGCGCTCGGAAGTCCGCTTGGTAAACGAGAAACAGCCGACATCCGACTGGCCTAAAACCAGCAACAGATGCTGCACTTCACTAACAAGGAAAAGAAAGGCGAAGCACATCGGACAGCTGCTTCTTCACCAGACAAGGGCAGCTGAGGAGTCTCTACGGCCCCTCCCACCACTGGCGGGCACGCGCCCGTACATCGCTCTGGAAGGCAATGTGGTGAGACCCATCAAACTTCAAAAGACACCCCCCCTTTCCCGAGAGCCTCACTTCCGGGCTTTCTTCTATTCTGTTTATGTGTTCGACTCCTCAATCCTAGGACGTCTGCAGTATCACACACAAAGGACTAGAAAACTCTTGGGGGAGACGGATGTTTGCTATCCTAACGTGGTGACGGTTTCTTGGGGTGCACGCACACATCAAAACTTATTGAATTTTACATTTTAAAGGTGTGTATGTCAATTACACCTCCAAAAAGCTATTAAGACAAAAAAGAGGACTGGCAATCACGCACGTCCAGCAGGCTTGGGTTGTCTACCCAATGGGATCTGTGGGGCAGCTGTCGGACAATTAACGGACCAGCACCAAGCCACGCTGCTGAGCGGAAATATAGACTGCACAACAGTGAGCTGAGAGGCTGCTCACTGGTGAGATCTTAACCAGATATACAGATCTCTCGGGAAATACGTGCAGAAGCTGGTAACAGTGCCCGAGAGGAGCCAGAGCCCCAAGCAGGAAGAAGTGAACTCGCCTGCTCCCTGAACAACCAAAGCAGCCACCACACAGACCGCTGACGTGGGAGCTGGCCTTCCTTCTGGAAAGGTGAGAAAGAATGGGGCCAGTGACCAGAAGCCCAGCTTTCCCCAGGGAGCACGAGCTCACACGTGCACTGAGCCAAGGCCCACCGCTTCCTCGAACACCAAGCCAAACAACCAATAACCCTGCACAGCCCACGTCTGCGCTTCTGAGTCAACCAAGGGCGGGCGGTCAGCCTTGCCGGGACACGACCCCAACAAATCTCAAACTGCCCTCGAGTACCAAGCATCAGAGGTAAGGGGCAATGGCTTCTGAACCTGGCTCGTCCTTCTGAGAAAGCATGCCTGGTCCTGTTGGAAGTCACAGAACAGCCAACACAGACCGCTCTCTGCATCGCCTGTCTGGAGACTTGTGAAGATGGTGAGGTGGGGAAATCACTTGACAGGCTGGTTTTCGGGAGGAGTGGACGTGAGGCAGGGACAGTGCTTCCAGCAAGAGAAAGGAGCATGGGCACCATTTCAAGGGGCTGGGAAACCGGGTGGGAATCTGGCAAAAGGAGGTGTTCTGACATCCGCAGGTGGAGAGAGCCTCGAGGTGTCAGAACACGCGAGGCCTGTGAGTAGAGTCAGACTTCAGGGAATGCAACAGCCTCTGCCCCTTACTTTGGGGGCAGGGCGCCCACACAGCCAGCCAGGAGGTTGCCGGGCTGCTGCAGGTGGAAGGCCGATGATCAGCCGGCCAGCTGACTGAGCCAGGTGGAGCACAGGAACTGAGGACGGTGAGCACAGGATCCCAGGCATCTGGCCTGAACCCCACCCACCGCCTCCCCTGAACACGAGGGGTCCAGAGAACAAGAGCCTGACGGAAGCTGAGCACAGGTTGGGGGATGCAGCTTTAAACAGCAACAAGTGGGTCCAACCACTCAGGCAGGCAGCTGGAAATGCGGGTCAGAAAGGTGGAGATCCACGGTGCGGACATGGGGACAGCTGAGCCACGTGCAGATGAAACTCCTGGGGACGGGGTGCAGGAGGGAGGCAGCTCCGGGAAGGAGCAGCTGGGAAGAACGAGCCCAGCGGGCAGTTCCCAGGGCATGAAGACAGCACTCAGGGAACTCAGAGCTGGGGGGAGAACGGGACCCATCGGGGTTAGGAAGCAGTGGATACTGGAAACCTCAGAAAAGAGACACGGACAGCTCAGCGAGGAGGGAAACGGGATGGTGTGAGACTGGAGAACCAGGCGGGAGGAAAGCAGGCGGGCACCAGCACCCACTCAGAGTCTGAGAGTGAACAGGGGCGCAGGGGGGAAACGAAGGAAGAGCAGGGATTCTTGGAGTGATGCCCTGAGGAGGCGGTGGGCACAGCAGAGGGTGGGCAGAAGGCGAGAAGATCCGAGGTATTGGCCTTGAACCCCGGCCCACCCCCTTCTGACCAGAGTTTCCAGCAGAGGAGCGAGCAGGCAGACTACTGGGGCCCGGTCAGCTGAGGCTGCAGAACCCCAGAATGGCCCAGGCAGCGGGAAGGCAAGCCCCAGGGGCTGGCTGCCTGTCGGCACAGCCAGACACCTTTCCCCAGAGGCCCCTGGACCTGGGACAGAGAAATGTTCTTATCCTTGACACAGGAAAATGCTTGGTTTAGGGCCTGATTTGCTGATCTACTGTGTTTCCACCAAAACACATGTAGTCCCGGCTGTTACGCACAGTACATCGCCTGTTTAACGCCCCCAAACTACCGGCGCAGCCACCTCCCATCTTCCCGCACCTGATGGCTGTGCGGGGACCCTCCATCACTGGAGCAGCAGCCCCAGGCCCACCTTGAGGGATGTGCCGGGACAGGCAGGCATTCCGTGAAACCAGAGACAGAAGAAAGAAGGGAACAGAAAGAGAACCTGAAACCCAAACAACGTCACAGCTATACCATGACGGTCTTGCAAACTTGTGGTCCAGTTACCGTGGCAACAACCCAGAGGGCAAAGCGAGAAAGGGCTCCCTTCCTCCACCCAGGACCGTCGCCCAAAGGGCCTGAGCGGGAAAGCAGGTTTCCGTGCTGCGAGGCCCACAGGAGAGCTGGTGTCTGAGGACCACCAACAGGGAGACGAGTTCTGAGTGACGAGACCTGTGAGCACCCTTGTCAGATGGGAGGGAGCCCAAGCCCTCAAAGGTGGCCAGGTCCCTGAGGGCTCAGAAAGGAGCAGGGAGAGGAAAACCCACAGCTTGCTCAAACACTACCCAGCCTCACCCTACAGCAGTCCCCATCACAGAGCAGCTCTGTGCATTGCCTGGACCCTAAGGCCCCCAAGAGCCGTTCACATCACCACCTCATCCCCATCGACCGCTCCAGGTGAAAAGCAGAAGACCCCAGAGCTCAAACACGTACAGGTTTTTGGCGGCTCCAAAGCCTCCGGGGAAGATGGCGGCGTCGTGGTTGGCCGCGCTGAGTCTAGCCAGGTCAGTGATCTTGCCGCGGGCGATCCTTGCCGACTCAGTCAGAACATTCCTGGCAAAGAACACAGAGGCCGGAAAAGAGGTTCAGTGTGCAACCAGGAAAAGGGGGCAGGCTGGAGTCTATCACAAGACAAGCAGACATGTTCCCTCGGCCTCGGGGACATGCGCTCACACGTGCATTAAGGCCGATACCTAGAAAATGTGACACAGTTACAGTAATGCCAAATTATCTGGCACTTTCTGTGTGAGCCTGGGGCCACCAGGAAGATGGAAGCCCCTCCGAGAGTCTGAAGCAGACAGCATTTAGTGCGGGGAGTTGATGGATGATGGGACAGTAAGAAACTACTGCTCGGGGAGAGCGAAGCAGCCCCAGGATGAGCCACAGCAGAAGTTGCTACCACCCTCGGCTGTGGGGCTCAGGGCCAAGGCCCAGGCAGAAAAAGAAACCACGGGGCTCCTGAGTGGGGAACCGCAGGCCCCACCTCTCTCTGTCTAAACCTAGCTGGAAGGTGCTGGAACCACAGCCTCCAAGGGCCACAGGCCGGGCAGGGCCAGGACAGCACATGCCTCCAGAACAGAAATGTGCCCGGGAGCTGGCTCAGAGATGTGGGGCCGCAAGAGGGGAACGAGGTGGGCGACCCAAGCCCATGAGACGCACTCCTTTAGTTAGAAGGAAGGTATGAGGTCCTTGCTGGGTGGGAATTTTCCTTCAACGTTTTGGCAGGCATCTAGAGTTAACAACATCCTAGGCTCGCAGCATTTACAGAACGGCCTGAGGACGACTGCTCTGGAGGAAGATGGTTCATTTAGACACAGATCCAGCTCCCACCCAGGGTGAAGAACCTACGCATGCAGGTTCTCCAGGACTGTCAACTTGCCCCTTGTCCACGCTCAAGGACCAGAGGGGTGGACCCACACCTGGTTTCACTCTCAGCAGGCTGCCCCTTGGTGTGGTCAATCACGTGCATCTGAGGGACGTCAGGAGCAAAGATCTGGACCTCAGCACCGCCACGGCTCAGGTGAACCAGTATCCTGCACGGGAGGACAACAGCATTTTAGCTGAGAGCCAGGTACAAACCCCTACGTTCATCTACTTGCTTTACAGAAAGTTACAGTTCACTTGCTAACAACTCAAACGCCCACAATTCAAAGTCACTGTCACTGAACTAGCCTGTGGAGACCAGCTAGTCTCCAAGCTCCCTTCACAAGATGGTGTCCGGAGCAGGGTGGCCCGGCTGGTATCACAGCCGGGTTATCAGGATTCCCAGGCTGCTCTGGATGCTCTTCCTCCCACAGGCCAACTGACGGGCCTTGAGGTTTGAGGGGGCTTTCGGTCAGGATAGTAAGTTCATTCCTGGTCTCCGCCAGCTTTCCCACCACGGGGGTGGGAGAGAGACAGGGAGATGTGCAGGGCTCCCTGAGGGCTGCTCCGTCACCACCCGCCTCCTGCAGGGAGCCACGAGGGGTGCCTCACTGTCCCCCAACTTATCCCAAACCTGACAGCCCAGAATGGTCCTGCTCACAGGAACCTTTCTCCAAAAAATAAAAAAAACAGGATACAAACTACTCAGCACCAGCTGCCGGGTCACATCAATGACGCTCTGTCCTCAGACAGCCAAGGGCGCTGCGCTGCCCTGAGATCAGCTGGAGGGCCAAGCAAAACCAGCACCCATTTCCGTGAGCCCATTGTTAACACGGGGTGTGAGAAACACCAGAAGGCAGAGGGCACGTGGTCATCCCTGGGGGACACCGCCACAGGACATGTTTACAAAGCTCGTTTTATGCGTTCCTCTATTTTACACACCTGATCTATAAAACTTTTCCTTTGTGTCCCGAGGCCTGACCAGTCATTTTTGCCTGTCTAAGGGGAAGTTTCTTCAAAGGGCTCAGGAAGAGGCGCCCCCCGCCCCAGGACTGTCCCGAGGGGCTTACGCTGAGGCCTCGTGGAGCTCCGTGCCGTCGTAGACTCCGCATCCCGACAGCACCTGCGGAGGGGCGGACGGTCACTGGGGGTGCGCACAGGGGGCCCCGAGACGGGGAGGAGAAGTCCGACCTGGGGCGGGGGCAGATGAGGACCCGACCTCGGGCGGAGGGCGCCGACCTGGGGCGGGGACCGGACCTCGGAGGCGGGGAGGGGGCCAACCTCGGGCGGGGAGAGGAGGGGGTCTCCGACGTCGGACGGTGGGGGTGAAAGGACCGGACCTCGGGCCGGGGGAGGGGGAGGGAGAGGGCCGGACCTCGGGCGGCGGCCCCGCCCCCACGCCCCGCCCGCCGGCGTCCACTCACCAGCGCGACCTTGGGCCCGGGGCGCGGCGCGGAGCCGTGCAGGGCTGCGCGCGGGGAGGGCGTCCGAGTGTTGGCGGGCAGCGGCCGCAGGCCGGGGAGCGGCGCGAGCGCGGAGGCCGCCGCCAGCCTGGGTGCCATCAGGGCCCAGACGGCCGCCATGGGTGCGCGGGACGGCGGGGGTCGGAGGGTCACGTGACCACGGAGCCACGCACGGAACCCAGCCGGCCGCCCCTGCGCAGTCGCCTCGTCCCGTTCCACTCCCGCGAGTGCGCCGGGGGCGGGGCCGCGCCTGCGCAGTCGTCCCGGGGAGCTTTGGCTCTGTCCTCGCGGAAGAGGGTGATCGCGACCCCGGGCGGAGGGGTTCGCCCGCACCGCCGCCTCCCTCCCGCTCCTTGTGTCCGGCTCTCGGCTGCCCTGCCCGGGCCCGGTGTCCCGTGTCTCCGGGCCGGGCGCGGGGCAGCAGCGGCTGAGCATCGCTGCTCTAAAATAGACTAAGAATCAACTTCAGCGTCATCGTCATCCCTAAAAGTGGTTCCTCCGTGTCGAATGACCAGCGTTCAAATGTCGAATTCTCATAAATGTCCTTTTTTTCTTAGTGTTTGAATCGGGATCCAAATGAGGTCTTCACACTGCAGGGCCCCACCTCCTGTTCTTTGTTTCCCTTGATGTTACCCCTTCTCCAGAGTGTCCCTCTTGGTTTGCGGGCTGCACCGCGAGGTAAACTGCCTGTCCTCCAATTTCCTTCCGGAGGCTCCTCCAGGGTCAGTGTGGGGCAGGAACAGCCGTAGTGCTGTCTGCTCTCTCCTTGTGACCTGTACCGAGGCACTAAATCATTGCAAAATGGGGCTACTCTGACGCCTTGAGGGGCTAGTTGGAATTCTCCCGGTCAAAAAATACCTAGTGGTTATCCAGGAGCTGGTTCACATAGAAACGACTGGATAAATGCCTTATTCTTTCCCTTAATTTACCACTTTTCAAACCAACAACACAGGTTTTTGAAGTAATTTGAATGGATTTGAATGGTCACTGTTGGAGGCAGCTGGTGAGCAACAGGCAGATACATTGGATGTTTCAACCCAGGGCCAGCACTGTCCTTATTGACATTCAAATTGTCCTATTTTAAAGACTTTTACAGTTGATCTCTGCAAGGAGATTCTCCTAGGAAACTAGAATAACAAACATAGGGCATTGTAAAAGTTATAACCAAAGACAAGCTTGGAATGTCTCACTGTCTTTATTCCTGAACCTTCATCACTGACTCCTCCATTTCTATGGATGGACCCAATTTCTTCTGGACCCAGGAGAGCCGTTCTCAATCCTCCCTGCACTCCCACTGGCATCCTGGCTTCTCACGGCTCCTGAGGGACTGTTTCTCAGGGCCACATCCAGAACACTAGCTGGTGATCATGGGGACGATGCTAAAATGCACTAGGTCAGCTGCTCTCTTTTAGGAAGGAAACACTAACATACAGAGTCTATTCAGTCGGTCTGGGAGCCAAGACCCCGCCTCTCTACCAAGCTTCCTCCCAGTGCTGCTGCCAGGCCTTGACCACACTGGCCACTCGACCACTGCTCCTGGACCCCACCTGCAGAGCCCCACTTCCGTCAGCTGCACCTCCAGGGGCCTCTGCTCAGCTGCATTTCACCTGCACACGTGAAAGTTACAGAAAAAGCTGGGGTGAGGAGGGAATGCTAGAGAGTTTTCCAGCCTAAGTTATGCTTGGAGACGACGAGCAGGAACAAACGCCCAGTGACACTGGAGACCTGAGCACACACTGGGTGAACAGACTCAGGTGACAGCCCCCTCCAGTGGGCACCAGGCCAGCTGTGAAGGGCTTTCCTTTTCCTTTGAGCCATGCCCACAGGCTATCTGGGACATACTGCACCCAGGTCTGCCCGTGTCCTGACTGGAGGCTGCTGCTCCCAAGCCACAGGGACCGGGCGCCTGGCTATATTTGAGAAGCTGGTCCAAGACACTCTCACAGGGACCCTTCCCGAGGGGCACTGAAGGGCAGAGCGGCCCGTCTCCTCCCCTGTGTGGCCTGTGCAGGGCTGGCCAGGCAGGTCTAAGTGAGCTCCCCAGGAGGACCATCCGGTCCCAGCCCCAGGCTTCTGCACGTCCCTCTCTGATGTCAGAGTCAGGCAGATGCTCCTGCCCGACCCTGTGTAGGAGATTACAGGGCAGGCGGCCTAGGCTGGGGGCTGTGAGGGCGGGCACATGGCCGGCGATCCATCTGCCCTGCTCACCTGCTCCCCGGGCATGGAGGTGCCAGCAGGCAGGTGGCCCTGATCCCCCTGCATGTCAACCACACCCAGGATATATTATAAACATTTTTAGTTCAGAGTTTAGACTTAATTCATACTTGCATTTTACAAAACCCCATCTTTTTCATCCCTAAATTTATCATCAAAATGTCATATCAAAAATATAAATAACTCTCATCCAAAGTCTATCAATGTGAACCCATTCGTCTCTGGAAGGCGTTTTCAACAGCAGACACCATCCCTGATCTTCATTACCGCCGCTGGATCCCGAGGCCCGTGGGCCGGGCCTGCGCTGGCTGGGGATGGTCAGCCTGCTCTGCCGCTGCTGCCTGTTTGGCTCTTACAGGAGGAGCGAGTCCTTGGCGACAGCACTGCCACACTTCTGGGTTGCCCTCCCCTCACGTCCCGGGCCCAGGCAGTGCGGTTCAGTTCCAACTCTCGGGGTCTTAACCGAAATGAGCGGGACTGCAAACATGGTGGCTCTATGCCAGCAGCCCGTCCTCATCCTCGCCCCCGTGTCCTCCTCCGAGCAGGTGCAGACTGTCGTCGTCGTCATCGTCATTGTCGTCAGAAGCGCCTGCTTCCTCCTCACTTCCCAGCGGTTCCGAGGGGCGTTTCATGCCCCGCTGCTTGGAAACGGCCAGAGCGTACTGAATGCTGTAGCGGTTCCAGTCGCAGCTGTTGAAGGTCACAGGAATCATGTCGGCAAAAGCAACACAGTCATCCTTCCAGTGAAAAGCCCGGCTCGCCCGTACCAACCACCACCGGGACTCAGAGAAAAACCAGCCACAGGCTGTAGGAGCCCCAACCTGCCTCACTTCTCTCCTCCCCATGTCCCTGCCCGGCCACCCTCCTGGCTCTGGAGCAGCGAAGGCCTTCCAGGACCTGACTGTGAGATCCATCCCTTCTGCTCTGTCCTCACTGCCCCTGCCCGTCTCTGGCTTCGCCACTCAGGCCCAGCAGACCCCGGAGGAAGGGACCGCTGCGGAGCCCAGGGCCGTTTTGGAGCAGAGAGGAACATGCTGAGTCAGTTAGTTCCCCACAGTGACAGAGTAAGGGAGAAGTCACACCATCATGTCAACGCAGAAATTCGCTGGTGAGAATGAACTGTAAGGTGAAAGGATTCGCGAGGAAGGAATAAACGCAGCACACCACAGAGTGTGCAAGCGGTGCGACCGCCCGTGCAGGAACTCTGAACCGGACTCTAGGTCTGGAAGCATAGCTGGAGCCCCCCCGATCAACACACGAGAGCCAGCTGTGCCCACACATCAGCAACAGCCCTCGATGCCGGGGTCCAGGGAGACTGCCTCTACGGGAGCACCAAGAAATGAGGGGTGACAGGAGGTGCCCAGCCTCTCGGACAGAGCTCTGTGGAGTCACGGAGGCCCCAACAAAGGGAAGGCTCTCCCCAGCAGACGGCAGAGTCAGGAAGAAAAGTTAGGGAGGAAGGCCTGGTTCAGGACTCTTAAAGACAGAGGAACCAGCCACGGACAGGCAGGAGGACCCTGGGACCACTGGGCCCAAACACAGGCCTCCGCCTGTGGACAGCGGGCAGTCAAGAGCAGGGGAAGACCTTCAGGATCCGAGCTGGGGCACCTGGCCACCGATCCTGAACTCAGCGCCTCGGACCCCACCGCTCTCTACACACCCCGCCAACAGCAGGGACGGTGACCCTCAGGAGAGGCCACGCTGTGGGGCCTTCATGGGCTGCTCGGCCTCAAGGGAGGGGCCAGAAAGTGCCTGAACCATCAGGAAGCCACCTGGGGACAGGGGACGGGGCTCCTGACCGCACCGCCTCTTCTACTGCATCATTGAGAGCTCTCCTCCACCCAGGACACGCCTGACACGGGCCATCTGTCCCACCATGCGGCAGCCAGGCGTATTTGGCTCGGGGCAGCGAGGGAGCTAGCACCCCCAACACGGGGACCTCCTGTCCCGTCAGACGACGCAGGGAGCAGCCCCGGGGGAGCCAGCACAAAGCGCCAGCCCCGCCCCACCCACCAGCCGCGTCGCAACACGTACAGTTTGGAGACGTCGTCCAGGTGCCGCTGGATGCTCTTCTGAAGGAACTGCACTGCGGGCAGCAGCGTCCCCGCTCTGCAAGGAGACGCCCCTGAGTGCGCGGCAGTAACGGGACGCCACAGCCCCGTCGCCTGCAGTGTTCGTTGTGTCAAGGCCTCGCCTCACACTGTGTACACGTGGAAAAGCTTCACCTCAAACCGTTGTGGCCTGTAAAGGCTTCGCCTCACATCCTGTTTGCATCTGGCCTCACTTCACGCGGTGTTTGCAATGTAAAGTTTCCCTCTTTATCTATAGGGACCAGCTGATCAAGTGACAGAAGTCACACATGGATGAGCATGTGAGCACATCATACCTGGACTTCAGCTTCTGACCATGCGCCATGAGCAACTTCTGAGTCCATATGAGGTAGAATTCTAGATGGTGAGACGCCTCAAAGGATGAAGCTAAAAACTCAAGCACTTTCTCCACATACAACTCCGGGAGGGAGGAGCTGACAACGTCAACTGCAAGGAGAGGAGGAAACCATGCTCACGCTGCAGAGAATCAAATCAGGAGGAAAGACGATTCCTGCATTTGCAAAGAGGCCGGGAATCCCGACCACTGGGTCTGGACGGAGGGTCCTCCTGGCCCCTCCCGGGCCCCGGCCCCGGGCACTCACTCTCGTCCCAGGGCACAGACTCCAGGGCCTCCTGCAGCAGCTTCTTCTCGTTGAGCCGGAAGGCCATGAGGATGGCCCTGGTGAAGTCCCGCTGGCGCAGCGCCGCCCGGACCCGCCCGGGGGTGACGCTGGTGTCCAGCTCAAATGGGTCAAAGAGCATCTGGGCGTCCAGGGAGTAGATGAGGAGCCCCTCGGTGGTGGTGGCCGCCCAGCAGCGCCCTGGGGATTAAGCAGTCAAGAGGGTTCCTGAAGATTTATGCTCACTTCTCCCCACTGTTTGAAGAACAGGTATTGGATACGTTCCCCTGGTCCCAAAAGCAGCAGCACAGAAAGGAACATGGGGACGTCTTCCTCTTATGCTCTCCCAGCCACCAGCTCCTCTCTGGAAGGGACGCCTGGGTCACTTCCACAGGCATTCCTCCAGAACTGCTGTGTGTGCACGTGAGCAGACACATATACAAACGTCTGCCCCTTGGTTTACACCAGGCCCAGCAGGCTTCTCTGTAAAGGGAAAGATTTTCAGCTTTGCAGGCCGTGTGGCCTCTGCGCCAACTTTTGAACTTCACCGTGATGCCAGGAGAAAACATGCAAATAAACCGGCTCACACTGCGGTGGGGGCACGTGCTGTCCTGCACTCGCTGCTCCTGTCACTCAATGGGTGCTGGAGAGTGTCACTGTCAACCATAAGATCAGCCCACTGCAAGCCCTGTGGAGCTCTGCTCTGCGGGACCACCTGTACGAGGGGGCACAGACCCTCCCCCACAGCCCCTCAGAACCAGTCCACCGGACGCCCTCAATACAGGGAGGGACAGGATGGGGGAGCAAGGCGCCGGATGGCAGACAAGGCAGCCCCCTGGGACAGTCTTGACTGGTACACGAAAAGGGTGCTCAGGGCAGGTGCCCACCTCCCTGTTTCGAAGCCTGGTGTGTCTGAGGTAAGAGCTTTCACAGCCGTCCTCTGGCGAGGACAAAGACCACCACGTCTTACCCACAGGGGACAGTGTGGCCCAGAGCTGGACAAACGCTCTGAGACCGACTTTGTCCCTGGGAGCAGAGGTGACAGGCCCATCGTGCAAGCTCAGGCCCTCACACCCATCAGGACCAACCCCTGCCCCTTCCAGCACCAACAACCCGCTGCTCAGGGCTCACCAGTGGGAGAGAAGCGGAGCGAGGTCACCCTGATCTCCGGTTTGAAGTGCCGAGAGCTCATGTCACCTGAAGACACAGGAACCGCTCTCAGTTACAGGGCAGCACAGCCCTCACCACTCACCCAACAGAGGGAGGGCCACCCCAGGGGCATGTTGTTGGCCAGGGGTGGCGATGGGCCCATCAGGAATGGCAGCCCTGTCCCCTGGCCCTCCCATCCTGTTCACAGATGCAGCAGGCGAGTGCTGGGCTGGGGCCTCAGATGCTGTCTCATAGGTGCTGCTGGCCTCCACACAGGAGCCCTTGGAGAAGACACTCTCCTGTGCATCTGGCCTGGCCAGCAAACAGCTTGTTTGTTCTTGGAAAAGGTCTCTGCCCAGCCCAGGGCTGCGAGGCAGGGTGGTTCCAGTTCCTCCCTACCCATTCAGCCAGCCTCTTTGTGCAGTGCACAAGCCACACGACTGCACAAGGTAGCTCTGTGGAGTGGAGGCTCACTCTCACTGGGTATCGTCATGTGAATACTTGCTAGCATTTTCTCTTCAAATTAGCTTTTTAAGTAGGTAATCTATTCCCACGGTATGAAATTCAATGACACAAAGGAGACCTGTGAAAAGTCAGTCTCCTCTCAGCCCATCTCCCACCTGGAGCCCTTCCTGGAGGCCACCGCCATGACATTTTGTGTGCGCCCCTGGAAGTACTCTGCTGGGGGCTCTTGACCTCGGGATGACCAGCATTTGGGGCCAGGTCCTTGCGGGTCCAGCAGAGCCCCTGGGCTCCCCAGACTCAACGCCAACAGCGTCTCCACCCAGGCTGAGACACTCAGAACGTCTCCATATAGGCTGAGCACCGCCGCTCCACACACCCGAGGAAGCAGGGGCCACGCTCGTCAGGAAGTCCTCGGGATGCGTCAGCGCAGGCCTGGAGGGAACCAGGCCCGGCCAGCACCAGGGGCCAGGGCGGGCAGGGCAGGGCAGCCACCCCCACACTGTGCCCAGTGCCGGCGCACAGAGACATGCAGGCTTTCTGGGGATGGCTGTCCCTTCATGCTGGTCTACCAGGGCCCGAGGGGCCTGAGGCTTCTGCCCTGTCCCTGTGAGGCACATGTGCCCCTCAGGCCTCCCGGACTGCCAGCTCTGACACCAGAGTCCTTGTGGCCCATGTCGGGGGAGTGAGAGGTGCAGGGCTGGGCGCTGACCGCTGAACAAACCGACAGCCAGACAAGCCAGGAGGCCGCGGGCCATGTAGCAACTCACGGGAGGCTCCCTGCGCCCCCAGCCCCCGGCCCAGCGCCACCCGCGTGTAGTGGGAGCACCTGGTCGTCAACTGTTGCAGCCCCAGCCAGAGAGCAAAACCACTGTTGCCCCGGGAAATCAGGAGGTGAGAGGGTGGCCTGCTGTGGCTGTCCAGGGCCCGAGCGGCCCTCTGCCCACCTTTCTTCACTCCCGGCAGCGGTATCGCAACTCCGGCCTCCTCCCCAGCGTCTTGATCGATTAGTGCCAGGTTACCAAACTCCGTCATTTTCCTGCGGTTCAAAAATTCCTAGAAAGGCAAGTCCATGGACCACTCACCAGCTGGAGGGGAGGGGAGGGCGCAGCAGGACGAGCCCCCAGCCCTGTGTGGAACACGCACAGGACACACGGACCCCGAGAAGGGACAGTGACAAGCCCATCTCAGCCCCTTCCATGGCAGACCATCCCCTCAGATCCCACTGCTGTCGGGTGGGAGTCCCTGCTGCCACCTCAGCGGTGTCGGAGTCCCTAACTCAACACTGGAAAGGCTCGTGAGCCTCTGCAGGGGAGGCACACAGCGCATGTCAGCGTGACACCCAGGGCGGCTGCACGTCCTCAGGGACACGCGAGGACACATGCCCCCAGAAACACTTAGGAGGGGCGGGCTTCTGGCCCACACAGGAGCCCTTGCCCTGCGATGGGGCCAGAGCAGTGAACCCAGGCAAGCGCGAGTCTGCCCAGGGGCCCCACCCCGGATCCTGCGGAGCCGGAGCGCGAGGAGGGCAAGGGGCAGGGCCAGGCCGTCCGCAGCAGCAGCCTTGCACCTCCACAGCACACTTGGTCCACACTGGGGTCCTGTGAGCCCGTGGGGCCGTGCAGTGGAGACCCCGCGCACCGGCTCACCTCCATGGCATCCAGCGAGAGGTTGCAGGAGATCTCAAACTTCTTCCTGAGAATCTGCTCCTTGATGTGGTAGATGCACACAAACTTGGACATCCCTCCCGCCAGGATGCTCTGGCCGTCCGCAGAGTAGCAGAGAGTGGTGAAGGCCCTGAAGCAGAGGGGAGGAGGACTTTGTCGCCACCAGGGGACTTCTGATGTGTGGTCCCACCCAAATTCCAGAGGGCAAAGGCCACCCTCCCAGCATTCTCCACGGCTCAGGCTGAAACTCCCACAGGACTTTTTCTTTTTTTGAGGAAGATTAGCCTTGAGCTAACATGTCGCCAATCCTCCTCTTTTTGCTGAGGAAGACTGGCCCTGAGCTCACATCCGTGTCCATCTTCCTCTACTTTCTATGTGGGACACCTGCCACAGCACAGCTTGAGCAGTGCCATGTTCGCACCCGGGATCTGAACCTGAGATCCCTGGGCCGCTGAAGCGGAAAGTACGCACTTAACCCCTGCGCCACCAGGCCGGCCCCTCCCGCAGGACTTTGAACCTGTAGTTTACAACGTCTAGTCACTCTACTGGGTTCTCCAGACTAGGGGCGTGTGCCACAGCCTCTCAAAAGGTACGAGATTTTCACAAAAGGACCATGTGGCTCAAGTAGGAATGAAAAGGAGGCCGGTCTGCCTGCCGCCCTGCGAGTAGCCACTCATGGGAGTGCCTTCTCAGTCCTGCAGGACTAGAAACCTGGCACATGCGCCCGCTTTGCTCACAGAACTCAGACAGTGACCTTGAGTTAGGCAATGGATTGTTAGGCATGACACCAAAAGCACAAGAGATGAACTGGAGGTCTTCAGAAGTAAAACTGTAGTACTTTAAAAGACACCGTCAAGAAAGTCAAGTCAACTCGCAGAATGGGAGAAAAAACCAGCAGATCATTTATCTGATGAGGGGCTCACATTTTAACACATCTAACAAGTCAGCAATAAAGAAAGAGCCCAGTTAAAACAGCAAATGCTCTGGCTGGACGTTTCCCCAAGGCCGACACACAAACGGCCGAGAGCCCAGGAAAAGACGCTCACCACCACCAGTCCTTAGGGAAACGTGAGTCACAACCACGAGCCCCCATCTCACGCCCACCAGAACGGCTGCCATGTAAAACGACAGGACGAGTCTGTGAAGGCGTGGGGACCTGGGACCCCCATGCTGCTGGTGGGAAGGTGAAACGCTGCAGGCTCTCTGGCAGACAGTGTGGTGGTTCCTCAGAAACTTAAACACCGTCACCTGTGGTCACCCAGCGATTCCACTCCTCGGGACACACTTAAGAGAACTAGAAACGAGCCCACACAAACTCGTCCCTGCACGTCCACGGCAGCACCATTAATACCAAAGGTGTGTGAGGACGCTGGAATCTATCAACCCCGCAGCGCACAAAACCGCAGCACAGCTTCCCTGTCTCCTCTGGGAGGAAGAGCTCCCGCTGCTGAGCAGGCTCCCAGCCTGCCGCCCCGTGCCCTCGGTGCCCCACTCCCCACGCCCTCGGTGCCTGCCGCCCTGTGCCCCACGCCATCGGTGCCCCATGCCCCAGACCCTTGGTGTGGTGCCCGCCACCCTGCACCCCACGCCATCGGTGCCTCATGACCCACACCCTCGGTGCCAGCTGTCCTGTGCCCCACGCCCTCGGTGCCCACCACCCTGCGCCCTATGCCCTCAGTGCCTGCTACCCTGCGCCCCTCACCCTTGGTGCCCCATGCCCCATGCCCTCAGTGCCTGCTGCTCTGCACTCTCGGTGCCCCTGCCTCATGCCCTCAGTGCCCTTCACCTCATACCCTCAGTGCCCATCACCCCACGCCCTCAGTGCCCCGGGCCCCACACCCTTGGTGCCCACCACCTGACGCCCCACGCCCTCGCTGAGGCACTCACTTCCCCTTGGCTGAGTGCTTGGCGGTGATCTTGTCCAGCTCCTTCCTTCCTGTCTTGAGGTCATGCCTGCCCTCAATGGAGCCCGTCTGCACGGCGTTCTCGGGGTCCCAGAAGGTGATTTGCGAGTTCAGTGTGGCCACAGCCAGCTCTGCACCATCGGGGCGAAAAGTCACAGCCAGAGCTGAAAAGAGACGCAAAATCAGGGCCCAAGGAAGACCCTGGGTTCCAGCAGATGGGCCCACCCTCACTGGGCCTCATCATCAGCTCTGCGAGGGTCCGGGTCTGGGCGGGGGGAGGAGAAACTCCAGCCCCATGAGGGAGGCCTGTGCCCCAGCACGAATAGCTTGGAGCCACATCGGCTGCTTGTGCAAGCAGGGCCCCAGCCGCCTCGGGGGGCAAGGGGTCCAGGTGGGGCCATGGACGCCCAGGATGCACGACTGAGCAGGGGCCAGTCTGGTGGGAGGGCGCAGGGTGAAAGCAGAGGCCGGGCAGGGGTGAGTCACAGTGACTTGGAGGTCACAGCAAAGGCTGTTCTGATGGAGACGCAGGACAGACTAGAAACAGGCTAACTAGAGGAGGAAGGTCAGTACGGAGGCCCCACAAAAATGGACGACACCGACTGCCAAAAGCCTGAACCGGAGCCGGATGGGGCGGTGGGAAGCAGAGAACATGGAGGGACCTGTGAGTCCTAGGGGCAGCAAATGTGTTTGGCACAGGGCCAGATGGCAAACGGTTTGGTCTTTGGCGTGACCTATCAACTCAGCCACCAGGGAGAGAGCAGCTGTCACAAGACATTCACATAGAGCCTGGCTGTGCTCCGGGTCACTCCCCTCACAGATACGGGAGGCAGGGCCCACCCGGCTTGAGCCGTGAGGCCTCCTATGCCGCCTACAGTCACCTCGTGCTTCTCCCTATGGCTCAAGCCGAGCAGAGCACCGGCCGCTCCTTGGGGACAAGCTAACCCACAGGCAAGAGCAGAAAGCGGCAGGAGGCCTGCTCAGCCTGGGCCCCTAGCTCGCTCTCCTACATGGATGTCCAATGCTAAGTGACCCTGGACTGACCGCCAATCCTGACAGCTGCGGGGCGTGGGGGGTCCTGGGTTTACATCCAGACACACAACCAAGACAGGCAGGTAACAGCACGGAGACCAGACCCTCGTCCTGGGTCACAATTTCTGCCCACTAAGCCCACTGTGCAGCTCACCGTCGGAGGTCAGGGCCAGGGTCTCTGTGGTTCTCCAGCTGTCGGCCATGTCCCATAGACGCACCGTCCTGTCCCAGGAGGCACTGGCCAGCACCGACTTCATTGGGTTAAAACACAGGCCGCTGATGGGCCCCTCGTGGCCAGACAAAACCTACAGTGGTTCAGAGGCAAGAGCCATGGTGGGCAGCCCTGAGCCGGACAGCAGGCACAGAGGCTGTGGCTGCTGAGACACGGCCATCTGAGTGCCCTGAGGCTGTGGGATAAGGCGGGCTGACTCTATCTGGGCGCAAGGAAGGGAGAGGAGGCCAGGCCAGAAAACGCATGTGAACAGTGCTGCCTGCTCCCGAGACGTGACCTCTGACCCACTCGCTCCCCTCAGTCTGCTGGAGGCCCCTCCTGGTGCGTTGTGAGTGGCCTGTCCCCCAGCCCTCTGGTCCCAGCCCCTTCTAGAGCAAGGCTCCTGGGACCCACGTCCTTACGTCAAGGAGCCTGCCTGTCTGCATTGACCAGATAAAGATCTCGAAGGAGTCCTGGGCCCCAGCAGAGACAATCTCCCCGCTCGAGTCCACAGCCACGCAGGAGAACTGGGTGGGGCGTGGAGACGTGAAGGTGCGGAAGTTCCGGTACCTGCCGGGAAAAGAAAAGTCCTGCTTGGCATGGCTCTCTGAAGTCCCAGACGCTGGGCTTCAACCCTCTGCATTCATCTACACCACATACTTCCTGACAAACCCGGAACCCTCAGCCTCTCTCTCACAGCCCACTGCAGAGAAGAAGCTGCTCTGAGCCAGCATCCCAACAGAAGGGTCACCTGTGAAGGTCAAAGGCACGCACGGTCCCATCCATGGAAGAGGTCACAATGACGTAGCCAGTGGCAGTGAAGGTCACGCCAGTGACCCCGCTGGAGTGTTCCGTGAAAGTGATGAAGCAGAAGCCACTGAGGGTGTTCCACACCTTGACCTGCGGTAGGCAGCGCGTGAGGGGTAGGCAGCCACGGCTCAGGACCGCACACGCCCACACACCTCTCCAAACCGGGACCCCCAGCCCCAAGCACACACAGATAGACACCCACGCACACACACACCCCGTGTGGGCACTGAGGCCTAGAAAGATTGTCCGCTGCTCGTCTCCTGTCACCCCGTGAGGGAGGGCTGGGGGGTTGCAGGGACTCCATGTCTGCCCTAGGAGGTGCAGCAAGGACCTGCCCACCTCAGACGGCAGCTGCTAGCACCACAGACCCCTCAGCCAAGAAGCGACAGGTGTACGGGAGCCAGAGCCAATGACGGGGAAACAGACCCCGAACCCTCTCCACCCAGATGTGGCTAAGTCTGTAAAAGCCTCTTCGGGAGCCCAGACGAGGCGGGGAGAGCCGGCAAGCTCCAGGCTGAACCCTACAGGCAGAGCCTGGCCACGAATGCCATGCGCCCCCCTCAGCCCAGACCTGGTACCCTAGCCGGCAGGACAGACAGGATCCATCCCTCCCCGCCGCCATCCGCCAGCCCCATGCCGTGGCGCAGCAGCCCCACCTTGCCGTCATCCCCGCCGGTCACAATGTACTGCCCGTCGGGGGAGTAGGCCAGGGACACCATGCTGTTGAAGTGGCCCTGCTGCTTGAGCACGTAGGACTCGCTCTGCCACTCCCACACCAGCAGCTGGCCCAGGCCTGCAGAGCACACACGGGCTGGGGATTGGCACACGATGCTCCGTCCCGTGGGCAGACAGGGGCACACTATCGACTGTCGGCCTGCCCGGCCTCGACTCACGCTGGTACCCTGACCCCCTGCCCCACCCTGAGTCAGGCACCAGCATCCTCCACCTGAGTGAGGGCACCCAGCACAGTCAACCTCCTGAATCACCAGCACGCAGAGTGGGAATGCCACACAGGACACCTGCTGCGGCCCACCAGAGGGCCAAGGCCCCAGGCCAGGGGCTGCGGCCGGAGACCGAGATTCAGGCAACAAGAGACTCACAGCTCAGAGGAGCTCTTGCTCTGGAAGTTTCACTGACTGCTCCTGCGCACTTGAGCCACCCAGCTGACCCGCTCTGCACACAACAGGCCCCCCAAGGCGTCTCTCCCGGCTGTGTCCCCAGTGCCCGAGGGGACGACAGGCAGCTGTCCTGCAGCAGAAGCTCTATTCTTATTCTCACACAAACCTGAGCAGCCGAAGGCGATCCAGTCCCCGGAGCTGTTGATGGAGACGGATGCAATCCTCTGATCCGAGATGCTGAGCAGAAAAGCAGGGCTCAGTGAGCAAGGAAGAGCCTCCTGGACCGACCCTGGGGGGCCCAGGTGGGCGAAGGCAGGACCAGGTGGGCCCTACCGTCCGGACCCACCTTCTCCCTGCCCACTTACTAGATATAAACAATTCATTTTGTTAAAGCATAAGAAAACCCAGAGCAGTGCCCTGCACTCAAAACTTGGAAGCTGCGTGATTCTGTGATACCCATATTTTAACTTCCAAAGATAAACAGAAAGGAACAAAGGAAAATAAAAACAAAGGATGCGGGACCAGCCCAGAGGCATAGCAGTTAAGTTCCTGTACTCTGCTTGGGCAGCCAGGGGTTTGCGGGTTCGGATGCCAGGCATGGACCTACACACCGCTTACCAAGCCGTGCTGTGGTGGTGTCCCACATACAAAGTAGAGGAAGATTGCCATAGATGTTGGCCCAGGGACAATCTTCCTCACCAAAAAAGTAAAAAATAATTAAAAAAAAAGAAAAGTGACACAATCCCGCTGTGGGATCAAAGCCCAGGGAGGGAGCGTGGGTCTGAGACAAAGATGGGCAGCAATGTCCAGTTCACTCTAAGCTGCCTTCCTGCCTGGCCAGGACGAAGGCGAGGTCAGGCGTCCACAGTGCTCAGTCAGGTCAGCACAGCACAGCCTCCGCCCATACCCATGCCGTGCGTGGGCCTGTCAGACTCACTCCCACTCTTGAGCACTCAGGAAACCACACAGGCCACAGAGCAGAGGTGCTCACCTCAGGGAGTGGATGAGGTTGAACTCTGGGAGCTCGTGAAGGTGGAAGATTCCAGAAGCAAACCCAGTGACCAAGAGGTGGGTCGTCTTGTGATACGCTGCAGCTGTCAGGTTGTTAAAATCCCCTTCTTTATTAAAGAAGTACCTAAACAGACGGGAAGGACGACGAGACAGCCAGGCTGGTCTCTTGCCCCCGTTGAGTGCCTGCCTGGGACCCCAGGCCAGAGGCCCTGGCTGCACGTGGGACACGCGGGGGCAGCGCTGACTGCACTGCCTCTCAGGCCCTGAGGGCAACCGCCCATCTCCTCACCCCTCGGCTCTCCACTCCTAAGGCCTCCCTGGCCGTGCGCAGGACCCAGCAGCCTCTTGGCTGGTCCCCAGGACACATCCCCAGGATGGGCCCACGGGAAAATGGCCTGTCCCCGAGCCTGCAGGTCGTCGCCTGCCCACCTCCCGCTCGGCTCCCTCCAAAGCAGGAGAGCCTGCAAGAGTGCATCGGCTGCCCCCAGCGCGCGATGCTGGCCCGCCGCAGTGCAGACCTACTTGGCCAGCCGAGAGTACTTCACTTTGCCCTGCTGCTCCTCAGCGGCCGGCGCGGCCTTCCCTCGGACGGTGGCCTCTCTCTCCCCATCCTCGTCCTCGTCCCCATCCTCATTCTCATCCTCTCTCTGCAGTAGGTCTGCCCTCCAGCCAGTGGGGGCTTTCAGCCTCAGGCCCTCCGGGGGTGTGTCACACTGCCACACGCACAAGGCTCCGTCTTGGCTGAGCGTGTACAGCTGCAAAGGGAAGCACTTGCGTGTGGGCGTGGGCACCCGACCCCTGGCCCTTGCCGGCCCACAGGAGGCCAGGACAAGAACCCTGTCTTAGTGTCACCAGTTCCGCCAAGGCCTGCCCCTGTGCACTGGGAGAAAAAACTCCCGACGGGGAGCCAGCAGCCACCGTCAGCTCCCAAATACCCCCAGGTGGCCTGAGAACGGCCCCCGGGGGCCCCAGGGGAGGGCCCAGCACCACAGCCTCCTGGTGCGTCCCGCATTTGCAGCTGTGACCAGAGATGCCAGTGGGCTGGGGGCTCTGGGTGCAGGGACGTACATCCAGACTGCTGGATTCGAAGAAGCAGGCCACGATGGCGTCCTTGTGTCCCCCCAGCGCGTAGTAGATGAGGTTGTCCCAGCGCTCGGCCCCAAACACCCATGTGGACATGTCTTTGCTTCCAACCACAAAGCACCTGGATGGAGGAGACACAGCTCGTGCTCAGGATCACAGCTGAGGCCCCCCAGCACAGAGGGGATGCCCCAGGGTGGCAGACGGGGACACGCCTGGGTCTGCCAGCCTGCATCTCCTCTCTGTGCTTCTCCTGGGACCATGAGCCTCAATGCACATGTGTCTCCATCCTTCCTCACAAAGCAGTGCCTCACAGCAGGGCAGCTGAGGGGAGCCCTAAGAACCGACCGCCGAGCCTGTGGGGTGCCACCTGGGAGCCTGCTCCTCATATCCCCGACCCGAATCGGATCGAACTCTGCTTACGGCGTAAACAGGGACAGAGGTGGGACGGCCCAGCCTCGCTGAGAGTGGGAAGGCTTGGCCGCTGGGTACCCTGCCCCTGTACCACAGACCGTCCCAGGAGTGGGACCGCTGTCTCCTGCTGACACACTGCGTGCTGCCTGGGGGCTGTGTCCCCCCACTGTGGCAGCTGGTGTGACGTACAAATCAGCCCCCACCACCAGCCCCTGCTGCTCCCTGCGCACAGAACTCGGGGTAGCTGAGAAAAAGCCAGCCACTCCCAGGTGCCTTTCCAGATGGTTAGAGATGGCAGTCATGAGAGGATGGGGCTGCAGTGCTCCCCAAGCACCCATGAGGGGAGATGCCACAGCTGCTCTGGATGTTTGGGGCCACAAACCAGGCTGCATGCACTGGTTGACAGCGTTCCTCGCCAGGGTCCAGATCCCACTCTGGCTTCCCGTGACTAAGGCCAGGGCAGACCTAACTCAACCCGGAGCCCGCCCTGCATCCAGCCCCACATGAGGCCCATGAGAGGCCATTTCTAAAGGAAACTTCAGCATGCGCCAAGAGCCACCCAGCGTTGTCAAACACCAGGCTGGCTACAGGCCTCCCTTCCGAGCCCTGCCCTGCAGGCCTCACCGGGAGTCATCTGTCCAGTCGATGCACGTGGTCTCATCGTACGGCCCAAAGTAGGTTTTGTCCAGGACGAACGCGTTGAATTCTCGCTTCCTCCCAGGGGCATGGTACAGCTGAGCGATGTTGCCTTTTGTGACGACGAATTTCCTGCCATGGAAACGGGGGCCCGTCGATATTCAACACCAAGGAGACCCTGAGACCAGCTCAGAGCCCCTGAGAGGACAGCTCTCCTGCTCTGGGGCCAGTTTCCTACGAGGCAACCTTGGGGACCTGCCTCTCACTGGCCCCAAGTCCCCGCTTCTCCTTCAGGGACGAGGCTGAAGAAGGACAGGCAGACAGACCCTGCAGCACCCTGGGCCCGGCCACACCTCTGCCCAGAGCAGAGGCCCCTCAGGCACGCCCATCAACCTGGGATGTGGTCCTCGAGGCCAGGCCAACCTCAGACAGCCCCGGTTGGAACCCAAAGGAAGACACTGGCCCCACGTGACGGGTGCCAAGGAGCAGCCGCTGCCTCAGGTGCCACTCTTAAGAGGTTTCTGAGTGTGGCCGTGGGGTGGGGGCTCCTGACTAAAACCCAGAACCACCCCCTCCATAGCACATCAGGGTCAGCCGGGGTCTGATCAACCTGGGAACGAGCCCTGTCTCCTGAGGCCCTTGAACCCAGAGCAGGGCTGAGTCTGGCCAGGCCCCTGTCCCCACACATCCTCCTCACTGTGGACATCGAAGCCAGGGGTCTGTGCCACTTGGCAGTGGTGGATCCTCCACGGCCCCACTGTCTGGAGGCTGGGAGACCCTCTGAGGGCCACACCTGCTCTGGAGATGGTTTGGATCAGAACTTTTAGAACCTCCCACTGGAGGTGTGAACATCTGCCTTTGAGTGGGGGAGAAGGGCCTGGACCCTGCGGGAGCACTCGGCTCGGGGCCATTTGTGGTTGGCCAAGACGAGGCATTGGCACAGGCTCCCACAGTGAGTGCTGGGTGGAAAGAGACCTCTAGGTTCACACGAGCTGGCTCCAGCCCCGCCGTGCGGGTCACAGAGTCTGCACCTCAACAGCTCCCCGCCCCAGGCCCAGAGGCCCTTACCTGCCATCAGGGGAGAAGGAGACGCTGTGCACAGAGCCCTTGAAGTGGAAGTGGTGGAGCACGGACCTGCAGACCAGACTGACCAGCAGCGCGTTCCCCCCTGCAGGAAGGGCGCGTGGCAATCACGCAGTCCTCCCAGACGTGACAGCCCACCCCAGGCAGCAGATTCACTGCACAGGTACAACCGAGACACAGTGAGGTTCCACACGTTTCCACTGCAGGCATCAGGACTGCGGAACGTGTGCCCCACGGCACAGGGAGCCAGCGCTCACGTGCCAGCAGCGCACAACCAACGAGGACGCCCTGGCACATCCATGCCCTGCACACACGCCCTCATCCTGAAGCCCCCCAGGGCCCCAGACACGGAAGCAACCGGGGGAGATGACCATGCGGCCTAGACCCCCCCACTTTGGGACATGGCGTCGGCCTCATGTCACCCTGAGGCCCGCCACGTCCACCCTCAGCTGGTGCCATCAGTCATGACCCTGAATCGCCATCTCTCAGAGGAGGGCAGTTACCTTCATCGACGATGATGGCGAGGCGGCCATCCGGGGACAGACCCACACACTTGATGTTGTACCGAGTGGCCAGGGGCAGAGTGTCAGATTTGTTGCTGAGAGACAAAAACCAGAACCATGCAGTTGGTCTCACGTTGTCAGATGAGGAGGCTGGGCCGGGCTCGGACCACCAGCTCACTGGTCCCTGTGCCACACCCACTCCTGTCCCATCAGAGCCCTGGGCCAGAGCTCATCACTCACCCCCGCTCCTCACTGCAGGGAGAGGAAATAAGACAATGACCCTGGAGAAAACTGGGCAAAGCATATCAAAGACCTTAAAGATGGGTTTTAGATATGTCAGGTTTGTTTTGAGGATTGCATCCCAAGTGGATTCTGCAAAGGTATAAAGTCAGAAAACTAGAAACAAGCTAACTATCCAACAGGAGAGATTAACCACAAGGACAGCACATCCCTGTAAAACTATACAGAAAGGGGAAAATGCACAAAAGTGGAAAAACAAGCAACCACTGGCTTAGATTCTAATTTTGCTCTTTACTATTTTATTCCTCAACTTCTCCTCAACGAACATACGGTGGTTACTCTAGAAAGCCCCATCAGAGGTCATTTAAACTAACTGGAAAAGACCAAGCCAGCAGCCGGCCCCGGGCACACCCTGCATGGGCACTGCAGGAAGCAACTCACTGAGGAGGCACGTACTACTGTCCCATCTTACAGACACAAAAACCGAGGCCTGTGGAGCGGGACAGAAACCCAGGTGCCTCTGTGACAGGAGGATCCCACCCAGGTTGCACACGTCTGGGAAGGGGTGATAGCCCGACCAGGAGTCCTCCCCCTTCACCACGCGCTCATCCACAAGAAAGAGTCAATCTGCACGCAGAACTGATCTGGGCGAGCGCCGTGCTCATCCAGCAGGAGGGACCACGAGGGACAGGCGGCGTCCACGTTCTTGGGCACCTTTTCCCAGACAATTCAGTGACTCATGATTTCTACCTTGAAGGTAATGTCAAAGACCTAGATACTCCTAGATCCGCGAGGTTTAGCTGAGGGACCAGAAGGAAGACACCGGGACTTCTGGGCCAGTTCCACCACTGGCCCGTCCACACCACTGAAGGTCCCAGAGCCCTCCTTCAGGCTGCCTGACTTAACAGGGTACTATTAAAAGGAAAGTTAGGAAAACACCGTTGTTTTTCACGTGCAAATTACAACAATCACTCTGTTAACGTCATTTTAGGGTACTTACTTTTTAAGGTCAAATACAGTGACTCTGTTTCCCACAGGACTGATGACTGAATTGCCATCACAGGTAAAATTTAAGTTTCCACACCTATAGACGGTCCCCAGCAAATTTGAAAACTGAAAAGAAAGCAAAGCTGTCTGAACACCAAGAAAATACAGAGTCTCCAGAACCCTGGACAAGGGCCGAATGAGGCCTCTGGTCAAGGGGATGGTGCAGCACCGCTTGCAGGGTCCCCGGCCATCCCCTGGGACACTTCCTGGGCACCCATGCAGCCCAGCCCTGAGCAAGAGGGAGGAAGAAGTGCAGCAGGTGAGGGGCACCGGGGTGTCGGGGGAGCCTCCAGACAGCAGGCATCCACCGGGGAAGGAGAGGATGGGACCCACGTCTCAGAAAAGCAGCAAAGATGACGAGCGCTCTGTAATTAATCCATGAGTACAGCCATCAAATGTGAGCACTCCCTGAGCCCCATCTCTGCCCTCAGCGCCCTCATATCCCACCTCCACAGGCGGGCAGTGGAGAGACAGAGAATCAAAGAGCCGGGTGGTGCTGAAGACAGACACCCCACAGCGGGCGGGAGAGGTATCTCAGAGGGTGGGCCAGGAGGAGCTTGGAGGGGCCACCAGGCCAGCAGGGCGGAGAGCCAGGGAGGAGCTTGGTCAGCGAGGTTTCCAGCAGAGCATGGGGGTTCCCACTCCCGAGTACTGAAGGCCAGCGATCGGCCGTGGGCGCAGGAGGGGAAGCAGGGAGGCCAGTGAGGCTACATCGCACAGCAGGGGACCAGAGGACAGAGCGCGGCGGCGGGGAGCTGGGTGGGGACGGAGGAGGGTCCCGGGGCAGGGCGCTGAGGCCGAGATCCCAAGAACAGGTGTGGGCAGAGGGGGTGCGGGGCGGAGCTGGGGGGCCGCCCGAGAACAGCCTGCAGGGGAGGGGCCGCCATTGGGGTCGCGGCGGCAGACGGGACGGCCAGGCCGGCAGGCACCCCCCGGCCGTGTGTCCCTGAGTCCTCCCCACGTCGCGCTCTGACAGACCTCACGCGGCCTCCGGAAAACGGGGTCCGGCCCGAGCGGCTCCCCGCCCGCTCCGCGCGGCTGGGTCCTCAACGCGCCAGCTGCAGCCGGGACCCTCCGTCCAGGCCGGGACCGCTGCTGCCCTCGAGGCCGGCCTCCCTCAGCCTCATGGGAGTGACAGCGCGGCCCGCACCCCGGGCCCACGGGGTCCCTCCCCCGGCCCCCGCTGCCGGCCCCCCGGGCTCCGGGACAATACAGCGCACGCCCCCAGGCTGCCCAGCGCCCTCACTCACCCGGTATGCGAACTTCATCCCGGCAGCTGCACGTGGACCGCCCCGCAGCCTCCACGCCCCGCCAGCCGGCTAGCAGCGAGCACTTCCGGGGCGGACGCGGCCCCGCGCCACAGCGCCCCACGCGGCCCGGAGGAGCCGCCCCGCCCCGCCCGAGGCGGAGCCCCAGCCCGGCCCCGCCCATGCCCCGCCCCGCCCGAGGCGGAGCCCCAACCCCCCGGCCACGCCCATGCCCCCGCCCCCGAGGCGGAGCCCCAACCCCCCCGGCCACGCCCATGCCCCCGCCCCCGAGGCGGAGCCCCAGCCCCGGCCACGCCCATTCCCCCGCCCCCGAGGCGGAGCCCCAGACCCGGCCCCGCCCATGCCCCGCCCGAGGCGGAGCCCCAAACCCCCGGCCCCGCCCAGAGGCGGAGCCCCAGTCCGACCACGCCCACTCCCCCGCCCCGCCCGAGGCGGAGCCCCAGCCCGACCACGCCCATTCCCCGCCCCGCCCGAGGCGGAGCCCCAGCCCCGGCCACGCCCATACCCCGCCCGAGGCGGAGCCCCTGCCCGCTGGGCCCGGAGCCGCGCACGCGCGCCGGGCCTGGGCCCTGGTTCTCACCTGCCAGGGCCGGGCTCGGCCGGCGGCCTGGACGAACCGTTCAGGCAGCAAGTAGGTGAGAAGGTCTGACCCACGCTTACTGTTTAACAGCTCTGTATTATGAACGGGAGATCAAAAAGAACGAGACTCTGAACTGAACACTACACTTTTCCGAAGAGTTCTGTCAAATGTTAGGTTGGCATATACGTCTACAAAAAACCCGAAAACCGTTCAGACTTAGATGTCGTGGCTCTTGTGAGCTCTTGGCTAATACGTTATGAAAAATCCCCCAATGCTCCCCCAAAAGTAAATCTACGCTTTGAGTTAGGAACAAGGATTAGGGAGAGAAAACCAAGAAAATTCTTTAACTTTACACACTCAATTTTCACACCCCACAGCAAAAGAAAGCAGTTCAAAACAGCAAAGTTTCTTCTTAAAATGTGTATTTTCAGAATTATAATGCTTACATTTTAAACAGTTTTAATACAATGTTTTTAGTCTAACAATATATTACAGAATAATGTGAAGAATGACTTTCATAGTAAACCATGAAAATGGAATTAATACCTGCAGTGTCAAAGTCACCAACTTGTCACCTTTCCAGTCACAGAATCCTAGCAAATTGTCTTAACAATGCTTTCCGATCTTATAGCCTGACGTATAGGACAAATACATTTAGAGAAAGGGGCATTTTCATGAAAAATCAAATTTTAAAATCACGTAGGACTTATTTTAAAGATCACAGTTGACAGTAAAACATTTAGATCAGCCTAGTTTGTTCTTTTATCAAAAGTAGTATAACTTTTCATTTTATAGACACACCTGGAGTGTTTAACTTCATTTTGTAACAATCTTATTGTAAATACTAAAGAAAAATTGAATAGAAGCCTGCATTTTCGTTACTAACTCCTGAGGGGCTATCTAGCCTCATCAGCTAAGACTAACACAGGAACCCGACCTACCACAGGCTCTGCTGACAATGGAACTGTAGGTAGAAGTCATTTTCAGATTAAATACAACAATTTCCACATTAGCATCAGAAGAGTTATAATTTTTCCAGTCACAGGAGAACCCATGAAATTCACCAAAATTATAACTTCTTTTCCACTTGCTGGTATTTACATGTTCCACAGGTATCTGTAAAATGCCTGCATATTCTTTTTTTGATGCACATTCTTATTTAGCAGCGGCTACCTCTTTACAACAAAACCAGCTCGTCTCAAACACATAATTTTATGCCAACAAAAATGCAATTACAGCCTTTTAGTTAAAAAAAAAAATGACTTGAAGCTTTAGGTAACATTCCTCTTGTGTGTAAAAAAACAACAGAAAAACACAGAGACACCCATGCAACTTAGATTGCAAAAGATCCTTTGGGTAATTAGGGCAAAAAAACCAAACCTGTGATAAATTTGATTTCATTGAATTTCCAGACAATAAGAAACCGCCATAAATATTTTGCATTACCCCTCTAAAATATGTACGTAATTCCAGAATTTCATCCTGGGATTAGAACCCAGACACAGAAATCCCATGCCCTTCCAGAAGGGGAGAGGGAAAGTGAGCCTGTATATCCAGGAAGGGGTCGTTCCCAGGCTCCAAGGCTCACCACGCGGGTTAGAGGCTTTTCTGCGTCAAGTCTCAAACATCCCTTCATTCACAGGGCTTGGCAGATCTGTGGGGCAATCATCAATTTTTCCAATAAAACAAACATTTTAGAAACGCTAAACTATCATTAGATTTGGAAGTTCTAATTTGCCTAACTAGTTGACCAAGTTTATTAAACTGCACATAAGGAAGATAAATTTCTGAAAAGTTCAAACAGATATTTTTCTTCTTTACACATTTTTCCAATTTCTATAAATGAAAAAGACACGGGGGCAATCACACCACCTTTATTGTTGAACAGGTTAGAAGACAACACACAGAAGCGTGAGGACAACGGCTCTGTTTGTTAGTCTGAACTGTGTCTTCGGACCCCACGCCTCTCAAGCAGGCGCGAGCCGAGCCGGGGCCAGGACAGCTGCAGGAAGCTCCTTTCTCTCTGAGGCTCACACACTTGAGGTTATTCACACGAGGCCCCGCCTCTGCTGGACCTGACTACACTTGCTTGCCTTAATCTAGACAAATTCAATCCCAACCACACTTTCCCAGTGAATTAAGAGTTCTCTTTTTCATATGTACAAAAATACATCGCTTTGGAGAGCTGGAAAAGGTTTAATACATACAACACTTATTTACAAGCTGTGACTTTCACACCAGTAAAAACAAACACACATTTATTTTGTCCTTAATTTTTGGTGCGACTTATACATAAACATTACATCAGTTAGTTTGTACTTTTAAAAATAATAAATCAACCATATGTACAATTAAATTTACAACCAAAAGCAAATTCATCTGTTGGGATGGTGTGACTGCAATTTAGTGGACCAGCAGAGAACATTCCAAGACTTTCATCAGACTAGAAATACACTGAGAGGACCCTTCTCATCTTCATTTGAACCTCTTAATCACTAAGATTTAAGGTGCAAAAGAAAAATATTGATTATACAGTTACAATTACACGTAAAGACTTTAGGTTTAAAGGTAAGTGAAAAACAACACATTAACCCTCACATATATAATGATAATTAAAATAAATATATATTTAATTCCAAGTGCATATGATATTCAATCAACATTACGGGGAAAAAGGGTTGCAGAAACATTTACTCCTAACCTCTTTCAATAATGAGTTGTTCCTTACGCCCTTGTCTAGTCTGCTTCAAGTACCTTCCAAATGGCTCCAGCGCATGGAGGTCCCAGGCCCGCTCAGTGTGACATCCCAAGGCACAGAAGGGGTCACATTCCCTCCCCATCCCACCCCTCAGCCCACCCACCTGCCCTAAAAGGGTGTTATTCTAGAAAACACAACTAGATGATGTGTGGTAAAGGACTGTGTTTTACTCCTCAGGAGACTCACCAATCCATCTGGTCCAGAAATTGGGCAGCCGTGTGACCAGGAAGGCACACGCGTGTCACTAATAGTACTACAAAGCCTGCTGTGTCCACGTGAAAGACACAGGGACTTCCACCAAGACCAGCAGACTGAGGCTGCTCTGGTGAGCCCACTCAGGGGTCTTTCACGAGCCGGGAGGGAGTGACGTCAGGAAGCGGGGCTCTGGGCACACGGTGGACACCAGGGAGATGAGAAAACAACATGTAATCTGACACCACAGACAACACAGAAATAGCAATGTAACTCAGCTGACCAGCGGTACACTGAGATTCTCTGATGCGTCCATGGCCAGGCAGAATCCCCAAGTCTGGTCAGAGCTAACTGTTAGACTGGAGAACAGGCGAGTCAGGATCCCTTCAAGTGCACTCACACCAGGTCTGGGGCATGTGTTAGCCCGAGGCCTGGTCATGTGACGCTGACTTCGAGGACATGGTCGTCTTTGCTGGGGAGGACCAGGATCTGCATGCCTGTGCTGGCGTTGAAGACCTGGCCGGGCGGCAGCGCCTGGAGCCGGGGCATGGGCAAGCCTTTGTGCTCGCTGCTGGCGGCTGAGTGCACACTGCCCCTGCTCTTGACGCTGCTGCTGTCCAGCTGGTCATCCACGTGCTTGTCCACCGACAGGCTGTCGTTCTCTATCCAGCTATCTGCAAAACGCACAGCAAGTGAGACACGGGCCACACAGACGCTGACCCTTTACCCACCCTGGAGAGTAGCAGGCCACCCCAAGCCAACCTCCAGGGCAGAAGACTGTTAACGGAAGCTACCGCCGTAAAGAGAACCTCCCACCTGGGTCGTCAGAGGATCGATCTTAAGAGCAGGGCCTAGGACATGGAAGCCTGACAAGTTTTGGTATTGGATTCGGAAATTATCACCAGGCTCTGGGAACGTGCCGTTCAGCAGCAAGCCTGCTGCCTACAATGTCCGTTTATGAGCTCTGCGCACGGAGCCCTCTCACGCCAGTGCTGAGTGTACGTTGCATTGCGAGTCCTTACCAGCATCCAGCTGTGAGGAGTGCGCAGAATGATGGGGGAGGTACTTAAACAGCCTGACGTCGGGAAGGGGGAGGTAGCCTGCGAAGAGGGGCATCACCTCCATGTGGACTCTGTGAGTGGCCTGCGCGGCCACAGGCATGGAGATGACGCCAGAACTTTTCCCACACACTGCCCAATTGCTGCTGTTGTCAACAACTGAAACAAAGAGGGAAACCACTGTTTTACTCCGGAAAAGGACATTCAGTATTCATAGCTAACACAGGAAATGGACGTTGGCACAGTGCGGTTCACCAGACTAGAGCTCACTGGGACTTCACCAGCGGCGGCTACCCAGTCTTGAGTATTTGGCAGATATTTTCTTGAAAATGAATGGTGTGAGCCTGTCACTTCAAACAAGCTGCCAAGACATAATTTGAAACTCAGGTCAAAAATCAGAATTTTGCAAAACCTGCATTTGCCACTGTGAACTTGACAGTGTCCCAATACTCAAAAACTGTCCTGATGAGTTCAGTGTAAGCTTGAAACCAATGTGAATTTGTGATCCTGTGTAATGAAAGGTGCCAACACTTGGAAGATCTATCTGCATAACTCAGGAACCATGGTTCCCAAGTGATCAGTGCGCAGTGTTACAAGATGATGCCTGGGTACAAGATCCTTTAAAAATGCAAGACAGACGAAGGACTTGAAATCGAGTACACAAAGTTCATTCACTGATTTCAGGTTCCAGGTTGTAACAAGCCTGTGAAATACTAGCACTCGTCAAGTTCTGGTGTAGTATCAAACAAGAACATCCAGTTGTCTGAAGGCTGTTAACATACCCTCCCTTTTCCAACTACGCATCTATGCAAGGCTGGAGTTTCCCCATGTGCGCCGGTCAGTACGACATGTCACCACAGCCTGGATGCAGCAGAGTGGGAAACTCACTTACCTTCCACAAGCCAGAGAGCACAGAGATTTGAAAGAATGCAAAGCATTGTTCTTCTCGCTATTTTTGTTTGTTTTGGAAAACAGTTCTTTTTCAATAGTGTCATGTAATGGGTCTACCATTATTTTAAAGTAAATAAATAAATAACTGTTTGGCTCCTCAACCATTTTGAGAGTACGAAGGGCCTGACACCAAAGCTGAGACCTGCTCCTGAAGACGCCCAGGCCCTGGGGGAGGAGGGCCACAAGGGCTGTCTGGGAGGGAGGAGGGGAGAGGAGCCGTGCATGTGGGGGTCGAGCTGGGACCTGGGTGGAAGGAGGGTGAGGAAGGGCAGGAGCCGTGAGTGCAGGCCACTGAGACTGCTAGGTAGCAGAGTCCAGCCTTGGCTTCCAGGGTGAGGGGAGACCTGACTCACAGGCAGGCAGACGGGCCGCTGCCAGTGCCACTGTGCTCAGCACGGGCTGACGACTGCTGACGACACCTGTTTGGAGAAGGCTCCTGATAACCACGCTCCACATCATGCGGGCCTAGGGCCCCTTACATGACCAGACACTCCCACGAGCTCTGGCCTCCAGCACGCTCTCTCTCAGAGAAGACACGACACCATGTGAAAGGGAGGGCTCAGTCCGTCCGGCAACAGTGGGGGAAGGAGGCACGGCGACCCACCTTCGTACATCAGCTTGGTGGAGAAGTACTCGTCGGATTCCATCAGGGCCTCATCCTTATCCACCTCCAAGAGGCCCGAGAGCCGCGTGATGGACACCTCCAGGGAGCAGAGCGAGCCGGTCTTACAGTGCTCCGCCCCCGAAGGGGGCAGTATCTCCGCTTTCACGTTATATAATGTCTGGGCAAGAAGTGGGGAGAAGAGGACAAAGGAGATGAATACACAGTCGGAAGAAACGCTCCTGCAGGCCGGCGTGGCGCTGCCCACAGACTTGAATGAGAACGGAGGAGACGTCCACGCGGCTACTTCACTTCAGGTTACCCAGAGGACTGTGCGCCTCCCTCAGCGACCGCCTGGGGACACGCTCTTGGGAAGTCCGCCCCTCCTAATGCTGACCGCTGTCCAGCACGCACGGCGGGAGAAGGACAGGATCTTGCTCTCCGTGTGCCCAGCACCCAGGGGCAGGGTGAGCAACAGTGGCTCCATTCACTTCCTCTGCCCAGCGGACAGTGATCGATTCCCTCAGACAAGCTGTCACTTTACCCCATATGCTTCAGTATGTATTACTAAAAGTCATGGGCTCTTTCTCCTAAACACGCCATGATCACAATTAGCAAAACTGACATTAATTCCTCGGTATCACCCAATATTGAGTCCATAACCAACTTTCTGCACAACGTATCTTTCTCCATGACCTATTTACCTGATCGTCACATCTATTCACACTTGCCCTACATTTTCTCACAATCCAGGACAAAGACCCAAGACCCGCACAGGGGACCACGGGCTCACCCCCACAGGCTGTGGTTCCACTTTTGAAGGATACTGTCTAGAGTGCAGCTCAGCTACTCCACGGTGCTCTGCCTCGCCACTCATTTTGTTTGGCCAAGCGGCTGTGAAGTCCTTAAGCTGACATTGGCCTCTCATGAAAGCGCATGCCCCGATACCAGCCAGAGAGCCACAGGAAATGTAAGTCCCTGATGTGACTTCCCCAACAGCCCTACAGATCAACAGCACCCCTACCCCTGCCTCCCAGCCCTTCCCCCACGTGCCCCTTAGATAACACTCCCAGGGACTTACCAAAACCCACTCTTGTGGTTTGAATTGACCAATCCAGCTCTGGCCTGGGAACGCCAGAGCACTCCACCCACAGAGCCTATGAAGGCACGTGCCCTGGGGCCTGCTCTCTGCCTGCACTCTGCCTTGATCTCCCTGTGTGGCCCCTCCAGGAGTGCAGATTACTTCCTCCAGCGCCTGTGAGCAATACACTTCTCTATTTCAGTTTCTCGTGGTCTTTTGTTGAACCAGGGCTCACCACCTAGCACTCTATGCTCCACACACCAAGTGTTAATTTACCAAAGTCAGAACAGGTATATAATTACAGAACAACTCAATTTAGAAGTGTTCTGTTGGTGTTGTAACATGTTCAAAGAAAGAAGATTTTAGGATTTCAAATAGCCAACTGTCAAGATAAAGCATTTTTCTGGGACCTAACAGGCTAAACAGTAATCCTGGATGGGCTTTGCTCAGGGATTTCCCATCAAACACCCAGTTACATCTGTTTGGAGATGCAACAGACTTCTACCGATCTGAAGGGGGGCAGCCCCGGCTCTCACAGGGCCCTCTGACTATGAGGGTGTCAAAGACGCCTGCGCGTGCAACGCAAAGGAGCACAGTGCTCGGACTGAAGCAGAGCCATCTGTCATGGTGGATGGGGCAGGGGCAGGCAGGGGAAGGAGTGCTGCGCGGAGAAGACCAGCAACGCGAAAGGCTGGCTCAGGGTCTCCGGCTCCTGAGATGCTCATGGCTGGAGCACACCAGTCTGGAATGTTTCTGAGCCGAGCCAACGAAGAGTACGAATTTGCTTAGAGCTTGAAAGGAAGCCCAGAGGGAAGAGCGATGGAGGTGTGTGTGCTCGTTAGCGTGTGTCCTGGAACACTGCTCTCTGGCTGCACATGAGAAGGAGAGGAAGGGCTGAGGGGAAGCGCTGGGCCAGAAGCTGGCAGTGAGGCGCCTCCCGCCCCTGACAGCCACTGCTGAGGCTGTAGGTACAGAGCCTAGAAATAAGCCTCCTGAGACATAAACTTCAACATTTAAGGCCATCAGTTTTCGACAAGGGTACGAAGATCATCCAGTGGGGAAACAACAGTCTTTTCAACAAATGATGTAGGGATACCTGAGTACTCACATGGAAAGAATGAATCTGGACCCCACCTCTCACCATACACAAAGGTTAACTCAAAGTAGACTGCAGACCTGAATGTAAGAGCTAAGACTGTAAAACTCTTAGAAGAAAACACGGGAGGAAATCTTTTTGACTTTGGGATAAGCAATGATTTCTTAGATCTTACACCAAAAGAACAAGGAATAAAAGAGATTGATAAGTAGGACTTTATCAAAATTAAAAACTTTCGTGCTTCAGGGGCTGGGCCTGTGGCCTAGTGGTTAAGTTCAGTGCGCTCTGCTTCTGCCGCCTGGGTTCAGTTCCCAGGCACACATCTACACCACTCGTCAGTGGCCATGCTGTGGTGGGTGATGTGGTTCAAGGCTGCCCCAGGGAGAGAAGCCCAAGGCCTTCTGGCCTATATGCCGATCTGTATCACCCTCAGGGACACATAGGACATCCTGATCTGATTCACATCTAAAGTTATATGACCACCCGATAACCAGACTCCACCTGCACTGATACCATTTCAACGACTTTTTTACATGATCTTTCCTTTGTCTAGTAACAATAACTCACATACCTATGCCTTGTAAATTTTTTTTTTTTTTGAGGAAGATTAGCCCTGAGCTACTACTGCTGGTCCTCCTCTTTTTGCTGAGGAAGACTGGCCCTGAGCTAACATCCATGCCCATGTTCCTTCACTTTACATAGGGGACGCCTGCCACAGCATGGCGTGCCAAGCAGTGCCATGTCTGCACCCAGGATCCGAACCAGTGAACCCCGGGCCGCCAAGAAGCAGAACATGGAACTTAACTGCTGCGCCACCGGGCCGGCCCCATGCCTTGTAAATTTAACCCTACCATCAACACACTGCAGCCCTTCACCGCCCACGAGCCGTCCCCATGCTATTCTCTGAACAAAGGAGCACTACCACCAGATCTTGAGAGTCCAGGAAATCTTTCTTTCAACTCCTCAGCTCGCCAAGCCCACATCATTTCCTCTGGTGGCCCGTACAGGGATCTTTCTTGCTTCACGGGCTTGTGCGCTTAAGTTCTGATAAATGCACTTTTCTTCCTTGTGGCTTCCTCTTTTTCAAGGATGGATCTGAATTCACTTCTTCATCAGCAACCTTCTCGGACAGCTGCATGAATACAAGTTTGCCGCCCGTGGCTACTCTATGGGGCAAACCATGGCATTCGGCCCGAAGAGAATCAGTACCTTGAGCCTTAGGGTGATGAAGAATGAATTGATGCGTTCCTTCCTAATCCTATCTCTAATACATAAATTTGACGTGGGCGCGGGTGGGCCTCTTAAGTCATCAGGACGGTCGCCAATCTCCAAGACTCCCGTGACAGGTTTCTTTTCCTCAGGCTGGACTGGCATACCTCCCTATGGCTCCTGACCACACTCCGAACTGTGGGAAAGTCCCCATCAGGACTCCAGTTCAAGGAAAGTACCAAACTTTAACCTTCCGTTGAGTATGGGAACCCCTTCTTGGGAGAAAACTCCAGGATGCCACTGGGTAGAATGGCCCCAAGACCGGCAGAAAATTCTTCACTGTTTTTCTCTTTTCTTTTATCTCTGGGACCATTCACCAGGCGCCTATTACTGCCAGGCATAATAGGGAAGACAGACAAGGGATGCAGTGCAGGGGGATGCCCCCATCACCCCTTGCTCCAAGAACCCCAGAGGCAGAACAATGGGTAGGATGCTGCCCTAGGTTCAGGGGGGAATTTCAAGGTGATGGGCCCTTTTCTTTCATCTTTCTTCTTTTGTCTTTTTGCTTCCTAGGACCATGGGAGCTTCTAATTCTGTTCTTAAGGACTCACCTTTGGGTTGCCTTTTAAATAACTGGGCAAAATTTGATCTACAAGATCTAAAGAAAAAGAGACATTTTTTACTGTAATACTGTTTGGCCTCAGCATACGCTGAATGAGGAGAAAGGCCAATGAAAGGCACCCTAAATTTTAATACTATTTTTCAACTAGACTTACGTTGCCGCGCCTGGGAAGATGGTCTGAAATCCCTTATATTCAAGCATTCATGGCCCTATATCAAGATCCTGAACTCAGAGTGGTTTGTCGCATGTGTCTAGCTTCCCCCACTACAGTAGAAAAACCCACACCTGACATATTAGATGATGACTGCCTTGTCAGACCTCCTCCGAAGGCCCCTGCAGCTCCTGTCGATTTAACCTGTCCCGAGGACTCAAAGACCTGAATATCCTCTCCCTACGAGGAGGAACCTAAAATTGAGTCCTCAACCCTCATAAGTTCTGCTGGTCACACGAGGAGTGGGACCTCTTATAATCCCAGACATTTCCCTCTCCACGAGGTAGCAAACAGGGAAATGGGGACCATTCGAGTCCATGTGCCATTTTCAGTGTCTGATATGGCTCAACTAAAGACAACTCGGTAGACATTCAGAAAATCCTTCCCAATTTATCAATGGCTTTCAGCAGCTCATCATGATGTCTGAATTGACCTGGCAGGATATTTGTATTATTCTTACTTGTTGCTGCACTACAGACAACAGAAATCGTCTTTGGGTGAGAGCACGTGAATTTGCAGTTGACTTACATACTAGAGACAGACATACATACCCAGCAGGTGGCACTGCAGCACCAGATACAGACCCCAAACGGGATTATGGGGATGAAGAAGATTGGACAACGCAATCACGTGATTACTGTTTAGAGGGAATGAAGAAGGGATTTTCAAAGCCGGTTAATTTTGACAAACTCCAATAAGTAACTCAGGGAACAGATGAAAACCCTGCTCCTTTTCAAGGAAGATTAGCTGAAGCTATTGGAAAATACACTAATCTAGACCCTACTTCTCCGGAAAGGATGACCGTTCTAAACCTGTACTTCATTACTCAATCTGCCCCAGACATACACCAAAAACTGACTAAATTGGCCTTGGGTCCTCAAACAGCTGTACAGAGACTTTTGGAGGTTGCTACTCAGGTGTTTAATGATCGGGACTTGACTCTTAAACAGGATAAGGACAGAAGGGCAAAATTACAGGGTAAGGTACAGGCTCACATTTTAGCAGCGGAATTGCCACAGAAACAGGCTAACCAGGGGCCCAAGTCTCAGACTACCAATGCCGGAGGCCCAGGTAAGTCCCCTTGTTACCACTGCCGTCAACTTGGACACTGAGCAAACAGTGCCCAAGAAAGGAGCTTCCTCCTGGGCCTGGTCCTCTCTGCAAGTGAGAGGGACATTGGAAGCGTGACTGTCCTCACCTCCAGAGCGAGGTGGGGCCAAGAACACACTTCCCTGCCTGGAGATGCAATCCCGAAGACTCTGCCTGAAGGGGCCCAGAGGCCAGTCTGGCAACCATCACCACTGAACAGACTGAGCCCCGGGTTCCTCTGGATGTGGAGGGTAAGCAGATCAATTTTCTTATTGATACGGGAGCCACTTACTCTGCACTTCTTTGCCACTCTGGCCCAACTCCTAAGTCCCCATCAAAAATTGTGGAATAGAGGGTGACTCTAAATTTTGTTATCAAACTCTTCCTTTATCTTGCCAATATCGGACTCAGATTTTTCCCATACTTTTCTAGTCCTACCTACTTGTCCTACTCTACTATTAGGGCGAGACTTAATGAAAAAACTAGGAAGCCAATTTATTCTGACACACGAGGAGGATGGCTTGTTTGCCGCTCTCTCTCCAAGCTCTGTTGTTTCCCAGATTGCCTCTAATATTCTACCCCATATATGGGAAGCACTTGATCCCCAGGTTTGGGACTGCTCCCTTCCAAGAAGAGCTATAACAGCTTAGCCAGTCTCTATTACCCTGAGAGACTCTTCTCTTGTACCCCAGAAGAAGCAACGCCCTTTAAAACCAGAGGCAATTCTAGGATTACAACCCTTTATATTAAAATTCCTCAGTCACGGCCTCCTTAAACGATGTCAGTCTCCCTATAACATTCCTATCTTGCCTGTAAAGAAGCCAAATGGAGATTATCATTCGGTCCAGGACCTCCGCATAACTAATAAGGCCACTGTTCCTACCACCCCATCGTGCCTAACCCAGATACTATACTTTCCCAGCTCCCAGAAAACTCTAATTGGTCCACAGTCCTGGACTTAAAGGATGCTTTCTTTTGTATTCCTCTGGATGAAACCTCCCAACCTTTATTCGCCTTCGAATGGAAGTTTCCTAATGAAGCTCTTCCTATCCAGCTGACGTGGACAGTCCTCCCCAAGGTTTCCGGGATAGCCCCCATTTGTTTGGAAGGGCCCTAGGCAAGGATCTGCGGGATGTGAAACTCCCTGCCGTGGTTTACTACAATATGTTGATGATATTCTTATTTGTAGTCCCACAAAGGAGGATTCTGATCACAATACTGTCCTTTTCCTTAATTTCTTAGCCCAATGGGGATATCGAGTGTCCCCACAAAAGGCACAAATTTCACGACAGCAGGTGTCCTATTTGGGCTATGATTTAACCCCAGGACACCCGGCACTTTCTATAAATAGGGAAAAGACTACTCTCGAACTTGGACCACCAAAGACAAAAAAACACCTTCGCATTGGGTATGGTAGGAGTCTGTCGTTTATGGCTTCCTCAGTTCGGGGTAATAGCAAAGCCTTTGTATGAAGCAACCAGAGGACCTGATACAGAACCTCTGAAATGGACACAAAAGGAGGACAAGGCCTTTCGGTCAATTCAATAGCAATTGTCTTCTGCCCCAGCCCTGGTTCTGCCTAATGGCAACCAGCCTTTTACTCTTTATGTTGCTGAAAAGCAGGGCCGAGCCCTCGGTACCCTCACTCAAAGACTAGGCCCAGAGACCCAAATTTTTGGATATTTCTCAAAAACTCTAGACTCGGTGGCTTTGGGATGGCCAGCCTGCTCAAGGGCTGTAGCAGCCTCAGCTCTTTTAATTGAGGAGGCCTCTAAATTAACTATGGGACAACCTTTAACAGTCATCACTCCCCATCAGGTACAAGCCGTGTTGCAAACTAAGGGCATAATGGATGACTGGAGGACGTCTAACTAACTGTCAGGCCATCCTCCTAGACACCCCTGAGGTCATCCTTCAGATGCGTCGAACGATTAATCCGGCAGACCTTACGCCCGGTCCTGACTACCCAGTCCAGGATTTGAAGAACACATGCTCTCAAGTCATAGAGCAGATGTACTCTAGCAGGCCTGACTGCTAGATTCCCTCCTGAGATAATGCAGATGACACCTGGTTTATAGACGGCAGTAGCTTCACAGAACAGGGGCTATGCAAGGCAGGCTATGCTGTAGTCAACGCCTCACACATCAATGAGGCACAAGCCCTTCCAGCCAACACGTCCGCCCAAAAGGCTGAACTCACGACTCTTACCCAAGCCCTTCACCTGACGAAGGACATGGTTATCAATATTTACAGCGAAGCATATGGTTATTAGTATTTACATTAACTCAAAATATGCCTTATTGGTCCCACATGCACATGGGGCCATGTGAAAGGAAGGGGTTTACTCAATACAAAGAACTCCCCTGTCGAACACGGAACAGAGGTTTGGGCTCTTTTGAGTTCCGTGCTTCTTGCAAAGCAAGTGGCCACGGTCCATCGCTGGGAACGTCGGAAGGCTGCATCCCCTGAGCAGGGGCAATAATTTCAGTGACCAGGAAGCTACACGGGCAGCTAAACAGAGTAATCTTTTCAGCTTACTCCCCATTCCCCCTGCTTCAGGCCTTATTAGTCCTATTTATACAAATCAAGAAATAACCCTGGGGGCCGGCCGGGTGGCGCAGCGGTTAAGTTAGCACGTTCCCCTTCTTGGTGGCCTGGGGTTCACCGGTTCGGATCCCAGGTGTGGACATGGCACCGCTTGGCATGTCATACTGTGGTAAGCGTCCCATGTATAAAGTAGAGGAAGATGGACATGGATGTTAGTTCAGGGCCAGTCTTCCTCAGCAAAAAGAGTAGGGTTGGCAGTAGTTAGCTCAGGGCTAATCTTCCTCAAAAAAAAAAAAAGAAAAGAAAAAAGAAATAAGCCTGACTCAAGAAAAGGGATACACCCAGGAAACAAAAGTCTTGGCTAATTAACGATCAGGGAAACATTTTCATACCTAAAAGCCTTCAATGGAAATTCGTTAACAGAATTCATCAGGCTACCTACTTTGGCAAACAATCCTTGACTCAACTACTTTCTAAATCCTTTGATGGGCATACTCTCCATGCCACCATTAGGCAGGTCTGCTGCTCTTGTGCCACTTGTGCTCAAGTAAATCCAGAGGGGGCAGCTAAACCACCTCCCTTCTTGTGGCCTGTATGACGATGGGGCACCTATCTGGCGGAAGACTAGCAACTGGATTTTACTCAAATGCCTCCCTGTCATGGCTATAAGTATCTTTCAGTATCTGTCGGTACCTTTACAGTCTGGATTGAGGCCTTTGCTTGTCGAAGTGAACGGGCAATCGAAATAACAAAGGCCCTTCTAAGGGAGATCCTCTCACGCTTTGGCTTGCCCAAGACCTTACGGAGTGCTAATGAGCCTCTTTCATAGCTCAAATAACACAACAGGTCTCTTCAGCTTTACAAATTAAACACTATTGGCATTTGGCCTGGCACCCAAAATCCCCTGGGCAAGTGGAAAAAGCAAACCATACTCTAAAATGACATCTCTCCAAATTAAGTCTGGAAACTTGGATTATACTCTTACCCATTGGCCTCCTATGGATGAGAACTGTCCCTAAGAACACGTTAGGGTTAAGCCCTTATGAAAGCCTGTATGGAAGGTCCTTTCCATCTGCCGATGTAGTACTGGACTCTGATTACCACCAACTATACCGCTATTCCATTGAGGCTGGTCTAATACAAAAGGAACTAAATGAGTATGTGGATAATCATTCACCTAAGCCAGACGCATTGGCTGCCGATATATCTTGCCAGGTAAATCCTGGAGATGTGGTACATTTCAAGGAATGGAAAACACATTCTGATGGGCTAAGCCTAAAATGGAAAGGACCTTCTCAAGTCGTTCTAAGTACCCCCACAGCTGTAAAGTTAAAAGATCATACTTCTTGGACTCATATTTCCTGAATGAAACCTATGACTTCTTTATAGGACAAAGCTGATCCATATCGTGCTGTTCAACTGGACTACTCCTGTGAACAAACTCATGATTTAAAACTACTTTTTAGAACAAAATGAGCCCTATCTTCATTATTTTCCTCTTATCTCCTTTTGTAATTACAGACAATTCTTTTTTAAAATGGGCTCAACATTATGCTGAGCTCCGGAACCAAACCCCATGTTGGGGTGAGGACTCTTGCCTCTGTCTAGTACTTCCGGCCTCCCCTGGTGGGTCCCTCCCCTCCAGGGTACTGATTGACATGCAATGCTTCCCTTTACCACACAATATATTTCTAGCTCTTCTCTTCTACAAGATTCATCTATTACTAATCATAATGTCTCCCTGTGGCCATCTGTCTCTGATACCTGGGAGCTCCCTGGCCACAATCAAACTTTTCCTTCAACTCTACTGCCCAAATACTAACTAGATTCGCCTTGTCACAGGTGGATCATAAACAACGGGTTCCTAAAGTAAAGTCCCCAACCTATCGATATACACAGGATGGACTGTATCAAATTTGGGACGAATATATTTGGCTCACTCCTACTAATGGTCAACTCAGTCAAAAGGCCACTCTATGTTGGGAACAAACCAACCACACTTGTGATACATGGCCTAATAGGACCCAACCTATGGGACAAATTCCCTGTCAGATGTGTTCTCCTGTCATAGCCTTAAAAAATATTGACTGGTTTGGGACTGACTGGGGTAGATGGCCCAGCATATGTTGGTTAGCCCCTAACAGCACTCAGTGGTTATGTGGCTCCAACTTATGGCCTTGGCTGCCGCCTGGATGGATTGGACGGTGCACCCTAGGCTTCATCTGGATGCAAGGTAGAACTACATTTACTGTATCTCCTCCCGCTAACCTACCCAACCTGCAACAGCGCTGGACCCGCTCTGTCTTCCCCTGGTATGATCACCTTGCCTCAATTTTCCTTCCCCAATTAGGAATCGAAAGTGTCATCTGGCACATGGAAGCCCTAAACAAATTTACCGTGAAGGCATTAAACAATACACAACATATCCTTTCACTGCTCAATTCAGAAGTGTCCCAAACGCGTAAGGCAGTCCTCCAAAACCGAATGGCACCGGATGCCTTACGGCAGCACGGGGGGCACTCGTGCCATTATAGAAACTGAATGTTGTGTCTATATTCCCGACTACCATCAAAACATCTCTGGCCTCCTATCCGATACGCGTCACCAAATTAAATCTACGTCTGACCCTACACTATCCCTGAGTGATTGGTTGAACTCCTGGTCAGGACCAGGTCTCCAGACTACTATCAAAGCTTTATTCATTGGGTTAATCATATTGCTTGTATTTCTTATTATAATTTGTTGTCTATTTTATTGTTTGTCTTCCACACGCCAAAAACGTTTCATGTCCTGGACCACTTCCCATCATATGATTCTCTCGTCTCCAGAGGCTCTGTGTACCTTGTCTGCCTTGGACTCTGCGGGCACAACCTTCCAGTCCACTGAACTTCCTGCCTATACCCCCATGGCCCCATTTAGGGACAGCTCTATGACCTTGTACAGCTGGAAGTAGTTACAGAAAACTGACCATCATCCATATCCCCAAAGGATTTCGGGGCCAAATGGGTTCAGGGGGCGTTTTATGATGTGGATCAAGTCTGCCCCAGGGAGAGAAGCCCAAGGCCTTCTGGCCTACATGCTGATCTATATCAGCCTCTGGGAAGTATAGGATGTCTTGACCTGATTCATATCTAAAGTTATACGATCACACGATAACCAGACCCCACCTGCATGATACCATTTTAATAACTTTTTTACATGATATTTCCTTTGTCTAGTAAAAAATAACCCACATACCTATGCCTTATAAATTTAGCCCTACCCTCAACACAATGCAGCGCTTCACTGCCCATGGATCCTGTTCCCATGCTGTTCTCTGAATAAAGGAGCACAACCACCAGACCTTGGGAGTCCAAGAAATCTTTCTTTTGACCCCTCGGCTCGCTGAGCCTGAATCAGCAGGGACCCACATACAAAATAGAGGAAGACTGGCACAGACATTAGCTCAAGGTGAATCTTCCTCAGCAACAAAAACAAAACAAAACAAAAAACAACCAACAAGAAACTTTTGTGCTTCAAAGGACACCATCAAGAAAATGAAAATACAACCCATAGCATGGGAGAAAACATTCGCAATTAAATTTATGATAAGAGACTGGTATCTAAAATATATAAAGAACTCCTACCACTCAATAATAAAAAGACAACCCTATTATAAAGTGGGCAAAGAATATGAATAGACATCTTTGATATACGAACGGCCAATAAGCACATGAAAGATACTCAACATCATCAGCCATTAGGAAAATGCAAAGCAAAATCACGAGATACACACTTCACACCCATTGGGATGGCTATCATCAAAAAGACAACAAAACAAGTGTTGACAAGTACGTGGAAACTGGAACCCTCATATGTTGCTAGTGGGGTAAAGTGACGTCTGTTAGAAAAACAGTTAAGAAGCTTCTCAAAAAGTTAAACACAGAGTTACCACACGATCCAGCAACTCCACCTAGGTGTTCACCCAAGAGAACTGGATACATGCGTACACAGAAAATTTTACACAAGGATCTTCATAACGTCATTATTCACAATAGCCCCCAAGTGGAAACAACCCAGATGTCTAGCCACTGATAAATGGAAAAACAAAATGTGGCCTGCCCACACAATGGAATATTATTCAGCTATCAAAAGGAACAAAGACTTGATATATGCTACAAAATGAATGCACCTAGGAAACACTGCCAAGTGAAAAGCCAGTCACCAAAAGGCCACACGTCATATGATCGATCTCGTGTATGTGAAATGCGCGGAACAGGCAAACCCACGGACAGCTGGGCCTGTGGAGAGGTGGTTGCCCAGGATTGAGAAGAAGGAACGGGAGTGACTGTTAATGGGGCACAAGGTTTCTCTCTGAAATGATGAAATTGTTCTCAATTAAAATTATGGTAATGGTTGCACAACTCTGTCAATACACTAAATTCATTGAATTGTACACTTCAAATGGGTGAACTCTACGGTATATAAGTTATAGCTCAATAATGTTTTTTTAAAAAAGTGCTATCTCTATTTCTGGTCCCCAGAATACCAGTTTTGAAAAGAGCAAGCCACCAGATACTCCTCTCTGGCCTTTTACTCAGCTTGTACAGTTCTAAAGGAGAAGTTTTTCCATACTCTTAACTTGAAGAGGAAGCAAATCAGACAGGAAAGTAACAGTGAGAACTGCGAAGCAGTGAGCCGACTTCTGCGGCAAGCAAACCAGATGGACATATGCAGACTCCTGACTGTGAGAGTGACCTGCATGTTCAGCTGCTGTTAACACATCAAAAGGTGTCTGCTTGTATGACAAGAAGACAAATTATGCTAGTGATTATGTTAACTCTAATTTAGCTAAGAGCAGCGTTAAATAAAACAGGAGAGTCAAATTTCAGTGGGACAATTTCAGTAGTACAGAGAAGAAAAGGAAAACCACAAAACTGTCTATTTACAATTTGGTTTACGTAACAAAGTCCAATAACCCCACTAAAGAATCAAAAGACACAATTCTATTCACCTAGCTCAAGGCTACTTTTAGCTCCATACTTAATGCGCAGGTTATGAGATAATCTTCACAACATTGGTTAAGAAAATTTCTGTAGGAGCTGGCCCGGTGGTGCAGTGGTTAAGTGTGCACATTCCACTTCGGTAGCCCGGGGTTTGCCAGTTCAGATCCTGGGTGCGGACATGGCACCACTTGGCAAGCCATACTGTGGTAGGCGTCCCACATATAAAATAGAGGAAGATGGGCATGGATGTTAGCTCAGGGCCAGTCTTCCTCAGCAAAAAGGGGGGGATTGGCAGCAGATGTTAGCTTAGGCCTAATCTTCCTCAAAAAAATTTTAAAAGTAAAAAAAAAATTTAAAAAGTAAATAAAAAAGAAAATTTCTGTAATACTTTCAGTTTTTCTTTTAAAAAACTAGAGACATGCCTTCATAAAGCAACCCCACTGAGGAGTAGCTTATGATCAAGATGAAAAGACTCTGAGAAACACTTCCAGGACATTACTAAGTCAACGTGAGGAAGAGAAATGGGACAAGAGATCAGCAGTCTTTGGTCTTTATAGATTATAAACGTTTTACAGGGGCCGGCCTGTGGTGGAGTGGTTACGTTCCAGTTCGTGGCCTCCACTTTGGCGGCCCAGGGTTTGGCCGGTTTGGACCCTGGTGTGGCCCTAGCAGTGCTCATCAGGCCATGCTGAGGTGCCGTCCACGTAGCACAACTAGAAGGACCTACAGCTAGAATACACAACTATGTACTGGGGGCTCTGGGGAGAAGAAAAAAAGAAGATTGGCAATGGATGTTAGCTCGGGTGCCAATTTTTAATAAAAAAAATAAAGTAATAAAAATAAACAAACAAATAAACAAATATCTTAGAACCGCCACCAAGAGTGTATCAGACAGTCACTTGAAAAGGACCTGGGGTTCTAAAATCCAGCCAGTCAAGGACTTAACTATTCTCCTTGATCTGTTGCTTCACTATATTGAAAGACTCTGTCTATCTGGTTTTTGGGGGATTATAAAGGACACGTGCCACCTTTCATTTTCCCAACCCACACCCCCACCAAAAAAACAATACAATACGTACAAAAAAATTTTCGACTTGAAATTCGTAAGTATACGGCTTTAAGGAGATAGACAGGCGTTCCTCAGCAGCCGGGGAGAATCCCACGGAGAAGCGGCAATGCAGAGACGGGGGAGGCTCCTGGGTCCACTGCAACTCCCAGACAAAGAACACCGACTGCTTGCTGGAGATGCGCTGCAAAACGAGTCGGCCGTCACGGTACATCAGGGCGAAACAGGCATCCCAGTGCAAAGCCGCTGCCTGCCCCGGCATGTGTGCGGCTAGGAGAGGCCGCCCACAGAGCCCTGCTGCCCCACACTGCGCATGCGCTGCCTGCGGTCCGGCGTCCCCACCACCGCCCTCCGCTCCTCCAACCTGACCTCGCCCCCAACAAAGACTGCACAAAGTTGGTAAGAAGGTTTTAATTCCCTATGATTCCATAAGCTTCAGAGCATAGGGCATTACAAAAAAAGCATAAAGAATGTTTATTGGTTAACAGTATCCCATACATTTCCAAAAGGGGAAATGCTGTCAACCAATTTAAAAGGACATCTTTACATCCACGCCAATTACTTTGCATTTAACATTAAGTTAAATGAGGAACTAACACCGCTCCCAATTCATGCATGAAGTCCACAGCTACAAGCATGGTAACAGACTTGGGTAGCATTTGAAACAGGTCAAAGGTTAGTTGGGAAGAATCTTTTGAAAATGCTAAAGATCAGACATCCATTAAGAAAAGCTTTGTTCTAAACACTCAGCATTTATTATCTAAAAACATGTGACGGGGCCGGCCCAGAGAAGCAGCAGTTAAGTTCGCATGCTCCTCTTCGGTGGCCCAGGGTTCACCAGTTCAGATCCTGGGTGCAGACTTATGCACCACTTACTGAGCCATGCTTTGGCAGGCACCCCACATATAAAGTAGAGGAAGATGGGCATGGATGTTAGTTCAGGGCCAATCTTCCTCAGCTAAAAAGGAGGAGGATTGGTGGCAGATATTAGCTCAGGGCTAATCTTCCTCAAAAAAGAGTAAAAAATTAAAAATAAAATAAATAAATAAATGAAAACATGTGACAAATGAACAGAAAAAGCAAGGTCAGGACTCAGCCAGGCAGCGTGCACATGAATATGACTCCTTTCCAAAGTTACACCAACACCGAAGATCGCTTCCTTGGGCACAGGTAGGTGCTGCACTACAGGCAGAAGGGGACAGCCACCACTTCCCATGGATGATGGTGTCCATGCAGTCAACTTGGGACTACAAATAAGCCTGTAGTTACATGAATCTGTGCATAGAGCAGGGCAAGTCTAAGACTTAACCCTTCTGAAAATACAAATATCTGTCTGTTTCCTAACCCATCCATTGTGCCACTCAGTCCACAAGGTGAAATGCGAACATGCACATCGTGGCAACAAAGCCGTCGTTTCAGAGCAGCCTTATGTGCAAGCGCTGTTGACTAATCCCCACTAAGACCACTCTCAGTCTGAAAGCACACGTCCCTCTCATCAAAACACGATGGACGCTCCATCTTACACTCTTCCTCTCACGCTGTCTTCTGTTAAGAAGTTGATGCTCAATTCTAGAAAAGAGTTACCTGCTGGGATTTCGTGTTTAGCGGAATTAGTTGCAGGTCGGTACCGTCACCGGTATCTACAAGTTTACTATCTGACAGCTGAAAGTCAAGTTCTGACAAATTCTGGACACAAACTTGAACATACTTCCTAAAGTAGAAAAAGAAAACAGATTTTGGCATTTAAGAACTTTATTAAATATATTTTGGCTTTGTGAATATATTTGGCTTTCTGGGGAATTGAAAGAGTGACATAGCAAAATAAGAACCAGCTGTTACATATATTCCTATTTTCGATTTCACATGTAAAAGTATTAGAAAAGGGCCAGCCCTGTGACGCAGTGGTTAAGTTCGGCACGCTCTGCTTCAGCAGCCTGGGTTCACAGGTTCGGATCCCAGGTGCAGACCTACACCACTTGTCGGTCATGCTATGGCAACAATCCACACATAAAATAGAGGAAGACTGGCACAGATGTTACCTCAGGGCTAATCTTCCTCAGCAAAAAGAAAAAAGTGTCAGATAAAAAAATCTAAGCAATTTCTGATAAAAAATGGATCAAAGAATATTGTTTCTGATACAGTATCATTAAATGATTACAACTGATTTTCCTAAACATGTAGTAGATTGCAATGAACTGTGTAGGAAAGGGCAACGCTACTCTTCATCATCAGAGGCAATGGGCACACACTGAGAAACTCAGTACAGGGTTCACTTTAATTTCTGCTACAGGTAAAGAGGAGTTTTGAAAAGCCAGTCTTAAATAAAGCAACTCAGGTTCTAGTGAGAACTGCTGATGTTTTTAACCATTAATGTCTGTAGTTCCCTCACGGTGATCTGAAGGAAAAAACCCTGCTACCATAATGTTCCACTCTAAAAGTGGTCCTGGGGCCGCCCCGTGGCTGAGTGGTTAAGTTTGCGAGCTCTGTTTCTGTGGCCCAGGGTTTCGCCAGTTTGGATCCTGGGCGCGGACATGGCAACGCTTGTCAGGCCATGCTGAGGTGGCGTCCCACGTGCCACAACCAGAAGGACTCACAACTAAAATATACAACTATGTACCAGGGGGATTGGGGCAGGGGGAGGAGAAGACTGACAACAGTTGTTAGCTCAGGTGCCAATCTTAAAAAAAAAATAAAAATAAAAATGGTCCTGACATTTTTGTTTCCAAATTACCTGAACATCATCAACGGATGAAAGCAAAAGGGGAATGTTACAATGAGAGGCCAGACTCTCCCTGAGCCTAGTGATCAATGTGAGCATCATCACTTCCAGTGGGACGCCAGACACTGTGTGTCCCCTGATGCGTGACACACGAAGCACAGGACACCACCTCCAAACATTCTTGTCCAAAGGCTGATTCTGGATCTCAGCAAGCCTCTAGAGCAGTGGTTCTCAAGTGGGGGCAATTTAGGCCCCCCAGGGGACACTGGGCAATGTCTGGAGACATTTGTTGTTGTCACATTGGGGGTGGGGAGGATGGGGAGTGTCACTGGCATAAAGGAGGAGAGCCAGGGTGCTGCTAAACATGCTACAGTGTGCAGGACAGCCCCCACGGCCCCCAGCCCCCACAACAAAGGGTCATCTGACCCAAAGCATCAGCAGGGCCAAGGTTGAAAAACGCTGTTCTAGAGGTGACTACCAATTGACAGGGTAACTAGTTAAACAAATCCAAGAGGATGTGACCAGTCTAATCTAGAATGGTGAACTTTCTAGAGGACAATTGACCCAAGTTTGTCAATGAGCCAATGGCTTGAAAAAGGGGAAGGAGGGATAAAAAGGGGTCTCGTAATCAAATGGGGACTTTGTTTGGATCCCACATCCCACAAACCGACTGCGCAACATCATTTTTGAGACAGCTGGGGAAATCTGAATATCGACTGGGCGTTGTAAGACACCAGGGAGTTACTCGGAATTTTAACATGTGGAAGATGGCATCATGGTTATGTAAGAAAACGGGCTCAATGTCACCACGGCCAGGCTATGAACAGCAAGGGTCTCCGCATAGGAGAGCCTGGGACAGGACCAGGGCCTGGAGTGCATGCCTCTTTTACCGTGTTCCGGCTGACAGCAAAGAGTGTCTGGTCCTGAAGGGTACGCTGAAGGTCAGTGCGATGACGGTGGAGTAGATGGACCATGGGCAATCGATGGACACCTGAGGAGAAACAGGGATGCACATTCAGACCACTCCCCTGAGTAGGAAAAATGGGTGAACTATTTTTTTTTTTTAGTTTAAATAAAATGAATAATTGGAAAAAAAAAAAGAGTATGAAGAAAAGTAGTAGGATAAAAGGCTAAGAAACACAGCCACCTTCCACCCCTGGCAACCAGCAATCTATTCTCTGTATCTATGAGCTTGTTTTATTTTAGATTCCGCATATAAATGAGATCGCACAGTGTTTGTCTTTCTCTCTGTCTTATTTCACTTAGCATATGCCCTTGAAGTCCATGCATGTTGTAACACACAGCACGATTTCCCTCTTTTCTATAGCCGAATAATATTCCATTGTATATACACCACAATTTCTTTATCCATTCATCCATCAATGGACACTTCGGTTGTTTCCATACCGTGCTATCGTGAATAATGCTGCAATGAACATGGGGATGCATGTATCTTTTCAAGTTAGCGGGTTTTTTCCTTCAGATAAATACCCAGAAGTGGAATTGTTGGATCATATGGTAGTTCTATTTTTAATTTTTTCAGGCCCCTCCACACTACTTTCCATAGTGGCTGCACCAAATTGTGCTCCCACCAACAGTGCACAAGGGCTCTCTTTCTTTCACATCCTTGCCAACACTTGCTATTTCTTGTCTTTTTTGTAATAGGCATTCTAACAGGTGTGAGGCGCTATCTCAGTGTGCTTTTGATTTGCATTTCTCTAATAATTAATAATGTTGAGCACCTTTTCATGTACCTGTTGGCCATCTGTATGGAAAAATGTCTATTCAGATCTTCTGCCCATTTGTTAATCAGGTTTTTATTTTGCTATTGAGTTCTATGAGTTCTTTATATATTTTGGGTATTAGTTCCTTATCAGATTTATGATTTGTAAATATTTTCTCCCATTCGGTAGGTTGCCTTTTCATTTCGTGGATGGTTTCCTTTGCTGTGTAGAAATTCTTTATCCCACTTGTTTGTTTTTGCTTTGGTTGCTTTTGCTTTTGGAGTCAGATTTAAAAAATCATTGCTAAAGCCTATGTCAAAGAGCTTACCACCTATGTTTTCTTCTAGGAGTTTTATGGTTTCAGGTCTTAAGTTCAAGTCTTTAATCCATTTTGAGTTAACTTTTGTATATGGTGTAAGATGGTAGTCCGGTTTTATTCCTTTGTATGTGGCTGTCCAGTTTCCCCAACATCATTTATTGAAGAGACTGTTCTTTCTCTATTATATATTCGCGGCTCCTTTGTTGTAAATTAATTGACCAAGTATGTGCAGGTTTATTTCTGGGCTCTCTATTCTGTTCCATTGATCTGTGTGTCTGGTTTTTATGCCAATACCATACCGTTTTAATTACTATAGCTTTGTAATATACAGTCATGCGTCACTTAACAGGGCTGCATTCTGAGAAATGCCTCCTTAGGTGATTTTGTGGTTTGCCAAAATCATAGAGTGCACTTGCACAAACCTAGATGGCATAGCCTATTACACATTTAGGCTATATGGTACTAATCTTATGGGACCACCGTCGTGTCGTATATGCGGTCTGTCATTGATCAAAACACCGTAATGCAGCACATGGCTGTAGTTTGAAATCAGGGAGCATGATGCCTCCAGCTTCGTTCTTCTTTCTCAAGATTGCTTTGGCTATTCAAGGGCTTCTGTAGTTCCATATAAATTTTAGGATTGTTTGTTCTATTTTTGTGAAAAATGCCACTGGAATTTTGATAGGGATTGTGTTGAATCCATATATTATACTGGGTAATATGGACATTTTAATAATATCAATTCTTCTAATCCACGAGCAGAGTATCTTCCCATTTATTTGTGTCTTCTTCAATTTCATTCATTGTAATTTTCTTTTTTTTATTCTGAGGCAGACTGGCCCTGAGCTAACATCCACGCCCATCTTTCTCTACTTTATATGTGGGACGCCTATCACAGCATAGCCTGACAAACGGTGCCATGTCCACACCCGGGATCCGAACTGGTGAGCCCCAGGCCGCCAAAGCGGAACGTGAGAACTTAACCACTGCGCCACCAGGCCAGCCACTGTAGTTTTCAATATACAAGTCTTTCATCTCGTTGGTTAAATTTATTCCTAGATATTTTATTATTTTTGATGTAACTGTAAAAGGGATTCTCCTAATTTCTCTTTCTGATAGTTCATTATTAGTGTAAAGAAATGCAACAGACTTTTGTATATTGATTCTGTATCCTACAACTTTACTGAATTTGTTTACTAGTTCTAACAGTTTTTTGATGGACACTTTAGGGTTTTCTATATATATCATGGCATCTGCAAATAGTGACAATTTAACTTCCTCCTTTCCAATTTGGATGCCTTTTATTTCTTTTTCTTGCCTAATTGCTCTGGCTAGGACTTCAATACTATTTTGAATAAAAGTGGCAAGAGTGGATATCCTTGTCTTGTTCCTGACCTTAGAGGAAAAGGTTTCAGCTTTTGACCATTGAGTATGATTATTAGCTGTGAACTTGTCATATATAGCCTTTATTATGTTCACATACATTCTCTCTAAACCCACTTCGCTGAGAGTTTTTATCATAAATGGATGTTGAATTTTGTCAAATGCTTTTTCTGCATGTACTGAAATGATCATATAATTTTCATCCTTCATTTTGTTAATGTGGCGTATCACACTGACTGATTTACAGACACTGAACCATCCTTGCATCCCTTGATCAAATCCCACTTGACCATGGTATATGATCCTTTTAATGTATTGTTGAATTCAGTTTGCCAAAATTTTTTGAGAATTTTTGCACCTATGTTCATCAGGGATATTGGCCTGTAGTTTTCTTTTCTTGTAGCATCCTGGTCTGGTTTTGGTATCAAGGTAATCCTGGCCTCATAAAATGAGTTTGGAAGAGTTCTTTCCTCTTCTCTTTTTTGGAAGTCTGAGAAGGACCGGTATTAATTCTTCTTTGAATGTTTGGTAGAATTCACCAGGGAAGCTGTCTGGTCTTGGACTTTCGTTTGTTGGGAGGTTTCTGATTACTGATTCAATCTCCTTACTAGTAATCAGTCAATTCAGGTTTTTCTATTTCATCATGATTCCGTCTTGGTAGGTTATATGTTTCTAGGAGTTCATCCATTTCTTCTAAGTTGCCCAATATGTTGGCATATAATTGTTCATAGTAGTCTCTTATGATCCCTTATATTTCTGTGGTTACCAGTTCTAACAGTTCCTCTTTCGTTTCTGATTCTATTTGAGTCCTCTCTCTTTTTTCTTGGTGAGTCTTGCTAAAGATTTGTCAATTTTATCTTCTCAAAGAACCAGCTCTTAGCTTCACTGATCTTTTCTATTGTCTTTTTAGTCTCTATTTCATTTATTTCTGCTCTAATCTTTGTTATTTCCTCCCTTCTACTAAGTTTGGGCTTCGTTTGTTCTTCTTTTTCTAGTTCCTTGAGGTGGAATACTAGGTGGTTTGAGACTTTTCTTGTTTATTGAGGTAGGCATTTATCCCTGTGAACTTCCCTCTTACTACTGCTTTCACTGCATCTCATAAATTGTAGTATGTTACATTTCCATTTTCTTTTGTTTCAAGGTATTTTTTGATTTCTCCTTTGACCCATTGGTTGTTCAGCAGTATGCTGTTTAATCTCCACATATTTGTGAATTTTTCAGTTTTCTTCATGTAATTAATTTCTAGCTTCATACCACTATGGTTGTAAAAGATGTTTGATATGGTTTCAATCCTCTTAAATTTATTAAGACTTATTCTGTGGCCTAATATATGATCTATCTTGGAAAATGTTCCATGTGCACTTAAGAAGAATCTGTATTCTGTTGCTTTGGGATGGAGTGTTCTGTAAATGTCTGTTAAGTCCATCTGGTCTAACGTGTTTAAGGCAAATGTTTCCTTACTGATTTGCTGTCTGGATGAAAGCGAGGTATTAAAGTCCCTCATTATCACTGTATTGCTGTCTGTTTCTCCCTTTAGGTTTGTTAGTCTTTGCTTTATATATTTAGGTGTTCCTATGTTGGATGTATAGATAATTACAAATGTTTTCCTCTCGTTAGACTGACCTATCATTATGTAACACCCTTCTTCGTCTGTTATTACAGTGTTTGTTTTAAAGTCTATTTTGTTTGATCTAAGTATAGCTACTCCAGCTCTCTTTTGTTTTCCATTTGCATGGAATATCTTTTTCCATCCCTTCCCTTTCAGTCTGTCTTTACGTCTACAGTGAGTCTCTTGTAGGCAGCATAGAGATGGGTCTTGTTTTTTTATCCATTCAGCCACTCTATGTCTTTAGATTAGAGAATTTAGCCCATTTACATTTAAAGTAATAATTGATATGTATGTGCTTATTTTTTTAATTTTGTTGACTGTTTTATGGCCATTTTTTGTAGTTCCTCTCTGTTCCTTTCTTTTCCTCTTGCTCTCTTCCTTTGCGGTTTGATGACTTTCTTTAGTGGTATTCTTATTCCTATTTATCTTTTGTGCATTTACTATAGGTTTTTGCTTTATGGTTACCATAAGGCTTACGTATAACAACATATGTATAACAGTCTATTTTTAGTTGGTAACAACTTAAGTTTGATCGCATTCTAAAGCTCTACATTCCCTCCCCCAAGTTTTATGTTTCTGATATCACATTTTACATCTTTTTATCTTGCGTATCCCTTAACTACTATAATCAGTTATTTTTACTATTTTTGTATTTTAGCCTTCATACTAGCTCTATGAGTGATTAATCCACTATCTTTACTATATGTTTACCTTTCCAGTGAGATTTATTTTTCCATGTGTTCTTGTTACTAATTAGCACCTTTTCTTTTCGTCTTAAAGACATCCCTTTAACATTTCTGCAAGGCTGATTGAGTAGTGATGAACTCCTTTAGCTTCTGCTTGTCTAGAAAACTCTTCCTCTCTCCTTCAATTCTGAGTGATAACCTTGCTGAGTAGAGCATTCTTGGTGGGAAGCTTTTTCTTTCAGCACTTTGAATATATCATGCCACTCCCTTCTGGCCTGCAAAGTTTCTGCTGGGAAATCCGCTAATAGTCTTATAGGGGTACCCTTGTTTGTAATAAGTTGCTTTTCTCTTGCTGCTTTTAAGATTCTCTCCTTGTATTTAGCTTTTGACATTTTTAACTATAATGTGTCTTGGTGTGGATCTCTTTGGGTTCATCTTGTTTGGAACTCTCTGGGCTTCCTGGATCTGGACGTCTGTTTCCTTCCCCAAGTTAGGGAAGTTTTCAACCATTATTTCTTCCAGTGAAATTTCTACCCCTTTTTCTCTCTCTTCTCCTGCTAGGAGCCCTATTATAATGCAAATGTTACTCTGGTTTGATGCTTTCCCACAAGTCCCTATCTTCACTGTTTTTCATTCTTTTCTCTTCTTGCTGCCTCTGATTGGGTGAGTTCTACTGCCTTGTATTTGAGTTGACTAATCCTTTCTTCTGCTTCACCTGGTCTGCTGTTGAACACCTCTGGCATATTTTTCAGTTTAGTTATTATATTCTTCAGCTCTGTGACTTCTACTTGGCACTTTCTTATTATTTTCCATCTCTTTGTTGAAGTTCTGACTGTGTTCATCCATTCTATTGACCACGTCAGTGAGAATCCTAACAACCATTACTTTGAACTCTTTCTCAGGCAAATTACTTATCTCTGTATCATTACAGTGTTTCCCTTAAGTTTTATCTTTTTCTTCTGCTTGGAATATATTCCTCTGTTTCTTCAATTTGCTTGACTCTGTTGGTTTCTATTCAGCAAATAAAACCACCACTTCTCCCATCTTGGAGGAGTGGCCTTGTGTAGGAGATGAACCTTGGCGTTCAACCCTCTCCTAGCTCTTGGTAGTCTCCCAAACCTTTGTGCTTGTCCAGGCGGCCTATTATATTTTCAGTAGCTCCCAGTAATTGAGGATGTGCCAAGTCTGTCAGTGTCCCAGAGGGGAGGATCTCAGCACCTAGATTCAGGCTGACTGGAAGCCAGACCCTCAGGTAGCAGCTTTTAAAAGAATACAAATATACACAGTCCTATGGGACCACAAGCCTACACTTCTACACATGGGCTGTTCAAAAGCCTTCAGAACAGATATTTGTGTTACAAGACATGGACACACCCGGAATAAGCACAACGTTAACAACATGTTCCGTGAGCTAACAGACTGTGGACCTAGGATCAAAGTCATGAACCTCTCAAATAACTGTCAATAAATACCAGCACCAAAGCATAAAATGACAGAAGTTCTTGCTTGCTAAGTTTGATGTGATGTTCCAGGGCACAGAAATGAAGCACAGCACGACACAGCACTCCCTGCAGCCCAAGCACGAGGACAAATGGACCACGGACCCAAACCCACCTCCGCCTAAGCAAACACTCTATCTTTTACAATAAACTGTCCTTCCCTCTTGAGTTGGAATAGAAAAGTTTGCCTTTGTCCTTACAAGATGCACCCTGTATCTAAGAAGCGGTGATCCACAGACAAGTGCCAAACCCAACGAGAGCCTGAGATATCAAGAACTAGAAATCTGCCACTTCAACAAAAGTTCTCTCTTATGTACTGTCTTTCACAACATGCAGGACAGACAGAGGCTGCCACCACAGGCTGAGCAGTTCCAGCCCCTCCTTACTTTGTGGTCCGTGGTAGCCATGCAGTGGCCAGCTTTCTGCGTGTCCTTATGCTTCCTATGGGGCTCAGTTACCCCCAGCACACTGCTTTCCCCTCCACTTGCTGGAGCTGAAGGTAAAGAGAGAACTTCCAGTTCAAATTCGATCATGTGGTATGCAGGCGCAGCAGGCAGACTGATGCTTGTGACCTTGTCAGAGGACTGCACCCGGAGCAATGCATCAGAAGCTTTTTCTAGGAAAAATAGAAAAAGTCACTTCTAACACATTCCCTGTTTTCCTTGTTCCTTTCTCTTCGAGCAGGTGATGGGCCCAGCAGTGAAGTTCCAGCCCAACTCCTGCCGCTCCTATGCACGTGGAAGGGTGTGTCTAGGAAGGCTTGACTTGGGAGGGAAGAGGCAGGAAAATCAGGAACAAAACCCCTAAGACAGAGCGACACTGCATAAAAGTCGGCTGGTAGTGGCTCAGACAACTGTCATTGTGCTCAGTCTAAAGACAGAAAAGGGACACTTCCCACGTGGCCCACTCCAGTACTGTGTGTGTCCCTGCACAACGTGTTCCCACTCCGTCCCACCACCAGATCAACTCCCACTCAAACAGGGCACAGCCTCCTTCCCTCTCGATACCTCATGGCCAGAGATTGGGGAGATGGGACTTTCTTAGCACTCTAACCAGCACCTGGAAAGACTGATTTGCTTTTGCTTTTTCGTGAGGAGGGTTGGGGAGGGTGGAAGGAGGTAGAGGCCAGCCGAGCATCACCGTGGAGCATGGACCCAGGCTATAATGCTGCCTCACAAGTCCTCAGCAAGGTCAGCGCTGCCTGGCCACTGAGCACGTGCACAGCTCTCAATCTATCCCTGCCAAATCTAATGACCCGCCGAGGGGTAGGGTCACCGTCCACCTACAGGCAGGACATTGCCATCAAAAGCCAAAGGGAGGAGAGGTCCTCAGACACCACTTGAGGATGGCAGGGATGACAGGCTGCTTACATCCTCACAGTGCATGACAATGCCAAGAGTTCACCTTTGCTATGTGACTGCCGCCTCACCTCTCGTGTTGGAATAGATCATTGCTCTGTTCTCTGCGTGACACAGGATGAACATGGCTTCCGCGTTGCTGAGCTGGAGGCTGTCCCCGTTTTTTACTGTGTAATGACCAGTAGTGACAGTGAACTTGACCTTCTGAGGAATACCAGCCAAAAGGCTATCTAAAGGGAAGAAGACAGCAATTAGCATCACTATCAACCAAGAGTACCAATGGAGGGCCTACGCTGAGATTAAAAGGACACTCTGTTTCTTCTACTAGAAAAGATTTGTTCACTTGAGATACTCCACAAATTCCCTCAGTTGCCATCCCTCCACCCTCACTCTCCATCTCCGTTACGTGGACTCAGGGTTGAGTGGGCTCTTGCTAGGAACAAGAGCATATGCGAGACTGAGGTCTTAGCACCGCCTGGCTTAGAGAGTTAGTGATCACAGTGGCAACCGTGTTTGAGTCTCAAAATTTACCTGCCAATAAGTTAGTAAGAGAGAATCAGAGAATGATGCTAAAGAAGAGACTAACGATATCGAATGTGCTGCTGCTATTCAGAATTTTCTCTGGCTTTTTCAGGTCAGGCCTGCAGGATCTTTGGTCCACAAACAGTGAGATAGAGAGCATGGCTACCGCTTTCTCCTAGACAGAATGAAGACGTGGAATGAGCTGAGGTTTCTGAGAATCCCCTCCAGGGAAGGGAGAAGGAGGGAGGCAAGAGCTAAGAAAAAACAGACAAGAGGGAGGGAGGGGCTGCAGTGCAAAACAGAGGCATGAGCACGCCCGGCCCGGCCGGTCTCATCTGGTACGTCCAGGACCTCCCAGCAACAGAGCTCAGCCTTTTTCACAAAAGCTTCTTTGACGGAAGAACTGTTTTGAGAGACTCTTGTGTTCGGCATCCGAGGGCCTTTCCTGGCAGCCCTGGGAGAAGTTTAAAAGTAGAGAAACAGGGAGTATGGGAAGAGCAAATAGAGAAAAACAAATGGTTTCCTTGATTTATTTTTTCCAAATGGAAGAAACCAGGAAATAAATACATTGCTTCCAGCCTAAACAACTGGGACGCTTGCTCACTCGTGTTTTAACTGAGGGCCACGTGGTCTTCAGTAATTCGTTCACACCAACTCCTTCCAATTTTAAAAGTTAACAACAAGGACAGCAGCTTTGAGTTTCTCAAATGCTGTGCCAGGGGATCAAGTTTAATGAACACTTTCAAAGGAAAAGACTTTTGATCAGAGTATAGAACATAATTAAATCTAGCATTTAGCGTCCTGAACTCTAAGCAGGAAGTTATATTTACTTATTAAATTCTCTGCAGTAGACATTGGCCAATTTTTCTTATTTTCAGATACAGCATCTTTATTAAACATTAAAGTCAGCAATTACAGGAAAGTAAATATTCAGATGAAGAGAAGAGTCACAGCCAGTTAGTTCCCAGGCAAAATTTCTACTGTGCCACCAAAACGCCTCCCAAAGAGGGACACAGCCCGAAGCGCTACAAGTCTGAAGTTGTAGGAAGCCCTCCTTTCAAGCAACTCCTTGGTAAACGCGTGAAGCACAACACGCACAAGCACAAAACAAGCCCAGCCTCCTGTAGCCCGCGGCCCACTCACCGGCGAGCGGCTCCACGTGCAGCTGCGGCTCCTGGGAGTACACGTCGTACTGCACCAGGGGGTAGATGTGAGGGAGCACAAACCACACCGGGCCCACCGAGGCGCTCAGCTGCCGCAGCGTGTATGTTCCCGGCTCCTTGGCCTAGGGTCAAAAGCAAGCATTTGGAAAGTCGTCACCCATCCTCGTGATTATGAGCTTCCTAAAGGAGGCCGTGCTGGACTCTCTTTGAAATGACCCTGTCTTATCCTCTTTACCCTCCTGCTCTGTGCCTAGACTTCTACACTCGGGCTGTTCAAAAGAGCCCTCAGAATGTCTCAGTCGATGACTTTCTGAGTAACTGACACTCAAATTTGACTTAATGCTGCTAATAACGCATTTTCAATTTCATAAGCTTTATCTGCGGCATTCTCTTCTGACAAGTATTTTTTTAAAGATTGGCACCTGAACTAACAACTCTTGCCAATCTTCTTTTTATTTTCTTCTGCTTTTTCTCTCCAAATCCCCCCAGTACATAGTTGCATATTTTGGTTGTGGGTCCTTCTAGCTGTGGCATGTGGGACACTGCCTCAGCATGGCCTGATGAACGGTGCCATGTCTGCACCCAGGATCCGAACCACGAAACCCTGGGCTGCTGAAGTGGAGCCTGCAAACTTAACCACTTGGCCACGGGGCTGGCCCCTGAGAAGTTATTTAATGGAGACATTCAGCATGCGATTTAAGGCCTGCTCTCAGACTAGACTAAAAATGCAGGCGACAAAGAGCTGTACGTCCACTGGGAAAATCCCCTTCAGTTGGTGGAACTTCGAGGACACGCTGCACTGGGGAAAGAGTTCAATCAGAATGAGTCAGAAGCAACTGTTTTGACATCCATGCAGCTACTAAAGGAAAATCAAGTTTAATATGAAAGTGCGCCATCTTTTTTGAAATCTCCTCATTTTAACAAATGAGGGTGTATTTTAATACAAAGGGAAAAAAACTAAGTAAATCCAGTGAGAAGACAAATGATGATCTATGTTAAGAACTTCATTCAAAATTTACCAACTGCCTTAAAACTGTATAAGTATAAACGAATTTTTTCAATGTCAGCCTATTTTTCCTTAGGGATAAAACAAAACCAGGGTAACTGGACAGAGGCCCCCTCGATTCTCATCACACTTCAGACAGTTCTGCAAGCTCCACACCCCTTCCTGACGGCCTCCACAGTCACCCCCTCCCCACACATACCTGCGTCCTGAACGTTATCGTATTGGCCCCTGGCTCCAGAGTCACACTGCTACACTTTAGCACGTGGGCCCCGTCCTCCAGGGCCACACCTGAGGGCACATCCAGAGAGGCGCTGCTTTCCTGCCTTCTCAGGAGCATGTGAACGTTTTTGCATATGATCCCTGTCGTGTGCAAGGAATTATCGGAAGGACTTCTCTCAAACATCTCGTATAGCTCCAGGGCTGGTAAGCTGTTCTGGGCTGCGGGGAAAGGCGAGGGCTCCGTCGGAAAGTGAATGACCCCATTGGATGCCTTGTGCTTGGTAAGCCACTCAGCTGTCTTCCGGTAGCTGTTCTTCTCAATGCTGAAGTGGACGCTGATGGCAATCTGCTCCACGCGGACAGGGACAGGCATCTGACTGCAGATGGTTATCTCCACGGACAAAACACCGCCCACGTGGACCACCGCAGTGGAAGGGGTAAAATGGAGATCTCTCAGTTGTGCAAAAGACTGCATAGGGAGGACTATTTTGTGACCTGCAAATACACATTACCATGTCTTACTTCCCAAGTCACACTGCTGGATGAGAGAGGCAGCAAGACCTTGGCTACCGTCAGGCCAGCTGGAGCGCGCTCAACGTGAGAAGCAAGAAGCAACGATATTCAAGAGATGGTTCAAAGATTCCCAACCTCAAGCCATTGTCACACACACCAAAAAGAGCTCCACACGTCAAAAGCACAACATAAACACACACACACATAACGTCTGGAAATCATGAAATCTGAAGAAACAAAGGTTTCTAAGTTCTGTTTTGGCAAACCTAAGAGAAATACAGGTCAGTTAACGTCTCAATTTCAAAACAAAATCGGTAAGTAAGTCCAATTCCTAGAGCTGTTTCAAGGAATTCTACCGCTTTCTCACGCACATAAAGAAGTTCTCAAGACAGCTGTGTCCCTCTACGTATCTGGAAATAAATCCAGGTGTTTGCCAGCCTCTGACGTCAGCCAGTGAAGCGGGGAGCCCTGCCTCCTGGACCACAGGAGGGCAACGGGGCCCCAGCCCCACAGTCAGCAAGGGGAGAAGAACCCACCGCGCTCTCTGCCATCCCTTCCACCGGCACCTGGTTTGTCTAGAAAATTCACAAGGCTGCCGGACTGACCAGTAAGTATCTAGTGAACACTAATCGCCTAAAGGACTTGCTGAGATTGATGCTATAAAACCACAAGAAAATGGAGGACAAGCACAGAATATTTTACTCATATAGAGATGCCAAGCAATGTGGGTAGGAAAGGCCTAACTGCACAGTCTCATGCACACATCACATACAGCACACCTGGCACATGGCTCTACCAACGACCACTTGGGGCACATTAAAGAATCTCAAAAACCAAACAAAGCAAGGCTATGTTGCTCCTGAGAAGCCCATCCAGACGGCCTGACTGGAGTGAAATACACCCTAGCAGTCAATGACCAAATGAACCTGAAGCCAGAACCTTCGGAGACAGTGGCTTCCAAGTAGTTAGTAACTGTTTTGGACTGAATCGTGTTCCCCAAAATTCTTAAGCTGAAGCCCTAACTCCCAATGTGATGGTATTTGGAGGTGAGCCCTTTAGGAGATCATTAGGTTCAGCTGAGATCCTGAGGGATCAGTGCCCTTATAAGAGGAGACACCAGAGAGAGACAACAGAGAGAACTGTCTCTGTCTCCCTCTCCCTGTCTCTGTTTCTCCCTGCCTCTCTCTCTCCCCCGTCTCTGTCTCTCCCCTCTCTCTGTCTCTGTCTCTCCCTGCCTCTGTCTCTCTCTCTCCCCCTCTGTCTCTGCCTCTCCCTGTCTGTCTCTCTTCCTCCCCGTCTCTCTGTCTCTCCCTGTCTCTGTCTCTCTCCCCGTCTCTCTGTCTCTCCCTGTCTCTCTATCCATCTGTCTCTGTCTCTCCCCTCTCTGTCTCTCCCTGTCTGTCTCTCTCCCCTCTGTCTGTCTCTCCCTGCCTCTCTCTCTCCCCCCTCTCTGTCTCTGTCTCTCTCTCCCCCCTCTCTGTCTCTCCCTGTCTCTGTCTCTCTCTCCCCATCTCTGTCTCTCCCTGTCTCTGTCTCACTCTCTCCCCGTCTCTCTCTGTCTCTCCCTGTCTGTCTCTCTCTGCCCTGTCTCTGTCTCTCTCTCAGTCTCTCTCTCCCCCCGTATCTGTCTCTGTCTCTCCTCTCTCTCTGTCTCTCTCTCCCCCATCTCTGTCTGTCTCTCCCAGTCTGTCTCACTCTCTCCCCATCTCTCTGTCTCTCTCTCCCCCTCTCTGTCTCTGTCTCTCCCTGTCTCTGTCTGTCTCCCCCTCTCTCTGTTTCTGTCTCTCCTTGCCACACAGGGCAAATCAGGAAGAGAGTCCTCATCAGAAACTAGCCCTGCTGGCATCTTGATCTCAGATGCCCAGCCTCCAGAACCAGGAGACAATCACTGCCTGTTGTTTAAGCATCCAGTCTATGGCACTTGTTATGGCAGCCCGAGCTGACTAAGACAGTAACTATTTTAAATAAGTACTCTTCTTGAAAGACTAAACACAAGGAACTAAATGGTACAATAAATTTACTCTTACCACACTGCATTGTCTATAAAGTATATTTGCCAAAACATCCAGCCTGAATCTACGCCTTTCACATCTACCTTCCTGTTGGACACTCCCACGTGAGAACACCCAACAGAGTCCAGAAGGTGGGACAGTCTATGAGACAACTGGCTCAGTATCTTTAACAAGTCAGTGTCTTACAACCCAAACGTCAAACAACGCATGATAAACAAAATGTGGTCTATCCATACAACGGGATATTATTCGGCCATAAAAAGGAATGAAATACTGACATGCTACCACATGGATGGAGCTTGAGAACATCATGCTGAGGGAAGTAAGCTGGTCACAAAAGACCACACAGTGTACGCTTCATTTACACGAAATAGCCAGAATGGGTCTCTACAGGGACAGCAGGCGGACTCGCAGTTGCCAGGGGTAGGAGGGAGGCTGGGAGGAGATAAGGATGGGGCTTCTTTTTGAGGTAATAACAATGTTCTAAAATTGACTGTGATGATGGCTGCACCTATCTGTGAATATACTAAAAGTCATTGAATTGTACACTGCAAATGAGGGGATGAATGGTACGTGAATTCTACCACAATAAAGCTGTTATATTAAAAACAGTCAACGTCTTGAAAAAAGAAAAAGAAATGGGAAGAACTGTTCTAAATCAAAAGAGAATTGAGATACTACAATCAGCTACAGGATGTGCTCTGACTGGACTCGACTAAAATAATTTATGAAGACCTTTTTTGAGACAAGGAGGGAGATCTGAATGTGGGCTACTTAGCAGCTGAAGGTAGAACCCTGCCCCTCTTTGGGGTGGCGGGGGACCACCCTGGTTTTCAGGGTGCGCACGCTAAACCGTTTCAGCGTAGAGTGTTAGAGGTGGTCTGGAGTTGCCCTGAAGTTCAGCAAAAAGAGAAAAGTGAAAAGAAAGAAAGATACAGGTACATGTTTGCTACGCAGCAAAATGTTAACAATTGTTCAATGCAGGTAGTTAGTATACATTGTATTATTCTTTTTACTTTTCTATAATATTTGAAAATACCCCTAATAAAAAGTTTTAAAATTGAGTCTTACCTGGGCTCACTGTCTGTTGGCTGGCAAAGCTGAGTATCTCCTGGCAGAAGTATTTCCGTTCCTCTTCAGTTAAGTGGCGATCGCTGGCTAAGAGGCTGCTGGTCTGAAGGTAGCTGGAGTGCAGAGTCAAGGGGCCCAGAGAGGGGGCCTCACACTGAGGGTGCTGCGTGGACAGCCTCTACGGCCTCAGGACCCCTGGACTGCAGCCCCATGTGGATTCTTCTTTTTTTCCTTAGGTTATTAGGAACTCAAAAAGAGATCAAATATGTTGACTAGGCATTTAACTTATATTCGATCCAGTAATTATGTGCAAGGTGGCATTTTTCTCTAATTAGTAGGTGTTTATTAAACACTCAACTATGGGCATTGCTGCTGTACAAACAGAAAGCGATTTTCCTATTTCATGAAAATACTAAACTTAAAGGATACTTTTCAATTTGTCCCAGGTGTTTTTGACATTCGGCTAGTTGCTTCCTTGTGTGTGTGATAGGCAGTGCCCAGCCCTCAGCCAGGTAATTTTTCAATGCTCCTTGAAGATACATTTCTGCCTTTTGTGGAGACTTTTTCCTCCTTGCAATCAACAAACAGAAGCTTTCATTATGGTTCATGATAATCAACGAACTTCAACATAATCTTCATGACTTGCCCTCCACCCTTTGCAACCCCACGTCATGACATTTGTACCATCTTTAGACGTCCTTCTCCAACCACTGCCCTGGCAGGAGAAAGGGTACTAAATCAGGAATGCGTAACTGGAGCCGAGAAATGGGCTCACAGTGATAATCCCACACACACCGTTTGCCTAGCATCACACACTAGTCTAAGAACTTTCCTAATTGAATCTCAGGATAAGAAAAGTGAGGGCATTGTTCACTATTTCAAAAGCTGACACATAAGAATGCCAAGGGTAAAAGAAGGGGAAGAATCTGTCCACAGGTACACAGCTAGTTATCGAGGAAGGCAGGAGACCTGGGCTCCGTGCCACACCACCTAGAGAAGACAGGTCAACGCTGAAGCAGTCTATACGGCCCAGCCAAGAGGAGAGCTTGGGCCGACTCTGAAACCCAGGCAAACAGCACGGAGCGGTGCAGAGGCTTACGGAGAACTGTGAAGAAGTGAAGGAGCAGCACCTGCCGCCCCAGAGCAGACCTTCCCAGTCCAGCTGAAACCCTCAAGGTGTTCAGAATAAAACAAATGCAAAGCACAACGAACAAGAGCTTGCCGCGGCCTCAGCGACAGCATGGGTGCCCCGGCCTTCCCCAGAGGGGGGACCACTGAATTCAGGGGACAAAGGCCACCACTAAATAAGCACTCACTCTCTAGGCATCCTTGGAAGACATCCCAGCTTTCATTACCCTACAGTTGAAGCAATCAGAGTTCTCAAATTCTCACATAAATTTTAACCCTATCAAATTGGCGCACTGGTTTTTCTAGACTTTTATGGTTCTCTCCCACCCCCGTTTTTTTAAAGGGGTTGGAACCTTCCATACTTCTTCAGTTACTCTCTCTAGCTGAAGATTCTTCCTTCTAGAGCTGGAAGGGAGTCTACAGACCATTGGGTATCCAGCCCCCGGAGACAGAAGCTGGTGCTCACCCAGCTGGTCTGCGGCCGAGCTGGAACCAGGACCGCAGTCTCCGACCAGCAGGTCAGCAGCATCCCACAGGAGCTCCCGGCCTCAGGAGGGACCAGGGTCCCGGCGGGCTCCACTCAGAGTGTCTGAGAATATGGCGTCTTTGCTCCATTAACTAATAACTTACTCCTTAGATACAAAAGATGGAGACTCAAGAGAGCCAAATGCTAGCCAACTCGGCCGTTAGCTGGTTGTGTGACTGGCTAGCTGCTGCAACCACATTTGGAAAACTAGTAAGTTCATTTAGATGATCTATGCATCTCTTTGCAGCCACTTCAATCAGTTAAAATTATTCTTTCTTGTTTCATCCAATGAAATTATTAAACAGTTCAAGACGTCATTTCAAACACACATTGCTTTTGAGGAAACTTAAACATCTTTTCCCTTGTAATTTATATCTCTTTCCAGTACTTTGAAAGAGCAATTGATGCCAGCCAGGGTTCTTCTCCTGGATAGGCTGATTTTATCAAACACATGAGAAACAGGCTAAGTTTTTAGTCTTTTCTCTAGAATTCAACTCCAAAGCTGGAGCTAGACTGGAAACGTTTACAGCATTTTATACACACCATCTCTTAGTCAGTCACAAATCGCCTCTCTCTCACAGATACAAGACATGCAGTTACCTGACATCACTGACCTCGAGAATTTCAATCCTCCTAGGAGGCATATGATATAAACTAGAGAAACTGCTATAGAACAAGATATTTAAGGATCCATATCCCAATTCACTTGCCATTGGATGCAGAGTCTTCAATATTTCCTCATAATTATTTAATTAAATAAATTTAATTATAATATGTATATTACATGTATTATTATATATATTACCTACATATATCTATATATAACATATTATATAAGTTCATTAAATGAATTTAATTAAATAAAAGAAACTCAAAGATCAATAGCAGCTATTAAGGATAATAAGCTAAAAATCTCTCCATTTGGTTTTAGAAGAAATTGAAAAAAAAAAGATTGGTTAACAGATTCTACATTTTTCACTTTACAAATTTATGTACACTTTGTACTAACTCCATACACAACAAATTTTCTCTTACTACATGTAGGAAATGTTTAAAATGCAAAGAAAAGTTCAAAATCAGTTACATGTAAAACTCTGCCAGGTCCTTCCCAACGAGCTTAGCAGACCGAGCCCTCCCGATACTTGTGCACATTTCCATGGTAGCGTGGGACAAATCCTGTGGGAACGCAAAAGACCACATAATTCTCTTCTTTAATTTTAATGCTAGACAAATTCTATCTTTATTTACCCAAAGCTGAAGCAAAAGACTTCCTTATTAACGTGTCATTTTTCACTTTGCATCTATTTTCGTGTTGTTTTAACGTAATGTGAGATTTATACAGTCATTTAGCTTGTGTGTAAATTATGAAGCATAATAAAAGAAACACAAACTCAGCAGGCAGAGAATATTTAACTTTTCAAAGTACTTTCTGTATGTGGGTTACATTTTTAATATTTTTCTCACTTTTTGGCTAACAGGAACACTACAGTCTACCGTCGAACGCTCCCGAGTTAACTGTGACTTGGGAACAAAGCGGATCCACCAAGCTTCTACCTACGTTGCCTTGTAAGGTCTCTCCCAAATTTAAACCCTTTAAAATAAAGCACAATAGCTCTGTTCAAGTCCAAATTATTCCTGTGTACACAGAAAACGATTCATTATCCTTTCTTACAATTTCTATTCTATTGAAGGAGCAGTACCATTTTGAACAAAATTATAAATATCCAAAGATTCTCTTATGCCTAATTATGGCACCACGGATACTAATAAACATTTGATGAACAACAACTATTCCAGGTTTCATCACAACTCCCTAGGGTACCAAAGAAACTTAAAGGGCCAACAAGGAGGAGGGGGTGGAGATCCCGAAGACCAGTTCACTCCCAGGGCAGAAGGTGATGGAGCAGCAGAGCCTTCTAGGGACGAGTTTTCTGCCACATAGATGGGGAACATTTGTAATACTTACTAAGTAGTGTTTTTCAAAAGCTTCCACTGATGATAATGCTTCTTTGAGTTTCTTATAAGGACTCTGAGCTGTGTTGGCTTAAAAGAAAAGAAATAAGAGTCTTTATTCATGTTCATTACATCCAATCATATGAGTTCACATTTACCCTCAAATGCCAAGGTAGGTGACTCCATCTGATGCTTGTGGAAACGATGAACATGGCCATGCCACTGAAACTACACTGTTACTTGTATTCCTGTCCAATTAACATATTCACGAAATAGTCTAAACTCTTCATTTAATACTTTTATCTTTGATTAAGACTAGAATTTTTAAAAGTACATATTACAAATCCTCCAAAGAATTAAATTACTTCCAAAATGATCTGCGGTGGTCTCAGGTTGAAACAGTGCAATGTAAATATTACACATTTTCAATTTAGTCAGAGTCCTCCCAGCTCATTAGGTATTCTTTACTTTTAGCAGCAGTTTTGCTAAACCATACTCATCACTACATTCACAGGTGAAAGAACGAGTAATGCTCCTTTCAAAGTGCTTTCTTACCCAGGAGTAATTTACTGAGTGAAAGGATCTGTCTGGCCATATTGTTAGAAAGACAGGTCATCTGGAATCGGGGGTCACTGCACTGGAGCGCCACACAGGCTGGAAAGAGCCACGAGCTGCTCACTTAGGCCTCTCAGAAACTCAGGCACATCTGTAAAAATCCTTCCAATTTCCTAAATTATTTCTAACATTTCTTTATGTTATTAAAAGGCAAAACATCCTGTGTATTAATCCGGTCAGCTAATAAGGAGTATAATTCCCCAAATAGTAAGTAATTACATTGGCAGAACTTTAGTTACCACATGCAGGTTACAACCAGCATATTCATTACTTTCCACGGTCCTGCTCGCACAGGCACATCTCAGGAAGTACCTGTTTCAGGTCGCTCAGCTCCCAAACCCGCCAAAAGATCAACTGTCCTATTGAGGTCTTCTGAGTTAGGTCCTTTTTCGGACACAAGTCCACACAGATAGCCCAAGGACTTTAGCTGTTGAGATAAACCCACAATTTCAATTAATTTGCCATTAGAGTAAGCAGCAAATTTATAAATTTAAATATAAAAATTAAAATCCACCTAATTCTAAAAGAAATCTAGCTCTCCTATCCAAGTGATTCTTATCTGGATATAAAAATATTTCTTACTGGAGTAATCTCAAACTCACACCTTCCCTACACAGTAATTCTCAGAGTGGCTCTGCGGCTGGAATTCTCAGCTTACACCATTTACCTAGCTACATTCTCCCAAGCTTTCAAGGTCTCCCACTCAATCTGCAGCCCCGTGACCCCAACCCCAGCAGGCCATCCTGTCGCACACACGGGACTGCCATCAGTCACTGAAGCGGAAGCCACTCTGCATTTGTACGCAATGTTCCAGGCTTCACCCTTTTCTCTACCCTCTCCCCCCAGTTCCTGGCCTAGAACCAGCCTTTAGCATAAGCAAAGCAAGTGCTCGGTCTCTGCTGAATAAAGCAATACTAGCAGGGGAGCATCTCATCTAGGGCTGCTACCAGACGCCCTAAGTGCCGAGAGCACCCGTGTGCTGATGGGTGGACAGCACTTCTTCACACAGCTTACTCCAACCGCCCCAGAGCACCGCCCAGGACAGCGCACACGTCTGCGCTCAGCTGCAGTTACCTTCTCTGTGGCATAGCTCCACAAACCCACGGTGTGAGCAATGTTCGAGTCTATCTGCGCCCGGTCACAGCAGCCCTCTATCCTCTGCAACACCTCCAGGCAGCTCAGAAACACCCAGCAGTCCAGAGCGCCAGGCGGGACAGAGACCTGGGAGGGGACAAGTGCAGGTGCGTGAGAACAGCACTCAGGGAAAGCACACACTCCCACACGTTCAAGCAGCGACCCAATCTAACGGTGCTGTCATCTGCAAAGCCACCGGGAGGATAAGGGGATGGCAACCAAAGTGACATCCGCTCACCTATGGAAAGGAGTGATCTGGGTCCAGAGATATTACTGGGTTTCATCTTTCTGATGACAATGAGTGACATGGCAGGGACACAGCTTTCAATAATGCATTTTAAAAAGCTTACTAAGAAAAGAAGCCTACAGAAAGGCCGACTCTCAGCACTTACTCTAAGTTTGAGAGATGTCACATCTCAGTTTGAACAACACATATTATGAAGGGAAGAGTGGCCTTTGCCAGGCAACCACTTGGTCACCTTTCAGAAAGAGCATGTTCAAAACGAGAAATCTGAAATATTGAGTAACTATTAGATGATATTCAGGAATTACTGTTAATGGTAATGCTCTTTTTTACAAACATAATCGCACCAAAAAAAATCAACCACAATTCCTAATTCCTATTTTTTTAGGTGTGAGTATGTTTGTAAAAAAGAGCTCCCGTTGCTTAGAAATACAGACTGAAATATTTACATACAAATAAAACATGATGTCTAGGATTTGCCTGAAAAATAATCCAGCGGAAAGTGGACAGGGACACAGATGAATTAAGAGATTGCCTGTGCGCTGGCTGGCGACCACTGAAGCTGGTGCTGGGTACCCAGAAGTTCACCATATCATCCTCTCTACTTCTGTATATACTTGAGTCTTTCTATTAAAAAAATAATGTTATGGGGCTGGCCCCATGGCCTAATGGCTAAGTTTGGCACGCTCTGCTTTAGCGGCCTGAGTTCAGTTCCTGAGCATGGACCTATACCACTCGTTGGTGGCCACGCTGTGGCAGTGACACACATACAAAATAGAAGAAGACTGACAACTGATGTTAGCTCAGGGCGAATCTTCCTCGGTAAAACAATAGTAATAACAATAATCCTATATTATCAGAAATACAAAAGCATCTACTGTATATGATCGGCTCTAAGATGCATTTTTTTTTTCACATTTTAGTATCTCTGAAATAGGACTGTGTCTCACAACTGATGGCATCTTAACCCTAACACTTGGCAGTGCTGACTGTGTTCTGGGTGGCACTAACATCGTGAGGTATCTTACGACTGGTATCCCAGTTTTGGTGAGATATGTTAACTGGTACTACTCAAAATGGAAACTTAAGAAGCAATTCTACATCACTTGACAAGTGAAGAGCTATATAATGCAGATAAAACTGACTTATGCAAGAAGGACTCCTTCAATGCACTCTGAGCACAAAGAAAAGGACGCAGAGCCAAGTGCAGAGAACGGAGAGTGCCATTAAATGTTCCCATCAAAGCTAAATTGCCCAGTTTTTGAAAAATGAGATAAACTACTTAGATCCTTTGAAAAGAATAATCAGCATAGAAAAAAATTATGTGATCAGAAGCTACTTTCATAAAGTGGTACAACTTTCTCACCTGGACAATGGATCAAACCCACAGGGATGTAGAGAAGAGCTGGTTGGCAGGACACAGCTCTGGGACCCTGAACAGAGCACGCTCCTCCCTCCCCAGTCAAACAGGGCGGGCTCTGAGCGAGCTGACCTCGCCTCTCCGCACCTCCAGGTTCCCAGGTGCCAGGCCATCTGGGTACTTTCACCTCACAAGACACCACCAGCACAGGTACCCAACTGTATGGAAACTTCTGCTAACCATGCCACCTCTCCCCAGGCTCACACTGGTAATTAGCCAGGGAGAATGAAGGGTGCATACCAAGCAGGGCTATACACAGCGCTTTAGGTTAAGAGTCTTCTGATTCAGATGAATCCAAGGAGGGGAAAGAACACCCAGGAGTCAGAGCAGGGAGTGCCATGGAGGGGAGCCCTGGAGCTGTGGGTATGAGCAGCCAGCTGCAGGCGGCCGGTTTCCGGGATCAAGGGGCCTGAGCCCCTGGGCGCTGGGCCACTCTCCAAACCGGCAGAGAGCCAAAAGCAATGGACCCGTATGGCACACATGTATGCATGGAAGGAATCTAGAGACTCGCACCATGACGTAAAGCATGGTACTACTTTGTGGAAAGATTAGGGAATAGATCTTTTCTTGGTATGTTTGTTTTCTCCAAAGAGAAAGTACCACTTTGGTAAGTTTGAAAAATAGTGTGTAAAAAGTAGCAGCATCAGTCAGCAGTAGCTTTTCTAGGGGTAAAAAAAGAAAACCTAGGGGCAGGCACTGGCTGCTGCTGAAGTTTCAACTTCCAGTCTGGAGGAGGTCAAAGGCAGCAGGAAGAGGAAACACCAGGCAGGTGCCCACACGGAGACACAGATGCACGACAAAGAACAAAGGTGTGCCCCGTGACTCACAGTGCTCTACCCTATTACCACAGAAGCAGTGTTCGTTCTGTAACTGAAGCCGGAATCCTCCCCAGTGCTGCCTGGGGACCGCAGCCAGCCCCTCCTCTGGGTACCACAGCCCTCACAGTGCTCACCGCTCCCGCACGCTCTGGTTTCCACCACAAGTTCTGCTCAGCAGCTGTAGCGTTCTAATGGCCTCTATCGTCAGAGACTATCGCAGCTTCCTACATTTCCTGCTGCACACCATTTTAAATTTAAGTTTTTACTGAAAAACATCTGCATATTAATTGGTGTGTCCTATGGTGTCTATGTTTCACATGCCATTTACCTCTTACATTGCTCCTTTCTGTGTGTCTGTCTGTCTCGGCTCCCAACCAGAGCCCATGTAAACACCCCAAAGGGACCAGCTCTCCTGCTTCTTCCCTGCCCATCCCAAAGTCCTGACGGAGCTGGGCTCTCTGGCAGCCCAGAACTTCCACAGTGCAGCATCTGAGGCTTTTGGACATTCTAGTGAAACAAATGCATTTAAAACAAAATTGGAGTAATACTTTTTTCATTGATTTCATTCATTTCATTATTCATTTAAAAAAATAAGCTACAAAATACATATAGCGAGATACGTAAAGGGTACAAATCCTAAGCTTAGAGCTCAATGAATTTTTACATATGTAATCGCCACTGAAATCAAGAAACCAACCATTCCCGTTACCCTAGAAGGTTCCCTTGAGCCTTTTCCCAGTGAACACTCACCCCAAAAAGGAACGCTATTCTGACTTCTGTCACCACCAGTGACTTTTGCCTGACTGCTGAGCTTCATACAAACAGAATCCCACAGCACGAGCTCTTCTGCATACAGCTCCTGCTGTCCAGCACAATGTCAGTGGGATTCAGCCTTGCTGAGTCTATCAGCAGCTAGTTCTTCTTCCCTGCTGGGTATCACGCCTCTCTGCGAATATGCCACAATTTACTGATCCATCGCCCTGTTGGCAGGCGTTTGGGTTGTTTCCAGGGTTTGGCTACTCCGGATAAAACTATTTGCAATGCTGCCCCCTCCCTGGCAAGGGAGCCTCCTCAGACTCAGAAGGGCACGGGCAGGCACCATCAGGGGCCCCTCTCCTGCAAGAATCCCGGCAGCAGCTGTGCAGGAGGAGGGCTCGGCACTGGGTCCCTCACGAAGCCTTGTGGGCCTGGGACCACCATCTCCTGTAACAGCCGCACGGATACCGCGAGGTAACAGCAGTTGCCACCAAGGGGGGCCTAGAACAAGGCCTCACCCTCAGGTGTCTGCAGTCTCCCAGTCCAGACACAACCCACACATTGAAGGCGATCTGATCATAAGCCATGTCGTCTGGGTCCATAGTTGCACCAACTCTATCTATTCCTAGGGAAACAGAGCCAGGAAATCAACCAAAGTCAGACCCTCTGCCAGTTCACAAGCTCCTCTGAACATTCCCGTGCTTGTCTTCTGGTTGGCCTCATTTTCTTGAGCACACACCTAGGAATGGGACTGCTGGGTCACAGGACAGGCACGTGTTTAAGCTTTAGCAGACACTGCCACAGAGTTTTCCCAAGTGCTTGTACAAATTTACACTTGCATCACTACATGCGAGTTCCAATTTTTCTATCTCCTCACCAACATCTGGTATTGTCGATGTTTTTTAATGTTGTTTTACCCATCATGGTAGAATCTGAGAACTTTTAAAGCCTGATAAACTTTGGAAAAGAGCGGCTGCACCGCAGCCATGGTAACAAGGAACCACTAGAAGCGGTTGTAAGCCTGGTGCAGCGAAGGCGAGCTCACGTCAGTGAGCCAGTCAGGAGCGCCAGCCCCGGCGCCTGAGAGGCAGCCGACGCGGGATGCACGCACTTCATCAAACACGCCAGGAGTGCCAAGTGACCCACACGTCTGCAGGTGGTGGCAGCTTGCGTCCCTCTGAAGGCCGCCAGGCCCAGAACCCCCTGCCGCCCAAACCCGACAAGGAGCCACTCTCCGCGCCCCGCTGCGGGCCGAGCCCACACGGCAGAGCTGCAGCTCCGGCAGCTGCTCAGCTACCAGGCGGTGGTCTCGGCGTTTCTTGATGACTCACATTCCCGACCAAGAAGGGCGCCGAGCACCCTTCCACAGACTTCCGGGCCATCTAGAGAACCTCTCTTGTCAACAACAAACTTTTAAAACTAATTTCTTAATATACTATATTCCTTAGTCTTCTTAAAGCCCCTCCTCTCCTGATAGACTGCTATTATTCTTGTTTTACCATTTTCCAAGCCTAAAATTAAAGACATTCTTTTTATTCTTTCTTTTGCTAAACCTCCACTTTTTATATAACCCAAATAGCTCAAAAACACCGCGTGCTAAGTAAACCCTCGCATGCCCACCCCCGCTGGAGCCATGGCCGCAGCAGAGCATGGACCCTAGAGCCCCCTGCCAGTCGTGTCCCCTTCGCAAACCATCGCTGGTGGGCGCCTCACAACAGACTGCTTTTGCTTAATCTTGAACTTCATATTCATGCAATCGAAACGCACACATTCTCTGGTGTCTAACTTCTTTAGCTCAGTTTCATGTTGGTACGATTCGTCCACTACATTCGTTTTCACTGCTGTATGCTCTTCTGCTATCTGAACACACAGCAGTAACTGCATCCCTTGCGTGTGATGGACATTTGGGTTATTTCCAGTTTCTAGCAATTATGACTAATGCTGCCACGAGCCTTTTTGCACTGTCTTTGAGTACACACGCGCACACATCCTGTGTGCGCCAGGGGCTGACACTGTCGGGTCACAGGGGATGTCTGTGTTTAGCTCCAGCAGGTGCTGCCACACTTTCCAAAGCAGGGGGTCCATTCACACTCCCTCCTCAGTGAATGAGTTCCCTCTCTCCACCCTCACTGACACTTGTCAAGCCTCTCAATGTCAGCCATTCTGGGGGACGTGTGTGGGATTTCACAGTGGTTTTAGCTTGCATTTCACTAGGATTAATGAGATTAAGCACCTCTCACATGGCTTACCGCCCCTTTGGACATCTTCCCTTGCCTCTTCGCTCCTGTGTCAGTCTTTCCTACCTGATCTGTGCGAGTTCCTCACATTCTCTAGATAAGAGCCTCGACTACACAGCCTGTAGACACACTCCTCCACTCTGGGGCCTGCCTTTTCACTCACTGAATGGTATTTACTGACCAAGAGAAGTTCTGATTTTCATGTAGCCCACTTTATCACTCTCTTCCTTTATGGGTAGTGCCTTTTAGTCCTGCTTAAGAAACATTTGCTAACCTCAAGGTCATGAAGATATTCTCCCATATTATCTTCCAGAAACTTTCTTGTTTAGATCAAAATTCCACCTGAAATTGTGGACAGTGTGAGATCAAGATTTATTTTTACATATATTCAGTTGACTCAAAACCATTTTATTCATTGAGCAAGTTTTTCTTGAATTCATTTATTTAAAATCTACCCCAACCGCCTTAGTTCTGTGCTTCATCCTTTCTCCCTCGGATTATGGCAGAAGTCTCCAACTCTTCTCCTTGCCCCACCTGACGCTTCGCTTCTCTCTGCCCTCCGCACACCAGGTCCTAACACCTTTCACGGCACCCCAGCTTCAAACCCACAATGGCTCCCTACTAGCTGGAGAACAAAATCCAACCTTCGAGGTGACATACATTGACCCTCATGCTTCCCTTCCAAATCTGGCCCCCAGCACCTCTGTACCCTCCCCTCCACGCCCTACCTCCCCCCCTTACATTCTACCAAGACCAAGCTCCTTTACGGTTCCTTAAAGGTGACCAAATTGTCTCTACCTGAAATGCACTCTCACACTTGCCCCACGAGCCACATCCACCTGGTGAATTCTTCCTCAGCCTACTCGTTCCATCAAAATGCAAGCTCCACAGGGCAGGGGTCTGGTCTCTCTTGCTCTCTGCTAAAAATACAGCACCTGGAATACATGCTTGCTTGGCATAAAGGAGGCACTCAAGTGAACATCTGTTGAATGAGTGAATCTTTTAAAACCTGGCTCACACAAAAAGCATCCTGAGAAACCTCCCTCCCTCGTACCAGGCCCCGTGTAAATGCTTACTCAGGTGACCAGCGGCACCCGCGCAGGGCTGCTCTCCCTCCTGACGCTGCCCCTCTCCTGAACATTCCTCTCCTGGCCTGGCAGCAGCGTGCTGATAGCCTGCGTGCATGGCTGGCTCAACGTCCTCTTCTCTGGGTTTCCTGAGGGTAGTGGGCCCAGTCTCTTCCTCGTCCGTGCACCCTGTGTCCCAGCCCCGCACTCACAGCGGTGCCTGGCAGGCAGTTATCTGTCTCTGCAACGATGCCTGGCAGTCCTTTCCTCTAACCCTTTTTCTGCTTCCTGAGAGCCACCAACTCTTGCCGTTCTGCCTCAGCAACACCCTTCACATTTCCCTCCTCCTGCCCATTGCCACTGCTCTTCCAGTGCAGGTCCTCATGGCTCAATGTCACACAACAGCCTCCGCCTGCCCACGGAGGAGTCCGGCGGAGGGTGTGGTACACAGCGAGTACCTGACGACCCTGAGCTGCATTCCTGAGCCACGCCTCGGCTTTCGTCCTCTGTGGGGCCCCAACCTCAGAACACCAATCCCAGTGGGCCAGCCTGGATCACAGGCCTAATCTATTTCCTGTGGCTTAACCTGGAAGCTTCGACCACACGTGGCCCCTGTTCACAAACTGGCCGACTGGCTGGGATGGGCTCTGTGTGCAGCTCTGGCCAGTCTCTAGACCAGGCGGCTCCTCTGGGATGCCAAGGAGTCCTGCTCCTACTCGGCCCACCCTGTGTGCGAACACAGTCAGAACACAAGAGGATAAAAACAAATCAGCCCTGAAGTGAACACATTAAAAAAAAATCATTCGGGCAGTCGATGAAACACACATATAATGGGCTTCTAGAATATATCTTCCTAATATTGTTCTACTTACCAATTTGTTAAAGATTAAAATATATACACATATTACTTTTTTTCTTACCAAAGATGCAGGAAAACAGGCATTGCTAGTATAACTGAGAATGGGACGATCTTTCTGGAAGGCAATTTGACGATATATATTAAAAGCTTTAAAAACGTGTCTCCTTGAACTAGCAACTCTACTTGTACAAACACATCACACAAAGACGGATGTACAAGGACACACATGGCTATGATCACCAAGAATTTAAAGAGTCCGAGTGTTCACAGCGGGACTGACGACAGCCTGCGCTTCCTCTACAGACGGAAAGGCCATGGGCGAAAAGGGACCTCTCGCTATTAGACTAAGCAATGAGACTTCCTTCTTTGTTTTTTGTATTAAATTTGTATTTTCCAAATTTATACAGAGAATATATTCACCTTGTGGTAAATGGAGGGAAAATTTTTAAATGCTGTAGAAAAAAAGAAATACTCTGCAATGGAGTCATTTGAACTCACACAAAACTGGTCTAATTTTATGGATGTTACTCCTTGATCTCTAACAGCCATATGGGGCAGGTACAATTTCCATTCTTATGGATTTTCAATCAGGGAGCTCACCTAAGGCTCTTAATTGGCACCCCCGGGGTGTGACTCCAGGCCCTACCACAAAGGTAGGGCTTGTTCCCACGGCATCTGGCCACCACACTGCCTCCTACTCTCAAAGAAGATACTTTAAATCAACTGATAAATCAACCAGGAAGTTACCGGGACATGCTTTACAAGCCATGAAAGTAAATATATACAGCATTTTCTGCTAAAGAAATGTCACAATTAGAAATGCACAAAATGGTTGCAATACTGAGGCTTTGGGCTTAAAATGGATTAACATAAGTGTAACCCTAAAAGAACCACACGCAGGCCCAGTCTGCAGCTGGCCGAGTCCCTAGCTTCTGTCCCCACAGCTTGGCCCACGGCTGGGATGGCACCAGTGTGAGCCACCTCGGCCCTGTGTGTCAGAACCAAAGCTCAACGCTGGCCTCTGGCCACTGATGGGAACATGAACAAGTATCCACCAGAACGCTAGCCTAGTCCCAGGGAAATGAGGCTACTCTCAAGCGTAGAATCAAACGTACAGAAAAAGGAAATAATTTTGAGTCTTTTGAATTTTGAATGTTTCTACAAAAATTTAAAAGAAACTCTAAGAATAAACTTTTTAAGTTAATTGACAACTGTAAAGCTTATTTCAGACGTAACAATCTTCCCGCACCAAAACGCCAGCCTACAGGAAGAATCGTGGATGAGAAAGTTGAGGGAATAATTTCGTGCTTCAAGCATCGCACAACCTCCACAGTCTCATGAGAACGCTGGCACCTGAGTTTACAGGGAACTCTCTGTCCTTTGAAAGGAAATACTCCAGAAGATGTTAACAAGGAAGGTCACGCACGCTAAGACCTAACTTGTATGAAGGGCTGATGACGTGCAGGCACTGTGCTAACGCTCCCTGGACACACGTTATCTCATGGGTCCTCACAATCCAAATGGCAGCTACTGGTTTGCCCCATCTCACAGATGGAAAAGCAGTGCAAAGGGTAAGTCAACCAGTCAAGTCCTGGCGGGAAGCGGGGTGGGATCTGAGGGCAGACAGGCTGCCTCCAGAGACCACCCTCCCAGCCTCTGTGCTGGCTGTTTTCCTAAAACCTGACCCTCACGAAGGACACCTGACAACTGGACTCGAGTCACACCTTCAAGGAAAACACTTCTGAAGTGAAAAAGAAGTCACCAGTGGAGCTCTGCAAGAGAACAGCATTCACGTCAGCGTTGGTCAAACGAGAGAGCAAGACGAGAGAAGATCGTGCAGGCCTATCTACCCATGGGACGGGGGTCTGACAAAGGAGCGCGGCGACTCCAAGCCCAGGCAGTTTAGCAGGCAAGGCACATCCAAGAGGCCTAGCTACCTCGTCCACTAGGCTGACAAATGCAGACACAGGTGACAGCGCAGGCATACACGGCAACTAGCTGGTGGGGCATGAGGGGACAGGCACCAAGCAGTTGGATCATTAAGGAGAGAGACGGAGAAAGCGAGCAGTGGGTGGTGTGTCCTCCTTGAATTCAGCATTCAGCTTTGGTCAACTCATCTAAGAGGGACATAGCAGAACCAGAAAAGAGCAATAAATGTAATAGAAAGCAGGGACAGCCTCTACTCAAGGAAAGATCTAGATGACGATGACCATTTCATTCAGAAAGAAAAGAGCCAGGGGAAAGAACACTGCAAAGGATGTGAGGTGCACGCAGCACCACAAAGCAGTTAAGAAGCCCTCAGTGCACGCCCACACAGAGCCCGAGAGCCGAGGGCCCAACCACATCACGCTGACACACTGCCCCTGAGCCACAAGCACCTCTGAGGCACCTGTTACTTGCACGTTTCTCTTTCCAGCCAAAAGGGTAATAATGCACCCGTGTGTATTCACTTCCACAATGGCCCGGGAGGTCACAGAGCTCAGGGGACAAGCTAAGTCGGGCAGAAGGACCCACTGTGCACTGGGAGAGCTGACAGGTGGAGGCAAGTGTGCTGCTGGGCAGTGAACGAGGGAGACAGCTAACATGCCCTCCGGCAGCCCCACCTGCACTGTCTGGACAAGCCGGAATGAGAAGGGCTCCAGGAGGGGACAGTTGCAAGTGAGCAACGACATGAGAAGAAAAGGCACCGCCACCCCGACTCTATGCTGCATGTCCTGGCTGGCCTCCCAGCTCCATTTTCCACTTCCCCCTGCTGTCAACAGCTCCCCCGCCTCCCAGCCTCCAGAAGGCCTGCAGGAGATCAGAGCAGAGGAGGAGAGGGAAGTGGTCGTAGGTGCCCGGCTCCTTCCTGCAGAGACAGTAGCCCCTCAGCAGGAGGGCCCAGCCCCTCACGGCAGCCCTCTCCTCCTCGGCCTGGCTCTGGCAACGCCTCCTCTCCTCTCTGCAGGCCAGCAGCCACCTGATGACTAGTCAACTTTCAAAGGCAAGAAAAAGAAGGTGAGAAAGATTCTTAAACACTCTTGAGTTTGTGACGGGCTGGGCTCAGCACTGCCCACCGTGGTTTCCCACACCTGCCTGAAGCTGAGCAAGAGCACTTCCTAGTGAACCCCCCCAGGTCTCCCCATTTGAAAGTGCCAAGTGTGAACTGCTTGGACTCTAATACCCCAATTTTCCCCCAATCCACTAACAAGACTGAATCTCTAAACCAGGTAAAATCTCCAGACACAGATGAACACAGACAGCCCTGTCCTAGTAATGAACAGTTATCTCCCAGCCCCCTTGTCTGCCCAGCTAGGTCGGAAGAGCAAAAGCCGATTATCTAAATCTACTCAGAGGGAGCCAAAGAAAATCATTATTTTTCCTCATTCACTTGATCGGATGTCTAAGGCAAGAAAAATAATTTGATAAAAATTCTTAAATTCTTGAGTTTATGCCTCACCTAGGCCAGGTATTTCTTATTTAGAAATTAACTAAAATAATTGCTCTTCATTTGGTTAAGAAAAAGTTTAAATCTCTTTAGATTATTTCAAACCAAGTGTTGAGCCTGTTATTTAGTATTCTAGGGTACACAAAACAGACGCTACTAAGTTACAAACGACTAGCCCTCCCAAGGGTGCAGCCAATGCGGTTAAGGTGCCCTCACCGTCTAAGGCCGTTAGAGAGGGCCCCCGGGAGCCCTGGTGTGGAGCACAACAGAAGGGACACTGCCCTGGCTTCGACAGTCGGGATTCTGTGACTAGTTGTGTCACGGGGTAAGTTACTGACCGCTTCCAGACCCACTCTCCTCATCTGCAAAACGGAATAGACACCCGCTGGGCCTGTGACCAGGGGACCGGGGCTGTGGGTATCCGTGGATCCTCTGAAGCTACACGGAACATTTCCTATGTGCACGTGTGCGTTTCTCTGGGTAGACAGGTCACTCAAACAACAGAGGTGAGAACCGCAGACCAGACAGTCGTCAAAGTTCCCCTACCTCACTCAAATGCTCACGACTCATGGGAGTAAAGGAGCTCAGGAGCCCTGGGGCGAATGAAGCTTCAAAGGCAAATATTTCCTACAGATAAGCAGTGTAGAGCCTCACTGACTGGCTCTTTCACACACACATGCCCACACATACTTACAATGTCCCTTCCATTAAACTTCGTGCTACTGATTAATGTGGCACAGCCTGCTGCGTGTCACTCACATTGTTACCCGCATGCTCATGTGCAAAATGAAAAGATAGTTCTGAAAGAAATGTCTACCTACAAAACCTAGTTCTGCACGTCCATGAGGTGAGTAATCTTGATCAGAGAAGACCAGCTCCTACGGAATAAGCCAGTTATCTTAAAAAGTAATTTTAAGAAACTGATCTAAGAGGCTCGCTTTGGGCCAACAGGAACTCCACCATGCTGAGAGCAGAAATTATATTTTCAAGCAATTAATTAATCAATGTACAGAGTAACTACACAAATAATACGCTAAAAATTAAAGACATTCAGAAAAAGAAAAATCCTTCCTAAGCACCAACAGTTCAATGCCTGGGATTTCAAGGTTCAGAGTTTTCTGTTTGAACAATGAAGAAACGGGTAAATTGGGAAAAGAGACGACTCACTTCCAAGAGCTTCAGCTCCTGCACACAGCTGTGCAGCAGCTCTAGGGCGCGCTGAGCCACCTCCCACGGCCTCTGCAGGAAGAGGAGCAGGGTGCACTGGCGAGAAAACAGGTAACTGCGCAGATCTAACAGGGTGGCTTCTTGCCTCTGTATCAATTCACGCTTCTCCATATCTATGGGCTTTCGGAGGATCAATCCATTCCAGCTCTTCACCGGCTGGCAGAAAAAAGTCAGCCAGTTGGCACCATCTAAACAAACACACATCATGAAAGGCGCTGACTAAGATTACTTCACCTTCTGAGAGTCTTGCTCAGGACTATGAGACCTCGTATACCAATGGGCAGCTTAACAATCAGTTGCTCCCTAGCCACTGGCCCGCCCCCCTTGGTCTGGCGTGGAACTGGGCTAGTGATGCAGGCCTGGGGTAGTTACCACAAGTACACCCACTTAGTACTCGGCATTTGATGATGAGCACAGGGACCATGCCCAGGTCAGGAACAGCTTGGGAAGCAATCAGAGTCAGATGGGTTAAGTGGTCAGACAGACCTCAGGCTCTGTGGTCAGTCAGCTCTGAGAAGGCTCCAGGCCTGGGCCGGAGCGTGCTGTGCTAGCTCACCTCTACCTGTGTGCTGGAGAGCAGCCTGTTCACGGGGCCATGCTGGTCTTTTTTGCCTTCCTTCGTCCCACACTTTTCCTTACTTATTTAAGCCTCACGCTTGCCTCTAACTCAACCATGTCAACTACCTGAGTCATGCTCCTAGAGGAAAGGACAAGGAAGATGTAGACGTAGGAAGAGGAGGGGAAAAAATTCTTGCCTATCAAAAATTGCCAACAGGACTCCCCAATTCTAACTTATTGTCTTAAGACTCAAATATGATCTTAAAATAAACATAAGAATCTACAATAACAAGTCATTTGACATTCATGAAAAAAATGTTTAATCCATTTTTCTGACTCCAAAAAGGAGGTTATCATAACCATGTCATTTGATGTTCCTATCAGGAAGTGACTCCATATTGGCATACTGACGCTACTAAATAGCTGAAGGGGCAACTACAACTAACAGCATCCTTCATCCAACGGAACGTACACTCAGAGCTATTTACCTGAAGGCTGAGTGAGGCGCTTCCCCACCCCTCAGAGTCCCTACACCAACGCCCCATCCTCAGTACTCTCCCGGCTCACTGCCATGTTTCGTTCAGGCCTCAGTCCAATGCCGCCTCCTCAGAGAACCTCTCAGACCGTCCTGTCTGAATGAGCCAGCACCTGCTGTCACTCTAGCCCCTTCCCCTGGAGGCTCTTTTGCAGCCTGCGCTTAACAGTATTAGTGAGTGACTTCAAGTTATACGTGTATTTTCTTTGCCTATTCCCCCTTCACGTAAAGTCCATGAAAGAAGGGATTCTGTTTTGCTCCCTACTCTATTTAGAACAGTGCCTGGCATAGTGGGCTCTCAATAAGTGTTTGTTGTATAAATGAACAAAAATGAACAATTTTATCATTTAGCTGTGAAAGGTGGTCCAGGCTTACTCCTAGATTTTAAATTGCCCCAGATTTATTTTAAAACTGAGGGAACAAAGAAATTATGTGAAATATAATGTAAGAAATATGTAAGATATTTAAAAGATATATATGTATAGTATGGATATGTAAAATCTAAGAAATGTAATTTTACCTCTTCTAAAATTTTTTTATTCTGTTAGTAAATATTTTGCTTTGGTTATATGTTTATATTTCTGTCTTAGCAAAGTAAGGGATCCAAACCTGAACTTCATAACCATTGGTTTGGAGTGGGACCCAATCAGTGACATTTCATCATCATCTCCAGAACAAGGACAGTGTCCCTGGCTCAAGCTGACTGTCCCAGCACCTCATCTTCCCACAAGTTTTCTAGCAGATGTTATGGTTCCTTGAGATCAGCCCTTTCTTCAGACACTGGGACAAGGGTTTTCAAAGATGGCTATGACAGCACTGCTTGTGGTGGCAGGAGTGGAAACAACCCAAATGTCCAAGACCAGGGGATGGCTGCACACATGTGAACAAATCCACACTGGGAAGCACTAGGCAGCTATGAACAAAGATAACTCAGAAACTGACCTGTGACCTCGGAGACACGCCTGTGAGGGGCTGTCAATAAGAACAGGCTACAGACAAATTTCTATATAAAACGATGCCATTTCTCTCAAAATAAATGTCAACCAACAAACAGGACAATTATAAACTTTCTTTGTATATGGTTTCATTGTACTAATTTTGTACTTTTAAAAGAATTTAAGACATTGTTTAAAAGTTTTAAAAAAAGATGAATACCCATTACACTGGTGTCATAGAAAACTCACTGCACAAGCGCTCCAATATTACAAAGACAGTCTCTCAGGAGAAGTAAGACTCCCAGGCTTGTGCTGGCGAGGGGCCCGGAAGCAGGGGCACCACCAGTACAGAAATGACACTTTATGCCTGAAAAACGTCTTAAACATTTCATTACTTAAGATCCTTCTCAAAGTCTAAGTGACTAATTCCTAATTCTCATTTCATTTCCTACAGGAACCATTCCAGTTCCCATAGGAATCTACATGATTCGTATAAAAACATCAAATGATTTAATCATTGGTTAAAGACATGGCAGTTTCCAAACTACTGAAAAGTGGGAAAAACTACGCTGAGAAAAGAATTTGCTTCCAAAACTTCACTACTCACCCCCAGCACCAAAGTTGACAACATACTGAGAAAACAGGGCGTCCAGCTCGTCATACTGCACCAGGGCATCTTCAAACTGCTGCAGCATCTCAAAAACAAAGGCAAGTTCCTCCTGTTCACCAAAAAGAAGTTTTAAAAAAGGCAAAAACATAACTCAGTTTTGTGAAACAGTACATAGCTACTGCAGATTACACCAGAGGAAAGCAGGCAGCATTGCGAGGAACGCTCGCATGACGCTGAGTGACAATCCACTCGGTGACCACAGCATGGCAACACTCACGCGCGCCCAGAGAGGAGGCAGGAGAGAAGTGGGAGGAGGCCAGCGTGACTGCTGGAGACCCTCCATGGCCCAGCCGCAGCACGGGACACGCCAGTTCCCCTCTCATCCTTGCTATCTCCCTTGCCATCCCAGACATTTTTTAACTGGAATTCTTCCATATGGAAGAGCTGAACCTTTGCCTCCATTTACTTATTTAACCAACGATTTATTTATAGCCATGCAGACTCATGGATATTAATTTTATTCCATGGGTTAAAATCCAATTCTATGGTTATTTATTTTGCTGCACAAACTGCTCCAGCTTTGGCCATTAGGAGGCTCCTTTAGGTGCTGCTTACGTTCTTTGACGGACCTCCATCTCTTTTTGTGCACTTACTTCTTTCTGGTTCTACAACATATTCCAGGTCCATCTTGAATTCTCCTTGCCCCAGGCCCAGAATCAACTACTTCTACAGGGAGCCCTGGCACCTTTTATTGGAGAACGGAGTTTGGAAACCAAGATCCTAACACTAGGCGTGCTCATTGTTACTGGAGTCATTTTTTCTAGGCACTATCAAAGGACAGAGTAAAGAAATACATGTACGTGTGCCAACCCTCACACACACACATACATCTATATTTCTGAATTTATCTATCTACTTATCCATCTATCTATCCATCCATCCATCCAACCATGGGTTCACATTGATACGTCAGATTCTTATCCAATTCCACTGGGTTCATTCAGACTCCCCCTTTCTTGTTTGTAACTCTTAGACACTAAGTTTACTAAGCTTGAAGGGTGGAGAGACAGGGCAATCTGGAAGGTCTGCAATGGGTCAATCACTCGGAATGGTGAACACATTCCAATTCCCTACGACTACCAATCATCCAAGTACCACTAAGCACCAGAAGAAGAGAAATACCAGAATTTCTAATCAGAACTAGTCTTTTATTTATTCAAAGTGTATTATTTCATCAGCAATTAATACATATCTGATTTTTAAATATGAAAATTATACTTTTTCAGTCAAAATAGGGTGAACAAGAATAAGGGACCTTAAGAGCAGCCTTCTTGTCACCTCCTGCAGTGTTATCCCCAAATTATACTGTCACACCCCTTTGTTCACGTCTCTTCTCAAAAGAGAAAAACAGCTGAGTGTGGACTACAATTTTAAAAACCTAAACATTTTGTAAACTATGGTAAAGAAACTAGCTTAAGATGAGCTTTTTATTAGAACCTAAGGCTATAAGACTACACCGCAGAGGAAATACTCCTAGGCAGTCATAATCTCATCCCAGTGCTGGGCAGGTGGAGGGCATCTTCATCACCAGGGCCATCACCACTGCCAGGGCTCCCCTGCCTGAGTCACTCCCACGGTGGACGCCCCACAAGGCCCAAGACACTAACAAAACCACAATTAGTGTCAAATGGCCTGAGGACAAGGCCATTTCAAAAAAGGCTGGATGCCAAGCTCTGAAGCGGCAGGGGAGCTGATGACGTAATTACTCAGGAGACCATCTCTGCTCTCTGCTGGACAGGCCAAGAGACTGAAACATCTGTTAGCTACTACGTTGCCTCTTAGTTTGAAAAACTGTGCCAATAAGAATTACCAGAAGAGAGCTGCCTATTAAGAAAGACAGACAGGGAAGGAGAGAAGAAGGAAACTGTCTAGTTCTATAATTAATCAAGTACCTGAACCATGAAATATTCACAAAAGCTCCAGCCTGGCTCAGTCCTCTTCTCCCTCAAGGTTCTCATGTCATCCTCAAACTTGCCTAAGTTTTTGGTAAAAGACATAAGAAGCAATGTCCTGAGTTTGGTCAGGAAGGCATTCCAGGATTCCTGAGTTCGAGAAGAGTCCTTCAAGGGGTCGGAGAGCACGACACACCTGCAGAGACATGAACGGACTATCTGGAAAATACTCTCCAAGCACAGTACCACTGCCCAGGTGCCACCATTCTCCTGGAGTGAAAACTGATTCCTTTCCTCCCCTTCCTTTCCTCCTCCCTCCTCCCTGCCTTTCTTCCTTCTTTAACTGGTGAAAGACATCAGGCAGGCAGTGAGAAATCAGCCGAGGAAAAGGCCTCCTCAAGAACAGGTTTGATGCCCCATGAGCAGTAACTACTGTTCCGAGAGTTGCTGTAGAATGGACTGGAAAGGGGAGAGGGATTTATGACAAGTCTTGAGTCTTAGACCCTGCCTCCAGGGATCTCTGTAAAATAAGGTGATTATATCACACTTAGTTGCCAAACCTTGTTTTCCCTGCTCCCTTCAAAAATCTCTAGTTCCTTGTAATTGACAGGATAAAAGTTAGAAAGCAATAACATGGCACACGACGACCATTATAACATGGATCCAACCTAGGTGTCTATGGCTTGAATTCTTAGTATTCCCAGTTCAGCCCTCTGAACTTCTCACGCTCTCCTCTCTCACCTAGCACGCTCCCATTCACCCTTCAACCCCGGCCCAGCTGACACATCCTCACTGAGCCCTCCCCACCCCCTCCCCCCCAGCTGCTCTGCCTGCTCGGCCCCCACTGTGATTACACCGCGACCACGGGAGGGCCACGTTGTAAACACCTTCTCTCTCTGTAGGTCCGTCTCTCCCACCAGACTGGGAGCTCCTCAAGAGCAGGGTTAATAAATAAGTAATAAGTAAAGGCTTAATGAATATGGCTGAACATATAGGTGTGATACAATCTCACTACAAAAAGACTGCATCTGTGGTGTAAAAATACCAAAGGCATAAAACTAAGAGAGTTTCCAATGGATTTGGAAAAGGCAACATACTCATCTAACAGGTTGGAAAAGGTAACTAACTTTATCCTTGATAATAATAATTTAGAAATATGAATAAATCTGAACTGAGAAATAATTTTAAAATATTGATGCTAGGAGCGTCAACATTTCTCCTCAGTAAATATTTCACCTGAATCACCAGCAAGTAGCAAAAAGAAGAGATTCTAAGTTTCACTGTCTCTGTGCCCCCTCACGCCCTCTGGAGGAAGGGCTAATCTGTGGAATCATAAGCCAGGAGACAAAACAGGGGAAGCAGCCCACGCTCTAGCAGACCCACCAGGTGAAAGGTCAGCACCGGGAAGACAACTATCAAATCGGCAGCTGGCTGTGATTCCAGTCACTCCACCCCTCTGAGAATATTTCTGCCCCTGACAGATGAAGGGGTCCAGTCAGCCCACTCCTAAGATCCCAAAGGGCTAACATGTATTTATTCAATCTATGAACTGCTGGAATCTATCAGTTCAGTAGTTTATCCTTAAGGCATTCTCAAGGACTGTAACTATCAACATTTATTCCTCACCAGACACAGAATTCTCCCTATGCCTACAGGGTGGAGTAGAAAAGGAAACAAACACAAACACCAATCATCAAAACAAAATTTTTTTTCAGTGACCTGGTACTTATCACTCAGACAATATACTCATTATATTCTCTGTCCCTTATTACGTCCTTCAGCATTTACTGTTGCCAGACCTTCTTCTCCTTTTATTAATAAGAAAGAACTATGCTTCAGAAATTCACATCAAGCCTAGATGGTTGGCTCAGAGACGGAGAGCCCAGGCTGGTGGGCCCAATCTGGAGGAGAGCAGCGTCTTCACAGGGCCTGCTGCACGGCTGTCCCGAGGCGCAGCACAACGAGTGGCTCCAGGCCGGGTCTCTGCCAGTCACTGGGACAGCTGCTGGCACAATTAATAAGCCAACCCTCTGATTTAGCGATACTTACCAAAAGCCTGAAAAATGCACAAAACCTTTTACCGAGGACTGTTCCTTTTAGAGATTTAGCCTAAGGAAATAATTAAGGATGTATACACCATCTAAGCTAGAAGGATGTTTATAATATTGTTTACAATAATAAGTAAGCAGTAACTTATACGTCTAGCAGAAGACTGTACAAATACCTTACGTGCCTTGATACTGTGAGAAACCATACACTCGTTAACGATAGGGTACAGACACACATTTACTGCTGATGGCAAAATTTTTACAACGTACTAAATGAAAAAAGCAAGCACAAAACATTATGCGTAAAAAGTCTGAAAGATACACCAAACACTAACAGTTAATATCTATTTTCCTTTTGCTTATTGTCTTTTTCTAATAATTCTACAATAAACATGTAATATTTATAATCATAAATTAAATACAAGATTAAAGTTAAAAAAAAGGTAAGCCACTTCAGGGCCACGTGTTCTGATATTTCCAAAGGCCGGAAGTTATATTACCTAATAAAACAATTGTCAATACAGACATTACTAAATTCAAATTTATGAAAACGTGACCCAGGTTTTTACATTAAAAAATGAAGTACAGATTTGTTAAAGGTGGCTTTGCAAACTGACGAAAATCAAAATGTTAGATGGTATGTTTAAATATTAAAGATGAAATGTTAAAGACTTTAGTAAGTTAAATTTTACGTATAACGAATAGTCATTAAAAGCAAGTTAGTTTTAAATAGGCTCAGCAGAAACATACTTTCGGCAATTAGATAAAAAAATAATAATGTAGGCTTAAAAGCAAGCAATAGGCACTTTGAAAAATCATACAATTTGAACATTTCATAAGTTTAGACTAATACACACCATTAGTACCAATTTATTTACTTAATAAAATCCCAAACAAATATGATTTGTTTTATTAACAACTGAAAGGCCATTTGGTTTGATTTTTGGCTCCATCTCTTGCTTCACTATGCCATGCTGGCCCACTTTTCCTTCAGCTGGTGAAACAGAGCTCTCTTCCCTCCAGGCCCAGGGCATCTATTCCTTCCTTCAGAACAAAAATGTTAGTGTACCTGCATTGCAGTGAAGGAACGGACACTCAGTTACGGAGCATCTTGATAAAACGTCAAGCTGATTCCTTTGTGATAACTAATTTATGAATAACAGACCTTAGGAAAAAATTCCCAAAGTCCAGATTGCACAAAATTTCTCTAAGATAAACCATAAGCTGGACAATCTAATATTTAATTCAAACTATAAATAAGGCAAGTTTGAACATTACTATGTACTCAGTATTGTGTGGAACATAAAAACGAAGTCCACCTATGGCTCCTTCCTTAGAAGAATTGTCAGTTCGTTGGGTGGCCCTGACAAGATGCAGCCACAGAATAAAGGAGCCATGTGGCAGTGTCTGGTTGGTACTCCCAGCCACATACACTCAGGATCTCTTCCTTCAACTCCTATGCATCCTTCATTTCTTAGCCCCACTGCTGCTTTCTCAGGGCAGCTCCATTAGCCCCCAGAGCAGTCCAGCTCTCCTACTCCAGGCTCTTGCTGCACTCTGGAACCCTCCCACTGAGCATGTGTCACCATGGTGACCAAAGGTGTGGTGACCACAGATGTGGCAACCACAGTCGTGGCGAGCTGGGGGTGGAGTAATGCCTGTTTCTGCCACTAGACCACACTGTAGCAGTGCAGGGAGCAGGGTCACCACTACACCCCCGGACCTGGGCGAGTTAAAGCGCTAAACTAGGAGAGGCAGACGGTAAATTATATAAGTGTCAGGCTGGGGATGGCATCGCCAAAGAGGAAGGACGACAACAGGACTCAGACAGGGATGAACAAGAGGGGAAAGGAAGTCCGTGCAACAAAGTGGCCACCAGAATTTCCGAGTCACTTTCAAGTTTCCGAAGGAGAGTAAGTCAGCATTTTATAGCTTGTTTTTAGGAACCCTTAATAGGTGATATGGTAAACAAACAAAACACAGGGTTCCATAGCTACAAAACATTTAAGGAATCCTGCTGTACACAGGACTGCAGGACTTCGAGAAGCCATTCTTGTGCTAACACCCATTACCAATCTTCAGAAAGGGGACCCACTGTGTGGTCTCTTCCACGGTCACTGAGCCACTGGACCCGCCCCTCCCACGCCACACACAGGGCGTTACTGCTCACAGTTCTTTGCCTGCCAGAGCAGGAGGGGAGGGCCCTGGTCTCTTGGGCACCCCCATCACATGCTCCAGGTCAGGAACACTACAGCTGCTCAGAGTAAACTTTCATCGCTACCCAGGAGCCAGCATCATCCAGCTATCAGCCCAAGGAGGGAAAATTAAAGATACACTTACCTGTCACTCTGTTTATTACAAAAATCATTTCTTATTTTGTCCACAATAGAAGTTCGGGGAAGGATGTTGGTTTTGTTTTTTTTCTTGGCATCATTTTCAACTACCACTATTAACCAGTCCACAGAGCTATGAGCTTTCAGAACATTCTGCCACTTGGTAAGGTCGTCTTTTACTGTAGCTTTATACACTTCAGTATCCTAAAAATAAATAAGTCACTGTGAAAGCAAGTTAATCAATGTGCTTTAGTTTACAGGGCAAAACGTGTCTGATAACAGAGAACACAGAGGCCGCAGGGCCTTATGGCTCCGACACAGGGACACTCCATGTAAAGCCCAGCACTGGCCACACCTGTGGGCATTCTGGGCAGGCTCAGCACCATGCCCTCGGTGCACATGGTCCCCAGATACTCCTGACACTGAGGGAAGGTCCTCCAAAGTTATGAGGAAGAGACTGAGAGTTAGAGAGCTCGGTGAGTTGCCACAGTGACAGAGTCTACTAGGTAAGTTGGGACCTTCAAACCCAGGTCTCTATGGCCAAAGGCCCTGAACCCGAGCACTGCATGAAGCCCATCCAGTCGTGTGTCCTGCCTTCATGGCGGAGGCGAGCAGCTCCTCCTGCTGCAGGCTAGCTGTCATCGTGCTGGCTAGTTGTCACTGCAGGGCCAAGACCGTTTGTAGGAAGCCAAGGCCTGCCTCCCGGCAGTTTTCTCTGCAGCCCCTCAGCTCTCTGCAAGCCCCTAAAACCACTCTAACCTCGATGCCACTCACAGACCATGTCAGGGGCAAGGCCACTTCCAACGCAAACCCAAGGAAAGAGCACAACCTAGTGCTTCTTGCAAGCTCTTCTGATTCCCAGGGATTGACAGAGGAGCCATCCTGGTCCTAAAAATCAATGCTCCTTCTGACTCAGAGGCCCAAACATCACCTGCCAAAGACAGCACCCCACCTGCACAAAAGCCAGTGAGTCCATCCTCAGTCCTCTTCCAGAGAGAACAGGGAAACAGGAACTGTCCTTGCTATGTCTAACTCTATTGATAATTGCTCTTAGGCTCCGCAAATCCACTTGGCAGACTCAGAGAGAAAATCTAAAACCAAGATGCTTAATTCCTTTCAAAATTAGGCATCTAAAAACCTTTGAGAACTATAATTAATACCTCTATTTAAATATATCCTTTCCCCTCTTTTAACAGAAAGATTCCTTATCATCCTGCCTGTATTTTCTCTGGATTTTTCACTCTCTTGAACAACGCTCATACAGACATGTGCTAATGTGATTATCCACGAATGAGTTAAATCTCAAATTCTATATCCAGTCCCACTTTTGGTTTAATTAATAGTGAAAAGATCCAAAGGACAGTGCTTATAATTTTAGTCTGATTTTAAAAATTGCCATGTCCTCAGTTTAAATGAGAAACAAATACAATCTGAAACGACCTTTTGCTAAAAAATTAAGATGAAAACTATCTTGCAAAAATCAATTTTCTGCGAATTCACATCCATCAGTTACGGCGTCTCCTCCAGAGACTGGCGGTTCTTAGGACTTGAAGATGAGGTTTACAATGCTGGTGTGCTGTCAGAACTCCAAGAGCCCGGATACATCACACCTGGAAAGCGAAACCAAAAGGCCAGAGGGCTGGCAGCCACAGACCCCACAGCCTTAGAGTCAGTGAGCAGACACCAATCACAGGGCCCCACCAAGTCAGGGAGCCGGGAAGGGCTGTGAAAGCTCCAGGTGCCCCCCACCCGACTCCAGGCCCACCCCCAGCCCCGCTCTCCACACCAGGGAGGGACTGCTGCACCCCCTGAGGGGACACCAGTGTCCCTTCTTGGGACACTCCGCTGGGCAGTCTGCCAGGACTCTCAGGAAGAGACCTCACTGAGCAGCAGGGCAGAGTTCCCCAAAGTTCTGAGGGAATCAGGAGTACACAATCTAGCTCACCACTCACGACAGAGAGCAAACAGCAAACGTTACCAAACATCACTACAAAGACTTGGTGACTCCTCAGGAGAGGAGCCCACGCTGAGCCAGTGACATTAAGGGTCCCTAAGGAAACAAGCTAAAAGAAGAAGAACCCACTAGTGGGATGGTGGGGAAGGGGTCCTGATGGGGGACAAGGAGCAGCCCCGCCCCAGCACCAGAGACAAGCAGAGCAAGGAGGGTATCACAGAACAAGACGTGGGACCCCACGCGAAGTGATGAAGGACACGAGGTGTCCGAGGCCTAGCAGGGCAGAGAGGGCCTCCCTCTGGGCGTGACCTTGCCCGGCGTGTTGTGGATCACGTGAGGTCCTAGGAGGGGGTGATCCAGCACAAAGCGGCAGCCCCAGAGCAGAGAGGGGCACTGTGTTGTGGGGGAACAGGACTCAGTGACAGGAGAACGCTCACTGACAGCGATTGTTCGAATAAGCAAACACATGGAAGACAAGGAGTGCCTGGCTTCTCCGTGTCAGAGATGGGAGTTACTAGAATTAACCCTGTGGTGTTGGATTGGAATTGGATTGTGTGTGCGTACACGATGTGTGTGCATGCCACAAAGCTACATATGGAACACACGCAAATGTATGTGTGGACGGACACACATGCATACACATACCACATACATCTATTCTCTAGGTAAGTCCACTGCGAGGGCTCAACAACAAAGAGCACTCCTAACTCCAGATCTTCATTTCTAAATACAGTTTTCCACCAGAAAGAACCACGGCTCCTTGGAGAAACAGCTGACCCCAGAGCTTCGGCAGGGACAGGACCAGAGGACCCTGGAAAATCCTGTATAAGGGAGTGCTAAAAGAATAAGGACATTTCGAAAGGTCACAGAGGCCAAATCTGGGACAATTTGAGCATTAAAATAAATGATGACAGGAATGAATTACACTGCAAAAACTAGAAATCAACGAGTGCATGCTGACATCTATCAGTGCACAGGAGGACTCTCACTTCCAGATGAGACGAAGTACAGGGACCAGACTGACACAGCCACCTGAAACAACCGAAAAAAACCCCATGAATCAAGGGTTTTCAAAACCCTGGATATCAGGGGACAAAGGACAGGGATCCTCAAGAGAGGGAAACGAGGTGAGCCCCGCGAGGGGCCCAGCTGACCCCCTGGAGTTTCCAGACCACAGCACATGGCAGGGCACTGAGGGAAAGTCTGGCAGATGCCCTGCGTGGATGAGAAAGGGCCGAAGAGTCCTGGGAGACGAAGGCAGCTGACTTCATAGGAGGTCGGAGTATCCTGGAAGAGAGTGCACCAAGCACAAAGAGAACCCAAGAGGCCTGCAGAGGGGCCCCTCGAGCATTCAGCAGGGAACTGATCAGCACATGTGTGCATGTACCACCCAAAGCCATGGAGAGACCCAGCAGGCAGGACTAGACACTCACAAGGGGCCTGGAAAGGGGCCAGACTGGAAAACCTCAAGTCACTGGGTGGGGCACTCAGGAAGTAAGGAATAACTAGGGCTGGACTGGGCACTGCTCCAGACCCATTAAATCATAAAATCAATACCTAAAAGGATCAAACTTAGCAAGCAGATTAAACAAAACTCAAGAAAACTTTTAGGATTACAAATATACCAGCATCAAACAAGATAAAATTCACAATGTCTGGCATCCAATAAAAACTTGCCAGGTAGACAAAGAAGAAAGAATATATGACCCATAGTAAGTAGAAAAATCAGTCAATAGAAATAGACTCAGTAATGACACAGATAATAGAATTAGCAGACAAAGCCATTTAAATAGTTACTATAACCATATTTCATATATTCAAGAAGGCAGAAGAAAGACTGATGTTAAGCAGAGACATGGAAGATCTTTTAAAAAGAAGGAAAAGACCCACGTGGAACTTCTAGAGATGAAAACCACAAAGTCTAAACTGAAAAATACACTGGGTGGGACTAAGGGCGGATTAGACACTGCAAAAGAAACAGTTAGTTAACTTGAAGACAGAAAAACAGAAATTATCCAAATGAAACACACGACTGATCAAATATCAACAGCGCGTCAGTGAGCTGCAAGACTTCAAGTGGCCTAATATATAATTAACTGGAGTCCCCAAAGGAGAGAAAGGGAGAAACATAAAAAATATTTGCAGAAATAATAACCAAAAATGTTCCAAATTTGATCAAACTTATAAGGCAAAGAAGCCCAAAAAACCCAAAGCACAAGAAACATGAAGAAAACTATACTAAGGCATATCATAATCAAATTGTTTAAAACCAGTGATAAACGGAAAAAATCTTAAAACCCAAAGAAAAAAAAGACACTTTATGTGGAAAGTAACACAACAAAAATGAAAGATTTCTCATGGGTAACAATGGAAACCAAGACAGCGGAGTAACAACTTTAAGTGTCGAAAGGAAAAAAGAACTGTCAAACCAGAATTCTATACTCAGTGAAGTAAATTAAAGTGAGGCAAAATAAAGACTTTCTCAGACATATGAGAGCTGCCAGAACTCAGCAGCAATGGACCTGCACTCGAAGACGTGAAGGAAGTCCTTCAGTGGAGGAGACGAACCCCATGGGAACTCGGGATCTGCACAGAGGAAAGGGGAGCTCTGAGAATGGTCCTCATGCAGGCAGATATGAAGACGTGTTCTCTTATGCTTCATCTCCTGAAAACATAACTGACTGAAAACATAAGAGTAACAACCTCCTGTGGGGTCTGTAACACGCAGAGGATTAACACATATGCCACGACGGCACAGCACACTGCTGGGAAGTTCTCAGCCCACGTGGCAGTAGAACGTGACCTGAAGGTCATGACTGAGGTGGTAAGTTACTGACGTACACTATAAACCCTAAAGCAACTACTGAGAGAACATAACTAAGAGTTTTACTTTTAAATCTAAGATCCTAAACATTATCAACTTGCTCCAGGAACTTTTGCTTAAGAGATAATACTCAAAACTAAAACAAAACAAAAACCTACAACAAGAACAAAAAAACAGAGGCTCTCTATTAGAAAATGTAATTTTAGGAAAAGAAACCTCCTTCATAATGTCCACAAAAACTATATTTTTATGAAAAATGTTATGACCCATTACTAAAGGACACAAAAACGGCATAAAGAATGGAGACACAAACCATGCCCCCAGGTGGGAAGATTCATGATTACTGAAATTCTTCTCAGGTGAACCTGTAACTTACTCAAGGCAATCCCAATCAAAGCGCCTCCAGTCTTGTCTTTTTCTTTTCAACTGCTGTTCCAGTCACCTCCCGCTTTGCCACAAACCTCTACACTATGCGGTGGTCCGGAAGATTTACTCTGCTCACGAGTCTACGAGCCAGCGATTTGGTGGATAGCTCGCCTGCTCCACCTAGCATGAGCTGTGGCGCTAGAAGGCTGGGCGCAGGGGCCAGCCCACGCCTGCTGGCGGACGCTAGCGTGTTGGCCAGGACCTGCTGGGACCGGGGCTCTACACCTCCAGGTGGCCTTCCCATGGGGACTTCACTTCCTCACACAATGGTGTCTGGGCTCTAAGAGCAAGCATACCAAGAGGACCCAGCAGGAGACACATTACCTTTTATGACTTAGTCTTTTTCAAAAGTCAGAGTGCCCCTTCTGCCAGGCAGAGGCCCTCTCAGATTCAACTGGAAGAAACACAGACCAGCCTCTCAATGGAGGAATGTCACTAGCGAGTAGAGAAGAGCATGTGGGATGGGCTATATTGGTACAGCCATTTTGGGAAAACAAAATTTATACACCTAACAATCTGATTCTAAAATTTCTAAGGAAGAGAAAATAGCCAAGAGATTTATTTTAAAGAAGAGATACCAATACATATTATAAAAATGTAATAATTAGAAGTCTGGTCCTGGCACAGAACAGACAATGGTTAATAGAACTGAGGTGTCTAGGATATTGCGCATACAGGATGTTGGTTTAAAATAAAGGTGACACTTTTGATAAGTGGGGAAAAGACAGTCGATTATGAAATGAAGTCAAACTAATTTGCTACCCATTTAGACTATAATATTAGATCATGAAGCCCCAAATCTCCTACTACACACAAAAATAACCTGAAACTATACAGGTCCAAATATAAAACAAACTATCAAATGATTAAAAGAACATATAGGAGAAGATCAATTATTATCTTCAGATAGACCAGGCCTTCCTAAACATGATACACTACTCAGAAACTGGTTTTTTAATTACATATTTTGCTCCATAAAAAATATATTTATGAATACCTATACAACTAAATAATAAGATCAACCACCTACAGAAAACAGGAATTACGGAAGATGCAAGAGGGTAGAACACACCAATAATAGAAGAGTTGAACATGGCACTGTCAGTTCAAGACAGGCCAAGAGGACAACACAGCAAAACAGAAATGAGCTAAACAATACAACCAGTAAGACAGCTCTTACAAACACATATTTACCATTATAATCTGAAAACAGAGAAAATACATTCTCAAACACACATGGAACAACCACAAAAACTGATCATTTATTTGGACACAGAGAAGACAAGTTTCATAAAGCCACTCTGATCACAATGCAGTCCACCTGGAAGAGGACCAGGTGAACGAACGCGGGGCTCTCCACAGGTCTGTTCCTGGGCGCAGCAATTCTGAAAGCACTGTGCGCAGACTGCAGGACTGAGCAGCTAACGTGTGGACGCTGCCGGGAGCCAGGGCGGAGATCAACACGGACTGGGCTACGGCAAGAAGGAGCCTGTGGGGTTAGGCTACAGTTGGAGGCATGAGCATCAACTCAGGATTTCTAAGATGTGTACTCTCTCAACTCCGCCTACTGAAGGGCATAGACGCGGCGATACTCCCCGAGTGCTCCGTGAAGAAATGGCTGATCCCCGGACAAGGGAGCAAAGGTCCAAGAACCAAGAATACGTTGCTATGCCAGAAAGTTAGAAAATGCTCCAAAGGACACAGGAGCCAGCTGGAGGTGACACTCAGTGGGCAAATCCGGGACAACTCAAGCACCAAGATAAGCAAGGATAACTGACTACAGAGCATTAAATAAAGCAGAAACCCAGACGGACTCTTCTCCAGAGCATAGCACCAGCTGAGACATTTAGGGGCATGGCATTTGCAGCTCTGAGTAAAGACTGGTTCAGGAAGGATCATCAGTGGGCGCTAAATCCAAGCAGGACAAGGAGCAGGATCCTCATGTGGTCTGAAAGGGGCTCCCCAGAGAGGGCTTCTTGGTTGCAAGGGCAAAAAAGAACTATAGCATGGAGAAATCGGACAACCCCTCACACGAGGTCGAATCTAACGCTGCCACTGAGGGCTGTAGAGAAGAGTCAGCACAGCAGGCGGGACGGCCACCTCTGGGCCTGCTCCCAAGGCTGGCATCTGGAAACACGGATTTGGGGAGGGTTCCCGCCACCGTGAGGCAAGAGTGCCTCACTGGGCCTAAACTGCAGTACAAACACTATGGCTTGTGCTGACACCTGCTCCCCTCTGGGACTCCACAGTTTTGGTACATGCCAGGCAGAGGCTGCCTACATGACTGGCCCCCGATAAACACCCTGGACACTGAGTCTCTAACCAGCTTCCCATCTAGACGACATCTCAGACGTGCCGTCACACTCACTACTGGGGGAGTAAGACCATCAACGACTCCCCTGGGAAAGGTCACAAAGCAAAACCAGCAAACGCAAAAGGTGTGGCCCAGGGGCAAAGTCCAGGGGAAACGAGGCCTGAGCTTCGAGTCCCCGCTCATTAAAATTACAAAGAACGACTTCTGCAGCCTCAGATTCAGGTTAAAATGTCACAGTATGTAACGATTTATATATTTTGTATACTGCAAAATGCTTACTTTATTGGAGTCAAAACCGGAAGAAATGACCCACAGAATTCTATATTAATTCATGACTGAAAAATTCTGTCAAGAACAAAAAGTTTCGGGGCCAGCCCAGTGGCACAACGGTTAAGTCCGCACATTCCACTTCAGTGGCCCAGGGTTCACCAGTTCGGATCCTGGGCGTGGACCTATGCACCACTTGTCAAGCCATGCTGTGGCAGGTGTCCCACATATAAAGTAGAGGAAGGTGGGCACAGATGTTAGCTCAGGCCCAGTCTTCCTCAGCAAAAAGAGGACTGGCAGCATATGTTAGCTCAGGGCTAATCTTCCTCAAAAAAAAAAAAAAAGGAATGAAAAGTTTCCTTCTAGGTTCATAAATACACAACTGCATAGTACAAGTGAAGGCCACCATACCCACACAGTAGTGTCCCTCGCTCGATGGGCAGTCATGAAGAGCCTCCTGCAAAAGGCACCATGATGGGAGGAAGCAGGACACAGGGCCCCGCCCTCAGAAAGTCGATACACCAGCGAGAGAGACAAACAGCATGATCAAGCAGAGTAACTGCCATGATGGTGAACACAGGGCGCTATGAAAACAAAACTGACAGCGAATACTAAAGATACCTAGTGGCCAGTCGGGGACAGTGAGATGGCTCACAATAACTGGCAACACAGGAAGGAAGACTGTCTTTGGTGATTACCATGAGTGCAAGGCCCTGCACCAGGACAGAAACATGCAGGGACAAAGCTGCACGTCTAGCTGAGGAAGGGAGAAAAGAGAAGACCACCAACACACAGAGTACATTAAAAAGTAAGTGTGAAAAATTACAGTTGTCTTAACAAAGCCCAGACAGGTGCATGCTTAGTCCCACTGCAAGCGCCCTCCCCTCGAGGAGCACTTACACAGCACTCTGTCCAGTAGATGTGCAGGAAGGGGAAGGTGAGCAGGGCTTTGTTCCCTTCCTTAGGCAGCAGCTCCTCCTTGAACTGAACAAAGTTAGACTCCAGGTGAATCATCTTCGGAGCCCGGCCATAGGACCTAGAAACAATGTTTAACACACCACTGAGGAGAACGTTCAGCAGAAAGAAACAGGAAAAACACAACATAATTTAACCATAGCTCTGAGTTCAGAAGTACATATATAATATTAACCCTGAATTGTAACTATAATACTCTGTCCAAAAAGTTCTAGCAATTACTTTAATAATTCACAGTTCACATTTACATGTCAAACTCCCCCCTCCATAAAATCTTTCATTTTGCTCAATGACAGCACACAGCAATACTCTACCTCACCAGGCTGTTTGCAGTGCTATAGACTTCTGAGACAAACGGGCATCACTTGCAATTTAACTGAATCTCTAGTCACTACATAAGAGAGAAAACGCGCTCCCAGATGCCAAGCACAGTGGGAAGCTACGAAAGCTTTCATCTGGGCTAACACTTTTGGGACAATCTGTACCATTCAAAAAAGAGAGAACTGTCCGATGAAAGAGAACACGCTTTTGTTTGCAGAGCATGAAAAAACAGTGGTAAACACTCTTTCTCAACCAAAGAAGAAAAAGAAGATGGAGGAATCCCACAAGCTACAGACATCTAATCTAAGGCTGTCAGAGGATATGGATGCTATTTCATTACACTTCCGAAAAATGAATTATGCTACATACATCTTTTTTCCATACCTCTATTTTCCACCAGTAGTAGCTGTGTCTCCTTTAAATTCCAAGAGCTGGATTTCGTATTCTTTGGAGTCTCTGTTTAGTAAGCTGACACCAACCACATTTAACACAATTAGGCTCATACTTGAACTTGCGTATTTCCTATTGCAGGCTCTATTTTTTCCTGTCCCTTGTGGGATTAATCGAGTTTTCTTTTTCCATCCTTTTTCTCTGCTGGCTTGAAAGTCTAACCATCTATCTCTACTCCACTATTTTTAATATGCATGAACAAATCATTCTTTCAAAGACTAAAGCAAATGTCGACCCTCTTCTTGAACGAGACAGGAAAGATACACTTTCTTCTCTGCTTCCTTCCCCATATCTGAAATTTTAGATTTTTTAATTTTTAAAAAGATTGATACCTTAATTTTAGTAAAATATTTTTATGACTTGTTGCTGGCAGCCACTTCTTTCATCCTGTGAATTCTGGGCTCATTTTTCTTCTTGTTGAGATACGCCCTTTAATTCTTTCAGACAGGGCCGTAAGATTTCTGATCATCTGTGTCTGAGAAGGTTTCTAGTAAGCAGTGCTTCCCAACTATCTCCGTGCTCTGGCAAACAGTGAACATAATATTTAAATGGCACCCTGGAGCAAACATATGTGGCTTTGTGCAGCCAGAAGTGACAGGTGAGGGCCCCTGGCCATCCTGGGCCCCAGCTGGCCCCCAAGGCCTCAGAGGAACAGAATCTCTCACACCTGCGTCGTCCTGGGCTGGGAGCGGGGGCGGGGGGGCTCGGATTCAGCCTTCCTTCTTCAGGAGAGTGCAGGGGATAGGATCAGGTTCAAAGGTACCTGCCCTCAGGACTTGGAGAAGCCCAGTCTTAGGTGCTGTATTTCCTGCTGCATTGTAAGCCTGGACAGAGACTGTAGGTTCGGATTTGCTCTTCTCCTGCTTCCTTGGCACAGCTTTTTGTTTGCTTTATCTTCATTCTGCTGGACATTCAGCGAGCTCCTGCAATCTCCTGATTCCCATCTGGGAAAATCCTGACACCAGCCCTTCATTCTCTGTTCTCTCCTCTGAAACACCTACTAGAGGGACACTGAAACTCCTGGATGTAGCCTGTGTCTCTGCTCTTCTTCCATGCTTTCCAGCTCCAGCCCTTGGCATCAATCTCCAGCAGTAAACTCCAATTTCGAAGCTCCATCTTCCAACTCACTAATTTGCTCTTCAGCTACACGACTGTTCACTGCATCTAGTAAAGTTTCTGCTTCAATTTTTTTATTTCCAAGATCTAATCAATTTCTAATTTTTATCACAGTAATATGTACATGCTTTAACATGTTAAATAGTACTGAGAAGCTTTTCTCTCTCACACCCCCTCCCCCACGACAGGAGCAGGCGCCTCCCCATCCTTCTCTGGCCTCCTCCCACATGTGTTCCCTGTAGCTACTCTAACCAATGACCACAAACCTGGAGGCTTAAAACACTAATTATCTCACAGCTCAGAAGCCACAAATCTGAGATCACGGTGTGGCAGCGTTGCTTCCTTCTGGAAGCTCTAAGGGAGAATCCGTTCCTGGCCTCTCTCCTGCTGCTGGCAAGCCGTGGCGTTGTTTGGCTTACAGACGCAGCACTCCAATCTCTGTCTCCATCGTCACGTGATCTTCTCCCCCGTGTCTTCTACAGACACTTGCCGTTGGATTTAAGGCCCACACTACTCTCATGCAGAAATCCTTAACTTGATTACATCTGCAAAGACCCTTATTCCAAATAAGGTCACATTCACAGGTCCCAGGTGGACATATTTTTTGGGAGGCGGAATTCAACACGCTACACCTCCCCGAGCACTTTAAATTTAGAGACAATCTTCGACTGTCCATGATGGAAGATGCAGAACCAGCTGTGTGTGCCCAAGCTCTTGCTCTCCCTCCACCCTCCAGCAGTTCTATCACGAGTCGTTGTCCATGTTGTTTCCCTTATTAGTAAATGTAGCAACACTGCTCACTAATGAGCCAAGTAACACACTATGGTTACAGGAGCCTTATAATGTAACTTTTCTTCTTGGCATTTTTTATTTTCCTAGCTCGCAGTATCAACATTTTTAATTCCTCTCAAGCTCTCCAACAGAACTGTAAACCCTCTGATCACTACCCACACAAAGTCAAGCATCAGACATCTATCAATTCTCTTCCCTGGAAGCGTCCCTCAGGAGCCCAGAGTCCTCCTGCACCAATCAGGGAGGCAGCCTCGGTCCTAAACGTGATGAAGCACATCCCCCCAGTGTTGGCCGAGAAAGGGAATGTGGCAGGCCTTTTCCAGGAGCCATCGGCTTCTCCTGAGATGAGGTCTCCACTCGCTGGGATGTGGCACACAGTTCTCGGATCTCGGCTGTGCCCTGTTCAGACTGAGACTTGCTGGTTTCAGAATGGCACTTCTCCCGCTTTCTGTAGTGCCTCGTATCCAAGAGTCTGGAGGTTTTCTGTCCACAGAAAGACTCTCCAGGCCCCTGCAGGAGCAGGCAAGCTTGGTCACTTCAACAAACAAACACACACACACAGACACACACACATACACACGGCAGCAGGAGCCCTGCATCTAACTACTCCCTGTCCACACTTTCTGCTACCCACCTTTCCAACCTGGTCTTACCCTCGCCTTCCAAGGCCATGGGCCCTGTCACCTGCCAGGGGACTCATCTGCTTCTCAGGGAGCCACCTCTGCAGACACATGGCTTTCTCAGCTCTCTCTCCCAATTCCTCTGTGTCTCTTCCTTCTCCCGGAAGGTGTTCCCAGCTCTCTGCTGCCTCCATCTCCACCCCCCGCCTCTGTCCTTGTGCACTGAGGCATTTTCAGCACTTTTTTCCTCATTTAGTGAGGTTTGAGGAAGACGAAGAGATGAATACATATATTCAATCTATGTAGTTTATTTCATTTTTTCTTCTTCCTCATAACCCCCTTTCTTGTTTCTTGGACACACTTTTTTTCTTTTATCTTTCTGAATGTGTAAACAGTGTCTACTTATTCAAAATCCTTCCAGATTACTCCATTTTGTCGGGTACTAAACTCCTCCACTTGTAGGCTTGTTCTCTCTTGTTCATAGCACTGGGCCTCCTCAGATGCTGAGCACTTCTTCTGTAAGGGCATTCTCCCACATCCTGTACACTCTTTATACTGAACGTTAGTAACTAAACACATTCCTTCTAACACTATAATTGTGCAGAAAAAATAGACTTGATTCACTAGAGAACCTGGGTAAGTCATCCCCAGAAAGCCACAGGAATTCTTCACGTTACAATGGTATAAAGTGGTGGTCAGACAGGAATAATGCAGCAAGAATTAGAATTACACGAACATCAATAACAACGGGAGATTTTTTATACACCTTGGTTAAAATCAGATTACCTGTGTTAACAAGTCAAAATCCAAACATTTTCTAGAAATAATATCTAATCTTACCAGAAATAAGTTTTCTAATAAGATAATTCAAAGTCAATTATTTCCTCTGATCAAGTCATTAGATGAACAATTACACACAACAGGTCAACTGGGATGGTTGATCTGGTTTCTCTCCTAATTTTTAAATAACATTTTCTGGACACTGTCTCATCCTTAAGCAAAGAGCACAGGAGCTCAGGGTGGAGAGGGCTCTTGACGAGAGCGCACACCGAGAGTACATCTTCTGCTTGATGCGCAGTCTGAGTGAGCGCACGTCTCCTTTCCAAACGCCTGTGTCTTGAAGACATTCTGATGAGCCATGAAGAATCAGAAGTCATCCCTACAAAAGCGAGCCTTTAACTCAGAGGACCTGTCTTGCTTCCAGCACCCTAGGTCTCGCTGAGACAATCAGCACACTCCTTAAAGAATAAGGCCCACAGATTCAGGGATGCCACACAGCTTCTTTACGATCCACTTAGAACTGAGGCTTCAACTGTTACTACCTCACTTGCTCACAAAAATGTCTAAAAATGGGGGCTGGCCCCGTGGCCGAGTGGTTAAGTTCGCGCGCTTGGCTGCAGGCGGCCCAGTGTTTGGTTCGAATCCTGGGCGCGGACATGGCACTGCTCATCAAACCACGCTGAGGCAGCGTCCCACATACCACAACTAGAAGAACCCACAACAAAGAATATACAACTATGTACCGGGGGCTTTGGGGAGAAAAAGGAGAAAATAAAATCTTTAAAAAAAAAAAAAAAATGTCTAAAAACGAAGAGGGAGATACACCCAGAAAACAATAGGCCATACCTTCTCCATTCCATCGGTTCCCTTGGAAGCTGCTGGGACAGTGTCGGATAAACAGAGGTAAATAAATTCTGATCTCCAGCACCTATAACAGGAACAAAGAGAAATCCAGCTATGACATTTTTAGATGAACATAGCAAAATTGGCTCTAAAGGTTATTAAATGGGTAATTTTAGACAACTTTATACTTAGTAATATGACATTACAAAACAAGGCTGCTTCATACCTTTAAATAACTGGTCTCAGGAAAACCCAGCCCTTGACATACATGATCTAACTTAACCCTCACAACCCCTCTGTGAGGTAGGTACATATGATTTTCCCCACAAGGAGAATGAGGATCAGGAAAGTTGAGTAAATTGCCCAAGGCCACAGAGCTTAGTAGAGATGCAGCCAGCTCAGCTCCCCTCAGCTTTCCTCCTGAGTCTGTGCTCTACAACCACTGCTCCCTTCAACTTCAGAACAGCTGCAGAACTCCGTGCAGACAAGGAATCCAGGGAAGTGAGCACGAATTTCTTCACCAAAATAAACTCAATATGCATCCAAACGCCAGTAGCAGCTACAATACACAGGACACTCTCCATGTGCACATATTACCCAAGACACCTGACATGCACTCTCTCGTTTAGTCCTAGGTAACTCCTAGAAGGCAAGGTCAAACACAACCAGACTTCACAGGTACAGAAAGTGGATCTGAGAGGTCAAGGCGTTTCGAGCACAAAGCTGGCCAGCGGCAGACACTAGTTCCGAATGCGGGTGCGCCTGACTTAATGCTGCCCACTCAGGTTTAATTCAGCTCTCCATCCTGGCTTTAAGAGAGCTGAAAACCCAGTTAGCGCTCATAAAACGATTGTACGACCATATTACACTTAAGCTAAAAAAAAATCTTTTCATATAGATGACTCAAATGCTTATACTCAGAGGATCCTCTTTTCAGCAAAACCATTTTCCAAACTGCTTTTATATTGATCTTAAAGCAATCACTAGGAATTGATATGGGCCATTAATACATCTGCTTATTTTGCTCTCATGGACCTAAAAAAACCTCCCCCAAACCACAGAACAATGTCAAGTCACTGCTGAGAGGAATGATACTTCTAGGCAGCTGAGCCGAGAGGGGCAGAGAGGCGGGGTGCACCGTGACTGGACACAAACACTGAGGCCTGACCGCCAGGGTCCCATGTCAGCTCCGCCACGTACTGGCTGAATAAGCCTGGGGATACCATTCACCCTTCCTGGGTGTCGGGGGACCATCTGTGAAATGGGAAAATAAAAATACCTCCCCAACACAGCCTGGTGAGAATTAAATGAGTCAACACAGTAAATAACCTCCAACAAGGTCTGATGCAAAGTAAATACTTAATAAGGCTCACTATTACTACATTTTTTGTTAAAATAAAAATTTTTATGTTTATCATTTTTCATCATGGTCATTGGTAGTCATCTTAGAAATCATTACAGAAAATCTTCAGTTAGCTTCAGATTTATCTTTTTTCTTAAAGATTAGCATCTGAGCTAACATCTGTTACCAATCTTCTTTGTTTTCTTCTTCTCCCCCAAGCCCCCCAGTACACAGTTGTATATTCTAGTTGTAGGTCCTTCTGCTTGTGCTGTGGGACACCACCACAGCAAGGCCTGATGAGTGCTGTCATGTCTGCGCCCAGGATCCAAACTGGCGATACCCCAGGCTGCTGAAGTGGAACACACGAACTTAACCACTCTGCCACGGGGCTGGCCCCAGATTTCTTATCTTTGACTGCCAATTCCTGTTGCCTCTTTACAAGGTTCCAAGATGTTCTTTTCCTAACTTTTCTTTTTTTCAGTGAGGAAGATTGGCCCTGAGCTGACATCTGTGCCAATCCTCCTCTATTTTGTATGTGGGACGTCACCACAGCATGGCTTGGTGAGTAGTGTAGGTCTGCACCCAGGATCCAAACCCACTAACCCTAGGCTGCCAGAGCAGAGTGAGCAAACTTAACCACTACACCACCACGCCGGCCCCTACTAGATCGCAAGATTAACATACAAAAACCACTATTCGTTGCTAGGTAGAAATGAGGGCAACTACATGGAAGCTTTCTCCTCTTTCACTTGATTTTCTGTATAAAACTACACACATGATCCTTGCAATAAAATCTAAGATAAATGAACAATTAACGTATGTACACAGAGTAAAAAAAGGAAATGCCTCCTACCCGCCCCCAAGCCATCTCCCACAGGAAATCCTGCTAAACAATAAAACTCGTCTAAATGGAAACTATGAAGTAACAGTTTTTCTTATATTCTATCTGGAATAAATCTTTAAGTCCAAACTTTAACTTGAAAAGAGTAGAGGTCAATTAGCACATCTGTCAAGTGCAAAGATGTCATCTGACAGTAACTGGGGACTCAACATGTGACCATTTGACCTCAGAATCTGTTATAGGCCAAACCGTGTCCTCCCCCAAAAGGCATGTGTTGAAATTCTAACCCCTAGTACCTCGAAACAAGACTGGGTTTGGAAACAAGGTATTGAAAGACGGGATTAAGGTAAAATGAGGTCCTCAGGGTGGGCCCTAATCCAACCTGACTGGTGACCTAGAAGAAGAGGAACTGGGGACACATGGAGAGACACCAAGATGTGAAAAGAGCATCCACAGCCAAGGAGAGAGGCCTCAGAAGCCAAGCCTGTCGACACACAATCTGGGGCATCGAGCCGCCAGAACCGTGCGGAATCAAGTGTGCTGCTTATGCCCCAGTCTGTGCTATCTGCTACGGCAGCAAGAGCTGACTACGATAGCACCCTGATCTACGTCTGCAGCCAAATCCTTCCAACCCACTGACACTCTACCCTGACCGGACAAGAACGAAGCAAAGCCACCGTAAGCTTCTCAGAATACACAGGTCTTATCAATTATAATACTCTTCAATCTTTATTTCGAGTACTATGAAAATGAGAGATGCCTTTGAAAATGGGCCACAGAGAGTCAGAGCACAAAAAGAAAGAGGGGAAAGAGCTTACTGTAAAACTCCGAAGAATTAAATCTCATCTTATGTGACAGGTAATTAAATGAACAACATAAACTTTGTAGCTTCCCCGAATAGCTCAAGCATGAAGGAGAAAAGTCATTAGAGCTTTGGGATCTGAACTGCAAGAGAGAGCAACTTCCAGGCTGATTTTCCATTTTAATCCCATGGGCAACAGAGGCACGAGGAAAACCAATGAGGATGCGGACGTTAGAAAGGAGCTACTAAAAGCAAAATGAGGTTTTACTGACGTGCCCGCATCAGAGGACTCTGCAGAAAAGTGGGGTTTATTTTTCTGACTCAAGAAGCCTACTGAAAGACTCAATTCAGACAACGGAGATTCCTTTTTTTGGTGAGAGGGGAGACATCACAATAACTAATAAGAGTAATTCAAAGCCTGATCGCATTGACATAAATCTCTTTCCCTGTGCGTGTGTCTACACACACAGGACCCACTCTCGTCACTCACTGGGGGCTCAGCGATTTGAGGATTGGGGCGAGCCAGGGGGCACACAGGGGCCCGCACCCAGGCGGGTGCAGGGGTGTGTGCAGACCAGCACGGTCCTCCTCTGCCCTGGCTGTATCAGTGCCTGGCAGCCCCCTGGCAGGAGGGATGACTGAGGAGCAGGCACAGGAGCCCTGAACATGAAGGGAAACATCGGGGGACAGTCACCTGCTCCGAACAGAGAGACGCGGGCACTGTGTCTGGGTGCTGCCTGGACCTGCACGGCACCTGTCCCAGGCTGAGAGCCCGGCTCAGACACTCCTCGAGAACGGCAAGCAGAGCCCAGTTTCTGAGAGAATGAACCAAACCATTTCCTCACAATTTACACCAGCTGGAACTGACCTATTCCCCGCGGTCAGAGACCCACGCAGGCCCTCACCGCGCAAGTCGCTGAGAATCTGACCAGCACACATCATGTAGTAATCACGCAATTTAAAACTTTTTATGTTAAAAGCAAATAAGAACTAATTAAACACGGGGGAAAAAAGAATTCAAAAAGATGATTTCAGTGATTTAAGCATAAATGGGTCATATTTCAACAAACTCAGCTTAACATTTTCTTAAAATCTTTAAAACAGAAGGACTTGGGAACTCAAAGAGGAAGTAGTAACTTATACCAATATTAAAAAGACACTAACACGTGACCAATTTACAAAACATGAGTAACTAGACATAGATGTTATCGTTCAGATTTCAGATGACCAACAATAAAATGATAAGAAAATGGCTATTCTTGAAACAACTGCAATTTTCAGAGAAGTCAACTGTCACTGTAGACTAGACACTCCTTCCAGACCCATGGTGCTCTCGCTGAGATGAGAGTCTGGCCAAAGCTCAGCGCCAGCCCAGACGGACCCCGCGGCTGTGCTCAGGCCAGCCCCAGCTGTCCTCATACCCATACGTAATTTGTCTATCCTCCAGCAACGAAAAGAGCAATGGAAGCTTTGACTTTCAATCATTTCATGCACAAAACCTTTTATTTTAGGGTCCACTAGAGCTGCAAAGTCACAAAGTTATTTAGGCCAAAGCATTTTCAAATTCAGATTTTTAATTCTTCACAGTCAACTGCAACCAGAACAGAATCAGTATTAAGTTGATACTTAAAGAGCAGAGGACCCCAGGATGTCCTGCTTTGTGTGAAGATGCCTCCAACAAGACAGACAGACAACCAGTGCTTCAGCCTGCTAAAAACCTGCATCCAGACTGAAGGGTGCACAGCAGCTCTGTGTGGGGAGAGGTTACTGGGAGCTCGCTTTCTGATTACAGGCATGTCAGATGTCTAAACGAGACCAAAACAAAGGTACATGTTACTCTTTAACTAAAGGAAAAAGGTTTGCATTATGCTCAAAAAGCTATAAATTTGTTGTGGCTAATATTCCTATAATGTTTATGCAATAATTTTTAAACGATTTTAGGTCTTGATTATGACATAAGATTGGATTTAGGGGGCTGGCCTGGTGGCGCAGTGGTTAAGTTCACGTGCTCCACTTCAGCGGCCCAGAGTTCGCGGGTTCAGATCCCAGGTATGGACCTACACACCACTCATCAAGCCACACTGTGGCAGGCGTCCCACATACAAAATAGAGGAAGATGGGCACAAATGTTAGCTCAGGCATAATCTTCCTCAAACAAAAAGAGGAAGACTGGCAATAGTTGTTAACTCAGGGCCAACCTTCCTCACCAAAAGAAAAAGAAAAGGTTGAATTTGGCACTAAACAGTCTCCAGAAAGAGCATAAATTACCAACGTGGTCTGACTGCTCAAGAGCTAAAACTTGTCTGGGGAAAAACAAGGTTAAACTGAAAAGTTACCTCTCAAAAGTTACCTTCACTGTGGGAAGGACACAGGGCTTTTCTACTTATAGAATCACTATGTCCTATGATTTTTTTTTTCCACACCTGTGTTAAGGGCATTCAAAAATCTCCAGCTGATTCCGGGAACCTATGAATGTGTTACATTACACAGCAAGGGAGAATGGAGGTCGCAGATGGATTAAGGTTGCTAATCATCTGACCTTAACGTAAAGAGATTATCCTGGATTATCTAGATGGGCCCAATGCACTCACAAGGGTCCTTAACTGGGGAGAAGGAGGCAGAAAAGCCGGAACCAGAGAGATGGCATCTCAAAGACTGAACCGGTCACTGCTGGCTGTGAAGATGGGAGAGGGACCATGAGCCAAGGAATGTGGTGCCTCTAGAAGCTGGAAAAGGCAGGAAACGGACTCTCCTCTGGAGCCTCCAGAAGAAATGGGCCCTGCCAACCACTTAATTTTAGCCCAATGAGACCATTTCAGACTTCTGACCTCTGAAACTGTAAGACAATACCTGTGTTGTTTTAAGGCACTAAATCTATGTAATTTGTTACAGCAGCCACAGGAAAAAAATACAACTATGAAAAGTATACAAGACACTTACAAGGGAAAAATGAAAGCATTTAATTCACCAAAAAACCCCCAAATCTACGTAATACCTTTGATCTGCTGATCCAGGAGGATCTGGCCCCAGGTGAGAGCTGGCTGACAGGAGGCCCTAGGCACACAGTCACCCTGAGCCTTCACACCAGCCCGAGGAGAGAGGGCCCCTGCACACACAGAAACCAAGGCACCCAGAACCTCCCCAACCGGCCCGAGGGGAAGCAGTTCCTAGCATCAACGCCAGGACCGACCAAGACCCAGGCGCCTGGCTCTGCACTCAGCATCCTTCACTACGGCTCCGTTTTGCTGCTGTTTCTTCATTTTACCATTTGCTAATTAACCTACAGTGGCTGTGCTGACACCGTGGCTGAAAATACAGGTTCTAGAAGACCTTCCACCAACACCGCGAACATTTCTGTCACCTGCTTTCCATTGTTACCAATCCTTAAACATGCAGAGCTGTGAAAGTCTTATCACCAAAGCATCAAAGGATCGGCAAATCATAACCCTGAGAAGGTGGCAAAAAAAGAAACCAAAATGCTCAGTCAATTTGCAGCTTTTCTAAATACCTGATATCATATATTTTCAAGATCAGTATTTTTTTTATTGAGGTCACAATAGTTTATAACATTGTGAAATTTCAGTTGTACATTATTGTTTGTCAGTCACGATATAAATGCACCCCTTCACCCCTTGTGCCCACCCCCAAGGCCCTTCCCCTCTGGTAACCACTAAATGTTCTCTTTGTCCATGTGCTAGTTTATCTTCCACATACGAGTGAAATCATACAGTGTTTGTCTTTCTCTGTCTGGCTTATTTCACCTAACATAGTAATGTCAAGGCCAACCATGTTGTTGAGAATGGGACAATTTTGTCTTTTTTATGGCTGAGTAGTATTCCATTGTATGTATACACCACATCTTCTTTATCCATTCATCAGTCGATGGGCACTTTGGTTGCTTCCACATCTTGGCTGTTGTGAATAATGCTGCAGTGAACATAGGGGTGCATAAGTCTCTTTGAGTTGTTGATGTCAACTGATGTTAACTGTTGATGTTTGGATAAATACCCAGTATTGGGATAGCTGGGTCATATGGTATGTCTGTTTTTAGTTTGAGGAATCTCCATACTGTTTTCCATAGTGGCTGCACCAGTTTGCATTCCCACCAGCAGTGGATGAGGGTTCCCTTTTCTCCACATCCTCTCCAACATTTGCTATCTTTTGTCTTGGTGATCATGGCCATTCTAACGGGTGTAAGGTGATATCTAAGTGTAGTTTTGATTTGCATTTCCCTGATGATTAGTGATGTTGAATATCTTTTCATGTGCCTGTTGGCCATCTGCATATCTTCTTTGGAAAAATGTTCATATCCTCTGCCCATTTTTTGATGGGGTTGTTTGTTTTCTTGTTGTTCAGTTGTGTGAGTTCTTCATATAGTTTAGAGATTAACCCTTTGTCAGATATATGACTTGCAAATATTTTCTTCCAGTTGGTGGGGTGTCTTTTCATTTTTGTTCCTGGTTTCCTTTGCCTTGCAGAAGTTCTTTAGTCTGATGAAGTCCCATTTGTCTATTTTTTCTTTTGTTTCCCCTGCCAGAATAGACATGGTATTTGAAAAGATCTTTCTAAGACCAATGTCAGAGTGTACTGCCTATATTTTCTCCTAGGAGTTTTATGGTTTCAGGTCTTATCTTCAAGTCTTTGATCCATTTTGAGTTGATTTTTGCATATGGTGAAAGATAATAATCTACTTTCATTCTTTTGCATGTGGTTGTCCAGTTTTCCCAACACCATTTATTGAAGAAACTTTCCTTTCTCCATCGTACGTTCTTAGCTCCTTTGCCAAAGATTAGCTGTCCATAGATGTGTGGTTTTATTTCTGGGCTTTCAATTCTGTTCCACTGACTCAAGATCAGTATTTTAATTTGGAGATTTATGTTAGGTAAAAGATCTTAAATAAAAATTTTAAATATTTGTTGGTACTCTCATACAGTATAATTTTTCTTCAAACCCTTTAGTATAATCTTAGTAAAGACAAATAGTAATGTAACCCCGGGCCCTCCAGGACCCTTGTTCAACTGATCCCATCTTATCAATAGAGTAATTAACAGTGGTTTTTCAGGAACTGAGATCCCTTGTCCAGTTCAGGCAGGTTGAGACCACCAACTCATCAACTGGGCCTGCACAAATGCTCCGTAACCTTTTTGACGTCAGGGAGCTAAAAACTCCACCCTCAGGTCATGGTAACACCACCATTTTGTGAACACATGTCCTGTGAAGAGACATGAAGCTTGACTACGCTTGCGCACATCATCAGTTACCTCACTTCTCCTCACCTCCAGTCATCTGTCTCCACACTTCAGACCGCCCTGTGCTTCATCCCACAAATTGCGCCCCAAACCCTGGACCAGGGAGACAGGTTTGAGGGCACATGCCCCATGTCTCGTTGCAGATCGATCTCGCAAAATAAAGTTACATTTCTTTTCCCAAAAGCTGACTGTCATAATAATTGGCTTTTTTATGAGCATCGGGCAAGAGAACCCCAATTTTGTGTGGGAACAGTAACTTTTATAATAAAATACAGCCCTCCTTCTCTTCAATTGTTGAAGACATCCAGATTATTGTTGCCTGTTATCAAGACGGCTGCCTTCACCTACCTAACAGATGATGTCTTAATTTAAAAGGGTTAGCTCTATCCTGCAGGCTCCACAGCACTCATGACTGGGGATGACGGGGACGGACTGCAGCTCAGCAGAAGTGCTGTGGCGTCAGACAGAGGAACCCACAGCCCACATCTGACCATCTCCCAGTTGGGACTCTAGAGACCACACAGCTGTGGAGTGGCTGGACTAGGACAAGAGGAGCTATTTTAAGGCTGTTCCAAGCAAGAGATTCTAAGATTGTACTTGTGAAGAAAAAGTCAAAGGAAATACATAATTTATCTAACATTTGCTTTATAGAAAATTTTGTAGAAACAGCATTCTTTAAGCGTGCTGTTAACAAAATAAAGTTACAATTCACTAACAGGCGGCTCACTCCCATCTGAAAACAAGTAGTAAAGAGGGCAGAGTCTTTAACCCCAAGAATGCACGTGCTTGCCGACAGACCGCACATTAATCAATTTCTCCTCAACAGCTTTGGTAGAACAGACTTTCACATGGACGATAAAAATGTCAACGGTCAGGGCTGGCCTGGTGGCGCAGTGGTTGAGTTCACGTGCTCTACTTTGGCAGCCTGGCGTTTGCAGGTTCAGATCCCTGGCACGGACCTACACCACTCATCAAGCCATGCTGTAGCAGGCATCCCACACACAAAATAAAGGAAGATGGCCACAAGATGTTAGTTCAGGGCTAATCTTCCTCAAGCAAAAATAAGAGGAAGACTGGCAACAGATGTTGGCTCAGGGCCAAGCTTCCTCAACAACAGCAAGAAAAAAGTCCAAGGTCACAAACTGGGAAGTCATTTCAGCCTGCTCAATAAAATGTAAAACGTATTTGCTATAATTTATGTATAATGTCAATGCAGTAATGAAAATTAATTAATGCTTCAAATTGATAGCGCTTTCATGGGGAAAACTAATATCAAATGCATAATCATGGAATAAGGAAACCCTCCCCAGTGGCCCCTCAGTCTCCGCACACGAAAGGCTTTCAAATTTGGGGGTGGGGGCAGGGACTGAAGGTTAACAAGGAAGAACAGAACAGATCCAGACGCCATCCAGATTCTTCACATAGAAATCAAGGGGGACTCTATGCCTCACAATGACTGGGCCACTGAGCCCCACTTCTATGCGGAAACCTTGCCCTCTCTCCACTGGAAGGCACGTTAGCTGAGAAGAAAAGCAAAGGGACCCTCGCGCAGCTGTGCACTGCAGAGGCCTGGTTTAAAGACGAGTCGCTCCCGCAGCCAGGTGACAGGGATCATCTTCGCTTGGCTGTCAGTTGTCACAGACCCTGTGTCACGCCTGCCAAAACGACGGTGATTTCAAATCACAACTCAGCATACCCCCCGATTGATCCCCAGCTCCCCCGTTACACCCGTACCACCCAGCCTTCCTCCTGCCCCTGCCTGTGACACACTCTCACTCTCCCAGTACCCAGTCCACATAACAATTACCACCCCCAGGAGTGATCAAAGGGAAAAAACCACAATATGCCAGCATTAACCAAGTTTCACACGTGGGAGTTTGCAGAAAAGAAACTATAACTGATACATGGGAGACCAGTCACAAGATACAAAGTCCCAAAGTCTTTTTCTTTTTCAAAATGAAAGACAATTTAGCACCCCGGCCAAGTGTTAAAGAGGTCTAAGCAAACACTCCTAACCAGCGGACGACAGTCACCTTCTCTAGCTCTCAAGAGACAAGACTAGACTTAAAATCCAAGAGTTTCAACAGAAAAAGAAAGATCAAATAAATGCATCTAAATATAAGAAAACTGAAGGGGCCAGCTCAGTGCCACAGCAGTTAAGGGCACGTTCCACTTCAGTGGCCCAAGGTCTGCCGGTTCAGATCCCAGGTGCGGACATGGCACTGCTCATCAAGCCATGCTGTGGCAGGCGTCCCACATATAAAGTAGAGGAAGATGGGCACAGATGTTAGCTCAGGGCCAGTCTTCCTCAGCAAAAAGAGGAGGACTGGCAGCAGATGTTAGCTCAGGGCTGATCTTCCTCAAAAAAAAAAAAAAGAATACTGAAGAATCGGGCTTTAACAGTTTGTATATTTTTAAATAAAGATAACAGGATGACTGTAGCAGTTCGAATCATAGCACTCACAAATTCAAGAAGCGATCTCGTCCGCTCCAGGCATGCCCCTGTCCTGGGCTTTGGATAGAAGGGTCCCCAAGCTGCTCTATCCCCAGATTTCCCCTTCATCTCCTTAAAGACTCTGTTCAAAGGTCATCGTGTCACAAGGTCTAATTGCAGTTTCAAAAGGTGCACCATTATGGAGGAGAATTTGGCAACATTTAGCAAAATTACATCCACGTCTACTGCAGCCCCAGAAATCTATCCCAACAGATACCCCAGCAAAATTAGAAGACAGATGCCCACACAAGGCTATCGCACACACAAGGCTATTCGATGTGAGACTCTGAAACAGCAAAAGACAAAACCATTCAAGTTCCACTGCAGACGACGATAACAAAACGGTGTAACGTGCGTCAAAGCTTCTAAAATGGAGCTGGATGGCCACCCGGGAAGCGGGGCTTCTACACGTCTCCACCCAGATGGAACATAACCTTTGAGCTGTGCTTCACTGCTGTCATCCTGACCTTCTGCCAAGAAATATGCTTACTCCCATAGATAAGAACTTTCTGCCTTAGGGATGGCCTTAGCAACAAATCGTGCGTAGCCAAGAGGTAATAGATGCTGCTGGCGCCAATCACAAATCTTGCAAAACAACCTGTGTAATTCATCTCTTCTAACCCGTCTCCTCTGTCCTCCTTGGAGCACATTTGAGTTTCTACTCGCATGTGTCTCTCCCAAGTTGCAATTCTTGAGACCCCAAATAACCTTTCTACTTCTGTTGTAGTTTATGCCTCTTATTCTCTGACATCACCAATGGGGTCTAGGAGAATACACCACGGAACGTCCCCATAATGGAGCTCTACAGGACTGTGACAAAGGAATGGACACATCTCTATACACTAGTGTGGAATGCTCTCCAGACAACACTGAGGGAAAAAACGACATGGGAAAAATGTATGTGTAGTTTGCAATCTCTTAACCAAGAAAAAGAAAGTAAGGGAAATACAAGTATGCGCGAATTGTCTTATGGAAGGAGAATACCCAGGCGGGAGGGGAGGGGGAAAGGACAGGGATGTGCGCCAGACTGCTCTACCTCGTGCGGGAGATTTGATTTTGGAAGCATGTAAATACTTTATATAATTATAAAACTAAATTAAATTTTAAAAAGCTTTCCCTAAAAATATCAGGAAAAAATAAATGAAGTTAAAATGATACGCAATTAGCAGTGTAACCACAGAGAGAGGAAGCAGGACAAGGGGCTTGAACCACAGGAACCTGTTCGTTCCCAGTGGGGTTGAGCCAAGTGCCACAAAAACGATGACAGAAAGTTTAAATGTCTCCACTAGTCAGCCTGTGATGGCAGAGTTAGAGTGCAGTTACTCAGAGCCTGTGGAAGGGGGACACGCGGCTCCCGGGTCTGCAGCACCAGACCACCTGGGCGTCTGCTGCACACACTAATGCCCAGGCCCCACCCCGCCCGGCCACAGGTGCTAACCAGCCCTCCAGGCACCCAGCCCCCCAGGGCACTCCGCCGCAGCTCCAGGCTGAGAACCTCGCTCTAACTCTGTCATCCCCAAGCACCCATGAGAACCGGAACAAAGAGAATACAGAAGGCAGAGCAGTTCATTAAAGCCCTGAGGTCCTGAATTTGCATTGAAAAGATCAGTGTGACCTTGTGCCGTACTTTACCTTTCCATCCTAGCCCTGTCCCCTGAAAAGGGGCAGCAGGAAATGGACAAAAGGAGTCTGGACATCTTGTCAGAGCAGACAACAAAGAAATTACAAAGATCCCTATAACTGAGAAGCCAACTGGGAGAGACGGAACAACTTGCACCTCAGTAAGGATGACAGCTGCAATGGGCTGAAACAAGTCAAGTTGTTTAAATCCTAAATTCATAACGAGACTTAAAAAAAAAACAAAAAAAAACCTAAACTAACTGAGCACCACTAAAGGACACTAGTAAGCCAACTCACTTTGAAAACAATTCTGTAAAGGAAACCAAGCATTAGTCTTCCTTTCCCACACAAACTATGCCACTGGGTAACCAATAATATAAATATATGTATATACACGTGTGTGTATATGTATGTACACATACACACTCTCTACACAAATATTTCGGTTAATAAATGAAGAAGAAATGGTGAAATTAGAACATCACCATTTGGCAACCCTTAAAGAATTAATGATGTGAGATTAAATGGCTGCTAACATCACGAAGAGACCCCACCAGACACTGCGTTCCTGCTCATGGAGGAACACAGCGCCACCTACGAGACACTCTTGCCAAAGTCCGACCTGAATGCGCCCTGGCCTCGGGCTGCAACGACCATCTCACAGGAAACACAGAGGGCAGAGGATGGTGTTTAAGGATACCACAGGACGCAGCTGGCAAAGCCCAGGAGGCGAGACCACCACAGGACGAACAACCTGGGCCCTTCAACAAACTGCAAGGAACAAAAGGGAGATGGAGGGGAAACCAAGATTTTAAGAGAAACTTAAAGATGTATCCAAAAACCTTATTTGGATACTAAATGATAAAAAAAAAAAAGACATTTAAGACACATCGGAAATGTAAACATTGACTATTCAACATTAAGGAATTCTTTTTAGGTGCGATAAAGGTTTTGCAGTTATGTTTTTTTAAAGTCCTTATCTTTTATAAACACATACATGGACAAAGAGAACAGATTAGCAGTTACCAGAGGGGAAGGGGGTTGGGGGTGGGCATAAGGGGTAAAGGGGCACATTAATATCGTGACTGACAAATAATAATGTACAACCGAAATTCTACAATGTTATAAACTATTATGACATCAATTTTTTTAAAAAGTCCTTATCTTTTAGAGATACATACTGTCTTAGCCGCCATCACAAAATGCTATGGACAGAGTGGCTTAAACAACACAAATTTATTTTCTCCCAGTTCTGGAGGCTAGAAGTCTAAGGTCAAGGTGCTGGTCATTCAGTTCCTGGTGGGAGCTCTCTTCCCGGCTCGCACGCAGCCACCTCCCACTGGGTGCTCCCATGGCCTTTCCTTGGGGTGCTGGAGGAGGAAGGGAGAGCTCTCTCTCTTCCTTTTCTGATAAAGCCACTAATCCCATCATGAGGGCCCCATCCTCAGGACCTAATCTAATCCTGATCACCTTCCGAAGGCCCCATCTCCAAATAGCAAGACACTGGGGTTAGGGCCTCAACATATGAATGGGGGGTGTTACAAACATTCAGTCCATAACACACACATTCATAGATAAATTATGTATGTGATGCTTGCCATTTGCTTCAAAATAATGTAGGATTGGAAGGAATGGGGGGGCATAGAGATTGACCAATTCACACAATTGTTAAAGCTCCTTTACACTATTCTGGTTTTTTTACATATTTGCAAGTTTCCATAATAAAAGTTCGAAACGTTACAACTCTCACATTTCTCTTATCTTTTTTTCTTTCTTCCTTTTTCCATAGCAAGTCTCACCTGTTATATTGTATAAATTACTATTTACATCCATCTCCTCTTGCTAGAACATAGCTCTAAGAGAGCTGGGGTCTTTGCTCACGGAGGAAACCCAAGTACCTGCAATGGTACCTGGCATGTAACAGATGACGACTACGTATTCGCTGACTGGTGAATCTGGCCCAACCCCTTCATACTCTACACTAGGCAACCCAGGGCCCCCAAAGGACACGATGTCCTACAGCATAAGCAATGATGCTGCTGGGTGTCCAGTTCTCAGAATATGAATTTAATTTTAGAATGAGTAAGATTATACTAAAAATTTCTAGTGTGGCTGACTTAGTTCCTAGATTGCAGAAGTAAAGGAAGCGATATTTTTATTTTACTTAACTCTACAGCAAAGGCATTCTTGAGGGATAATTTCAGGGACAAGCCCCTTCTGTGTAGGCAGACGAGGTCTGACTCCCCGAGTACCTGGCAGAGCTGTGCAGAGGAGGAATCAGCCACCTTGACGCTATCCTCGAGGCACCACCAACTACTGAGGGACCCTAGTCCGGCACAGCCACCAGCCCTCAGGTCTTCAACTTCAAAATGATCTCTGACAGCCCTTCTCACTGTTCACCTCAATGCTCGGAAACTTACTAAGTGACCCAGCTGCACTAAAAGTACCCACCAGTGGTGAGCTACAGATGCAGCAGGAATGACGACCAAACGGGGCACCGTTACTTCCAAGGCTCTCCCTACAATTTCAGCTCTGAAATTCACGCAATGACTTCTAAATGCTAAACAGACCTGTTAAAAATAAGAAAAATTTCCAAACATACAACGTTCCCTGGAGAAAGCAAGGTTTAAACCTGTTGTCAGTTTCTTTAAAATTTCTCTGCTCACTTTTTAAAAATTTTGCAAACAAAGGCCTAAAACAATACTGAGGATCAAAATATCACATAACACATGTGCAGGAAGCCAAAAAAAGGCATTTATGCTCTAGGGAAAAAAAATTAAGGAAAGAGAGATTGCAGAAAAGGTTCATCTTTTTCTGAGAGATCATCCCACCTTGTGTCAACATCTAGACCCCAAAACCGCAGATGCCCAGGAATCGTTCCGTTGCTCAGGAGCACAGCAAGGACAAGCCCCCCAAAATAGAAGAAACAGTAGAAAACCAAAGACCTGCGGGGGTGCTGGCCAGTATGCACCTGGATGCCAGTGCAGACAGTGTGATGAAGGGGCTGAAAGGGCCAAGTGATTCGTCCACACCCTGACCCCTAGAACCCGTGAATGGGACATTATTTAGAAAAAGGGTCTTTGTAGATATAATTAAGATCAGGATCTCTAACAAGATTATCCCAGCTTATCTAGATGAGCCCTAAATCTAACGGTGAGTGTGATAAGAGACAGAAGAGAAAGCACAGAGAGCAAGAAGGCCGTGTGAAGATGAGGCAGAGATCAGAGAGATGCAGCCACAAGCCAAGAAACACCAAGGATTTCTGGGAGCTGGAAGAGGCAAGGAAGGGGCTTCCCCTACGGCCTCAGGAGGGAGCGCGGTCCTGCTGATACCTTGATTTTCAACTTCTGGTCTCCAGAACTGTGAGAGAATAAACTTCTGTTTTTAAGCCATTCAGTGTCTGATAATTTGTTACCGCAGCCCTAGAAAACTGCTAATACATACGTATAAAATACAGACACGGAACGCACTTTCTTTCCCTAGTGCTATTCCAATTCATCTTCTAGACAGGTTTTCGGCTCTGCTTCCTAAATGTGAGCAGACGCAGATGAAGAGGTAATTCAGAAGACATCATCAGCACACCAAACAACTATGATGACCTTGGGCTGGACAAAGAGTCCTGAGCTACAATATCAAAAGCACAATCCACAAGAGAAAAAACTGATAACTGGACTTCGTCAAAACTGAAAACATTTGCCTTTCAAAAGACACCATTAAGAAAATTAAAAGACAACCAAAGATTAGGAGAAAATATTTGCAAATCATCTATCTGATAAAGAACATGTATCCAGAAAATAAAATAAACTTTACAACTCAATCATAATCTAATTTAAAAATGTGCAAAAGATTTGAACAAACATTTCACTAAAGAAGATATACAAACAGCTAATAAGAACAGGCAAAGATGCTCAACATCACTAATCATCAGAGGATAGAAACTAAAACCAAAATCGGATACACACCACTTCATGCCCACTAGGATGGCTACAATAAAAAAGACAGATAAGGAAGAATCAGAGAGGATGTGAAGACGCTGGAACCTTCAAACACTGCTGGTGGGAAGGTTGAGCTGTACAGCCACTTTGGAAAATAATCTGGCAGTTTCTTAAAAAGTCAGACATAAGCTTATCATACAACACGGCAATTCCGCTCCTAGGAATCTTCCCATGAAAATGAAAACACACGTCCACACAAAGACACACAGGCAAATGTTCACAACAGCATTATTTACAACAGCCAAAAATTGGGAAAGTGTCCATCAACTGGTGAATGGATAAACAAGATGTGGCCCATCCATACAGTGGAATACTGTACAGCAACAACAGAAGGAACAAATCATTAATGGTGCGACACGGATGAACCTCAAAAACACCCGAGGAAAAGCAGGCAGATCCAAGACTGCATATTACACAATTTCATTTCTACGAAATGTCCAGAAAATGCAAATTTATAGAGATGGAAAGCAGGTTACTGACTGCCTATGTCTGGGGGTGGGAGCAAGGATTACCTGCTAACAAGTACAAAGGAGGCCGTTGAAGCGACCAAAAGGTTCTAAAACTGAAATGTGGTAATGGCTGTACAACCTGAAAAATTTATTAATAGTCAAAAAATTGTATACTTACAACGGATGAATTTTATAGTACATACATTAAAGCTCAATAAAGCTCTTTTTTAAAATAAAAGAACCTACAAGTTTGTTTTCCCATCCATCAGACTGGTGACAATTAAAAAGATGGATCCTATCCAGTGAAGCGTAACTCAGAAAACAGCTTTTCACAGGGTGCTTGGGAAACACGGTTCAAACTCCAAAGTGCTCTCACCTTCTGAGCCAGCAATCCCACTTCAAGATTCCATTCTTCATAATAAAAATGGATCCCAGTTTATCTATGCATTTTTAAGGTTTAAAGTTTAGGGTTTTTGTTTTAAGATTGGCTGTGAATTAACATCTGTTGCCAATCATCTTTTTTTTTCCTTCTTCTCCCCAAAGCCCCCCAGTACATAGCTGTATATCCTAGTTGCAGGCCCTTCTAGTTCTGCTATGTGGGATGCCACCTCAGCACGGCTTGATGAGTGGTGCTAGGTCCATGCCCAGGATCCAAACCAGTGAAACCCTAGGCCACCAAAGCGGAGCGTGTGAACTTAACCACTCGGCCACAGGACCAGCCCCTAAAGTTTAGCTTTGAAAAGTTACAAATAGGGGCTGGCCCCGTGGTATAGTGGTTAAGTTCAGCCCACTGCACTTCAACAGCCCAGATTCATGGGTTCAGATCCTGGGCATGGACCTACACCACTCCTCAGCCATGCTGTGGCAGTGACCCACATATAAAGTGGAGGAAGACTGGCACAGACGTTAGCTCAGGGCTAATCTTCCTTAGCAAAAAAACAAGTTACAAATACATCTTCTCTCAAGGCTTCATCCAAATGCCAGGCTGACAGTCCCTCAACCCTAAATGTTCCACCTCAGAAGCTGCATGCATCCACCCAAGAATGCTTTGGTTTGGATGTAGTTAAATTTCTGTCGACTTGCAGTAAAGACAGCATATCCGAACACAACTCAGAAGGATCACCACAAAGAATACAGTCCCTGGCATACCGGTTAGCTGGATTTCTTTTACTAGATTAACATGTATTTCCTCGGTTCAAAAACTCTAAACAGGGGCCGGCTCCATGGCCGAGTGGTTAAGTTCGCATGCTCTGCTGCGGCGGCCCAGGGTTCGGATCCTGGGCACGGACATGGCACTGCTCGTCAGGCCACGTTGAGGCGGCATCCCACATCCCACAACTAGAAGGACCTGCAACTAAGATATACAACTGTGTACAGGCGGGGTTTGGGGAGATAAAGCAGGAAGAAAAAAAAAAAAAACTCTAAACAGAGAATGTTCCAGTATCAAAAAAACTACGTGCATAGCAGTTTCCTAAAAACAAGTCTGAGTGATCAGGATTTAAAGTCTCCAAGCATTTTCTACAAAGCTGTCATATCTTGATAAAAACATGTATTTAAAGAAAATAATTTTATGCCACCAAAACTTCTAACTTATGGAAGCATTAAGTGATGGAGAGCAGTTTTCCCTGAGAGAAGTGCTCCCTCCTTTACTTATTTAATTTACGGGCACCTACCACATGCCAAGCACGGCTGCAGGTGCCGGAAACAGCAGTGAACAAAGCAGACCAAGTTCCTCCAACTCACCTCAGGTTCTAGTCTGTGGGCAGCCTGGGTGAGGGGTGGAGAGACAATAAACCAATAAAAAACAAATATGTACATCAGGGAGTACAAGCCACCAAGACTGAATAAAGTCACTGGGATGCCGAACAATAGCTGGGTGGCATTTGAGCAGCCACCAGAGTTGGGGAGGGAATCTCCGAGGGGGTGGGAAGAGCAGCGCAGGCTGGAGTAACAGCAGCGGCAGAGGCCACAGTGGGTGCAGGCTGCAGGGGTGTAAGGCACGACCAGGAGGCCAGGGTCGGCGGCCAGGGGGTTGTAGGTCAGGGAGGGTCTCGTGGCCCACAGGAAGGCCTGTGAATGTCACACTGAGAAGGCGGGTGGCCACTGGAGGGGTCTGAGCGGAGGAAGTACATGCTGTGGCTTCTCTTGCAGAGGACTTGCTCTTAGCCCCGTAGAGAACTGGCCTCAAGGGCTAGGGCAGAGACCAGAAGGCCTGCTGGGAGGCCACTGGAGTGGTCCCAGGGAAAGATGGAGGCTTGGGTTTGGGAGAGTAGCAGTAAAGCTAGGGAGAAGTGGCTGAATTCTAGATAAGTTTTTTAAAGATTAAACTATATTTGCTGACAGACTAAATGTCAGCTGTGAGAGAAAAAAAGGAGTCACAAATAACTCCAAAGTCATCATTTTTTGGTTTTTTGGAGAGGAAGATTGGTCCTGAGCTAACATCTGTTGCCAATCTTCCTCTTTTTCGCTTGAGAAAGATTAGCCCTGAGCCAACATCTGTGCCAGTGTTCCTCTATTTTGTATGTAGGACGCTCCCACAGCACGGCTTGACGAGCGGTGTGTGGGTCCATGTCTGGGATCTGAACTCGCAAAATCCTGGGCCGCCAAAACAGAGCACGCAAACTTAACCACTATGCCACTGGGCAGGCCCCCAAGGTCATCAATTTTGAATTTAAAAACCAAATATTCTCTGGGACCAAAATACTGTGAATACATGCAAAATTCACGTTAAAACCAGTTCCAAAGCAAAGACTTGACTAGGATGGAGAGAGGAGAGACAGGAGAGGGAAGAGAGAAGGCCCAGGAGGCTCGGAGGCAAACACAAGGAAGGAGGTTGCTGAGAAAGACCTGTGTTTTGGAGTATTTTAGGCCGTGCAGTCTTCTGCCACGCCTGGTCTGTCATCTAGAGCGGAAGCCACCAGGCGAGAGCAGAGGGAAGGGAGACCTGCACACGGTCCCCTGTGAGAGCACACACACTAAGCTGTGCAATTCATATAAAAAGATACTCTGTCAACTGGCAAAAAACGTTTTTTAGACAAAAAATCCTTCAGTAAGTCCACCTGCATTTCCAATGCAAGATGACCAACTCAGGCTTTCCTCTCTCACCGCATGGACTGCACCACCGTGCTGTCCGTGCCTCTCTGGGAAGACTGGCGTGTGTTATGTCTGCCACACATGATTATTCCAGAGGTTCACTAGCACTTAAAAAAAAAAGTCAGACCCTTAAGTGTCATTTGCGTAAACAAAATTTTAATTTACTAAAAACTTGTCAGAAACACATCTCGTAAATTAGGCATGTGAGCTGAAATTCAAATAGAAAAGGAAGCTTTTCACTTCTAAATGATCAGTTCAAATCCACGCTAGTGGTGGGCTCGTATACGAGTAACGTGAGTTCCCAAACTGTGTCCCCAGCTGCCTCAGGGCGTCACAGCAAACCCACAGGCGCTCAAGAGATATTTGAAACTAATGAGGAAACAGCAACACTGGAAAGGTACCAGACCCCACTTGAGGTATTCACAGTTTCAATATTAGATCGCATAACATTCCTCATTCCTTTGAATGACATCATTATCATCACAGAAGCGGGGGGGGGGGGGGGGGGGGGGGCTGTGCTAAAAGGTAAGTACCACAAAGAAAAGACAGCCAAGGAGGGTCGCAAGGTCCAAGCTGATTCCCAGGTGAAAGAAGCTGTAGTGCCCAACAAGTGCAGCCATCCCATTAGCATGTTGTTAGGGTTATCTAAGAATGAAATACAAATTTTTCTTCCAATTTATATGCATTATTTTTTCTTAAATAGCTACTGTTAGGACATAACACTTAATAAAATTATTTGGACCTAACTACTTAGTAAATGGAATTATTAAATATTCTTTGTAGCCCAGAGGTGCCATGAAGAAATTACTGAGACACTGAGGGCTCCATGAACACAGAAAGTTTAGGAATCGCTCCTGAGCAGCAAACATTTTTTTGCACATTGATCACTACGCTTGACACATATTTATTCTTTTAATCCCATGTCAATCCTCTGAGATTAGAACTACCACTGTGCCCACTTCACAGGTGAGGAAGGGACTGCGTACGCCTGGGTCATGTACCCACGCACAGGCAGGAAGGCCAGACCCAGCAAGGGCAGCACATCTGGTCCTCCCGTCCACGCCCCAAATGTACCCCCGGAACCACTGAGGGTTGCCAAGGAGAAACGTTTCTCCCACTTCTCAGTCGTTCATTCACTACTGGCTTAAGCATTTAACATGGACCAAGACCTGCATTTATGTGCATCAATTTAAAAAAAAGACATTTTAAGTGACTTTTCTGGTAATGAAACTGAGAAAGTGGTTAAATCACAAGCACCATACTTTCGGGCTCGGTGGAAAATTGTGATATGCAAATTTAAAACTTTCAACCTACAAGGGGAAAAAAACCCAACTCCAACCAGGTACAAAGCACTACAGATCTGCTCATTTTTGTTGTCTTTTTCCCTCTTTCAAAATGTATAATGTCAGATGCAGAACCCCAAACACAGAGATTCAGAGAAATGAAACGAGCACCCTAAGCAGAGGCTGGTGAGAACAGATCATCTGGATGGAGCACCGCACCTTTCCACATCGAGGGCATGTGCTACTTTAGATATGATGCCGACAGTCAACAAACAACAGTCACAAATCAGTGAAATTACAATAACTTTGTCCTCTAAACAAGACAGCTGGAAAAGGAATGCCTTTCCTAACATACCTTCGGATCAGAAACCTAAGTCTTTATTCTACAGCAGAGAACTGAGCCAGTGGTTGAAAAAAATCTAAGCTAAAACTTAAATTTAGATCAAATGCATCTGCTGGATTTGTTTCAGTTGCAGTGCACATTTTTCATGATTAATAAATGACACCATAGGTATTCTCATTGCTATGATTAGGTAATCTATTGCCCAACATCACCACATCATCAGTGCCACAAACAGCTGAGCTGACATCCCTGCGCATTTCTGATGCATTCTCCAGTGTTTACGAGCTTAACCAGCCTTGGGCGGAAGCACATCTCCTGCTCAGGTAGTCCCCCCGCACCAGGTCCAGAAACTTAACTACGGACTGAAGCCCATTAAAGCTTGCGGGTAGCTTCAGAATATTATTAAAGTAATTCAGCAAGGTTTTCAAGTAATAATGTATTCTATTTACCCCGAATCTCCGGGGACTTTGCATTCTTCTCACGGCCACATATAAACAGTTCCCAAATTTCCCTGAACCAGCCACAGTCGACATTCTTCTCAGAAAGGTCTACGCACAATTCATTTTCACTTGAAGTAAAATGTCCTAAATTCTATGAAATTGAAAACCAGCATAAATTCTGCTTCCATTTTAAAATGAACTAACACAGACCTCATAAGAGTGCAGTGGCCTGGGGCCGGCCGGGTGGCACAGCTGTTAAGTGGGCACGTTCTGCTTCAGCGGCCCGGGGTTCCCCAGTTCGGATCCTGGGTGAGGACAGGGCACCACTTGGCAAAAGCCATGCTGTGGCAGGTGCCCCACATACAAAGTAGAGGAAGATGGGCACGGATGTTAGCTCAGGGCCAGCCTTCTTCAGCAAAAAGAGGAGGATTGGCAGCACATGTTAGCTCAGGGCTGATCTTCCTCAAAAGATCATCTGGATGGAGTGCAGTGGCCTGATAAGTCTTCAAGGAGATCTGAAGTGGTGACATTTCAAAGATGCAAGTAGACTTTAAAAACAAAAATGTTGCATACTAAGAGAACTATGTACATAACATCAAAAATGTGAAGAATAAAGAGTCTCTGGATGGACTGTTAAAGCAATTTTCCAATACCTCTGTCTATATGGCTTAGACTAGCTTCGCCCTTCAAAACGTGCAGCTGAAAGAACGGAACAAGATAAAGAAAGCATGAGGAGAAGCCAGGACAACAACTGCTTCCCGAAGCTTCAGCCCCAGATAAACTGAAGCGTAACTTCAAGTCTGATCCATGAAGTCAGCCTTCTTAAAAGCTACAAAATTTGCAACTTTTAAAGGAACCTTTTTTCTTTTTCCAGCTAACTTTCTCCAAAAGTTTACTGAAACCACTCTTTTCTGAGACTCCAATGAATGAAAGGTTGTGCCTTTAAGACAGAGATGCCGTCAGTAGAGGTAACACTTACTCATTATGCTTTAAACATGGAAAAAATCTCCACCAACATAAGCTATTCTAATAAATCTACAGGAAAGGAAACTGTGTCCTTTAGCTGTGTGCCATGCAAGAGTGTATGAAACTAAACATTAAAACACGTATCGCAGGGGCCAGCCCGGTGGCGCAGTGGTTAAGTGCGCACATCCCGCTTTGGTGGCCCGGGGCTCACCGGTTTGGATCCTGGGTGCGGACATGGCACTGCTTGGCAAGCCATGCTTGGCAGGCGTCCCACATATAACGTAGAGGAAGATGGGCACGGATGTTAGCTCAGGGCCAGTCTTCCTCAGCAAAAAGGGGAGGACTGGCGGCAGAGGTTAGCTCAGGGCTAATCTTCCTCAGAAAAAAAAAAAAACAAACAAACACGTATCTCAAATCCCGACTGCTAGAATAACAATTTACCCACTTAGTCACAGCTGAATCCAATAGAGCTTTAGGAACTTCCTCTTCAGAAATGTACTTACACAACGCCTAGAAAAATATATTGCTATTAAAATGTAAGCTAAGGGCTACGAGATATAATTAAATATGTGGATACCCATACAAGTAATATTTATAAAGCACTCAAAATGTGCCCAGCACTTGGGGAGAAGTTTCCAGGATCTGGAGGACACCGAAAGCTAACAGGAAGACCCAGCACGGCCCCTCTTCCCTGAGGACTCACAAAGTACCTGGGACTTGCAGGGCCACCAGATCAGCTGTACGTGCACCTGTCCTCTTGGGCTGAAGGTGCAGTCTTAAGACTTTTAGTTGACAAGTGTTCTGGGGGAAAAAGCACACAGCTATTGCTGAACTACACAAGTGTCCAAATTTAGATGAGACACAGCCCACTTCCTAAGAAAGTTTATCACCTAAGGCTGAAGCAACAAAGTTAAACTTTAAACACACAGCTTCCCAGGGATCTGACAAGAGGGAGCATACCAGGAGAAAGTTCTTTAGTCAGAAAAAAATTAAAACGAGGAGAGAAACAGGAGCGTGCTCAAGACCTACAGAACAGTCTACTGCGGCCTAGGCCCCCAAATTCTTCTATAGAACGAGTGCTTCCTTTCAAAGCATGAAAGACCATTTGAAAAAATTAACTGAAGACAGAGAATACTGTTAAAGGTTAAAAATCCTAATAGTCTGAAAAACCTCTCTGCAAGTCATCAAAACCCCAGGCAACATTTCAACGTTTCCCAGAAGCTCCGTGTTTTTTAAAGTATTTAATCCTAAACTAACCATTGTAAAAATCAGGGGGAATTTTTCCTGTAGGAGGAAAACAATTCCTTTGCATATGCATAAATGTGTCACAAACAAAAAATGGACCCCCAAAACAAAGAGGCACCAGCCTGCTTGTCCAGAGTGTGGATTCCAGAGTGGGACGTTCTGGCGGAGCAGCTCACCCAGCCTTTACAGGCTCATCTGCAAAACGGGTTTCTCCTCCCGAGGGGCCTGCGGGGACTCCACGACAACGCCCGGCCGGGGTCCCCGCTCCATCAGCAAAGCCGCCGTGCCCGTGCAAAGGCAGCTTTGCACGGCCCCGAAGATCACCTGCGTCTTCTACCGGGTAACCCTTCACCGAAGCACAAACCCATGTCTTCCAACACAAGAACGCACGCAAACTTCGTCCCCGTCGCAACTCGGAGAGCCACGGAGCCCTCCTAGGGATCAGAGGGAACGGTCCCCACCGGGAAAGCCGGTCCCTCCGGTCGCGGGGCGAGCTCCCGCTTGGGGGTGGACGGGGTGCACGGCGGGGCCCCCATTCCTCGCCCTCGACTCCCCGGGCTGTCAAACTGCAGCCGGAACGGCCTGGGAGGGCGTCCCCCGGGGAGGTCAGAGATCGCCCCAGCGGGGTCGGAGGTCGTCCCCGAGGAGAGGTCGGAGGCCATGCCCGGGGGGAGATTGCTGACTTCCCCAGGGAAGGTCGGAGGTCGCCCAGGTGGGATCAGAGACCGTCCCCGGGGGGAGACTGCTGACTTCCTCACAGGAGGTCGGAGGTCGCCCCGGCGGGGTCGGAGGTCGCCCCGGGGGGAGGTCGGAGGCCGAAACCGGAGGGAAGTTGCTGACTTCCCCAGAGGAGGTCGGAGGCGGCCCCGGTGGGGTCGGAGGGCCAGCCGCAGCCGCCGCCCCGGCCACACCTCCGTTCCAGGAAGCGGCGGGGCCGGGCCGCGGGGCGGGCGAGCCTGGGCCGGGCTGCCCGCAACGGCCGCCGCCCCGTCCCGCGCCGACGGGCACTCACAGGTGACGATGGGCTTGTTCTCCATGGTGTAGATCAGCGGCGGCAGCGGCCCCGCAGGGGCGTCCATGGGCGTCCGGCGTCACCGGCCCGGCCCCCCGCGCCCCATGGGCAGCCCCGAGGCCGCGCCGGGCCAGCCCGAGCCTGAGCGGCGCCGCCGGCCGCGACACCGACGCCCGCCCGGCCGCGCGAGGCAGCTCCGGAGCCGGCCGCCCGCCGCCGGCCGCATCCACTTCCGGTCCGGCGGTACCGCTTCCGGGGCGCACGGCTTAAAGGGGAGGCCTCCAGCCGGCGCTGTCCTCCGACGGAAAGGCGTCCTGGCGGCGCGCGGCCTCGGGGGAGGGAAGGCAGGCGGCGGGCGAGGCTCCGCAGAAGCTCCCTCCGCGCCTCGGAGTGACCCCAGGAGTCAGTGACAATGGCATTCGGACACGGGGCCACCTCGGGAGATACTGACAACAGTGTGTGGACACAGGCAGGACCCCGGGAGGCACTGACAACGGCATGTGGACACGGGACGACCCCGGGAGGCACTAGCAATGGCGTTTGCTCGTGGGGCGACGTCGGGGGATACTGACAACAGTGTGTGGACACAGGCAGGACCCCTGGAGGCACTGACAAGGGCCTGGGGACACGAGCATGTCCGTGACTCACCTGCGTGTGGGCCTGTTGCCCCTACCCCAGCTTTGCTACTCTTAGCAGACGCTGAGAGTATGGATGCCTCGCGGGGAATCAGTTGAGACACAGGGTTAATTCCCACCCCTGGGCTGCACGGCAGTTAGCCCTTGCGAAACTGCTGGTCTTGTGTTTTCTGGTTATACTGGTTTTATGGAGTAATGTTACTGCCATAAAATAGAACAAGATTATATGCCTTCTCACTACCCCCAAAGACGCCACAGTACCACACTTCCTCCTCCAGGCTGGCTTGGGAGACCAGCTTGTGCAGACCCTTCCAGATGGTTGGAATGAATCGCCTCTCTCTGGATTTCCACAACACGTTGCTCCTGCTCCCGGTAGCACTAATTTCCTGTCTCCACATGCATTAGGCACTGTGTCTTTTGCGTGAGTCCCCAACCCTTCCCCATACCCAGCCACACAGAGCCTTCCATGGAGTAGGCAGTGGTACGCATTTTGAGGACACCATAAAATGAAACCTTACTTTAACTGCATATAAGTTTCTTGTGCAAGGAAAGTAGGTTTGGGGTAACTTCTGCAAATGAGGTTAAGTGTACGTGGGAAATAGTTTGAGTGTGAACATATTTGTTAAATGTGTATGCACAGTGTAGCACGGAGCATTGTAGCTGGGTGAGGAGGCAAAGATCAGAGTTTTGGACAGCTGGAGGCTGTGGGGCACTGGAGAAGAAGGAGCTAATCAGGAGTGGAGAGCCAGAAGTCCTCGGGAGCCCCCCGTAAGCCTATACAGCTCAGTGTGTGTACGGCTCAGCACGTTCAGGATGAGACTCCATAGGGCTTTCCAGGAAGTGGCTGTTACAGAGTTAGGAATGGCACAAAGACTAGAGGCCAAGCAGGGGAACAGGAAAGACCTCACTGATACCTGGTTAACACCCAGGGCGTTCAGCTAAGACTCTAGTTGGAGGGCCGTGACCCCAGGAGTCAGCCAGCTTTATCAGTGAAGGCCCAGATAAGTATTTTAGGCTTTGCAGGCCACATACACTTTCTGTCTCACATTTTCCTCTGCGATTTTTTTTTAAAACATTTATTTAAAAATATAAAAACCATTCTTAGCTCAAGGGCCATACAAAAACAGGGCATGGCCCAGGTGTGAGTCACAGGTTGCCAACCCCGGCCCTAAAATAAGGCGTATGCCAGACCTACCTTAACAAGGTGTAAAGCAAAGCCTTGACGAGATCTGCAAGAGAAACAGAGTTTGGACGTTGAATCTCACCAAATTGGGGGGGCTTGGGGACACCTTGGACATTCCTCAGATACAACCTAACGAAGCATAAAACTAAACCTAGGGGCTGGCCCAGTGGCGCAGTGGTTGAGTTCGCATGTTCCGCTTCTCGGTGGCCCAGGGTTCGCTGGTTCGGATCGCAAGTGCGGACATGGCATCGCTTGGGAAAAGCCATGCTGCAGTAGGCGTCCCATGTATAAAGTAGAGGAAGATGGTCACAGATGTTAGCTCAGGGCCAGTCTTCCTCAGCAAAAAGAGGATTGGCAGCACTTAGCTCAGGGCTAATCTTCCTCAAAATAAAAATAAAAATAAAAACTAAACGTATACAAATGCAAGGTGATAAAGACAATAATTGAACTGCCAACAAGAACAAAAGTCAAGACTTCCATGGAAGATGATCCCGAGTCTCTACAACGTATGATTTATCTAATGCCCAACAGACACTGAACAATTACTAGACGTGCAAAACCCAGAAAGTCTAAACCACATCAAGAAAAAAAGCAGTGAGTAGAAACCAACCCCCAGATGGCCCAGATGCTGTTCTTACAAATAAAAAACCATAAAGCAGCTGTAGTAAATATATTTGAAGAATTAATGAAAACATGGCCTTAATGAGTAAAGAGATAGGGACTCAGAGTGGAATGACAGAAAGCACCAAAAAAGAATCAGGGGGCCGGCCCCGTGGCCGAGTGGTTAAGTTCGCACCCTCTGCTTCGGCGGCCCAGGCTTTCACCGGTTTGGAGCCTGGGCGCAGACATGGCACCGCTCATCAGGCCATGTTGAGGTGGCGTCCCACATGCCACAACTAGAGGGATCCACAACTAAAATATACAACTATGTGCTGGGGGGATTTGGGGAGAAAAAAGTAATTAAAAAAAAAAAGAAGAAGATTGGCAACAGTTGTTAGTTCAGATGCCAGTCTTTAAAAAAAAAAAAAAAGAATCAAATGGAAATTCTAGAACTGAAAAGTACAACTGAAATGAAAATTTCGCTGCCTTGGCTTATGAGCAGATTGGAGATAGCAGAAGGAGTGAGTGATCTTGAAGACGGATCAATACAAATTATTCAAACTGAAGAAGAGAAAAAATAAGGAGGAAAAATGAACAGAGCCTTAGGGACATATGGGACAATATAAAATGGCCTAACACACACGTAACAGGAGTCCCAGAAGGAGAAGAGAGTGTGAATAGGGCCGAAAATTTATTTGAAAAATAATGGCCCCAAATCCACATGTTTAATTTTAAAACATTGATGTCCAGATCAAGAAACTCAGCAAAAGCTCAGTAGAATACATACAAAGAAAATCACATACAGGCACATTACAGTCAAACTGCTGACAACCATAAAGAGAAAATCTTGAAAGCAGCCAGCAAAGAAAGACACACCTTCAGGGGAACAATGGCAAGAATTTCCACTAACTTCTCATCAGACACAACACAAGCCAGAAAACAAAAGTTTTAAAGTGCTGCATTTAAAAAACCAGCCAAAACTCTATGTCCTGCAAAAGTACTCTAAAAAATGAGGGCAGATAAAGATATCTTCAGATAAAGTTGAGAGAACCTGAGGCCCGTAGGCAGGTACTACGAGATATGCTAAAGGGTGTTCTTCAGGATGAAAGGAGATAGTACCAGATGGAATCTTGGATGCACAGGAAGGGAAGGATAGCCCTGGAAATGATCAAGAAATGGGGAAATCTCAGTTGCTATGCTTTTTTCTTCTTCTCATAATTTCCTTAAGAGACAACTTGCTGTTTAAAACATACAGCATAACTTTGTGTGACGGTTTTAAAATGTGTGAGGAAGTAAAAGACATGGTAACAACAGCCCAAAGATGGGGTGGATAAAGGGTGCCCCACATTGGTGAGGCTGCTACTTTTGTGAAGTGGGAATTTCAAGTGTGAAGTGCGAAGTGGGAGATGAGAAGGGTCTTGTATGAAGAGACGAGATTGAAGTAAGACAATATCGACTCTAACTAGAATTTGATGTAAGGACACATATACTCAGCCTAGAGCAAAACTGCTGAAAAAATAACTTTAAAAGGTTTGGCTAAGAAGCCAGTAGAAGAAATAAAATGGAAAAATATAAAATATTTGATCAATCCAAAAGAAGGCAGGAAAGGCACAACAGAAGAATAAAAATCAGAGACGACCCACACAAATGGCCAGTTATCACACGAAAAGATGCTCGTTCCATTAGATATCAGGGAAATGCAAAGTAAAGTGACAATGAGGGGGCCGGCCCGGTGGCGCAGTGGTTAAGTTCGCACGTTCCACTTCTCGATGGCCCAGGGTTCACCGGTTGGGATCCCAGGTGCGGACATGGCACCACTTGGCAAAAAGCCACACTGTGGTAGGCGTCCCACATATAAAGTAGAGGAAGATGGGCATGGATGTTAGCTCAGGGCCAGTCTTCCTCAGCAAAAAGAGGAGGATTGGCAGTAGTTAGCTCAGGGCTAATCTTCCTCAAAAAAGAAAAAGGTGACAATGACATATCATTCACATCTACTCAATAGCTAAAATAATTTTTTTTTTAAAAAAAGGACATGATAAACGTAGACTCCAGGCCCAGGTCCCCACGTCTCCGGTCTCTTCTCACAGAGAAGTAAGTGCAGACTGAGAAAACAGGCACTGACAGTTCTTCCTGCATGACGGCGCAAATGCTGTGTCCCGGCCGCACCGGCCAGCTCTCGTTTGGGAGAGTTTTCTTTCTGGAGGGAGGGAAGGGCAAGCTCTCCCACTCCATTCCAGGCAACGTGCTGGCTCGCGGGCAGTAAGCAGACTCCTGGGCTATATTCCCGCCAAGCAGACCATCAGAGATTGTTTTTTTCCCACTTCGGAATTTAGTAAATGTTTGAATTCAGCACAAATACTGGTTTAGCAATTCTTTTTTAATAATGGTGAAAATGATGCTATTCCTATTAATCGATGTCCATTCTGTTTTCAGATCCTCTTCTCCTGAGACAGCATTTGTTTTTTTTAAAAGTTGCTGGAACTTAAGCCTGAATGACCTTTCCAGGTTGCCCATTACATTGTCTCCAGGCTGCAAAGAGCCTGTTAAATTATGCATCGAGATATTTTATATGCCTTGTCCAAACGAGGCACCACAAGATCTACACTGCCCCCCTGCTCAGGCCCTCTCCACAGAGGGGGCGCCAAAATGGATGCTGAGCCAGCAAAAGTTCATAGCACGTTTATTTAGTAGCCGAAAACTGAAAACAACCCAGATGTCCCTTGAGGGGTGACTAGTTAAACAAATTGTGGTCCATCCACACCATGGAATACTACGCAGCAATAAACAGGAATCAACTGCTCATACATGCAATGACCTGGGTGGATCTTGAGAGAATTATGGTGAATGAAAAAAATCCTACCCCAAAAGTTTACACACTGCATGACTTCATTTATATAACATTCTTGAAATGACAAAATTATAGAAATGGAGAACAGATTAGTGGTTGCCAAGGGTTAAGGAGGGGTTGTGGTAAAGAGGGAAACGGATGTGACTATAAGAGGGCAGCATGAGGAGTCCTTGTGGGGATGGAATGTTCCGTGTCTGGGCTGTGTTGATGTCAACATCCTGGTTGTGATACTGTACTAGAGTGTTACGAGATGCCAGCCTGGGGGAACTGGGTAAATGGTTCATGGGAGTCCTCTTAAAACTGCATGTGAATCTACGTTATCTCAAAATAAAGGTTTAATAAAAAACCCCACTGACTCTAAAGCAGGAACCCATGAATTTCCAAAGAAGCCACAAGGTAAACTATGTGTTGCTTTGAATATTTCACTCTGTGCTCACCCCTCTGTTTAACTGCGCTTCACTCACCCTCCAGGATTTAGGAGCATCTCCATGTGCAGTGCTGGGCTGGGCGCAGCAGAGGGGTCCAGGCACTCTGGTTCTATGTTTTCTTACGCACATTTTACTGCCGTCCATAAATAGTGTCCTCAGGGAGCAACTCGTCCACAAAAGGGGAAATAGAAGTAGTAATAATAGCTTAGGGAGATAATCTACCTCATGAGGAACCAGGGAAAGGCCATATAAACCTTAAAAAAAGGGTTTTGGGGGGCCAGCCCCATGGCCGAGCAGTTAAGTTCACACGCTCCGCTTCAGCAGTCCAGGGTTTCGCCAGTTCGGATCCTGGGCGCAGACATGGCACCACTCATGGAGACGTGCTGGGGCAGGATCCCACATGCCACAGCTAGAAGGACCCACAACTAAAGATATACAACTGTGTACTGGGGGGCTTTGGGGAGAAAAAGGAAAAATACAATCTTTAAATATATATATATTTTTTTCGCCTACAGAATTAACAAAAACTTGAGAGAAAATCCTAGAAGAGCGGGGGAAGGTGAGGGTGTGTAACACAAGCCATCCAGCCTGCTCGGAGTGAGCGTTGATAGATTCTCTGAGGTGCCAGCTTTTTAAAAAGCAGTAACCCCCTTTCCTCCTTTGACCCAGCAACTCCGCTTCTGGATCTCTTTACAGAAACAGTCTCTCCCAAACCTTGACCGATAAAAACCCATGTTGCAGTATCATTTGCAGCATCAGCCAAAACTTGGAAACAACCTAAAATAAATATCAATGGCCGTGTTAGACAGATTATGCTCTGTCCATTTGGTGAACTATGATATCAGCCTCAAAACGGTGTTTGGAAATGGTTTATGATAGTCCAGGAAGCGCTCACAATGTTAATTGATAAAAGTTGATCCTGGATCATAAAACTCTCTCCCTTGCAATGACAATGATCGCTACTGCCGTTGTTTTTCTCAATGCTGTTGGAGTGGTGACCTCGCCCCTCCCCAACTGGAACAATCATGGCCATAGAGAACCGAGCAGGTGGAAATTTAGGCTTTAGCAAGAGAGAAACCAAGTCAGCACCTGACTATAATCTCATCTGAAACCTGGATATCTTTAAGCCTTTGGACCTTTTTTTTTTTTAAAGATTTTATTTTTTCCTTTTTTTCCCCAAAGCCCCCCGGTACATAGTTGTGTATTCTTCGTTGTGGGTTCTTCTAGTTGTGGCATGTGGGACGCTGCCTCAGCATGGTCTGATGAGCAGTGCCATGTCCGCGCCCAGGATTCGAACTAACGAAACACTGGGCCGCCTGCAGCGGAGCACGCGAACTTAACCACTCGGCCACGGGGCCAGCCCCAGGCCTTTGGACCTTTTAAAAAGTCTTTTGGGCATTTTAAAAGGAATAAAGCTTTTAGAAAGATAAAATAGGGCCGGCCCTGTGGCCGAGTTGTTAAGTTCACGCCCTCCAGTTCGGCGGCCCGGGGTTTCACTGGTTCAGATCCTGGGTGCGGACATGGCACCGCTCATCAGGCCATGCGGAGGCAGCACCCCACGTAGCACAACCAGAGGCAATCACAACTAGAATATACAACTAGGTGCTGGGGTCTTTGGGAAGAAGAAGAAGAGGAAAACAAAGAGAGAAGATGGGCAACAGATGTTTGCGTAGGTGCTAATCCCTAAAAAAAAGTTAAAAAACCCCAACAAGCCTTAAAAGGCAAGCGAAGCTGTGATATGAAGGAAATGCATCAAAATGCTCGCCTGACTGTCCTGGACAGCAGGCAACCTCTTTGCTCTTTTTCCACCCTTCTGCACTTCCCCCTTGTTGGTGAGGAGCCGGCCTGTCCACAAAAAGAGCTGCACAGTGGTCAAGGTAGCAGATTCTGAACGGGCTACTTGGGGTCTAAATTACTCTTCATTTAGGAGTCCCAGTTTTCTTGTCTGAAAGCAGGGCTCATGATAGAATTTTTTTCCACTCCAAAACATGTATTCTATGCAATTGACCCCCACAAAATCCCTGTGAGGGGCTATTCCCATCTCCATTTCACAGATGGGGAAACAGAGGCACACACAGGGTAAGTGCTCTCCCAGAGGCAGCTCAGATCGCAGACCCCTAGCGCTCAGCCACGCCGGGGACACGGGAGCCCCTTGCTCACGCCATGTGGAGGCCACGGCACAGGAAGTGGGGCTGCTATTGTCATCCCATTTTAGACTGGTGGAGCTGGGGGCACAGCAGGTTAAAGGGCAGAGCTAGGTGCCGCCAAGGCCCTGGCCCCACCTGCCCTCCCCTGGCTCTCAGTGACGCACTTAGCACGCTGTTAACGGCTGCTCTCTCTGTGTATCCTTTTTGTAAGGAACTCACTCTCCACAGCTGCTTGTACAGAAACAGTATCCTCTTCCCAGGTTGTTCTGCACAACGTGACTTGAACAGTTAGCAATAATGAAATCAAACCTGGCGCTGTGGATGGCATTTCTGGACATTCTGTTCAGTGCTCCTATTTTTAGCTCACTTGCCTTTTTTCTTGGCTTTCTGACAGCCAGGATTCTCGCTCACTCCTTCCAAGCTGAGATTTTCCACCAGGAGGCCTGTCCACGCCCAAGCCTCCTGTCCCTCACCTGTGTCCCTGCTCGATGGGGGCGGGCGGTCCCACCTTGCAGGAGGCCGTCATCTGTCCTCCAGCCACCTTTTCAGGCTGTTCTCAAACCCAGGCAGCCACCACCAGCCTGGAGGCAGACGCCCGCGGGGGCCTGGCCTAGCCATGAGGGCGGGGCCAACACCTCCTGTGCCAGCCTCCGGCACGTCTAATATCGGGGTGACAGGGGCAGAAGAGGGTGGTGGGAAGGAAGGGCAGGTTGAGGGCTGGGCTGCCCAGAATGCCAACCTCCAAAACTTCATTGGGACAGGCGGGAGGGGTGGCGTCAGCTTAACCCCAATTTCTACGGGTCTCTTCCCTCCTAATGGCCACGGTGTAAAGTTGTCCGGTCACAGAGGCCTGCGTGGTACGCACAGACTCTAGCAGACGTTTTGGGTACCCAAACCGCATGCCCGCAGCTCACTCTGATTCAACTAAAGCTGGGCGGCGCAGGGCACTGGGAGGGTCCCACCTCAGGGACCTGCCAGGGGAGCCCCTTTCCTGCCCCAGGCCCAGACCTTCTCCGAGGGCCCAGAGCAGGCTGCACAGGATAAGCTGGGGTAGTGACACCACCAGGCCTTCCCTCATCGAGGGGGTGAATCAATGTGCAAACCGTCCTTTTCTCGGAGTGCATTGTGCACAGCCTCTGAGAGGGCCCCAGCGGGGTCGAGCCCACAGAGATAACCAGCCCCATAACAGTCACTGTCACGGCTCCTTGTCCTCCCACGCCTCTCCTCCCCACTCCCTTCCTCCTCCCTCTGGGGCCACTGGCAAATAAGCCACGTGCAGCCCAGTCCTTGCTCATACTCCACCTAAGGTGCAGCCAGTCGCTAACAGACAAGGTTCTGCGGGGCACGCATGCTGCCCAGCACCCCCCGAGAGGGGCACCGTGACCGCCCCACAGTCCAAAAGAGATGCATCCACGGCCTGGTTCCTGAAATCAATGATGCATTTATTACCTAAATGTTAAATGTTTAATATGCTGCCCTGGAACTTGGCTGGCTCAGAAAATCACACATAACAAATGCGTCATTTTGAACATGCAGAGTAAATAATTGTTATTAATAGAAAACCCAGTTTCTCCTGCATCCTTTAAATGAATGTACAAGCAATGTCTGAGGACTGCAGCTCTGCAGGGGGCCAGTTGGCTGTCCTGGACAGGCTGCCCGCATGCCTCAGCCCAGTTCTGGTGGGAACTCGAGGCCTTCCTCTAAGCCAGCAGCCAGCTATCCCTGGCAGGACAGGCCAGGAGCTCCAGACCAAAGGCGACAGACGGACGGCTGTAGAGCAGGGCTGGCACGGTGTTGGTGGCTAGCTTGCCAAGACCCGTGTGTCCTGCTCTGGCCCCAGCCGGCACAGGGCACTAGGTGGGTTTTCTGAGTGAAGGGCCTGCTGTCATCTAGGTGGCCCTTGCTGGTGTCCAACCTCAAGGGCTGCTTCCGTAGGCCCAGCAGCCACCTCTGACCCCCAGGGCTCCTCCCCCGCCCCCTCCTCTTCCTTCCTTTGCAGAGATTTCTACAGACACATGCAACCAGAGAAGACAGTAAAGGAAGGAAACACACTGTCCTCCTCGAAATTTCAGCCAGAGCGTTTGTTCCCGTGAGGCTACTGCATGGAGGAAACAAGTAGATCTTTAAGATACATTCTCATGTCAGGAGGTGCGAAGAGAAAGGCTGACCCCACTAGTAGTAGGAGAATTTATTCTGTATCTCTTAGTCCAAGGCAGAACCAGTACAAAAAGTAACCATGGGCTGGCCCAGTGGCATAGTGGTTAAGTTTGCACACTCCACTTCGGCAACCCTGGGTTCACAGGTTTGGATCCCGGACACAGACCTACACACTGCTCATCAAGTCACTCTGTGGTGGTGTCCCACATACAAAATAGAGAAAGACTGGTACAGACGTTAGCTCACGGCCAATCTTCCTCGCAAAAAAAAAAAAAAGGAAACTTTTGCCTAATTTATTTTTTAAAAAAAGCACCCATATTCAAAGCCCAGCAAGGCGATCAATGAAGTAGACATGAGGGAGCTTTTTCAGCTCAGCGGCCAGGATGCACCACCTTGTACACAGCCCTGGAATACTCAAAAATGTTGACCATCCACGAGGCCACCAAGAGAACCTCAATAACTTTCCAAAATGTGGGAATAATACAGCAGCAGTTTCTGGTCATCGTGCAGTAACACCAGAAATTGTTAACAAACTAAGGGAACAAAAAAGCCATTCTCCTCGGAAATCTACACATTTTCTCCCAAACAACTCTCGGGTCAAAGGGCAAATATAAACCCACTTGCACAATTTGCAAGAACCTAAGATAATGAAAATATGACATATTAGGACTTGTGAGCAGGGCTTCATGGAAAACAGCCTAAAATTCATATCAATTTTTTAAAAAGAATGGAAATAAATGAATTTGGCACTGACTTGAAACAGTAGAAAATGAGAAACAGAAATAAATGATAGGAAAGTAGGAGGAAGGCGCCAATAAAGACGAGCGGAAGCAAGTGATGAGAAAATGGAAAACAGTAGAAAGAAATAGTCTGGCACTTTGGGAAAAAAGTGATGAGCTAATTGAGTGAAGGAAAAAAGTGGAGACGACACAAATACACGAAGTAAAAAATGACAAGTTGGGAATAACCACAGAGGCAAGAAAAAAACATTTTTAAGTAACTAATTTGTACTAATTTCATTTAAGTAACTATTTGTTTAAAAACAAATTTTAAACCGGTAGGAAATTTAATTTTCTAGGAAAAAACTAACTCTGGGAAATACAGAAAGACTAAACAGACAATTTCCACATCAGAAATAGAAAAAATTGTTAAAGAGCCTCTCCCCTACCCCACCAAAAAAAAAAACCTCCCGCCCAACCGGATGGTTTCCCAGGGGAAGTCTGCCTGTCTTTAAACTACTCCAGAGTAAAAAAAAAAAGAGGAAAATTTATAAGTTTCTTAAATTAAAGAAGTACAATATTGATGCCCAAACCGGATAAAGACCGCACTCAGAAACCTGGAAACCAATGTAACTTGCAAGCAGCAATGCGAAGTCTTAAAGAAAATATTAGCAAGGAAAACCCACCGGCTGCTAAAGAGCAATCCAGTGCCAAGGGGCGTTGGTTGCAAAAGTGAAAAGGCAAGTTAATATTAGAAAATCTAGTGATATAACCCATCATATTAATAGATTTAAGGAGAGAAATCATAAACCTTATGATTATCTCTATTGATGCAGAAAAGGCATTTACCAAATTCAACAGTCATTCTTGACTTTTAAAAAATGCTTAATAAAATAAGAATTGAAGTATTCTTCTTTGACACGGCAACATATGTAACGTTATAATCATATAAATACCAGCCCAAAAGTCATCATCATACTTAATCAGGAAACGCTGGGGTCATTCCTATTAAAGCCAGAAACAGGAAACCCCAAAACCATTACTACTCTTTAACACTGGAATGGATACGGGCCGGTGTAATTAGACAAGAGAAAGAAATTAGAGGTGCAAAAGCCATCACTATTTGGGAAATTAGATGTCTGATAAAGAATCCATCTTAAATGAGCACAAGTAATAAGAGAATTGAGCAGGTTACTTGTAGAATTAAAACTGATATACAGAAATCAATAGCCTTCCTCTATATCCATAGTGATCGATAGATAGTGTGTGTGTGTGTGTGTGTGTGCATGTGCACCATATAGAACATATGATGGGAGAGAGGCCCGCACAACAGTATCAAAAAAAAGATAAATATCTGGGAATACATGTAACAAGTAATGTGTAAAAGATATATGAGGAAAACCTTCCAAGACCCCACAGTTGACTTGCACAAATGAAAATGCAAACCATGCTCTTGCCTGGGATGACTCGACATTGTGGATATGCCAACTCTCCCTGAGTTGATTTCTGAATTTAATGCAATCCTTATAATAAAAAGTACCAACAGGCTTATTTTTCTTTAACTAGAAAAGCTGATTTCAAAAATGATATGAAAAATAAACAAAAAAAGGATAGCCAAGAAAACTCTGTAAAGGAAAAGTACTGAGCAAACCCCGTTAGGCAGAAAAGCACTCTACGAAGCCTGAATAACTAAAACAGAGTGGTACAGACAGTACACTACCACCAGACCAGCGGAACAAAATTAGGAAGTCAAAGACCCAAATACGCATGGCGGCACCGCCGGGCGGCTGAGTGGCTAAGTTTGCATGCTCCACTTCAGTTGCCCCGGGTTCACTGGTTCAGATCCCCAGTGTGGACCTACACACTACTCATCAAGCCACACTGTGGTGGCATCCCACACACAAAATAGAGGAAGATTGGCACAGATGTTAGCTCAGGGCCAATCTTCCCCACCAAAAAAACAAAAACAAACAAACAAACATTTCTCCAAACATAACATGCGAATTTAGTAAGTGATAAAGTTGGAATTTCAAACCAAAGGGTGTAAAAACGGACTTAAATGAAGATGTTTTGGAAGTCTTAGGAGCGGCCAGCACTGAGAGGCGTTGAGCAAAGAAGCTAAAGCTGAATTGCTGTTCTTTTTCTCACTGGTTTCAGGAGTAGAGCTGAATTAGCGCATCAGGACAAGACGTTCCCGTCCATTTACGCGCCTGCTGCCATGCTGCCACCCTGCCACCACCCAGGCTGATTTTGTGACTCTGTGTAGCTGAGTCATTCTGATTTAGTACCGTGGTTTAAAAAATACTGTCTATGAGTACTTACTCTGTGCCGGGGCATATGGGTCTATTTATCTCACTGAATCCCAGCCCCTCATAAGATAGATCTTATCGCCATTTTATCGCTGTGCATCTGTTTATCAAATGGAATCAACACCAGTCTGATGGGGCTTTTGAGAACCTTATCAGATATTGGAAGAAGTCATGACAAAGACAGACACTTAATAAATTATGTTGAGACAACTAAGTACCCAAATGGAAACAGATGAGGTTAAATCCACACACCTCACATTCTACGCCAGGGTACGGTCCAGGAAATGGAAAGGGAAACCGTGAAATTATAAGAAAGCTTGATGAATTCCTTAATGATCCTGGAGCGGAGAAGGCCTTTCTACTATGTGTCAAATTCGAGAGACCAAAAAAATAAAAGATTGATGAATTTGACTGTGTAAAAATAAATACATATGCCTGTAAAAAAATCATAAGCAAAGTCAAAAGATAAAAGACAAGCTGAGGGTATGGCCCGGTGGTGCAGCGGTTAACTTCTCGCGTTCCTCTTGGGCGGCCCGGGGTTCACCTGTTTGGATCCCGGTGCGGACCTACACACCGCTCGTCAGGCCATGCTGTGTCAGGCATCCCACATATAAGGTAAAGGAAGATGGGCACAGATGTTAGCTCAGGGCCAGTCTTCCTCAGAAAAAAGAAAAAGAGGAGGATTGGTAGCAGATGTTAGCTCAGGGCTAATCTTCCTCAAAAAAAAAAAGACAAGCTAAAAAAAAAGGTAACGTATCACAAGGATTAATCTTCTTAATATATAACATATATATATTAGGTCCTAAAAATCAAGAAGAAAAAGAATAACCCAATAAAAATGGGTAAAGACATTAGTCCTCCGCCTTCAGATGCCAATCTCGAGGAGGCGGTCCCTGGTTCCCCACAACTTTTATCCGACTTGGCTACAAATCGGAGGTCCCCACTACCCCCTCCCCAGGTTCGATTAATTTGCTGGAACAGCTCACAGAACTCAGGGGAACGCTGACTTACGTTGAACAGTTTAGTAAAGGAAGTGATAAAGGGTGCAGGTGAGCAGCCAGACGAAGAGACACACAGGGCGAGGTCTGGGAGGGTCCCGAGTGCAGGAGCTTCTGTCCCCATGGAGCTGGGGTGTGTCACCTCCCGGTGCACGGACGTGTTCACCAGCCCGGAGGCTCCCCGAACCCCGTGCTGTCGGGATTTCATGGAGGCCTCCTCACGTGGGCACGATCACTCGTTACCTCTGTTTCCTGCCCCCTCTCCCCTCTGGAGAAGGTGGGGGCAGGGCCGAAAGTTCCAAGCTTCTTATCACAGCTTGTTCTTTCTGGAGACCAGCCCCCATTCGGGAGCCCACGGAGGGCCACTTAAATAGAACGAAAGATGCTCCTTATCACTTAGGAATTTACAAGGGTTTCAGGAGCCCCATGTTAGGAACCGGAGGCAGAGACCAATATATATTTTCTATTATCTCACGTCCATCAAATTGGCAAAAATCCAAGTGTGACAATACACTCAACGGGGTACAGTGGGAAACAGGCATTGCTGGTGGAAGGATGAAAGGCAGCCATCAAAATGACAACGCCTTCGCCCTCGATCGGCTGGATCAGAGCACCAGCAGCTCAGAGATGTGTGGCCACAGGGAGTGGGGGAAAGAACTGGGGGAGACAGGTCCCAGAAGACAGGGACTCTCTGTGTGGACCGGGCTCTATAATGAATGTGTTAAGTACTCAGAAAAATTAAATGGACTCTAGTTAACCCCTCCTATCATTTGAGAACCCTCCTGGGCACGAAGTGATTTTTCTCATCTGAACTTTATATGCAGTCAGACATCCTAACTAAATAAAACCAGGTGAATTTGAGGTTCTTTATAATTAATAATAAATCAGGCAGGCCCTTTCCTCGGAGGCTGGACCGCTGTGGCGCTGGCAGAGGATGTACGGTAACCATGGCAACTGCTGCAAGCCGGCCTTTCTTGGGCAGCTGTCCCTCATGCTGGAGGGTCCTGGGCCCACAGAGGGCCCTCAACTCCCAAATACCTCTCCAGCCAGTTTGCTCAGGCCTCACTTCCACCACTGGAGGCTGGGCCTGGGGCTTTGGGCTCTTAAAGCTCCTCACACACTCCGGTGGTTCAGGTCAGGGGATGGTGGCACTCCTGAGAACACAGGTGCTGGGATGTCGACGCATGTTCCAGGCATCCCCACGCCGCCCTACCCACAGCCTCCACCACAGACACTGGAAGGCCAAGTGTGCACATTCCCAGCCCCCCCTCAGGCCTGGGCTGGCTGTGGACACCGTGCTGGTCAACGATGTGCTGGTGGTCATCTCCCAGGCCAGATGCTGCCCCTCACCTTGTTAAGCTGCTGAGCCAGGTGGGCACGGACCTGGCTCTCAATTCTCATCATGAGAGAATGCTCTCCACTCCATGTGCAGGCCACTGTTAGCAGGGTCCCCTGTTACTTGCCCACGAGTCACAGATTGCAGGCTGTGGGCCTGGCCGAGAGACGAGGGACATCCTGCGCACCCAGGCAGAGGGCTCTGCTATGGGATGACCAAGTACTCGGACAAAGTGACACCCACTGGGTTTGGGGTGCAGAGCATGGGCCCTGAGGTCTTGGCTGTGCTGGTCACAGCAAAGTCCTGCAAGAGAAGCCTAGATTCGGACTCGAGGGGGCCGCTCTGAAAGCAGAGAAGCACCAGGAGACGGCTCCTCCCTGAGCAGTGCTCTCAGCCTGGGATCAATAGCCACTCAGTGTCCTCCGATCTGGTGCCCTGCAAGGATGCAAGAGCGAGATCCTGCAGCCTGAGCTGAGGCCGGTACACCCTGGGAGCCAGCTGGAGAGCAGACAACGAGGAGCATCTGTGGGGGTTGCTGATGCTCCTCGGTGCACTTGAGTGGGAAATGGGCCAGACAGGAGCCTCAGCCCTCACAGCCGCAGGACCGTCCTAATGCCCAAGGACACGTGCAGGTCCTGCAGCCTCGTTGGCAGAAACGTCACAGAACAAGTGAAACCTCTGACAAAACTCAGGGGGGGTGGCATTGGCCCCTAGGAGACGAAGGGAAGGTGGGTGGGAGACTGAAGCCCATGCAGGTCCTCAGGCCCCAGGGCCCTGCCGGAGAGACCTCGGGTTGGCTCCTCCTGACACGGCCGAGGAACTGGCAGGAGCCGCGGTCAGGCATTTTTAAGTGGCCGTTAGTCCAGGCCTAAATGGGCTGTGTGGCCACAGTGGCTCCAGCTGGGTGGCAGGAAGGCCCTGGACAGAAAGGCTGCAGGACGTGGTCTCACCTTCCCCATGATGGCCTCCAGGCAGGATCCCAGCGTGCGCACCAAGAACAGGCCACTGGGTTTATCCTCTGATATATCGTGTCCCCAGGTTACTTCTCGATCCGTGCTGGAAGAATTAGAGCCAGTGGAACAGTGAGAGGAGAGCAGGGCCGGGGACGTGACTGAGTCTCTGAAGGAATTTCACCTCAGCTCCTGAAGTAACCCATCTCGCTCCCTATAAATTTCTTAATTCTTTCTTTTTTTTTTTTAAAGATTGGCACCTGAGCTAAAAACTGTTGCCAATCTTTTTTTTTTGATTCTTCTCCCCAAAGCCCACCACTACATAGTTGTTTATTCTAGTCGTGAGTGCCTCCGGTTGTGTTATGTGGGATGCCACCTCAGCATGGCTTGATGAGTGGTCCCATGTCCACGCCCAGGATCCAAACCGGTGAAACCCTGGGCTGCCAAAGTGGACTGTGTGAACTTAACTACTAGGCCATGGGGCTGGGCCCTAAATTTCTTAATTCTGCTTTTTATTTTTATTTTTTTTTGGTGAGGAAGAGTGGCCCTGAGCTAACATCTGTTGCCAATCTTCCTCTATTTTATATGTGGGACACCTCCACAGCATGGTTTGATGAGTGATGTGTAGGTCCACACCTGGGATCTGAATTGGTGAGCCCTCGGCAGCTGAAGCAGAGCATGCAAACTTAACCACCATGCCACTGGGCTGTCCCCATTGATTTTGCATTTTTAAAGTAAATGAAACCACCTCTTGCTTACTCTTGGGGTCCTCAAGTTGCCCTTATTTGAACAGAGTTTTAATCAGATGTTTCTGTGATTTAAATGCACTGGTTTCGGCTGGTTAGTGGCTTCAGGCAGGGCCCTGACAGTTGTGCTCCCCGCTGCTTTCCCAGAACCTGTCCCTGGAGACTCGGTCAAGGGTCTGACCCAACCCGGCCATTGCAATATGCCGCGCGGTCCTGGGGCCCTTTGGCTTGGTCCCCTGGGAAAACATCACATCCCCCCAAATCGTGCACCTACGTGTCTTCGTGTGCACGTGCAGGTGCACGGGTGGACGTATGTACATGTGTCTCGACGTGCATGTGCACATGTGTGCATGTGCTGGTACATGTGTGCATGCGCTGGTGCATGCGTGTTCTGAATTCAGGATATATTTTTAAAAATAAATCACAGCTAGATGTGGAACTTTCCAGAGTTCCTGTCCGAGATGGGCTTTTCCGGTTCTCAGGAGGCCTGAGCCGGGCATGGCTGGGGGCCCATCCCCGCTGCCGCTGGTACCACCGGAAGAAGATGGTCCGGGGGCAGAAAGGCGCATCGTCAGAGGCTGTTCCCAGAGCATAAATGACACCACGGTTCTTTTAGCTCAATTTATTTTCAGAAGACAGACAAATGAGACCCTGGAATACCTCTTGGTTCGAACAAGAGTTCTTTTCTTTATAAAGAAGAAAAAGGGTTCCTTGGTTTTCTCCACAGAATAACTTTTTTTTTTTTACAAAAAATAGTTTTTGATATATACATGCCTACTTTGGAAACCCTTTTGTCCTTGATGGCTTTAAGACCCATTTTTAGGCACATCCTTTATGCACCAACTGATTTGTCCCTTGCTTTGGCCAGGTGATGGCTCTCCTTCTAGATTTCCCCTTCTGAAAGCCACTTAAGTGAAATGGAGAGCGCGCTCACGGGCAGGACGGCCTCAGGGAGCACAGGCCCCACGCCGGCGGGTCTGTGCAGGCGGAAGACCCCGCAGACACCGAGTGCCCGCAGGTCTTTTCTTCCCCTGGGAAAAATCTGCGCGGACTAGAAACAAAGGGACGAAAGGAGGCAGACAATCATTTTCTCGTATATTGTGGACATTTTATCCCTCTCTTTCACAGCAGCAATTTTAATAACAAGTATGATGCCTGCAGCATTTTATCCAGAAAACACCGGCACTCAGGCACGCTCACGCAGGCCCATGTATGAGGTGATCTTTGCAGAGCATGGCAAACACAGCCAGTTTTTGGGACACAGGCTTTTAAAGTCCAAGTTAGTCCCCCCACCCTTACCCTCCACCAACTCCCAGAGACCAAAAATACCGCTATCCTCAACTACATAAAGCCCGAGAGTAGCAAAACTTGTAAAAATGAAGTGTACAAAACGACCCCTCCATATAATACATTCGCACCCTGTGTACAAATTATCACCCTTTGAAACTGGCCAGTGGTCAGGTATGGCAGAGTATCAATAATAGAAAAAGAACCCCAACGTCCGTCACACGCGCTTAAGCAATGGTTTGTGTGGTTTTCCAAAGAGAGAGATTCTCATTTACAGTTACAGTACTTACTGACAATCTTTATGATTAAGAAGCCCGTTGGATTTCCTGGCGTTTAGGCAAGGAACATTTGATTGTCACAACATACAATTCTGAGACAATAAATACAAGTAGATCAGATGCATTTCTTCATTGTATCAAGTAACTCCAGTTTAATAAAATTTAGTGCATTTCAGTATCATTCACAGTTCGACTTCTGTCCAAATACTTTTTCAACAAAAAGTTAAGAAACTGAGAAGTTTGTAGGAAAAGAAAACTCTGGGTGAGCTTGTCATTACAAAGTGTAAAGCAATTCAGCTGTCTTTGAGAATACGTGCTGCTGCCGGGGCGCGGGGGGCTGACTCTGTCAACCTCTCGGGAAATCTCCTAGGCTCCCGAAAAGGGTTCTTGTCCTTTATTTCCTGAGTGGGTTATGAGAATGCCACCGTTTCCACCGAATTAGCTAGCGGCAAATACTTGTGGGAAAACTGAATTCATATGTGTCCACCCCTCAATCGAGCAAAACTAAGCGAGACATCTTCGACCCAAAAACCATCCCTGTGTTTTTGCGTCCTGGCCCTGATATGCAAGAACGTGGGACCCGAATGTCTGCATGCACCCTGGCGGCCCCACGCAGGGTTTGGGACAAAGCCAGGGCGAGTTAGTGGTGTGGCTGGCCCCACAGCCCAGGCCCAGACGCTAGGAGAGGCTAGAGAAAGGGGCAGAAACATGGGCCAGAGCCATGCTGTCTCCAGAGGGAAGGCAGGTGGTCATGTCAGGCCCACCATTTTAACCCTAAGCCTGGTTACACTGCTGCAGGGTTAGAAGCCACACCACACCATTTAATGCTAAGTGTTGCATGCCGGGGAAGCATGCAGCTGTTAGTGAGAAATTCGCAGCATGAGTTTACGCACAGGATTGAACAATTCTGCTGAAAATCAGGCGGGCTGAGCAGAGTCTATTGGGCTTGTCCTACAGGTGAGACAAAGTGACATGCAGGGCGTCCCTGATTCCTCACGCCCAGTGGGATACCAGTCGGTGGTCGCACGGCGTGGAAGGCCTAGGCTCCGGAGTTGCCCGTGACTGCAGGCACCCTCAGCTCCCGTGCTCACTGACTAAAGGTCTGTAAGGGAAGGCTCTCACGCCACAGAGCAGGAGGAACAGGGACAACAAGACAGGGCTTCCAAACTGACCCAGGATCATGGCTGTTTTATACAAGAAAGTGCTGTTCACACTGTTGTTTCATTGAGTAGTTTGTCTACTCAGAGCTCATCTCTTCCACCAGACTCTGCGCTTCTTGAGGACAGAGACCATAATCGGGCCATGCAGCTGGCACGCCGTCACCAAGCACCGGGTGACCAGGGTCACTTCTTTCTCTGGGTTAAAACTCTTATCAACGGGTAGCCATTTCAAACCCTCCTCCAGGCTTCAGCATGGAGAGAAGGCGGGCGCACAGAAAGAGAGCCTTCACACATCTATGACTCGCTTTCCCATGACCAGCTAAGGCTTTCCCCAGCGTCTGCTCACGTGCACGCAGTGTGGATAGTCACTGCTTACAGTGCCATCAGGAAGACCCCAAAGAGGGAAGACAGTCTCTAGGTGCTGGTAGCTGCCACAGGCCACAGGACCCCAGAAGCCAGAGGGGGACAGATCTGCGGCCCTCTCCCCAGCTGGACGCATAGGGAGCGTCCACAACTCAAACTCCACTCGCTGGGCAGGGCCAGGATACACGCGTGGAAGATGTCTTGACTCGGCGCCTGGCGCCTGAGAGCAGGGCCTGGGCCTGTGCTGAGAAACATGCCGGCCAGCTGCGCCCAGGCTCTGCGCTCAGCCCGCTGCACCCTCACAGGAAGGGCCCAGGGCCCTCTCTCTGTGCCTCCAGCCAAGGTGGGGTGGCTCTGGAGGCGCGAAGCAAGCAACAGAGCAGGCCCCAGCAGAGGGGGTCAGCAAACACCTCCCCCCAGCGGAGGGGGTCAGCAAACACGTCCCCTCCTGGCAGGACCCAGGACCCGGTGTGGAGGGCACCGCGACTCGGGCCTAAAGCGCACTGCCCCCAACGGTGACCAGCCTGACTGTCCCAGCACTCAGCCTGACATGACAACATCAGCAACGAATGAAGGTCGGTGGTAGGTGTAAAGGAAAAGGAAAAAAAAAAAAGCACTATTCTGTGATTTATTAATTTAATTTAAAAAATTAAAGGAGCTCCCCTCCCCCTTTCCACTTCTCTCCTGAAGTGGATCAAAAGCAAAATCCACCTCTCCCTAAAAAAAAACCCCAAACATTCATAGTGTAGTTTTTATTGCTCTCAAAGGGCTGGGTATTCAAATGCATGGGGTCACTGGGTTAAACGTGGAGGAGCAGCTGAGGTTACCCCAGGCCGTGGCCTCAGTCTCCATTGGCCGGGAGTCTCCACAGCGCCCTCACCGCCGCAATGCAGAGTTCACACATTACGTATTAATTTCAAGGGGAGGGAACGTATCTGGGAAACAAGGACTATTAATTAAATGGTAAATGATCTCAAGTTGCGTTTTCCAGGTAATGTATCCGCACGGTAGTACCCTTCGGCTTTTCTTTCCTAAGATTCTTTAGGTGTTAGTGAGTTAGCGAACGACAGGAGACAGACACAGAGGAGCAGCATTTACGGAAAGAAAGAGCAGACCTCAGGTCGTCGCTCACCGGCCCTCGCAGCGGAGGGGCACTGTCTGCTCGGCTCCGCCACGGGCGCTGGCGAAGGGAAGGAGGGGAGATGCCCTAAGATGGAGGGGAGCTCCCTTCTACCAGCATTCTAAAGCTGTTTCACCCCTTCAAGCACGCAAGGGGCTGTCCTCATCCACCATCACTCAGGAGCACGCAGAGCCGCGGTGCCTTCGCAGCCTGCGCCCTGTCTCCAGCAGCGTCACCGAGCACAGCCCAGCACAGGGTCGCGGTCAGAGAGCAGACGCTGCCTCGAGGAAGCTTCCCAAAATACATACTTAGGGCCAATGCATCATCATTTTCCCAATTTAGTTTTTAATTTTTTCCATGCCTCTTTCCTCTATTTTTTTTTCTAGAAAATTCAGCCTGCCTCCGTTCAGAATGCTGGTTACAGTGTATCAGAGAGAACACCCATTATTTTCCTTTCCCTTGCTAAAAAAACAGGAGGGGAGTGTCACTTTAAAAAAGCAAGTTGAAGGTTTAGGAGGAAAAGTCCAGTGCAGGTGGGGTTTCTGGTGGAATGAATAGCTGAGCCCAGGGAGAGCCGGGGTCTGCCCACTCCTCCAACCAGCCCCCGCGGCTTCCAGCCCCTGGCCCACCCCCCGAGCGGACACTGATACTCGCGCCTTCATGTGCGGAATAAACAGCTCCCTCTAGGGCTGGGAGCCAAAGGGAACACTGTGAGGACAGAAGCCAAGCACAGGCTGGCAGGACGCTCTGGAGACAGCCCAAGGAGGAACCAGCACGCCCGCGGGCCCGGGGGGCGGGGGTTCACCATCTCTAGCTTTCCTCAGGAAGCTGAGAGCCATCAACAGATCAACTGTAGAAATAAAACCTCTAAAAGCCCGAGAGCTCTGTGTTAACAGTCTCCCACCACCTCTGGAGGACAGAGGTTTCACGGTGACACCGCTTTTTAAAAAGCATCCGAGAGTGCTGTGGGCTGCAGGGCAGAGGTCAGCACCGCGGGGCTCCTGGGCTGCGGGGCGGAGGGGCGGAGGGCCCGGGCCCCCCTAGGCCCGGCGGAGGGCCTGGGGTCTGAGGGCGGCAGGGAGAAGGGACAGCGCAGGTCCGGGTAAGGGAGGATTGTGCGTTTCACCGAGTCCTAGGGGCCGGTTCACTTTAAAACCACATTTCAGGTGTTCACACCCAGGGTTAGGCAGGAGACGGGCGAGATGCTCTGGGAAAGAAAGCGGGGCGTCTGCCTGCAGCCAGCCTGGCGCAGGACCACGACCCGACCCCGCGGACCCAGCCAACGCTCGGTGTGTGCTTATCACCAGGAGAACTCTCTCCGCGGCCAACCCACGTCTGGGAGCGAAGGTGCCGTGCCATGCCGAGCAGAGCAGCAAGCAGGCGCTTCGGGGCCGGACCCTGTCGCATCCGTTCCCGGGAGGACAGAGGAAGAGTCGCAAAGAGACAGTTCACAGGGGGTGCGGGGAAGAGGCGAGGGGCCGGGGTCAGTTCCTGAAGTAACTGATAAAAACGAAAGTGGGGTCTAAGTTTAAGAAGAGGAGGCATCGAGAGGCTCCCTCCGGCAGGCAGAGTTCTCGGGAGCCGTGGCCTGGGCGGGTGAGAGCCGGGTCCGGAGCCGACCTCGGAGCCCAGCTCCCCGGGCGCCTGGTGCCGGTGCGGCGCGGGTGGCGGCCCCGTCTGCAGGCCTTGCCGCTCCTCTACCCTCCACTCGAGTTTTATTGTTAATATTAGTCACCAGTTAATAAGAAAAATAGTTTCTAAGTGTCTTTTTTTTCCGCTCTGTGTGTTGTTCTGTTTTTAATTGAGTTAAGTGGATACCACCGTCCGGTCACGTGTGTTCAATCATGGCCATTAATCACTCCTTTTTCTTAAATTCTTGGTTTCCGTAGCTGGAGCCTTTTTCTATTTCAGTTACTCCTATTAGTCGTCGGACTCCAAAGGAAGCTTTAAGACAGGAAAAAGGGGAGGTTAGAGTGATGGCTTTGCTGGAAAAGTGGTTCAGGGGGGCTCCCGCCTCCTCCCCCTTCCCCGCGCCTGCCGATCAGCCTGTCCTGGGGGGCAGGTGTCCTCTGCAGCCCGTGGCCAGACCCGCTCTCAGGGGCCTGCAAGGCTCAGGTTGGATCCCAGCTCTCCACGGGCTGTCACCTGGACAGCTCCCAGCGTGACTGTGACAGTCTCCAGGCCGCCCCCATGGCCGGCACACGGAAGACCCGACCTTGGGCTGTGTAGTCACCCAAGTTCGTTACCTGCCCCAACAAACCCCAGGAACATCAGGATCAGGAGGGGAGATCCACTTGCAAAGACGCCCAAGACAAAACTGAAAAGAGGAGACAGCAGGATGGTGGCCCAGGCGAGGAAGTTCAGGAGCGTCCACGGCCTTCGGGTGGGCTTGAACTGCTCCCCTGGAAACACCCCCTTCTGGTTATACATCTCCTGCAACGCATCCTGAAAAAGTCGACAAGAAAAGTGGTCTCTTTACATGTTTTTTTTTTTTTTTTTTTTGCTAAGGAAGATTCACCCTAAGCTAACACCTGTGCCAATCTTTCTCTATTTTGTATGTGGGTCACCGCCACAGTATGGCTGATGAGTGGTGTAGGTCTGCACCCAGGCTCCGACGCCAGGCCACCAAAGCGGAGTGCATGAACTCAACCACCAGGCCACGGGGCTGGCCCCTATATGCTATTCTTTTAACACTAGAGAAAAGCGTTGACAGTGAAAAATGACTCCTGTTTACAAATGATTATAAACATGCCCCATAAATAAAGTAGACGGGTTACGCATGCTGTAGGTGGGGGGGGAAGCTGGCATGAGCTTCGTGCCTTGGCTGCTTGTATCCAAAGCATGAAAAAATACAAACCCTTTGACTGGCAAGTTTCCTAAGAAAATAATCAGTCTGTACCTAGCACATGAGAGGCACCTCTGACCCCAGGACTGCCGGCGTTGGCCAGGCCCCTTGCAACCCCTGCTGGGTCTCAAAGGGGGGCTGGTGGCTGTGACCCGCCAGGAGTCTCGCGGCCTGGGCACAAGTCCTGGCACCTTCCATAGCTCCAGGTCACCCTCTCGGTCTCTGTTTCCTGGAGGCTGACGATGGGAGGAGAGGTGAGCGTGTGGAGACATCGGGGAGAGGACTCTGTCAGAGCCGGCACGACAGCAGGACTGGGAAGTGCTCCACACCGAGTGCGGCTGACGGTCGGCGAGGCCTGGTGCTCCGACCCCTCTGCGGCCGTCATACGTAACGCAGTGGTGTGTTAACAGGGAGACCCAGGATGCTTCAAGATTTGTGAAGGAAGACATTAAGAACCACATGATGCCACTGAGACACACAATGTGTGACCATCCGTCTGTAGAGACCAAGCTTGGAAAGATGCACAACAACAGGATCTTGGTGGCGATCCTGGGGGCGTGGAGTGTCATCTGCCTTTATTGTCTTCTATTTTATTTTCTGCACTCAATTTCCCACAGCTGTGTTTCATACTATATAAAAATGAGGGGGCGCTCAACAAACACCAGCCTCGCAGCCTCATCAGCCTGTGCAGAGGCACTAGTTGCCCTGCCCTTCGAGGGGCACAGGGCAGGCGATACGGGGCCTCGTGTGGTCAGGACCTGTGACCCCCACACTCCCGCATGCACCTCAGGGCGACGCCACATGCTCCCCACCCCACTTGGAAGGCCCTTCTCGGCACGACCCAGGAAAACTCCAGCCATTTTCAAGCTGTTTGCCCATCCCCGCTCTGACCACCCCGACCCTCCGAGAACAGGACCTGCGCCTGCCTGCGCCCAGAGCTGCACAGGTGGTGTGGGAAGCTGTCGCCCCTCCAGTGCAGGGCCCGGCTCAGCAGGCCTCTCAGCGTGTTGTGACAGCATCTCACGGTACACGACGGGCCCGCGACGACACCACGAAACGCGAAGGCAGGAGCTTTCCCTCGGGTGAGAGCACGACAGGCTTTGTTGCTCTTGATCAGATGAATCACACACACACGTGATCCTGACACAGAAGTGCTTGTCGAGCTCTCACCAGTACCCTCCTCGTTGCCCATACACCAGGCTCTCCCCCGTGGTGAGGCTCTCTATGGGGCGAACCCTCAGGCTGGGGTGCTGCTGCCCTCTGACCTTTCCTGACTTGTCAGCAATTCCACACACAACCAGACAAGCTGCCCTCATTGCGTGTCTCCCCACCTTCCTCCACCCTCCCAAGGCCCTGCTGGCCCTCCCGCCAGGCAGCCCACACTCCTCGGGCCAGGCAGCACAGCCGTGGCTGCTGGGCCTCCCGCGTCATCACATCCCCCTCCCTGCAGGTGTACCCTCTACTTCCCAGCTGCTTCTCCAGGAGCCCCAATGCCCCAATACTGAGTAATGCATTCTGAGTAATTTCCTCAAAACCTTCCAGTTTACTAATTCTCTCTTCAGCTGTATCTAATCTGCTATTTAATCTGTTAATTAAGATTTTACTGTCAATGACTAGATTCTTCATGCCTATAAATTCTACTTGGTTTTTCCAGTCCATCTCATTTTTTCATAGGTCTCAGTCTTTTGTTTGCAATTCCTTCTTTTGTGTTTAATCATTTCAAACATACTGATTTTAGTCTCCATCTGATAGGTCCATTTCAGCTGAGGTTTTTGAGGGTTTAATTTTTCTGTCTGTTATGTCTGTCATACCTTCCCATAACAGACTTCGGTGATGACCTCGTCTCCAGCAGAACTGTACCCAAGGAAACCCGGGCAGCTCAGGTTGGAGCTGTGTTCTTCTACTTCTGCACTTGCTTCTGTCAGGAACTCCAGAGAGATTCACCCAGAACCACTTTTTATGTTGACATTTTGGCTGTGTTCTTCTTGAATTATGTTGTTAGAGTAAATTCAAATCCTACACCTGTTTGAGGACAGGCCTGTGATTGTGAATTACCAGGGGAAACCTTTTTAAGACCAGGAGGAGAAAGGAGAGCTTCACAGTCATTTCCCTGTGCTGGCAGGAAAATTTTTTTCAGTTTAACCTTTCTGAGGACAAAATTCTCAGAGCTTCCCACCTTTATGTGAGGTTTTCAGCTCTAACTTCCTGCTTTGAATGAGGTCAAACCTTTATCTTCTTTCCCAGGTAGGCATTAAAACGAAAGACTTCAGGTTAAGGGGACCCTGTTTGCAGTGTGTGGCAGTATCAGCTCACAGGCTACCACCTGGCTTCCAGTTCCGTTTCTTTTTCTGATCGTAGAAATTTCCCGTATTTTCTTGAGAGCTCGCCAATGCACTTAAAAAGATATTTGTTATATACTGGGAGGATTTTCTGATTATTTAAGCTCCTACAATGCTGAAAATGAAAACCTAATGTCCCGCGGGTTTGTGTATACAAAATAAATTGGAAGTAAGAGCCAGGGATGAGGTGTGCTATAGGGGAATGGAGAAGAGACTGGACGTGGTTGTCATAGAATCCTTTCATGTCATCTACGTTGTGTCTCATATATTAAATCACATATACACACACATATAACACATGTGTGTTAAATATCTATCATTTCTTTTACAAGAAAAAAATGAAACAAATGTGATAAAATATCAGCCACGGTTATATAAATGTTGTGTTATCCTTCATACTTTTCTCCAGTTTGTTAATTTCTCAAAAGTTGAGACAATTAAAACAAAAAAAAAGAAGAGAAAGATTAGAAAGAAGCATCTGGGAACTGCACGTACTCTCGTCTCCAGAGGAAGTCACTGTGCCCCTGCCCGCCCCACCAGCTGCCCCTTGGGAACCTCTTCAGAGACCCCGAGGGGAAGCAGGCACCTTTACCTTCTCCTGGTAGAGTTTATGAAGCCACTGAGCCGCTTCTTTTTCCTCCTGCGGGATGTCTTCCAGGGGAAACCTCCTGTTTAATTGAGAAGATTGAAAGCAAAGTAAATGACTAGAGAAATCAAGCTGACCGGGGAAAGTCAGTCATTGAGCCTCGGGGCTGTTGCTGGCTGGCCTTTTCCATTCCAGTCTCACTCTTGATTTCGAAAATACACAAGCATCAGAGCAGCTCCCGGGCTCCGCCTGAGTGCCGTGGAGTCACCCAGCACCCGGTGGCAGAGAGACACGTGCATGCTTGTGCGCAGCGGAAGCATTTCACAGGGATGCATGAGCCGTTTACTCAGCAGACCATGCCCCCACTTCCACTGTGAAGGGTGATCATTCATGAGCCTCTGCAGGAATTTGGATCTCTCCTAATAGTTCATTCTTTGGAAATAATCACGATGGAAAGTGCCTTTCGTTAGGCAAAGAAGATTACCTATTTCACCAATGAAATCCACTTGCCTCACAGATGAAAAGCAATGGAGATTTAGTACTTTAATCTCGATTAACAAACAGCTGACTTCAGTTAGGACACTAATTTATTTATAAACCTAATCACCAGCTGGATTACCAGCCCCAAGAGCGGAGGTGGCTACCTGGTAAGATACACGGGCAAGAACAGCCATCTACGGCAACTGTAGTACCTCAAGACGGCCAGCAGGGGCCACGAGCGCACACTGAGCTGGGACAGTCAGCTGGGACCACGCCATCACTGGGGCCTGGCTGCCCATCTCGGGGCCCACAGTGAGAGAAAAGCCAGGAGAGATCTCCATGGCTGGAGGTAAATCTCCACGTTTTAAGGTGTCTCAATCTTTTTGTCTCCAAGCATTGAGAACGCTGGTTTCTGTGGATTATAGCTATCAATCTTGACCACATCAGCAATGAACACAGAATTTTCACAAGCACACACAAGATCAGATGTGGGAGCGATGCTGTGCCACGTGTCACACAGCCTCTGGGAAACTCCCCTGTGTCTCAAAGGGATTGAGGGAGGCATATAAACTCCTTGTAAACAAAAACAGCTGAACTTTGTTGGCCTGGAAAGGTCTTGGGGACCTCCAGGGGCCCCCAGAAGGATTTGCCACACACATGGACCGTTTCAGTAAGGAAAGGAAGTTCCGAGGGGTTTGTCTGCAGAGAGATGACTGCTGAAAAGTCTCCAACTCACTCGCCTCCTCCCTTGATTCCATACATATATCAGAGATGCACCACATCCAGGGTCTGCTGCATGTCTGTCACACACGGTGTGAAACATGTAAAATTGGAATGAAAAATGAGGAGCAAGAAATAAATACAAATACGAGCCTCCATCTCCTGGAGTGGACTCAGCCACTCTGAGGATGCTGCCCCAAGCACCAGTGAGAAGCAGGAGAGCCCCAGGCCACCATCCCACAGGCCCCTCGGTCGCGGACAGGAGACGGGGCAAACGCCATCGGGCCGTGAGAACCTCGGCTTGTTGGATCACACATCTGTGTGGACTCACTGGAATATTGCTTTTACTCAACAACACACGAAACAGCAAGCTGATGCTTTTAGAAGTTCTAAGAATATATCTACTAAAATGAGATTAGGTAAAACACAGCCCCACACTTTCTGCCCCAAAGGGCGAGATGAGATTAAAGTGCGGGTCCTCTCTCGCTGGAGCTGAGAGTCCACGCCGAGGCGCGGGTGGGGCTGCCGTGAGCACGTCTGGCCCGGCAATTTCCCCAGAGGAATGAACACGAAATTGGAAAAAAATGAGCACCTGGCTTGGCACTTTCTCTTCTTGGTGCTCCGCCAGAGTGGCCCTCAGACACAGCCTGCCTGCCCGGCAGGGCCGGAGGAGACTCTCCACCCTGGGGAGCATTTCAGACAGGCCTCCCAGAAGCCGGAGGGGCCACCTGCCCCCGTCTCATGGCGAATCCCATTCAGAAACTTGGTTCTCTGATCCCTCTACCTGCCCACCCCATCCCTGCCTCGAGCCTCCTGCTCTGCATACAGTAGGCACTCAATAAATGCTCACTGCACAAATTAACGGCAATTGTTTCTGATAATCTGAGGATGTTTTAAGGGCTCCACAGGGCCCTACCTCAGATTGAGTTTCACTTCTTGGGGATTCTGGGAGTCTGTAAGCTGGCTGAGCCGCTGTTCATTAACCAGCTTCACCTCTCCTTCCGGCAGGACTGACTCTGGCAAAGGGGTTGAGGCTGGCTGGGTACACCCTGCTGGTAGACCCATGTTCACCAGGAGCTGGAGGCAGAGTGGGACTGAGGTCAGCCCGTGGCCCTGACCTTACCTTCCCTCCCGGGCGGTCTGTGTGTGCCCTGGGTCTACCTGGCTGCACACCACAAACGGCACCACGTGGGCATCCCCCTTGGGCTGGGACAGCTTGTCCTTCTCCTGCCTGTGGAAACCCTGGTCACTGTGCAAGTTTTAGGTCAGATGCCTCTTTCAGAAAGCCTCTGTGCTCCCTCCAGTGGGAGGGGTCACTCCTCCCTGGAGCATCCGGAACATTCTGCCTTCACCCCCGGCCCCACTCATTCACTTTGTGTGACCGTTAGAAATATCTGTCCCCAAGTCTGCACCACCTCCATGTGGGGGCAGCCAGGGGCGTGGGACCAGCCTGTGTGTCAAGGGCTGACAGCAAGCCAGCTCCCGAGGCCTCCGTCCCGGAGCTGGGAAGCCTTGGGGAGAGGGCGGCCAGGTCAGGCCCAACATGCCCCCATGGCCCCATGTGGCCCCCCATGGCCCCTGTGGGCAGCTCTCGGAGCTCACCTCACACACATGTCCGCCTCGTACTTCTTCCCGTAGAGGATGCCCAGCAAAGATGGGTTCTTGTTTCCTCGGAAATTCAGCGTGACGTCGTAGACAGCGGCGACTGTGGGGGAGAGGTGCAGAGGGTGACACAGCCACGTGGACAGGCCCTCCCCTGCACCCTGGGGCAGGCCCCGGCTAGGCCTTATACACAGGCGACGTCTTCCTTTGCCAGTTCTCCTCCTTTGGCTGCGCCTTCAGCTGACCCCGCCCACTGCGCTCACTGACCCTCCGTGGACATCTCCCGCCTGGCCGATTTCCGTGTCCTGTCTGGCCTTTGTCTTTATCTCGCCTCCTTTTGGCTTAATTAGATATATTTTTTTTCCCCTTAGAAGGTTTTCAGTTATATACTTCATCATTATTACAGCTATTTGCCATTAAGCAGCATTTTATCGCCTCAAAAATGATACCTGGCTCTTGTAACACATTAACTCACTTACTGATTCTCCCTGTTATGCTACCGTGTCCTGTGTTTTACGTGTAGTTCACCTGTGCAGTTTGGACAGATCCCTGTTTTCATTTCTTGAGGGCCCCGAGAGCAGGGCTCCCGGCCGGGCGGGGCAGCTCCTACCTGTCCCGCGGAGGCACTGGACCGCGGTGGTGAAGCCCTTGGTGCGCGGCAGCAGGTGGTACTTGAGGGCGGGCAGCCCCTTGGAGGCGGCCACCTCCATGCTGACGCGGTGCTTCTTCTCGGTGAAGCGCGTGCCCTCGCAGTACAGGAGGAACTGGGGCGGAGCGGGGGTCAGGGTCACTCGGGGCGGCCGGTCGGGGACGGGCCCTGCTGGGCTCGAACCTCCCCCCACCTGCCGCCTCCACCGTAGCTACGCGTTTGCCACTGAGTCGGTGACAGGTCCCTCGAGTGATGGCCCAGCATGGGGCACACCGCAGTGTGGAACGCTGTTTCACTTTCGGGCCGCGACCCGCACTACAGCCACACGAGGTCCCTCACAGGACAGCCCACAGCGTTTCACTTCTCCCCAAAGGGTGCAAAAGAGCTCTTTCCAGAGAGAAGTGAATGGGAAGGCGTGCCGGGCAGCAGCTGTCTGACCAGCGAGAGGAACTGTAAACTCTGTTACCCGCTCGCCGCGACAGGCGACAGGCGAGCTGGAAGCGCTTGCCTCGCAGAGCTACTGCCAGAGACCAGAGGAGGGTGGAGAGAGAAATGATGCTCACAGCAAGGGCAGTGACGCTTCCAGACGGCTGCCCCGTCAACCCGCCCACGGGGCTCGGAGACGCCATCAGAGGGGGTGCTCGCAGCGCAGGGTCAGTCCACGTGTGCTGAGGGAGAAGCTTCCCCCGCACTGGGGCTGCTTCTGACCCCCGCCTCTAGCCCAGACCTCCCTTAGAGGAGCCCCAGCCTGGGACTGGGCGGGGCGCCGGGCAGACCCCCAGAGCGGCCGAGCCATGCTCCTTTGCGCAGGCCGGGGTGCCGGGGGTGTAGGGAGGGCCCCTCAGCAGGGCGCTGGCTCCCAGGGGAGACAGGTGGGAGCACATGGCCCAAGATGGGCTCCCCAGCCTCCAAGCCCGGGGTGGTGGGCGGGCCCTGCTGTGAACCAGCATCCCCTGTGCTCAGGGGTTCTTGTTGGCTTTATAACCAGTAACTCAATTATTATTAAACTGTAGTCATGACAACTAAAGTCAACCAAGCTCAGCGCATGGACTTCAGTCCCGGCCGCTCCGTCCGGGCACTCACCCACATGTACTCGGGGTAGTCAGACAGGCGCTTCAGCCCCTCGATGACGGTGTCCCGGTCCTCCTCCCACTTCCGCTTGCAGAACACGATCTCCAGAAAGTACCACGTCCAGCCGATGAGGGGCACGTACAGCAGCTCCCTCTTGGCCAGGACTTTGGAACTCTGCAGCGGAGGGAGAGCAGCAGCGTCCCTCAGACTGCCCCCCAGGACTGGAATGGTGCTGGGTGACGTCACAGTCCCCAGGGACGCCCTGACTCTGAGTGTGGCACCGCAGGGACCAGCACGACCCCGAGAGCGCAGGGGCGCTGTCCTACAGCTGAGGTAGCCCAGGCACAGCCCTGGTGGGCAGCGGGCAGTCCTGGTGGGAGGGAGGGGGCCCAGGACACGGCCGGCCTGGACTCTGAGGACCACTCTGGCCACCAGGCCTGGGCCTTCCTAAAGATGGCTTGGGGCCGCCATTGACAGGCTTTCACGGCAGGGGACACCTCGGCTAACTCAGTGGGGTCGTTCACATTTCACAGGAGGCAGCTTAGCTAAGTGAGGGAGCCCTGGGGGGACTCACGGAGACATGAGTGAGGGTTTATGGGGGGAGATGCAGCATAAGCCCCGGGGCCCCCTTGGTCAGGTGTGTGCTCCACTCCTAGCTAAGAGGGACCAGGGGCTAGGACTGGAGGGAAGAAAAACCCAGAGCTGTGGAGACTCCAGACCCCAGGGAGCCATGCCAGCCCCTGGGACCCCCATGTCACTCACCCCCACACCCTCCCGGCACCCCCACATCGCTCACCCCCATACCCTCCCGACACCCCCTCCTTGCTCACCCCCACACCCTCCCGGGACCCCCTCCTTGCTCACCCCCACACCCTCCCGGGACCCCCTCCTTGCTCACCCCCACACCCTCCCGGGACCCCCTCCTTGCTCACCCCCACACCCTCCCGGCACCCCCACATCGCTCACCCCCATACCCTCCTGACACCCCCTCCTTGCTCACCCCCACACCCTCCCGACACCCCCTCCTTGCTCACCCCCCACACCCTCCCGGCTCGCCCACACCCTCCCGGCACCCCCTCCTTGCTCACCCCCACACCCTCCCGACACCCCCTCCTTGCTCACCCCCCACACCCTCCCGGCTCGCCCACACCCTCCCGGCACCCCCTCCTTGCTCACCCCCACACCCTCCCGGCACCCCCTCCTTGCTCACCCCCAGGACGCCAAACCGCTCACACATGGTCCACCCACAGAGGAAGTCGATTTCGAAGTTGTGATTGAGGATGATGACCACGTGCTCCTTCCCGAAGCGGTCCATGGTGGCCTGGTCGGTGAATAGGGTGCACTCCGTGCAGGACCACCACTCCAGAAGCATGACCAGCTCTGCAGACACACGGCGGGTTGTCAGTGAGGGGCAGGCCCCCTCCCTGCAGGAAGGCCAGGCCCAGCCGGGCTCCCTGATGCTGAGGGGAGACCCAGGGCAGGGTATTTCTATGGCATTTTCAGTCAGAGTGGGATTTTCTGTTAGAAATGAGTTTTGATGGTTTATGTTTAATAAAATAAGTTTTCCAAAATTATAGTTCCCTTCTCTAAGCAAAAGTCAAGGGAGAAGGCAAATGAAACTTTCAGAACGCTGCGAGAGGCGCAGGGAGAGGGAGGAAAGCCATCACTACAGAGGGACCCCACGTCTTTATGCCCATCATGTGCTCCGGCTTGACGGGCTGGCACATCTTCATCCACAGGATGAAGGGGGGTGGTGCGTGCACATAGCCAGCCCCGAGACCCCTGTGGCCGGCAGCCCTGGCTGTGCTGGAGCCACTGCTGGTGGCATCACGCCAGCCATAGTCAGGCATCCAAGAAGGGTGACCTCACAGACCAGGAAGCGTGGCTTTTGGGCTCAGGATCGCCACAGCGCAGCCCTGTTCTTTGTGTGCTGGACTCCTGGGGGGACTAGCCCTTGGGGACGGAGGCCAGGGAGTGCTGACGAGACAGGCCAGGGCTTCGGGAGTGGGCTCTGAGCCTGACTATCTGGGCCTCAGTTTCCCATTTATAAAAACGGGATAATAGTGGCTTCCCGATAGGAGACATAAGATACGGCACGTGACACTGACATCCAAGAACCAGAGGACCGAGGCTGGTTTCCCCTTCCTGACCAACGTCCCATCAGCCTAGGCGGAAGTGGGGGATGCACAAGCTCTGCCCCCAACATGCTGCTGACTACACGGCCTCTGGGGTCCCAGCTCCCTCCTCAACACAAGGCGGGAATCGGACGGGAGGTCCGTCACCCAGGCAACACCTTAACACTCAGGAGCCATGGTCCTTTTTCCCCAAGGGCCAATCAGGGGAGGAGGCAGTGAGGGGTCAGCTCCAAGCACAAGCTCACCATGAGCACCATCGAGGGACCAGAGAGGGCCCTGAGGGGACGCAGGCCAGGTCAACAGAAAAGGCCATTTGTCACGGGGTGAACTCAGCACCTACAACAAACCTGTCAGCCCTGGCTGCTTCCAGCCAACATTCAGGTGCACTGAGTAAAGGCACAAGGAATGAAGGACAGGTAGATCTGGACAGACAGTTCTCCAAAGCTTACGTACAAATGGCCAAGAAGCACACGAGAGAATGCTCCACAGTGTTAGTCATCAGGAGGATGCAAGCCAAAACCACAGTGGGGTGCCACGCACAGTCACTAGGACGGCTATCATCGAACAGCCGGACAATGGCGAGTGTTGGCAAGGACAGGAGACGTCGGACCCCACACACTGTGGTTGGGAACGCAAAACGGTGCCGCTGCTTTGGAAAACTGTTCCAGACATGGAGTTACCAGCTGACCCAGCAATTCCACCCCTAGGCATGTGCCCAAGAGAAGGAAAACATGTCCACGCAAAAACCTGTACACAAATGTTCACGGCAGCATTATTCACAATAGTCCAAAGCAGAAATAACCCAAATGTTCATCCACTGACGAATGACTAGACGAACAATGTGTACATACAGTGTAACATCATTCAGCTGCGACCGGAATGTGATTCTGACACACATTACAACAGGGATGAACCTTGAAAACATCACGCTCAGTGAAAGAAGTCAGACACAGAGGACCACATACTGTAGGATTCCAGTTATATGAAGTGTCCAGAACAGGCAAATCCACAGGGACAGGAAGCAGATGAGTGATTGCCAGGGGCTGGGGGAGGCGGGAATGGGGAGTGACTACTAACGGGTACGGGTTTCTTCTTGGGTGAAATGTTCTAAAATTAGATTGTAGTGGTGGTTGCTCAACTCTATGACTATACCAAAGCCACTGGCCTGTGAGCTTTAAATGGGTGAGTTTTCTCTCGGTAAAGCTGTTTAAGGAAAGAAGAGAAGGCCCAGGGTAAGGCGATTTGTGCATCTGAAAGCCCAGCCTGGGGGCCTTTCCACCTCTGTCCAGGAGCCGCAGCCCAGACGACACCCATGCGGCTTGGTGCCTGCTCTGTCCTGCTCCCCCTCTCGAGCCGACTCATTGAATTGACGGCCCTCCAGCAGGGCTTGGCCAAACTCCTACGTGTGAACTGGAAAGAGACTGAGGCTTCTAAAGCGATTTCCTAGGGAGTGGAGAAGCTTTCTCTCATTATTGAAGAACCTTTAACTGGAGACCTGTCCTCCCTCTCAGCGGACAGCCCCTCGAGTGCACAGCACAGTCCTGTTAACTGTCGGCACAGTGTCGTGAGCAGAGCTCTAGACTCTGTTCACACTGTGTAAGTTAACCTTCGCACCCTCCAGCAGCAGCTCCCCGCTTCCCCGCCCCAGCCCCGGCAGCCATCCCCTCTCTGCTCCGAGTTTGCCTGTGTTGGAGTCCCCGTGTGAGTGGAATCACGCAGGATTCTCTCATCATTGGTTTGAGAGGAATCACGTAGCTCAACCTACTGACTTTACAGACACAAGGATGGGGGAGTAGCGCCCTGGAGGAGCCCGAGCCCTTGTCAGCGGCGCAGCGCCCACCCGGGGGAGCGCAGCACAGCCCCTACCCGGCAGGCTGCAGCAGGGGTGGGGAGAGCTCACGCGCGAGCGCTTGGGAACGTGCCCGCCACACGGTGAGTGCTCAGGACATGCAGGCTCTCGGGGCCGCCCTGTGTTACACGGAGGTGGACACACGTGGAAACCCCAGAAGGAAGGAGGAATGGTGCAACTCTAAGAGCACCACCCCCGAGACACTGAATCTTCTAAGAAAATTACTTTCCAAAGCCATTTCTTCCTTTGGGCTTGACATGTGCCTCACTCCCGTTGGCACTTACATCCCTGTCTACACGCCCCTTGTTTCCACAACGGCCTCCCAGAAATAACCTGCAGATCATACGCAGGAAACCGTGACCCAGGCCCAGAGCAGCTGCCTCCTGGCGCATAAATGTGTACCGTCTGCGAGGCTGCGGTGGGTCTTCGTGCTGACCGCTAACAGCTGGAAAGGACACTGGTGATATCAGCCTGCCAGCTTCTGCAGGTGGGCAGAGGGCAACCACCTGAGGCCTGCATTCCACCCCAAGGCGCTGGAAATCCAGGCACACGGTGTCAGAACATAGGGACGCATGCCCATTCCCACCGCATTTAAGGCATCTTCAGGTCGTCACGACTGCCAGGTGGAAGCACAGGTGAGCAACTGGGATGCAGAGAAGACAGACAGACAAGGTAAACGCCCTACAGACATTCCAAGGAGAACAAGCCTGCTCCGTCCTGCACAAAGTCTCTATCGGAGGCTCGCCTGCGGGAAGGTGCAATTTCAAGGCCGCTCTTTTCCATCGGCTATCAGGACACGAAGGGGCCTTCTCAGCTGATTCAGGAGGCCTGGGTCTCTGAAGATCATCACACAGCTGCCAGGGCTGCCGTCTGCACATCCGCTCATGGTCAGGCTGGGAGTGTTCGGAATTAGGAGTTTTGCTGGTTGGCTCCTGGGCTCAGCACTAATTTCTTTTAGCAGTTTCCTTCATTCAAATATATGCTCGCCCTTACACACAATGAGCAAGCATTCTCTGCATGTTTCATCCACTGATTTAAAGAAAATTCAAAATTCACCTAATAATCGTAATCATTTATTGCGCATTGTTGTACACACTCTGCATTCATTTCATCTCGATAGTACAGCTGTGAGATAGGTGATTTCATTTCTGTTTTACAGACAGGGAGTTAAAACCTCGGCCGAGGTCAGCAGGGAGCCACGGCCTGAGCCACAGCATGACGACTCCGTGGGCTGGACGAGAGTCGCACTGGAAACGGGCTCTGGCTGGGCGGCGAGGAGGCCCAGGTGTCATAGGATGAGAACTGGAATGTGCGTTGAAAATAAAACAGTGGCTCATTATTAGTGGTTATTAAAACACTAATGCGGTCCTAGCTCTCACCATACACCCATGGACTCCGGGAAGGCTCCACTCAGCTCTTTTTGAGAAGGACTCCGACTCATGGATTTAAGAAATAAACCCAGGTGGAGAACACCCCCAAATTCAACAGATCCCTTGGGGGAATCCCATGGGCACGTGGGTTCAGTGCACAGGGGACGGCTGGTGCTTCCATAGTGTCTGTGTTCCTTCCAAATATGGGGGGATTTTATATTAATCTTAACTTCTAACCAATGTTCTTATGCTTTTTTCTGCTTTCTCGCCTTCTTTTAAAACCTCAGGCGACGCTCGACAGGCAGTGCGTGCTCCCACCTGGGTCCCTACAACTGTCTTCATCTCCTTCTCCTTTGAAAGGTGACCCTGCTGGATGTGGGGTTCTGGGCTGACGGTCACCTCGCTCAGGGTGGAGGCATTCCTCGTCTCTGGGCTGACTGCTGTGCCCAGTGTGCTGTCCATCTGTCAATCCTCGCAGGTGCCAGCTCTCCCCCCTCATGGTTTAAGATCTCCTCTTTGTCCTGATGGCTTGTGATTTCACCGTGAGGGGTCTGAGCGTGGATTTCTGTTTATTCACCCTGCCTGGGACACATTAGCGTCCTAGAGCTACACAGTCCTGCTTTTCATCAGTTCTCCTCTCTTCCAGCTGCTTCTCCCCCGCCCCCCCACCACCACCCCGGCTCCTCCCGGGACAGGAGGCCGAGGCCTGTTCCGAGTATACACAGACCTTCTCCTCTCCTGACTCCTTCCAGCTCCTGTTTATATCTTCCTCTGTCACTGGCCGTGCTCTGGATGACTTCTTCATACTTAACGTCCAGTTTACCCAGTCTCCCATTAGCTGTGTCTAATCTGATGTAAAATTCGTTCACTAAGGCTCTACTTTAAACAATACAATGATAACTTCCATTTCTGTAAGTTCTATTTGGTTCTTTTTCACCCTGGGTGCCTGGGGCAGTTTTGTCTGAGTCTGCTGTACGTCTGCTGTTCTGTGACCAGGAGCTCCTGCTTCATCATCTTAATCTGTGCGGTGGGCCCTGCCTTTCCCTGGCGGGTGCTGAGCCCACAGGGCACCGCCAGCCCACCCCCCTCCAGCCGCCCCTCGGGAGGCCTGGTTCAGAGTCAGTCCTGCTCCCAGCTGGCCCAGGCACTGTTGATGTTCGATTTCAGCACCTCCTCCTTTGGGTTAAGGGGCTGGGAGGCGGGGCTGAGAGATTTCCTTCACTTACTGGGAACCCAGCAATGCATTAAAAGCTGGTCTCGCCCAGGATTTAGCTGTTTTGTAGTGGTTTTAGCTTCAGAACACTGCTGGAAGCAGAGCCCAGAATTTAGGTTTTGTTAGTTAGTAGGTGCCCTTTTGGTGTGCATTCCCCTTGCCCAGTTATGCTCAGGAATACTCAGTGGTATGTGTTACATGATAGGACTTCTAACTCTCCCTTCCCACAAAAAAGCAGACTTTTATGTAGGAAAAAACCCCTGGGAACTGAAGCTATTACACGTTGAAGGCAGGCGGAAAGGAAGGCCTGGGGCGCTGGTCTCTCCATGGCCGCGGAGAATCCTGTGCAGACGGCTCAGCCAACACCAGCGGCCTCCTCTCACCTGCTCCTGAACTGGGAGGGCTAACGGGGACTCACCATTTCCCACGGGACAGAAAATGTGTATTACCTTCCCTTTATTATAAAGAAATATGTGCTCATGCTTAGAAACATAAGGAGCACAGCAGGAAGAAATAAAGGGCCAAGGTCCCCGCCTTCCTCCACGCCCCGGACATCAGTTTCCTCTTTCATCCTTTCAGGATTTTTCTAGCCACATACGAGTGCACACGCACCAGACGCATGTTGTCTTTAAAAATAAACAAACGGGAGCATACTATGTAGCACACCTTCCTTTTCCACTTAAAAGTGTGTTTTGAAGCTGGCGCTGTCAGTGAAGAGAGAGTGCCCTTGTTTCTTTGTGGCTGCACTGGATTCCACTGTGCAGACAGACCAGTTAGTCCCCCCAATGGCACTGAGGCTGCCGCCAGTCCTGTGCTCACATAAAAATGATAAAATGAGAATACCTGCACAGGTATGTACTTTTGCAGATATCTCTCTAGGTTACATTCTTATTTTGTGGATAATTGGGTCAAAAATTACGACCATGTAGATTGCCGACAGCCCCTGGCAAACTGCCCTTCGTGGGCGTGCCGGGTGCACCCTGACCCACGGTGTGAGCCTCCGCCGCGGCCATCGGCGGGTCTTGTCCTTGAGTCTCTCTCCAGCCGACACTGAAGACTGACTGTACTCACACATGCACGAGTACACGCAGAAAACAGATACGTCTCCACACACACGTTAAACTAAGGGGGTGAGAGTCCTTGTCTTTCAGAGAGAGATACTGAAATATTCACAAGCAAAATGACAGGCCACCTGAGGTTGGCTGCACGATCCTAGGGTGTCAGGGTGGCTGGCGTCGAGGTGCAACAAGACTGGCCACGTCCTGGCAGCTGCCGGAGCTGGCTGACGGCAAACTGAGTTTATCATTCTCTCTACTTCTGTTTGTTTTCCAGTATCCAAAGTACTACGTTAAACCATATGAAATTGCCAGCTCTGGGTTCTCAATGGTCAAATGGTGGAATGTCATCAAGTTCAACCTGATGAAGAGTTTTGGGTTGAGCGCCTTCCTGCACATCTGCTGGCTGGGGATAAAAAACCTTTGTGTTCCCCCTCAGGCCCTCGATTCCCAGTCTGGGGAAGGAAGCCAGGCCCAACGCCTTACGTCACATCATCGCGAGTGTTCCCCCCCAGGAGCCCCTGCGTGGGACTGCCTTGGGGATCATCTAGCAGCAAGCTCTGCTTTCCCGACCTGCTGCCGGGCCCCCAGCTCCCAGTGTTCAGGGTGGGCAATACTCACGGCTCCAGAGCGAGTAGGCGAGGCGGCAGTTCAGCCGGCGGTACAGCTGCTTGTTCAGGGGCCAGAGGACTAGTGTGCATAGCTGGACGAAGTTGATGACCAGCCCGCTCACCACGAAGACAAACCCGATGAGGAGGTGCACTATGAACTGCGTCTTCAGGTAGGCGAGCAGGCCCATGGTCGCTACTCAGTAGCGAGCGCAAGGTCCTTCACTGAGAACGGCCGTCCTGGAAGGGAGGGGCAGCGGTCAGGAGCTGTGCCAGAGACCCAGGGCCCAGGAGGAGGAGAAACCACGGTCCTCACACAGAGCCCAGATCCACCGCGTCCGAGCGCACGGCTTACCCTCAAGGCACTGGGGATCTCTCCCTTCTCAAAGTAACACAGAGGGCAGACAGGCGAAGTCATTGGTCACGCATCACGCACTCACGCCACGCACACACCACACACACTCACACAGACACACCCATGCACGCCGGAAAGGAAGAAAGGAAAGACTAGAAGAAATGCATCCACGTATTGACAGCGATTATCTCTAGGTAAAGGATGACTGGTAATTTTTATTTTGTGTTTTCAGTATTTTATTTAAAAGATCAAAACTGCATGCGAGATTTCTATAAAAACAGATCCACAAGACTTCAACAAAGCCTTTTAATTCCCAAGCTGTTGTGCACTTTTTTTAAGCTAAAAGGCTTTTGTTTTGGTTCTGACACAAAAGTGGTGACTCCCCCAAGAACGTATCCTGGTTTTCTCCCCTTTTCAACACGCATGTCTTGGTTTCAAAGGTGAAGCCAGAAGCTCACATTTCCTGGCCGTGCTCGTTCTGCGAGCTGCTCTATGCTCCGATGTGGACGGAGACACACGGGGAGCAGTGACTCCAATTCAGGGCTGGCCCGGGTGCCCCGCGCTCTCCGCGGTGGCGGGGGGTGAAGCTGGCTCTGGAGGGTGACAGAGGCTCCCTCATCCTCCAGGGGAGCCCTGCTTCACCCCCTGTGCCAAGCACACCAGGGGCACAGGGACGGCTGCCCACAGCGCCCGTCATCGCCCAGCTTGGACCGAGGCCGGCCTCACCGTCCCCACCATGGCACTGAGCCAACAGGGTGCCTGCCTGTGCCCTCCCTCACCCGCGTGAGTCTGCGGGCAGGCGCCTCCCTCCGCACTGGGACCCACGGCCGCCGGGTCAGCCTTGCGGCCCCTCTGGACGCTCTCAAACCTGCAGGGCATGGACTGTGACTTCTCCCCAAAACTCGGGCCCTTCGCGGCCCAGCCCGGTCTGCAGCTCCTCTTCCTCCCCGCGGCTGCTTGCTGCGGTTTGAAAACGCGTCTGCAGACGCTTCCGCTGCTGCCTTCAGAGGGCAGAGCCGGACGCTGCCCTTTCTGAGTGTGGGCTGGACGCGGATCCACTCCAACAAACCGGCCATGCAGGATAGGAGGCCACGTGACTTCCGAGGCCCAGCTGTGCGAGGGGCGGCTCGCCCGGCTCTGGGTCCCTGGGTGGCTGGCTCTGGGGGAGGCCGGCTGCCGCGTCAGGAAGACACTAGAGCAGCGGGCCCTGAATGTGGAAGGAGCTGAGTCATCGCACCAGGCGAGGGAGCCCCCGTGGAAGCTGACCCCCAGGGCCACGCCGAGCCTTCAGACTCTGCAGCCCTATGAGGGACCCTGGCCCGCCCAGCCAGTCATGTCTGAAGTACTGACCCCGAGAAACTGTGAGGGGGATGGGTGTGTAGTGTGGCCTTGTCACTCTGTGCTGGGCCATTTGTTACACAGCAGCAGAAAACTAGCTCACTGCTCCAGCGGGTAAAGGTAACTAACACAACGGGGCCGTAAGGATGCTTCTTCGATGCGGAACTGGGGTCCAGCACAAACACTTTCCACGTACTGTCTCTTGAACTCACACAAACCCCGGTGAGTGGACATTATCATTGCCCCATTTGAGGTGAGCAAACGGAAGCACAGAAAGGTTAAGAGACTTGCTCAGGGTCACACAGTGAGCACCAGCAGAGCAGGATTCTGATCCAGGCAGTGAGATCTGAGCCCTCGCTCCCTCCTGGGGCCCTCTATGGGTGGGGTGCCCTCTGTAAGGCAGAGTCTCAGGCCAGCCCTTAGGTGGCACTTTTTCTGGCACTAGAAATAATGGCTTCAACCAGACTTGGCATTGCCACCCATCACCTGGCACCCAGCCTGGCACCCAGCTGGCTCTCTGCACCCCACAGCCCCTGGAGACAGCCCCTGGAGACCGGCTCTACCCCCACCGCCAACATCCTGGGTCGGGGCACATGCTTTGCCACATGGGCCAGAATAACCAGAATCCCCAGAAGCCAGCCCGCAGACGGGCACATCAGCTGTGATGCTGTCAAAAGCACATCCCCAGCTTCCACACCAGGCCTGCTGACTCCATCACTTGGGCATAAAGTACAAGAACCTGATTTTAAAAGCGACTTCCTGGAGGTCTAACTCACACAGCTCAGATGCACTCAGCGAGCACCCGCGCAAGTCTGTGTGGACACGGGCACCGTCCTCGGGGTTGTGCAGTGGCCTGTCCCTGGTCTGTCCCATGACCTGGTCTAGTCCATCCACAGAACCCCAGAGAGCCACCCCTGCTCTTGGGACAAGTTTCTCGCAGCCCGACTGCCACCCACTGCAGGATAGGCCAGCCGCTCACCTTCCAGGCCCCGAGATCACCAGGACGTGGCTCTTCTCCCGGGTCAGAGAAGTGGTTGGTGTCGTCTGAGGCCCTGGGGGTGCCGGGGGCTCACCCAGGTTTTCTTTCCCATTTAATCAAGGTGATGGGAAAAGGGGAAGAGTTGGGTGCCTGGCCTCTTCTCAAGGGAACCCCTGATGACACCCAGTCTTCACGTGTCAGACGCACAAACCATCCCATCCCCTTCGCTGGTGCCTTTCGTTCATGCTCAGATGCTGCCGCTGGGACGCGAGGACCCTGAGCCTGTTCTCAGTCCCTTCAGTAGACAGCAGGCGGACTGTCAGACCTCCTGCACAGCCTGGTTCTGAGGGTGAGGCGGCTGCCTCCTGGGTTCTGCGACCCCGTACAAGCCACCAGGACCCCACCTTCTGAGGGCAGGGGACGAGCTGCACTCACCCGCCCCAAAGGGGAGACATGGGTGGTATTGTCCCCTCGGCACAAAAGGGACAGAACGGACTGCTGACCAGCTGGAGAGGCGGCATGGGCCAGTGGCTCAGCAAGGCTCTGCGGAACATGGCTCCATGGCCAGCACGCCTTAAAGAGAAGTGACACGATGCTCGGCTCTAAATTCATCCTCAGGGGACAGACACAACTCCGGGCCCTCTGGGGCGGCTGGCCAGAGTTCTGAGGGGCAGGAGGGGCTGGGAACGCCAACCAACCCTCCTCCCAGCTCCAGCCCCCGAGAAGGGGGTGCTTGGCAGTTCTGACACTTCCCTCCAGGCGCTCTTGCTGCTGGTTCTGAGCCTGTGGTTCCCGTGGCCAAGCTGCTGGAGGCTCAGGGCTGGCGTGGAGGGAAGAGCCGGGAGCCTGGAGACCGTGGACCAGCCCCCACCATCTCGCGAGGGCCTGGCCCCGCCGGCTGGGCACTGCCCTGGCCACTCTCAGACCCAACGCTGGCACTTCTTAAGGGTAAATTGTGTCCCCCCAAAAAGATATGTTGGGGTCCCAACCCCCAGTACCTCAGAATGTGGCTGTACTTGGAAATACGGTCTTTACAAAGGTAATGAAGTTAAATGCGGTCATTAGGGTGGGCCCTAATCCAACATGACCCATATCCTTAAGAAGAGGCGATCAGGACACAGACGCGCACAGAGGGACGATGGTGGGAGGACACGGTGAGAAGACGGCGCCTACGAGCTGATCCTCCCTCACAGCCCTCGGGGGAACCAGCCCTGCCGACACCTGGATGTCGGACTTCCAGCCTGGAGGCTGTGAGACCACAAATGTCTGTTGGGTGCGTCCCGAGCCTGTGGTGCTTTGTCATGGTAGCCCTAGCGAATGAACACACCTCTCCTGCAAATATTCAGGCCTCTTCGCTCCCAGGTCACGGAATTCTGGACGTGCACAGGACCCTCCCCATGGCCTGCTGTAAACATGGCCCTGCTGCCCAGGTGGCCCACCACCCGCCAGTGAACCCCGGCCCAGCCTCGCTGCGCTCAGGGCAGACACCCAGTCCCCTGCTCCTGCCTCAGTGTCTGTCACCAGGCGCCCCTAGGGTCCTCAAGAACTAGCTAGTCAGCTGGTCTGAGCTTCAGATCTTCTCCAAGGCACCCCCCATCTTTCCTGAAATCCCCATCTTCTCAACAAAGCCTTTCCACAGAAAGAGAAAGTGAAGCCGAGAGTCCACCATGCTCCACGCTATCCAGAGGGGCGCCCAGCCACCTCCTTTCTTCGCTCTCTGCAGCGTTGACGGATTTCTCTGGGTGTGGAGGACTGCTATTTCATCTACGCACGGGCTCCACGGCAGTCCACCCATCTGTGTGCCTTTCCAGCCTTTGCCAATGGTCTAAATCACACAAGTCGGGGAGCCGCACCCCATCCCAAACTGCACCATCGTCCTAAAGCAACAGCAAGTGCCACCCACAGCGCTGGAGCAGGAGCGGCCCAGCACATGGGCCCCACTTCAGGTGACCCGCTGCCCGGGTTCCTGAAACCCAGGGAGCAGGCACAGCCGTGGAGAACCACCCTGGGACCATCGCCCCTGTGAGCGTGCTCAGAGCCGGGCAGCCTCACCTCGCCCCGTCTGTGTGGACTTTCCAAGAGCAGCTCTAACCTTGAGCAGACGGTGATGGGAAGGAAGGAAGCATTAAATATGCCAAAAGTGCATCACTTCTGATGTTCAGGCTGGGAGGTCTGAATCATAGGATAAAAGGAACTGTTCAGGGCCGGCCCTGTGGTCGAGTGGTTAACTTCACACGCTCTGCTTCGGTGGCCCAGGGTCTCGCCGGTTCAGATCCTGGGTGCGGACATGGCACTGCTCATCAGGCCATGCTGAGGTGGCATCCCACATGCCACAACTAGAAGGACCTACAACTGAAAACATACGAGTATGTACTGGGGGGCTTTGGGGAGAAAAAGTAAAGAAAAAATCTTAAGGAACTTTTCAGGTATATGTGAATTTCAGTGACCCAAATTCAAAGTCCATAATGAAGGAGAACCAAGAAATGGTTGTTACCTTCCCTCTTTCCTTCTTTCTCTCCCTCTGTCCCATCTACCCACCCATCTACCCTTCCTTCCTTCCTTCCATCCATTTACCAATCTACCCATCTGTCCACCCATCCATCCACCCACCTACCCATCCATCCATCTATCTACCTATCCATTCACCTACCCATCTACCCACCTATCCATCCATCCATCTACCTATACATTCACCTACCCACCTACCCATCCACCCACCTATCCATCAACCATCCATCCACCATCCATCCATCCATCCATCCATCTCTCTACCCACCCACCCACCCATCCACCTGTCCACCATCCCATATTTGAGTGCCTATACGTGCAGTGTGCAGAGCGGACCTGGTCTGCTGCGAGGTGGCTGAATGGAAAGGCCATGACGGCTGACTACACGGTAGGTTGGGAGGGGAGTACACTGGGGTTGAGTCCTAGGTTTTTTGTTTGTGTGTGAATAGTTCTATTGTTTCCAAGTCAGTAAACACGGGAGGAGAAAGTCTATGAACAGGACTGACTATTGGACACAAAGGATAGTAGAGAGATATCATCTCAAATATTTTTAAAGTATCCTAAAATAATTTAGGTGGCAACGTTTACTATTTAGAACACAGCCAAGAACCCGGCATAACCCCCAAGGCCTTCTGAGCCGCCAGCCTAGGTATGGCCAGTAAAGGGAACACACTTTACTCACAGTAGGGCTCCTCAGCTCCGGAGCCGCCCCTCCCGCTCCTGCGTCAAGCACAGTGGGGACCAGCGTGACCGGGGGCTTCCCCGGCCCACAGCCAATCCGAAGCACCAGATGAGAACAGAGGGAAAGGCGGATGCTGGAGGCAGACATCCTGCTGACGGCAGCACACGGGGCGGCGGCAAGCCCGCGACCTGAGACGGCACCACCTCAGAGGGTCCAGTGCTGGGACCAGGTGTACAGACCCTGCGGCCGCTCGATGACATCACTAATGAGAACATAATGCAGCAACTGTCCCCCTAACCCCGCACAGCGCTGAGAGAAGGGGCTGCAGCACACGCCCGGGCCAACGAAGAAGACTGGAAAGCAGGGGAGGCGTTTCCACGAGTCCAACCAGAGTTTCACATTCGACAAACGTAATCCTATTGTTGAGGGTTAAAGGGGCCAACTTCAGTTCTTGGGTAAATTCACTTACAGGGGCCACCTTATCTTTCAGTAAGGCTGAAAAACATGACATTTTTTTTTTGCATCTGTTGCCAGTCCCACCTCATCAGCATTTGGAATCACCAAGAGGTCAGGAAACGGAACAGGGAAGTAAAATGATCACTATTTGCAGATGGTAAGTTTGTATCCTATAGACCCAAGAGAACTCACTGCCACCAAAACGCTACTGTAAACCGTGAGAGATCACAGTGATGTTGAGAGGAATAAAATTAATACAGTAGGCAGAAATCAACATTCTACTAATTTCAATAACTAGCTTTAACTGAAGTAATAACAGGCACTAAGACAATGGAGAAGTTTTTTTCTTTCTGACTTACCAGTTCTAGGTCAGCTGCCCCAGGTGGTCATTGGGAGAATGGAACAACCTAGAAAGCCATGCCTGGAAGACGGGGGAGCTCCCAGCACGTGGTCTCAGCTCCCAGGCTGCTGGGAGCTCCGCCACCTGCGGTCATTTGGGCCCCAGCTGCTGGGAGCGCCGCCCCTGTGGTCATTTGGGGCCCAGCTACTGGGAGCTGCTGGGAGCCCCCCGGTCTTTAGTGCACAGCGTCCTAGGTGGCTCCACCGTCCCTCTCCAGCAGGCAGAAAGGGGGAAACGGGAAGTCCAGGACGAGGGATTTCTTTACAGCCAGTGGGGTGCAAGCTCACAGTCCAAGCGCTTAGTGATCAGAAGATGAGGACACACAGCCCCGTCGAGTGTCCAGGCAGCCAGGGGAGTGTAGCCCAGTGGGCATGCTCCACGTGAACATGCAAAACGGAGGACACGGTGGAGGAGAAGACCTCGGCACATTTGCAAGAAAAAGACAAAAGGGCTAGTCACAAACTTCACAAGACATAAAGAAAGCCTGTAAGAGGAAACCTTAGAACATCCTGAAAGATACAAAAGCAGAAGAAATGGAAAAACACTGCGCAACAGGTGGCAACAATCACCCTCCCTGTGCTCACGCCCTCTGCAAAGCTGCGCCCCGGCCCTCCCATCAGGACACAGCCTGGGCCCGGCCCCTGGAACCGGGGCTGGCTTCAGGGCTCACCCCAGATGACTCCCAGCCTGGGCCTTCAGAGGCCATGCAGCTTCCCCCTACCCTCCGGGCCACCAGGTGAGGAAGCCTGGGCCAGCCTGCAGGAAGATGGGCCACACGGGGCGGAAATGGATCCACAGCCCCAGGCAGGCCGCCAGCCGACCGCAGCCACCCAGATGCCCCAGGAGAGACCAGCAGAAGAACACCCTGCTGCGCCCAGCACAGACTGGAGACCCACGGAATTGTGAGCCAATAAAACGGCTTCAAATTGGTTAAATGGCAATAGAATGGTGGTTTTAATTGGCCACATTTTGAGGTGGTTTGTTAGATATTAGTACATAAATGACACCCAGACCATTCTTTCTAAGTTGATTTGTAAATGTAATTGAGTCAATTAAAATCTCAACAGGTCCCCCACCTGTCACCCCCAGATCCAGACAAGCAGATTCTACAGTCCACGTGGAAAAGCAAACAGGAAAGAAAAGGCATGAGAAAGACCCAAGGAATAGCCCTAAAAGACATCACCACATACTACGAAGCCTCGAGAATTTACTGTGTGGTCCTGGCCTCTGAACAGCCTCGCAGACCCATGAAACACACTAGCCAACAGTGTGCGGCTGTGAGAGGCCGTCCAGAGGCCCTGGGCACCTGGAGCAGGTGTGACCTGCAGCTGCGGGCAGGGGACTTGGAGTCCGTGTGCACTGAGCATTGCGGCAGGCCAGACCAACAGCACACCTCGCCCATGTAAGCACTCTCCGCTGTATCTGTATTTAGGCAAGTTTGTATTTCTATTAGTATTTAGACACTGTTACAATAAATAGAATACAGAATTAACTTAAAACCACTACTGGGCTCGTGGGAATCCTTTAGCATTACATAATTTCTCCATTAATGGGTAATGAAGGTGTAAGTAAATGACATCCCCAACCACGCCTCCAGGCCTCGACAGCAGAACTCTGCTTTTGGAGAGTGGGGTCGCCGTGGGTGCCCTCCCGCCACCTGGTTCCTGATGAGAGGGCTCTGCTATTGCAGCTGTGCACGTCCCGGGAAGGGAGTCCCGCCCCAGATCTCAGCCATAAAGGTAACCCCATCTCCATTCGAGCAACTGCTGGGCACGCGGCCCCGTTCCAGGCAGTGGGACATCAGGGAGGAGCCTGCAGGGCCTCGAGGAAGGCGTGTGCTTTCTTAAGACAAGAGAAATCCCTCTAGCACTGCCCCTTCCCTCTCTGCCCTCCTGGAGTTGGGGGCGGAGGGGGGGGGTCTGAAGGTGCAGGAGCCACCTGAGGAGCATGAAGAGACAAGAATGAGGACAAAAGACCCCATGTGGGCAGAAGGTGGCAGGCCCCAGGCCCTCTGAGGCATCAGTGAGCAGCTGAGTCCAAGCCAGCAGCTGTCCCTTCAAGAGGCAGAGAGGATAAGGGTCGCTGCTGCTTAAGGTGCCGTTTCTGTGACTTGCGGTTGAAATGGCCCCTGGTGCACCCCCGTCATTTCTGTGACTATTACTCCCGTGGGTCTGGCATACAAGATCCTGGCGCTGGGTCCCAGTTTGCCGAAGGATGCCTCATCTTTGCTATACGTACACACGTGACAAACAGCAGCATGACTTCTTAATCCTGCGCCACTCACAGGTCTTATGAGCTGCCTTGGCGAGAAGTTTCCTGAAAGAACGTGGCAAGAAAGCTTGTATAGCACTTCACCTGACAGTCTCATCTGAGAATTGCAACATCCTGTCAGACATGCAACAGGCCAGTCCAGCTTGCTAGAAGGAGGAAGTGACTTTGGACTCAGGAGAAGGGAGAATGCCGTGTCTCTGGATCTCACTATAGACACGTAGGGGCATCATTCCAGCTAGCAGAGGTCAAACGAATACCTATGGGTGGCCCGGGTTGAAGGGCAGGAGCCATGCACAGCAGGCACCCAACCTGACCGCAGGTTACCAGAGGAGCCACGTGGATTACGGGTCCCTGGGGCCCCAGGCCACCTCCAAAGGAGGTGAGAAGCTCCCAGCCAGGTGCTGTCAGAGAAGGGAGTGTGAACCACAGACAAGGACCAGGACGGCAGAGAGCTGTCACTTCCCCAGTGGTGTCTGCCTCTGGGTCTGTCTCCACCACGGAAACGTGGGCCCCAGCAGGGAGGGGGTGGCTGGGCAGGGAGAGGGCAAGGCCTACGCCAGCCTGTGGACAGTGGGGGCGTGGGGCAGAACCCTAGGGACAGAGGGGGCCACAGTGCCACCAGAGGCAGCTGTGAAGGACCTCCAGGGCAGCTCACACCCCACCTACCCCGATTCCCTGCGTTGCAGAATCTTTTGTCTTTTTGAGGCTGTTCTGATGGTTTCACCGGCTTGAGCAGTGGTGATGTCTGCGGTGGGAGGTGGGAGGCAGGTGAACAGTTCCTAGGCCTGGTGACTGCACAATACACCTGTGACAAGTCCCTGGGCCTGCAGGACACCGCAGGCGCCCCTCACGCCAGGGAGCCTGGCGGTGCCAGAGCAGAAGAGTGCTCTGCAACAGGGGCCCACTGTAGGACCGCGGTCCAAAACGCGCACCTGTGCACATGCACACACATGCACACATGCGTGCACACACACACAAAACAGTCACAGCTAAGTTGACTTGGACATAATCTTGTGACAATGAACTGCCTGCTGTAATAATGACATTTCACTCTTAGAGAAACAGAGGAGTGTTTCTCTATAATCATTTATACTATTTATTCTCTCTCTATATATAATTATATATATTGTTTGCTCTATGATTATTCAATAAATTGGTTGTTAATGCACTTTTCTACAGCTACATTATATTTCACAATTTAAAAAGTTACATAGGAGTTCTGGTTTCCCTTCGGGAATGCAGAGAGCTTGTCACTCCCACTCTCACAACAAGAATAAAGCCAGACACATTGTAGTTCATGACTTCTTTTGGCCCCATCAGAGGTCTGAGGTCACAGGACAACCAACGAACAGGAAATCCGGGCCAGATGGGAGCCTGTGGGGGGTGGGACTGAGCCTCGGTTCCCTGGGGCAGACATGGGATGGGACGCGAGTAAGAGGCACTCAGCTGGAGCAGCAGAGACCCGGGGGAGCCACACGGCTGGGAGGCTGGGAGGCCCCTGGGTTGTCGGTGGCGGCTCATCTCCTGCAGGTGACCCCATCCATCCTCCCCCGCCAGGCGTTACAGGGATGCGGGCGAGTCCTGAGAGAGCTTCTCCCGTACAAAGCCACCTACAGAGTGCATAGGTATTGAACAGTGTTTCCTATAGTGAGAACACAAACCTTAGAGGAGGAAAAAGGCCATTTACAAGGAAAAAAGCGTTCTTACATTTGCTATTAAAGGGGCATCATGATTCACTCAGAGAACAGATCTTAGAGCCAGCCCTGGTGGCCCAGCTCAGTTCAGTGTGCTCCACTTTGGCAGCCTGGGTTCGGTTCCTGCCTGTCAGCTGCCATGCTGTGGCAGTGGACCACACAGAAGGACGAGAAGGACTTACAACTAGGATATACAACTATGTACTGGGGCTTTCAGGAGGGGAGAAAAAGGGAGAGAAGGGAGATTGGCAACAGATATAGCTCAGGGTGAATCTTACCCAGCAAAGAAGAATAAAAACTAAAAAATAAATTAAATAGATTCTAGAAAAGGCAGGGATTCAAAATGGAATAAACTAAATGGGTTTCAAATACCTATCCTCGGCTCTGTTCAGAGCCCCCACATGTCCTCCTCCTCCCTCATGTCACTTCAAGGGTCCCACAGTGGCCCCCTGATCCCGGCGTGGTCTGGAAAAGGTCAGACTCATCCCCAGATATAGAAGGAGAGCCACCTGTCACTCGGCAGTTTGTCTCACATTTGAACTTCCCAGCTGAATACAAATCCAGAGCATCTCAGATACACAAATATCTGAGGTGAAGTAGAGGATAGTTTCTAAAAACAATCAGAGCTACAAACACAATGTTGAGTAGAAAGTGAACTGCAGACTGTCCTCAGGGAGCCCCAGCGCACCGGGTGAGACAAAGCCCACAGCAGGCTGCCCTGCCCCCTCGGGGGCTCAGGGAGGGGGAGGGGCTTGGGCTCTGGCTGCAACAGGGGGAGAGCTGGCCTGCAGGGTGGGGGAGAAGCAGGGGCCTGAGGTCAGAAACGACTCCCTTTTTGCCTCCCGCTACGATGAGAGCCTCTCTCACTCTGAAATCAGTTTTCCCAGTGAAAATAGGAAACTGCGGTGGATCTGATGAGAGTCTGTAAGCGGTCCCCCACTGCGAGTCCTGACCAGCACCCCACTCCTTCCTCAAAGGGCAGACACGATGACAGACACGTGGAGGGCATGCTGACATTCGTGCTCACTCTGTTTCCTCGAACGTGAATTCACCCCTTTCTCACGCTTCCTCTTTTCTTCTGCTTTCCCCAAATCCCAAAAAGTTTACACCAAAGCCGTTGTGTTCTCCAGTCTATCCCTAACAATGCCACTCCACAGCGGTCAGGATGGCAGCAGGCGTCTGGGGACGGGTCCCCGGGGCTGCGCGATGCCTGAGCCACCTTCCTGAAATGGGCACGTCCTTGGTGGGCAGGAGACCTCCAGATCTCGGAAGAGAACGACCAGAGAATGTGCTGAGACGCTCCCGAGAGAACACCGCTGCAGTTGAGGAATAAGCCTTGCTTTTCATTCTTTCCTAGGGAACCAACCTCTTTCTGTGACCCTTTCATGCAACCCTGCTTACGGAGGACAGGCCAGCAGCTTAGGGAAGACAGCCCCATCAGAGCAGACCTCTTCCCACATCCTTCCCTAAAAACTCAGAGAAAACCCACAGCAACAGGTTGACTGACCTTCTGTCCCGTCCCCGCCCCAGCAAACCTGCAGGGGGATGAGGGGACAGCCAGGGGACACACAGCACCTGCAGGGCAGTGAGGGGACAGCCGGGGGCACACAGCACCTGCAGGGCAGTGAGGGGACAGCCAGGGACCCATAGCACCTGCAGGGCAGTGAGGGGACAGCCGGGGACCCATAGCACCTGCAGAGCAGTGAGGGGACAGCCGGGGACCCATAGCACCTGCAGAGCAGTGAGGGGACAGCCAAGGACCCATAGCACCTGCAGGGCAGTGAGGGGACAGCCAGGGACCTGCAGCACCTGCAGGGCAGTGAGGGGACAGCCGGGGACCTGCAGCACCTGCAGGGCAGTGAGGGGACAGCCGGGGACACACAGCACCTGCAGGGCAGTGAGGGGACAGCCAGGAACACACAGCACCTGCAGGGCAGTGAGGGGACAGCTGGGGGCACACAGCACCTGCAGGGCAGTGAGGGAACAGCTAGGGACACACAGCACCTGCAGGGCAGTGAGGGGACAGCCGGGAGCACACAGCACCTGGAGGGCAGTGAGGGGACAGCCAGGGGCACACAGCACCTGCAGGGCAGTGAGGGGACAGCCGGGGGCACACAGCACCTGCAGGGCAGTGAGGGGACAGCCGGGGGCACACAGCACCTGCAGGGCAGTGAGGGGACAGCCGGGGACACACAGCACCTGCAGGGCAGTGAGGGGACAGCCGGGGGCCCATAGCACCTGCAGGGCAGTGAGGGGACAGCCGGGGACACACAGCACCTGCAGGGCAGTGAGGGGACAGCTAGGGACCTGCAGCACCTGTAGGGCAGTGAGGGGACAGCCGGGGACCTGCAGCACCTGCATGGCAGTGAGGGGACAGCTGGGGACCTGCAGCACCTGCAGGGCAGTGAGGGGACAGCTGGGGGCACACAGCACCTGCAGGGCAGTGAGGGGACAGCCGGGGACACAGAGCACCTGCAGGGGGCTGGCCCCTTCCCTGGCCTTTTCTCCATCTTTTTCTCTCCTCCACTCAAAAACTCAGGCAACCAGGGCCTGAGCTGGGAGTGACATCGTGGGACTCAGGCGGCAGGACACAGGGACAGGGTGGGAGCAGCCCCAGGCCCACACAGCACACACCTCCTGAGCGTAAAATAGCCACCAGTGGGTGGGCCGCCAGGGCGAGGGGCCTCCCTACACATCTCTGAGAGCAGCTCTTGGGGTGTCCAGTCCCGGGAGTGGGATGGGGACATGCATTCTTCCAGTGGTGGCATGTTAGGGCCTGGGGCACTGCTGTGCTGCAAACACGTTGCTACTTGGCACTGAGGTCGCAGCTGGTCACAGAAGGAAGGAGCGAGACAGGACAATGAACAAATCTGGGGGAGCTCGGGAAACGCCGAGGCCCGGCCCTCCCTCCCCCAGGCGGTGCCGCCAGCCCCCTCCTGATGGCCCTGCCTGTTGACGTAGCCCCATTCACACCCAGAGCCACGAGCCCAGGGGACATCGAGCATGGCGAGAAAGCAGTCACACAGCATGATCACCCACAGCAAGCTTTCCATCTGGTTGTCTCCTCATGATGGACTTAAATAAAACTATCTTCTGACCTTGCTAAAAACATTCTCCCACCTTCACTAAATGTGGCATTAAAACTGGCCCTCTCGCCACGGCATCCCTTTCTACTTCTGGAAATAACTGGCCGAGGTGACCGTGGGACACGAGTGTCCATGTCCCCTTGTAACAGTGTTGCCAAACACAGGCTCTTCTCTCCGGAGGGCCGAGCAACCAGCTTGAGGCTCGACGTCTCTGCCCCCTAAAAACCAACCCCAACAAGCCCTGCACGTCAAACTGGATTAGCAGAGGCCATGGGAGCCCATGGGTTCCAGAAGCTTCCAGGTCGCACTGCAAGCACACGGAATGGCCCCTGGTACAGGCCATCATAACTCTGAAGACGCCTCGAGAGTGCTCAAGCTCCATGAATCACTTTCCTAGGATGGAGCCTTAAAACAGAAGGGCGGGGGCCAGCCTGGCGGCGCAGGGGTTAAGTTCGCACGTTCCGCTTCTCGGTGGCCCGGGGTTCGCTGGTTCGGATCCCAGGTGCGGACATGGCACCGCTTGGCACACCATGCTGTGGTAGGTGTCCCACATATAAAGTAGAGGAAGATGGGCACGGATGTTAGCTCAGGGCCAGGCTTCCTCAGCAAAAAGAGGAAGACTGGTAGTAGTTAGCTGAGGGCTAATCTTCCTCAAAAAAAAAAACAGAAGCGCGGACTCCTGCCGGCGCGGGCTGAACAACACCGGGCAGTGCCGCCCTCAGGACGCCTCCTCTTCCGCAGGGCGAGCTGCACGCCCGCTCCTGTCCTTCAAAAGTCGCGGCCTCAGCCCGGAGTTCAGCGCTAGGGAGCCCTAAGGAAACGAGGAGCCGAGTGGGAAGGTGACTGTCTCCAGACAGTCATGCGTGCTGCGGGTGACACCAAAAGACGGGCGCCACGAGGCGCAAAGCCACCTTGCTGGGTGCTTTTGGCCGTCAGAAATCAAGCGTGACGAGGACTGACGAACATGAAGAATGCGTCCACCACAGTGCGGCTGAAAAGGTGCCTACACCTGCTGTTACGCGACACGCACACACACCCTGGAAAAACCTGAACCAATATGCCGCGGGAGTGTCTCTGGGTCATGAAACAGTAGGAACTTTTGGGGTACCTTTCTATTTTTCATTCAACTGTTTTGGCACAGACTAATTATCACTTATATAATTATAAATGTATTAAAAGCAAAAAGTCATCTTTGAAGTTAAAACTGCTTTAAGGAGTCATTGATAGCAGATAACGATGGAAATATTTCACGGACAACACTGCGTAAGTTAACCGTTTCTGAACCTGGCCCGGCTTAGCAGCACCGCCCCCAGGCCCGTGAGGGGCACCCCGCATGCGCTGCTCTCTGCCAGCGAGTCTGGCGACGTCTGATACCGCCTGCTGCTCCTCTAGGGGCTCACCTTCTGATAAAGCTGCCCTTTCTACTGGGCAAGCATTCCACACCAAGCAACGAGACAACGCTCAGAAGCAACCGCCCTCTTGGGGAAGCCCTCAAGGCCTGTCTGCGGAGGGTGTGAAGGAGGGAGCCAGAAAGAGGATGGCAAAGGCTGCGAGGAACGCAGGACGCTGGGCGTGTTGGCCCCACCACTAGAGAGGTGGCTTATCCATTGCACTAGTTTTAGGGATGTTTCTTAGATTAAATGAAACTAAAAAGTTAGACTAGAACTTGCTGGCTCCACGTGTGTTTTCAATTAAATGGTCAACACAGGGCCCCCCGATTCCAGATATGTGGCGGAACCTGCCCGGAAGTTCAACCATTCCAATCAATCTTCCAACAATAAGACAGCTTTTATCTAAAAAACGCCAACGACTTGGGAATGATTTTGCAACATTTAAATTTTTTCAATTGCTTTTAATTTTTAATTCCTTCTAATTGCATAGACACTCCAAGTCCTCCCCATACACCTCACAGAACTGCTGGAACATTCTAACAGAAGGACACTTGCACCCACTCTGCCCAGTCCCCTTTGGAAAATGCACCCCGGAATCATTGCTCTTCTCTCCTGCATAACTCCCTACTCCTGGGACACTGATTTTTCTGAATCGTAACAAAGAACAGGCCTGCTGACTGAACAAGAAAACAACAACGCCCTCCTGCTACGAACGCCTTGCTTCATCATGAACGTCCTGAAACACTGATGCCACCAGCAGCTGCCATTTCACATGCACTTGCAGGCCGGGACCTTCAGAACAACAGCAGTGGAACACAACCAGGTTTTCTCTAGAATCCAATGCTTGAGCACAATCCAAAGTGTGATCACTCTACACGTGTCACGGAGTTTGGACCCTGGGACCAAGAAAAGTAAACTTTCATTCCATGACACTCCTCCTACTTTCCCCAGGACCCTTCCCTTCCCCGTGAGAATGTGGCTGAAATAAGGCACATGTTCAGCAAGAATGCTCTGACTCAAGTTTTTAACTTTCCTATCACTTTCCCTACTTCCTGCCCACACCTTTGTAAACAGCCCCTTTATTAACGAAATCCTCCTCACTTTACACAGTTCGAATACCTTTTGTTTTCTCTCAGGACCCTGAAAAAGAATGAAAACACAAATTATGGCAGTCTCAAGATAGGCCAGGCTTCAGAAAATTTAACTTCCGCTCATCCTTTGTAAGAAGACTACTTGAGGACGTAGCTGAGCAAAAGAAGGAAAAATCCAATGAAAAGGAAGACACGGGATTTAAGAAAAAGAAGAAATGGCCCAGTTATGCAATGAGAGAAACGCCTGGATAACAGCTTTATAGATTGCCCTGGAAGGAAACCGGTCCAAATTAGAACAGAAGTCTCTCAGGAAGAATGCAGAATTTGTTCAACAAAGAAGAAGATTAAGGAGCTGGAAGATTTTGGTATTGAAGAAAGAATACGCTTCTTTTCTCAAAAATAAAAAGCAAAGCAATTAAGATTTTCAAGGAATAAAAAATGGTATGCAAGGAAATTGTGATCCAAATGTAAATCCAGTTAACATGGGGCATGATTTCCCACAATCGGTTTAATGAAGAGCTTAAATCTTCCTCCTCCAGCAGCAAAGAGTTAACGCCTCAGCATTCTAGTTCCTTCTCTGTAGTGTCTGCAGCAACTAATTTTTAACAATTTTATTGTGAATGCTGTTTCTGGACTTTCAATATTTAGAATCAACCCATGAAAGAAGCATGGAGAACTTACTTATAATTAAAGAGCAGACTATAAACATCATAAGCCTCAATTATTTTACATAATGGGGGTCAGGAGATTTTTGTCTAAGTTGATGCAAGAAAAAGTGGAAGTTTAACTACATCAAGGTTTTAAGGGAACAGTAAAATAACTAAAAACAATAAAATATCCAAACTCGGCGGCAGAGTTGGAGAGAAGGCAGCAGGCGCGTCAGCTGCCTGAATCCCTCATTGCACACAAGTACTGTTTGCGAGGGTGAGGGGTTGTCTGTCGTGTTCACCGACCACCAGAAATCCAGAGCAGTGCCGGGCACATGGGAAACGCTCAGTAAATATCAGTCGGGGAGCTGAATAAAACTAATAAATCAAGAAACAGGGGCATGTGCAAACTATCTAGAATGAGACCAGGACTCACTCTCAGCGGGCTCCTTTGCCGGGCAGCGGTGTGAGCAGGAGGCAGCTGGGAAACTGACTTCCCTTTGAACCACTGCACATTACGACTTTTATCGTGACAGAAGTGTAAAAACATGTTAGCGCAGGGGTTAATATTGATTATGAAATGATATCATCTTTAACGATGAACAGCCGGTCCTTTTGTAACTCAGTCGAGTAAAAATGACCTGCAGAAGGTTTCCACTCAGTCAACATGCCCGTGTCCGCTGCCAGCCGCAGGCGCCCTGGCAAGCTCTCCAGCAGAGGAGGAGCCTGCCTGCAGCAAGTGCCTCGGGCCCGGGCTCAGGAACGGGCTCCTGTCCCACGCCTGCGGCCTCCGCACATGACGTGATCATTTTGAGTTCCAGTTTCTTGTTCAAAGATGAGAATAAGATAAACTTTTCTCCCAGTACTACGGGCTGGCTCTGAGCATTAAATAAGGGCATGCATGAAAACTCCTGAAAAATCTTCAAGGGATAGAGTCCTCCCTGCCTTACAAACAGACCGAGGTCTGAAAGATCCTTTAATGGCCAAATTGAAAAGGATGGTCAGGCTCCCAGGCCGGCAAACAAACGTGCTATTTTCTCTGCGAATAACAGATATTTGAATCATTTTGAGCAATCATAAAACTGCGTAATTCAGCTGCTAATCCCAAGAAGTGACTTGCTATGAGAGGGTTGCGTAGTCACATTAGTTTGGGAAATTCCGCGCGCCCCACTCCATTGAGACAATGGATGCGTACTCTGGGAAGTTCTGCAGGCAAGCACGGTCCGACCAGCTACTCTCTCACGCTGCACACTCGGGGAAGCCTGGCTCTCTCACTTGTCAGTCTCACCCCTCAGACGCTCTCCCCAGGCGTTCTGCGTTAGCGAGCTCTTAACATCCACACAATGTGCTGTCCTGAAGGGCACAGTTGGAATCCGGTTCTTGAACCTGGTTAGAAATCACTAACATTGAAAACAGCTACTGCTGTAATTTCAAATACAGGTTTTGGTGCTAGTTTGTCTTTCTGAAAACAGTCCAGTGGGCTGACCACACTTTAAGTAAGAAAACGGGGAAACTTACCAACAAACCAGGTCTGGGAGCCCTTGACAGGCGGCACTGACCACCCCTGACACACAGGCGGGGTGTGTGGGCGCGTGTGTGTGTGTGAGTGCGCGTGTGCACATGTGTGTATGCAGGACAGTGGCTTAAGAGCGATTCCCGCTGGGGCCTCCCGACACATCTCCACACACTGTAGACGAGCTGCGAAAACGTCTCTCTCACATGAGGCCATCGCTCAGGGGCGGGAGTTCTTTTCTTTGAGGATGAGGAGAATGCGTAAGCCAAGGTACTGAACAGCTTCAGCAACAAGGTCAATGAACTTAGTAAATATTTAAGATTCGAGAGGAGGGCAACACAGCTCTTCCTACTTTCTCCCCAAAGAGAAGGTGGCTGGCTACCACCTCAACTCCCCGACGGCCTCCCTGCTCCAGCAGCGACGGCACACGCCTCTCCCTGGCGGCGGGCGGGCGCAGCCAGAGGGCATTTTATCGGCTCTCGGGTGGTGCCCAACAGTATGTGGGTCGGCAGGTTACTTTAACCTCGTTATTGAGCAGTTTAAAGAAGCATGCTCAGATTTTATGGTCCAGGGCGCACGTCATGAATCTTCATGAATGCAGTGTCTGAAAGCATTTACTGGTGACACTGCTGAATGAAAACAACGGCGACCTGCGAGAGGTGGCAGATGCACAGCTGGGAGCTGGAACCAACGTTTCTTCCGTGTCCTAGGCGGGTCCTGGGCTCTAACATCCAAGGCTGGGCCAGGGCTTACTGAACAAAGCACAGGTGCAGCCCAGCCACTGTGCCCTGACGTGGCAGCTCTGCAGACCCGCAGGGGACGTGGCTGTGCTCCCACGCCCTCGCTCGTCCGGTCAGAGGCTCTGTGTGGCACCTTCTGTGACCGTGTAGCTCTGCCAGACTTCCCTTCAGAAAGAGACCCGCCCTCACGGGGTGGGGACATCTACCTCCCAGACCACACACTGACCATGTCCAGTCCCCTTGCTAGCAATGGGTTCACACCTGGGCACCAGAGGCAGCCTCTACAGAAAGCATCCTCTCCCATGAGAACAGCAGATGAGGAGAGGGCCCCTCTCCTGGATGCTGTGACGTCAGGGGTGGGCAGCTGTAGCTGTTGTGGCCACCCGTGCGTGGCAGGAAGATGCCATGGGGCAGGGCATAGGAAAGAACGAGGGTCCCTGCCAGCACCTTGGAGCCAAGATTTATATTTTCTGCAGCTCAAAACAGCCCAGCAGAGGTCATGAGGCTTCTCTTTGGAGCGCTTCCAAACTCGCAAAGGCGAGCAGCCTCAGAGGAACAGAGGGTTCCCCTCCAGCACCTTCCAATGCAGAAGAGGGCCGGGGCTTTGTCACGTGGGGGCCGGGCTCCCAGTCAGTGGTCACGGGGGGCAGGAGGGGCGTGCTGTACAGGAGAGCCTTCCTCCACGCCAGCTCTGAGCCAGAGCCAGCCCAGAGCGGGACACGCCGTCACCCGGGAGACTGTAGCTGAAAAGGCAGCCCCGAGTCCTGTACTCGCTGGGGCAAAGATGGTTCCAAAGACCCAGAGAACAAAACCTCAACATTTTCTCCCAGCTCTGAGGTCAGGGATGAGAACCACCTAGGTGTGGCTGACTGACTCCTCCATCCAGGTCACAAGCTTCAAGAATGTTCTCTGAACAGAGTCTCTCCCTGTTTGTGGATCAAGCGATTATTTAGTGGCTGGGATGGGTGTTAGCAGCAGAAATGTCGGAGGACAGACGGGCTAGAGAACCCGCGTGCACCTCCCCTGGCGAGGGGGGAGGTCTGCTGGGTGGGCACGCGACAGTGTCCATTTCCCGGTCAAGCCCAACTCTGACCAGTGCTGCCCTGCCCCACTCGGGACCAGCCGGAGGCGGCCTTCGGAACCCACCAAGCCGCTTCTCCTGGTGCTGCCTTGGCGGCCATGGGTAATGGGTGACCAGGGGGGTGAGCCCTCGATGTCACACACCTCCTTCCACCAGGGGCTCGAGGGTGGCCCCACGCGGCAGCCACCTGTAGGCTGTGGGGCTGCCCACCTGTGCGGGGCCCTTCACTCCCCAAAGCACCTCCAGGTTTATGATCAGGTAAGTAGCCGCTCCTCCTGCGGGGGCTCCTGGGGTCTGAGGAACCCCCTTACCAACCCCAGCCCCTACCCCATGCTCGCGGAGGCTGCAATTCCTTATGCAAAGGACAGAAGTCTCTCGTCCCCTCAGCTGGGCTAATTCCTCCCCTAAACCCAGGCTTGGGTTCCTTGTAATTCTCTTTGTGAATCTTACCAATCATTTTCACATAAGGCCGAAAATGCAAATACCTCTGGGGCGTAAATTCACTCTAAGAAGTAAATGACTACCCAATCGGAGGAGGACGGGCCAGCCCTGCCTCTGCCGGCCTTGCTGCCCCGACGCCACGGTCTCTTCAGAAGGGGAAGCAGCCTTAATCGGGTCGACAGGAAAGGAAGCTTCCAGACCAGAGAGAATTGCCAACCGTCCAGGCGCGTCTGAGGAACAAAAATAATCCAGAGCCAGAGCCTGTGGGACAGCCGACGTCTCTTCACAGGAAGCGACCCCATTATCCAGCTCTAGAAAATAAAGTCAGTGCAGACCCAGGGTTCTGGGTCTTCCACAGGTACCCCAAGAGCACGGCCATCACGCAGGCACCACCCCGCCTGGACCGCTCTGTCCTGCAGTGCCAGCACTGTCGGCCCCGTGTGCACAGGTCACCGCACAGAGACAGGGCAGAGATTGGCATCCATTCTACAGACGGGAACTGGGGCTCAGTGCACACACGCCCATTTACCGTCGCAGCCTCCCATGGGGTTGGGCTGGAGCCGAGCCCCGGAAGCCCAGGCTGGTGTGGCCATGACACCTCACCGGTTCCCACGTTCGCAGCAAGAACGCGTGTGCGCTCCAGTCACAACCGCCGGGAAGGGTCGTGGCTGATTCACCATAACCCAGCTCGTCATTTATGGGTGCAGCAGGGTGTTCTGCTTAATTTATGAACCACCCTGTAAATCAGCAACCCCACCCCCACCCCGGGAGACGTGAGTTAAGAGGGAGAGAGCGATGGGGAAGCAGCGGGGCGGCCTCGCTCGAGCATCCGCTTTACTCTTTCTCTGAACGTACGAGCCCCACCCATATGCTACTTGACGGGCTAAAACTCTGAACTTCTGCAGGACATTTCAGACAAAAAAATTTTCACCGAAGGGTAGGATAACCCCAAAGGACCTGGCGAGGCGGGGTCAGCCCAGCTGCGCTCTGGAAGTAACCAGAAGATGGGAATGTGCTTCCGTCTCCACCACGGGGTCCCCATCCTGGGGGCAGGACGTCTGTGACATGCGGAAAACAGGAGGGGGAGAGCAGAGGGAAGCAAGCCCCGACCCGGGAACCCCTCCCCAGGCTGGCCAGCCCAGCCCGCCACGCTCACCAGTAGAAGTAATAGGCGAGAGCCACAGCCACCAGGGCGGCGCACACCCCTGAGAAGAGGCAGGCCGAGCAGCTGGCCAGCATCTTCGGACCCCCTGTCCCGGAGCTTCGGAAGGTCAGTGGAAAGGAGACTGGAGGCGGAAGTGGGGTCAGCCTTCGCCAGAAGATGAGGAAGAGGGATTACCCAGGCCCGCCACCTACGTCTCACGGGCCATGGCTGCTAAGACCACCTGCTCCACAAGAGAGGGGCACGCGCACTCTGGACGTGCCTTCCGACCTGCAAGTGAGGCCCAGAGAGCGACTCACAGGAAGACAGGAATCCCTGAGGGCAGCACACGAAACGTGGCCTCTCCTCGGCCGCTGTGGGCTCTGCCGGCGCCGCTAATCCAATAAGCGGCTTTGCTGGCGTGGCTGTAAACAGGTGGCGTCACGGCCGGCCGGGATGCAGGTCTGCAGGCGGCCCCTGCACCTGACCCCAGGCCTGCAGACCCAGAGCGCACATCCGTCCCCCAACCTTTCAGAAGCCACGGAGACCCCGACAGCACGACAACTCTGATACCAGCATGGCCTGGGGCGGGGTCACAGGGTGAGCTAGGGAGGCTCAGCCCAAGCTTGTCCACTGGGCCAGAAAGACCCTGGAAAGGCCTCCGAGGGATGGACAGACATCCTCTATGTGGGGCCAGGTCCCTGCTCAAGGGTTCCCCAGGCTCCCCACCCGGACGGACAAGGGCTCCAGAGGCCACACATGTGACACCACGTTCCCGACGCCAGGCCCCTTGTTCCCGAGTGAAGAACTGTGGGGAAGAGGCACACCTCTCATTCTCCAGAAAACGGCCTTGAATAACTGGATCAGTGGATGAGCAGACACGCACAGGTCGGCTGCTCCCCATGGCTCCCCGTCAGATCTGCAATGACAGAGCTGAAACGAGAGAAAGCGATGAAGGGACAAACGTGCCCAGAACCTGCTCCCAGTGCAGAAGGCCCTCAACAAACACAAGAGGGACAGGAAGAGAGGTCTTCCTGCGAGAGCATCTGCTGGATCCTCTGGCTGAGGGATCCTCCTTCAGGGCATCACGCCGTACTGGGACAAAATGGCAGTCATTGCTGTGTGCATCTCCCACGGCAGGTGACACAAAAGACCTACTTGCAAACAGATGACAGCCCAGGCCGCCTGCGCCCGCCTGGCCACAGCCCCTCCCACCCCACCTGCGCCCTGCACAGTGGGAGGACCCCACGGCTGGAAACACTGGACCCCGCCCCCTGTGCTCCCCAGGGGGTCTGCAGTGTGCCAACGTGCCCGTGGGACCCAGAGGCGGCTGGGCCTGGGCCCTCTGGATGGTTACTGTAAGGCTCCTTCCACAGGCATCTGTCTGTCGCCCATACCCTGGCCTCTGGCCCAGAGGCTGCGAGGAGACAGGCGGGCGTTGCTCCTCCACTTGGGCCCCTGACGGGGCCTCGGAGGATTGCCCTGAGCAGCACACTGCTGGCTAAGGCTTTCCTCCTCCCTAATCCCCAAAGCAGCACGAGAAGCTGCTGACCCGGGAGGACCCCTCCTAAGCAGCCGTGCGTGCTCTCCTAGAGGTGACAGCGCTCCTGGTGACGGGGAGGCCTGAGAGGCAAGGCCGTGTGCCCTGCTGTATCCGGACCTCGGCCTTTCTAACAAACAATAAGGAGAAACTCTCCTTTCTCGGAGAGCTGTGCAGTGCTCCACGTCTACACGACCGCGGCCCAAAGTCGGGCAGAGGCAGCATTAAGACCTCTGGGGGCCTCGGCGTGCCCGAGCCGTGGGGACGCCGGCCTACGAGGTTGTGCAGCCCCACCTTGCATCGCTCTCAGGCCTTCGGAAGGGCGGCCGGGGCCCTTGACTGGACGGTGGGAGGCAGCACCTGGAGTCGGCCTTTGCCCGAGGCCAGTTCTCATTTAAAAAGGCATTTGTGAGGACTTCCTGAGGCCGGGGCTGGCTCTGCCCTCCGCCAGAAAGGCTTTGTCTTCGGGAGCCCCCAGGACTTCACTGTGCCAACCTGCTCCTCCACAGTGCAGCCAGAACAACATGTCCAAAGTGGAAATCGGGTCATGGCCCACCCCCGGCTGCCACTGTGCCCCCCAACAGCCGCCTTCCGAATTCCAGCCCTTTCACACTCACCCCACATCCTGTCCTTGTCCCCAGCGTCCTGCTGTGTTTGCAGGCTGGGAGGCAGGCTGGCCCCTCGGCAGGAGGCTGGGTGGCCTGTGGGATTCCTGCATACCCCACACTGCTGCAGGCCCCTCTGAGCCCTTGTCCTGGAGACTGGACCCCTGGGGCTGCCTCCAGGCCTGTCAACAGCACCATGGCTCCCCAGCTGTGCTGGGTTCCCTTCTCCCGTTCTCTGCTGGCCTCTAGGCCCCTGGGAGCAGTGACAGGGCCTGCCCTCTGCTCCCGGGGCTTAGCATCGTCCCTGAGCACGGAGCTCCTGATGGGTTGGGGACAGAGAACAGAGGAACAGTCGGCTGCACCTGCATCATTTCCAGGCTGTGTCATTCCTGGTTCTCGATGCTGAGCGCGGGCGGGCTCGAGGGCGCAGGTCTGCTGATACGGCCCAGGCTCTTGCCCTTGCTTTGGACTGTGGAACTTTGGGGTCTTCAGCACATCACAGACAGAGTCCCAGAGGAGAGGGTCCCAGTGAGCCTTGGCCATCCGACTAGCGTCCAGTGCCAGCACCGCCCCCAGTTCCTGGCTGGGCCTCAGTTTCCTCGACTGCAAAATGCGAGTAATAACTGTACCCATGGCAATGGGTGGTGGCAGCGTTTACACAGGGACAGCAACTAGAGAAAGGCCTGGCATGGCAAATGCTGAAAACGGTTATCTCTGATGATGATGTCACCATCGTTCCCAAACCTCTGGCCGTGGAGGAGACAGCCAACAGAGATGACAAGGTGTCCCCACGATGTCTCTCCAGGCTAGGGACAGGACCGAAACAAAACCTCGGCCCTGTCTGTGGTTACATTAACTGCATGGAATGTGGAGATGGTTGCTGCTTCTTATTATGCTCTTTAATTATTCGTGTAAAACGCAGCAAGCCTAGAATGTTTAGAGTCTTGGTTTCACTTATTTTGAAATGCTGACATTGGGATTTTGTCAAAATTCTCCTCCCGTAGTGTTTCTGTTGAGTGGAGACACCCCCGAGTTGGGGTCCTGCCTGCCACTGTGCGGCCAGCCCGGGCTCAGGCCCCATCGACCAGGGGTCCTCACCCTCCTTGGCCTGAGAGCCACACCCACTGCCAACTTCACCCCGGCCTCTGTGTCACTCTTGGGGTTGTCATTCTCCACGTCTCTTTTTTAAGGTTAAGGAGAACAAAACTAATTTGAATGCATTGCACAAGAAAATGTCACAGGAATATAATATCTCTGCATTACTTCCCTGGACCTGAAAATGAATGATTTATACCAAAATATCAAAAGAGAAGACCTGGGAATCAGTTGATAGGATTTCCTGGTGATTTCCTCAGAGCAGCAACATAAAAGGGATGTTTTAAAAACTTGACAAAACCTTCTTTAGACTAGATAAACGTCCTCATGAAATTTCTGCTCTCCCTTTGTTACACGTGTAACTGAGAGAAACTCAGGTGAAGGCAATGGCTCCCACTTAGCCAGCAGCACGGCCGGACCGCCAGCGGGGAAGCAGGCAACGGCAAGTGAGCAGTTATTATTAGGTAGTTTCAAAGAGAACTTCTCATTCTTAGCCCCGCTGACACCCACCCCATCCAGTGGGGTACCCCAAGTTGTCTGCCCAGAGACGGTGAGGTGCACGGCGAAGGGAGTCCCTAGGCAGAGTCAGCCGCCCCTTCACCCAGCACCTGCTGAGCCCACGAGTTCCCGCCCTGGGAAACAGGGAGCAACCGCCACTTAAACATGCAGTAGAACCTCAGAGAGCGAACCTCCACGAGGGAGCTAAAGCACGACCTCTGGGAGGGGTGCCTGAGGCTGGGGGAAGAGAGAAAGCCTGGCCTTGTGGGCCACCCATGTGGGCGTGCAGCAGCTGCCGGTGCTCGCGGGGTCCACGGTGGCACCTGCAGGAGCCACGCAGCGAGCCGTGCCTCTAGCCAGCTTCCAGAACAGACATACGATTCCCCTCTAGCGGAGGGCAGGTGGGGACAGCGGCGACCAGCCCTGTCCATGCCTGCTGGCAGGCCTGAGCGCCCGGGGCCTGGCCCCTCCCATTCCCTCTGTCACTCTTCCTGCCGTCTGAGCCACCCCCTCCCCTGCCCTGTTCCCTCTGCTCACCTGCAGTCCAGATATGTGCAGGTCAGAGCTCTGACCCTTCCCCTGCCTCACCCTGGGCCCTCACAGAAACTAGGATCCAGCTTCTGCCAGCCTCACCCCTCCTGTCCCGGCCGTCCAGGGGGACCCCATCTGGAAACACCCCAGAATCGGGTGCTGACAACCTGTAAGTCAGCTGGGAGGGCTGGTTCACACTGTGGTGTGAGAGAGCACAGAGGCAACGGGGAGACTAAGAAAACCACAAAGGCAGGCCAAGATGCACTGGTGAGAGGTCAGGGAGACCACGCCCAGACACAGACGAGAGGCCACAGAGGCCACGCCAAGGTCACACTAAGCGACAGGTATACACAGGAGTTACTCATTCAAAGACCACACAGCTCTGCTCTGTCGGCACTCCCGCCAACTCCAATGATGCTGCCCAAGATCCCAAAGAGCCAGAACCAGGATCTGAACCCAGGTTGCGCTGACGCTGGCCCCGGAGCTCTTCCCTGCCCCCGGTGCGGCCAGTCCTACCCCAGACCCCCAAGGGGTGAACCCTGGCTTCTTCTGTCTCCAGCGGCTCCCAGGGGCCAGGGCTGTGTCCCAGCTGCTCCGAGCCTCAGACGCTGGCTGGTAAATCACAGTTCGTTACCCTTCTTCCCGTGGTTTCCCCAGAGACACATGTCCATTCCTGACATCAGAAACCTCGAGAAAATGGGTCCTGCCCAGACCCACAGAATAGCAGTGACGAGGCGGAGCTTCCAGAAGGAAAGGAGCCTCAGCAGTTATGGCTCTGCTCTATACCTCTGGCTCTCAGGACTCGCCAAGCACAGTTGTCCCAGGCAGCCGAGCCGCACCCCCTCCAAAGTCCCACTGCATTTATTAGGCTAACGAGACGCCGCCAGCCCACTGGGAACGTCATCTCACCAGCCTGTTTATCCAGATTTGGCTCAGCGTTAGAAGTGGGAGAGGACGTCGTGATGCCCGCTACGTGGTGCAGGACGACCAACAAGGGGGAAAGGTGCCACAAGCACTTGCTCAAGACTCCCCGGCCTCCCCAAGGCCTCACAGGGCTCCCTCCTGCTGAGAACGTCGAGCCCGCCTCACGCTCCGCCCAGGGTGTCTTCCCACTGACCGCTGCTGGCACGTGGAGCTCCCAGTGCTTTTTGGCTGCACTTACTAGGAAACGTTGTGCGTTTCTTGAGTTTTCCCCTCTGCTCCCAGGAAGAAGAGGAAGACGCAGTGTCCGCAGCCCCACACCGTCTAGAGAAGCATTCTCCGGTCCCACGCACGTCCACACTGTTCTGGAGGACACAACCGAGGGCCCAGCTGAGGACACAACGGTGGCGCCTACAGCAGGCGACTTCCTGGCTTCACACGAGGAGCCAGGCAGTTTTGTATTCCGCTCTGCAACCCAAGCTGCCCTTGCACAGCTTTAAATACACAAATAAATAACAAAAATAAAGCCCCACAGGAAAAGGCTCTTCGCCCTGACTCGCTCTGGGGAAGAAGCCGCTGGTGGCAGAGCTCTGGGAACGGGGCTGGTGCTCTCAGGGACCGGCTGATGCAGCGCCCCTCCAATCCACCCCGGGACACACGGAGCACACAGGTTACTATGCAAACCAAACACGAGTAAACAGTCTGCGGTGTGAGCCCAGGAAAACCAGCGGCCAGGTCTCCCGAGCTCTGAAGCGTATTCAGAAACTTTCTACACCAGACGCTGTTTGTGCAACTCGCAATTATTCTGCGGTGCTGATGCAGGCCAGGGGGAGGAACACGCTCAGAGGGCGTGCCCAGCAGCAGGTGTCCTGGATAACGCCACACTCGTAGGTGGGGCTCGCTTGCTAAGGGTGGGCTACAAGACGACCAGCTCCCATCTGACAGGGGGTCACCCTGCAAAGTCTTCCGAGGCCTGTGACGGGCTCTCCGGCCCTCAGCCACCCTGGGCACCAGGTGTTCAGGTAATGAGAAGACACTTATTTTCTCAAGACTCTGCATTTTGGGACTGGTTGGCAGGCTTTGTTTCCTCACTGTGCGACCTTCTACGAGGCAGTGACGTGAGCGGTGGACGTGGTGAGGACGACGGGCACACAGCACTGAGGCTCCTGCAAGAACCAGCCAGTGGTTGTCGAAGAAGTGAAACCACAGAATGGCAAGAAAGAGAGCTGTGTGTGGCAAATCCCAGCCTGTTATGAGATGGAACCAAACAGCACGGCGTTCCGCGTGGAGCCGACACATCTTCATAAACTAGACACTGTTTCCATAACTGGCACCACCAGCTTAAAACTCACTCCAGACAGAAAACTCCCACACAGAAAGCAACTTTTAAACAAAATATAGTTTCAGACATGAAATCTGTTTGAACAATGATCATGAATCTTAAAATTCATATGCATCAGCTTGCTATGTTCCTAACCACTTCATCTAAAAATCACTATTAAAATTTCTATTGAACCTTCAGGGTGTGTGACTGGCATGCGGACGCGGCAGTCTGGGGGCGCACACAACCCTCCAGAGAGCTGTCACCCTGGGCTTCCAATCCCTTGATGAAAGTTACCCTAATTCAAGAAAACAAAGCCGGGAGCTGTGCCCGGTGTGACACTGTGAGCATACAGGTCCATTCTGCCACGTCCGCAGGAGTTGGGGCACAGAAGGAACCTGGAGTGGGGAACAGGGAATACCCAAGTGTTGATCTGACTCAACGGTGTGCGTTTGTTCAAATGACAGACAGACAGACCGACCGTGCGGTGACCTAGGACACGGTTCTAAGATGCTCGATGTACTAAGTGGCAGGAGGAGTGAGAACCATCATATGCAACAAACCCTAGCGGCAGCATAACGCCCAGGGACAGCCTCTTACAAGAGGAGGAGGAAGCTGGGCTGGACCCAACCTCCCCCCTCCCCAGCAGGACCAGGGGCTGGAACACTGAGGAGGGGGGTGGGAGGCCCAGAGAGACCCGAAGCTGCTAGCCCAGGAGGGAAGCCCCATGGCGCTTCCGTCAGTACCCCGTGCCTGGGCCCTCCACGCATCTCTCCAGAGGGGATTCCAGGCCAGCGATGGGTCAGTGACGCGCTCTGGGCTGCCGTGAAGGCGCAAAGAGAGGGACCTTCCAGGCCGCTGAGGCGAAAGGACAGGGTGACACCCACAGTAAAGTGTCACACACTTACATGGACCCGCACACTTGCTCTTTCTCCCTGGATGGACGCACAGGTGGCAGGGGCCTGCGTGTCCCTTGATATCCTTTCCAACCTTCCCAGTATGCATTTTCCAAACAGTGCAGTTCGGCTCCGTCCCGCTTCCTCTGCAGCAGAGCAGACCGTGTCGGGGATGTGCTGGAAGCCGTTGAACCACGATCACCGAATGGGGCGCTCGGCTGGGGCCTGAACCACCTGCGCCGTCCCTCTCTGCTGACAGGGGCTGTCATCCCTCGAGGACGGCCGCCTCCGTTAGCTGAGTGGCTATCACGCGCCTGCTGCATCTGTGAGTGGCAGGCAGTGCCCAGTGGCTGGCAGACCCGCCTGACACCTATCAGCCCCCCACAGGAGGCAGCAGACCCTGGAGGTCACCGTCCTGTGCGGGGTGACGGCTGTCTGTAACTAGCGCCCCTGCATGTGCGCTGGTCCCTGTCACTGGGCACCCGACGGCTCTGCATGCATTTGCTCAGTCACTCTTCATAGCACTCTTAGGAGGCGGACACTCTTACAAGCTCCATTTTACAGATGAGGAAACTGAGGTACAGAGAGGTTAAGCAACTTGCCCAAAGTCACACGGCGAGTAGGTGGCAGAATCAGGATTCTAATCCAGGTCATCTAACTGCAAAACTACCATTTCCACAAACAAAAACTGCACCCTAAAGAGCTAAGGAGCAAAACCCAACCAAGATGCTCCGGAAATGCCTATTCTCTCATCTCCACGGAAAGGTGGACCTCCTCTCAAGCTGAGAACACGCGAGCCTCAGGCGGGAGAGAAACCCGCTGTGGTTCACGAAGGGAGGGGCGAAGACACGCCCGGGAGAAGGCGGTGAAGCAGCAGCTTTCCTCCGCTGACCTCGAGAATCAGGTCTGAACAGACTGGGGCAGACCGCCAGAGACCCCCACCCAACCCGGGACCCCGAGAGGCTGCACCCGCTCCCAGCCTGCAGTCAACTAGCCCGTCCTGTGCTTTAGCTCAGATAGAACATTGCAAGTAAGAGAGTCCAACTTTTGAGCTCTGTTTTTTAAAGATTTTGTAAATTGATGAGATTTTGTAGATTAATAGAGAGTAAGACATTATTGCTGTAAAAAAGTGAAACTGCACAGAGGCGCACAGTAATAAGGGGTCTCCCAGCCAGAGCCCCTCCCAGGGCTGACAGCTGTGGGGTCTGGGTCTGTTCCGATGGATGTGGGTGTCCAATGCCACCCTCACTGTGATGCTGCGGCTCTGAGACTGGACTTTCTCACTCCGTGCTCCACACTGTGGCCTGGATGTCTGCCCTGGTGGATGGACAGGGGGTCCCCACAGCACCACTCGAGACCCAGCGGGAGGGCACTCGGGGGCCAGGTATAAAATTCCTGACCTGTATGTCGCCAGTTGACACTCAACCTTTTCCAAAAAACGGAGGCGAACCATTTTTTTTTTAACTTTACAGCAAAACAAAGCCGTGAACACAAACCACCCCTCTGCAAGGCCCCTGGGAGTGAGGTGCCAGGATGTGGCTGAGGGCCCCTGAGGGCTGGCCCCACCCACCCTCCCCACACTCCCACCTCCGTCCTAGACAACTCTCCCAAACTGGCTGAGCCCCTCTCACAGAACTGACGGCACTCTCTCCAGGCGTAATTAAGGGACTGGCATCTGAGCCAGTGTCGTCAAACTGTCCAGGGCTGGGCACAGCCTGGAGCTCTTGGCCTCCCCGACTCGGCCCCCAGCTGGGTGCACCGATGGTCTCCAGGCCAGACAGGGCTCTCAGAACAAGAGTGTGAAACCAGGGCTGCCAAGTGTGACCTGTGGAACAGGTCTCCCCACCCTCAGTCAGCCCAGCGTGTAGAAAAAAATTTGAAAGAGAAGTTTTTTACCATGCAGATTTACAAAATGAAAATTTGCTAGAGGGACTCAACCTGACACACAAAAGGCTTTCAGATGCCCGGTTTCCGGGGAGAAACACCAGCTCCGCTCATTGCTGTTTCTACCCTAATACCTAGGAGTCAGTCCATGAACGATTTTTCTGATCAAAGCTTCCTTAGATTTCAAAATAAAAAAGTAATATAAATTACCATCTTTTTACTTAGAGAAATTTTCTCCTAAGCAATAAAAAAAATCTAGCAAGGAAAAAATAGGAAAGAAAGAGAACCAAAGTCTTTCCCCCAAGTCATGGGTGTGCATGTAATCCTTGTCAATCTGTAATTGCAGTTAGTGCAAACCCCACTTTATGCCCACATTCCCTGAAACTGTGACTCTGTCCAAGCCGAACGGTGGTTTCCACGGCACACCTGCCAGCAAGGCTGGAGGCATCAAACCGCCCATGACGGAGAGGGCAGAACCGCCGCCTGACCCCCCGCGGTGGCAGACCCTCCAAAAGAGACTCCACGAAAATTCACGCACTGAAGTTCGCAAGTAACTTCATCCCCTGTGCAATGCCCCATGGCTCGGAGCACCGACATTTTGTGCTCAGAAGCCTTGGTTAAGAAAGCTCCCTAGTTTTATTTTTGAACATGGGGATGCATTATTTTTCTAATGTTCAAAAAGAGAAAGAGAAAAGAAAAGCCCCCAGACCTCCAGTGGTCGAACCCACGGTCTGTACTGACCCGGAGTCTGACCAGCTTGGCGGATGGCCGGCCCCTTCTCTGCCCGCGGAGGGCAGAAGTGACAAAGTGACAGCTGGCGAAAGGCAGGCTCCTGCAGCTCCCCAGCTCCCAGCTGTGGTGCAGGTGCTCTGGGGGGCCCCGGCTCCCTGCCCCCGCTCCAGGCTCAGGAGGGGAGATGCGGCCCAGGACCCAGGGGAAGGAAGTCTAAAGTGCTTCATTGTTGAAAGTGGGCAGTGTTATTTTTGTAATCTTTAAGAGAGAATGGAGACAGGAGACAGCGCGAGGCCTGCTCCATTAACAGGTGACTGGAGAGCAGCCCTGTTTCAGGAGGGGCGCCACACCCCGCGCTGGGAGAGCAGCACCCTCACACAGGGCGCCAGGGCCCCCGAGGACCACTCCATCGGTGGGCCAGGCCCGAGGCTGGGCAGGAAGGTGAATCAACAGCCCATCCTTTGGTGCTGGCTGGCCTAGGGGACGGGCCACGGCACCCCGTGTGGCTGCATTTTCTGACACTGGGAGCAGAGGGCGCCGGCCCTTCAGTCCCCTCTGGGGAGGCCGCTGCTCACCCCACCATCCACTGAGCACTCAGTCCAGGGCAGCCCCTCCTCCCCGGGACCCCTGCCTATGGAGCCCCTACCCTCTCGCCCTCCTGCCCCAGCATCGCAGGGGCAGGCCCTGCCCCGTGGTGGGCTGCAGTTGCCCACGGCTGCCACACCTGGCGGGACACCTGGCGGGACACCTGGCTGGCCCTGGGGCTTAGAATCAGCAAGCCCAGCATCGCGGGACATTTAAGCCACATTCTTCAACAGATTAGTGACAAAGCTGACATTTTTTTACCTCCCCCAGTTCCAAATCAGAGACACCGGGGTTGTTTACCAGCCCCTCACTCGCCCATTTCTGCCTCCAACTCTTGTCTCGTTTGACAGGTGCTACAGCTTCATCCCCCTCTCTGAGCATCCTGAACACAGCGCACACTTTCGAGCCTCTTTTCAAACTGTTTCACAAAACAAGTTCCACCTGGGGAGAAATCCGATTCTGACCTCGGTTTCTGTGCGCCGTCTTGGTGTCAGACTTCCCGTCGACCCTGACCTTGGTCGGGAGTTTCGAGCTGTTTTGCTGAAACTCCCTCCCTCTGGGTGCAGCCCCCTCCGTCTGACCATCTGAGGCCTTTGGTCCAGACCGGGCACAGAACAGCGCTTGGGGCTCTGGCTGTGCTGTGATGTTGGGGATGCTGCAGCTCAGAGGGGCACCCAAGGGTGTGGCACTCTGCAGCATCAAGAGCCTTGTCCCGCTTGCCCTCTCGGCCCCCAGCTCCCTAGAAGACCGTGGCTGCTGTGACAGGTCAGCAGTCACTCTGTGCTCAGCCCTCCCTCCCACCTGGGCCCCCTCACCGGCAGGACTCCCCCAAGCCAACCTCTGGTTTCAAGCAACAAGCTGGCCATGTGTGTCCCCTTCTGCAGCAGAGCACTTAGGACCCTGTCCTCCGACCAGTGGGACCTCCAGGTGGCACTTCCACAGCCTCCACCTTGGCTGTCCCCCCTGCTTTGCATCTCAGTTCCATTTCTGGACCTTGGGCATTTATCTACCTTGTTTTGGACTCAGACACTCCGTTGCTTTGGTTTCCGTGGGGGGCGGGCACGTCTGCTCACATTTTACTGATCACAGGACCCCACGTTCATGTTGGGCGCCCACCGGGTGCTTTCCACACACGGCAGAAATGCCCTTACGTGGCCCCCTGATCCCGGGAAACCACGGCGCTGAGTGCACCCCCAGCCGACTGTCCTCCAGCGGCTCACACTCCTGCCCCCTCGAGCTCCAAGTTCAGCAGGAATCACTGTGTTTGCGTCTAACTCACTAACGGCAGCCACTGTTTCCGTAGCTGCATAACTTCATGAAATAATGCAGAGGCCACGGAAATGAGTCAAAATAGGAGAAGGGGGCAGTCAGCCCATTAACATCACACTGGCTCCCCTGGAAATATCTGTAAATCCAAGGAGCTAGCCATCCAGCCACTGAGGGAGGGACGACGTGAGAACGGAAGAAACAGCCGGGCCTTTGGAGGACTCCGCACTTAGAGAGTTGCTGGCAGCCACGGTGCTCGGGGCTCAGTGCTCCTTAAAGAAGCCAGAGCTGGGCTGACGCAGGCAACGCCGCAGAGCAGTTAATGCGGGCGGGTGACGATGGCAGCCCTGGGCGCCCCGGGCCGGGCTCTCCAGGCTCAGCCCTTCTTGCCTCCATCGAGCCTCCCACCCTGTGGGGCCCAGGGTGGGCGCAGCGGACTTGGCAGGGCTGGCTCCAGCGCCCGCTCCACTGCTGAGGCCCTGGACACCCGCTCTAAGGCCCTCCCAGCATCCGGCTCTTCCGACCCGACCAGGCATGGCTCTCGGTGTGTTCCTCGGGGTCCCGGCACGGCCCGCCACCCCAGGGCCACCACCACACCTGCTCCTCCACAAACGTGGGCAAGCCCTTCACCCTACAGGTCCTGGCAGCAACAGTAATCAAATGATTGTGAAACGAACCACCGCTTGACAGCTGTCTCTTAAGGCAAGCATCTAGTTAGATGCCTAGTAACCGCGGGGGGAGTCCTTGCAGAAAAGAACCTCTTCCCCACCCCAGTACTCACCGTCCTAACACCGTGCACAGCGCAGAAACATGGGCGGCTCTGCCACAGACGATTACTATCATTCACCAGAGACCCGTTGAACGGGGGCAGGGGGCGCACAGCTTAATTCATGAGGACATCTTTTCACCTCCTGCCACTGTGCCCGAGGTGGCGCATGTGCCCAGCCCCCGGACCCCAGGCCTGGCCTTCGGCTAATCTGTGCCAGAATCACACAGGACTGCCAGGCAGGGCGGCCAGGGCCCCAGGTCTCAGCCCACCCCACACTCACCTGTACCCAGTCGATTTCAGCTCACAGAAACTAAACTGCTGGAGAGACCACAAAGAAGTCTTCTCTCTGAAATGTGTGGGTGCTTCTTGCAGCATAAAACCCACCAGAACTTACTGGCCCATGTTCATTCTCACACAAGCACGGTCCCAGCTGGCCCGGCACCAACTGAGGCAGGTGAGTGAGAAACGCCTGTTTTCTGAGAGCCGAACACCTGAGCCAGGGTTGACCTAGCCTCAAGCACCCCAATAAAATGAACTCCTGTCCCACCACACGGACTCGAGGACACGCCCCCCCCTGCTGAACCACCTCCTCCTCGTTGATGAGTTAACCTGATGATAATCCCCAAAGAATCAGCTCGTTCTGTCAAGGAAGGCAGGGGTGACCGCCAACCAGCCACCTCCGCTGCCAGAGAACACGTGACTCAGGAACTCTCCAGATTTCACAACCCCTGGCATGCAGAGCCACACGGTCGTGTGTTTTGCCAGCAAGAGTCTGTCCAGGCAGAAGTTTCCAGACAACCCTCTCCTGCGGGCCCACCGGAGAAACAAGGGTGCCAGGGACGTCAGCTATAGGTGCTAGGAACTGCATTAAAAAGTGGAAAGAAAAGGTGAAGCTAATTTTAATAGCGGATTTTATTTAACCCGAGAGAGCCAGAATATCATGATTTCGAGGTGCACTCAACACAAAAAAGGCGCTGCTGGGGCATCTACGCCACCCCGCCTCGTCTTCTAAGGCTGTGTGGGTGTTTACCTCTCAGCACCTCTCACTTCGCCTCTCTGCTTCCAAGGGTCCAGTGGCCACACGTGGGCCGTGGCAGCTACATGGGACCATCCAGCTCTGTCATTTCAGTTACCCATATGACATTTTGGCCGACAAACCTTTTGACCTCCCTGATCATGCAGGCGCTACAGACGCGGAAACCGTTCTGCTATTACAGCCTGACAGCGTCCAGTGTCGAGCTGAAGCAGGAGATGCCATAAGACAGATCAGAACGTCTTACTCACTCAGTCCCGGCCTTTCTCCTGGAGCTCAGGGTGAGGACAGACAGAGACAGCCACAGGGACTTCTGCACGTTCACTAAGAGCTGAGGCTCTTCTTTGGGGCAACCAGAGGTGGGGAGGGTCCTCGGATAACTAGCTCACCCCAGCCCCGCTCACCTGGGCCACAGCTCAGGAGAGGTTGAACCCACCATGGAGGGTGCAGACCTGGAAACTGTGAGGTCTGAGGAGCACGGCCCTAAGCTCCCATTCTCTCTGCAGCAACTGCTCAGGCGGCTCACCCCGTCCAGGGGAGGCAGGAGGCCCCGGTGTAGAGCAGCGTGGCGAGTGGTGCCCTTACCTGCGGGCTCCCTGGGCCGGACCTGCAGGGCGGTCCCTCAGACACCCAGAGGTGGCCGGCTTTTATCCTGCCCTTGGCCCCTCCCAGTCAGGCGGGAGGGCGGGAGCTGCCAGGAGGGGGGCTCACAGTGTCCCTTTCACCCATGACCTCAACTCTGCAGGAGGCAGAAGCAGCCAGGAGCACGGCCTGGGGCAACGGCTGCAGGGCCAAGGGGAGAGCACCTAGCTGCCCACACCCAGCTGGTCTGGCACCAACTGAGGCAGGTGAGTGGCAGGGAACAAGTCCTGCCTGAGACGGCGGCTGGTGCCTCCTCCTTTTTCTTATTTTCATGAAGATACTGAAAGCCAGGACCAAACCAGCCCCCGTACCGAGAAAAGAAATGAAGTCAACATTTGCAGAACAGCTCGAGCATGTGGAGTGCAGAGAGGGAAGCACAAAGAAATGGGGAAAAGCCTTCTTTCTGTCAGATTCAGGGCAGAGGTCAAGGATACACACAGTTTCTGAAATACTGACTACTCTGCCAAGTGGTAGGAAGGAGCTGGCTGCTGATCCGAAACTCATGCTCCCTTGCTTCCATACCAACAGGATGGACACTCTGCCAGGCAGGCTCTGGGCCCAGCCTAGAAGGTGAGGTCCCAGCCACCCTGCAGGGACGGCCATGTCTAGTTAGGGAGATGGAGTGAAAGCTGCTGGGTAGAGCCTGGGGAGAGCTCCTCAAAATGAAATGGCCCAGATATGCCCTTTTCCTCCTTCCTGCCTGGAACGTAGATGAAATGGCAAGAGAGGAGCAGCCTTCTTGAGACCAGCAAGCCATAATCAGGAGAACAGAAGCTGCAGGCTGAAAAAGATATCAGAGGGAGCCTGGCTGTGGTTCTGTGGAGCTGTTAGCTTGGCCCAGGGCTGTCTTACTGTTAACAGGAGAAAAACAGACCTGCGCTGATTTGTTACCTCACTTTTACGTGGGCTGAACCTGCCTGAACACGTGTGGAACTCCGGGACAAACGTGTATTAAGTGGTAGATACCTGAATCGAAGAAAACTATATCCTGAGCTACACACGACCTCCTAGTTCATGAACAGGGAGACACACCTCCAGGTCCTGCCTTCGGGTGCGCCCTGTCTCAGTCCCAACATCTCGTCCTCGTGTGACCCACTGATTAAGTTACAGGGATCGCTCCCTGGGCTCAACATTCCCAGGGACAGGTAGCTGGAGACTTTGAAAAACACTCCATCAACTCTGCACAACACAGCTGCAGACCAGTCTCGGGAAACCTCACCACCTTCTGGGGGAGCCCGTTCCTTAATGCGTGTCTCTCTTTTTTACCGGGAATATTACGCGGAGTCGTTATCTTTACTGCTGTGAGCCTGACCCGCTGTCTCCCAAGCCTGCTCCAGGGTTACGAGTCTGCCTTGTCCCTGCCTGTGCCACGACGACCACGCCGAACAAGGGGGAATCTGGGCCCCAGCAAACACCTCCTGCTGCTTCCACGTTCACAGCTCTGGACATCTCGATCGGAGCTGAGAGAGGGTGAAGTTGGCAACTCACAACTTGGAGGACCTAACCCGACACAAACGGGCGGACCAGCTCTGGGAGGGAGTCCAGGAGGTCCTGGACGCCTGGATGACTCGGTTTCCCCGGCTCTTGGCCCGCTTGTGGCCCTTTTCCTCCTCCTGCTGTTCGGCCCCATCCTCTCCGCCCAACACCTTACACACTGTGGGACACACCCACCGACGCCGCGACAGTGTACAGCTGCCACGGCGACAGCAGCATACGGACAAAGAAGGCAAGAGAAGAGGTGGCCCCCTTGCTCCCCAGAAAAGCCTGCCCAGTTCCCCGAGTAACTATGAACATCCCTCCCCTGCATCCCCAGACCCTTTATAACAACTGCTTAACCGCCCCAGGAGCAGAGGGTTCACTCGTGGACTCTGTTCCTGCTTCTCCGCTCTCGGCCGTTGAATAAAGCTTGTGCTGCTGAGCACTCGGCTTCGGCTTTGATTCAAATCTGTGACACAGAACAGGAAGAACCCTCCGAGGAAGGATGGACTACGTGTACAAGGCCCACCCGTGGGCCCCTCCTCAGAGCTCCCTCCCAGTGGGGGTCAGAGTCGCACCAGAGTGAGGTGAAACTGGTAACGCTTGTGCACAAGCAGGAGGTCTACACTGGCCATGCATTGGTGTGCGCAGGTCTGCAGGCCATGGAGGCTGCACCCAGCACGACCCCCAGCATGGCCGGGCCCACTCCCACCTCCTCAAAAGCACCGTGCTCTCCGGCCTCGCTGCTCCTCACACGGCACGCACGCTGGCAGCCGGTTTCCTGGGGACCACACTCTCCCGTGAGCATCAGAGGGAAAGGGCCAGGCGCATGCCCGCCAAGCAGGGCCCAGCCAGCGGTGTGCAGACCACCCTGGGGCTCAAGCCAGGGTGAATAGGGACAGGCTCCCCACGCACAGACTAAGGGCTGCCCTCTGCCCCCAGAGCCCTGCCTGCTGGTCACGAAGGTGTGCTGCCCTCTCCGGATTCCACAGCAGCAAAGCCAGGGCTTTCCCTGCCCAGTGCAGATCCCACCAGAGCCCCGCATCTGCCCGGTGGCTCCCACTGAACCAAGAGCAGAAGCCACTGCCCTGGCGTCCACAAAGCCGGGAGCCCTGGCCTGCTCCGGCCTGCGGTCCGCGCTCTCCCAGCTGTCCACCAGCCTCACCACATCCTTCCTTTTTCCCTCCCTCCCCGGCCAAGCTCCCTCCTGCTGGGGGCATTTGTTCCCACCACCTCCTGGGAGGGGTGGTCCCTTCACCCCCGACCCAGACCCCCAGGTGGATTCCTCGTCAGCACTGGTCACCTGGCAGTTCGTTCGTGTGTGTCTGTTTCTTTGTCGATCACTGTCCCCTCGCCTCCCCCACTGCCCAGGGATGCAGCCCCCAGGGCTGAGAGGGGCCCCTATAAGTCTGTGGACAACAGATGGGCTGAGGGCGGGACCTCACACATGGTTCACGTTTATCCGTGTCACTCCCGCCACGAGCCTGTGCCAGCCACAGGCACTGAGGTCCCCAGGTCATTCGTCTCTGCCCCGAACACAGAGTGGGTCGTCTGGCACGTGGTTGGCCCTCGATTCAAGCTGGTAGATCATTAAATAAGATCTATGCCACGTGAGGGCAGTGAAGGTTGGCATTGTGTGCGCACCGGGTGCTTGGCTCCTATGGGGGCCCTTCCCCAGGGGCCTTGGCAAGTCCACAAATGACGACCCAGGTCCTCTCATCTCCGACAAGCCACGTTGGACACCAAGGCTCCAAATCCACAGATCAATGGGCCCCTTCCAGCAGCCATGGAAAACCCAAAGTCTGTCTTTACGTCAAAGCTATGTGGGTTTTCAAAGCATTAAATGGCATGCTTCTTTACAGGCAGCTTGACTTCTGGAAAAGACAACACACATCGCTAGTTGTGGTATTTTTCTAGCCTGTACGACATTAGGGACCTACACCACAGAAGAAGCACCCCAGCTCCAGCGTCACTTCTGGCTCCAGGGCCCTCGTCTACACATGACGCCAAGAGTCTGTCTTGTCTTGAGAGCAGGCGAGGACTCCGGGAGAGCACAGAAGTGCAAGTGCTCAGTGCCGTGCTGCACGTGCCCAGGAAACAAGGGTTTGAAAACACTCTGGATCCAAAATCCCGGTTCTAAGGTCTCGACACTACTCAGGAAGACAGTAGACACACAGATGAACTTCAGCTAAGACAACCATGCATCCTAACGTTGTAAGGGTACCACTTCAAGGACAGAAATAGATTACAGATTTAATAGATTACATCCAGGAGAAGGCAGGCAAAGGATGGTAAATGATGATGATGATGATGACGAAGCAGAAAGTCCAAACATGTCAGTAATCACAGTAAGTATAAACAGTAGTTTAAAATGCAGCCATCTGCTAGATTTCCACGAGACAAACAAAGCTAAAACAGTATGTCACAGAGAGAGACACTGAAGGCACAGGAAAGACACACAGACACCCACAGGAAGGACGCTGGGGTAACAGGTACAGGTGTGAAGTGGACATGCGGGCAAGAGGTCTGGGAGAGATGCAGACAGTGGGCCATGCAACAGGCAGCTCCGTTTGCTGGAATGGTCCAAAGCTGGGCCACGACAGAGCTGGAGGACACGCCTGAGCCACCATGCTCAGTGCTGAGCTCTGACGCGTTTAACTGGAGAAGGACGGAGGCCAGAGGGCCGAGGGCTCGGCGGGTGAGGGTCACCTGCTCTGACAACTAACTGGAACGTGGGGACGTGGAAGAGAGTGAGCCCCCAGCACTTCACACGCAGCAGCAGGTACATGACAGCAGAGCAGCTGCCAGAGCGGGCAGGTCAAGGCCAGGTGTGTGCGAGCAGGTGCGAGGGAAGGCGATGCCGCGGGGAGAGGCGGTTCCAGGGTGTTTTGTTGTCGCTCTTAGTGGAGAAACCATAGACTAAGGATCTGACATAGAGAAACTCGAGTTAGGTAACCACTAAGACAAACACACACTCCCCAGCTACCAGGTCAACAGCACCAATACACAAAACAAGCCCCAGGAAGGCTCAGAACATACACCACATGCGGCAAGAGTGTGTGTCTGTGCTGTGAGCATCTTGCTGCCTGTGCACACATTTTACCCATAACCCCAAATACACAAAATACCGACAGCACAAATCCAAATGGGCTGAGAGCATCCAACACGGGGAGACAGCTTCATGCTGGCTTACAGAGCAAACCCAGCTCTGCTAGGTCTGCGAGAAAGCCCACACACAGCAATTCAGCAGGGCTGAAAATAATGGATAAATGTATACTGGGAAAATGCAAAAGAAAAAAGGAGGGTTCAAAATCTTGGTATCAGACAATAAAATATCAGTCCAAGTGAAATTAAATGAGACAAAGTGGGACTACTTATAATGCTGGAAACAAAAATCCTTAAAGAAGATATAACAGTTTAATATCTACGTGCCAAATAATCCAGCAGCGCTTTCCATAAAGCAGAAATTACCGGGGATGCTGTAGAAACAAATCAGAGCATGCTGAGAACAGGAGACGTCAATAACTCTCTTCCAGCCGAAGAAAGAACAGGTGGTCAAGACGAGACAAAGGCACAGCAGACGTAACAGCAAGTTTAATGAAGTGGATCTTAAGTGACACAGTCGATCCTGGACTGGATACGAGAGAACACACTTCCTCTCAACAGCCCCAGGAACGTTCATGAAAGCGCCCACACATTAAGCAACAAAGAAATTTTCAACAATTTCCAAACAGTAAGTAAAACACAAACAATCTTCCCTGGAAATTAAAAACAAAGTCAGAAAACAGCAAGGGCCTCTCCTTGAAGTGAAAACACTCTCCTCTTAGATGTTCTTCTCCGGGGAAGTGGAAACCAAAGCTGCAGAATTTCTAGGAAACAATGCAAACTAAAGCAGTGCTCAGAGGAAAATTTATCACATTAAATACCTTAAATCTTTAGGAATGAGGGCCGGCCCAGTGGCGCAGTGGTTAAGTGCACATGTTCCGCTTCAGTGGCCCAGGGTTCGCCAGTTCGGATCCCGGGTACAGACGTGGCACCGCTTGGCAAAAGCCATGCTGTGGTAGGCGTCCACATATAAAGTAGAGGAAGATGGGCATGGATGTTAGCTCAGGGCCAGTCTTCCTCAGCAAAAAGAGGAGGATTGGCAGATGTTAGCTCAGGGCTAATCTTCCTCAAAAAAAAAAAAAAACTTTAGGAATGAAAGCACGCAAATAAGAGAGGTGAGCCTCCAAAAAGTTAAAAGAAAACTATGAAGTAACTGAAGGAATTAATAAACGTAAGAGCAAAAAAGAATGAGGTAGAAAAAAGCATTCTAATTAACAGCTAAATTTTAAAAAGCTGGTTTTTGAAGAAAATCAATAAAATAGATGTCATCTATAGCAATAAAAAACTAATCAAGGAAAAGAATAAAAAGGCATAAAAAAGAGGGAATAACCATCAAACGAAAATATAAACATTTTTTTAAAATCATGGAAATAATTGCACATCTCTATGCAAATAAATTTGAAAAACCAGATGAAATCTAGGAGAAAAAAACTTACAAAAAAGTGACCATAGAAAAGATAGAAAGTCTGAGCAGATGTTTTTATAGAATTAAAAGATATCTGTCAGAGTTACCTCTAGTGAAAGATAGCAAACCCAGATGGCTTCACAGGAGAATTCTGCCAATCCTGTAAGAACAGACCATCTTACACTATTTAGCTTTTTCCAGAACACAGAGTAAGAAGGAAAACTACCAAATGCCTTTCCTGAAGCAAGTATGACAGTAAATTCACAATGTGAGAAAGAATGCAGAAGGAAGGGAGGAAGGCAATGTGTCTGAATCCACAGTTCCCGAGTGTGAGGCAAGGACCCCAGGGGTCCCCAAGACCCTGTCAGGGATCTGAGAGTCCTCTGTTTTCCAAATACGTGCTGGTGACGCAGAATTTTTCTTTATGTACCTCAACCAAACGGCACTGCAGCAGACTGAAGGCAGAAGCAGATCATTTCCGCTGTCTCCTATTAGGTCAGATGTTAAAGAGATTTCCTACACTATAAAAACATAAAACAGTGCCAATTCTCCTCACTATATTTTTTTTCAGTTTTGGAAACTACAGTTTTTCTTTATAAAAGAATGTTATTTATGTTAACATGTAATGGGTTTATTGCCGCTATTTTAAGTAAATATTTTTAAATGTTCTCAATGTTAATTTCTAAAACAGTATATATCAACAGCAGGGTTTCTCCACCATGGCACGATTAACATTTTGGACCAGATGCTTCTTGGTTGCTGGGGCTCTCCTGAGCACTGCAGGACATTTAGCAGCATCCCAGGCTTCTACCCGCTAGTTCTATGCATCATCCAGGAGTGACACCCCCCACCACTGGTTACGTCAACCAAAAACATCTCCTGACATTGTCGAATGTCCCTGTGTGTGTGGGGGGGGAATCACCCCTAGTTGAGAACCATAACAGACACAATTCACAAAAACAAAAGCTCTTGGGGGTCCTCAATAATTTTTTAGGAGCATAAAGAGATCAAAAAATTGAGAACCACTGCTCTTTACTTATGAATATAAATACAAAAATTCCTTAAAAAATTAGCACACAGAATCAAACAGCACATTACAAAGACAATACACCACAACCAAGTGGGGTTTGTTTCAGAAATGCAAGGATGGTTTGATAGTAGAAAATCTATTAACAAAATTCATTATTTTTCTTTAATAAGAATGCTGGGCAGATAATTTAACAAAATCCAACCTCACTTCCTGATAAAAACACTCAATAAAGTAGGAGTAATTTAAAATATTGTGCACACTCATCATATGCTTTCCCCTACGGTGATACACTCACTATATAGCTCCCTGTCAGGTGACAATGTCTCAGACCCAAAGTGAGCCTTTACTTAACGGAGAAACACTAGAGGCATTCCAGTGGACATCAGGAACAATACGAAATGCCCATTACTTAACAGGCCAATCACATGCGTGAATATCGATGGAATACTAGCAATAAATATATATTAGCAAACTGACCCTGGCCATGGAGTCACAAAAACAAAGCACCACCATGACCAGGTGTGGTTTATACCAGGGCCCGGGAATGGTTTACTATAGGAATCAGTTACTCTAATGATTGACAGTAAGAGATCAAAGGACAGCAACAACAGATGAAGTTAACACCACTCCTAACATTTAAGGACACCTACCCTCGAGGTGTCAAGTCCTCAGAGAACCTAGTGCAGCCGCTAGGAAAAGACGAGTAAAAAAAAATAAGAGAAATATGGATCAGAAAGAAGAAAACAAGTTTTCATCATTCGTAGATGATACGATCGTCTACACAGAAAATCCGAGAGGTTCTTGAGGCAAGTTGTTGGAAACACCGCGAGTCAGTGAAGTCGCTGGGTGAGAACATCAACAATAGTGCAGCCGCGGCATCGTCTTCCTTCCTCTCTAGGTCTGCTCGCAGCCAGCACGTGTCCTTGACGGAGGTCACTGTCACTTTGGGACAAGAAAGACAGCAAAGTGGCGCTAGAAGTGAGAAGGGCCACACGCGCGGGACATTCATTTGAGGGCAGGCTTGCTCAGACTTGTGCCGCCTCTTCTGCATCTGAGGCTGGAGGTCACGAGCTCAACCACCCCTCCCGGCTTGGTCCTGGTGCTTCTACGGATACGCCTCCCAATTTCAATTCACACGGAAGCAAGTTGGCGAGAACTTAGGCAATACCAAGTGCCAAGTCCCTGAGGGCGGCTAAGACAGCTCGGGGGCTACAGATGAGGTTACCCCGAGACGCTCCACCTCTGCTCTGCCAGAGCCCCTCAGCACAAAGCCACACCAAAGTGGCGAGACGTCTGGGGCTCTGAGGCAGACGTGTGTTCACCAAGAGATAAGGTGCTGCCAGGCAGACAGTGTCTGTGAGACAAGACACAGCACCCTGACACAGTGGCCTCGTGGCCAAGCAGAGTTCGACAGAGGCCATAGACCCACTTCTGCTTCTGCTGTGCCTGCACTTCAGATGCTCAAAGGAAAACAGCTTTCCTCACGAAAGCTGCAGATCCAGGCAATAAAGTGCCTGTAAATGTGCTTGCACATGACCCTGTACATGTGTTCCAACAAGAGGGACACAGTGTGGAGTGTTTCAGAAAACAGGCGCTCCTCAGTAGAGAAGGGATTTGGCCCAGGCCGCCGTCCAGGTAGAGCCTTCCCATCACCCTTGCCGACCTAGGAACAGCACAGACAGAAACGGAGAGCTGGCTCCACACCAGGAGGCAGAGTCCACCTTCCACTGGGTCAGGCGTCCGGGCCAGGCGGGGCTTACTCACGCTACACAGCGCGAGGGCCAGTGTCCCCCCTCTCCACAGACACTGTCTCCACTGCATGTGCCTGATCCCCGCCAGCCCATCAGCAAGAATGAGTATGCCAGTTCAACGCTTTCTGAGCCACATGCTCACTCCAAGCGCTAAAAGCATACTCCAGTTCTAACAAACTGACGATCGGTGACCGTGCTCTGAAATGACCACACAGACATTTCCTGTAACTCGCGCATGTGTGTGTGTACATGTGTAAGTCCATGCATGCTCTTTAGAGCTCGCACACAAAGGAGCCTTGTTAAATGAGGTAGATCGATATGTACTGAAAGACTCCAGGACAAGTTGAAACCAAGTTGCACAGATGTATGCTATGACACATGAATACACTTTTAGAAACCCTGTGTATGTATGTTCTTATGTGTATTTTTACAAGTTCTGGAAGGATAAACCACAAACCATTTATAGTAGCTCCCTCTAGGAAAAGAGTGGGATGGAGTGAAGAATGAAATTTTGATTATTTATTAGATTGGGCTCTGCGTTTAATTTTACAAGCATGTAGTGCTTTTATAATTAAAATTTAAATATTAAGAAAAAAGTTGCTTGCTTCTTTATTAAGCTCTAACCTTTTGTCTCTATAGTAGTTACGACAATCTAATCAATTATCTTGAACACTGATAAGATTTTTTTTTAAGGGAAAAAGTTCACCTTGAAGGATATATGCCTTCTCCAGATACAACCTAGCTGGTCAGAGTCGGAGCCTTTGCTGGGCCCGATGTCACCTTCAGAGCAAAGAGAATCCTTCCAGCAGAGCCACAGCGTGGGGACCCACGGCCGAGCCGGCTGCACCTGGCCCCCGCCCGCCTGCCCTCTCAGGGCGCCCCTGCCCTGTGCCACCCCTCGCCTTCACTGTCAGGCGCCTCCTGCCTCAGGGCCCGGGACTGAGGCTCATGGGGCACGTGGGCCGCAGCAGGGGTGCAGGACCAGCCTGGCCTCCGTCTTGGTCACGACGAAACAACTGTTCTGCAGACAGAGGCTGGGGGTACAAACCTCTACACCTTAAGCCTTGGGGTTCCCTTCACTCTAGAACTCACAAAACAGAGGCACCCCAGCAATCCGAGAGGCTGCCTGCTTCACCCATGGAAGACCACAGCACCACAGACCAGCCTCACCTTCCTCAGAGAGTATTCTGGGTCTCCCGGGGCTCCCAACCCCAGCCACCCTGGGAGCAGAGACCCCGGGCCTCGCTCTGCACCCTCGCACTCCCGGTGGGAGCCCTGGCCCCACCGGGGTCATCTTCAGTAGACTCTGCAGGACAGGGACTAAGCCCTCAGGGCCGAGAGGACCCTTGCTGCCATCCGCCTCACCCCTCCCGCTGCAGAGGGCAGTGCCCATAGCCGGCCGGCAGCGCTGGAAGCAGGGCTCTCGCAGACCCCTGGCCGAGGGAGGAGACGGGGGCCGGGAAGGACGCACGTCGGACAGGCACCGTTGCAATGGCAGGACCCAAGAAAGACGAAGGAAAAGCTTCAAATCATCCAAAGACATGTACAGAAAAATTAGTGGAAAACTAGCTTGAGCTAAATTGCAGTCACAGTTATATAGGAGCGCGGATCTGTTCTGCTGTTTGTGAGTGAAGGGGCCACGGGGCAGAGGGACGAGCTATTTTGCGCAGGGGCCACGCGGAGCGGCCTGCTCGGGAACGCTCCGTCCCAGGGCCCTATGGATGCCCAGAACAAGCTCCGCCAGCTGGGGTCCTCCGCCCGCCGGGCTTTTCCCACCAGCCTCCTGCTCCAGGGCAGCACCTGCTCCTGTCTGTGGGGCTGGCACAGGACGAGACAGCCGGCACAAGCGGCTACCAGGACCCCAGGACCTGGCAGGGACAGGATGGACGCAGCCTGCCCTCAGGGCCCGGCAGGGGGCTCTGAATCCTGCGCGGCCCTTGCGCGTGAGGGCAGGGAAATCGTTTATGCGGAGACCCCACCCACGAAGAATAGGATTCGCTCAACACGGGCGGGAAGAGAAGGGAATAATGAGGGATTTTTAAAGTGGTCAGTGCGGAGCTGACATGCATAATAATAATAGTTTTCCACGGTGACTGGGACCAGGCCACAGCCCCACGACGCTCCAGCGCCCACCGTCCCACCACTGTCACCTTCAGTGCTTTGTCATTTTAGCTATTCTGCTTCTGGACAGACATGACGTTGGTGGTTTTTAATTTTCATTTCTCTTATAACTAATTAAGTTGTGCACCTTTCCAGAAGTTTATTAGACATTGGACATCTTCTTTCGAGAGGTGCTGGTTCAAGTCATAAATGAATGATTTGCCTCAAAGTTCAATACTGACGGTTACTAGTGGGGGGGACCTGTTTTGCTATATCATTCTGGCTTCTTAAAAGTGGTCAATTGTGGTCAATTCATCTACGACAAAGGAGGCAAAAATATCCAGTGGGGAAAAGACAGGCTCTTCAACAAATGGGGTAGGAGAACCAGACAGCCACACACACAAGAATGAAACTGGACCACTAGCTCACGCTGTATACAAAAAGAAACTCAAAATGGATTAAAGAGTTAAAGGTAAGATCTGAAACCATAAAACTCCTAGCAGACAATATAGGCAGTAAACTCTTTGACATCGGACTTAGCGATATTTTTTTTGGATCTCTCACCTCAGGCAAGAGCAACAAAAAGCAAAAATAAACAAGTGGGACTACATCAAACTAAAATCTTCTGCATAGCAAAGGAAACCATCAACAAAATGAAAAGGCAATCTACTGAATGGGAGAAAATATTTGTAAGCAATATATCCAATAAAGGGTTAATATCCAAAATATATAAAGAATTCATACAACTCAATATCAAAAAAACAGTCTGATTAAAAAATGGGCAGAGTATCTGAAAAGACACTTTGTTCCAAAGAAGACATACATACAAATGGCCAACAGACACATGAAAAGATGCTCAACATCACTGATCATCAGGGAAATGTAATCAAAAACACAATACCACTTCATACCTGTTAGAATGGCCATTATCAAAAAGATAAGAATTAACAAGTGTTGCTGAGGATGTAGAGAAAAGCGAACCCTTGGGCATTGTTGGCCAGAATGTAAACGGGTGCAGCCACAATGGAAAACAATATAAAGGTTCCTCAAAAAATTAAAAATAGAACTACCATATCATCCAGCAATTCCACTTCTGAGTATATATCCAAAGAAAACAAAAACACTATTTCAAAAGGATATTTGCACCCCTAGGTTCATTGCAGCATTATTCACAATAGCCAAGACACAGAAACAACCTAAGTGTCCACTGATGGACGAATGGATAAAGAAGATGTAGTGTACGCATACAGTGGAATATTACTCAACCATAAAAAAGAATGAGATCTTGCCATTTGCAACAACACAGATGGACCTAGAGGATATTTTGCTAAGTGAAATGTCAGATAAATACCATGTGATTTCACTTACGTGTGGAATCTAAAGCACAAAACAAATGAACAAACAAAATAAAACAGAAACAGGCTCAGTGATGCAAAGAACAAACTGATGGTTGTCAGAGGGGAGGAGGTGGAGGAATGGGCAAAACAGGTAAAGGGGATTAAGAGTGCAAACTTCCAGTTATAAAACAAGCACGGGGACGGAATGCACAGCACAGGGAATACAGTCAATGATACTGTCTGGTGACAGATGGTGACTAGATTTACTGTGGTGATCACTCTGTAATGTATAAAAATATCAAACCATTATGATGTGCACCTGAAACTAATATTGTATGTCAATTACACTTCAGTTTTAAAAAAAGTGCTAAGTTATATATGTGTAACTGAAAGTCGTTTCGTTTCGTAAATGTTGAGTTAATCACCAGATGCTTGGTTATAAATCTGATCTGGGAATTTCCCTTAGTTATTACTAGTCCTAAAAAGCATACTGTTTTCAACTCGCCATTCTCCTGCCCACTGTTTTGCCCAGCCCTCAATTGTTACAGAACTCTGCGGTCCCCGTCCCCACAAATGAGGGAGATCATTTCTAACTTCCCCAAATTCCATCTTTTTGGGAGAGGTCTGGCTGATGACTAGTCACCCTCAGCCACCCTCCCCCAGAAACAAACCATCGTGGACGACGCACGTCTGCCGTGCACAGTGCACTGTGCTCACAGATCCGAGCCCCCGGTGCCACCCCCAGCCCTGGCTGGCCGTCGCAGGCTGCACCCGGGCTCCAGCACCTCCGGCCCCACTGTGAGGAGGATCCTCTGAGCCCTCAGCTCAGCTACTGCCCGATAACGACCAAAAGGGAAGGAACACACTGAGACTCGCTTGAGGATACAATATCGTCTGATTTTCTTGTGCACAGAACAGCAGCCTGCAACAATTTAACAGTCGACACCATAAGCTACCTATTATTAAATCAATAACAAGCAAAAAAAGCAAACAAACTTGTTGATTCAGAATGTTGGCGACAAAAGGCTCAAAGTGCTAGTTAGCAGAGAGCTGCCATGTGTATCACATTTATGTTACCAGTTATCAAACACGCACTCATACTGAAACACTGAAATCTGAAGAGACGCTGAACAAGGTAATTTTAATTTGACAACTAAGGAGATACCGCTGTGCTCGATTCATATATTTGAGCAACATTATTTTAAACAAGTCATGACTATAAATGTAAAAAGTACGAGGCTGGCATCGGGTTGCATCAATCCTGCTCGTATCCGAAAAGCCTGTTTTACGACTAGCAGCTCTGAGCGCACTATCCGGTGTAATTACGACGCAGGGGGTCACATTCCCTGCCCACTGAGGATGGGGACCGTGAGGTGAACTCGCAAACTTTCAGATGTAATTCTGGGACTCACTCTCTGCAGAAAGCACTTTATCACTGTTTGGTTTTGAGGTAACATTGGTGTATAACACTGCATAAATTTCAGGTTTCCAACACGGTGTAGTGTATACAGAACTTGAAATACAGTGATGTACACCAGAGAGTGTATATAGTGATGCGCCCAGAGAGGTGCTCGAGGCTTGAGGAATATAAAAGGAACCTGTTGCTGCGTCACCTGATAGCAGCAGATCCCAAGAGTGAGTGTGGGCGCAGAAGGGGGGTCAGCATGGACCTGAAAAGATGGTCCTGGACCCCGTGGGGTCAGGACACAGGAGAACAGGGGAGAAGCGCTTGGGTCACCAGAGGTCACTCTGCGAGATGGGCTCTGTCCTCAGGCCGGGATGAACGAGGTCCCCCAGTGTGTGCTCTCCGCCAAAGCCGCTGGTTATCACCGGGCCTCCCGAGGATGCTCTTAAAGGAGCAGACCGCCCCATGGCACCAGGTTCTCCCTCTCCTGGCAAACGTGTCCACCGACCACCAGGTCATACAGCCGCCTGTGGGCGTCTAAACTGGATGGCTACACCCATCTCACAGAGACACACGGACCTCGGGGTCTGCTAGCAAAGACCAGGTCCACTGCTGCGCTGAAACCTCTGCCACACAGACGCCCTCGGACCCAGCAGCATCGTCACTTGGTTCCTCAGCTCATCCCACAGGAAAGAACAGAAGGGGAAACTGTATTACCTGAACTTTTTCATTTGGATTTTGGACAAGTGGGAACTGATTATGATAAATATCCTTTGGTTAGAAGAAAACTTTAAAGTACACAGCACTTCAGAAAATTAATCAACCATGCATTAAGGCCTCACTGTGCCCACATGGTCGTTCAGTGTCACTGAAGCTGTGTCAAGGCGGATGGACTTCTGCATCTACCAGCAAGAGCCAGGGCCAGATCGCTGAGGAGGGACTGGCTCCAGGGCACAGAAACACACACACACACACACACACACACACACACCCGGCTCAGGCGTCCGGCTCCTCTTCTCCTGACTCACTGAGGCACAGGGTCAGCAGGGCCAGCAGGAGCAACTGTCCTTAGGTTTCCGACTTGAAGGCCTGGAAGTGGAAGGCACAGACACAGAGAGACAGACGTAGTCACGGCAGACTGGAAAGACAGGCGGTGACTGAAGTACGTGCAAAAGGACTCAGGTCGGGGAAACGGACAACTCCGAACACACTTGATTTCCCGATGAACTGAATCTTCCACCGACTTAAGCAAACACCAGAGACACAGCCCACTGGGGCCTTTTCGAGGGCGGTTATTTCCCACTGCCTGATAAGGAGGCCCAACAGATGGCTCCTCGCTTAACAGACGCAGAGAGATCCCGTGGTCACGCCCAGAAAAGACTGCCAAGCAATTTCAGTCTCCCCGCCGGCTCTGGAACAGCTGAAGGTGGGGGGCATCCTGCCATGCGGAGCACAACAGCCTCCAGGCCTCTGGGGCCCTGGACCGAAGACTGCATTTCCGGGCGCAGCAACTGTGCCTGTCGCCGTGTGCACTCTCGCTCCCTCCCAAGCCCAGGCCCTGTGTGGAGCTCCTTCCAGGCCACCCAGCGCCTCCAGCACAGCCTCGGCCTGAGAGCAACAAAGCAAAACCCCAGGCTGACTGGCTAATTTTGGTCCTTGTTTTTTAAAATTGTGGTAAAATATACATAAAATTCACCATTTTAATCAGTTTTTTCTTTTCTTTCTTCTTTTTTTTTTCTGAGGAAGATTGGCCCTGAGCTCATATCTGTGCCAATCTTCCTCTGTTTTATGTGGGATGTCACCACAGTGTGACCTGACAAGTCGTGCTAGGTCTGCGCCCAGGGTCCAAACCTGTGAACCCCGGGCCACTGAAGTGGAGCACGCAAACTGAACCACTACGCCACCCGGCCAGCCCCGCGTTTTAACCATTTTTAAGCACACAGTTCAGTGGCATTTGGCACATTCACATTGTTGCACAAGCATCACCACCACCCAACTCCAGAACTTTCCATCTTCTCAAACTGAAACTGTCCCCATTAAACAGTAACTGCCCACCCTGCCCTCCCCCAGCCCCAGACACCCACCCTTCCACTTTCTGTCTCTGTGGATTTGACTCCATTAGGACCCACATAAGTGGAATCATACAGTATTTGTCCTTTTGTGACGGGCTTATTTCACTCAGCATGATGTCCTCAAGGTTCATCCACGTCGTAGCAGGTGTCAGAATTTTATTTGTTTTTAAGGCTGAATAATATTCCATTGCATGTCTATACCACACTTTCTCTTCTAGAAATCTTATAGTTTTAGCTTTCACATGTAGGTCTGTGATGCCTTTTGAGTTAATTTGTAAGATGAGATGAAGTAGGGCGAAGGTTTGACATTTGTGCATCTGAGTGTCCAGCAGTCCTGGCACCGCTGGTTGAAAATGCTGCTGCTTCCCCATTGAATTCCACCGGCACTTCTGTTGGGAATGAACTGGCTGTAAATGCGCGGGTTCGTTCTTGAAATCTATTCCATTCCACTGACCTTCCAGAACGTCTAGTTACTGCAGCGAGAGAGAAAGTCTTAAATCTTGGCAGTTTTTCTGCCTCTTCAAAATGATTCTGGCTATTCTAGATCCTTGGATTTCCATGAAAATTTTAGAATACGCTTGTGAATTTCTACAAAAAACTTTGCCAGGATTTCTATTGTGATTGCATTGAGTCTATACGTCAATTTTGGTGGAATTGACATTTTAATAACATTGGGGCTTCTGGTCCATTAATACAGCACAGCTCCCCATTTATATAGGTCTTCTGTAATTTCTCTTGAGACTTTTTTTATTATATTTATCCAAGAATTTCATATTTTGGATGCTATTGTAAATGGTGTTTTTAATTGTTCGATGCTAGTATTGGAAATAAAATTAGTTTTGTTATATTGACCTTGTATCTTGTAAATTCACTGAACTCATCTGTTGGTGCTAGTAGCTTTTTTGTAGAGTTCTGAGGACTTTCCACATAGACCATCACGCCCTCTGTAAAGAAAGACAACTGAACTTCTTCTCCATTCTGTCTATCTTTTATCTCCTTTTCTTCCCTACTTTTCCCATATAATGTTGAATAAGAGTGGTGAGAGCAGCCATCCCAGTCTTAGAAAGAAAGTTTTTGGTCTTTCACCACCGAGTATGATGTTAGCTGTGGGTTTTCCTAGATGCCCTTTATTAGATCAAGGACGTCCACTTCTACTTTAGTTTGCTGAGAATTCTTTTTTACCACGAATGAGCATTACATTTTGTCAAGTGTTTGTTTTTTTTTCTTGCACAGTCACTTTTTTGGGACAGTTATATGGTTTTTCTTTTTTCTGTCTGTGAATATAATGAATTACAGTGACTGATTTTGAATTTTAAACCAACCTTGCATTCCTGGGATGACCCCCGCCTGCTTCTAAGGCAGTCTCCTTTTCATATAGTGCTGGATTTGATTTGCTAAAACTTTCTAATTCATGAAGGGTTTTGTTCGTGAGGGACACTGGGCCACAGCCTTTGTCTGGTTTTGGTGTCGGGGTGATGCTGGCCTCGTAAAATGAGTTGAGAAGTGTTCCTTCCTCTTCTAATTCCTGGAGGATTTTGTGTAGAATTAGGATTATTTCTTTCTTAAATGTTTGATAGAATTCACCAATGAAGTCATCTGGGCCGAGAGTTTTCTTGTTGGAAGGTTTTTATATAAAAATTTAATTTTTTGATAGATACAGGGTTATCAGGTTATCAAATTTGACTTAGTGTCTTAGTGATCTGTATCTTTCCAGGAATTTGTCCACTTCATCTATGTTGTAAAATTCCCTGGCATAAAGTTTTCCGTAATATTTCCTTACCACCATTTTAAGATCTGTGGGAGGTGTAGTGATTTCTCCTCTCTCATTTCTAATTTTGGGAGATTTCTCTCTCTCTCTTTTTTTTCTGATCAGTCTAACTAGGGGTTTACCAGTTTTAACGATCCTCTCAAAGAACCACCATTTGGTTTCATCGATTTTTTCCTCTTGTTTGTTTTCTATTTCATTGATCTCTGCTCTTCGTTATTTCTTTCTTTTGTGAACTTTCCCTGAAGGTCAAAACTTAAATCACTGATTGAGAACAGTTTTACGTTCTAATATAATCATTTAATGCTATAAACTCTTCTCTAAGCACTGTTTTACCGGCATTCCACTAATTCTGATACATTGGGTTTCAACTTTCACTCAGTTCAAAATGTTGTCTAACTTCTTTGTATTTCCTCCTTGACCCATGAGCTATTTAGAAGTCTGTTCATTTTGTTTTCAAATATTGGGGGATTTTTCCAGATATCTTTCAATTACCGATCTCTAGTTTAATTTTCTATTGGTCAGAGAAAATACTTTGTATGGTTTCAGCCCTTTCTCATTTACTGAGGCTCATTTTACGGCCAGAATTTGGTCTGTCTGGGTGAATGCTCTACGTGCCCTTGCAAAGAATGCGTGCTCTGCTGTTGTTGGGCGGGGGGCTCAACTCCCCAGACTGGGCGACGGCACTGTTCAAGTCTTCTGGACCTTTACTGAGTTTCTGTCTACTTGTTCTGTCAATCATTGAAAGAGGAGTCTTGAAATCTCCAGCTACACCTGTGCATTTGTCTATTTCTCCTTTCAGTTCTATCAGTTTTTGCTCCATACATTTTGAAGCTCTGTTATTAAGGGCACACATATTCAGTAAGTTACATTCTCTTGATGAACTGACCCCTTTCATCATTATAAAATATCCTTCTTATTCCTGGAAATATTTCTTGCTCTGAAATCTAACTTGTCTGATACCAATATATCCACTTTGGCTATCTTTTGATTCACGTTCACATGGTCTATCTTTTTCTAATCTTTTATTTATTTATTAGCCCTGAGCTAACATTTGCTGCCTATCCTCCTCTTTTTGCTGAGGAAGACTGGCCCTGAGCTAACATCCGTGCCCATCTTCCTCTACTTTATATGTGGGACGCCTACCACAGCATGGCTTGACAAGCCGTGCCATGTCCACACCCGGGATCTGAACCAGTGAATCCCGGGCCACCAAAGCAGAACGTATGCACTTAACTGCTGTGCCACTGGGCCGGCCCCTAATCTTTTATTTTTAACCTATCTGTGTCTTTATATTTAATGTGAAGAGCACTTTTACCTAATCTTTTTTATCTGGTCTGACACTCTTTGACAAAATGCCTTTTATTTGGAGTTTTCAGGCCAGGGACATTTGATGTGATGGTCAGTATGGTTGGGTTGAAACCTACCATCTTTCTATTTGTTCTATCTGGGTTTGTTTGTTTCATTTTTTTCCTTCCTTCTGTCTTCTGGATTAGCGATTTTTCTGATGATTCCATTGTATTTCCATTCTTGGCTTATTAGCTGCCCCTCTTTGCTGTTTTTTTAATGGCCGCCCCGGGGTTTACACTGTGCCTCTCCACTATATCACGGTCTACCTTCCAATTCCATTATAGCACCTCACGTGCATTTTAAGAACTTTAAACAATCTCCATTTTCTCCCTCCTAGATGCTATATTCCTGTCATACCTCTTACTTCTACTTATATTACAAACTCTAGAAAACATTGTTATTACTTTTACCTTAAACAGTAAAATACCTCTTTTAAAGGACGTTTTTCAAATGAGAGGACAAACGTCTTTTCTATTTGCCTGCACTTCTGCTGCTCTTTATTCCTTCAGATCTGAATTTCCACCTGGTATCATTTCCTCTTTATTTCCTAGAGTGCAAGTCTGCTGCTGAGAAATTCCTTCAGTCTTTGAAGGTGTGAAAAAGTCTTTATATCTTGCCTTCACTTTGGAGAGATATTCTGTTGGCTGCAGAACTGTAGGTTGAAGCTTTTTTTTCTTTCTGTATTTTAAAGATGCTCCTCCATCGTCTTCTGGATTGCACAGCTTCTGATGAGAAGTCTGCTGCCATTTCATCTTTGTTCCTTTGTTGCACTATTTGGTCTTTGCATATCTTCCATTTTCTCCTCCTCTTGTCCTTATTTCCTGTGTCACCGAACACACGTGCATATTTATAACGTGCATTTCACATTATTCTCCTGCTTATTTGGATGGTGAATAATTTTGATCGGCTCCTGGGCATCGTAAACTTGACATGCTGGAGGCCGAGTTTTGATGTTGTCCTTAAATATTGCCAGCCTTTGTTTTGGGATGTTGTGAACTCACTTAGCATCAGTTTGGTCCTTTCAAGCCTTGCTTTACGCTTCCTTCAGGTGAGTCCTGAGCAGGCCTGCGTCCAGGGCTCAGGGGATGACCTTTGAGGACTCTACCTGACGACCCCTGAATGGTGAGGTCTGGTTCCACCCAGCTGGTGAGACACACGATTCATTCCCAGCCCTGTGTGCCCACAGTAGCTGCTTCTCCTCCTCTCAGGGCCCCCCCACATGTTGGTGGTATTTGCACACACACCCAGATGGATACTCAGCCAAAGACTAGAGGCCCCCTCAGCTCTCAGAGCTCTTCTCTAGGCAGCCCCACCCTCTCCAGCACGTTCTCCATACATTCTAGGCTTTGTGGAGCCCCTCAGTGCCAGACTCTGCCTACACCCAGTCTTGGGCCCCCTCTCCCTGTGCTCAGGTGGACCCTGCAGGCAGAAAGCTGGGGGGCCAAGGGCTCCCTTTGCTCCTCCCCTCTCCGGGGATCACCGTCCCGTGCTCCTCCTGGGCAGTGTCTGAAATCTGTAGCCTCGAGTTCTGCTGTTTGGTTTTCCAGGTGCTGGAGGTGGGATGTGAAATCTGGTCCCTGTCATCCCATCATGGCTGGAAGCGGAGGAGGGAATCTTGCATTTTTAATTCCATTTTTCACTAACCCAAAATGGGCATCTCTAATGGATTGGACCAACGTATGTTATCTGAGAAGCACTGACTTGTACATCTAAAGCAGAACCTCAGTCTCCAGAAAATTCCTGCCTACGGCACAGCTAATCGGCGCCGTCCTTGAAAAGAACAAAAACACCCACCTTTTCCTCCCCTTGCGGGTCACGTACTCTCAATGGAAGCCTCGCAGCAAAAGCACGTGTGCTGGTCTAGAATACAGCATCAGGACGATCTGCCTGCCCATGTCCGTCTAGCATGGCGGAGAGCCCGCAGTCAGTCAGCCAGGAGACGAGGCAGGACCCAAACGTGCACTCGGTAACGCCCAGATGCTCAAGGCCCTTCTTCTCAGCTCATTCTCTCTTCCCAATTTATTCAGTAAGGACAGAACATCACTGACAGTTGCGAATAGCTCACCACTTCACGTCACCTTTTCTCCCTCTGACCTAGGGCTGGGGCAGAAGGAGCTGCACAGAAGAGGCGATGCCTGAGAAACCTTAAGAGATGCCCAGAGGTCGTCCACCACGTGGAGCAGGTGGGGGCGGGCGAGCGCAGGGCTGCAGCATAGAGCAGGACGCAGTCTCAGAACCACCGCAGGGTTTTGCTCACGAGGAGAGGCACATGCTGCAGTGGGAGGCAGGGCCTTGGCCTTGCTTCATGGTAGGCACGAGGCATTGGGTAAGGCAAGAACATCCTGGCATTCAGTCACAAAGAGCTCAGGCTTCCAAGAGACCTTTCTACATTCTGGGTACAAATCCTTTGTCAGATATGTGATTTGCAAATATTTCCACCCATTCTGTGGGCTGTCTTTTCACTTTCTTGATGGAGTCCTTTGAAGAACAAAGGTTTTTAATTTTGAGCTTAAAAGAAGCCAGAGAAAAAGGCAGGTTACCTTCAAAGGGAGACAGCCTGACAATGACTAATATTGAAGGCCTGCGCGACCGCATCCATGCGCCACAAGAACCTAACTGCCCACCTCGAACTCGACAGCCAGCGAGCTCACCTCTGAAGGAGCAGGAAAACCAACACCTTCAGACAAACCCACGCAGTGAGGGTTTGCCACCCGGGGAACCTCTCAGAAGGCATGTCCAACGCACGCACACTTCAGGCAGGGGCCAGGGATCAGGCGGAAGGTCAGAGAGGCAGAAAAGAGTAAAAAGCAAAGAAAGTGGCAAATATGTGTACAAATCCAAAACCAGAACTAAGGCTGATATCACCGCAGCGACGTCTTGTAAGGTTAAAAAAGTTAAACACACGACGATGCACCCGTGGGGGGGGGGGGGGGCGCGTTCTCAGGCCCCTGGGTCTTCCTGAACCGTAAAGGATTGCTTAATTCTAGATTTTTGATAAGTAAGAATGTTGTAATTTGTGGGGAAACCATCCAAAGAACAGAAAGAGTCTATAACTTCCAAACTGGAAGAGCGCAAAACAATGAAAGGATCAATAAGCACTCTAGAAAAGCAGGAAAGGAGGAGGAAAGGGGGAGAGCTAGCCCAGATGAAACAGTCAGCAGGTACGTGGCGGGGTGCAAACGCACTCCTGTCGGTACTACGTTTAAGGTGAAACGGGTAAACGCTCCAGTTAAAATATTTTTAATTGCCAGACTTTAAAGAAAAAGATTGTCAAACTTCCGTTAAAGAAAAAAACTTTCCTCACATGCTGTTTACAAGACACGTTTAAGACAGAAAGATACAGAAAGGTTAAAAATAAAAGAATAGGAAGGGCTATACAAGCCAACACGAACCAGAGGCAGCTGTTCGGCTGCGAGAAGTTCAGACAAAGTAGAGTTAGAGGCGGAAAGCAGGAGAAGTGACCAGAAGATCATAATAATAGACTCTTCATTCACAAGGAAGACGCGACAATGTTAACACTGTAGCACCAATGACACAACCTTCAAATACAGAAAGCAAAACCTGAGAGAAGTGCAAGAATAAACTGACAAATCCTGAGACTCTAACAGACTCTCTCAGCGACTGACAGGACAGGTAGACACGAGAAATCAATAAGATACAGGAGTTAGCAAACATTTTCTGGAAAAAGCCAGAGAGTAAATATTTTAGATTATTCCGGCCAAATGGTCTCTATCGAGGTCATAGTGCAAAACAGCCACAGGCAACACCTAAACCAGCAGCTGTGGCTGGGATCCCATAACATTCTCTCTCTGCAAACAGGTGGCAAGCAAGATTTGGCCCATGGCCTGTGTTTGCCAACACGTTACACACAGTCTGAACACCGTGATTAACAAACTTAATGAACCTACATAAAACTTTACGCCCACCAGCTGCAGAGTACGACCTTTGCACAGACACACAGAAGATTTCCCAAATTTGGCCATATGCTGGGCCATAAAGCGAGTCTCAACAAATTTCAAAAGACAGCCATCAATCAGCACCTTCTTAGATCACAACGCACTGAAGTGAAGGGAAAAAAAAGGCAACAAAAAGATATTTGGGAATATTTTTAGAAATTCAGAACAGTTATCAACAATCAAAAAGTAAATCAGTTAGATGTTAGAAAATCTATTGAATGGAATAGTAACAAAAATATTTCATACCACAACTTATGGGCTGAAGCTGAAACAGTTCTCAAAGGGACGGAAGGTCATACTTAAGTGTGTGGTAGAATATTTTAGAAGGCTGAAAACAAACATAAAACATAAGAAGTCAGAAAAACAAAAAGTAAATTAAAAAGGAAGGAAGGAGATGATTTAAAAAGTAGAAATCAATGAAAAAGACAGAAAGCCACAAAGTTGGTTCTTTGAAAGGATCAATAAAACTGACAGCGTTTTGATACGGGAGTCAAGAGAAAGAGAGAGAAGCATGGATCATGTCAGGAGAGAGAAGGGGCACCATTGCGTACTGCAGAATTTTTTAAATAAAAGAGGATTATGAAGAGCTTTACAGCAATAAACTGGAAAATGCAGGTAGAAAGACAAATCCCTAGGAAGAATAATTGACCAAAGTAGACTTAAGAAGACACAGAAACCCAAAGAACACTAGAACCTTCCAAAGACTGGAGCAGAAGTCCCGTTCGGGAGCCCTGGAAACCCTGGGTCCCCCTCCTGGGGTGGGGACGCTGCCCTCTGCAGACGCGCGGCGTCTCCTGGCCTGGTGGGCGGGAGCCTTGGCCTGTAGACCTGCAGAACAGGGGGACACAGGCTTCCTCCAGACCAGCTTAGGTAAGAAACTGGCAATCCCGGGTAGAGAAAACAGTTAAACTGGAAGTTATTTATTCAAGAACCAGCCAGGAGCATGGAGACGGGGACCTCCCGTCTGCCTGGCGGTCAGGGACCAAGGGGCAGGCGGTGAGCTGTCTGCCAGACAGCTCAAGAGCTTGTGCTCCGGGGCCAAGTGCCCACCCTGCGGGGGTCCTGAAGGAGGGGCGGCCGCCAGGGGGAGGTGCTGGAGGTCCGGGGGCTACCGAACACTCGCGTGTCCACCGACTGTCCAGGCCCATGGTCCCGCTGCTGAGCTCAGCCACTGAGCCAAGGCAAATCGTTGTTCTTCAGTAAAACCCGTGCTTCCATTAAACCAAAACCTGTTGTGGGAGTGAATGCTATATTTTTGAAGAAAAAATAGAGCATCATTGTCAACTGGATTATTAAAGGAAATGGGGAAAAGGGAGAGCAGAGACAAAGAAACAAAATACACAGCAACAGCCAGTATTTGCTTTGGGCTGCCCACACCCAAGGGCGAGTCCTCAGCTGTCCCTCAGACCCCCAGTGCCTGGCCACACCCAGCTCTGTGTCCAGCGGCCCACCTGCCATCGCTGCATGGCCCACGCAGGCGGGGTGGGGCCCGGGGAGTGGCTGCTGTGGCTCATTTAGATTAGGAAATAACGCTCCCCACTGAGACACTGCAGAAAATATGGCAAGAATGTGGAGGAGATACAGAAAGACCAGAGACGATGGGTCTTAAAGCAGTGAGCGGGTGATGAAAAGCTTAAGTATTGGGAAAGGCAGGACCCGCATCACTGACACTCAGATGTTCCTGTGACATAGAAAGGAGGGGAGAGGTGAGTGCAGGGAGCACAGGGAGCGAGGGAGCAGGGGACAGAGGGGTCCGTGGGGGAGGGGGGGTGGGGGGAGGGGGAGGGGCGTGGGGAGGAGGCACGTGAGGGGAGGGGGCTGGGCAGGGCTGCACCGGGACCTGGCCCGCAGCCCTGTGAAGACGGTGCACTCCGAGACAGGGTAACACAGGCCTGGTGACAGTGGTGACCAGCTGGTCAAAGGTGCCTCTTTTAGGGGACAGATATCTATGCCCATGGGAGAGATACCCAGCCCTAAAGCCAGCTGATGAGAAGAAGGCCCCTCCAGGGCTGCTTGTGGAGGACACGGGGCTGGGCTGAGGGAGAAGGAACCGGCTGCTCCAGGGCCCACAGCCTGGAGGGCACACGGTCTCATGGGCCTTCCTGTCCGAGGGCCAAGTCGGCCTGGGGAGACCCAGGGAGCTGCAGTGACTTCAGGGCCCCACTGCTCGGGGGAGGTGGGTGGCGAGGAGCCCAGAGCCACCTTGCTCTGGCCGTGTCCCCAGGAGACCCAGGGGCTGCTGCTCTGAGAGTCCACACAGCGCTGCCCCCAAGCAGGCCAGCCCTCAAGTGGCCTCTGAGCCAGGTGGTGACAAGAAACAACCTTGTTCGTGTCGCAGCTCCAGATCTATAGCAGCTTGGGCTTCTCTGAACTGTCCACATGCAGAACCTCCACTACACGAAGGACAAGCTCGCTGGCTCCTCCTCGGGGCCCCGGGGGGAGCAGCCCTGCAGCCAGCGTCGCCCGAGGGCCCACAGACACCCGGCGTTTGCTCCCTTGGGCACGGGGGGTCCACACAACAAAGGAGAGACTGCATCGGGGCTTCGGCACAGGACACTGCTCAGTGGTCGGCCTGCTGTGCCCGGGGCCCTGAGGACAGAGACGACAGGCAGAGCTGGGCAGCAGCTCCCCGTAAGGCCACCCGGGGCGCAGCGCTGAGAGGGCCCGAGACTCCGCAGACCGGCGGCCCTGTGACCTGGCTCTCACAGGATGGTGCTGCTCGCTCCCCAGGGACGTTTACAGAAATGGGGGGGGGGTGTTTGTTGTCACAGCGATGGGAGGTCCTGCCACGCCCCACCCCACCCCCGTCCCCCAAGACCCCCCCCCACCTCTGCTCTTGAGCGCGAACACCGCATGCTCTGGTTTCCCACACACTCAGTGTTCCGGGAGCTCAGCCGCCTGCAAGACCCTCCGGGATGGTGTTCTCTGCCTTGTCACCCCCAATACGACGCCACAAGGGACCGGGGTTCCCACCCACCTGCCTCTCAGTGCGCTCCAGCCAAGCAGAGGCAGACTGTCTGTGCTAATCCACCTGTCCTCCAGTGTAGACATGTCCGAGTAACTCCAGACTGGAATACACAATCCACAAAATCCATTTCTACACTGTCAGAGACATTACAAGATGTTTTATGAATAATAACATCAAACACACTTGGCAGTTGGCACTTGCAGACCCTGTTCTAAGCGTTGTATGGGGATTAACTGCGTTGGACGAAGGAGGCACTGGGGCCGGGAGGGTGAGGACGAACACGAGGCCGACCTCTCCTTTACTGGGGGGCGAGGGGCTCGAAGACGAGGGACGTGCCCAAGGTCACCAAGCTCCTCCCTCCTGAGGCTCCTCAGAACCACGCCCAGCGCCGCCCAGCGGAAACACAACGAGAGCCACCAATACGAGCCTCATCTGTAATTTTAGGTTTTCCAGCGGCCGCATTAAAAAGTAAAAGGAAACAGACAAAAGTAATGTAATAATACAGTTTATTTAACCCAATATATCCAAAATGTTATCATTTCAACATCTAATCAACATAAAAGGACATTAATGAGATAGTTAACGTTCTGTTTTTCACACTCAGTCTTTGAAATGGGCGTGCACAGCACACTGAGGGCACGCTCCATTCAGCCCGGCGCGTTTAAGCGTGTCCCGTGGGACAGCATGGCTTCAGACACAGAGCGCTCTCTGAGGCTGCTTTCTCCTTCCCATTTACATGCTAAGAATTTTAGAAGCTTTTGGTTTCACCAACTCTTTGGCTTCAGACGTATCTATAATGGTTAATTAATCCCTCAGCTGGATGTGGAGAGGGGTTCAACACTTTATGTGTTTTCATATACTCAAGGATTTCTTACTTAAGAAAGCAGCGAACTCATTCCTGGAAATGCAATATAACCACATACAAAATAAAATTTACGATAAAATTATTAAATACTTTCAATTTTTCTTCTTCTTCTGTAAAATTTGGAAAGAGAAGAAGAAATCGACCCCTTTCTGGAAAGAAATAACTGATAAATGACAAAGTATAAAGAATTATCATCACTTCCTTTTCAATTATCTTTTCTTCCTAAAAAAGTTCTTATTTATAAGAAGCCTCTCTCTTACATATTTTCTCTCTGTGTCTCTCTCTGTCTCTGTCTCTCTGTGTCTCTCTCTCTATCTCTCTGTGTCTCGCTCTGTCTCTCTGTGTCTCTCTCTCTGTCTCTCTCCCTGCCCGCACTGGGCCCCCTGCCATGCTAGGAAGGATAAACTCTGTAGTCAAACCAGCACTTGTGACAAATCTCTTGCTATGCACAATTAACGCACTGCCACTTGTCACATGTGTGGAACTCGACAGGACGCCCGGTGGAGCTGCTCTGAGACGCTGAGGCGCTGCCCGCTGCTCCACCGTAGCGCACGGGGCGGGCCGGGGGCCTCTCTCTGCCGTGTGCTACCTCCGGTTCTCGGCGGACGGACGTGACTGGGAACGAGAGGAATAAGCGGCAAAGCCACTGTTGTTAAATAAGCCTGTCCTCCCAGGAAGGGACTACAAACTTTGAAATTTATTTTTCAAAGGCCACAGGCCTATATGTGACCCCCACCCCCACACAAATGGCAATAAACAGAATTGCTGAGAAAAGGGAAGTCACCCCTCCGAGCCCGTGAGAATCCCTGACAATCAAACAGGAGGGCCACCTCCCCGGAAGCCTGACCCGAGCCAGAGCACGGACCCTCCCGGGCTCCGCACCCAGTCCCCGCTGGCCTTCTTCCAGTGACTCCTGGATGCAGCCCTCACACCCCCGAGACGAGCACCACGAGGACAGACGGACAGGGCCCGACCCCGTCCCGCCAAACAGCCACGCAAGTGCCACAGCCAGCGAGCCCGGCTCCTCCAGACTGCTGGCTTTAAGGGGAAAAAAGATGCTACTCGCAGATTTGCTGAGCCACGAGATGAGTCAGCAACACGGAAAATCAAGAGTTGGCACAGAAACATGTGCTGTACCACGACCACAGACACGGGCTTTGGGGGACCAGAGGCACAGCGATGGAGCACACGGCCTCACCGCGTTCCAGAAATGCACCCGGACACAGCAAGACATCGGCGCGAAGCCCTCAAGCTTCTCCAAGAATAAACAGTCACAGAGGTGGACAAACCCACCAGCTTCTCCGTCTGCACCCAAGGGGAAAGCAGAGGGAGCCAACCTCGGGGGCCCAGATGACCAGGTGCCCAGGGCAGGACAGCCGGATTTGGGGCAAACTGGGCAGAGCTCAGCCCTCGGCTCTAGCTCGCTCTCCCTTCACAGTGTGGCACTCACCCATCTGAGTCACTTTCTAAGTGCTATTGTTCTCGCTGCAGCCCAGCCAGGGCTTGCTGCACACCGCCACACGCAACATCGCTTCTCCAACACGCACAAGCTGCACCGCGCACGCACACCCCTCTTCACAAAGCGCTTTCAGACATGTGAATGCGAGCTGCACACACCCATGTCCACACAGAGTCAGGCACATTCTTCACGGTCTTTACCTAATGACCAGGGCAAATGGCAAAGGTCAGCAGTACAATGTGCAGCGAAGAAAGCCGGCCGCAAAGATGGTATGCAGATGTAATTCCAGCACGCATGTGTGCATGCACATGCGTGCGCATGCGTGTGCCTGCATGTCCTTACACTCGGGCGAGAGAAGACCTCCCTAGCAAAGTGACAGCCACATTGGAGGATGAGCAAGAACTCACCATGCATAGGGGGAAGGAGCGTTCCAGAGACAGGTGTGCCAAGGTCCAAGGCAGAACACACTGAGTGGAGAAGCCTGAAGACCGGGGTGGAGGAGCATCGAGCACAAAGAAGAGCAGGTGGGGCATCCGTGGGGAGGTGCGGTGGGGGACCAGAGCAGGGGGTGACAGGGACCACATCTGGGCTGTAGAAATATGCCTCCAGATGCACTGTAGGGAGCGAGTTTGATGGGAGTGGAGCTGAGGCACGGGGCCTTCAGGGGGCCCTGGAGTAACCCGAGTGCAGACCTTCTGGAAGTTGGGGGGGGGGGTGAGTGCACGATGTGGGAGGTGGAAGCAGTGAGGTTCACCTTGTGAGCAGCTGGAGGAGGCTGTGAGGGACACAGAGGAAAGGGCGTCGCAGGCAGGGTCCAGGGGTCTGGCTTGGACACCAGTGGACAGTGATTTCACTGCAGGAGACAGGGAAGACGGGAGGAAGTTCTGTGGGTGCCGGAAGAATGGACAGGAAAGGGCCCGATGAGATGGGCTCCCTGACCTGAAGGAAGATGTGCAGCGTGCAGTGGAACACGCAGCCTGGGGTGCAGGAATCAGAGCGGAGGAGGAGAGAGGCTGGGGTCACCGCCTCACAGGCAAGTAAGACAACAAGGAGGGATGGAGGACCACGCAGCATGCAGCCGCTCCAAAGAGCCCCAAGGTTAAGGCCGTTTCAGCTGTTTAAGAGTCTTTTCCTTCACGTTTATTTTCTAGTTTCAAAGTCTGACATATTAAGATGTAATGATCATCTTCAAAGAAATCATGCTCTTTAACTAATTACTATCAATCACCTATAAAAAATCTTGCTCTTTAACTATTACTGGCAGACACCATGTATTGTGTATGTATGATAGCTTTTCACCTACCAAAAAAAAAGTTATTTGGAGAAAACTGCTTAAATGGTGACTCAGTCTGCCTTTTCTAAAAGAGCGGAAATCACCTGAGTTGTATGGATGATAGAGAAGTCAATGGAAAGTTAAGCTCATTGAGGGCAAAGTCTGAGACACCTTTTGCAATTGTGCCCCAAACTGGTTAAAAGCACCTGGTAATGATTTGCCGGGAGGGAGGGTGCCCCCAGCTGTAAACTCTCCGGATGTCACATTTGTCTTCCACAAGGCGGTTTCAGGCCAGGATAAAATCACCCCCAAATCAGCTCCGTCACGGAGGTCTACCGAAATCCACGCCATTCCTTCTGCTCTCGTTGTTGTTTCATTCACCAGGATTTGCATAGATTCACCCTACTAAGAGCAATGCTGTCAACCCCAGAGTTTTGTTTGCGCATCATTCTTCTTCTCAGTCAATGACGTTTTTAGAAGTCCCCTTTGTGAGTCCAGAAAATGAACCAAAAATGGCTCCAGATCCGTCCCTCTCCGGGCTCCTCGCACAGGCAGAGCGTCTCCAGAGAGACTCTGCCCCATGAACCACACGGGACCTGCAGACCAAGCTCACCCACACAGAAGCCCACAGCCAGAGTTACAAATCCGGGAGAAACCAGCTTCAGGGAGCGAGAGGCAGAACAAGCTGTGGAATTCAACCCTCAAGAAATTCAGCCTTTGGTATTCTATTTATTATTATTATTATTTTGGTATTATTAGTTGCAGTATATAAACTAAGTATGTTTTGAGATAAAAGAGGATAGTGAGTCTGTGCAAGGAAAAGAATGCCAAGCAAGAGAAGAGGCAGATGTGGACAGAACCAAAGAGAACTTTTTGGTACAAAAATATATCATTGAAATGAAAAGCTCAACGAGCAGGTTACACGGCAGATTAGACAGAGATGAAGACAGAGTTGGCAAACTGGAAGAGAAAGCTGGAGAAATTACCTAGAGTGCAGCACAAAATGACTAAAAGACAAGAAACGTGAACAAGAGTTTAAGAAGCTTGGAGGGTGGTGTGAGAAGGTCAAGCACAAGGTAGAAGCAAAATTCAACAAAATGATGGCTGCAATTTTTCCAAAATCACTGAAAGACACAAAATTTTATCTTCAGGAAGCACACTGAATCCAAAGCAGAGATGAATAAAAATAAATCCTCTCTAGAGGTGTCATATTGAAACCGAAGAGAAGCAGAGGTCAAGAGACTATAAATGCAGACAGAGAGAAAAGCTACTACTGACAGAGGAAGGACAATTGAACTGACGCCGACTCCTGACAGCAACAACATCAGCCAGGAGACGGCGACGTGATATAATCGTGTCTCAAAAAATGCCAGAGTCAGCGCCATACAGACCTTTTCCTCTGCCCACCAGGCTTTTGAGCTGAAGTCAAGGATAAAAATACAACGTAAAATCCCCAAGCACTTAGAAAAGAAAAGTGCCTACTACATCACTTATGGGTCACAGAAGAAGAAGGGAAATTTTAAAATGCGTAGAGCTGAACAACGAAAATACTGCATCCCAAAATACACAGAGTACAGTACAGCAGGACCAAGAGGGAGAGTTACAGCCTCAAAAGCTTGTGATAGAAATAAACTCTGAAAATTAAGAAACTATGCTCAGAAAACATTTAGAAAGGAGTTAAGCTTTCAACTCAATAACCTAGAAAGAACACAAGAATAAACCCAACGCTCAGAGAAAGAAATAATGACAATGAAAGTAGAAATTAATGGGATGGAAAACAAAGACGTCATGGAGACAATCCACAGAATCAAAAGCTGGCTCTTGTCTTCATGAACAGTAACAAAGCAGATAAACCTCTGCTGAGATGAATCAAGAAAAAAGGAAGGCAAAACAAATTTAGGAAGGAAAGGGGAACTCAACGTCAGAGATAGTAGAGATTTAAAAATTAAGAACATATCATGAGCTTTGTACTAAGAAATTAACAACTTTAATAAAATGGACACTGTGGAAAACAGCTCTGAGACGACACCGTGGTTCACACCCTCACGTGATCGCCTCCCCAAGGGTGGCTGTGCTTAGCGACTGGCTTCTAACAAGAGTAATGGAAGCTCACCTCCGAGGAGAGGACTTTCCTGCTAGCTCTCTCCTTCTCTTCCTGCGTGCTCGCTCTGATGAGCAAGCTGCCACGCTGGGGAGGCCCCAGAACAACGACTGGCAAGGAATCGAATCCTGACAACAACCTTGAGGGCACTTGGAAAGGGCGCCTTTCCCCAGTGAGCCTTCAGATAAGACCGCAGCACAGGCAATATGTCCATCATGGCCTGTGAGAGACCCTGAGGCTGAGGACCCAGGTTAGCTGTGCCAGGTTCCTGGACCACAGGAACAGTGAGACCATACGTGTTGTTTGTAGCAGTCAGTGTGGGCCTCACTTGTCACACAGCCACAGGGAACGGACGCAGATCACTCCCCAGGAAAATAACTGACCAAATCTTATTCAAAAAGGACTGGAAAACCTGGAATCTACAACTATTAAAGAAATGGAACCAGGACATAAAAATCAATCAACACGAAAGCCAGGCCCAGACTAAGAAATTACATAAGAAATGTGTAATCTCGATCTTACACAAGCATTTTATTCAACAGAAAGAGAGGCAACATTACCCAACTCAGATCATGAGACCAGCATTATCCAGACACCCACCCGGACGAGGACAGGAGAGCAAAGGACATGTGTAAGCCAAACTTGCTTCTGAACAGAGGTGCAAACAATTCTGGACAAAATATGCACAAACCAAACAGCAATGTAGCAAAAAATTGTATCTCACAGCCAAGTTGGGGCATTTCCAGAAAAGCAAGAACATCTACTCACGTACCTCAGCAAGTGAGCAGATAGAGGGAGAACATCTTACGTGATCAGCTCAACACACGCAAAAAAGTCTTTGATGAAACATATTTAGCAAAATATTCTTAGAAACAAGAGAACTTTCTTAATCTGAAAGGGGGCATCTATACGGAAATAAGCTCTCTCCTCTTTTGTAATTTCGTTGTTGTAAATGGGTAGCATAGTCTGAAGAGATATATTAATAACCCCATCCTGTGGCACTGTCCCACCGTTTACCAGAAGTCACCGCTCATTTCTCGACTCTTCCTCCCGGTACGTCATCATCCCAACACAGGAAAACGTGAAAAGGTGCTCTGATCCCCTTCAGCCCTGCACTGTTCCCTAACGGTCCTCCCCACGAGCTCTCCTGGGGGGAAGAGGGCTGCCTCGGTTTGTAAGGTGCAGAGCGTTCAGGTCCGGGGGCATCTCCTGGTTTACCCAACCGGCCCCCGGAGACAGACCCTGGGGTTGTTGCCAGCGCTGAAGCGTATCGCCCTGCCTAGGTCGGCTCACACCTGCAAAGGCGTACCTGTAGCATGAGTCCCAGAAGTGCAGCTGCCAGACGGAAGGGCAGATGCCCTGGTGGCTAGGTCACCATGAGGAGCCCCCTCGCCCCCCCCAGCAGCTGCACCCTTCACTCCCTCCAGAGCCTCCTGGGCAGAGTGCATCCCACTCGGGGATGCTGGACCACCTGTTCTGAGGAATCAGAGCATCTCCATCCCATTTCCCTCTTGACTGTGGCCAACAGCACATTCGAGCTCCGACCACACTAACTGCCACCGCAGGGTCTGTCCGCGGTGACTCCCAGCCGCACGACCAGGCGATGACCCTCCACTCTCCTCTTCACTCTCACGTCAGCTGTATCCTTTGGACAGTGCTCCTCCTTCACAGCGACACCCACCCTCCCGGCCCCCCTGCCCTGCAGTCGACCCCTGCCCCGTCACCACTGCCGCTTCACTGGCTCACTGTTGCTTCTCAGGGTGCTGGCGCTCATCCCTCAGACGCTTTCTCTAGGAGGGCTCCCCCAGCACATTCCCTGAGCTCTGAGGGGCCCTTGAAGGGCAGTTTGGCAGGATACAGAGTCTGCAGCCAAGTGGTCTGCTGACACCCTCTCGCTGTGACATGTGTGGGTTGTCCTGTGGGGAGCTGCCGCCGTCTGCTGTTTTCTTCAGTGGGCAACCCTCTCTCAGATGCCCACCAGGTGTTTAGCTGGAACCTCCGACATTTGCTCGAGAGCCCTCTCTGCTGCCCCCTCTGGGTGGCACAGGGCCCTTCAGCACCCGGGCAGCTCTTCCACTCGAGTGAAACTTCCGGAAGCTGCAGTGTCAATACCACCAGCTGCATTGTTTCGGTTTCCCGATTATGCATAGCTGGTTACTGAGGACGCATGTGTCGGATTCCTTTGTCTTCTGTGCTATGATTTTCTCTTTAACTCTTTTTTCAAAACTTTTAAGCATAATACACACACAGGAAAGTGCACACATCTTAAGTGTGCAGCTTGAACTTTCACAAACTAACGCGACACATGGATGAAGAACGCAAGTGCTCCCGGGGCCCCTGGACGCCCCTGCATGTGCCCCCTGCCCTGCGGGTGACCCCTCCTGACTTCTGGCAGCACGGCCTGGCTCTGCTGTTGTGCTCAGGCTCACGGAATCCAGGGCTTGTGCCCTTCGTGCCCCCGCAGGGCGTCCTGTAAGATCATACCTGCTGCCTGTGTGGCAGCCGGTTCATCCTCCTCCCCTCTGTGTGAACACGCACCACCTCCTCCTTCATTTCATTCGGAGATGGGCATTAGAGCACCTCCAGGGTTTGACCATCGTGCGCCGTGCTGCTGTGAGCGCTCTGCTCCCGCGTCCTGATGAGCGCGTCCTGGGCGAGCACCGAGAGGGGAGGGGCCTCTGTGCAGGCTTGGTGCGCAGTCTGCGAGGCGCTGTTCCCGCGCACACTCGCGCCACGCTCCGTTTGCTCTGCATCATTGCAACACTTGGAATGGGCACGCCTTTGACTCTCAGCCACCCTGCGGGCCAGGCCGGCATCTCACTGTGGCTGTATCTTGCATCTCTGTCCTCACTGATGAAGGGAAGTCTGTAGTCTCCTCATCACTTCCTTTTTCTTCCCATCTGCTCACCTCCTGTGACCCCGGGAGGAGCCATGGGAAGGTTCAGGACTAAGCAGCCTCAGTGTCCGTACTGACACCAGAAGGACAAACGTCGGCAGCAGTCCCTAAAACCAGGAACAAGACAAGCACGCCCCATATTGCTCCCATCTGACACCAACCTGAAGGCCTGGCCCAGGCAGGAAAACACTAAAGGAAGAAACAGAGCGTCCCCATCCCGGAGGATACGATGTCTGGGCAGAGAATCCCCAAATAAATTATAAGAAACAGATTGGCAAGGTGACAGGCTATAAAATCGATACCCAAAATCAACTGCATTTCTGTTCAACACCAGCAAGGAGTTAGAAACATTTTTTAAATCAAAAATAAATTTTAAAAACACCACTTACGAAGGCAACAAAAGTAATACGGACGCACAGGAATAAATTTAGCCGCAGAGGGTAAGACAGTGTGTGCAATCTCACAGAGCCTTACTGAAAGCTATTTAGGAAGAGCCACCTTAATGAGGACACATGCCACGTTTTACAGCAGGAAGACTGAATATCATAAAGATGAAAAATTCCCCCCAATTGATCTACAGGGTCAATGCAATTTCAATCAAAATCCTGACAAAGTTTTGCATGAAACTTGACGAGCTGATTTTACCACTTTCAGAGAAAAGCAAAGAGCCAGAATAGCCAGGTGCTCTAGAGGCCCCGGGTGAAGGATGTCCAGACAGCAAGGCCGGTAGAGAGCTGAGCGATCACGATGCTACGGGGCTGAGGGGCTGCCCACGCAGACACTGGCCAGTGGGACAGAGAACCATGCTCGATCCGGCCCACACCTGCCTTCTGCAGCCCACCCGCCTGCCTGGCCCTGGTCGGATCTGTGTTTACGAATTTCACATGTAGCTTTCTTTACCAAAAAAGAAACACTGAGACCTAATTTTCTAAATTGGGTCTAATCACTAAAATTTAAAGAAAAGAAGTGACAGGTACAAAGCAGTTGGGGAAAATGCCCTGCCAGCCTGGAGCTAGACCTGAACTGTGGGCTACCAACATGTTTTCTAACCAGTGTTTCCAGAACGTCAGTTGTAGTCATGCACCCCTGAGTTAGAGAACAGATGGGCTGGCGCTGGCCTCCACTTGGAAGCCCTCGGGGTCCCCTTCATCCCTGACACCCTCTTCCGTCCACCAGCTTACTGCGGGGTACAGCGAAGGAGCTAACAGAGCGGCTCAAGGAGACCTGCAGGAACCATCAGAGCTTTTCTAACGCTAAACCCAAACTCCACCCGCGCCACATGACGATTAACAGCTGGGACTACTTTTACAGTGTCTTCTGTTTTTGTGGACTTCACAGTCACTGGCCTGGTCTCTGGGACAGTCACAGAGCTTTGTCACTCAGACCTGCCTCAAGAGGGAACCTGCCCCATGGTGAGACTCCAGGTGAAGCACCTCTGGCCCCCACCCCAGCACAGGGACAAGCTGAGACCACACTCCAACGGGCAGCTTGAGGGGGCACTCAGGCAGGGCCCGGTCTGAGGGATGCAGGGCCCCTGGGGGTGAGATGATCCTGGCCTGAGGACCCCAGGCTCTTCCTCCCCAGTCCTCCACCCTTCCCGTCCCCCCTCACAGAGGTCAGACCAGCATGGCAGTCCGAGGGCTCTCCCCGCCTCCTCCCACCCCCTCCCTTCAGCCTCCACGTAAACCTCTTGGCACTTTTCATCTTGGCACCTGCCTCCCATATAACCCAAACTGATGTGTCTTCATTTACCAAGTTGACTTCTGTCACATTTTGGCAAAAATCGCTGCGATTAAACCATATCTTGCAAGGTACACCAACGGATCAATTTCTCTCTGAACGTAAGTAAACATTAAGTGTATCTTCCTGATAGAAGACACATTCCTTCATTCAATCACTCCAGTTAGACCGGGACAAGGGTCTAAGTCAGAAATCAATCTATGGAAAGCTTAACCCAATCATCACACATTCTGTATATTGAATCAACAGCTCTTCATTTTCCTCCTACCAAGTATATAAAGAAAAGCTGAGCACAAATGAATTTGCAGAAACGGAATTTCTTTTCCTCCCGATTCCACACTGTATCTAGCACACATCTATCGTTTCAGGTGGGATTTCTCATTCCCCGGTCCACTGAGTGTAAGCTTCCACAAGTGAAAAGTTTTAAAATGAATACTTCCGTGAAGCCAGTCACTTTGTTTCTATTTTAAAAGGGTGGATTTTCATATCCTGGGTTTTCAGAGCCTCAAGGTGGTTTGGACTCAAGCAGACCTTTGTCAACCGCTTGCTAGCTGAGCAACCCCGGCCAAGCTCCCTGACCTCCACTTCTCCTTCTGTGTAATGGGCAACACCACTGTCCTTACAGGGTCGTTTTAAGAATTAACAAAATAAGCACATAAAACGTCTCACAGAGGCGCAGTAATTGTAGCTGTTATTATAAAATAATGAGCGAAGCCTAAGTTACAAAGCAGGGGACACATTTAACATCGGCATATACATATAAAGTTTCCAGGTCAGCACACGACAGGGTGAAGAGAAAAAGACCACCTCGGGAGCTCCAGACTTTAGCTCCCCCACATGGTTTGCGACCACCTGGGAACACCATCACCAGGGAGCGAGAGATCCGGGGAAAGGTACTTCCTCCCAGCAGCTTGTTACCACCAATCATGGTAAAAGTCACTGCTTCTGATCTTTATTACCGACTTCACCCACCCACTTTCAGAAAGGAATGGAGACGGTCCACATCAATGATGCATGGCCTCCCCGAGTCGCCTGGGGACAGGCCTCTCGGCTGCTGGCATGCTGCCCCCGCCCTGAGCGCCCGGCTTTAGCTTCTACCCTAGGTGATACAAAGTGCTCCGGCCAGGTGGAGGAATCCTGCCCGTCTCGTGTGGAAGGACATGTGTTTCTTCAATTTGCTAACACTAACATCTACAACGGAACCTATCTGAGCCCTTCCAGCTATGCCCGGGAGAAGGCGGGGCCCATGAGACCACAGCAGCCGGGCCAGCTCGGCCTCAGCCCTGCAGGGAGGACCTGGGCCAACTTTCCCATCCACTCTGCTCCTCCACCTCCACAGCGAGACACACAGAGGCCGTCCCAAGATTACTGCTGCTTCAGCCACTCGCACTTTGCTCGGCAGGGAGAATCAATACACGGCCGGGGCTAGGGAGGCACACTGAAAGGAGCTGTTTTATTTTGGAAGTTAGAAAAAGTTTGTCCACCCAAGTGATCTGGTCTGCCCCTTTTCACCCCGCTCCCCTGGTCCCACGACGTAAGGCTAGCTCCTGACGCGTGGGAGAGCCGTCTGTGAAAACTGAGTGATGCAGTTACCTGCTGAAGGCTAGCTCACAAGTCGGCATGCCCAGAATTTAAACTGAGGCCCACAGACTCCCATCTTCTCGGACCCATCAGTCTGCTAAAAGTCCGTACATTTTTAGCTCTGGTCAAATCAGAAGTAGGAGGGAAATGTTGAAATCCTCATAAACAGGGAAAATGAAAAACAGAAGTGGTGTTTGAGAAGAGCCATATTTACTGGGGTTTTGGGGGAAGAGGGTCTGGCTAACTTGTCCAGTCCCATTTCACCCTGACGCGCATACCTTCCACTGACCCTCAGCCGCACCGAACCTGGGAGATGGGGGGGGGAGGCTGACCATGTGGATAGGGCCCACACTGTTAGCGGTCCGCCCCTTGTCACCATCAAAATCCACCTCAGGCAAAAGCAGTGGCTTCCTCCTCCGTCCTTTTCTTACCTTTCTGGCCTTGTCAAAAACTAACATGTTACTGTAACAAGAAGCGGCTGATGGATTTCTATAGAGCTAAGCATTGGATGCGACTGGCCGTGTCGGCCTGTTTCCTTTTTCACGACTTGGAGAACCGAGCTCTTGCGTTGCTCCATCTTTTCACTGAGAAATTTACATTACCGTAAGGTTGGCCTGAAGCTGGTAAAAGAATTTCTCAGAAATCTCATGAATTTTACTTGTGATTAACCAAAGAACGCCTGAGGTTTTAAATGAGTTGTTTCAAGTTGTCAAGTGAAATGACTATGACTCAATCTGTCGTTCCTGAAACTACTTCATAATAACCGTGTGTGCAGGCCCAGGGAGCATCTGGGCAACCTGCTAGAACCCACACTCGGGCGGGTGAAGCGTCAGTCCTGAATCTTCCTTCACCGTCCTACGACACCACTTCAACCCTGCTCTCGCACATTCTTGAGGACGCAGACCTCCTGGCAGAGATGCCCAGGGAGGGCCCCTCGCAGGCGGGGTGAGCAGCAGACTCCGGCCACTGCGGCCACTCTGCAGGCACGTCAAGTTTGGTTCAAAACAATAAGGCACATATGCCTTCCAAGTTATGTCAATGACAGGTAACTTCTTTTTTCAACAATGTAATTAAGAAGTTTCCTAAGAGGGCCCAAGAAATGGATACAGAAGTGAGTTGTAACAGTGGCTAACTGGTGGCTAATTCTGAAACCTCCTGGGGGAGAGGGGTGTAGTCAAGATCATGGGGGGGGGGGGGGGCGGGGAGTGAGGAAATGATCAAATTAGAGAATGTTCAGAATCTGACTGAGACCCCTTATGAAGCTTTTAAACAGAGAAAATGTTGATTAGCAATCCCTAAATGAGTTCAATCAGCCTGCAGAGCTGTAATTAAAACACATAGGGGAGCTTCCGGTTTAGTCCCAGCACTGCTGGGCCCCACCAGCACCAGCACACCAGTCATCACCAGCCGCCAACACACCAATCAGGAATTTGGGCTCTGCGGTGATTTTGATTTTTAATATAGGTGGCCGCTTCTCCTTCCAGTCTGTCTCAAGGCCAACAGCCCTCATTTCTCCTCCTCAGAAGATCATATTTCCTACAAAAAAGAACCCAACAGCTCAAGGATTCTCTTAGACAGGACTTCTAACATTGTGCTTAAAAAACAAAAAAGTCTAGGAAGCCATTTGTAAAAGCATTTTGCCTATTCCACTGAACTTCTCTCAAAGTTAAAAAAAAAAAAACAAAAAACCCACAACACTGCACGATTTTTTCAAGGTAGCTTCAACTGCTAACAGTCCTCCTTTCCTGAGACCCCGGGGATCAGACCATCGGGGGTCCCCTGGGCGGCCCTGGGGTGGCGATGGTTCTCCTCCCAAACGGCTCATGGATCACTGACGGACCCCATCACCTGACTGGAACGGTGGAAATTCACAGCCGGCCTTTGGTCCCCACGCCAAAGTCAAAGCCCGGAGCTGGGCACACAGCGGCCCGGCAGTCGCACCTGCATGCAGCCCTCCCTCCCTCCGGGTCAGGGGCAAAAAGTGAAACTAAGCCGCGGCCGCCGCGGCCGGGTCGGGGTCGCCGCGCGGGCCCGGGTCCCCAGCGCCCCCGAAGCCGCGCGGGGGGCGCACCGCGCCCGCGGTGGAGCAGCGGCGCCCGGGCAGAGTCCGCAGGGAGAGGGAAGGGGTGTCGCGCCCTCCCTCGGCCCCGCCGCCGGTCCCTCCCGAGACGTCCCCCGCCCGCCGCCCCGGGCCCAGCGCGCCGGGCTGCAGCGGGCCGGGAAGTGGCCTGGGCCCCGGCCGGATAAGGCCCCGTGGAGGCCGGGGGGGACCGGGCCCGCGGCCCCCAGCGCCGGGCTCCCGCAGGCCCCGCGCCCGGCGGAGCGCAGCCGGCCCACTGCGGCCCGGGACCCGGGGCCGACCTCGGGGGGCCGCGCCGCTCACCTGCACCGCCGCCACCTGCTCGTCCCCGCGCGCGGGGCGCCGGCGTCGCCTCCGGGCCGCTCCGGCCGCTGCGCTCCGGCCCTGGGCGCCCGGCCCTGCGTCGGGCCTCAGCGAGTGCGGCGCCCGCCGCCCCCGGCCCCCATCCCGCCCCGCCCGCCCGCCGCCCTCCGCCCTCGGCCGCGCCGCCCCGCCACTTCCTGTGCGCGGCGATCCCACAGTTCCGCCGGCGCGCGGGGCGGGGGACACGCGGGGGGGACTGGGGGACACGTGGGGGGACACGCGGGGGGACAGGGGGACACGTGGGGGGACGTGCGGGGGGGGACAGGGGGACACGTGCGGGACGCGCGGGGGGGACAGGGGGACGTGAGGGGGACTCGCGGGGGGACGGGGGAAACGTGGGGGGACACGCGGGGGAGACAAGGGGACACGCGAGGGATGAGGACACGTAGGGGGACGGGGGCATGGAAGGGGACGCGCAGGGCGGATGGGGGACACATGGGGAAACACGCAGGGGTGCCCGGGGGACACGCGGGGGGCCAGAGGAACACGCGCGGGGGACTCAGGAGGGACACGCGAGGTTGATGGGGGACACGCGGGAGAGACAGGTGGAGGAGGGCCTGGGCGGGGCGCTGGCAGGGAGGGGACGGGGCCAGGTTGGTAACGGACGAGGCAGGGATCAGGGCGGGCGGGGCACACTGGGTGCGGGACCCGAGAGGTCAGGCGAGGAGCGGTGTGGGCGGCGCAGGGAGGGGACGGGGGGTGGGGCAGGGGTGCCATGGTAGAGGCAGACCGAGGGGGAGACAGCGCCGTGGGCCGTGCGCACCCGCCTAGGCTCCCCGCATCTCCCCAGGAGTCCCCCCTGCGGGCACTGGGGGGTGTATCCGAGCATGAGCTCCCCCCACCCCGAATCTGGGTCGTGGGTCGTCGTCCAGGGGTCACCGTGGGGGTGGGGTCGTAGTAGGGACCATGCTCGGAGCCGGGTGCTCCGTGCCAGGATCGCTTTTCAGACCCACGCGTGGCGCCGTTTGACTTATTTATAGCTGGCGCCAGGCTGGCAACATTGTAACGGTGTTTGATATGGAGGAAGCTTCCCCGCACCGGGGTGGCGGGGGCTGGGAGTAATGTGGGGATTCACCCTAACTTGGCCTCTGCGGCGGCACCCCTACACCCGCGATCACTGACCACTGTCCCCTTCTGGCCCAAGAGAGTCACCCCAGCGGCCAGACAGGGCCACCTGTGTCCCCCACGGGCCACCTGCGGGGGGTTGAGTCTGGAACCAGCCCAAGAGAGTGCGCCAGGCAGGACTGTCCTGCTCTGGGTCCACTCTGCTTTCTCTCCCTGATACCTCATGTGACCTGACACTGCTCCGGTCCTCCGGCCAAGCTGGACCTCCTGAGTTGGAGAAGTTTCATTTGAAAACTGTTTAAAATCCTAGGTGCCCTTATTGTCTGCTGTGCCTTATCTTAAGCCTCCTCGAATTATTTCGGAAAACACCTAGACTAGAATAAAATAAAATAAACATATGTGCACCTGCTCTGCTCCCAATTCCCTTACCTTTGAAAAAGAAGTCGCAGTTTGCAACGCTGGTGGAAAGTTACTATTTGTAAGACCTTCGACCCTGTGTGGCTTCTTCCAGCCAACCGGCCCACAGACACCCGCAGATGTGTACACGAGGGTGTTCTTGCAGCAGATAAGTACAAAAAACCTGACAACAACCAAAAGAGACTGGTTTAATAAACTCCAGAATATTCCTTTAATAATGTTTTTAATTTAAAACATTAAGAAAATTTAATGTGGTAATTCCATATATGCTAATATTACACAATCTCCAAGGTCTGTTAAGTTAAAAAATGCACAGGCGATGCAGTGTGTATACAATGACCCCTTTCCTGTATTAAAAAGGAATATATGCATATACACATCCAGAAGACTTCCAAAAGTATCAACATGACACTGTTATTGGCTGGAGAGGAGTAACTTTTTATTGAGTGCCAGGTGGTAATGTCTAAATTTATCAAAGGCACACGCTTCATAACTACTTGTTAAAAACAAGGTAAAATGGACCTCATCATTTAGACATTGGATGGCTCCTCATAGCTACTTTGAATTTTTAGATTAGCTCGAAGTACTGCGTTTGTCTCGACAGCATAAAGCATCATCAATATGATCTAACCTATATTCAGTTAGAATCTGTGACCCTTCAGACCTGAGCTGAGCAGGAATTTGCCTCTGGAAAAGCTCGGCTGAGCATAGGAGCAGAGTAACGTGTAAATGGGACGGGAAGTCAGCCGACCAGCCCTAACCCGCTGACGGGGCCGGTGCAGCCCAGACGCTCAGATTAATGGGACGTGGTCATCACCAGGACGAACCTTGAGCTTAGTGTATGTGCGCGTCATTTCACCTGCTTATCAAAACCAGGCCAGGCGGTAGAGATGACTGGCACCCCGGTCTGCATTTGCAGAAACTGAGGCACAAGAAAGCTCCATACATTTTCCACCAGTCTACAGGCAGTGGCAGAGCCAGCAGCCCGGCTCCAGGACTCGGCCACTGTGCTGTAGCTTTTCTCGTGGCCCCAGGAAGGATGTTTACTTGTTAGGACAGAAACTCGGGTCCCCAGGCTCTTAAATTAAAATGAGGAAAGGAAAATTCCTACCCAGACTGTCATTTGGCCCAATTTGCAGAGAGAAGGGGTTTCTGCAATGAATGAAAAGAAGAAAAGTGGTATTTGAGTACCTACCATGAGCGTGAGCGAGGTCCTGGGAGAGGGACCCCCCCCCCCCCAGTTCATTATTTTTTCTAGTTCTCAGAAGGAACTTGCTGGCATCGCATTTCACAGGTAAGTAAACTGGAGCCCGAGAGCTGATCCCAAGGCACAAATGACAGACAGCTGCCCACCTCCAAGCCCATAGGGGGGTCTTCCAGTTCAGAGGCGCTCTCATTGGAGAACTGGGAAGGCCCAGGTGCAGGGAGTGAAGGTGTGGGCTCTGGGTGGGTCCGGAGAGAGGACGGCCTGGTGGGCAGACGGCCCAGGGAAGGCTTCCCCGGGCAGCTGGACACGGCCATCAAGCTGTTGCCACAGCCCAGGGAACTGAGACCCAAGGCACAGAGCCGGCCTGTGACCTTGGACAAGGTCATTACCCCTTCAGGTCTTAGTTCCTTTTCTGTGAAACAAGCAGTTTCCCACTCCAGACTTCACTGATCCCCAAGAGCGTGTCAAGAGAGTCATGGCCGTGGGGGCGACTTCAGGCATTTTTAACAGACTAAGGCACATTTCGATGTAAAAATTGACCAAAACTAAAAATAAGAATTTTGCTGGAAATTTGTAACCCTAGCAGGTTAACACCAATCTGAAATGGGCAAATGTTACATGTTTTTGATTAACACATAATAGGAAAACAGTGACGACAAATGCAATTTTTTCAGAAGACAAACTATTTTAAACACAGGCTTCTACAAGGGCAAAAACTACAAAAGGGATTTTCTGCGGCAGAGAGACTGGAAGCCCCGGGACACACCAAGACCCCACCCTCCAGTGGCTGTTGAGAAACCATGTTCAGTCTGGAGGGGCCGAGTCAGACGGGATTGTTGACATCCCTCAGACATCCAAGGGGCAGCTGAGAATACAGGAGTGGTGTGCAGGGGGCACTGGAGAGAAGCCTGGCCTGCTCAGCATGGAGGTCAACGTCAAGGTCACAAGAGCAGGTGAAGCCAGTGCCCAGCCGAGGATAGGCCTCGGGCATGTGTCCAGCACACAGGGAAGCCGTGTGTGCAGGGGTGAAGTCCTGGGTTTGAATCCGGGCTCTATCTCGCATTAGCTCTGAGAGCTGGTGCCCCACTCTGCCAAGTGAGGATAATAGTGACTTCCGCATACGGTTGCCATGTTGCGGGCACTGAGGACCTGGGACCTGAGCTCAGGGCCTGCTCCCACGAGAGCCGCCTAGCTGTTGGCTGCAGACTGTCATCAATGTCCTTTAATGAGTCCCATGGTAGCTTCAGGGGGTGGTAGAGATGGAGGGCAGCTGGGTCAGAGGGTAGCCCGAGGAGCAGAGACAGAGAGACCAGAACCGGGCTGTGGGGCACAGCCCGAGGACCCCTCCCCAGGCAGCCCCAGCAAGTCCGAGAGGGCAGGGTACCAGGGCCGGTCTGCCCCTGACCCGATGCCCCTGACAGGCAATCTTTGCTCTGAGCCTTGTCAGTTGCATCGAGGCCTGAGGCCCCAGTCCTCAGGTCTGCCCAGTCCTGCCCCCCTTTATCTTTCACAGGCGTCACAACATCCCCCGGAGCCCCTTGCCCACTAAGCTCCCTCCTTGCCCGTTCTGCCTGGAGGCCCCACCCAACACAGGAGCCTGCAAAAGAGACCTCGCTCCCCCTTCACTTCGAAGTGCCTTGACCAGGGCACTCCCAGGGCCGCACCCAACTCTGCAGGCGGAGGTGGGCCTTCTGTGCCCGTGCGCGTTCTTCTCGCCTGAAGGCCCACGGGTCTCGAAATCAGTAAAGTGGTTGAGGCTCCTCGTAAAGGTGGAGCCGGTACCCTGGGCAGGCTTCTGTCCACAGGGTTGGTGCACAGGAAATACACAGTAAACATGACCTCTCAAAGGAAGGTCTCCCCCCCGCCTCCACCCCCACCCGGACACATACGTACTCAAGCAAAAACTTCAGTTTTTTTCTTTGCACCAAATTGCTTTTCAAATTATTCTCTGAAGTTAAAAAAAAAAAAAGTACATGCAGTTTCTGAAAATTCACCTGTTCGGATCTGGTATGTCCGATGCATGTGGGAGAATTCCAACCCATCTCACAGACCCACCGTGTCTCCTGATTCCTAAGAGGAAAATGTCTCCGGGAGGACCAGGTGGATTCACACGGGAAAGCCGGGCTAGACTTTTCTCTGAAATTCTGCCCCTGGTCTGTCGTCTGCAAGGCCACCTCCCAGAGGACCTCTGTGCTCCTAAGGGGCGCCCTCCCAGCCTCTCCCATCGCCACCCTTCAGTGTCCTCCGTGCGCTTGTCACCATCTGAGTTCCTGCTTGCTTCCTGTTCCTTGTCTTCCACGGGCGACCCAGCAGGGCCCTAGAACAGAGGCTCCCTGGGAACAGCGCCCCACTGGCCGTAGCCGCCGCCCCAGCCCCTGGGCAGTGCCTGGCTTCTGTGAGGCTCCCGCCACCATCTATGTGAAAGGACGCAAACGCGCTTTCGCAGGTGGAAGGCTGTGCAGCAAATGCATCCTGGAGACCTCTGGCTGGCGGGTCTGTGGGGAGGAGCATGCTCTGAACTTCACATCTTGCATTAGTTTGTCAGGGATGCAGGAATGTGTCACCGACTGGGCAGCTTAAACAACAGAAACTGCCTGCCTCACAACTCTGTAAACAGAGGTCTGAGATCCAGGTGTCTCAGGGCTGGTTCCTCTGAGGCCTCTCTCCTTGGCGTGTGGATGCCGGCTTCTCCCTGCGTCCGCGCGCGGCTGTCCCTCTGTGCGTGTGTCCTGATCTCCTCTTCTCATAGGGACACCAGTCGTGGTGATGAGGGTGCATCCTAATGACCTCATTTAACCTCAATCACCTCTTTAAAGACTCCATCTCCAAATATAGTCAACTTCTAACATGTGGAATACAGGACCTCAACATATGAATTTGGTGGTGGCATAGCCCCCCCAAACACTCAGCCCATAAGATGTGGATTCTCTCTCTCTCTCTTTATTATTTTTTGCAATACACACGTCTTACTTATGTAACACTGAAAGGCATTTTAAAGTAACCTGTGTCTTCTAAACGTAAGGATGGGGGGGGGGGAAGCAGAGCTGTACCCTGAGGAGCTGCCGTCTGAGAAAGCAGAAGCGCCCACAGGGGAAATGGGAGGCTCATTAGCGGGTCAATTAGCAAGTTCCTTCTTTCCCACCCACCCGTCCACTGCTGCTGGGCCTCACATCTTTTTCGAACAGGATTTCAAGGGACTTTGGAGTCTGGTGGGAAAGAGAAGACAAGAACAGGAGTAACAACAATTTGAGGACAAGAGCAAACCTTGGACACTGTCCCGGGGTCACCTTCAACAGGCAGAGTCCCGGCCCCCTGCCGACCGGAGACTCAGAATCAGGGCCAAGAATTCCGATGTAATAATAATGACGACAAGAACAGTGAAGGCAGCAAGGACAGCCAACGCCTGCTAAGCGACCTCATGTGCAGCACCAGCCTCGGTGCTTTTTACGTAATTTCCCGACATCACTGTGAGGTCCGGACTGTTGTGCTCCCTGTTTTCAGGTGAGGAAACTGAGGCACAAAGAGACTGAGCAACTTGCCCGAGGTCACACAGTGGGCGGCGTCAAAACCCGTCGCTTGGGCTGGAGAGCTTGTTGGCTCAACTCCATGGGAACAGCTGGAATAAAAGTAGAGGAGGCAGCACCTCCACCCCGGGCGGAAAACCCTCCCAAGTCAGAGCTGCCAGCCACTTGCCAAGCACAGAGAGCCTGGACAGAGAGCAGCTGAGAGGGAAGGGATGGGGAGGCGGGGGAGGCCCTGGCATGGAGGTCAGCCTGGAGGTCGGCCTGGACCATCTTGACGCCCCTCTCAGCCTTAAGGCTCCAGAGAAAGCTGGATTCTGGTCCTCAAGCAGGATGCCTGCTGGGGAAGAGGTGCCGACCCGTCTCCCATCCCTCCCAGAGATGCGCAGCCCCTCCCGCAGTGGCCACATCCCTGCCGGCATTCCCAGCTTCACAGCTTGTGACCTTGGCATGTTTGACTCCTGGAGGAACACGGGAATCAGAATTCCTGGTGCAGAGTTGTTGTGAGGGTGAAATGGAAAGTACCCACCACTGTCGCTGCCAGGAGACCTTACGAGCACCAGCTACCCCACCCCTACCCCCGTCCTTCAGGCCCCCTCCGCTCTGGCTGTGGCTCTTGGCCTTGAAGCTCCCAGCAGGTCTGGAAAGAAAGTCCGGCTGTGCGTCTGCAAAGGGAGCTCCCGGGGTGGGAGTGGGGGGTGTCCAGCAGGTCCCAGGCATGTGTGATGTCACCGTGAGCACCACCCAGCGGTGGGCTTTGACAGTCATTACTCAAGACAGCAAGGCTGGTGTTCATGGAGCGCCTATGAAGCACCTGCTCCCAAACAGGCTGGAGCCCCATTCCAAGTGCCAGGCCAGTCGGGGGCATCCTGATAACCTGCCTTGCTGGGCCTGTTCCCCAGGACACTGGATCAGGGTCCACGCCTCCAGCCACTGCCCCTCCCAGGGCCCCCAGTACCCCAACCCCATCAGGCGTCTTTGCTGTGCAAAGCCACACAGTGAGGGCCACTCCGCACCACATTTCCTCAGTGGTGGCCTTGAGGCATCTGGCGCCCCCCCCTCCCCTCCGAGGGGAGCTGGCTCCATGGCCCCGCTTGGCCCTGCCATTGCCCAGCTGCAGCCAATGGCACAAATAGTCCCAATACCATTCAGCTCCCCCTGTCATGGGGGGCACCCTCCTCCACTCCTTGAACCTGGGCTGCTCTTGCGATTCTCTTGGGCCAATGGGATGACAGCAAAGGCAGCACCAGATGTGGCTCCAAAGAACGCCCCTGAACTCTATGCTTAAAAGTGGTTAAAATGATAACGCGCTTATGTTGCGTGTACTTTACCACAACTTAAAATAAGAGAATGAATTTTTTTAAAAAAAGAAGTGGCTTTAAAAGGACCTGCTCTTGGTGACCGTGTCATCCACCACATGAAGGGCTAGCCTGCTGGATGGTGACAGGCAGACAGCTCAGTCACCCTGTCACCCCAGCTGACTGTCTGCCCACCACGTCATGACGGTGAGGCCACTGACCACCAGCTGACTTCAGATGCTGGCGAACCCAGCCAAACCAGCAGAAGAACTCGCCCACTGAGCCCAGCCTGATGGCCAAGCCACAGAATCATGGCTAAATAAACCGTTATTTTAAGCCACTCAGTTTTGTGCTGGTTTGTTACACGGCCGTAGATAACTGAGACACCAGCTAATTTCCCTCCGTCTGCCAGCTCATGCTGAGAGCTCTCAGCATGCTCTCCCTCTGACATCGATGGGGAAGAGATAACTAACACCTTAGCTTTCTGTGACTCACCTCGTTCTTTCCTAGCTCCGATGAGTTGATAGCTTTCAAATTGCTGTAGCATTCGAGCGGCCTTAATGTTGATCTAAAAGGAAATGAAACCCGTGCTGTTCATTTATCCTGACCCCACTGGGAGGCGGCTTGAATCATGGCTCCGAGACTTGTAACTTTATAGAATATGATGTAGGGAGCCTCTGACTGGGCTGGTTTTCAGAACATGCTGAACTAAATTACTGTACCTTGTTGACGGTTTTGCCTGAGCGAGGATAAAGTCGGGAATCGGGTGGGATTCCCATTTTCTGTACAACCCAGCTGGGCCGCAGACCGCCCTCCAGCACACACGGCCCCCCGCATCAGCTCTAGACAGAAACCCCGCCGCTGAGACGATGCCCACGGTGAGGAACGGAGCGCCAACGCTTAGGCATGACGTGCTACCCACCCAGCACTGAGCCAGGAGCTGGGGGCGGAGAGGTAGATTCTACGTGGTCTCTGCCCACCCTGGCGGTGGGGGGGGGGGGGGGCGGTGCCCAGTCCCAGCCTGGGGCGTGCCCCACTCACCAATACAAGAAGTGTGATCAAACAGGCACAGAGTGCAATGAGAGAGCAGGTTCGGGAAAGATGGAAATGGACCCCCAGGGTGGAGATGGTCTCGTTAGGTTTCGGATGTGGAATGTAACAGAACCTTGAAGGACAGCTGAGAACATGCCTGGAGGCAGAGTGTTTGGGTGGAAAGGGCAGCAAACACAGGGCTGTGCTTGCATCTGTGTCACCCCAGGCCCAGGCTGTCCGGCCTCTGCACCCCTCAACATGCACACACACAAGCACACGCTGCTCTTGCTGAAGGTGCGAGGGACGGCCACAGAGCCAGAGTCCTGGACACTGTCCAGTGTCCTCCTAGTGGAATGGCACCACGCACAGTGACACTCACATACTAGCAACAGCTGCTCTCCGCTGAGCACCTGCTTGTCCTGGTTCCGGCCGGGTCCTTCCCTGCCTGCATCTCTTTCATCCGCACAGGCCTACGAGTCCACACGACACTATTCCCATTTTATAGATGAGAAGAATAAGACCCACAGGCTGACGAGCATGCTCCTGTCCTTGCAACCAAGAGTCAGATTAGAAGCTTCATTTGGAGTGAACGCTAGTTGATGGGAAGGACATAAAAACGGAGGAAACATCTTCCCTCTGAGTCAAACCATTTTGGCTGCGAGTTTGGGACCAAAACCTGTCGACTTCATTTAAAAAACATTATTATTCATAATTTTATTGAGACATTTTATAGATCATACAATGCACCCATTTCAAGTTTGCCGTTCAATGGTTTTTAATAAATTTCCCGAGCTATGTGACCATCACAAGTCCGTGTGGAACATCCCCACCTCCGGACTCCATCCTTCTTGCGTGTTTCCTGTTAATCCCGTGAGCCCCGGCCATCCCACCATCCCACCGCCTCAGGCAGCCACTCATTTACTTCCCATCCCTAGAGATTTACCTATTCTGAGCATTTTGCAGAGCCTACCTTTTGCAAGAGTTCTGCACATCTGAAATCTCAGCATCCGCCCCACTGGTCACTGCCTCCTTGCCCCGTGGGCAGGAGGGGGCCCCAGACATGGGAGCGATGGCTGCTCTCTGCACCACCCCTCCTTCTACGTGGCCCACCTGTCCTCTCAGGCTTTAAGAGCATGTAGTGAGGTCCACGGCCCCGTGGCCACAGCAGGCTTCCCCTGGAAGGCAGTGACGCTGAATTTTGGGTCTCCATCTAGACCACGGGAAGTGTTTCGGGGGCCGCGGGATGGAGGAGGTTGGGCACATCTCCTGAGCACGTCCTCATGGCCGAGTGTGACTCCGAGGGGAGGGGACGACCACAGACTGGAGGGCCCACCTGGGCTCCTGGAGCCGCGTCCTGGCACGGCAGCTGGAGCCAGGTTCAAATGGAAGCCGTCCCTGAAGAGGAGGGGCATTGTGAGCGGCTTCATCCCCTTGAACTTTATCTAAACATAAGCTCTCACCCCACTTATCGTTTCTCCCCAAGGTACAGCAAATGCATGCTCATTTTCTGTGACTGCCACGGAGGAAGTGGACAGATAGGGGTCTGGTACGCCAGGGTGGCTTGGGCAGCCCGGCTCGAAGCAGATCCCAGTAACACGCAGACCCTTCATTCTGTGCAGATAATAAACTACAAGGTACCTCCCTCCGTGGCACCTCCCCCCTACACCTCTGCCCCCTCCCAATGCCACCACCCCACCTGTGTCTCTGTAACAGCCGTTTGGGCCTCGCCACACCTTGCATTTCAGCACATCAGCGTCCGTCCGTGTGCTGCTGCTGGATTCCTTCATCTTCCTAAGGGGCAGGCTGGCTGGACCCTGCCACGCCCAGAAGCCGTCAGGAACCCCCCTGCCTGTGGCCGAGGGTCACACCCTCACCCTGTGGTCCACGCTCTCCGGGCTGGGCTCCTGCTTGGCCCGTTGGAGGTCCCAGAACACAGAACTGAGAGAGGCTGGAGCGCAATGCTTCATCCTGGAGGTTCCTTCCCTGGGCAGCTGGAGGGAGGGAAAAGGAAGTGAGGCCGGAGGGACAGGACGGGCGGGAGGAATTCGGGGTGCCATCCACACTGGCTGCTCTGTCTCAGCGCCCAGGTTAGCTTGGCTCAGACAGAGTATACGGAGAACTTGTGCCCTGAGGTGTACACGGAGGCAGGAGGAAGAGGGAATTGACCCCTGGACTCCTTCCTGTCCCCCAAAGCAGATGCAGATGCCCCGGCTCAGCTCCTCGGGGTCGACCTCAGCCACGGAGAGCTGCCTCACAGCCGTCATGAGGTTGCTGGGCACGGGGCGAGGGGTTGAGCCGAGCCATCCCAGCCCAGCTTGGGGCACCCTGACGGTCAGTGTCCATCTGGAGCTCCTGGTGCATCGCACTTCACTCTCTTCTGCCCCAGCCTCCTTCCTCCGCCTCCCTTCGCAGGTGTGGATGCCAATGCACCTGCAGCTGCAGCGAGCACACCTCAGCCAGGCCCAAACTGCGTCCCCCAGAAGCCGTAGGTGGAAGCCCTGACCCCCAGGACGTCAAGATGTGCTCCTGTCCCCCCAACCTGCCCTTTCTCGCCCCGTTGAGTGGCTCTGCCCACCAGCGTGGCCTCAGCCTGCTCTGCCTCCACTGCAGTCAGTGGGCGATGCCCACCCCCAGGGAGCTCCCTCATTTTTCCACTGAGCACATGCTCACTGGGCACCTCCTGAGAGCTGGGGCCTCCAGGGCAGGTCGAGGCCGGCAACCCCCTCGGGCCCCCTGGCAGGTGGGCAGAAGGACGGCGTCAGACCCCACACATCCTCAAGGTCCCATGCTTTGCGATCCTCGCTCTGGGACTTGATGGTTATGGAGAGACCCAAAACATGTCCACACAGCTAAGACTCCAGCACGACAGGCCAACACCGACGACCAGGGCAAGCGGGTTGAGCTTTGTCGTCAGCCCAGGTGCTGGGCTGAGCACAGTTTTTGTGTACAGTGCGGTGGCTTACTGCAAATTGACAGAGTAAATAAATTGCTGAGGGAATGTTTAAAATACCGGAGGACAATTTTCAAGCAATTTAGAAGCAATCTTCTCACAGAAACTGAAATGCTAATTATAAATAATTATGATCTATTTCCTGAAATAATCAACACTGTTATACTGGTCTGAGCGGTCGGTGTCTGAAGGAAGAGACTGCTCCCCAGGCGGCGGCCGCATCGGCAAGCTGGCCTCGGTCTCCCCGCCCAGCCGTGGGTTTCACTAACTCGAGCAGGGTTCCTCCCGGCTCCTCCCAGCAGCCTCTGCCCTCTATTCTCTCCTCTCTCCTGGCTCTGGCAAAAACTAACATATACGCCCCTGAAATGTGTTCCTCAGAACTTCAACAACCTGTTTCCACCCTGTCTGGGCCTGTCTTCTGGGTTTGAACCCTGGCTTTGCAATTTACAGCTGTGTGACCTTAGGCAGGTTTCTTAACCTCTCTGTGCCTCAGTTTTCTCATTTCAAATGGAGATGATAAAAGTACCTACTTCTTAGGAGGGTTGCAAGGACCAAAAGAGATCACGTCCACAGGGCCTTACACAGTGCCTGGGGTGGGGTAAGCGCTGAACAAAACCAGCTGTGTTGGCAACGTTTGGGGTCGGGTGATGACAATCTCTATCTGCTCCTCCTCCCTCCACTCAGCATGGAAGGTCAGGGATGAGTTTTATAATCTGAATTATTTATGAATTTACCTGTTCGATTCTATAAAGCAGTTGTTCTAAAAAGCTGGACCCCAGGGCCGGCCCGACAGCAAGACCTGGGCATGAGGAAGCACATTCTCAGACCACATCCCAGAGCTGCTGAATCAGAAACCCCGGGAGGGGGCCCCGCGATCTCTGTTTTAACGAGCCCTCCAGGGGATTCCGAGACACGCTCGAGTTTGAGAACTGCGGCTATACAGGCTCTATATTAACAAATAAATAAAAATAAATTCAGCAACCCAGGTTGCAGGGTTTCACAAGAAAAGGAAGCAGAGATGTCTGTCCCTTCTCTTCCTATACCAGACAAGATGACTTATTTATTACGCTCAGACGGCCACACACAGCCCTGTTCTGACCCTGAGCCCCCAACCAAGCCCGGGGGAGTGTCCTGCGACCGCCGTAATCAATGACCCCGGGCGGGGGAGGTGGGGGCACAGACAGCAGTGTTACCCCTTCACCATCCCAGAGGCTGGAAGCCCAAGGGACTGGAGCCTTGGCACCAACTTGGGAGGGCTCCGAGGGGCCTGCCCCATCTCTGTGGCCCCTGGGGTCCACGCAGTGACTTGGGCCCAGCAGCCGCTCACCTCAAGGCCAAGGAAAGTTTCCTGACAAACCCAGTGTGACCCAGCGAGGCCCCAGCTTTGTGCTAGTGGGGCCAGGACCCAGCCCCAGGAGCCCCAGGGCACAGGGTCAGCAGTTCGGCTTCTATGGGAGGAACCCGGAAACCAGAAAGGGAAGCTGGTGGCCCTTGGCTTGGACAGCGGTGAAGCCGAGGGCAGAGAGCTTTGATCTCAACCTTCCCCTGGCGGAGTGGGTGAGCCAGGCTCACAGGAGCTGCAGGAACAGGCCCACCTGAGGCCCGAGAAGGTCACCCACCAGGAGGCCTCCCAGGCCTGTTGCCAAAGCCAGGAGGGTCATCCACGGGGCGGGTTCTTTTGGAAATGTGTTTGCATTTACACCACCGGCTTCCTGTTTCCCTTGCTGCCTCCAGATCGCTCTGTTTCGATTCTGCGGCCTTGAGTAAGAGGACAGGTTTACAGGATTTGCTTGCCGGGTGCTTCTCCATCCCCGGGCGTGTTTGGGGGATGGGGATCAGGGCAGGATACGCCAAAAAGCCATTTCCATGAGACAAAGTGCCTGAGTATGACTTTCCTGGGGCTGCCGTCACCAACCGGGTGCCTTAGAACCACCGAGATTTATTCTCTCCCAGTTCTGGGGGCCACGAGTCTGAAACGCAGTGTCGCAATCCTACCGGATGCTCTGGGGGAGGGCCCTTCCCACCCCTCGCAGCTCTGGTGGCCCCAGGCGTCCCTGGCTCATGTCAGCATCACCCCCTGCTCCACCTCCATCGTCACGTGGTCCTCCCTGTGTCCGTGTCTTCACTCGGCCTCCACCTTGGGGCGCCGGTCAGCGGATTAGGGCCCACCCCGCTCCAGTCTGACGTCATCTCAACAAACTACAGCTGTGATGACCCAGCTTCCAAAGACGGTTGCAGTCACAGGTACCGAGGTCACGACTTCAACAGGTCTTTTTGGGGACACAGTTCAACCTCCCACACCTGGGAAATCCTAGACACAGCCTGACAAGTTGCAGCCTCACCTGGCCTGGGCTTCGCTGTCCAGGCGCAATCTCTGCACTCGTAGGCGATGACAAACACATGAGGGACACAAAACCCCAGGTAATGGGGCCTGGGAGGTCAGTTACTCCACAGGCCCTCTGTTCTAGAGCCCCCGGCCACATGGCTGAAGCAACTCCCAACCTGGGGGAGGGACTGGATGGGGCCCAGCTTATCAGACACACCCACACCCCATCCATCCACCAAGACTCCAGGGGGAACCAGCCTGAGCCAGCCGCCTCAGGACACAGCCTCTTAACTGCGCTTCCCTGAACAGCGAGGTTTCCACATCTGCTTCCACCCACCTTCTCCCCATCCCAGCTGACCTCCCTGCCAGAACCAGGCGCTGGCACCATCCCCACTGGGGTGAGTGATCGTTCTGCCCACTCCTGGTCCAGCTCCCGAGCCTGCATTTGACTCTCACCCCTCAGGTCTCTGACTCCGGCCCCCAGGCTGCTGCCTGGCCGAGCATCACCTCTCCAGGTACCACCTGCGTGCTCGCGCCCCCCTCGTGCCCCGACCCCGAATTTGGGTGCTCTGAGTCATCATCAGACACAGGGTATGGGGGCGGACAGCCAGCAGGCGCTCACCCCGGGACACAGGACCTGGGACAGGGAGGGACAGGCCACGCGGCTGCCTGGGCTGGGTGCTCCTCAGCACCCACAGAGAGGCCCTTCGAGGTCACCGTGAATTTAACAGTGAGTGCCACCTCACTGCCACTGCTTGTGATCCAGTGTTCCCTTTAGATTCAAGGAAAGCTACTGGATTTTGGCACAATTTTGGTCTTTGGAGAGTATGATCCTGCAGGAACGCACCCAGGATGACAGGCAAAATGGAAACGCTGGCTGGACTACAACACCCTGGCAAGACCCATCCACATATGTGAACAGAGATGGGGCGTTGATTCTGGGTGAAACGTGTTGGTGTCACGTCTATTGATATTGATATTTGATTTTGATATTGGACATTTCAAAAGATCTCCAAGGCATGGAGTTGAATACAAAAACCAAACGTCCGAATGATATGTTATATGATGCCATTTATGGGAAGAAACTCAACCCACATATTACTGTATGCACTCTGTGGATATACGTCCATCTTTGCATCAATGCTTAGAAAAAGATCTGGAAAGACACACCCCAAGCTCTCAAATGTCGGGGGGAAAAGAGACCAGGATAGGGGCTATGAAGGGACTTCAGCACTGCTCTGTAATTGTTGGGGTTTTTTCATATTTACCACTTTATTATAAAGATGGAAATGAACAGCCACATGAAAAGGAAGGGCGAGGTCTGGGGGTCTCGAGTGTGGCGTTTCTGTGCCTGCGGGGTGGGGTGTGCCACCCTCCCAGCACATGAGTGCATTTACCAACCCAGAAGTACCCTGATCTGTGATTTTTCATTTTTAAATTTTTACAAGGAGAATAACTTTCTGTTCCACTTGGGTAGTTAAGTTAGTTTTTAAAAAGCCATGGCATTTTCAAAAGCGAAAACAAACCAACAACCATAAAACCAAACCAAAAAGAAAAGGTGCTAGGTAAAGCATATAAACAGAGTGTTGCTATTGGAGAAAGTACAGGGAATCTGAGCTGAAATGATCGGGCATGTAATTTGGCTGGACATTTTCTGGCAGCTAAGGTAGAAAGAGAAACACCAACGTCTGCATGCATTTTGGTTTCTGACGACGTAAGGGAAACACAGTTATCTAAAGAGAAAAAGAAGTTCTTCTCCTGGCATTGAATGAGGAAGAATTCATCACGTGGGTCCTTGGAGAAAAGACAGAGTAATCGCGTGGATCTCGGTCCCGACTCTGATATGAGGGGCTGCACTGGATGCTGAGGACCCCTCCCCACCGGTGACCATGGCCAGCTTCTCCCTGGGTCCCACCTGCGCTCTGTGACAGCAGGAGGCTCGGGGACACTCCTGCTGGGGTGGCACTGAGATGCCTCACACTCCCCATGGCCTCTCCCACCTGAGGGCAGCACCGTTTATCCAGACGCGTGGGCCCGGGGAGCTCAGGCTGCGTGTGACAGACGCGAGCACACACCTCTCACAAAAAGCCCTTGCGTAGGTCTTACTTTGTAAACTATTACTGTCCTGCTCCCATTCTGCAGTTGAGGAAACTGAGGCTCAAAAAGTTCACATAACTTGCCTGAAATCTCACAGTTAGCGAGCGGCAAAACCAGGCTCATTTGACCCCAGGCCGGCTGACGGCAGGACCCGGGTGCTCTCCCAGGGGTCCGTCTGCCAGGTTGGCTAGTTCTGTATGTGCGGGACGGGGGACAGTCGTCAGCCCGGCAGAGCTGGAACGCAGGAAAACCCTCCCCACACGCCGGCTGGTTTGTCTTCTGTTTTCCTTTATTATTGTAGTAAAACATACCTAATGTAGCATTTCCCACTCTAACCACTGTGAAGCGTGTACAGCTCAGTGGCATTAAGTGCATTCACATTGTTGTGCAACCATCACCACCATCCGTCTCCAGAACTTTCCATCTCCCCAAACTGAAACTCGGACTCCCCATCCCCCTCCCTCCTTCTACTTTCTGTCTCTACGATTTGACTGCTCTAGGGACCTCAATAGGCGAAATCACACAGCACCTGTCCTTTTGTGACTGGCTTATTTCACTCAGCACGATGTCCTCCTGGTTCCTCCGTGTGGTAGCAGGGGTCAGAACGTCCTTCTTTTTTCGGGCTGAGTAATATCCCGTGGCACTTAGAGACCACGTCTGTTTACCAGTCGTAGTTGATGGACATCTGGCTTGTCCCCACCTTTTGGCTCTTGTGAGCGCTGCTGCCGTGAACGTGGGTGTGCAAATGTCTCTTCAGACCCCGCTTCCCCCTCTGTGGGACACGCACCCAGCGGTGGGCTTGCCGCCTCGCGTGGTGGCTCGGTGTTTAATCCTTTGAGGAACTGCCAGGCTGCTTTCCACAAGGGCTGCAATTCATTTTTTGCTAACGTTTTTCAAAAGATCTTTAAAGACAAGAGCAGACAACAGGAGGCAGATCGTCCAGGTGCAGGGTGTACAGGAGTCCGCCCCCCGCCAGACCCGCAGGGGGCCTTCAGAGGCCGGGTTGTCTCCGTGCTTCGGCTACAAGAAGGAGCCCACGCCTGGTGTCTGCCTGCTGCCGCTCCCACGTCCGCCCTCCAGCTTTCCCTCCAGCCCCACGTCTGGGGGAGCTAAGAGAGCTGGGGGTTCAAACCGTGTAAGCCCCTGCCCTCGTCGGGGATCCCCACCCCCCAATAAAACCCCAGCCAGCCCCCTTCCCGGCTCTCAAGCTGTATGCAGACCTGCTTAGGAGCCCGTCCTGCTCTCAGAAAGACTCGGCATGTGAGAAACACCCTCCGGGTATGTGTGCGGCATCATTAGTCTCTACATCAGAACCGAATTTCGGGTAGGGGTCCACCTGGCTTCTGTGGGAACCGCCACACGGCGTCCCCAGCAGGCGCGCTGAGCTGCATGGCCTGGAACATCCTCCAGCCGGGGCAGCCCTAGGAGGCAGGCTCGCCATGCTGGGGGGCCTCAGCCTTGAAGGCCTGGTGCTGCCGTCTGGGCCGCGAACAAACCCAGGGCCGGTGGAGAAGCCGGGATGGGCTCTGGCACTGCTGTCCTCTCACATCCCCGGAGGCCGAGAGCTCCAGCATTCAGGGCCGTACAGGGTGGTCTAAACCACAGGGCGTTGGGCTCAAACCTGCACCTGCTCCTTTGTCACCTGGGGTGGCTTCCTGACATCATGTGTCCTAACTCCAGTTCATCAGTGAGAGACAAGGAGGACAGGTCAGGGCTGCTGTTAACGTCCCCATCCTGGCCCTGAGCCCTCGGCCCCTGCCAGTCCCCAGCTGCAGTGGATGGGCAGGAGGTCAGCTGGGGCGTCCATCACGACCCCATCCAGGGCAAATTGGCAACAGCTAATCCCACGGACCTGCTCCCGCAGCCTCTGCAGTGTGTGCACACCGCCATCTCATTTGCTGCCCCCTCCACGAGGCCGGGCAGATGCCATCACCATCCTACTCCTCTTCGGGGTAGAAGGGTGGAGGGTCCCACTTGTGGCAAGAGACACCTCCCCAGGAGCAGGAAGCAGCTCAGCGAGGCCGCGGGAGCTCCCACCCTGCGGGACACAGCCATGCATGGCTCAGGGAGCGCCCAGCATCAGAGACTCTCTCTGGAGGCAGCCAGGCCCGGGGTTCAGGCCTGGCTCCGCGCTCACCGGCCGGGGGACCCACATGGTGGCTTCCCCTACCTTGGCCTCAGTTTCCTCGTCTGTGGAATGGGATAATAGTAGCACTGGTCTCAGGGGATCGTCGTTGGGAGTAAATGAGTTGGCGCGTGAAGAGCGCTCAAAACGGGGCCTAGCATCATGGGTGCTCTCACGCTGTCACTCGGGGCTGCGGTCTGACTGGCCCACGGAGCTTTCTCAGATCGGCCCCTTGATTCCAGACTCCAGCAAACGTTAGGCTGCCAGCACCAACAGCCCTGGGCGCCCAGGCCCAGTGCCAAGTGCTCCTGCCGACCCGCTGAGTCCCCGGCCCATCATCGTCATTTCACTTCTCCAAGTGTCCAGTCCCTCGTCTGTGTGTGGAGGGGCTTGGGCCAGGGGGTCTCATCCAACCCCAACCAGAGAGGAGTCTGGGGTCCAGGTGTCATTTGTTGAGAGGGACTAAAACGCCTGGATGCGCCTCCCTCCCTGCAGATGCCTGGTGCTCGGAGCCCGGCCGGCTCCTCCCGCCCTCTCGCACACCCCGCACCTGAGGGTCTCTCCCTTCTTATCCTCGAGGGCTGTGCTGGCGGGTTGCACCACGTGTCCACGTGTCCTCCCCTCCCGGCCCTGCCCAAGCCTCCCTGTGAGGAAACTGCCCTCTCCGTGGATGTGGGCTTGGCCGCGAGGCCTGCCGATGGAACGTGGGGAGATCTCAGAGCGAGCCGATTCTGCCCTGAGGCTGTAAGAGGCCGGCAGATGTCCGCCCTCCGTGGGGAGAAGAGACGCCCAGGGAGCCACTGTTCCTTCAGCCTGGGCCCGGAATGAAGACATGTGGAACAGGGCTGAGCCTCCCCTGCAGCTCCAGTCCACCAGCCCAGCCAGCATCAGCCAAACCCACCCAACGCGCAGACTTGAGAGCAAGAAAGAGGTGTCCGTTGGCATAAGCCACGTCACCACAGTTCTGCTGCACGTGTTACACAGCAAAACTGCCTAGTACCAGATTGCATTGGCTTTACCCCCCCAGGGAAGCGGTGCATACAGGCCAGCAGAGCAGCCTCACTCCTGAAGACGTGCTCCACACGAGGAATGCACCATTTCCCAGATGGAGCACAAGCAAGAGCCCTCCACGCCAGCTTTTCCTGCTCTGATCCCATAAGGCAACAGGCATGAGAAGGATGTGGGTGAGTAGTGGGGATGTGCGCAGGAGGAGAAGGTGACACTCAAGGTCAGCTCTAACTTTTCCGGGTCCAAACACGACTGTCTGAGGACCTTTGAACTAATTGATCCATTGAACAAACACTGACGAAGTGTCCGCAGAGGACCGACCCCTCCCTGGTGGAGCTGATGTTCTGCTGGGGAAGGAGAGTGCACTAACAAATAGCTACGTAAGCGAAATACGTAGAATGCCAGGCAGCGACAGTGTCACGGAGAGGAGTGTGCGTGAGGAAGGGCGGGGGGGGGCGCATCCCTGGTGTGTTTCCCGGGCAGCGAGGAGGTTAATGCAGCTGGTGGGGGGCAGGGCGCGTGCGTGTGGAGCTGGTCACAGGCGTGCGGGGCCTGGGGTCCATGGAGAGCCTTTGGCCTTGACCCTGAGTGAGCCAAGGAGCTGCTGGAAGGTTCTGAGCAGCAGAGTGGTGTGGGTTACATATCCAAAGAAGCAGGTCCCAAGATGAGCTGCCCCCAGGTCAGTCCTCATCATTAATATTTTTTCCCCAATTTAAAAATTCTGGCGAGCCAGCCCTGATGGCCTAGTGGTTAAAGTTCGGCATGCTTCGCTTCGGTGGCCTGGGTTAGGTTCCCGGGCATGGAGCCGCGCCGCTCATCTGTCAGTTGCCATGCTGTGGCGGCATCCCACATAGAAGAACTAGAAGGACTTACAACTAGGATGTACAACTACGTACTGGGGCTTTGGGGAGGAAGAAAAACGGGGGGAAGATTAGCAACAGATGTTTGCTCAGGGCAAATCTTTCCCAGAAAAAAACAAAACTAGGATTTCTTTAAAAAAAAAAAAATTTCTAGGCATGCTGACTAAAATAAGCCAGTCACAAAAGACCATGGATTGAGTGATCCCATTTATATCAAACATCCAGAACAGGCAAATCTACACAAACAGAAAGCAGATCGTTGGTTTCCTGGGGAGGGGGCGGGGGAGTGGAAGGACAAGAGCATTGATAGCTAAAGGGGGAGGGGCTTCTTTGCTTTATTTTTCTTGAAATTTTTTTCCCCTTTATTTCCCCTTTTTCAATGTGTTAATTTGGTGCTTTACCATTCTCCAAATATGAGGGTATTTTTTAGTAATATTAAAAATATAGGGCCTTTACACATTTAGGCTTTAAGCCATTTCGAACATTTGTCTGATGCTGAAAAGGTCTCCTAGTTGTCCGTCGGAAGGGGTTTATTTTTGAGGTGATGGAAATGTTCTAAAATTGATTGTGGTGATGTTTACACATATCTGCGAATATACTAAAAGCCACTCAATTGCACACATTAAATTGCTGATTGTGTGGTATGCGAATTATATGCCGATACAGCTGTTAAAAAAATGTTGGGGCATGTTTTAATGATCTAAGCTGCAGAACTGAAACCCATGCTCCTCAGACACACTGTGACAATCCATCTCTCCCTCACTTGTGGTCCTGGTCAAGGGTCAAAGTCCCAGCCTGGCCCCCTCCCAGTGGGCCCAGGTCAGGACCAACCAAAAGGCACTGCCTTCACTCCCAGGAGACCCCCGGGGGAGACTAACTCCTGGCACGGGTGGAGGGTCTGCAGACCGTCTCCTGAGGCTCAAGGCACATTGGAAACGATTCTCTATGATAGGACAGATTTTGTGGTTGCTTTAAGCTGCATCTTCTCTTTTTATTCCATCCCTTATAATAGGGCAGACTTGGAAAATCAGGTGTCAGAATCACGGGGGTGCTCTGAGCTGTTCCCCAAATTACCGTGCAGCTCAGAAAAGTTTAACTAGTTTAGTTAATTTCATGTGATTCTCTGAGCTCCTTGAAAGGAAGCTGGGAAGGTGCTATTTAAATCCAGGTCTAATTTCTGTCCTGATCTGAAAAAAGCAGCTGGGAACAGTACCTGCTTCTGAGGGCTGCTGTTAAATTTAATTGTTTCTTAGCTTTCGAGTTTTCCCTTAGTGAGATTTGGTGCCAGTACTTATGATATAAGTAAATATGTAAACGCCACCAGGACGTTAGTGGGAGGTCAGAGAACAAGGCTCCCATGTATTGACTGCTTCCTTAGGGCTGAAAACATTCAAAATGTCTTCTCAATCCCTTGTGCTGGCCTGGCCCCAGCGCAGTCCTTCTGTGGACATCACTACACCCTGCTCCCCTTTGGTGACCTTGCCCACAGGGACCATGCTCTTCAGCACCATGGCCAGCTCTGGATTCTCACATTTGGGTGAGATGATTCCCGCCCGGCTCAGCCCAGATCTTTTGTTACTTTCCCACGTCTTTCCAACTCACACAATTAGACCATGGCCCAACCATACTCTCTTGGCCTCCCAGCAAGACCCCTGTCCACCAGCTGAGAAGAAGCCATGGCCAGGAGGTGCCAAAAGTACCTTTCACCTCTAGACACACTAGTTCATGGACCATTTCCTTTTCTGGGCCCCTAAGCCCCAACCCCACCAGAACAACCACTATTGGTGACACAGATAGAACTGAGGAGCTAGCACCCAACAGAGCTGGACTGCTGACAGGGAGAGCCAGCCAGGCATCAAAATTAGAGAGAGAATATCTAAGACAGAATTTAATACTCATTTGATGTTTAAAAAAAAAAAAAATCTTCAGGGATAGCCACTTTCAGAATGGCAGAATAAGGAACTTCAAAATCTGTTCCTCCATAAAAGCAATGAAAACATTGGCAAAAAATATGAAAATCAACTTTTTCAGAACTCTGGAAATTAACCAAAAGCTTGCAACAATCTGAGAAACGTTTACTCAAGAAAAGCAGCTGAATCTCAAAAGAACAATAAGCTTTGTGCCTTTTTAGCTTGCCATATTCCCTGTCCCCCTCCTCATTTCTGCAGTGGCAGTACCCATGAGAACCAGCAGCCTAGAACCCCCTGGAGGGGTCAGAATGGGTCTGGAACTTGCCAAAAGCCCCATCTCCTGATAATTGCCATTATTTGGTAGCTCCCTGAAAACCCCTACTTGCAGGGCTTGTCTTTACGTGGCCTGACTCAGACCTTACTTACTGTGGACAGGTTTTTCCCTGGGATGATTGTTGAAAACCATCAGTGGCAAGTGTTTAACATCACAGTTGCCTGAGGCAGTATCACCTTAGTTGAGGCAAACAAGAAACTGACCAAAAACTTAAAGGGAAAAGCTGGGGATTGAGATGTCTGTAGGGGGCTTTGAAAGGCCCTGACATTTTCCTGGGAATCTAGAAGTTAGAATCATTAATAGAAAGAAATTTGGGGAATTCACAAATACGTGGAAATTAAACAACTCACTCCTAAATCACCAGTGAGTCAAAGAAGAAATCACAAGATAAATTAGAAAATACTTTGAGGTAACTGAAAATACAACATACCAAAATTTATGAGATGCAATAAAGTAGTGCTTTCAGGGAAATTTATAGCTGTAAATATCTACATTAAAAAAGAAAGATTTTGGGGCTGGCCCCGTGGCCGAGTGGTTAAGTTCGCGCGCTCCGCTGCAGGAGGCACAGTGTTTCGTTAGTTCGAATCCTGGGCGCGGACATGACACTGCTCATCAGACCACGCTGAGGCAGCGTCCCACATGCCACAACTAGAAGAACCCACAACGAAGAACAACGAAGAATACACAACTATGTACCGGGGGGGGTTTGGGGAGAAAAAGGAAAAAAATAAAATCTTTAAAAAAAAAAAAAAGAAAGAAAGATTTTAAATCAGTAACCTAAACTTCCACCATAAGAAATGAGAAAAAGAAGAGGAAACTAAGCCCAAAGCAATCAGAAGGAAGGAATAGTAAAGATTAGAGCAGAAGTAAATGAAATAGAGAATAGAAAAATAACAGAGAAAACTACTGACCAAAAGTTGGTTCTTTGAAAAGATCAACAAAATTGATAAACTTTTGGCTAGACTGATCAAGAAAAAAAGACAAGACTTAAATTAGTAAAATAAGAAATGAAAGAGGAGACATTGCTACTGGCCTTACAGAAATAAAAAAGATTATAAGGTAATACTATGAACAATTGTATGCCCCCAAATTAGATAACCTAGATGAAATGGACAAGTTCCTAAAAAGACACAAACTACAAAAACTGACTCAAGAAGAAATAGGAAATCTCAACAGACCTATAACAAGTAAAGATAACGAATTGGTAATTTTTTTTTTTTTAAAGATTGGCACCTGGGCTAACAACTGTTGCCAATCTTATTTTTTCTTTTTTTTTTTCTGCTTTATCTCCCCAACCTCCCCATACATAGTTGTATATCTTAGTTGCAGGTACTTCCAGTTGTGGGATGTGGGACGCTGCCTCAATGTGGCCTGATGAGCTGTGCCATGTCCGCACCCAGGATCTGCACCCTGGGCTTCATTAAAATTAAAACCTTTCGTGCTTCAAAAGATACTGTCAAAAAAGCCAAAAAACAACACGTGGAATGGGAGAAAATATTTACAAATCTTATGTCTGATAAGGGACTTGCACCCAGAACATACAAGTCAACAATAAAAAGACAAACAACCAGAATTTAAAGATGGGGAAAGGGCTCGAATAGACATTTTTCCAAAGAAGTTTCACAAATGGTCAATAAGCACGTGAAAAGATGTTCGATATCATTAGTCAGAAAGGAATTGCAAATCAAAACAACAACGAGATACACTTCAGACCCGATAGGATGGCTATAATAAAAAAGATGGACAGTAACAAGGGTTGGTAGGGATGTAAAGAAATTAGAACCCTCGCTCATTGGTGGGGGGACGTAAAACGGTGCAATCATTTTGGAAAACAGATTGGCAATTTCTCAAAAGGTTTAGCATGGAACTAACATACAACCCATCAATTCCACTCCTGGGTACATGCCCAAGAGAAATGAAAACATGTTCACAAAAAATCTTGCACATGAATGTTCTTAGCAGCATTCTTCACAACACCCAGGAAGTAGAAAAAACCCAAATGTCTACCAGCTGATGGACGGATGAACAAAATGCGGCGTATCGTACAGCGTCCTATTATTCCACCACAGAAAGGCATGAGGTCCTGATGCAGGCTCCCACATGCAGCAAAGCGATGGGCGGGGAGCACAGCGTGGAGGGGGTGCGTTGCCCAGTGGGGTCAGCTGGATTTGTTAACAGGAAGCCGTGTGCAGGGAAAGTCTTTCAACAGAACACAACTTACTCTTCCGAGAGTTGACCCTGGATGTGAGGTGACCTGTATTGCATTCCCGACAGAGAGATGGACACGGTCCCCAGGCCTCAGCCAGAGAGCGGCAGGTGCTGTGAGGGCACCTTGGGGCTCGGCCTTGTCACGGCAGCACCATGTGCAGTGGACCAGGAGACAGAGTTGGGGCTGAGAATAGCTGTTCCTTGAGCAAGGAGGCTCCCACGTGAGGATGGGTCTCCAGGGGTGGACCAGTCCCTGGACCTCTCAGGGCCTGCTTTTGGGGTCAATGCTGTTTGTCCACTGCAAGGAGGCAGAAGGTCTGTGTGGGGGAGGCAGGTGCACTACGTTCTGGAGCAGGGTGGCCAGCATTGAGGGAGTGGGGGACCTGGGCACCCATGGCGACACTAAAGGAGATCTGAGGGCCAGCTAAGTCTGGAGAAGTACACACACTCCAGGCCTGTTCTTCTGGGGCAGTGGTATGGCCTTGGGTGGTCTCAGGGGGCTGGTTACACTAGGGCCAGTCTGTGGCCCTGCTCTGCCCACCTCCAGAGGCCCACTGGCTGAGTGATGGAGAATGCTGCCCCGGGGCTCCGTGGGGTGCTCATCCCAGGGCTAGACCCTCATCCAGTGCTCAGGACAGCTCCAGAGCAAGGACACATGCACACACATGCGCGCGCGCGTGCACACACACACACAGAGCACATAAAAAAACTACTGAGGTGAAATTCACAGAAACCAAAAGTAACCATTTTAAAGTGAACGGTCAGTGGCATTAGCACATTCGCGCTGTTGTGCAGCCCCACCACTATCAGTTCCACATCTCCACCCTCCACAGTAACACCCCACCCGTTAGCGGTAGCTCTCAGTTCCTCCCTCGCCCGGCCCGGGACAACCACCCATCTCCTTTCTGTCTCCATGGATTTATCCATTCTGGACAGTTCATGTAAATGAAATCATCCTATATGTGACCTTTCGTGTCTGGCTTCTTTCGAGGAGCATGACGTGTTCAAGGGTCAGCCGTGTCGTACTGCGTGTCAGCACTTCGTTGCTTTTTATGGCTGAGCACATTCCATTCACTGTGTGCACGTCCACACTACGTCATCCATTCGTCCATCAACAAACACTTGGCGTGTTTCCACCTTTTGGCTATTGTGAATAATGCTGCTCTGAGCATTTGTGAGCAAGAATTTGAGTCCCTGCCTTCAGTGCTTTTGGGGACATACCTAGGAGTGGAACTGCTGGGTCATACAGAAACTCTGTTTAATCCTTTAAGGAACGGCCGCACACTTTTTTTTTTTTAACAACCTGTATCTGATATTCTCAAGCCAGCAGTGAGACAGCGATCGTGGAGAGCTAAGAAAGTTAAGAGTTGGGGTTAGGGCCGTGGGGAGTGGGGCAAGGACGGAACTTCCTCCCACGTCACCAGCAGCTGCCTCGTTGGCAGGGAGAGACTCGGGGAAGCGTGGCCCCAGCTTCCCCTTTGCAAAGTCACAGAACCGCTCAGGGGCCGTCCACACAGGGCACGAGGGAGGGAAGGCCCAGGCGAGGGGACGGCGGTCCAGGGAGAGCATGGTCAGATCTGGAAGTGTCTTCCTTCCAGTTGGGGCTAGCACGACTTGCTGATGGGTTAGGTGTGGGGGCAGAGGGTGAGAGAAAGAGAAGAATCTGGTGTGTACCATGAAGCCCGAAAGCAAACGCTGGCGTGGGTGTGAACATCCGAAAGATCACACTGTGTTGGAACCTCTTGGCCCAGCTTGAGGTGCCCAGGAAGCCAGGTTGTATGGCACAGTCGAAAGGGAGCCTTAAAAATGAAAAGCTCCGACAGCCCAGAAGATTCTGGCCTGGAAGGACCGATGAGAAAGAGAAGCAGCCATGAGCCAGGCAGAGCAGCAGCAGGGGATCCGATGTGGGACGGTGGAGGGGGACCTGCGCCCTGGGCCACTAACAGGAATGGCTGCACCATCACACGCCCAGCCCGGTGCAGAAGGAGACGAGGGGACAGCTGACCTAGACAGGGGCTTCTGTCAAGCAGCAGAGAGTAGGCTTCGGGGTCCTCTCCCAGGACAAGGGGCTGATTCCAGGGCAGGGCAGGTAAAGTCCAGATGGGCCTGAGGCCCCGTGTCACGCCAGAAAGCGGGGAATCTGGCTGCCCACCAGGAACGTGGAGGCCAGCACGGGGGCTCCCTCTGGCCCAACACAGGTCGTTTTGAACATAAAAAGGAGAAATGAATGATATTGACTGTAAAATATTGACTAAATGAAAACCCATGAGTCCACAGTGATACCAAAGAGAGAGAGAGGGAGAGAAGACAGCAAATGTCATTTGTGACTGGGAGGTGACACTATGCGACTTCCCCACTCGGAAGGTGGACACGTAAAGGGACGTGATCATCCATTACGCTGCCCTCTGCTAGTCGATGAGGAACAGCTCTTCTCTACAGAACACTACCAGCTACTAAACGTGGAAGGAGCGCAGGTGGTCCCCGAGCCCGGACGAGACAGCTGATGCAGGCGGGGGCCTCTGCGGACGCCAGGGCCATCGGGCAACACTGGCCAGAAGACGAGTGCTCCTCGTGGTGCTAAGCTGGTGACATGCTCATTGCAAAAGGAAACCTTTAGAAAGGAGAGATCTAGTGGTCAGAAAGGGATCAAATTTGGTGTCCGTGTTGGCGGGACTCATCAGGGGCCTCCCAAAGGGACACAGCATGAAGCATGTTATCGCCGGCATGGGACCCTGCAAAACACTTTAACGTGAACCAACCCAATACCTTCGACCAAGGCTCTTCCCGTTGGTCTGCCAGGCCCCTCCCGGCTGCCTGGTGAGCCCTAGGGACCCCTCCACAGAATGATGTTAAATTCACAAAATGAAACATCGATTACAAAGGAAACCAGTAAAAGTGAAAAACCCTTAAAATATTAAAGAAGTAATATTAAATGAATGCATTTAGTAACTAGATGATGCATACAACACGTACGCAAGTTCAAGGGATGTTTGTTTTTCCGAGGACGTCAGTCTGAAGGCTCTTACGTGGCTGAACGAGAACACTGGGCCGTCAGGTGGTCTTTTCACGTGTTGATCGACAAACGACTGTGGGTGAGGAGTACTGGAAGGCAGAGTCGATGTCTGCGCCACTCTGAGCACCGTGGGAAGCAGCAGGGGCGGACTCGCCCAGGGGCCGGCCGGCCTCATCACACCCGCGGCCACAGCCGGGAGCCAACCCCGGATGACCTGCCGCCCGCCTGGAAACCACCGCTGCACAGAGTCCTGAGCTGCTGCAGCGCTGCTCTGGTTTGCTGCCTCTGCTCATCGTTGAAAGAGGTGCTGGGTTTCATTTAGCAGTTCGTTAGCAATGATGTGACTTCCCCCATCTCGACACCGTGCTTGAGAACACCTGCTTTAGGCGCAACTTCCTGTTTACAGGCGATGCTGGGGAGAGAGGAAACGGCTAAGTGACACTCCAAGGAGTCAATCTGACAAGTCCGAGCTGGGGGCCTTCTACACCGATCCGCCATCTTCAGACCGTCTCGGAAAGAAAATTCAGAGGCGAGTGGGGATGTTCCGCTCCAACAGGACCAAGGGGACCTGGCACCGAGGAGGACGTGGGCCTTGACTGGACGCTGATTCCAAAAATCAGCTCCATATGACACATTGGGACAACTGGGGAAACGTGAGTATGGACTGGATGTTGGATGATAACGGTAAATTTTTGTGAAATTTCTTGAGAAACACACGAAGTCAACATGGTAAAAGACAGCCATTGTTGAATCGGGGGAGGGGGGAGATCGACGAAGTGTGTGGTTCTCAGAGGGCGGGCTCACACGATGCTCTCAGGGGGTCTGGGCGGGCAAAACTACCTTCGCGACAATCCTGAGATGCTCCTTGACGTTTATTTTACTCCGTCGACATTTGCACTGATGTCAACAGTCAGAAGCAATGGCGGGTAGAGCTGCTGGTGCCTGACATTCTGTCACACGCTCCAGCACGGAGGAACCTTGAGGACATTATGCTGAGTGAAACAAGCCCATCACAAAAGGACAGACACTGTGTGGTCCCACTTAGATGAGGCACCTAAGTCAGCAAATTCAGGGACAGAAAGGAGAAGGGTGGCTGCCCGGGGCTGGGGGAGACGGTTGGGGAGTTGTGGCTTAACGAGGTCAGAGTCTGTTTAGGATGATGATGAAGTTCTGGAAATAGTGCTGATGGTTACACAACATTGTGAACGTACTTAATGCCACTGAACTACACTTAAAAATGGTTAAATGGTAAATTTATGTTCTGTGTATATTTTACCACAATTTAAAAACAGCTGCGGGTGCCTTAGCACTAATCAAGGCCGCGGCCCCACACTCTGCCGGCAGACACTGGTCTGCACAGCCCGTGCACTCGCAGTGCTTCACGGAGCAGCAAACGACAGCCTGTTAACCCCGGGCCCTCGAGGACACGTGCGGCTCACGCTCACGCAGGGAGTGGTCCCGCCACCGAGGCCCAGGCGTCTGGAAAGCGCCCGAGCGCGGCCGCGAGCCGAGAGGCGCTGCTTTCACGCAGCACTGGTTTCCTTGGACGAACAACTGGGCATTCAGACTTGGGCGCTGGGGAGACATTTTCTGAAAAACGAATCATGAACCCGTCACTTCAGGGAAAAAAATCGACAGTTTTTGTTGATGATATGATTCAAACTTTCAAGCAAAAATTTTCTCAAAACCCAGAAAGCTTGGATTGACCACCATGAGCTTGACAGCCTCCAAACCTTCAGGACTGTCCTGAGGAGAGAGGTGGAGGGGCGGATGGAGGTGGTATTTCGATCGTATATTGCCGGGAGCCGTCACCCTACAAGTTAAGCCTCTGCCTTGTGACACGGTCTGGGAGAGAGATGAGGGGACGCACGGCGACCCTCAAGGGATTCTACCAGGCTGCCCCTGCAATGAGTCTCCCCGGTACTTCTAACTTTTCTGCTTCTGCTCACTCTGTTCTACACCTGGGGTTATTTCAGGGGAAGTCAGCCCGGCCCTGGGAATGAGAATGATACAATGCAATATTCTAGGGAAAGTTCTGGGGAAAAGCATCTTCTAGGGAAAGAACATTCTGACCCGTCCTTCGGTCGGGTGAAGCGGTGGGAGTGGAGAGGGAACAAAGAAATCTGTAGCCCCCACAGATCTCTCTGGGAGGACGGCGGTTGCCACGGCCCACTGAGTCAGGAGGCCGCTGGGGGTAGCCTCCTTGAAGGAAAGAATTACAGAAGCTTGACTCCCCCCGGGGCCTACACACAATCAATTACTCTTAGGACTATTGTCTACCTTGCAAAAACCCGTTTACGCGAGCCAAAAATATGTACTGGGACTGTTTCATGAAATCATCCTTGCATATCCTGAGCCCTATATAAATCATACAGACACAAAATAAAGTTAGACTTGGACACCAAACTCCTTGTCTCACTGCCTCCTCCTTCGCCGACGCCGTCCATCCCTCAGGAGACCCTGTCCAGCTGAGGCTGGACCCCGGCAGTATATAATGAATGTGTCAACACTGGGAGGGTCTGAGGAACTCGGTGAACCCGTTTTCCAAACGGCCCACGCGCGGCCGTGCCTGGCAGAAGATCCAGTCAAAGACAGACAGACAGTGGACTTCGATGCAACAGAACGTGACAAGGACAAGTTCAATGGTATAGTCTCAGATTGTACGTTGCAAGGAACCCTCGCTGAGTTCTGGTGTGGTAACAAAGAGGAAAATCATGAGCCTCTGAAAAGGCTGTCCACATCCCCCTCCCGTTTCCAACTACGCATCAGGAGCCGGGTCTCTCCTTACTCTCCAACCAAAGCCCGTTACGGCAGACGGGACGCAGAGGCAGACACGAGAAGCCAGCTGTCTTCCACCAGGGCCGACATTAGAGATTTGCAGAAATGTCAAATGTCTAGTCCTGGAGTCAGAGCCCTCAAGCACTAGGACCACTGGCCCTGCTGCTTAGAGGTTGTGTGCGCAGACCCACAGGACGAACCTGGATCGGGGGGCTTAGAATTTCTCTTTAAATACTATTAGTGTGTAATTTCATCATATCTTTCTGGCATAACTTTCAGTTTGGTCCTTATATTTACTTTTTGAAAAAATACTCTGTTGAGGCCAGCGCAGTGGCATAGTGGTTACGTTCATGGGCTCTGCTTCGGTGGCCCGGGGTTCGCAGGTTCTGATCCCAGGCGCAGACCTAGCCCCACTCATCAAGCCGCATTATGGCAGCATCCCACATAAAGGAGAGGAAGACTGACACAGATGTTAGCTCAGTGACAGCCTTCTTCAAGCAAAAAGAGGAGGATTGGCAATAGATGTTAGCTCAGGGCCAATCTCCCTCACAAAAAAACCCACAACACACAAAACTCTGTTATTGAAAAAGGGATAGAACGGCATTTAAAGGAAGAAAATGATGCTATGTGATTGCAACTCTATTTTAATTTCTGTGTATGATCTCCCAGAATCTGCTCATATCGACATGTATTTTAGAATTACTTGTGTGAAAATTATTTTGTATTCTGATTTTTCCCGGCTGCAGGACAACAAAGATTTTTTTTCCCCCTTTTTCCACGCAGTCTTTGCCATGAGGATTCTGAGCAGTGTTGTAACCGTCTCTGCTGTGCTGAAAAAACTTTACGTACTAAACAATCATCTTCTTTACTGCCCTGGGGTTATTTCAGACTTTGCCATTGTCAATACATTGCAAAGAAGTTTCTCATGTTAACCTTCAGTTAAAGGGTTTTACCTCAGTTAAATTACTCCCGTAGGATTAGTTCCCAGTCAAGCAACAGAACTGCTAAAAATGGTTCTAATACGTTCTGTGCCTGTCGTTTCATTTTTTTCTTTAACGTTTTTGCATAAAAAGTTTCAAACTTTAAAAGAGAAGTCGAAAGAACTACATGGTGTGCACCCACCGTCTTGTCTCCATCTTGTAACATTTTACACACTTGCTTCACCACTTAGCCAGCCATCCAGCCATCCTGCCTTCCATTCATCCATCTATCTTCCTCTTATGCATTTCAAAGGAAGTTACAAATATTAATACACTTCTCTTCACAAAATACTTCAACATGCCTATCATTACCTAGAGCTGAGGCTCATTTTCTTACGGTTCTTTTGAAGTAAAACTTACAATAAAATGCATGGAATTTGCTGATTTCTGACAAGTCCATATACCTGTGCAACCCAAGTCCTTATTAAGATACGGAACGGGATCATTATTCCAGAAGGTTCCTTCATGCCCCTCCCACTCGATCCTTGCCCCCACCTCACCCTACCGGGGTCAGTGTTGTTCTGATTCTTTGCTCTGTTCTAGATTAGTCTTCTGTGTGTGTCTTTTCAGACCTTCATATAAATGGAGCGGCACAGCAGGGGCTCGTGTGCACAAGGCTGCTCTCACTCAGCATAAGGGCTTTCAGACTCATCGATGCTGCTGCACGTATAAATAATTCATTCCCTTTTATTGCTGAGTTGAATTCCATCATATGGATGTACCACAGTTTATCCGTTTTCCTATTGATGGACACCTGGGCTCTCTCCAATTTGGGGCTATTACGAACAAGGCTGCGTTGTGGACTGAATGTCCGCGTCGCCCCTGAATTCATGTGTTGAAATCTAACCTCCAATGTGATGCTTTGTGGAGGCGGGGCCTGTGGGAGGCGATGAGGTCATGAGGGTGGAGCCCTCAAGAATGGGATTCCTGCCCTTCTGAGAAGATGCCTGAGGGCTAGTTGGCTCTCTTCCCACTGTGTGAGGATTCAACAAGAACTCCCCAACCGGCAGAGGGCTCTCACCAGGACCCACCTCCTCTGGCACTCCCACCCAGCCTCCGGGCCTAGAGAAATCCCTGCTTGTTGTTAATAAGCTGTGGTCTGCGGGGCTTGGTTAGAGCAGCCACAACTGAGTAAGCAGAGCTGCTAAGCAGATGCCTGTACAAGTCTTTTGGCGAGCATACCTTTCATTTCTCTTGATAAAAACCTAAAAGAGCAATTGCTGGGTTATAGGGCGTCATATATTTAGTTTTAAAGAAACTACCAGATCTTTTACCAAAACATTGTACCATTTTACACTCCCATCAGCATCATTGCTAAACTCCATCTTTTTAATCTTGGCCATTCTGGTGAGTGCGGTGGCTCACTATGGTTTTCACTTTTATTTCCTCAATGTCTAATAATGTTCAACAAATTTTCACGTGCTTGCTGGCCTCTCGTACGTCTTCTTTTGTAAAGTGTCTGTTCAAATCGTTTGCCCATTTCTCAATTGAACTGTTTGTCTTTTTATTGTTGAATTGTGGGGTTCTTTGTATATTACACCCCAGTCCTTTGACAGATACATATTTTACACATATTTTCTCCCAGTCTGTGGCCTGCCTATTTATTTCTGAATGAGGTATTTTGGTGAGTAGAACTTTTAAATTTTGATGAAATCTAATAAATCACATTTTCTTTTATGGTGTTGCTTTCTGTGAACTTTCTAAGAAACCTTTGCCTATCCCCAAGTCAAAAAGATGTTCTGTGTTTACTCCTAGAAGGTTTACAGTTTTAGCTTCTGCGTGTAATTTCCGACCTCCAGAACCGTAAGGTAACAAATTTGGGTTGTTGTAAGCCACTCAGTTTGTGGTCATTTGTTATGGCGGCCACAGGAAACCACCACAGGTTCTTTCTACTCTCACCTTTATCAAACACCCTCACAAAAATGTCTCAATGAGAGGATCTCTTGCAGAAACACCACTTTCTTACAATGTCCAGTGTATTAATAATTAATTTTAAAAAAAAAATTCACCATCTTCCCAGAGGCAGCAGCTCTGCCGAAGCTGTGCGGAGGTCACTGGCCAGGAGGGCCCGTGCTGCCCGCGGGCCCCAGGACGGCATCACCAAGCAGCCCCTCTCTGCACAGACCTGGGAGAGAGGCGGGGCGGGCGAAAGGGTGCCAGAGATCAAAAAGTGACAATAAACTGAGAAGAAAAGATCCTACTGTTCCGCATTAAGTTTAAGATAAATGGACGTCTTCAGCCACTTACTGGGCCTTAGCTGTGCAGCAGGTCTGCACGACTGGAGGGAGCAGCATCGAGGACACTGTATCCCAAATGTCCGTCCACGTGGACACCAGGTGCCCTTTCCCCTGGGAGGGGGAGGGGGCGGAGCAGATCGAGCCTGCTGTCCTGCGATGGACCTCGACGCCATCTCACGTCCACGTGCTCGTGTTCACAGGGACCCCTACTCACGGCTCCAAATTCGATACCTTTAGCCATCCAACAAAGAGACATTAAGCACCTACTGTGTACGGAGTGTGTTGATCACTGTTCCTTCCAGCACAGGGCCACTGAGGGGAGATGGACGTGTGGGCCACACTGCCGACACCTTGATTTAATGTCTGTTCTTTTCTTTTAAAAAACATGCTTTAAATTGTGGGTGAAGTCCCATCCCTTGTGCCCCGTGCCTGAGTCCACGTTGACACACGGGAATTGTTCGTGTTTCTAACTGCTGTGTAATGCTCCGCTGTAAGAAGAGACCACGGTTTGTTTAACCACCACCCTATGGTGGTCAGCCCCGCCTCTGGCCATGACGGTCAGCACGGCCCTGCTCATCCTCAAGTGCGTCCCCCATCCCTGAAGTCAGAGAGGACCCACCTGCGAAAGCAGCCGAGTGTGTCCAAGGTTGCCCGTGGCTGGCTGGTCTGCTTCAACATTGCCGTTTCCTGGAGACAATGAGGAAGTCTCTGTGATGGTCATCGGCGTTGCCAGAGTTTCTCCTCTCCTTGTCTCAGTTCTGATAAATCTGGTTTCGTTTTTTTCAGGAATCAGTCTTTTCATTCAAATGTTTTACTATATTGGTATAAAGTTGTTGGTAAAGTTCTCTCATAATCTTTGTTCTGTAGGTATGTCTCTTTTTTTTGCTCATATCATCTTTTTGAAACTTTTCGGGGTTTATTTCCTTGGTCTTTCTTTCCAAAGGATTATCACTTTTTCTTGAGTGGTTTTAAAAGAGCCAGGAAGGTGTTGATGGTGTTGATCTGTTTTATTAGGATTTCTGACTTTCTGGTGCCCGGTCAGCCCCGCCTGCCTGGGTCCCGCCCCTCGTCAACCATCAGGTGAACGGAATGAGAAGTTTTCTTTTCGGTCACAAAGTGAATGGAATTGATTTAAATTGATTAAACGATTTAAATTGCAAGATGAAAACGGTCTTCTTGTTTAAACTTTTTAATCTATGAGAAGATTATTATTTTAGAAGGATTGATCAATGAATGAAACTCATACATTATGGCACCTGTTAGTACCCAGAGGGGAAATGTGGGCAATTAATGCCCCCCAGCACTTCCCTCACTGTACGCTGGTGGGTTAACCGTAGGCTTTTTGAAGAAATGGCAGAGCACGCTCCCACAGAGGCCTGCGGCAGTCCAAATGGGGCAGCCCAGCGCGGAGGAACGGCCCGGCCCGGCCCGGAGGCCTGCATCTTCAGGTGTTCACCTACATTTTGAGGTTGGTTTTTCTCCTCGGCCGCAGGTAAGAGTTTGGACGTGGAGCTGATGAGTCCATGGTTTTCAGCTCGGCTGTGCCCACGGCTGCTGCAGGAGCTTTTCACGCACACCCAGGCTCAGGCCCAGGCCCACCCGGGGTTCTGATGTGGAGCCTGCACACCCGCCTTTGTAGGAGCTGGTCCCGTAGGGTCTCCAGGCTCAGCAAACGGAAATTCAGGATGAATTTCTACTGGAATTTCAGAGAAACACAAATAGTCTTTTAGGACAAGTATGTCTCAAATACTGCAAGGGACATACTTATACTAAAAACTTACTCTGGGTTTATCCGAAGTTCCAATTGGGCTGGGCATCCTGCATTTTATTCGGCGACCCTCCCTCAGGCGAGCCTCTGGTGCAGCCACAGCGAGACACACGGCGAGACCCACAGGGTGGCCCAAGGTGGATTCAGCCCCTGGATCACAGAGGGGCCTGTGCACGCTGCCCATCTGAGGAGAGAGACTGGAAGCCTTAGGCAAGAGTGCGCCTGTGGGCGGGGTGGGTCAGGGGAATGGGGGTACATGGATGGGGGTGGGTTTGGTCTGGCCCCATCACTCCTGCATCACCCACCAGTGTGCTGGGAAGTCCACGCTTCCATTCGAGGGGTCTCTCAACCACTGCTGGAAACACAGGTGAATGTGGAAAGCCCCCAAGGGGCCCCAGCCAGGGAACAGCTGATCCTGCTGGGACTCAGTCCTCCCCCACTAGGCCGCAGGCCTGGACCAACCAGCCCCGTTCCTCTCTCTGGGCAGGTTGGAGGTGCTTCCAGGCCCCTGGGTAGACTTGGTCTGTCAGGGGCACAGAACTGGCGGCAGGGAGCGTTGTCCTGTACACCTGGGCACAGTGCACACCCTGCCACCTCTCCCGGGATTTCGGGTTCTCTTTATGAGCGTGTGGAATGTTCCAGAGGGTCCTCGGGCCTCTGCAGGGATCCTGGACCTGGCTGTGTCCACCTGGGTATCCACGAGGGAGGCTGAGGACGGGGTTGTGGTGTGAACCCCTCTCAATTCAGTAAGGGCTCATAGTGGTTCGGTTCACGTGCTCTACTCTGCCGGCCCAGGGTTTGCTGGTTTGGATTCCAGGCGTGGACCTAGCACCGCTTGTCAAGCCACACAGTGGTGGCATCCCAAATAAAATAGAGGAAGATTGGCACAGATGTCAGCTCAGTGACAATCTTCCTCAAGCAAAAAGAGGAAGATTGGCAACAGAAGTTAGCTCAGGGCCTATCTTCTTCACAAAAAAAAAAAAAAAGAGGGCTGCTTCAGCTGAGAAGCACTCTCTTGCCCCTCCATTCTCCTTATTCCTGCCTGGAATATGTGTGTGATGGTTGGAGCAGTGTCCCAACAAGAGGGTTTCCTCCACCTGAAACCACCTCAGAACAGAACAGCCAGGGAGAGGGCGTCAGGCAGCGAGTCCTGCGGGGCCTGGAAGTGGGAACAGAGCCGCTGCTGGGGACGTCCTCAAGCTCAAGCACGACAGCCTGCGGGGGACAGAGTGCATGCGGGAGGCGCCAGCCCTGCAGACCTTGAGGCTGGCCCTGACGTGGGCACCTCGAGGGAAGCACAGCTCCCACACCCCCAGACCCATCTCCTCTCCTCCTCAGGGCGTGTGGGTGTGAGGTTCTAGAAGCCCATCTCCTGTAATGGAAATCGCCACAGTGACGGCACGCTCCTGGTCTGTGACCTCAGTGCCGTCAGGCCTGCTCCCCATGAGGATGCCCGGCCAGCAAGGACCAGGGTCATCTGACGGCCAGATCCCAGGGCCAAGGCGACCCAGCACCCAGCAGGAACAGGGTCCCCCACTCGCCGGGGCCCCTGCCATCCCGGGAGCCCATGCTGCCCGCTTGGGGGCTGGTCCCTCCACTCCGGGTGCCCAGGGCTCCAGCCTGCTGTTCCTTGCACGCTCTCTCTGTCCCCGCCTGGTGGCTCTTTGTTCTAATCGCAGGCGCAGGTGGTTGTCAGCCACCCCACCCCTCAGCCCTTCCCCGACACTGGAGCACATCTGCTACCTCCCGCCATCCTGCGGGCACTGCCCCCTCCTCAGGACACCTCCGTCCCTGGCCCAGTGCTGGTCCCTCTATCAGCCCCTTGTCCTCTTGCCCCCGGGCACAGGAGGCTCCCTGCCAGCCGCGCACCCTGCATCCCCAGCAACCCGCACGCGGCAGAGTTGGTGCTCAGACAACAGTGCACAAATGGATGGTTAAAGCAAAAGAGGAAAAGTCGACAAAACCAACCAACCAACCAGTGGTTCCGCTCAGACATCGAGCAGAGGTGGGGGGAGGGGCAGTGGGTAATTTTTTCCCAATAAGCATGGGTTAATTTAATAATAAAAACTAAACAAACTCTCAGGCCGTCCATTGGCATTATGTGAATGAAGACACGTCACAGCTGTAGGCACAGACCGTGTGTTTCCGGACAGCCCATGCGGGGGCCCAGGCCCCAGGCCCCAGGAGGGTCCGGAAGCAGTGGAGTGACGGGCCCCACGGCCCCCCAGCACCCTCCTCCCGACAGCCCTGATGAGCGCACATCTTCACCAAGGACCAGCTGACGCCTGCCCTCCCTCACCTTCCGCCAGCTCTGACCCCAGCGGGAAACAAGAACCAGACCGGCCGGAGGGAGGCAGTGTGTGCGGGTGAATGGGGTGGCTCCCTGAGCGGCCGCTCCATGTCTCCTGACCCAGCTCGTCCCCCAGCAAACACTCACGCCGCACTCCTCCGTGGCCACCGGGGCCGGGCCAGGGGACAGAATGGCCAGTCCCCGCTCTCACGGAGCTCTTATTGTTACAGGAGACAGACGGAACCCACAGGGACAAACTGGTCAGTGCCACGAACAGATCGAATAGGGGCTAAGATAAACAGACCGACCTGGGGAGCCTCCTTCGATGGGCACCTGAGGGAGACCCCGGGCCACCTGTGCCACAGCCAGTCCCCCCTCCTCCCTTTTAACACAACCCCAGGATGGGTGGTGCAGCTCTGAAAATGATTCTCGGCTCCCCTTGCAATGGGGTTTGCCAGTGAGGTGTAAATGATGGGCTGAGACTTCCAGAAAAGGTTCCTTAAAGAGGGCTGCCTCGGGGCGGCCTGGTGGCATAGTGGTTCGGTTCACGTGCTCTACTCTGCCGGCCCAGGGTTTGCTGGTTTGGATCCCAGGCGTGGACCTAGCACCGCTTGTCAAGCCACACAGTGGTGGCATCCCAAATAAAATAGAGGAAGATTGGCACAGATGTCAGCTCAGTGACAATCTTCCTCAAGCAAAAAGAGGAAGATTGGCAACAGAAGTTAGCTCAGGGCCTATCTTCTTCACAAAAAAAAAAAAAAAAAGAGGGCTGCTTCAGCTGAGAAGCACTCTCTTGCCCCTCCATTCTCCTTATTCCTGCCTGGAATATGGTCGTGATGGTTGGAGCTCCAGGGCCACTTTGGGATGTGAAGTGACCCACCCCACCCCGACAAAGAGTGTTTGGGAAACTGAAGTTTAAATAGCAGGTAAGTCCTAGTGCCAAGCACTGGACTTTTGACTCTAAAACCTACATTCTTCCCCCTCTCCAACCCCTTCCCTCCCAGCACACACACACACTGAGATGGAAACCAGGGGGGGGCCTTTCTGTGTTAGGGAGAGCTTCTTGTGGGACGAAAGGGCCCTGTTAGTGCAGGGAAGTTCTTGCTCGAGTGAGTTCCACCTCACACAGAGGGAGCAGACAGCCCAGATGACAGCACTTCTTGTTCTACTGATGGTTCATAACCAAATCTCGACTCTCCTCTGAGACTGCAACCGGGTAAAATTACCCAGTGCCAGCAACGTATAAATGGGAGAAAATAAGCAGGGAGAAATGAGCACATTAAGCTGTAAGCCACCGGGAGAAGTCGGGGGACGCAATTTGCTTTGCTGGGTTTTCGTCCATTTTGCCCACAGTGTGCCTGGAATCCTCCGTGCTCTGCATCCTCCGTGAGTGGTCCCTGGCAAGCCTCTGGCTCCAGCCCCTCTCGTGTCAGGTAAGTCTGAGGCAGAAAGGCAAGCATCAGACTCCGAAATGTCACCCACACCGTGGCAGTCGTCTGCCTGGACACTGAGTCCAGAGAGGGAGACCGGAGCAGGAGACGTGTAGTCTCCCCAGCGGTCTGCATTTGGTGGACGCCGCGTTCCCACAGGTGAGGACACAGGCAGGGTCGCACGAGAGCAGCCCCCCGCGGGACCCACGGCAGGCTGGGTGGCAGAACGGCAGCCCCAGAGCCAAAGGCAGCAGAGGAGGCGCCTTCTCCTCCGGCCCCGCTCCTACCCGAGGATCGGATGCTCGCTCTTCTTTGCAAACGTGCTCAGAGTCCAACTGAGGTCGACACGGAACACGGGCAACTGGAGGAGAGAAAAGAGCAAAAGTAAGAGATCCAGCATGTTGCCTCGGAGCTGCCAGACCACTCGGATGTGCCAAAGAGCACGGCCGCCATGCTCTGTGATCACCTTGTTCTGCCACACCGAAGACGGCGACACTGAACACTTCAGACAGGGTGGCAGGTGGCACAGTGAGAACCTGGAAAAGCAAGGCGGTGTCACACACTCGGGCTCATCTTCCCTGTGACGCCCCCCAATCTCTGGCTGAGAGAAGTCTGCTGGGGCACGTCCCAAGCAGTCAGGTGTGTGTCTCTGGTCTGCAAGTTTCTGAGCAGAATGAAGAGCCGGCCCAGGGAAGCCTCTGGGCATGGGCGCCAGGAAGGGGCTAGCGGCCCCAAAGGCAGGGGATCTGTCCTGGTCCTCGCTGCCTGCTGTCTTTTTGGTTTTTTTTGAGCTGAGGAAGATTGTCACTGAGCTAACATCCATGCCAATCTTCCTCTGTTTTGTATACAGGACGCCACCACAGTGTGGCTTGATGAGCTGTGTGTAGGTCCACTCCCAGGATCTGAACCTGCGAACCCAGGCCACCGAAGCAGAGCGTCACAGACTTAACCACTACACCACCAGGCAGGCCCCTACTGTCTTTTTTTTAAATTAAACTTTTTGTTTTGAGGTAATAATAGATTCATACGCAGCTAAAAGAAATAACACAGAGATCTTTCACCTGCTTCCCTGAAGTGGTGACATCTTGCCAAACTGAAGTCAGTGTCACGTCCAGCATGTGGACACTGATGCAGATGAGATGCGGAGCATTTCAGCCACACAAGGGTCCCCGAGCTGCCCGGCTACAGCCACGCCCACTCTACTCCCATCCCTGCCCCTCTCTAACTCTGCCAACCACTAATCGGACTGTTCCCACGAGGTCCTCACTTTAAGGATGTTCTCTGAAGGGAATCACATGCGTGTCACCGTCGGGATTGGCCTTTCTTGCTCAGCTGACTTCTCTGGAGGTTCATCCAGGTGTCCGTGCGTGTCCACAGACTGTCCCTTCTATCACTGATGTCTTCTGAAAGGCCCGTCTGCATTTGGGGACGCGCCCAGGTCATCAGGACCGCCCATCCGGGGTAGGAGCCAGGGCCCCGTGCCCAGCCCCCGGCAGGCGCAGACCCAGACCCGTGCTCGGGAGCGCCAGGTGAGGCTTCAGACTAGGCAGGTGGGTGGTCAGGCGCAGGCGGCTGGGCTACATGGCTTGGGGCGCTGCTGCTGGAAGCCGGCTGTGTCCCTGAGCCCCCAAGGCTCTGCACTCTCTCACTTCCCTTCAAGCATCCCTCCTCAGCTGAACCGGAAGAGAAGCTTCTAGTGCTGTCCACTGAGGGCCCAGGCGGGCGCCCCCGATCCCTGAGATTAGACGGCGTCTCAGGGCCTATCGGCCTGGAACACTCAGCTGGGGACCGAGCCCATGCACCTCACGAGCCCACCCCCCATGCAGAGAGAGCACTGGACGAGGAGTCCAGGCCCAGCTGTGGAAGGGGACACGCCCCTCATCTCTCGGGCCTCCGTCTCCTCGGCCAGGAGAGGACAGCACCACCCCTGACACCATCACTGGCACCGTTTCTGTGCAGTGGCATCCCGCACCGACGGTACAGCGCCACGTGGCTGTCAGCACTTGACAGAGACCGAACCGCTGCCAGGAGCCCTCCCCACACAGCAGTTCTCCCCCCAGCAACACGCTCACGCTCACACCATTGCACTCACACTCGCACGCCCAAATGCTTGCACACTCACACACTCACAATTAGGGTCTGAGCTCACCCCCTGGGCCCTTTATGCTCCTTGCCTTTGATGGGCAAAGATGAGCCTGAGGCAGGAAAAAAGGAAGAGAACACACTCCTGCCCGCCTGCGTGTGACCGCTCCGTCTGTGCATCCTGGTGGCCCTGGCCAGGAACTAAGGGTTTCATCTGATTTTTACTTCTTAGGAACAGAGGCTGATGGGCTGCCTGGAGGCGGGGGCAGGCATCTGAGGACAGCAGGAGGCAGCGCTGCCTCCAGAGGGCTTGGGGGGGGGGTGACCCCTGCCTCCCAAGGGCTTCCCCACTGCAGGGTCCAGGGTGCCCCCCTTGCTGCCCACAGGCCCAGAACTGTGGCTGAGGAGTCCCCAGCAGCCACAGATTTCTGAATGTGGGTCACAGGCCATGTGGGCAAGAAGGGCAAAAGCCACGGCCCCTGGCGGAACCCCAGGCAGCTGCTCCGGGCAGCACTGACCCCTCCCCAGCTTTACCTCCACTCGTGTGTGTGTGTGTGTGTGTGTGTGTGTGATCAGCGTCAATTTCCCCAGCTGGACCGTCACCTCCACAGGGTGTAGCCCTTCCCACATCACCCACTCCTGGACTCTGCAGCACAGCCTGTAGCAGGAAGAAAGGAAGGAGGGAAGGAGGGAGGGAAGGAGGGTGGGAGGAAGGAAGGGAGCAGGCTGGAGCTGGCTGGGAAGTGGTGCCTCAGCTCTCAGCTGGGGAGTCCTGTGAAGCCCCCATGTTGCAGGGTGGCCCGTGGTCTGGTACAGGGCTGGACAAGGCCACATGTGGGCCACGTGGCTCTTCAGGGCCAGGGTGAGGGCAGGTGGGCTCCGGGGCCAGAAGCAGGCCCCACCAAATGGCCCACAGGTGAGGACGGTTCAGGAGCACAGGTGGCTCCGTGGACGCTTTGGCACTGGCTCGGCTACGGCAGCCGCGGGCCGGGAGCGCCCGATTCCTGAGGGGCTGGAGCGAGGCAAGAAGCCAAGGCTTCGCCGTCTGCGCGCCCCCGGCAGCTGTCACTCGGCTTTCACGTGGCTCACTTTGCAGGTGGATTGCGACTCCAAGCACCCTCATTCGTTGCGTGCTGCCTCCCCTCGCTTGGCCCCACTGTTCATAGCTGACTATTTAAGAGACACAAATTGCCATTGTAATGCGGCATTCACACTTCGGAGGTGCTGGGTAAGACGGGCTGACCGCTCGCTAAGGGACCTCGCTTCCCCGGCGGTGGCGGTAAAACCTCCTCTCTTCTCTTAAGCGGCGAGTGCGCTTTCACGTTGCAAGAGGCCCCCTCCAGATCATAACTTCCAGTAAACAAACTGCGCAGCTGCATTTCCAGGGGCGGCCAGTGCTGCTCTGTTCTGATGGCCTGTGGCCAGGGAAAGAAAGGCCGTCTACACACACAGCCTCAGAAAGCATCCCAGACCTTCCCACCCGGCTCCGTTCTCCGACCCCAGGTCACCTCCTGATGTCTTCCCAAAGCTCAGAGGCCGGCCTCTGTGTAGCAAAAGCAGAGTGAAAGAAATGATAAGAAATCAAATCTCTGGGGCTGGCCTGGTGGCATAATGGTTAAGTTCATGTGCTCCACTTCGGCGGCCCGGGGTTTGCAGGTTTGGATCCCGGGTGTGGACCAACACACTGCTCATCAAGCCATGCTGTGGCAGTGACCCACACACAAAGTAGAGGAAGAGTGGCACAGATGTTAGCTCAGGGCCAATCTTCCTCACCAGAAAAAAAAAAAAAAAAACCCACAAAAAAAAAATCTCTAATGCTTGCCCACAGCTGCTCTGTGCCCAGCACACTTCTAAATACTTTATGAGTATTAATTTACTGGATCCTCAAACCACCTCTGAGGTAGGTACTATTGCCAATCCCTGCGTGACAGACAGGGAAACTGAGGCACAGCTCTCTGATCCCTCCCCCTGCCCAGCACCCTGCAGATCAGCACTCCACGGCAACATGAAGCTCCTTAAGGCCTGGACAGTCCTGCAACTCTCCAGCTTGGGCCTGAGGCCTGAGCTCTGCCTCTTCCTTAAGTGACTTCCCAGGACGTATCAGGTCCACAGGCTTATTAAATAGATACGCACATAAAGGGTGTGAGGTTTGTCCTCTCAAGGGAAAGGCCTCTGGAGGGCCTTCAGAGGATGCATGCTGGGGCAGGGTCAGACAGTGGTGAGCTGGCTGCAGAGGGAGATGGGAATGGGGTTTGAGTCAGAGTAGAGCTGTGGGCGTCCCAAGGCCCTGTGTGGGTGGCTCCTGGGAAGTGGGCAGGCTGACTCTTGGGGACACCACCATGCGGGGGGCCTGAGGAGGGCGAGCAAAGAGCAGATCCACCACCAAGGGAGGAGAGGGTTCCCAGAGGAGGTGGGGTCGGGCTCAGACCGGCCAGGAAGGAACAGGATGGAGAAGACAGGAGGGAGATGAGCATTCAGTTTTCCCTGGGGAAAGGGAGCTGGGTTCCTGGAGGTGATGGGTGGAAGAGGGAGGAGGGGGCCGAGGCGGGCAGGTGGGCAGACCCCCTCCAAGAGGCTAGATGAGGAGTGAGGGGAGGGGAGGCAAGGCTGGACCAAACACTCACCCACAGACAGCCCCAGGCTGGCCCCAGGCTGCCCCGCCCCACCCTTTTTCTCTTGCTACTGGGTTTTGGCGAACAGGCACGCCCTGCTCCAGGCCTGCACTGTCACACGGGAGCCACAGGGGGAGGCCCTCCACACCTGCACCCTGACCTGAGACTGACCTGGAGCCGAGGCCACAGCAACGGGGCACACTGTGTACACTGTCGTGACACTGGGCGCCACTGGGCGCACTGTCGGAGGCTGCAGCTGCACCACCACCCTCCTGCCACGCTATGCTGGGGGCTCCAAGGTGGCCCTCAGACAGCTCTCAGGCTGACACCCTAGGGCACCCCACCGAGGCCCTGGGCACCCATGGGCACCCCATCAGAACCCCGAGAGGCCTCCCCGGCCTGTGGCTCCCGAACACAGCCCAGTGGCCCTCGGGTCAAGGAGGGAAGGGCATCTCCAGGTGGGAGGAGAGTCCCGGCCGGCCAGCAGGTGAGGACACATTGTTTCAGTTTTCATCAATGTCCCCAAGCACCTCAATGGGAGGTCGGCAAAAGGTGGCTGATGAAATTAGCCCTGGAAATAGTAGCAGTGGGGGTGTGGCCTCGGCCAGAGGCCCCATGTGAGCACAGTAGGCACCACGCTCACGTGACATCACAACAGCCCCCATCACGGAGCATCTGGGGCTTGGGCTGCCCAGGCCGCACAATGAGAAAGGAGGAGGTGAGGCCGATCCCTGAGCCCAGGCTCCAATGGAAGCTCTTCTTGAAGTGACCAGAGCCAGATGGCCTCCCAGAACCTTCTGGAAGAATGATGGTTCCAGTGTCCTCTGGCGTTTCAGATCTCCGTTGTGTTCACCTTTATCAGTAAGGCTCCTTCCTCGACTTCTGCCCCACGCCACACAATCTGTGTGACCCCAGACATTCTGTCCTGTTTCATCGTGTGATTCCCCCAGGGTGAGATGTGGCTGGCAGGACCAAATCAGGAGCAGAGCCATGGGGTCTGGGGGACATGGTGAGGACCAGTCCTCTCTGGGGAAGCAGAGGTGGCTACCTCCTCTGCTCGCGTTGGAGCAGAGGGGACTTCCGCCTGACACCCCAAACGGCCACCAGCCCGGCACGGACAACACCCCCTCCCCAATTCTCAGGGAAGAGCCAGTGGCAAAAGGTTAAAGACGTTCTCTGAAGACCGAGTTCTCTCCCTGTCCCCAGAATGCCTTACATCATGCTCCCAGAACAGCTCGGGAGAGGAACAAAGCTTGTCAACGAGAACGCTTGGCAGCACCACAGCGTGACTGCCCAGCCCTTGGGGCCAGCAGGACCGTGCGAGCCCAAGGCCCGGGTTCTGGGGGACTCAGCTCGGCACATCCTCCCACTCTGGCCACAGCTCCTTCCCTTTGTAGACAGATGGACACCTGCCTGGCCACGGTGACCTTAGACAAGTCAGCAACATCTGGATCTCGTGTGATACGGAGGTGAGGGGGGCCAGTGCTGGGAGAAACAAGGGGAGCAGTTTCGGGTTACCTGCTTGGGAACAGTCCATGAAACTGCAGCGTGGTCATCCTAACGCCCCCACGGCCTGATGGTGGCTGGGATGGCCTCGGGCTGGCCACACGCCTCTCGGCCCACTAAGCAGGAGAGGATGTTGCTGGGAGAGCCCTAATCAAGACAGCGCTAGCTAGGGGGGCCCTCTCCCCTCCCCCTCCTGACCCTGTGCCCCAGCTCTCGGGCCAGCAGCTCAGCACCTGGGCTGCTACCTTCAGACTCCTGTGAGCTGAGCTGCCCTCGGGCCCCCGCGTCTGCTGCATCTTCAGACAGGGCTTCCGTGCTGGGGCCCAAACCCTTCTGGACCAACAGAGCAATCAGACCCCGAGAGAGATCTGAATCCGCTCAGGACACTTGGACCTGAACCCCCAGCTCCTGCAAGAAGTGTCTGGACCAAGAGCTCTCTCTTCCCCACAGGAACAGACACTGTCCGTCAGAGGTGACACAGCCGCCCACACCATCCCTCTCTCTTTTGTCCTCCTCACAGTGTGTGTCCTCACGAGCAGGCTCCTTCTCTCTGTTTATGCCCGTCTTTAACATAGCAGAGAAGAGAACGTCCTGGAAGCTCCAAGGCTCTGAAAGCTCAGGGACAGCAAAACAAGACCCTTTTCCGGCTGTCCCACCGCAACGGCAGCGATGAGGTCAAAGCGCTGCCGGACAACCCGGCCCAGGGTCCCTTGTGGGTACAGGAGGCGCGCAGGGAGACAGACAGAAAGTGAATTCAGACGGCGGGTCTATAAGGATTGCGCTAACCCAAAACAATCCAGGGGTAAGCGGGTGAACCTGGACTGGCCAGGAGTCGAGACCCACAGAAGCTGGGTGCTGGGGACACCGGGTTTTTTTATGCTTGCAATTTTCCACAATAAGAAGTTTTTAAAATTGCACATGGAAGCGTGGTGGCTGGAGCAGGGAGGGGAGGGTGCTGCTGGCAAGGCTTGGGCAGCTTACAGAGCCATGACAGCTTCCCGGGCCGGCGCCCTCACAGCTGGAGTGCGGGGGTGGGGGGGGTCTCCACCATGAGTTTATAAAGCGCCTCCCAGAGGGCTGGCCCTGGGCCCTGGGGCGCCAAACCCCTGTCCTTGAAGTAGTCAGGGAAATACAACAGTCCCGCCAACAAAAGACCCCCTCATCAACATGGGAGTGAGCACGTGAACATGATGTCAGTCAGCAGGCCAGAGCTCCAGGCAGGTCCCCGGCACAGAACCTCACAGGAGTTATACAGAAAGGTGGGAGGGAGAACAACGAGAATGTTCTGGAACTAGGTAGGGGTGGTGGTCGCACAATGCTGCGGATGGACTAAATGCCTCTGAGTCATACGCTTTAAGTTTATGGTACGTGGATTTCACCTCAATAAAATCACACCTGTGATCATCTCAGGGGTGGCTGGAGGGGCCCTGGGCTGAGTCGGGGGCGGATGCAACCCCAGGGCCGAAGCCCCGAGACCACACCGTCCAGTTCTCATGGCGACACCCCGGGAGCCTCCATCACTTGACCCGCACACACCGCTCCAACCCCCACCACTCCCATGTGTGGTAGCTTGCTCCTAGCATGCTGCCTGCCCTGCCCTGCCCCCGCCCAGGGCTTCCGGGCCCTTCCACAGGGCCAAGCATGAGTGAGAGCACTCTTGCACGTGGAGCCGTGGCCCCCTTCCCGGAACTCTCCTAGATGTCTCACCAATTTGTCCTGACTCCACCTCAACTCACCCGCCTGTAACTGCACCCACCCCATTTCCAGCGACGGCATCTGCAGCAGAACCACCTCTCCAGGGGCCTGCTCCCCGCCCTCGGCCCCGGGCGCTGGGACAGAGCCTTGAGCCCCGCAGGCCCCAGGGAACAAGAAGGCTGTGGCCTCTGTCCCCCCCACACACCCACCTGATGCCACCCATCACGATGCCACCCAACTCATCACTACCTATACTCCTTGGACCAAAACCGAATTAAGAAACGCAACTAAAGAAGTTCCTAGGGTGACCGAGGACCTCCACAGTTTTGCTGAAGAATTTGATATTCCCACCCAGACTCAGCAGCCTGGGTTCTCTGACCTCCATCATCAAGTTACCTCCTTGTCGGAGAAGGTCAGGCCCAACCCTGGAGGTTAAAGCTGGATGGACCTGTCCCCAGGTGATCTCTCACAGGTCCGACCGACAGATTTTGAAGTCACCAGCTGATAGCTAGGGCCACACATGAGGCCATCCCCAGGGCTCTTCCCAAAGCCACTGACTGGAGTAAGATTCAGGCCTGTCCCCAAAAGCCTGATGGACCTCTTCATGACTACGACAATAGGCTCGCGACCGTCTTTACAGAAAACTCAGGTCTCCTCTAGATGAAGATTCTACTGAAGTCGGCTTTAATTCGGTGCTTGTGAACGGCTTCCGTCGAGATCCTCCCTCCTTGTTGAAAGAACCAGGAGAGGACGGGGCACCCTCCACCCCCACCCAGTCAGTTCAGCTCATCAGCTGGCCAGAACTCTTGATGACGCCACAAAGAAAAAGACAACTAAAATTATGACTTACAGTTTCAACAACTGACTGCTTCCCCTCAGAAGCCATGGCAACCTGAGTCCAGAGCATCGGCTTCTAAAGATGGTTGCCAGTTTTGCAACAAAACCTGGACATTGGGGGAAACACTGCCTTAAGCCTACAGACCTTACCCCTCCCATGCTGAGCCTTCAGTGCACCCCACGGACCAAGGCTGCTCTGAGGACGAACACGTGGTTTTTCTGGTCCTTCCCTTTAATGACCTGGCTGAAACTCCCCTTTTGTCAGGAAATGAGGTCTCCCTGTCGTTATTGGTGCTGGAGCCACACTCTCCGTGCTCAGCCCCACCGACCTCAGACAACCCCTCCTCAGAGTACAGAGAAGCCTCAAATGGTGGGAGATCTAACGAACCCCGTAAGCTCATAAACCCCTTCCCCGTTCCCTCGGGCCCTCTCCAGGACAGCCATTCCTTCCACTGGCCATTCTGCCCCTGCCAACGTACTAGGATGAGACTTTCTAGAAGAATATCATTCTGCCACCTCTTTTTCTCAAAAGGGGGAAGTTATCCTCGAAACTGATTCAACCACCTCAACAACCAATGGCATTCTGGACGACTCTGCCCGCTTAACAGTTTTTGCCCCGAAAACAAACTTAAAAAATAACATAAACCTAAAACTCCTGGAAGAAGCCCCTGAGAAACTTGGGGTGAAATCCACGACTGATATTAGTGAATTCACTCAGCTCCCCCAACTGAGATGCACGTCGATGCCAGGAATCCTCTTCTGAAGGTTAAGCAATGCCCGTCAAATCCTGAGGCTTCCGCAGCAATTAAACCCATCGCAGGAGAGCGTGAGGCACGAGGCCTCCTGGCCCCCTGCACTAGTCCTTGTAACGCACCATTCTCCCTGTAAGAAACCCCACGGGCGAGGACGGAGGTTTGTCCAAGATCTGAGGGCTATTAATAATGGTGTTATCCCTCGTCAGCCAGCTGTCACCCTTTCCACGGCAATACCCACAGAAACTAAATTTTTCACCCAAATAGGTACTTATAGAGCCTGTTTTAGCATCCCTGTGGCTCCTGAAAATCAGGTTTTATTCGCTTTTACGCAGGAAGGATGACAATCCCCCTGCACTGAAGCCCCTCCTGCTTTTCACAGATCCTGAAAGCAGATTTAACAGACGGCATCCCTCTACAAGGGCCCACCCTCCTACGGAACGTTGAGGCCTTTCCTCTCTGCTCCCCTTCTAAGGAAGCAGGTGAGCAGGACAGCATCCACCTCAAACTGCTGGCAACCAATGTCGTCAGGTCTCTAAGGAGAAACGGCAATTGTTCAGACAAGGTCAAACACTGGGACCCTGGACCTCAATTCAAGGGCTCCTTTTAGACTCTGACGGGACTCAAATAAGCTTCCCACAGCCACGGGCCAAGGGGCATCCTCGAGGGTCTGGGGCTGTAGCTGGATACCTAGCTTCTCCCTAACCGCCAGCCTCTTTACACGTCACTCGAAGCCGGAGGAAAGTGAGTTGGGAAGGGGACGCCTCCCTGGCTTTCCGGCACCCGGAAGCCATCTTCTCCATCCCCAGGCTCTAGGACCTCCCGATTACCAGCTTCCCTTTCTCCTTGTCAGAGACGAAGAGGGAGGGAATGCCTCAGGAGCGCCTACTCAAAGGCGCGGAGGGCCACGCTGACCGACCCGGAGCACGGGTCTCCCTCCCTCCCTGTACGGGAGCCACTTCAGGAAGCAGCAGTGACCATCACAAAGTCAAGCGAGGAAACAGTCACGGGCTCCCACTCGCCATCGCTGTCTCCAGGCAGTGGACGCCTTGCTCAGTACTCACCACTCAGCTCCTTCTTGCAAGCCACAAACCTCCCGTGAAACATCATTCTAACTTCTCCTCATATGACCCCTCCTGCTGAGCCATCTCAACCCTGCACCCCTCCCCCAAACTCCTCCCACCGTCGGACCCTGACCATCACTGTTCACCCCTGGCTGACTCAGGAACCCCTGCTGCTCATGCTGAGATCCCATGGTTTACTGAGGGCTCTCATTTGAAAAATGGTGAAGGAAAGTAATGCCCTGGGTCTGCGGTCACCTCACAGACAGCTGCCACGCTCCGGGGTGCTCTGTGACTCTGGCATGCTTTGGAGACAAAGAGGATTCTTGACCTCAGGAGATCAAGAATGGAAACTGGGTTGATGAGTTACTGAAGTCGCTCCAACTTCCTTCATTGGCCGTGGCCATCATTAAAGTGCCCGGGCGTTCAGGGTCAAATTCAGATGAAACCAGAGGAAACGATTTGGCCGAAGGGGCTGCAGGACAGCTGCCTTACAAGCCCCCAAACCTGAAATGGTTATAGCGAATTTTGACTACGCTCCCAAAGAAGACAATGAAAATGATCCAAAGAGCCCAGTCTAAGGCACCTTTATTGGGCCACTAGCACTCGTACTTTCAGCTCAGTAACTAATCTGCGGTTCGGCCCAAACAGAAAAGCTGCCTTGCCAGAGTCCATGAAAAGACCCCTGATGGCAACGACTCACCAGATGACCCACCGGGCAGCAGGTGAACTTGTACGTTTTAGGAAACAACACTGGTGGGGAAATATTTGTAAGGCTGCCAAGGAGGTACAAGTGACCTGTACCGTGTGCCCCAGTACCATCCAGCGATAACTATCCAGACAGCCCCCGGGTGGCCTGCCTTGCCTAAAGGCCCTTTGGCAGTGCAGCAGGTGGATGTCGCCCCCGCCTCCCGCCCCAGGCTGCAGTTTGTCCTTGTTCTGGTTTGTGTGTTTTCTCGCTGGGTTGCAGCATCTCTTTGCTGGCAGGCCACCACTTTGTCATTTGCAAAAATATTATTAGAAAAGACTTTGCCCACCTGGGGTGTCCCCGTAGGACTGCAGTGACCAGGGAGGGCATTTCACTGACCATGTTATAAAACAGAGCTGTGAAGTCTGGCCCATTCTACAGCATTTTCCCTGTGTTTATCACTGAGTCCTCTGGACTGGCAGAAAGAACAAATGGCATCATTAAAACTCCATTGGCAGAATTTACGGAGACCTTATAACTAGCTTGGCCTAAGGCACTGCTTCTGCTCCTTTTGGATCTGAGAGCTCCCCTCTTGGGAAAACATGAACTGTCACCATTAGAAATAATTACCGCGGACCTATGCGCTTGGCTCTCTCTGCTTTTGATATTCAGTTAATGAAATGGGACATGCGCCGAGACTGCAAAGGGACGATCAGAGCTCCCAATAAAACCCAGGCCCCGGCAGAGAGGTCTTTCCATCGTGCGGTCCCAGGAGACCGAGACACCAGCACCACAGTCTGCAGCCATGTGGCTTTGTCCACTGGAAACACCTTCACAAAGATTCTTTACAACCTAGGTGGAAGGGTACTTTTAACTAATCCTTGCGCTGCAAAACTTAAGGGGGTTGATACTTGGATTCATGTTTCTTATTTAAGGAAGGCCCCACAGACCAGCTGCACTTCTGAACCGACTGGAGAATTAAGATTAGAATTAACCGGGACGTGAAGGAAACAACATCTGACACTGACAGCTTCCCCAGGATTCAGGACCCGGCCAGTACACATGTGCACACCCCTCCAACCTTGGGGCTGACCCTCCGTAACAGATCTACTGTTAAAATTAACAGTCCCTGGTAATTTTACTGAGCCTCTCAGTATCAATTCGACACTTCTGCTGAGGAAGATCCAGTTAATAACGGGTCATGCTAGATTACCACTTAACAACTTCCCTTAGTACGCCCAAGATGGGGACCAGTCAGTGCCTTACAGGAGTTCATTTCATCTTAACTGGAGTTTTCACCTCCCTCAAGGACATTTTTGTTAGCAAATGGAAAGACAATGTCCCAGGGAATTATTCTTAAATACAGTGCCTGGGAGATTCCCTCTGAATGTGGAGGATGATTCCAAAGGCCACAAGCATCCAGACCCAGAGACCCCCTAGTCACACCGTCACCAGTTTCTCCTCGGTCCTCAATGTTAGGGTAGATTTTAAGGCTCCAGCCCTTAAAACTGCCGACAGAGTAAAACTATTCAAGGGAGCACCTTGTTTCTGGCTGATGCCTCCACAAACATTTCTGAAAAGCCCTGTCCCCACAATGTTCCAACTGCCTGGACCCCCCCAAGTGGTCCTTCACCTCCGGCATCAAGCAGATGCCTGGCCAAAACTTGTAAAAAATGTAATCCCGGCACCAGCCTGGAGGCGTAGTGGTGAAGTTTGTGCACTCCACTTCAGTGGCCCAGGGTTCACGGGTTTGGATCCCCGGCACAGACCTAGCACCACTGGTCAAGCCATGCTGTGGTCGCATCCCACATAACATGGAAGAGGACTCGCACAGATGCTGGCTCAGCAAGAATCTTCCTCAAGCAAAAAGAGGAAGACTGGTAACATGTTAGCACAGGGCCAATCTTCCTCAGAGGAAAAAAACAGTAATCTCAAGCCAGCCCTGATGGCCTAGTGGTTAAAGTTCGGTGCACTCTGCTTTGGTGGCCCAGGTTGGTTCCCAGTCGTGGAACCGCACCACTTGTCCATCAGTAGCCATGCTGTGGTGGCGGCTCACATAGAACTAGAAGGACCTACAACCAGAATATACAACTATGTACTGGGGCTTTGGGGAGGAAAAAGAAAAAGGAAGATTGGCAGCAGATGTTAGCTCTGGGTGAATCTTTAAAAAAAAAAAGTAATCTCACCTTTCTACATGAAGCTTCTTGTTATACTGGGCCCAGATGGTTATCAGCTGCCCCCTTAATGGGCTGCAGTGGCTGCACTGACCCTTGGTGAGAACGTGTTCCTAAGTTCACCTGTCAATGGAAGCATCTGTAAGTGCACTTCTAGCAGTGTGCTACGTGCCCTTCCCAGTACACCTTTCTAAGTGACTCTAACAGGAACCCGGGGCTCAGGACATCTAGAGAGTTGATGTATGGCAGGACAACATCTGTGGGCAGCCACAGCATTCATGTCCTTGTTAAAGAAGAAACCCACCTGCAATGTCATAGAGTTAGGTGAGATGTGGCAGCCCCCTTTCCATATCCCACCTCCTCTCCATTGCTAAGAGATTTGTTCCTTAGTTTGGGGCAATCCATAACAAGCTGTTAATGAAAAATTTATCCCAAACCATGGCTAAACTAGCAACTTCCACTGCTCAGGCCTTGGCCCAAGACAACGATCCATGGATTCCCCAGCAAGGGCGATATTAGAGAGTCGAATAGCACTCAATTATCTCCTTGCAGAACAGGGGCATGTATGCCATAGCCAACACCGCTGCTGTGCCTGGGTCAACACTTCTGGTGAAGCTGGACTAGAACTCAAAACCTAGAAAAAGAGCACAGGACCTCTCTGGTCCAATGTCTTTTAATAGCACCTCTGGTTCTCTATCGATAGTTTTAGCTGGCTCCCTTCACGACTAGGCACCTGGTTAAAATCAGGACTTCAAATATTGATAATGATTACTACCGGAACATTGCTATGTGTGATTGTGTTTAAATTTCTTATGCTAATAATAACGCAGATCTGCTCCAGATCACGGTCACTCAGTGGATCAAAACGATAAAAAGGCTCATTCACCTGGGCCTTCAAGTCCCTCGATGAAATTCCCAGATGAGGAAATTGCCCAAGAGCCATTTCCTGATGGCCTCCTTGTTACTCAAATGTGGCCTAACCCTTATGACACTGACTCCTTGGAATAACCATCGGAGATTAAAAATTTCCCCAGCGTCGGACACGACTCTCTGGGACAGCTCTAGCCCAGCAACGTGGGACTGAGCAAACCTATGGTCGATCAGCAATGCTTTCAGAGAAAGAGCTTGATCAAAAGGGAAAACGTGAAACGTGAAACGAATGGAGTTACTTATGTCAGGGGTTTTAAAATAGAGCCAGGAGCCATTAGGAAAATGGGCCTTGTGCACATCCTCACCAAGCGGAACCGTGAACTTCTGAACTGGGCCAAACCGCACGTATTCCAAGGACGCTGCAAGAACACCCACAGCCTGTCACAGTGCTGGACCTTCTGCTCCGGACAGTCTCTGCAAGCAATCCTGATTAGCCAGGGCTAGCTTCCTGCTGCTGGCCCCAGTTAAAATTCTTTCTAAGGGACTCAGGCAAGCCTCCCCCTCTTTAAAAACCCTAGCAGGACTACTTGGGTTTCTACCTGAATAGGTGGTTCCCCAAATTTCAGCTATTTTTAGGTTAACAATTGTGAATGTACAAATACCACTAATGGTAAATTTTATGTGTATCTTACCATAATAAAAACTGTTTAAAAAATAATACACAGGCAGGAGTACACCACAGGCTCTAGAGAAGGACACTCGGGTGATGACCCCACTGAAGCACGCAGGCAATGGAAGTGCAGAAGTCAGGATGGTTGGCTCTAGGGGAGCTGTGAGTGGGAGGGGCACACGAAGGGGCTTCTGGGGGACTGCAGGGTGCTACTGCCTGGCCTGGCTGCAGTGCCCCTCAGAATCCTGCATGAAGCCACACACTGGTTCTGCATCTGGTTTATGTGACTGAAGGCTTGAGCGCCCACACCTGAATGGCCCTAAATGTTGCCTAGGGCAGCTGGTTGCCCCCTTCTGCTGCCCCTCACCTGCTCCCTGCCTCTGGCAGACTTGCCCATCTATGGGCATCTGAGTGGTTGTGTGAGCCCCAGGGAACTGCCAGCTGGAGCATCTGTGACTGCAGATGCTGATGGACAGCAGGAGGAGGCGGGGCCAGGCCCTGCTCCCAGCCTCCCACGTCCTGAGATGCCTGTGGCAGAACCAGCAGGAGGTCCACTGGCACTGGCAAGGAAGCTCCTTCACAGGCCCCAGCCCTGGTGGCACGGAGCTGAGGTCACAGGGGACACTCAGGCAGGGAGGGGTGGGCAGCAAGGCTAGTCTGTGTCCAGAGCCTGGCGAGTTACTAAGCCCCACAGCCCCCTGGCTATCCACATGGGACGTCATGCAGTGGGAGGGCGTCCAGCGAAAGGTCAGGGCAAACAGTGCCATCAAGGCCGTAACTGTGGTGCTGATACTGAGAGTGGGGATGCCCGTGGCGAGGGAAGCAGGAAGGAAGGGAGAGAGAGCTAAAGTTAGTAAACACTAAAAATATACCTATGCATCATCAGGTCAGGTCTGGAAGGAGGGCGCCTGCCAAGTGCAACCCTCCACAGGCTCCTTCTCGAAGGCCCCCTGACCCCAGGGGACCCCCTCAGCCTGCACCCGCCAGGAGAGCCCCAGGTGTGTGTATGGTGCATTCATAAGTAAACTAGGGACCGGCTCTGATGCAAGACACATGCATTGCATCTAGATTTAGACTTTTTGTTTGTATAAACCAGAAAGAGACAATTTAAAGCAAACTACTTAAATTTTACAACATAATATAACCAATAAATCTACTATGTTCTCATATAAATGCTTGGCTTTTAAAACGCATCCTATTTGCTAAAGTCCTATTCAGTGACAATAAAATGGAAACCTGGAAAATATTTTCCAAAGATTTCTTCTATTTCTTATTAAAAAGTACGTAAAATCTCATAGACAAAAGAAGAAGGAATCATATAATAAACTCCCAACCACAATCACCAACCTCAGTGGTTCCCACCCTCAAAATGCTTGTGTATGTCCTTCAAACAAGGACATTCTCATTTGCACCCCCACGTTCACTGCAGCATTATTCACAATAGCCAAGATATGGAAGCAAGCCACATGTCCATCGATGGATGAATGGAAAAAAATGTACACACACACACAATGGAGTAATAGCCATAAAAAAGAATGAAATCTTGTCATTTGCAACATGGATGGACCTAGAGGGTATTATGCTAAGTGAAATAAGACAGAGAAAGACAAACACCATATGATTTCACTTATACGTGGAATGTAAAAAACAAAAACAAATGAACAAACACAAAACAGAAACAAACTCATAGATGGAGGAAACAAAGTGGTGCTTACAGAGGGGAGGGGTCGACGGGGCGGACGAAATAGGTGAAGGGGACCGAGAGATACAAGCCTCCAGTCATAAAGCAAAAAGTCACGGGGACGTATCACACAGTGTAGGGAATACACTCAATAACATCATAATGACTTTATATGGTGACAGACGGTTACCTGGCATGCTGTGGCGATCATTTCACAATGTATGTAAATGTCAAGTGACTATGTGGTACCTTTTAAACAAATATTCTATGTCAACTATACCTCAATTAAAAAAACACACACAAGGACCTCCTGACAGCACGGCCTCGAGCTCGGGGGTGAACGCTGACGCACCGTGAGCCCCAGCCCTCGGTCCCCATTCCTCTTCTCCTGGGGACCCATGACATCCTTGAGAGCAAACTGCTCAGAATCAGGTCTCTGGACTGCCCTACGAACAACACCCTACTCACAGCCAGAATCGGCAATAACCCCTCAGTCTCGTCCAGTCTCCTGAGATCGTCACTCCCCTGCCGTCCTAGCAATGCTCGCGTTGTCCTAGTTCGTCTACTGGAGTAACAGTCCACAGACTGAGACAGTCGGCATCTCCATTCTCCTTGACTACAGGTTCCTCCACCACCACGCTTTCTTTTCTGACAAACTTTCTGCTGAAGAACCAGGCTGTTTGTCCTGCGGAGTTTCCCCCAGACCAGAGGACACTGTCTGGGCCTGTAAGTGAGCAAAAGTGAGGCCATCTTGTTACGCGAAATGGCCCCAGCCTCTCCTCTGTGTGACCACTTGCTGCCACTGCACGTACTCTAAAACATTCACGTGCTCTCCTGATTTATGTATGTACCCCCCGACAGCTTGATCAATTAAAAGTTCGCTCTATGGCTTTCTCTCCTGACCACAGGCAGGAAACACACCTACAAGGCATGCGTCACAGCTGACAGAGGATGGAACAATGTGATCCTGCAGCCCGTCACGCCTGGAGACCAACATCCCTGGACCCCTCCTCACTGCCCATTTCCCAACGAACTACCTCAAGATTCTGGAATCCTCGAAGATGGGTTTTTGAGACATTAGTCACCTATCTTCCAATTTGCCAGCTAATCTAATTAAACTTCCTTCCCCGATCCCTAACTCACTGTGATTGACTGGCTCAGACTGCAGCGAGCAGAGCGAGCCACTGCTCCCTATCAGGTCCCCACTGTCATTTAACGTGTGCTTCTGTCCCCTGCGTTTCTGTAGACTGGCACTAGCTCTACAGGCTTACTCCACTTCAGAGACTCTCTCTCTCCTTCTTGCCAAGACGTGCTCACGGGCAGCGGCACGTTCTTCCTCCAGGAGGCACGTACGTCTGCTTGCTCCTTTTTGTGACGTTAGCACCTGTGCATTTTCATCGCCAAGGTCCCTTATTTCATTAGGGGTTGCACAACGGTGTTATCTGGATTCCACCGTTCCTTCTTCATTTATTTTTTCTCTGAAGAGAAACTCACCTTCATGAGCTCTCGACTACCCTCTGGCAGGGAGGGGTCTGGGGCGTCGGGACAGGAAGGGCAGGGCCGATGCGTGACTCTTGCCCCTTCGCTGTCTTTCGAAGAAAGAGTCGGTCCCCGGCAGCCTCCCTAAGTCTACGGTGACGTGCTTCTCCACAGCACCACCCTGAGACACACGCACTTGGCCGTTTCACTCCTCTGAGCTTCCATCCCTGTTGACGCTTCTTCACCCACGTGCTGAGCGCCAGCACAAGCCAGGCGCAGAGCCAGCAGACAGGCACCCTGGTGAGTGGGAGGACTCCATGCTACACACGGTCTGTTTCCCTGTTGGACCTGACGTGCAGATCAGCAGCACGGCATGCTGTGATGAGAAATGGGGGCATGGAGCTCAGGCTGGGCAGGCTCAGGGTGGGGGGCACCCCATCTCTGCCTTTTCCTTCTTATACCAGCTTTGACACGAAGCTAATTTCAGGCACCAACTCATCTCAGGCTCTCTGCTCCAGGACAAGTGCTGTCCTAGGGCCTTTGGCATGTGGGAAGACCCACCCCTCCTCTGCCCCCCCCACACAAATACCAGCCAGTGTTTTAAAATAAAGTGCTGAGCTTTGCAGAAATCAAAACATGGTATGAATTATGTAAGGTGCATCCTAGGGCCGGCCTTCTTATGTAACAAAAGCCAGTGAGCACTCAGAGTGGCAGGAACTCATTAGAGAACCGAAACCAGCCTGAAGTCTCCCACTGCCACACTGGGAATATCCAAGTACTAAAATAAGTGACAGGGCCAGCCCTGGTGGCCTAGTGGTTAATGGTTAAGTTTGGCACACTCCACTTTGGTGGCCCGGGTTCAGTTCCTGGGTGCAGATCTATACCACTTGTCTATTAGTGGCCATGCTGTGGTGACAGCTCACATACAAAAAGAGGAAGATTGGCAGTGGATGTTAGCTTAGAGCAAATCTTCCTCCGCAAAAAAAAAAAAAAGAAGAAAAGAGTAACATTATAACCCATTGCATAAAACAGAAAACCATGAGCCACTGGGATAAGTAAATCAATGAATAAATGGAAAGTTTGATGAGAAGCTGGGTACAGTACTGGGGTCCCAAAACCACTCCCCCAACACAATCACTCTCACGAGAGCTCTCTGTATCAGGACAGATAGAAACCCTGCAGCCTGGGCAGGACACAGGGACAAGCAACATCGATTCTATGATGCTCCTGCCCAGGAGGCGTCACCTACACTCGATAAGAGGACCCATCAGAAACCCATGGGGGGGCGTCCTGCAAGATCACTGGCCTGAGATGTCCCCAGTATCAGAGTCCCAGGCATCAAGCATGGGCGGAGGAACTGATCCAGAGCAAAGGGGACTAAAGAGGCACAAGGACGGGTCCTACAGCCTGAGGGTTAGATGGCAGTGGGGCGCTGTGCCAGTTCTCTGACCTGAGGGCCGCCCTGCAGTGCAGTAAGAGAACATCTCTGCTAAGGAAATGCACCCTGAAGCTTTCAGGGTGACCAGCATCGGGTCAGCACACTCTCACATGGTTTGGGAGGACATGCTCTCTGGACTTGCAACTTGTAAGTTTGAGATTGTTTCAGAAGGAAAAGCAACATAATCCCCATCACAGCCGTTACTCCCACTGTACAGGTAGGCAGGTGAAGGCTCAGGGCGGCTGCTGCCTGCCAAGGTCACACGCTTGGTTGAGCCACGTCTCCTAGAAGTCACCTCCTGGGGCCCCAAGAGGGAGCAGATGGGGACGGGGTGGGGCGGGCCAGGGGAGGGTCTCCCTCGCTGTGCATGGCCTGTGCAGGGCCAGGCAGGGTCTCCGCGCACAAGCAGAGGGCACTGCGGGGCCTTCCGTGAGCTCTGGCCAGCTGTGCCAGTGCGGTGAGGCCACGGCATGGGCTTACAGGTGAAGCGGCACCGTGCCAAGGGCCCACCCCCCAAGGCGGGAACGTAGAACGCACAGCGCTGTGGACACAGCCAGGCAGTTCTCCCAACAACCAAACACGGCTCCCTCCCTCCTGGCCCAGCAGCTCCACCCCGATACACGCCCGAGATGAACACACATCCACGCAGACACCTGTGCGGGTACATTCGCGTTACCCACAACCACTGCAAGGCGGGGAGCGTCCAGTGGACAAAGGGACAAAGCGTGCTTTATCCAGAGTCAGCCCCAAGAGGAAGGAAATGCTGACCAAGCGACGACATGAAAGAACGCTGACAGCTCAGGGAAGAAGCCAGACACAGAGGACCACACACTGCTCAATCCCATTTATTTGAAAGTCCCCAATGAGGAAATCTGTCGAGACTGAAAGCCCACTAGTGGCCGCCAGGGGCAGGGAGGGAGGTGCACCCAAGGGACACCAGGTGTCTTGGGGTGAAAATGCTCTAAAATTGACTGTGGTGATGGTTACACAACTCCAAACACACGAAGAATTCCTGACCTGTACCTGTTAAGTGGGTGAATCAACTGGGATGTGACTCCTATATCGAGAAAGCTGTTTTAAAAAGAACATCTGGGGAAACAAAAACAATGCCAACTTTTAAACATTTTGAACACAAGCTTTCCTGGGGGCCAGTGGTTGGCGGTGTGTTCAGTTTCCTCACGGGGCTTCACCATTTTGCCCAAGGAGTACGGTTCCTGACGCGGCAGGAACACTGCCAGTCAGTCAACAGCCGGCGGGCACCGAGGTTCTGTCGAGAGCACCCGCGGTTGGTGAGCTGAGGGCTCTGAAGACAACAGAGGTTTACTGAACAGGCCTGAAACAGTTAACAGAAAACGCCAGCGCTGACACAGCCATGGAAGCGCTCTGGTTAAGAACTGCAGTCAGGGAGCTGGCCCGGTGGCACAGTGGTCACGTTCACAAGCTCCACTTAGGTGGCCTGGGGTTTGCGGGTTTAGACCCTGGACAGGGACCTACACACTGCTCATCAGGCCCTGCTGTGGTGGTGTCCCACATACAAAATGAAGGAAGACTGGCACGGATGTTAGCTGTTAGCTCAGTGACAATCTTTCACACCAAAAAAAAAAAAGAAAAAGAACTGCTGTCAGGTACGATTGCTTTTTTCCCCCTCAGAAATTTCTATAGTAGCGTGGTTTCCTCACTTTTTGACCAAAGGAATTCCAAGAAAAATACTGCATACTCCCGCCAGCACACACACACACACAGCACTGACAGCAGCACCAGCCAGGGCACAGGGCCCCTTACCAAGCCCTGCCCACCTTCAAGGTGCTTTAGGAAAGGGAACCGTGAACTCCAGGAGGTGAGTGCTGCTGCCCCTTCTCCCTGTGCCCAACCCTGCTCCCCTAGCCAGCCTGTCCACCCACCATCAGGACTGAAGGGGCGTCCGCTGAGCGCTGACTGCCCCTGGGTGGGGGACATGTCACAGGCAGCAGGGCTCTGGGGACCAGGGTTCAGTCTCAGCCTCTGTGGGTGCCCCCCCAGGCCGGGCCCGTCACCCCCACACTGTGGCCTGGCAGTAGCCCGGCTGGCAGACCAGACCATGGCTGCCGCACTGCCTGGAAGCCATCCACAGGCACTAAGTCGTGTTCTTCTTTTCCTTCTAGTTGGCATTCCGGGGCCAGGGGCTCCTCCCAGCACACACCCCTGGAACGAGCCCCCTCACGGTGCTCTGGTCAGGGCCCAGCAAACCTGTGGCTGCCTTGGACCCTCCGGGACGAGCAGCAGGGCTGAAACCAAACATAAAGGAGCCAAAGGGAGGTATGCGGGGCCCATGGGTCTGCCCAGCGGGATGTCAGATCCACTTCTGCCTCCAAGTCATGGAAGACGAGGGGCAGGCCGAGGAGCTGAGCCCCGTACCAGACATGTCCGCCGCGAGCCATAGGGCTGCCGCAGCGCTGCGCTCACCGCCAACTCCAAGCCCAAGTGTGCAAAGTGGGAAGTAACAGCCCGTCCAGACAACCACTACTAACACTAGCTTCTTCCAGATTTTGTTTGAGAAACGTATAAACAGATTTTCTGCAACAAAAACGGGTATAAAGTAGAAACACCACTTGGGAACCCGGCACTGTCAATACACACCACCGGAAAGCTCCCCGCGCAAACGCACAGGGGCAGGACTCCGTCTGTAAGATGGGGGCAGCGCTGTGCTTTTGGACGCCCCGCAGAGCGCATGGCCAGTCCTCTGCGGGGGAGGGCTGTAGACAGGAGAGGTCAAGTCTCGGGGTGTCCCGGCCTGGCCGAGGTCAGCACACGGCAGCAGTTTCTGGGACACGGGCACTAAGTGCCACTTTCCTGACAGTGAGCCAGGGAGCAGTCACGTCAGTCTCGGGAACATGGCCCAGTGCCCGTGTCCCTGCTTCAACTCAGCGGCCCCAGGGGGGAGCACGGGGAGAGCACCCCTGCCCACCCGCCCTGGCAGCGTCACTTCCCGCTCTCCCGGGTCTGCTACTGCTGCGTCTTTGGCTCCTGGCCGCTGGCCACCTTCGCTCTGGCCCCTCCCTGGGGCCGCCGCTTCTTCCTGGGAGCCCCTCTCCTGCCACGGTCCCCAGGCTGCTCCTGGTGTGCAGTGGGGTTGGGCCCCACGCCCCGTCGCTGCCTCATCCTCTCAGATCCCGGGCTCAGGCCTGGTGGCGGGTCCTCCTTTCCACCTTTCCCTGAAACAGCAAGGCTGTATGAGCAAGGCACCGCGAGGGCCCGGGGTCCTTCACACTGATTCTCTGACCGAGGTGCCAACTCCAGGGCAGCACACAGAACACACACGTGCCTGACACAGAACATGGGTGTCAGGCAGGTGAGAAATCTATGCTGCCTCCCCACAACAGGCAGGCTGACCGGAAGGTGGACGTCAGAAATACCAGCGTGAGGACAGGATCAAGAGAAAGAAAAAGTGGGCAGCAAAGGCGTGACAGAGGAGCAGGGGCAGGTGACGCTAGTCAGAAAGGGCAGACTCGCAAAGTAGGGCCCAGAGCTTTGACTCAATTCAGTGCACGATGGAGCTATGAGACGGCACTCAGGGCCAACCTGGCATCAATGTGTGAGCCAGCCCAGCGCCCGTTGCAGGGCCCAGGTGTGGAACGCTGTGGAGGGTGGTGGCCTGCGCTGGAGCAGGGCTGGCTCGAGAGACCCTTCTAAGGACAGATCCTGGGATGTGGGGAGGTTTAGTACGTGCAGGACAACATGGGAGGGCTCTCAGCTGGGGCTGGGGGCACCATCTCTCCCTCTTGTGCATCCCCGTGCAGCCGAGGGTGCCCCCAGCCCCTGCCCTGCCTGGCTCTGCAGCCCATCCCCACTGCAGCAGGCAGCCCCACGCCCCTGCTGTGTGGTGGGCACAGGCCCAGGGTGTGACAGAAGCACAGGAGCCTTTAGTACAATAGACCAGTTGGGGGGACAGAGGAGAGGAAGGAAGAGGGAGGGAAGCCTCTGAAATCAAGAAAGAGAGCACGGCAAGGTGACGGGGCTCTGGAGGATGCTGAAGGCGAGGAGCAGCGGACGGGCTCAGTCCAGGGGTGGAAAAGGCTCCGGGAGAGGCGCCCAGGCCAGGGCTGCAGATAAGGAGAACAGGGAGCTGGCAAGAGCCTCCAGGCCAGCCAGAAGAAGCCTGAGGCCCTGACGCTTCACAAGGCAGCCCCTACTGCTGCAGGGCACCTGGGCCAGAGCGCCCCATCTCCAGGACACGTGGGCTGCAGGCAGTGGGGAGGGCCAGGATGGGAGGAGGGATTCATGCCTCAAGGCCAGCCTCAGGGAGAGGCGTCCCAGTGAGCACAAGCACGGGGGCAGACGGAAAGCAGGTAAACAAGCCCCTCCCTGTCAGATGACACCACTGGTCCTACCTGTCTTGTTCTGCAACCTGGACTTGGGCAAACGCTTCTTGGCCTTTCTCTCCCGCCTCCCTCCCTGCAGACTCCTGTAGGCTTTTTCCGGGACCTCATCCTCAGGGAAGAAGCCTAGGGACCAAGGTAGATAATCAGGAGGCTGAGGGCAGGCCTGATGCTTTGCGTCTGGGTGTTCACGGCTTCCAACAGCTCCACAAGCAACAGCTGCACAACTTCTGTGTTCTAACCTGCCACGGCCACACCCAGCGCAGAACTGTGCTGTCAGTGCCTCGGGAAGAGCCAATTCGTGGAGCATTTACCATACATCACAGTCTATTTCTTAAAAATGCTCATGCTGGATTATTTACAATAGCCAAGACGTGGAACCAGCCTACATGCCCAGAAACTGATGATTGGATAAAGAAGATGTGGTATATATACACAATGGAATACTACTCAGCCATAAAAAAAGACAAAATCGGCCCATTCACAACAACGTGGATGGACCTCGAGGGTATTATGTTAAGCGAAATAAGCCAGTCAGAGAAAGACAAACTCTATATGACTCCACTCATAGGTGGAAATTAGCATATTGATAAGGAGATCTGATCGGTGGTTACCAGGGAAAAGGGGGGGTGGGGGGAGGGCACAGAGGGGGAAGTGGTGTACCCACAACATGACTAACAAAAATGTACAACTGAAATCTCACAAAGGTTGTAATCTATCATAACATTAATAAAAAAAAAAAAAAAATGCTCATGCTGGAAAGGGGCACGAGAGAACTTTCCAGGCAACGGTAACATTCTGTACCTTACGAGTTTGAATTACACAAGTCTCTGCGTGGGTCAAACCCCCCAGATGTGCACAACACCCATGCATTTCATTGTATGTAGATTTTACCTAAAGAACACTGGACTCTAGTTTGTGATAAGCACGAAGTATTTACAGTCCGAGGGAGGGCGGGCGGGCTCCATGGGCAGATCCATGATAAGACAAGGACAGTAAAATGGTGATGGCAGAACTGAAGTGCTGGGTACGCAGGGATCTGCATACTGTAAAATCTATCCACTTTGCCATATGTTTACAATTATTCAGAATGAAATACAGGGGGAAAAGCTTATGTCTTCAATCGTCAATCAAGGACACTGCCTTTCAGAATAAGCCATCCCAGTTCCATCAGCCACACTCCGAACAGTGGAGTGGGCTGCAGAGCAGACCAGCAGCATCCGCTGCCTCGGAACTTACCAGAAATGCAGATTCTCGGGCCCCATCCCCCTGGAGCCCAGCCCTGAGCTTCACAAGCCTCCTGGGGATTCTCACGCACACTCAGGTCTGAACTACGACGAGAGCTGCAGCGTCCCTCAACCCGCCTCTCTCCCATAGAAACCCCACCGGCTCTGTGCACAGAGATGATTCACGCCATGAGGGTGAACACACGATCAATCCTCTCCCCAGAGGATGAGATGCCTTCCAACTCGGGGGCCGTCTCCGTGTGCGGCCAAATGCTCACCTTCTGCCAGGTGCTGCAACCTGAAAGAACAAGATACGGTCACCACCACAGCTGTGGCTCCTGGGGGAAGCAGGGTGCACCCAGAGAAGGCAGCCCCTGTATGAGGGCTGCCCTGGGGGAGCCCACCCGCCGAGCTCCGAAGATGAGGACTGCCCGCCCTCCCGGCTGAGGCCTCCTGAGAGGGAGGGGGCCAAGCGAAGGCGGCCGGCGCTGATGAAGCACATGGCAACTCCCAGGCAGCGGAGGCACACCAGCCCCCTTCAGAGACACACTTACTTCCGGATCACCTTGTAGAGACGCTTCCTGTTCTGAGAAGGGGTGCTCTGGTGACTGGCCACTTCGAACAGTCTGTTGGCAACAGCCTCATAGTCAAACTGTTTCATAAAGAGACACCGTGGAGGCAGAGTCAGTCCCCTCCCAGTGTTCCCAGAACATGAACTGAGCAGAGAGCACACCTGGCCCGTGTGTGGATTCCCACTCAGATCACAAGGACACGCCCCGACATCCTCCCGCCCTGCCCTGAGCAAATGCCAACTATCTAGAAGCCGAGGGCAGCAAAGAGGCGCCGGGGCACTGCTGCCCGACAGAGACAGGGCCTCCAAGGCAAGCTCCGCAGCTTCCAGCCCCGGGGAACCGCTCACAAACAACCAGGAAGAAACCAGGATGGTCAATTTTGATAAATTTTACTTGACCCAAGATACCAAAAATCTTAATTCAACAAGTAATTAGTATTTAAAACTCATCAGTAAGTATTCCACATTTACGATCTCCTGAAGGCACAGACCCTGTCCCCTGAGCTCTGACTCTGGGCGGGACCCTCAGCATGCGCCATCTCGTTTGCCCCCACCCCATGAGGCGGGCCAGGAGCAGACGTGGGGAGGCCAAGGAGAGGTGAAGCCAGACCAGGAAGCACGCACGCCTGCCTGAGCCCGGTCTCCCAGCCCAGAGCCTGTTTTCAAGGACTCGTGCTCCAGAGCACCTGCCTTGCCCCACGTCTAAGTTGGATGGCTGCCATCTCCCTTCAAATGCCTCCCCCTCCAGCTTCCAGAGTCAGCAGAGGGCACAGCTGAGAGGTCAGCCCACAAACCCAGACCCACCTGGAGGACAGGGCCAGCGCTGTCCTCGTCATCTTCTCCCTGCTCCTCGTCCACATCAGGTTCAGTCCCATGGATGGAGCCTAGAACAGAAAGGGCCCCATGAACTCAGACACACACCTAGTGTTGCAGGATCCCAATACAAACATCTGGGGACCAAGAGCCCTGTGTGCCAGGGCCCACGACCCAGCAGAGCACGCAAGTGTAGGCTGGGGAGAGCCCACAGCACGAGAGGGACACTGACAGTCTCAGATCAACGGGAGTGGTGCCACCGCAGGCCTGAAAACAAGCGAGATGCCACAGAAGGGGTGGGGCCTGACCAGTCCTTAAAGAGGAGAATTATGAGTGGGCATCTTAGGCAGCAAATTGTAGCGCTGGAAGTTCCAGGAGTGAGGAGGAAGAGCAGCGAGTCCAGGCATGGGGTGGGCCTGGATCGAGGGACCGCGGGAGATGACATTTCAGGTGAGGGACCTGACGCTGGGCAGGCATCCAGGGCTCGGATGTCACTGCCCACAGAAGACAGGTTCTGGACGATAGGTGGACATGAGGGGCAGGTGTGTGCAGCAGAGAATGAGGACAGCAGGGCCGAAGGCGGCACAGGTGGGCCCTCCAGGAGACGCCCAGGTCTGCCTGTGCCGGATGACCTGGCTACTGGGAGTGAGAAGGGAGGGGGGACAGGTCAGATGCACCGGCAGCTGGGGTCCCACGCTGGGGAACGGAGGTGTGGCCAACAAGAGCCTCAGAGCAGCCAGCAAGGTCGAAAGAGCCAGAGGGGCAGAATTAGCCCTCACATCTACGTCAGATGACCTTCCACAAGGGCACCAGGACTGCTCACTGGGAAAAAGACAGTCCCTTCAACTAATGGTGCTGGGAAAAGTGGATCTGCATGTGCAAAGAAGGAAACTGGACCCTCACCTCACAGCATACACAAAAACTAACTCACAATAGACTAACAACTAAACGTAGAAGCTCAAACTATAAAACCCTCAGAAAAAACACAGGACAAGAGCTTCATCACGCTGGATTCGGCAATGATTCCTGGACATGACAGCAGAGGCACAGGCAATGAAAGAAAAAACAGACAAACTGGACTTAAAGAAAATTTTTAAATTTGGGGCATCAAAAGACAGTATCAACAGAGTAAGAGGGAGCCACAGAAGGGAGAAGATATTTGTAACTCACATACCTGACAACGGGTTAATATCCAGAATATACAGAGAACTCCTACAATTCAAGAACAAAACAAACCGATCCAAAAATGGGCAGAGGACTTGAATAGACCTTTTTCCAAAGAAGATATACAATGGCCAGAAGCACACAAAAAGATGCTCAACACCACTAATCATCAGGGAAATGCAAATCACAACTATAGTGACACCACCTCACATCCATGGGGATGGCTACCATCGAAAAAAGCAGAATACAGTAAGCACTAGCGAGGATGTGGAACCCTTGTGCACGGTTGGTGGGAATGTAACATGGCACAGCTGCTGTGGAAAACAGTACGGAGTTTCCTCAAAAAATTAAACCTAGAACCACCATGTGACCCAGCGGTTCCATTCTGGGTATTTATCCAAAGGAACTGGAAGCAGAGTCTCAAGGCGACATCTGTGCAGCCGTGTTCATCACAGCGCTACTCGCAACAGCTAAAGCACGGAACCAACGCAGGTGTCCACTGACGCACGAATGGGTAAACGAACCGTGGTCCATCCGTACAATGGAATGTGTACGATTCAGCTTTAAAAAGGAGTGAAATTCTGACACGCACTATGACGTGGAGGAACCTGGAGAACACGGTACTGAGTGAAATAAGCCAGTCACAAGAGGACAAATACTGTATGATTCCACTTATATGAGGTTCCTAGAATCATCATATTCACACAGACAGAAAGTAGGTGGTGGGTGTCAGGCCCTGGGGGAAGGGATGGGGAGTTAGTGTTCAACGGAGATAGAGTTTCAGTTTGGGAAGACGGAAAGGTCTAGAGATGGATGGTGGTGATGGCTGCACATCATGAGTGCACTTAATGCCACTGAGCTGTACACTTAAAAATGGGTAACAGACTAAACTTTATGTGTATTTTACCACAATTTTTTAAAAAGCAGAGGCAAGGAAGAATCCTGAAGCTGGCAGATGACATGCCCCCTGCAGCCACAGGACACGATAAGCAGTGCACGGGTCACCCAGAGGAGTCAGCCACATGAGACTAACTGACATCCAGCAAGGACCCACGTTAGCATCAAGACCAGAAGAGACCAGACCAGACAGCATCGCTGCCCGAGCAGCACAAGCCCTGCCACCAAGCCCTTCAGTGGGATGTTAGCCATGGCATGTCCTGTCCACTCATCCATTCACTCACCCACCCCAACTACTGGGCAATCCTCTGTGCCAAGGGCTACACTGGGGATGCAGCTATGGTCAACCGGGCTCCCTGTCCTGATGGAGCTGACATCCCATGGTGGGGGGACTCCTCGGGCCAGGAACAACAAACAAGAGATTTACACAACTTTCAGTGATGTTTGCCAGGAAGTGAGACACTGGAAGGACTGGGGGTGGGGCTGGGAGGCTGCACTTTACACAGGGTGGTGGGGGCAGGGCCCAGAGTGACAGAGGGCAGAGACCAGTGGGGAGGGGTGAGCAGGGCAGCAGAGGCCCAGGCAGGAGCAGAGGATCAGAGAGGAGCCTGGGGGAGTCAAGAGGGCGTTGTGAGAACACCGGGGGCCACAGACCCAGGGCTAGGAGAGTGAGTGACACGTATGCTTGTTGTTAAAGGTCACCCTGGCTGCCAGGCTGACAGTGGACTTTGGGGACGAGGGCAGAAACAATGAGACCGACAGGAGGCGAATGCAGGGATCCCAGCGAGAGCCACTCTCAGCTCAGACCAGGACGGGTGCCATCACATCCCGATGCGTGTGATCCTCACCTTTCCACGGCTTCTTGGATGGCACATCCTGTCCCCGCTCCCGCTCCTTGCCTGCCGACATCTCCTCGTCGCCCTCTGACATCTCATCATCTTCCTCTTCCTCCAATTCCTTCATCAGGTCTTCGATGGCAAACGGGGCCTGTTCCACGATCGTTTCGAAGATGCCTCGAGTGATGTTATGCAAAACCAGAGGTCTGAAGGTGCAGCAGGCAGGGAGGCAGGCCCGTCAGGCTGGACACTCAAGGGAAGAAGCTGACTCCTTGTGCCCCTCTGTCCCCACCCACTATCCAACGGTCCCCCAGTGACCCTGTCACTTGTACACAAGTCTTTCTCTCTTCCCGAAAGGGAACAGCGACGTCCCAAAGGCAGTCACCCTGAAGAACCCGGTGAAAAAGAGGCAGACAGGAGGGCACCAGCCACTTACTCCTCAGTCCGGGCAGCGATTCTGCAGAAGGGGTCAATGAACCTCAGGTTCTGCTCGGCCGTCAGCTACAGGGAAGGAGGTGGGGCCACTTCAGCTCCTCGTTCATAAACACCCAGTGACCACCCGGCCGCTGCCCTCACCCGAGCCGACCACACCTCATCGGCGCCCACTTTGGTCAGCTCCTCCAGGAAGATCTCCAGGAAGTGGCTCTTCACCCCATTGGGAGCCTGGCTGTCAGGGTGCAGGATCTCAGTTGTCAGCAGCTCCAGCAGCTGCTCAGTCTGTCTGAGAAAGAAACAGGCAAATCAGCAGGCAGCCACATCAGGCAACGAGGCAGTGGTGTCCCCTCTACCTGAGTGGGGAGCTTCGAGGGGAACGCCATCACAGGCAGGCGTCCCGTCTTCCACACCCCAGCACTCACATCCACACAGGCGAAGCCTCAACAATCTGGGTCCACTCCAGCACAAAGGACTCTTGCTATAACTGATCTATGCGACCATCACCAGCACCAGCACATACGTCATGACTGAGTCTGAGCTACAAGGTGAAAGGTGTATAAACCTTCACACAGGCTCCCCTTCTTTCCTCACAACCGCAGGGCAGGGGGAAGGCCTGGTGCCACAGGGTGCTACCTCCAGTCTCCCGTCTCTCTGCTGTCCTCGCTGGGAACTGCTCTGTAAGGACGCCAGGACAGAGCAAATGCAAAGCAAGCAGAGGGAGGCCAGAGAAGGGGAGGGGCTTGCTTCCTGGTTCTGCTGCACTGAGTACGCAGGCCGTGACACGTCACAACAGAGGTCTCCCCAGCATGCTGTTCCGGTGGTCTCAGGGGCCCACAGTTCCAAGGTCAGAGAGTTCCAGAGACCAGCCTTCAGTGGTCTGGATGCACCTGAGACTCCTGGGTGCTGGATAATACGCAGATCCCTACACCTGACTCTAAATCATGCATTCTCTTAGAATCTCCCTGGACGACGCTGATGCACGGCAACACTGTGGAGTCACCAATTCCGGAAAGGAAAAGGGATGCTGTCTGTGGCTCAGGAAAAATGAGCCGAGGCCAGATCAGGTGCAGGAGACCGCCTCCCGGGGTAACAGTAACACTGACAGACATTTACCAGGAAAACAAACTAGTTAACATGGTGTAAGAATGGAGAAAAGCTAGAAGAGTGGACCAAACTAGTCCCACTGGTTACTCAGAGCAACGGGAGCTTGCCAGCTTCTTCAAAATGACCTTTGCATTGAATTACTAGCGACAGTGACAACAGAACTACTTCTTCAGTCACGGGTACCCACCGGGTAACCCACAGACCTGTCCTGAAACGGGTGAGGCTCGGGGCCTTGGGGCCTCAGGGCCTCACGGGAACTTAGGATGCAAATCACAACCAGAGGCCCTTGTGCCCCAAACATAAAGTCCCCCACAGTAATTCTAAACTCAGAAAAATTCAGGTAACTATACCCCAACTCCTGCTGATCTTGTTCATATGGGGGAAGAAAAGTGGACCGGGGCAAGAATTTGTTAACTCTGCTATCCAGACGATAACCAAGTCCTACAGTAACAGGGCTGTGGGCCCCACTCTCTACTTTCACGTCAGGTACTAGTTTTAGTATCCATACACTTGAAATCAACTCCTTTAACGTACACTTTTAAGTTACAAATCAATGCAAAGTTTATTGTTTCTCAGTTTCTCTCACCCTACCCCCTACCCAAAACCACACAGCAACAACACACTGACACGGGAGTGTTTCTGATGCATCGTCAGTAAAATAGAATAAAAACATCACGTTTGACACGATGCCACTTTTGTAGCACACACAGAAAACAATACTTTAAAAGTAAGTATCTGTTGGAGTTAAAATTGCTTTTTAACATTTTATAAAAGCTTGCTGAATTCTCTAAACTAAGCACGCCTCATTCGTAACTACAAAAAATTTATAAAGAACTAAACTTTTAAATTAACTTTAAAAACTTTAAAAGTGAACACTGAGGAACGCACTGTGAGTTGTGGATCTCGGACTGCCCGTGACGTGGCCGCAGAGCTTCATGCAGCAGCTCATGGCGGCAGGAGCCCCTCCCCGCCCCTGCTTGGTCCCCGTGTCTGCAGGAGGGGTGGGGGAGGAGCTAAGGCCCAGCGGAGCCCACCCAGCCCCACCTGCAGTGGCAGAATCCCCCCAGCGCAGCTCCACGCGGCGGAAGCCTGAGGAACCCCAGGCCCCTTACAGTCTGGGGGGACAGAGCACCCCACCACAAGCACGACCGTCAAAACTGAGAAGTCTGGATGAATTAAATATGCCTAGAACTGGGAGCAATTACCTCTGACAAGATAACTGAATATACTGTGTTTTACAAAAAACACTCCTTAGCTGTGCGTTTCTTCTAAGGCGAGGACTCCATTCTGACCACAGTAAGAACTCAGCACCAAGACGGTTCCCAAACACTCCCACGAACACAAGAGCAAACCCCAGCTGTGGAAACGCCTTCGTTTTCAGTACCACCGTTCACCCTGCGACGTAAAGGCGATGTCTCTTTACGACTAACAACTAAGAGAAGCAGGTGACCCCGGCGGCCCTGTGACAGGGACCCGGATCGCCCGCGAGCAGCAGGCCGCCCTCAGGGCGCACCGTGAGGACCCACCTCTCTTCCCATCCTCGCATTTTCAGGGCCGTCAAGGACTCATTCAGGACCATCCGCATGAGCTGTGGCACAAAAGGAGACCTGTGAGTGGGGGCACAACCTAGACCTCCCCTCTACCCCTTGGTCACCTGTGTGCCCCTAAATGCACAGCAGGCTCTCCAGAGCTGTTGGTGAACAGGACACCAAGCCCTCGGGACCCTGGGCCCTGAGAATGTGCCACTGCCCTGGGGCTGAGAGGCCCCCACTTTCCCAGAGCGCCAGGAAGTCAGGCTCACAGTGGAAACAGCCGGGCAGCAACTGCAGCACCAGAAAGGAGAGCTGAACCGGAAGGGCCCCTGCCTCAGGAGCGAGAACAGGGACCAAAGCACAGGTGTCCCCTCATGGGAGAGAGCCCTCTCGGAAAACCCCACGCCTGAGACTGAGAACATCCCTCTGAGCTCGCCCAGGGACCGCTTCCCCAACACAGAAAGAGTTCACGCTCTCTGCCCCATTCCCCTACTTCCCCATTCCCCTCTTCCCCTTTACAATGGCTCATGGCATCTCTGGCCCGGTTTTCGTACCTTCCAGATACGAACCCAGAACGCCCACAGAGGGATCTGGTCGTGGTAAAAGGCCACAGAGGACAGGTACAGAGCACACACAGGAGGCAGGACGCCCTTCTCCAGGGACGCTAGGGGCACACCTTACATCACTCCCTGCCTACAGTGCTGTCAAGAGGGTGGGCCCTCATAGCGGCCAGTGCTGCCAGACGTGGTCACACAGGGGGACATCGAAATGGGTCTCAAAAAGCAAGAGAACCCATCCTATCAGAGGGCCCAGCAACTGCACCCTGGAAACTGCGTGCTAACACTAAGACCTCCCCTCCTGTAAACTTGTACTTTGTGAAAGTGCAAAGCCTGGCCCTGGCCCCCTGCCTGCCCCATGCTTCAGCATCTGACTTCCTTCCCTCTTGAGCGCCAGCCAGTCCTCACTTTAATGACATGTGACATCACACAGTGTCCACATAACGCTGGCCCAAGTCTAACCTGGGGCTGAGCCAAAGCGGCAGATCTCGAGTAACCGCAGCCCCCAGGGCTCCTGCCCTTAGTGAGGCCCAGCCCCTTGTCCCCATCAGGTCACCAGCTCTCAGACAGCAACACTGTCCCTTCATCTGAGGACCATCCCAAGTCCCAGTGAACACCATCACAGTAAGGAGACTGTGGTTCAATGGGGGCGAGGGGGGCAGCAAGACACTGAGTCTGGAAAACCCAGTCTTCTCCACGTTTCTGAGGGCAGATCAGCAACCTGAATTCACAGAAACGCAGCGTCGGAAAGAAGGAAAAAGGGGATTCTGCATATGACAATGATATTAATTGTCCTCGCCCAGAAGAAAACACCGTCAGAGGCCAGGACCCCACCAGCGGACCCGAGGGTCTCTGTCCAGGGCGCAAGCCCGCGCGGCTTCCTCCGCAGGGAAGCAACGGCTTCACCACCGACTCTCCCTGGAAGGGCAAGTCTATCCCTCCTCCTCTGAGCTGCTTTGTGTGGTGTTTTAAGGACTGAAGTCTTTGCCCACCCACCACCCCTCAGAGACAGGGCCAATACCGTGGAACCCTGCGCGCACACACACCCCAAGCAAGGTCTGGGCTCCTGTCACGCCACTAGGCTTCCAGGTCACAGTGCTCAGGGTCTCCACACTGTGAAGCCTTGACGCTCTGCACCGCCAGGGTGGAGAAGGCTCAGGGGCCAGACCTCTCTGCCGTGTCCTGGCCTCCCCCGCTGGCCCTGCAGGGGAGCAAGGACCGGGTGCCGGGTGCTCAGACCTGCTCCCCACGCCTGCCGTGCAGGCTCCGCAGGGGGCCCCAGCAGGAGAGCGCACAGCGTCCTCACCAGGTAGTACTTGTCCAGGCGCAGTCTGTCTATGCCCGTCCACTCACGATTAATGGTTTGCCAGAACGTCTGAAGGAACAGGTGCTCTGGAGGAGAAAGGAGGCCAAAAGAGACTCAGAGAGGAACAAGGAAACCACTTTGGGAAGTGGCGTGAGAGAATGTGAGGAAAGCTGGTCAGGACGTCCTGTGCCAGCAACCTGTGGGTTCTCAGCCCCAGAGTCTGCTGCGCTGAGAAGTGGTGCTATGGATCTGGCTTCGAAATGAGGCTGAGGAACCTCAGAGAGAGAAGCAAAGCCCAGCGACTGCCCCAAGCAGCAGCCACATCCTCTAAAGAACAGACAGAGCCACCGGCAGGAGGGGCTCGGGCCAGTGCTTCTCCAGGCTGAGGACCCACCTGACCTCATGATGCCCCACGAGGTCCACCAACCCAATCAAGCACAAAACCCTGCTGATAACGGGTATGCCAGATGCAGAGAGCTCTGGGCTGAACTCTGTCCCCCAAATGCATATGTTGAAGTCCTGACCCCTAGTCCCTTGGAATATGACTCTATCTAGAGAGAGGGTCTTTACAGAGGTAATGAAGACAAGATAAGGTCATTGTATGGGCCCTAACCCAACGTGACTAGCGCCCTCAAAAGGGGGTACTAGGACACAGACATGAACAGAAAGATGACCATGTGAGGACACAGGGAGAAGACGGCATCTACAAGCCAAGGAGAGAGGCCTCAGAAGAACCAGCCCTGCCCACACCTTGACCTCGGGACACAAACGGGGCGTCTCCTATCTCCTGTTACAGGCTTCTCCAACAGCAAAGGTTCGTCAGATGGTGCAGTAATGGACAGGCCTGGCTCCACTAATTCATTCAAGTGTCACTGTGCTCAAGTGTCACTCATTCAAGGCGAACACTTTGTACTTGGCCTTTTGCTGAGCATAGAAACAAACTCCTCCGTAAGTTCTTAGAAGGTAGCAGTCATGGAGAATGGATCTCCTCCACTACCACTCAAATGAGTTAGACTCTCCCAAACCAGGAGAGCAGTTACTGCAACTGTTTGCACAGCCCCTAATTTTGACTACTCTGCCTACTTAGGTATAACTGAATACACCCCTCCCACATAGCATCAGTCCTCGCGGTCTATGCCAGAGACGCTGCCCAGCCTCGGCTGTTCCTGGAGCAGCACAGGGAGGTGGAAAACGCTGGTGCCCAGGCCCCAGCCCCAGGGCCTGATCTAACTGGACCAGGGTCTGGACACCAGGATTCTAAAGACTCCCAAGTGACTCCAACAGGCAGGCAGCACGGGTGAGAACTCCTGACCCTGGTGAGGACAAAAAGGGAAGAGTTAGGAAAGCGCACTGCAGGAACTTCACAAGCAGCAGGTGGGATTCGGTCAAACAGCTTGGTAACACCACACCAGCTTTCCGTTCCAATTTTAAAACCTAAGATTCCAGCCCTTGAGGTTCCTGAGCTGAGCCTATTTTGGGTAACTGAGTTAACACGTGCTGGACACTCAGAACAGTGTTTTACACATAAGCACCAGCAGAAGCCAGCCAGAACGGGGACCGCTCTCGCTCTCAGAACACAAGCCTGCGTCTGGCAGCTGACTCACTGCGATTCTGGCCCAAGGCGAGGATACTCACGTGCCTCTGCACTCTGAAAAGCATGGATGAGCTGGGAAATGGTCCTTCCTAGTTCCTCCTGTGCAGGAAACAGTAAAAACTCCCTCAGTCCCTGGAGAAATGTGCTCTTACAACAACATGCAACAGCAGAAAGACAAACGCACTCAACTGTCCACTCCCTCATCGTGAGAACCGGCTTCCACTGGCTCTTTCAGCCCAGCAGCTTGAGGTCTGCAAGTTCACCCCTACTGTGAAAGGCCTCTCCTACAGCCGGGGCCCAGAGTCTCGAAACACGCAAGGGCAGTAAGTGCCCTCAGGACAGAGGCCGAGCCCCAAGCGTAGGAGGTGGACCGTCAAAAGAGGGGGCGCCAGAGAGCAGGGAGGCACCTGACCAGCAAAAAGAAGGGGCTGGGCAGACTCTGTAAGTTGCTCCCTGTCTGCCTGCATCACCGCACCAAGCATCGCCTGGCGCACTGGCTGAAGAGATGATTCCAGACCCTCCCCTGGAGAGATCCCATTCAGCAGGCATGGAACACAGCACAGGGATCTGCATGTTAAACAAGCACCCTCACTACCCAGGTGATTTTAAAGAAGAGCAGACAGTCCACACCCTGAGCAACACTGCTCTAGAAACACTAGCATTTTAGGGCAGTGAAACTCCTCGGTGAGATGCCACAATGGTGGAGACAAGACATTACATGCTCATCTAAACCCTCAGAATGTACACCAAGGGTGAACCCTAAAGGAAACTATGGACTCTGGGTGATGATGATGTGACAATGTTGGTTCATCAACTGTCCCACTCTGGTGGAGGACGTTGACAGTGGGGGGCTGTGCACATGTGGGGCGGGGGGGGTACATGCGAACTCTGCACCTTCCTCTCAATTTTGCTGTGAATCTAAAACTGCCCTAAAAAAATAAAGGTTTTTTTTCAAGATTTTATTTTTCCTTTTTCTCCCCAAAGCCCCCCGGTACATAGTTGTATATTTTTTAGTTGTGGGTCACTCTAGTTGTGGCATGTGGGATGCTGCCTCAGCATGGCCTGATGAGGGGTGCCATGTCTGTGTCCAGGATCAGAACCGGAAAAACCCTGGGCCGCCGAAGCTGGAGTGCATGAACTCAACCACTCGGCCACAGGGCCAGCCCCTAAAGTTTATTTTTTAAAGAGACAAAATAAAAAGGCTAGTCGGAGAAATCCTTGTCTCAGAAGACCTGGATTTGGTCCCTTGACTTCCATCATTTCAGTGCTCAGTCTGCAATCTCTGACAACACAGAACAGAGAACCCAGGCTTTCACCCATGCCAGGACCCACAATAGCATCACCTGTGTCGCTATGGCGCACAACTCAGCAAGTGCAGAACACACTCTAACCAGAGGACCAGGCCCTCTGACCATAAAAAAAAACAGCATCAAAGCTGTAAAACTTCGCCCAGTATCTTTGGCTTTACTAAAATGAGGGTCAGCCACATGCCCGTCTGTCCTCCCACTGACACCACTGCTCCAGCTTCTTCCACCACCTTCCCATCCACTCACCTGGAGGAGAGGCTTGTCCTGCATCCACATGCAGTAAAACAGTCCCTTCCACACCTTCAGCAGCTCGTCATGAGTGAAACCACCTGTACCAAAACAGCAACTCTCAGACCAAGTGAAGCCAACCCTTCAGTGCCAGGAATGAAGCCAGAGCAATGGGGCCACCTGAGCCAGACCAAACTCCTCCTACTGGGAAGGTACCTGGCCCTCCCCACTCAAGCCATCCTCCCAACTCAGAACCCGTGGGGCCTGTGGCTGTAAGGAATCCCCCAGGCAACTGCCATTTCATTCTTTCAATCTACAGATATCAGGCCCCATACTCCGTTTTTGGAGATTCAAACTTGAGTGAGTCATCATTTTCCCGAGTTGGATGGTGGTGACAGCAATGAATCTGATGCTGAGACTTCATCTAGCATTACACTTGGGGTTTGTGCACATTCTGTTATACCTCAAATTTTAAAAGAAAAAGTTAACTCATTCAGGCTAGTAAGGGAGCCAGATATACAAAATCACTCGAAATATTTACTGAGGTCCTAACTATGTGTCTGGCACGGTGCTCCTGGAACTCAGACGTTAACTCTAGTATGGAAATCACCTGGAGGGCATCTTAAAAAAGATTGATGGCCCTACACAGATTGCCAGTTTCTGATTCAGCAGGGCTGGGATGGAACACAGGAATTTGCAGTTCTAATTAATGCCCAGGGGATGGTGATGCTGAAGCTGATGGGGGTGCGCGGGGTTCCACACTTTGAGAACCGCTGTTACAGACAGCAGTTAACAGGAAGCATGTTGTCTGCCCTCGCAGAGCGTACACTATAGTGAAGTTCAGTTGACAACCCAATAGTTACATAAAGAGAAAACTACAAATAGTGACAAATGCCGCTCTGAGAAAAAAATACAGGATGCCCCAAACAGGGGTACCGGTGTATATGGTCTGAGAGGGGGACTGGTTCCCAGAGGGAGGGAGGTCTGAGGTGGGAAAAAGAAATACGGGGCTGAGGATGGGGTGTCCAGGCAGAGGGACACGGGGTCACGGTCCCGCGAGGTGTGGGCCGAGCAGCTGCAGAGCCGCCTGGGTGTGGGCAGGGGCGCAAGGCCGAGCGCTCCGGGGGCGGGGACCGTGGGAAGCACCGCCCGGCCACGTGGAGGCTCCACGCGGTTTGCAGGACCCCCTAGCCTCTGCTGCCGCCGCCCCTGGCCGCCCTCCGCCCCCCGCCCAGCCCGGCTCGGCCCCCGAGGCGACCCCCGCCCACAGCCTCAGCCCCGCGCCAACCTGAGGCCCGCTGAGTCCTGGCGACGATGTATTTCCGGAGCTTCTTCACCGCCCGGTCCCGGGTCACCTGCTCGTTCCCCGCCAGGCGCTGCGCCAGCTGGATCTCGGGCGGGAGCTGCACGTGCGAAACCATGGCGACCGCCACCGGGACCCCCCAGGCTCCCGCGACCGCGCCGCTTAGCGTAGACGTACGGCGTGACGAAACACGACAGAGCCGGTCGACCCCGGGCGCGTGGCGTGACGTCACAGGTCAGCGCCGGCCTCTCCCGAGCCGCACGCCACCGCCTCGCAGTGGCCAGGAGGTGCAAAGACAGCGTCCCCCCCTGGCCCTCGTCTGAGCGGACATTCATTCTGGACGCTTGTAACTATTAAAGGGAGGTCGTTAACCGTATGGCCGACTTTTAGGGGGTTGTAGTGCACCCCGATTGCTGGGAAAAGGCTCTTCTTTACCAAAGAATGACAGCGAGCACAGGAAGAAGGAATAGTAGAATTGGAGAAAGCCCTGTGCCGCCCCCAGTGAATCGTTGATTCAGGCGAAGGTTATCAGAAATCGTCCCAAGGGCCAGAGAAAGGTGGTCAGGGCCGGGGTATTGCATGAGTACCAGTCCCCGCCCCGTAAGGCATACCGCTTCCGGCAGGCGCCCCCACCTGCGCGGCAGCATCACCTCTACCCAACCCTGGTCCAGCCTTTGGAGCTCTACCGCCGCTGTCAGGACTTAAGGATGGTCGTCCACGTGGACGAGGAAACAGCCACAACCCCAGACCTGGGACAGTCCGCATGACAACTGTCCTGAACTCTTCACAGAGTTAACGTCGTGAATGAAGGAATGACTACATAAAAGAGGAGGAATGCAACATACAAATATTGATTGGATCCTGGATCAAAGAGAAAGCTATAAACGTCCTTTTGGGGACAACTGGGAAAGCTTGCATATAGTGTGGAAATTAATAAAAGAAACCCTAAGTAAACTGGAGTCGGGAAGACCTGTAGCAGGAGCTCTCACCCTCATCACACACGGTCAGGTACACCAAACAGGAAGAGACAGGCGCATTCATCTCCGACAAGAAGTACAACTAGTTTACACTGAAGGAAGATTTCTCTCCCAATCAAACAACAGCCCAGCCAATCAGAACACCGCACCTCAGCCAATGAGAAACGCTGCAGCCCTGGCGAGCTGCTCCTGAGCCTCAATGAACTTTCCTTTAGAACAGCCCCTCCCTCTCCCCCTTTTCTCTATAAAGGCAGCTCCCTTTCTTTGTTCTCTGGGTTTGCCTATGGTTCCCTGCAGCAGGTGCGTCCCAAGTTGCAAATCTTTGTGCTATTTCCGAATAAACTCATTTTGAGGATAAACTTACATATGAATTTGTTTTTAAGCTGACACTAGTCTATATGTTAGGTTACAGTGCAAGATAATTGTTTATTAGGTGAAACAATGATTTTATGTAAAATGGGCTCAATAGACTTTTTTTGTAAAGGGCCATGTGTCAGGGAAGCCCAAGACCACCCCCAGGTGTGCTGATTTCCTAGGAGTACTGACGGCTATGATGTATTGTGAATACAAAGGATACAGAGCAAAATCAGCACAGGGAAAAGAGAGAAATCCAGGGAAACCAGGAGGAAACTTCCAGAATCCTCTCCCGATGAAGTTACACAGGACTCACTTAATTCTCCAGCAAGGAGCTGTGACAAGGCATTCGAGATGCCATCTACCAGGGAGCTTGTCAGAGATGGACAGCAAAGGTTTTTATTGGGGCTGGTCACATGGGCACCAAAATTCCAGATTGCCAGAGGGAAAGCCAGTGTTAGCACAAGCCATATAGTTTGTACAAAGGGTGTACACCCAGTGAGGCACTCCTATCACAGTGAGGGAGATGGGAACCCTCCCCAAATCCATGTTCCCCGACACCAGCCAACGGCCAGCCTCGTGAGCAGGACTTTCTCAGGAGAGCAGTCGGGGTTTGTGTTAACTCTCTTCTGCACAGGGAACACAGGGAATATTTTCTGCTTTGTGGGCCAAACAGCTGCTATTGTAACACAAAAGCAGCTACGGACAATATGTAAATGAATGGGTACAGCTGTGTTCCAGTAAAACCCTATTTTCAAAAACAGGTGGTGAGCCAGATTCAGCCCACGGACTACAGTTTGCCAATACGTGATGGAGAAGAGTGTCCTCACTTTAGGAAATAACTGTGCAGTGCATGGTGGGGGTGAAGTGTCATGATGAAAATAAACTGATAATCACACACACACACATAGTACATAAGCAAATATGGCAAAATGTTAACAATGATTGAATCTGGTGGCAGGAACACAGGCATTGCATTGCCCTGTTCTTCCAACATTTTCTATGTTTGAAAATTTCATAACAAAAAGTTGGGAAATAGTTTAGAAACTGGTTTTAGAATTAGATTAGTTCTTTCACTGACTATTTAAATACCATTTATATGCCAGGCTCCACTCTAGGCAACACTGATGCTGTGAACAAGACAAGGTCCCACCTCTTGGAGCGCACATTTCAGTGACAATGCTGAACTATAAAATAACAGATACACGCACTACAGGGAGGCCGGCACTCCGTGCTGTGGAAAAGCTGAGAGGAGGGAAAGGAGACAACGAGGCCAAAGAAAAGAGCAATTTTCACAGACATGTAGTGAATTCTTGACACAAAACTTCAACAAAATAACTCAATGAAATGCACCAACATAGACTTCAGAAATATACTTGACAGTATCTACAGCTGGTAGATGCCGACACTAATGAAAGATTGTTCAACATAATTGAAATACAAACGTGCTTTATTCTAAATGCAAAGTTATCCCTCTTTAGTAACCTTTTCAAAGTCTGCTGTGTGTTGAAGCCAAGAACGACCAATGGATACGAAAATGAGTGGCAAAAGTATGATGAGAAACATGATACTTTTAGACTCTCAAAGGTACGTATTCATTACAGTAGGAAAACTTCACAAGGGAGCAACCTGGCAGACGCCACTGCCTAAGGAGACATGAGCGGGGACCGCGATGTAGGGGGAGCCTGGACCAGAAAGGGGCCTTTACTGGGACAACAGTGAGACACAGGCAGTTCCGTAGAGGAGCTCGTTGGATTGCACCTCAAAGCTCATTTCCTGTCTTGATAACGACGCTACGCCTGAGCTTGTGGATGAGGTTAACATTAGGGAAACTCGATGAAGAGTTTACAGAATCTCTACACTATTTTTGCAACCGAAAATTATTTCAAAGTAAAAAGTTTTAAAAATTAGAAAAGCAAAATAAGAAATTCTGATGGGAATTTGGGGAATGAAGGTATTTTCCAACTTTACACACATCGCCCCCTGTAATGCTCACCCCACGAGGGCAGGGGTTGGTCTGTCTTGTTCGCCCTGCCCCCAGGACAGCGCCTAGGTGGTGACAGCGTGCACAAGAGCTGTGAAGAGCTCACTAGGTACAAACCAGCAAGAGAAAGGCGCTCATTCACTCCACAAATGATAAAGACCAGCATCTCTCATGTACCTACAGGATCATGTGGGGCCTCTTCTCATCCTGAGGCGGTCCTGTTTCTGTTTTGTTTTCTAGAATGTAGAAAAGTCCGTGTTCACAGATCCTGTGTGTTTTCCTAAGTCTTGGTCTTTCAACTCCAGGCTCAACGTGATGAAACAGGTGGGCCCAATGTGTGTGGCATCCGTGAAGCATCGTGCTGTGTCCGACGCAGGAAGCGTGTGAGACGTGCAGAGGAGGGACCAGCTTCCTTGGGCCCCACACACTGTGTGGCTTAGAACAGCAGACAGGGTCGTCCCACAGGTCTCGGGGCCAGCAGTCTGAAGTCAAGGTGGCAAGGAGAGGGTCCTGCTCCCTGCGA